>NC_092411.1:210266497-211503997 GCF_040894005.1 Engystomops pustulosus
AGCAGCATGAGGAAAACTACAAGGTACAGACAGATAAGTTCTTTATCTGGAAGGCACAGCAGGTCTAGTGTGTTGTGGAATAGCAAAGATGTAGGAGAGCTGACGAATCTCATCATCCCTAATCATGTCTCCTTTTAATGCATCAGATACTAGTACAATGTTCAGATGCCAAATGAAAGTGTAGAGAAACATGTACACTAATAAACTAATCACATTGTCAGCTCACAGAAGTAGATGGATCATAATGTGTCTGCTTAGAGAGTTACAAATGATCTTTATTATGTAAACATCACTAGGGGTTTGAGATATGAGAATTTTCTTTCATGGGAAAACCCCTTAAAAGCAAAATGCAAAACTGCCCTAGCATATATAGTGTACTTGTATAATATCCTCTCATCAAGGATTTAAAATGGGGAAAAAAAAGAAATGGCAGATGGCTCTGCAGAATATATGCGGGATTTTAAGGTGACTCATGATGTCCTTTGGTCAGAAGTTCAGTGCAGTTGTGTGGAAGAGTCTGGTCTGTGCAATCTGTCATACTTTTATTTTTATCGCGTCACACGGCAGATGGAGATTAAAACAATTCATTCATAACATTTCATTCACAAAAGGGATTATTGGCTCTTGTGCCTGAAGTTCTTAACCAAATCCTTCTCTTTTTTTCACTGAAAACTAGAGCATTTTGCATACTGACCTTAATAAACCTTGTGGAAGTAATGTAGATTAACTACTGGAGCGACCGTCATCCTGGATCTGGGCTCTTTATGCAACGCCACTATTGTACCTTCTTCGACTCTGTTATTGTACCTTCTTTTTTTTTCCTTCTGTAGATAAGAAAAATCCATTCAGAGATTCCACATAAGTTTAGATTTAGAAAATCATTCTCTATAAGTGTAGTATTGTAGATTCTAACATGGATTCCTTGGATTCTGGAACATGTTTTATTGTAGCTCTGCATTGTTATTGCATACAGCACATTGGCAACAGTGTTGTGCCAATTGGGATGTGTCACTTAGTGTTGTCCGCATAAGGCACAGTTTTTCAATAGCTAGCTCACGTTCCCATGTCTTTTATGAGTTTACACATGACCATGGCCTCTACAGTTCCATGTGTGAGTCGACTGCCTGAGGTGCAAATTGTGGAGCAGGTCCTATTCCTGCACTGGTTTGCAGCCTAGTGGTCTTCTATTGTCATTGGCATGTGACAAGAGCTCACACACTGCCTACATGTGGCTGCCAACAACAGATCCTAGGTCTTTTGTTTGTGTCCCTTGAAAATACACGTTCGTGTGTAGGTAATCTTACACTTTTTCGGGACATACCTATTTTGACTGGCTATCAATTTTTAAATAAACGTCTAGAGCAGTGGTGGCGAACCTATGGCATGGGTGCCAGAGGCGGCACTCGGAGCCCTTTCTGTGGGCACCCGGGATGTCAACCCCAGCGCACCAGACAAGACTTAAGGAATCTTCTTGCAGTTACCAAGCAACTTAAAAGATGCTGCTTTCAGTCATATATTAAAGTGATACATACTTCGCTGCCTGGGAATGTAGGAAGAGGGTGAATGAGTAGACGGGGCCGAATCATAAAGAAGGACCTTCTGCTGGCCCCACGATTCTCTGTGTACAGAGGGACACTGGAAAGAAGCTAAAATGATGCAAATTTCCCATCTTGTCCTCAGGAAGCCAATATGATCGAACGTTCTTGAAGATCAGGGAGCAATAAGTTACTGCTTTAATTTTTGCTCGGCACCTCAAAATAAATAAGGGGGGTTTTGGGTTGCAGTTTGGGCACTCAGTCGCTAAAAGGTTCGCCATCACTGGTCCAGAGGAAGCGATTTCCGGGGTGCTAAACGTACTATCATGTCCACTCTACTTTGCCTTAGCCAGGTTAAGACCAGCTCATTATGCATTTTGGGTCTTGCATTATATCCCAGGCCATATTGTACATCATGTAAACCATGACTCCAATTTACAGAATCATCTGGATCTGTGATGTTATAAAAGCAGATTAGTAGACTGACAGTGGGACTGCGACAGAAGTGCACCTCTTTTTTATGATTGAATGCAGCCTTGCAGTGTTTTCGGAGTGCACATTGCAGTTTGCTTGCTCCTTTTATAAGGTCAGGTGGACATAAGAATACACAATACGCAAATTTCGTTTTACGTTTGCATGTAACACAGTGGAATTGTAAGGGTAAGTGGTTTCTGATTTACCCCTTGGTGATTTTATAACTTAATAATAGCTTTGACATAATGCATGAATGTTCTGTACGGCCTATGGATTATTATTACTGGACAGTTCTGAACAAGAAGCAATTTCCAGATTACAGCTAAGCTGTGAAAGGCAGCGTATATAACAAGGATGGAGACTCTCGTCCACAGTCATGTTAGCAAGGCATTGTTTCCTCTGAAAGCTAATGTTCTTTATATCAAATTTGTCCTGCCAGAGAAGATTATGCCCCTTTTAGAAATAATGGCTGCATAATATGGCTCTTATTGGTTGTGTTCCACTACTCAAGAAAGCTTGATCTATCCACATAATATAATAAATATAATAATATACTATTGGGGGGTTGTATAAAGTTCTCAAGTTTTCACATGCAGATCTGTAAGGATCCAACTGCAGAGACCTCAGTAATACAGAAAGGGGTTGCCGTTCTTACTTACGTATGGAAGTGTCGAAAACGGTCAAGCACAGTGCTCGGCTATATCTGACAGTGAATGGGAGTTCTAGAGATAGTCGAGTACTGTCCTCAGAAATTTCCAACACTCCCGCACTTTTGAATGGAGAAGCACATGGTCTTGTTATCATTGGGGGCCTAGCAGTTGAACCATGAGTGTTTAGCAAGTTATTTTCTATCCTGTGGATAGGGATAACTTGAAAACGTAAAAGCAAAGCACACCTGACTGTGAATAGCCAGCTAACCCACAGTCGTCTTGGTAAAATCCAGCGTCTCAGATGGTGCTAAAGTACAAAATTCGTCGGACAGAAACGGGTAACAAGTAGGAAAACTCAGTTTTCAGTGGACACTCCAATATTTCTATAAAAATCGCTTCTCTTTATTCCAATATGCAAAAGTAGCCACCAACACGATACACAGACAGATCAGCATGTTTCACCGCTTCTTGTCTTAAAGGAAACCTACTATTTAATTTGATGCATTATTAAACAAACATACTTTGAGAATGTTATAGCTAAAGAAAGTCTTGCTGTGCTCAAGACTGATGCAGGATCATATTTTAGTTATCCCTGAGTTGAGTAGTTTTTCTGAAAAAACATCAAACATTCAGGACCTTGGGAAAGCTGGGTGAGGCTGGCTGCCTACAAAAATGCATTACACAAGGAGCTTGTCATAACACATGGAGCTTAGTTCAAGACATGACTAATCAACCTGAGCTGGATTACTCATACACCAGCTGGGGGATTGTTCAGCAATTGATTATTCTGCTTGGCAGGGAGAACACTGATTAGATCATTCTCTGAGCAGTGCATAACTAATGTGCTAGGAAAGAGCTGAGCCCAGGCAATGGAGGGACACCGCTTCATTATCATAATTTTGTAATTGTTTTATCAGCAAAACCACTCAGAGATTAAACAATATATATGTTTCTGCATCAGTGTAACTACAGCATTCTCAAGGTATGTTTGGTTCATAATGTATTAAATCAAATGGTAGATTTTCTTACATCATGATCCTACATACAAGTGAAATACACAGATAATTAAATCTTCAGGGCAGGCCCAAACACAATAGGCTGTCCAAATGTCACAGTCGGCCAATTTGTGACATCTACGGCCCCTCCTCTAAACATTTGTCAAACTTCAGATACATAAAATGTTTAGTAGAAGAATACAATGTTACAAGATTAAAAGCAAAGGGACAAATGCATGGTGCAATATAAGAGGAATAATTTCAACTACTATTACAGCGGTTTAACATAGATTGCATCCCTGGTGGTAAGTATGGGGTCTACTTTTGCATATCGGAATAAAGAGAAGTGATTTTAAAGAAATATTGGAGTGTACGCTGAGTGCAGAACTCGGAAACCTGGAACGTGCCCTTTTAAAGGAAAACGGCCAGAATGGGGGGGACAAGATGTCCGGCGCTCCAGGCTGATAATTATACCCAGTACCTTCTTCTCCCATACTTTGCAGTGAGAGAGGCGTGATCTCACTTCCCTCTCCCATGCAAGGGCATATATAATTAGCAGTCCGGGGCGCCGGACATCTTGTCCCCACGTTCTGGCCTGCTAATTATAAAGTCTGGTGTGTCAATTTGTTTACCTTTCAATACATATGAGATGAGCATTCTTACAATCCCATTACAATAATTGCTAAATGGAAATAATAAAGGATAAATCATCTTGTTATATAATCGGCACTTGTTAAATGTAATAAAAATCTCTCTAAATCTGCAAAGAATTAATCAGATACAGTATGTTTATATAACGTTGGAGACGCTTAAATATTTTATTATTAAAATGTATCATGCGTTCTGTATTTTAACAGATCACCAGAAATTGGAACGTGAAGCAAGGATTTGCCGCTTACTGAAGCATCCTAATATTGGTAAGTCAATGAAATGACACTTTTGGTATGATAAATCAGTGAATGTAAACTTTAAAAAGAACTGTTGCAACAATTTAGTAACTATGCTGGTATGATATTCATTGGTTTGTTAAATCCAGAGGTGTTTCCTCTTTTATCCTGCAGTATACATTAATTCAGTCTTGAACAATACCCAGTGGACCAGAAATTCTGCTCTTGTTTGGCTTCTGGCCTCGGTCTATTATGCATTTAGCAGCCAAGTGTGGTCACCTATTGCTAAATGCATTCAGCTGTATGCTACAGTATGACAACATCCAGGTATATTTCTCCCTTTCTGGAAAGGTGATCACATGCTGGCCCTTCAAGGTAGAACGATACTGGCAAGTTTCACAAACCAGGAATACTTACTCATAGATCCAGGCACTATGATTGTTATCATCTTATATTTATTATCTATTTCCTGCATCCTTCTAAAATCCACCTATAAAATAATGTTAGTGAGTGCGAAGGCTCTTGGGGGTGTTACCAGAGCCTCTCCGTTCTATAGTTTTACAAGCTGTTACACTGTACAGGTGCAAGTCTCACCCTCCCCTCTACAGCGAGGAGGCCCGTGTTCAGAGTCCTCAACCAAAGAGAGGAAGGTGAACTGCAATCATATTTTTTTTTTCATCTGCTGTAAACTCACAAACTGGGAGAGGGAAAGTGTACCTTGCATACTATAACAGCCTGTGAAGCTGCAGCAGAGCATGGTCAGGATTATTAACATTATTTTAAAAGTTTATTTTAGAAGGAAGTCACGGATAACAAATATAAGAAGAATACTACAGTCATAGTTCCCTTGATCTATGTGTAAGTGCCCCTGGTTAATCCAAAGATTGCACTTAAAGGGAACCTGTCACCAGGAGACCCATTTTTAGCCCTCCGCTGGTCCCCACAGAGCATAGTACATACACTGCCAGAGTGTTTGCATACAAAATAGGTTTTACAAAAGACATGTTCTATAGTACCTTTCAATGCCATATGCTTGAAGGTTTTAAGTCTGTAATGCCAGTTTACATGAGCCTGAAGCATTGGGTGTAACACGTCCACCACATCTTCACAGGTCCTATTTTTGCCACAGCTGAAGTTTGTTTCATGTGTTGAAAGAAATGATCATTTTCTTGCCAGCGACTTTGGGAAAGCTTACAGTAAAAATAGCATCTCTTATTATCGTATTTCCATTGTTCGGGAGCCAGTTTTTTTCAGTGTGCTTAAAAGCCATGGAGCTTTATTGTGTGAAATGAAATACAAAAAAATGCTAACAAATGTTAGAAACCTTTAAAATAACATTAGGAAAAATAAAGATTATAAATCCATATTACAAAAGTCTATGTATTAAAAACTGTGAACTGGTGGCATTATCTATTGTTATATATGCACTGTGAATCACTTACTGGTTTTATCTGCTGGATAAATAATGCATTTGCTGGGTATGAGAAGGTGCTACGGCTTTCAAAAAGTTGATGTGGGGTGGAGCTTATCAAGCGCTGGTGCAAGCTCTTGATGTCTCCCCTACCAGCACACGACAGCTCTGGCCTATAAGTATATCTGGTGCTCAGATAAATTCTGTGCCAGGTCCTATGTAGAAGTGCACTGTAACCTGGTACCCTGGCCCGGCCTGCTCAATCCTGGATGTGCTACTAATATCTATATTCTTTTGTCCTTTATTGGGTATGCCAAATGTCAGTGCAGCCAGCCACTTATGTTAGGTTTTTGGGAATATATATATATTGTGTTAGCCAATGGTAGACAATTTATAAAAAGTAAACAAAAATTGTTGATGACTTATATTGGATGACTTAAAAGATTTTCTCAGCAGCAGATGTTGCCCCTTCCCCTAGACTCATTGCGGGCATCTGCATGTTCAGCTGAGCATGCAAATGGAGCATAAAGGAGAAAGCATTTTATTTAATCCAAGAAATATGACCCCTTTAGTCACCAAGTTTTACCACTATTTATCTATGACCAGTTTTATAGCTGATAATTACCCATTGTTTATGCTCCTATTAACCTTTGTTCTATGTGTTTATATAAAACTTATATAAATGTCATTGTGACTCGGGCTTTATCAAGCTCATAGACTGCACAAACTATAATACATCTGAGCTACACAATTACATTTGAGCTGCAGGAAGGCCTCCCCTTAGTTCCTTCTGTAATGTTCTACCTCCATAGATTTTTACTTAACGGACATTAATCGCTGTCATTCAGTTCGGAGCTTCCCATTACTTTTATTGATGGATATTTGCTTTTGTAATCCTACAGTAATGTGGCGCCTTTCTCTGATCTAATTTTAGAAAACTGTGCTTTTCTTTTCATCTGCCGGTTAGATCTACAGGAGGTCAAATGAGGGCACTTTGGGAAAGTGTTATACTTCTAAAGCTCTCATAAATTATTAACTTTGAGTGCATGCAGTATTTACGTATGATATCATGAAATACTTTCAGCAAGACTCGCCAAAGGTTGAGACTACATGAGATCGGTCTAGCCAGTCCTGGAACATATAACATTACCTGGTAACTGTTTATTGTCCTATTCACTGCTAAATGGTGCAGGTAACACTATAAAATAATAGAATGTTAATCCTATGGCACCAGGTAAAACATAGCACCATATTAGATAGATAAGGATTTGTGGTTAACCTTAACCCTTACTCAGTTTGCGCTGAGGGTTACTGAATTTTCCACACTCTGTGAGAGGGGTTGTACTTCCAATAAAAATTGTGCCATGTGAGTGAGGGTAATAAACTAGTACAGTTGTACAAGTGCTTGTCTTATAACATTTACAATTAGGAAGTTGTAGCTGCAACACGGCACTGATTCAATAAGCACATTTGCCGAACATGAACAGATTGCATTACAAAATTAAACTGTGTTGAATTACTTTTGCAAAACCATATCTGGGAATGCCATCTGGAATGTTTGTTTCTTAACTTTTTTCCAGGATGTTGTAAACTGTTGTGTAACTGGAAAAAGTGCAAACACATGATAATCACCATGACTTCACTGTGTGCAGATTCCTAACCTACAAAATATTGACAGACCACAAAAATGCTTTGCTAGAAAACTGCTTGTGTAATTGCCTACAAAAATATTCGGTACAGTCGTAACTTCCCTTCCTTCAGATTACCTGAAAAATAATCTATTTCTAGTGTTTACACAAATACTTCTGTTAGCATAGGTTAATAATGGGAGCCCGAAATCTTCAAACTATAGCCATGTACTGGATGTATACACACAAAGTACTTCAATGTATCCTTATCAAATAAATCTTTTCTATGTTTTTGAGCATTTATACCCAATGTGATCTCTTTTCACATTAATATCTTGTGATTAAAAGTCTGTTTTCTTATTTATTTTTCCTTACCTGCACATATTTCTTTCTTCACATCAGTTAGGATCTTTTCGCCGAGGCCCAATATTGAGCTCTGACTTACAGTAAAATTATACATTGGCCCTTGTGTAGTATCGAATGGAGAAATTATCATGATTATGAAGACAAATGATTGTTCAAAGAGTTTTCCAGGTCATGAATGCAGAAATGTGCGTTAGTAAAATGAAAACTCAATGTATCTTTTTGCTGCAGATCAATATATTCTGTTGTTTAGTCCTAACCAGTCTGTGGGCAGAGTAGTGATGGACCAGTCACCCATCCCAATTGTGTATGAATACACTTCACTTAGTGACTGACCTTAGAAACAATGTGTAATGTATGTGGAGATCATTGCTGAACCAGTGATTGTTGCAGTAGAGGCCTGCCCAGAGATACAATAGGGCACTATAACTAGAGGACCTGCAAGGGAGCACAAAAGTACCGTATTTTTCGGAATACAAGGCGCACATAAAATCCTTTTGATTTTCTGAGAAATCAAAGTTGCTCCTTATAGTCCAGTGCACCTTTTATATATGAACGGTACTCACAGACAACCGCTTCCTTGAACTGTGCACAGGTCTCCCACCTGCTGGTCATTCATTCTTATAATCCGATGCACCTTTATATATGAACCTAGAGGTTTTAGCAGGCATTTATTGATGGTGCTCCTTATAATCTGGTGCGCCTTATAGTCTGAAAAGTACGGTAATGTTTTTTTTTCTATGCTCAAGCACATTGTAGAATTCATTGGACCACTTAAATACAAATATTCCCCCCCCCCCCCCCCCATATAGTTTGAATATAATTGGCAGAACATCCCTCTCCCAAATGGTCATTTTTATTGTACATTTTATCAGGTGTGCGAATGCTTATTCACCTAGGTGCAAGGTCCTATAGAGGGTGGCCAGTTACCAGCAGTGGCCAGGGGGTTTAACAGGAAAGAGTGAGTGTGTGTGTGTGTGTGTTTACATTCTCATTTTGAGGTTTAAATGCATTCTAAGCAATGTTAAATTCTATTGGTTGCTGCTTGAATGCTATTTTCTTTAATTTATCCTTTAGATCATATACCACTCTATATGGATACTTTTTGACATGAAGAAAAAATACTTTACTTGTGTGTGTGTGTATGTATATAGAGCCATTTCTGACTGTTCCAAGTTCTTTTTAAGAATTAGTCTAATCCAATTTTATCCTTCTTGACATTCATTGCTTGTTGCTACAAGTTGCTAGCTATTTGTCTATACTGATAGCTATTTCCCCATAGGCGTTAAAGTCAGTGACTTTTTATATTGCAACCTTTGCTATTTTCCCTTTTAATATCAAGCAACCTTAAAAGTTCCATACAGGGAATATGAATGAATGAATGAATTTCTTTTAATATATATTAATCATAAAGAATAAATAATAATTTATTATTGCCTATTAGACCCATGGCGTAGAGTAGAGGTAGGCTTGTATGCACACTACCAGATCCTGCATTAGGCTGAGAAGTGTCTGCTTTAATTAAAAACCCTCAGGTAATTATTTCTTATTACTTCTATATTTTTCCTCCTTACTTTGCAGAACATCAGTATTTAACATTTATATTGTCCTTATCTTCAGTCTAGTAATGGGTTTTATGGAATATGGCGCATACCTGTTCCAATTTTATATTCAGTTAAAATGCTGATGAAGGGCTAAATGACTCAATTTACCAAGTGTATTTTTTGCTGATATTGTTTTGTTGTCTTGTTATTATAATTCTTACCTCAAAATGTTATGTAGCTTTTGGCTAGAAGTTGATCTGTAGTTCACAGCAGATATATGTGCTGCATTTAGCACGGCAACTGAACAGTCATTCATCACACCATCAAGTATTCAATGGAATGTTTTTTTTTTTTTTTGTTAAGTATTATATCTTGTTCTGTGAGCAATCTTCTTATAACCATATGGACAATGTACTGTACTATTATTTGCGAAGATGTCAACAGTTTGTCCTACAACACCTTTTACTCCTAAACCTCATAGGCTTCAGTGGTCTGCGTTGAATATATACTTCACTCAGCAGTAGGGTGCAGCTTACTGGATTTTTAAATTCTCTCAAAACCACGGTATACAATGTATACTGTGCAGACGGCGGCAAAAACAATGCCTTGGACTGCCAGTATATGTCATTGGGTCGGCTCATCTTATATATGCAGTCCAAGCCCGGCCAAGTCATGGTGCGGTGAGACACAGAGTGCCATAAACCTCTATGGGAGCTGTGATCTGGCAGCCAATTTTGTGGCCATATCACGGTCCCCTTAAAGGGAACCTACCACCCCGATTCTACCTATAAAGGTAGAACGGGTGGTAGGTGGATGGATGGGACGTGAGGATAGCCCTTTTTTGGGCTAATCCTCACGTCCCGGGTGTCTTTTACAAAACTTTATTACATGTATATGCAAATTTTTTTATGCGGCTACTGGGGCGTGGAGTAGGGCATGAGGCTACTAGTCGCGGCTACTCCACGCCCCAGTAGCCGCGTTACTCCGCCTACCAGGAAATCTTCGCCGCGCAGCTATATCTGGAGCCAAGCCAATCCAGCGGAATTCTCCAGCCTTGTTTTATTGCATTACAGAATCCGGCAGCTCCAGGGATATCATTTTGATTGATTTTAGAACCTTTTGTTATCTATGTTTAGCAGTTTCTTTTTTTCAGCCTCTGCCTCAATTGCATTATGTGGAGACACTTTATTTTAACCTATCCTGTAGTGTTTGACCTGTAAGATGCTGTGAAATACCTTATTGAGCAATGTCTACTATAAAGACATTCCAGGGAAGCCAGAGATGCTTCACTGATAACCAAACTTGCTGCAATCTGTTTTACTGTTTGATTGTGTGTGATGTTAAATAGTTTTGCCTACAAAATGAGTTATTGTTATTGTGATGGCTTATAAAGGTTTAAGAATTTGCTACTAGCAGCTTCATAAGAAAACTGTTGTATGAGAAAATTACTGTATATACTCAAGTATAAGCCGACACAAGTATAAGCAGAGAACCCTAATTTCAACACAAAAAACTGGGAAAACCTATTGACTCGAGTATAAGCCGAGGGTGGGAAATGCATTGGTCACAGCCTCCCAGCATATAGTCTGCCAGCCCCCTGTGCTATAGAGTATGCCCAGCCCCTGTAGCATACAGCCTGCCCAGCCCCTGTAGCATACAGCCTGCCCAGCCCCTGTAGCATACAGCCTGCCCAGCCCCTGTAGCATACAGCCTGCCCAGCCCCTGTAGCATACAGCCTGCCCAGCCCCTGTAGCATACAGCCTGCCCAGCCCCTGTAGCATACAGCCTGCCCAGCCCCTGTAGCATACAGCCTGCCCAGCCCCTGTAGCATACAGCCTGCCCAGCCCCTGTAGCATTCAGCCTGCCCAGCCCCTGTAGCATACAGCCTGCCCAGCCCCTGTAGCATACAGCCTGCCCAGCCCCTGTAGCATACAGCCTGCCCAGCCCCTGTAGCATACAGCCTGCCCAGCCCCTGTAGCATACAGCCTGCCCAGCCCCAAGAGGATCCGAAGAACCCGAGGTGGCACCAGAGCATCGGAGACAAAAGTGGACCTAAGGGTGACGTCAGAAAGGTGAGTTTTGACTTTATTTTTTTTTTGTTGACTCGGGTATAAGCCGAGTTGGCTTTTTTTGAGCACAAATTATGTGCTGAAAAACTAGGCTTATACTCGAGTATATATGGTAGATTTCCAGTAGTTTTTCCTGTTCTACATCTAAGCCAATCTTTTCATGCCATGAGGGTAAAAGTGAAAGAGTGCAATTTAAGGTTAATCAATCCCTTTAAATCTCGATTAACAGTTGTTGTGGGTCTAATCCCTATATTACTATGGGCACTAAAGAAATAAAGCTTCAGCATCCGGTAAATATGTTGCTCAAAGCAGTGCTACCCATGTCGGCAAATCTGGGATGGCCACTCTAATTAGGCAAATTCAACCAAGGCTTCATTCTGATGGCTGTAAGTCTGTTGAGTTTTTTACACGACTTGGTAATATTAATTAAATATTGTCATCTTTTTGTTGGAAGTTCTCCTGTGTCTTCATTACATTTGGGGCCACAGCAGAGATATATAAGCCAACCATAAGACTTCTTTTAGATGCCTTGACCCCACTGGGGAACCAGCATGGTGGTAACTTAAAAGGAGCCGTTGCAGAGTCTGCCTATATTGTGAGTGAAAATGTTTACACCTGACGGGGGAAGGCACATCCTGGACACAGTGTAAAAGGGGTAAGCTAATTAGTATGTGAAGAAGGGTTTTGTCCTGAGGTTTTGGAGAGAAACTCAAACAAAGAAAAGATATGAAATGCCAAATAGCATGGACATAATCCATAACTCTGGATATTCACCCTTCAACAAAAGGGTTATGAAATTTAGCTAATAGCCCATTAGCTTGTATAGCTAATGGGTTTATTAGCATTCTAGGTTATCAAACTATTTTAGAAATTAGTATAACATAGACCCCTATTGCCTTTGTAAAGTATAGTTGGTGACAGCGCAATTTACCAAGGTTTGTATGGCTGCTGGGCACCAGGCAAGTAAAATTTAGCATAAATTCGCCATCTTGGATAGGATGGGTTTTATGTGATAAATAAGAAGCTCCCTGGTATAGGTGTACCCCGTGATGTGACCTGAGAGTGGGGTTATGTCACACATGCTATGAAGTAGACTACCTAGAGCTTTTGGCTCTTATCTATCCACTTGGAGAAGTGGTCTCCAATGGTTATAATAAGTTTGAAATGGGCTATGGATGTTGACCATTTTAACCAATATACCAATCTACCATTAAAATCAAGCATGATAAACCAGGGATGCTTAGTCATACATCCAATAATAATCTACTTATATTTGTTATCCAAATTGCTGCTGTTGGACTGTCTCGCCCTCCCGCTCTGCTCCCTTAGACCTCCCCCTAGGGCTGGCTCCAGGTTTTAGTAGGCCCCTGGGCGGACAGAGACTTAGTGGGCCCCTTCATGGGCCGTCCTCCAGTAGCCACACTGCCCCCCTAACCATCGTAGCCACACTTTCCCCTTCCCCCTATAGACACACTGCACACCCCCCTCCTCCCACTGTGGACAACCCCCCCCCCCCTCCGGGAAAGAAAAATACTCACCTCTCCTCATTTCCCCGGAGCAGCACTTGCTGTACGCATCGGCTCTGGAGCCAGGACACGTGATCCGATGACCTCATCATGTGCGTCAGCTTCAGAGCCGTTGCATACAGTGCGGAGTGCTGCTTCGGGGGAACGAGGAAAGGTGAGTTTTGGATTCTGCTTCTACGAGCGCAGAATAGAGGCAGAAAAGTTATCAAGCCGGATGGTGATCATTTGTACCAGTGTCTTAAAGTGACACTGGTACAATTGATCCGGGGGCTGAGTGGGCCTCTCCTGCACCTTGGGGCCCCGGTACTTGCCCGGGTTAGCCGGGTTCTGGCGCCAGGCCTTCCTCCACCCCCACCCCCCCCCCCCCCCTCTGCTTTATCTCACTGCTGCAGAGGAAGTTTAAGCACATGGCTCTGGTAACCACAATGGAACCCTTAACAGTTTAAAAGTTGATTTTAGAAAGAAGGAGCTAATGGTTAAAAAATAACACTATGCTAAAGCCTTCCTCAGATTTTAGAAGGACAACAAATATAAGAAGATCACCAGATTTCCTTTTAGCATGTTTTGTATCTCTCAACTATTTACAGAAGTAGCAGTTATTCCTGCGTTGGCAAAAATTTACAACTATCTTCTCTCCATAGACAGAGACCTAGAAAAAATGTGTCTCGTCTTAAGGTCACCAGTCCTTGGTCCTGGTGGTAGATGTCCTTTTAAGCACTTGACTGTTTGCAAAAGCTGTAATAATATTTTTTTAATAATTTAATAATTTTTTTTTTTTATTTTAGCTTCTTGTCACCTGAACACCTTGCTAAGCATATACATGGTATAAAATAAAAATCCTTCCCATAAAGTTTTTGGCAGTACATCGAACAGAAGACTAGATAAAGTCTGATTCACAAAGCAGCTGTATAGTGTTGCTCACAACTGGTATTGGGAAACAGCTGGTACACATGCCCTTGATGTCTGTGTAGAACAGCTTTAGAATATTGAAGAAATGAGGCAATGCCTTTTTGAGGATGATTAAACCTCAAAAAGGTATTGCCTGATTTTGTGAATCTTCTTCTGCTCTCCATGACTAACACGGTACAAAGCTACACTATTGGATAGCTTAATGCATGTGGAATGGGGGCATTTCTGGAGAAATATTGTATACAGGGATTAGTGATTTGCACTTGCAGGAACAGGTACTTGCATAGAAATTAAATATCTTGTTATAAAAGTGAATAAGAGGTCAAAGTACAGAATTTAAAAGATTCCTTATCTGGTGTACCTGAGATAAGCAGCTGCAGGTCTGATGCAATATTCATGTTATCTGAAGTTCCTTATGAGGGTAGATTCACACACAACTGATTGGGGTTGCTTTGACATGTGTTTTCATATAAAAATGTCTGTAAGAAATCTACTGTATTTTAAGATTACTTTCACACGCTGTGCAGTGGATTGGCTGGGATCTTGTACAGGACTCTATCTTGACTGCAAGCAAACCAGAGGCTTGATTTCATTGATAATAGTTACATGTTTACATTCATTGTGGGTCATCAGAAAATTGCATGCCATATACACTCAAGTTTAAGCGAGGCATCTAATTTTAACACGAACTGAGGAAACCCAATGACTCGAGTATAAGCCTATAATGTATGTATGTGTGTATATATATAATATATATATATATATATATATATATATATATATATATATATATATATATATATATATATATATATATATATATATATATATATATATATATAATTTTTTTTTTGTTTATTATAATATGAGTTCCTGGCCCTCTCAGTATATAGCCAGCAGCCCCCTTCCCAGCCTAAAAAAACCCCAAATAACTCTGTACTTGCCTTTCCGATGCCTCCTCTTCTGTCTCCGGCTCCATCTTCAGGTCCCCACGTGGTGCCGTCGCATATACCATGACGTCAGCCACTTGCTGACATCATAGTGTGTGCTGATGGTGGAGCAGGCACTATGATGTCGGCAAGCGGCTGACGTCATGGTGTGTACGACACAGCGTGTGGGGCCCCGAAGCCAGAGCTGAAGACAGAAGTGGACCTGCGGGTGTGTGGGAAAGGCGAGTACAGAACTGTATTTTTTTCATAGACTCGAAAAAAGCCAAGCCAAGTTGAGGTTTTTCATCACATTTTTGTGCTGAAAAACTCCGGCTTTGAGATTTGTTTATGAGAAGCTAAAGGGCTGATCAATGCTGGGCCTGGGTGTTAGACCTACACAAAAGATTTATTCATCAGAATTTGTCATGTGGCAAGCCATCCGTATTCTACTATAGTCATCTGTAGGTTCTCATCTATAATACACCAAATGTACATCACCATCGTATGCATGACTGTTATTTTGCTTATGGATTTATAGCATTTAATTGCACAGCTCTGCTATGAGAACTCTATTGTATTATATATTGGTGTGTATAATACTTGCCTGCATAGTCTCTAACATGGAGTTCATTGTATAACCATATGGTAGAATACATTACTGATAGGCCAGCATATCTTGGAAAACTTGGGTAACACATGGACCTTCTACAGTTTTTGTTTTAGGAATAAAGTACAATTGAGAATAGTTGTACTATATTAATGTTACATTATTCATCAATTTCTTTTTTTTTTTTTTTTCTTTAACAGTTCGACTTCATGACAGCATATCGGAAGAAGGGTACCATTACTTAGTGTTTGACTTGTAAGTATATATTTATTATAAATATATATTGTATGATATATATATACCCATACCCAACTGGAGGGACACCATTATTAAAGAGAACCTGCCAATGAAATTATCCCACCCAAAATAAACACTTAATTAAATATGATTATTAAAAATCATTACCTTTATCCCTAAATGTCTTCCTTTCCATGGCTGCAATTTTAAAAATCTGTCTGTAAACTTATATACAACTTGCCTGATGTGAGTCCAATCACACTAAGGAAGTCCTGCATATTAAATTTTACTGGCATTGCCATGCATCTTTGCTTCTGATTGACTGACTGGTGTCACTGATAGGATAAAGGTCCTTTAGCATTTAGTCCTTAACATTATCAAACTGTACCTCATTCACATATCTGATCACATAAAAAATCCCAGCTTGCCTGAATGGACTTATTCCTCTCCATGCAAGCTGCTGTGATTTCATGAGATATATGCTTGGTGTACAATTTGCTAGAATGAAAAAGGACCTGCTGCATGAAGAGAAAGCATGGGGAGAAGCTGCTGTATTCAGCTTGAGGAGGCCATGCCCACCTCAAGTCGCTATAGACATGCTTGGATACCAAGTAAAATTATAACGTTGATTTGTATGGGAATCGGAGCGGAACAATTTCTAGCTAAATGAAGGGGGTTAGTTAGTTACTAGGGCTCTATGGGAACCTGCCACTATCTGTTTTTGTGAAAAATCTGGTGACAGGTTCCCTTTTAAGTGCTGAATGCTGAGAAGAGGCATGGGACATTTGGAGGATTAGATGGGAGGGTCCGGCCAAGCACGACACACTCACTTTGATGCCAAGTAAGATAACAAAGTTGATTTTATAGGGATGTTAGGGAAACTATTTTTATCTAAAAGAAGAGTGTCAGTTAATAGGGCTCTCTGGAAACCTGTCAGTAGCTGTATTGACAGGTTCCCTTTAACCATTTGCAGTACCAGAAATAGAGGTTTGTACCAAAAACATTTGACCGAGTCAGATGTACAAAGCAACTCGGCACAGGTATTGATTTTTTTTATCTTGTGCACAGGTTTCTCAGGGAATACTAGGAAAAAATGTTTGATTTAGTGGTGCATGGTTAAAGAAAGTAAGTCTCTCAGCAATATTAACCATATAGAGTTAGTCTTTGAGTTAGCAGTGCTGGAGAACTGTGTAACTACATATTTCTGTTTAGCTGCAAAACTGTGAAAAATTAGTTTAGTTTTCACAATTGTGGCTGGATCCAGAGCACTCTGGTGCACTGGTTTGTGAAATCTATTCAGGGGACTGTTTTAGCAGCTTCTTACACAGAGGGGAGGGCTGCCCTGGCTTATTTGAAGATCTCTCACATACTAGTGCTCCAAGTCCAGCTACGGTCCTGAATATAAATGCTTTATTCATAGTCCTGCTGCTACTGACACACAAAGTTATGGTTCCAGAGCTCTCTAGGGGCCAATACCTAACACTGTCTGCAGATTTGTGTGGTCACAACTGCTCATAAATTTCCTTTAAAGCGAACCCGCCATTGAAAAAGGTTCCTGCCATTAAAAAGCAATTGTCCTTATCTCTAAATGGTTCCTCTCCATGGCTGCAACATTACAAACAAGTAAACATATATGCAACTCACCTGATGTGAGTCCATTGAGGCATTGCATATTCAGTGGTTACTGCATTGCCCTACCTCCTGGTTCTTGATACTTGGTGCCATGATCTGCTGCAGTATAAAACATTGAAAGAGAGCTCTGTTACATCATGTGACCAGGGTGATGTCATCTAGTTGATTAATGGGGATGTAAGGGAAACAAATTTAAAGGACATCTACCACCATTTTCTCAGTAATTGACTGTTCCATATGCCACCCTCGGTACACACCACTCCCAGCTACCCACAGGCAGCCAGTGATGTCATCCGGCAATCTTGATTTCTTGCACAGCCACACAGGATACTTGTGAGCTGTGCGAGACAGAAGATCTCGCGACAGAAGAGTGCCGGATGACTTCACCGGCTGCCTGACCACGCGGGTAGCTGGGAGCGGTCCATACAAATGAAGCAGCATGGGGGAAGGGTAGTACGACGTGCATAATTTAGCCTTCCGAGTAGCCTGGAGGCGTGCGGTGGACGATACCCTGAGCGCCTCCGGCTCATTTCAATTGAAATAAAATGTAATTTTCTCTATACCACGGGGGCCCCGGAGGAAGCACAAAGAGACTCCATAGAGCACATAAAGTACCAAGGGTGGCATATGGGTCAATCGAACACTGAGAAAATGGTGGTAGATGTACTTTAAAAGATGGCTGTCAGTTAATATGGTGACAGGTTCCCAAATCAAAAACAGGATCCAATGCAATATAGCCTGGCAGCCCCCCTTTACTATATAGCCTATAAAGCCCCTCCTCCCCCGTATCTCCTCTTCTTTCTTCGGATACTCTTCAGGTCCTTCGTTCTTCTTCGGCTCCTCTTTGGGTCTTTGCGCTTGGCAGGCACACACAATGACTTCATCTGTTTGCCAGCGTCATTGTTTGTGAGCCGCTGGCATCGCAAGGGGACCCGAAGAGGCACCAGAGCATTGGAAGCAAGAAGAGGACCTACGGGGGCTGTCGGAAAGGTGAGTAAAGTATTACATTTTTTTTTATAGGCTCAAATTTTGTGCTGAAAAACTCAGCTTATACTCGAGAATATATTGTATGGTACTTTAATAATTGACAAATGCCAAAAATACACATAATTCTAGGTTTTTTTCTCCTCAAGCATGATATATTTTTACAACCTTTATATGCTTTCACATTGCATTTTGCAGATTGAAGTAACTGTAGAATGTGATTATTTAGGATTCAATTTCTGCACACGACACGAAGCCCTCTCATAAGATATATGAGGCTTATGAGCCAAAAGCTCTGTGCTTGATCATACGATGCCTAGAATTGTAGATTATTAGAACCCCATCATACTTTTAAGTATTGTTCATCTCATTAATTCATTGCTTATGAACAAGCCGCCTGCAGTGCTTATTTTCATGATAATACATGACAGTGGCATATTGCTGCCATTCCACCCCCACACAACTGTTCCTGGCTTAATCGTTACTTGTAGTAGCTGAGGGATTTAACCATGTCATAGTGAGGTATCTTCATAGAGCTTCCTACACTGAGACAAGGGACCTTTAATTATGAATACCACTAGCCACTGACTGCTATGGAATTAGTGTCACTGGTAATTACTTTGTGCTTCAGATGAAGACATTTGCCTCATTTGTGTGCTACCCAACTCCTGCAGCTTCCCATACATTTGTACCCATGAATATTTATCATTTAACTATTTATGTGAATGCTGCACATGAAAGACTGAGCTTTAATGATAGGTTTCTCTTACTATAACACATTGTGTTACATAGACAAATATAATAACTTATAACAAGGTTAGAAAAATTGCTAGATGTTGGAGAAAGGGGGTTCCTAGCCGAGGCTGCAATCACACTATGTCCCAGCACCTGATACAGTGCTGGGTTATAGGGATAGGTGGGCGTGTCTGCCGCCCATAAGTTGCCCCTGTATACTTATCCTGACGGACAGGAGCGAGGGGCACCCAGACGTGTTTTTTTTTTTTTTGTTGTTTTTTAGAAAAGCCCTCCCAAGCCTGGCACCAAAATTTTTTTTGTGAAGGGGTTGTGGCCAGACGGGGGTGAGATATGCACCAGATAGGTCCTGGCATAGGAATGAATGCTGTGCAGGCCCCCCTCCCGCCAGATGCTCATTGGGGCTACCATACGCTGGTACACCATAAATGACCCCTATTTATGTTCCCCATTAGGGCATTTCAATCCAAAACATCCTAACAGGCCAAGTTACATATCAAACATTCTTTGATATCACCTTCACAATTCTTGCATCCAATGAGTTTTTGGAGAGTTTGTGCTTGAATTTATTTGCATGATGTCAGAATAGCCTTTCCAGAGCTGCTGTTTTGATGTGAACTACCGCCCACCCACATAGAGCTTTTGCTTGACGATACTCAAAAGGTTCTCTATAGGATTGAGGTCTGGAGAAGATGGTGGCCACACCATGAGATTCTCTCCTTTTATGCCCATAGCAGCCAATGACAGAGTTATCTTTGCAGCATGAGATGAGGTGCATTGTCTTGCATGAAGATCATTTTGCTCCAGAAGTCACGATTCTTCTATTTGTACCATTCAAGAAAGTGGCCAGTCTGAAACTCTATATACTGTGGCGAGGTCATTTTCTTACCACTTTGCCACCTCCTTGCTGACGTCACAGCCTTTGTGGGACATGGGGGCCATCAACCAACCTTTCACTATTCCATCCATCTGGACCATCCACGGTTGCACGACACTCATCGGTAAACAAGACTGTGTGAAAATTAGTTTTCATGTATGTATGGACCGACTAACTATTTATGTATGGGCCCACTAAACTCAAACAAAAGATCTATGAGGGTGGGAGGCAGTTCACATCAAAACAGCTGCTTTGGGAGGCTTTTCTGATATTATGCAAAGAAATTCAAGCATAAACTCTCCAGAAACTCCCAAGTTTAATAGAAGCAAGAATTGTGAAGGTGATATTAAAGAAGGGTTCCTAAGTTATCATGTAACTTGGCCTCGTAGGATGTTTTTGTATTGAAATCTCAACCCCTTGCTAGATTGCAATAAAAATGTCTGTAAATGAAGTAAAGCTGCTACAGTCCTACAATGAAGACCAGTCGTCTTTATCTACAGCAGTATTATAGTCTCTCCTATAATCCTACAGACTTTATATAGAGTAACCAGAGCCATGAGGAGGCTGCCAATTGCCTCTTTTTTTTAAGCTCTTATTTTTGTTATAACGTTTTAAGAAACCATGATTTTTTCCCTAGCCTTTCCTTTTCTGCAGCTTTTCTGAGCAGAAGAGACTGCCTACTTGTTGATTCATAAGTATTGGCTATTGAATCAGTCTGTACTGATATATCACTCTCATCATGGTGAGGTTGGGGTAAAAAAAAACTTCTGTAGGGTTCAGTTATTATACATCAAAGTAGCCAGTAACAGTTGTGTTATGTGCTGTGTCTGTGTATAGTGTTAATGCTTTTACAGAATAAATAAAACTTTCAGGATATATTTATCCATTGTTAACCACATTTTACCTGATCATAATGTCATTGTGAGAAGATCCAAAATCACTTACCAGTAATGTGGAATAAAATGAAATGACTCCTATGAGTGCAACTATTTTGAGAGAAAATCAATGGCTAAATGAGAGCTAAAAGCTTTGTCCGGAGACCCTTTGCTCTTCCGTGGGCAGACAAAAAGCATAACTTTGCAATCATGACATATAACGATTCAAAGTGCAAAAACTCATCTAGCCTAATGCCGGGTTATTTTCTGCAAAACCCTTTATTTCCCTGACTGTCACAAAGGTTTCCATCTAGGGGTGCACTGATACCAGAATTTTGAATGTGATGCGATACTTGGAACAATATCACTATACACTATATTGATACAATACTTTCAAGAACTTTTCAATGTTTAGTGTGCAGTTGCATGGGTCTTTTACCTTGCGTTTAGAAACACAATACAAACTGATGGGGCGGGGCTCAGCCCAAATTTTTATGTGTTTCCAATGAAATGTATGTGATCGGTAACAATCAACCAGCGTTTTGCGAGTAGAGCTTTAGTTTTTTATGACCGTTTATTATATGTACTGTGCAGGTTGTCCTGGTAATGTTAATATTAAATGTGTCATTTATTTTGTCTAAAATTGAAGGTTTCCTCAACCTCCAGTACAGTGATTGTTGCGTGTATCCTCACTGCATATATGAACAACTATAATATATTACCATATGGAATTGGACACCTATATAGTACATTTATTTAAAAGCATTTTTTACAATAATGATCATTTAAGGAAATGGGACAAATGCCTGAAATTTAGTTCTGTCTTTTTAGGTTTCAGTTTTGCTACATATACACTCACCGGCCACTTTATTAGGTACACCATGCTAGTAACGGGTTGGACCCCCTTTTGCCTTCAGAACTGCCTCAATTCTTCGTGGCATAGATTCAACAAGGTGCTGGAAGCATTCCTCAGAGATTTTGGTCCATATTGACATGATGGTATCACACAGTTGCCGCAGATTTGTCGGCTGCACATCCATGATGCGAATCTCCCGTTCCACCACATCCCAAAGATGCTCTATTGGATTGAGATCTGGTGACTGTGGAGGCCATTTGAGTACAGTGAACTCATTGTCATGTTCAAGAAACCAGTCTGAGATGATTCCAGCTTTATGACATGGCGCATTATCCTGCTGAAAGTAGCCATCAGATGTTACAGGGTACATTGTGGTCATAAAGGGATGGACATGGTCAGCAACAATACTCAGGCTGTGGCGTTGCAACAATGCTCAATTGGTACCAAGGGGCCCAAGAGTGCCAAGAAAATATTCCCCACACCATGACACCACCACCACCAGCCTGAACCGTTGATACAAGGCAGGATGGATCCATGCTTTCATGTTGTTGACGCCAAATTCTGAGCCTACCATCCAAATGTCGCAGCAGAAATCGAGACTCTTCAGACCAGGCAACGTTTTTCCAATCTTCTACTGTCCAATTTCGATGAGCTTGTGCAAATTGTAGCCTCAGTTTCCTGTTCTTAGCTGAAAGGAGTGGCACCCGGTGTGGTCTTCTGCTGCTGTAGCCCATCTGCCTCAAAGTTCGACGTACTGTGCGTTCAGAGATGCTCTTCTGCCTACCTTGGTTGTAACGGGTGGCGATTTGAGTCACTGTTGCCTTTCTATCAGCTCGAACCAGTCTGCCCATTCTCCTCTGACCTCTGGCATCAACAAGGCATTTCCACCCACAGAACTGCCGCTCACTGGATGTTTTTTCTTTTTCGGACCATTCTCTGTAAACCCTAGAGATGGTTGTGCGTGAAAATCCCAGTAGATCAGCAGGTTCTGAAATACTCAGACCAGCCGTTCTGGCACCAACAACCATGCCACGTTCAAAGGCACTCAAATCGCCTTTCTTCCCCATACTGATGCTCGGTTTGAACTGCAGGAGATTGTCTTGACCATGTCTACATGCCTAAATGCACTGAGTTGCTGCCATGTGATTGGCTGATTAGAAATTAAGTGTTAACGAGCAGTTAGACAGGTGTACCTAATAAAGTGGCCAGTGAGTGTATATTGTAGGCTAAATGTTTTATCTACTTGAACTCATGTGGAAAGCAGTATTTTGTGAAATTTGCATAAAGATTGCTACCACTGTGCTACCTAAAGTTAAATCTTTTTCCGAACAAAGCAATCACTTGTAAATGTGTTTCTAGTGTCTGCAGGTCTAGCCAAGTGTTGCACTTTGTCTTGTCAAAGAGGAGAATAGATAAATAGAAGCTCAAATATGACACTATTAGCCGCATGTTCCAGCATTAGCCATAATCACTAAATTACATGCTTGGTAATAGACAGGTATAGAATAGAGACAGCTCTGCGGCTTCTGTAAAGATGTGTTCTTTTAAACTAATGTTGCACTTTTACTATTTCATTCTTGTTCTCTTCTTTGCATTGGTTTGTACTGACCGCTGTTCAATTACTTTGGAAAAGATGCATGATATGATTATGGTAGATTACAGACGATTATGGCAGCTTTCAGAGCGACATTATCTAATAATAATTCTGCAGAGCTGTGCAAACTCTTTTCGGGGGATTATTAATTTGCAAGTTTTTTGGCTTCCATTTTGTTGGACACTGCATTGACTTGACAAGATGCACTACATTTAGTAGCTGTACTGCGATGTTACACCACAACACCCTAATGGAGTGAGGTTGAGACCATTTGTGCATGTTTTTAAAATGCCTTTGGCCTTTTCATCTAGTTCTCACCTTTAAATATTGTTTCCTGCAATTTTCCTGTGATATGCTAGGGCAGTGATGGCGAACCTTTTAGAGACCAAGTTCCCAAACTGCAAACCAAAGTCTACGCTATCATTGCAGAGTGCCAACCCGGCTATTTAGCCTAAAATTACCGACAATCCCCCTCTATAAAGGACATATAATAAAGTAGTATCATGACCATTACCAGTACAACATGATAAATACCACCATACTTATAATAAAAAGACCAATATCACCAATAATATCACTAAGCAGGAGCAAATACAGTGAGGGACACTACCCCCATCCAGTGAGGGACACTACCCCCATCCAGTGAGGAACACTACCCCCATCCAGTGAGGGACACTACCCCCATCCAGTGAGGAACACTACCCCCATTCAGTGAGGAACACTACCCCCATCCAGTGAGGAACACTACCCCCATCCAGTGAGGAACACTACCCCCATCCAGTGAGGAACACTACCCCCATCCAGTGAGGAACACTACCACCATCCAGTGAGGGACACTACCCCCATCCAGTGAGGGACACTACCCCCATCCAGTGAGGGACACTACCCCCATCCAGTGAGGAGCACTACCCCCATCCAGTGAGGAACACTACCCCCATCCAGTGAGGAACACTACCCCCATCCAGTGAGGAGCACTACCCCCATCCAGTGAGGAGCACTACCCCCATCCAGTGAGGAGCACTACCCCCATCCAGTGAGGAACACTACCCCCATCCAGTGAGGAGCACTACCCCCATCCAGTGAGGAGCACTACCCCCATCCAGTGAGGAGCACTACCCCCATCCAGTGAGGAGCACTACCCCCATCCAGTGACCAAATATCAGGGGCAATATGAAGGATTGTTGAATTCAATTCGGAGGGGGATTTGTAGGGCAAAGTGTGTGTTGTGGGGTGAAGGGTGGGACTACTGCATAGCAAAGTTACAGGGAATCAGGCAGGCAAATCACCACATGTTACATGTTTGTGGCCATATATATCTACCTCCCTTGGTCCGGAGCTCTTGGCACCTGTGCCATGCTGTCAGTGAGGGCAGTGTAGTGCTTCCTGGCATCACTGGCAGCATGGCACAGCAACAAGGGATCCAGCCAGGGGCAGTAGATTTGTGACCATGGGAAGCTGTCATACAGGGCAGTTTGGGACACTAAACAATAAGGACCTGTAGTTGTTTAGTGTCCCAAAGCTGCCTGCCTGCTGCCTGTGTAACACACACAGAGCAGCTCCTGCTTCCATGTACTCACCGGGCGTTGTGTAAGCTCCGGATGTTCTGCCCTCATTCTCACGGAGTTCCCGGCTGCAGGGGAGGGGGAGGGAGGGGAGGAGGGGGAGGGAGTTGAGGGGCGGGCACTGACTTGCTCTGTGTCTAAGGCAGCACTTGTGAGCACAGAGCAGGTCAGATGCAGACTACAGTATGAGAGATCACTGAAGCTCTCGGCAAGCGGCAGATTTTCCTGCATTGCCTGAGCTGCAGTGATTAACAGGGAAATGGAACAGGAAGATGGTACGCGTGCCCACAGAGAGGGCTGTGCGTGCCCTCTCTGGCACGCGTGCCATAGGTTCGCCACCACTGTGCTAGGGTCTTCGGGAAACTTCATTTTCCCTTCATCTTAAGCTGGTGTACACTCTTCTCCTTTTGTTTCATGGAATATTCCCTTCTACCCCCTCTTATATGAGAAACAGGGATAGAGGCAGCAGAGACTAGGCAACTATATAATTAATGCTTGTCAAATACTTGTCATCACTATGTTAATCCTCACACAGAGAATATCTAGTTAATTCCTTATGGATACATTGAAGGCTGTCAGTCATTGACTATCTCATGAATGATCCCGATTCTGGCTCACAGCATGTCAAGAGGAATAAGGAATAATGAACAAAGTGGTTGGGTTTATTTATATGTTAATCAAGGCGATTCTTTTTTGGTTTTGTTTATTTCTTTACAAAAAAATCTGAGCCTGCCCAACCCTTTCTATAAAATGCTAAAATGGAGGGTGTTAGGCCAAGAACCATATTATATGCCATATTACTCTTCCACGCTAAAAGGTCTTTTCTATGAAGCATATTAGAATGTGTGGTGTGGTCTGGACATGGACAGTGATCTAAAAAGTCTTTTCATGAAGTCCTCAGTTTATATTAATGGCAGAAAATTGAATGATACTCCTGGGTTTCACCTTCAAGCAAAGATTGAGAGTTGCAAGGAATTTTTAGGGCAACTTTAAATGAACAGATGCATCCAGACATCAACAGTTGCTAAAACATCTGCTTTCCCTCAAGGCAGAAATAGTTCCATACTAAGATGAGCAAGAGTGCACCACCCCCATAGATGAGATTTTATCAGGAAATTGAAGTATGGTGTGTATTGGAAGGAAACCTGGTCTCCCCTTTTACTAGGCTGTAGAAATCCTCCTGGAAACACTAGTATGCCTTATATACTTCAATTCAGCAATGGGAATTAATGTGTTCCATTGCATTTTTCTCAGTTATTTTTTGCAGTTATTGCAACTATGCAGTGAAACCGGTATAGATTAGTATATACCTGCTTTCCATTTGCTATAATACTTTTGAGGCATCTTCGCTTGAAACTCGCCAGTGTACTATAACTCTGAAATTGCTCATAAATACTTCTGGATATCGTATATATACTAGAGTATAAGCCGAGTTTTTCAGCACAATTGTTGTGTGCAATTGAGTATTTCACTGCCATCTGGTAAGGCAATACTAACCTTTGTTAAGGAGATCGCACTGGTTTTGGACGCCATCTTGACTACTGTCCGCCATCTTAGATACAGCAGGCATGTTCGCTGACCACTGTCCAGTTAAATTCATAATTCAAACTTCAGTTCTTCTTTTTTATTTAAAGTCTGTCTGTGAGGATTTCTCCTTGACACTTGTTCCTCCTTGTTTCCTAGCATTGTTTATGATTCTGGAGGCCGCTTATCTCCTTCTCAGGAAATTAATATAAACAATATCTGTGTACAAGGTTCCTGAGACCTGAGCACAATTAATTAATAGTTTTTTCCCAGAATGTGCTGATGACCAATAATTTTGCAGTATACTATTCACGCCCCTTTTGATGATTCTTCTGTCTGTGATATTATACATTTGAGAGATTAAAACGGGGGAGAAGATCTTTACATACACGAAGAGACTGACGTGTCTTAGTTTTTATGTTCAAGTTCCTGGTACCCGGACAACCATGGGTTAATTAGGACTCACCTTACAATAGTCAAGAGGGCTGTTGGGGCCCTGCATAAAAATCCCTATCACTTTCAACCCCTTACCAACAGGTGACTTACTATTACGTCACATGCCAGCTGCGGGTGTATGGAGAGTGCTCACAGACTGAGCCCTCTCCGTACAAGGTGGGTGTTTGCTCCATATTGCAGCAAAAACCACCCGTATCACCTGCTGTCGGTGCTGGTACCGATCATGGGTGTTAACCCTGTAAATGCCTCCGGCAAAGCTGCCAGTGACATTTTAAATCTCAGTGCCATCTTGGATTTGATCACCGCCCCCTGTGAGCTCATCGGGGGGGGGTTGCGATTTTTTTTGACCTGACAGCATCAGGTTTTAAGAAGACCCGAGGCTGCCTGGTTTTAACCTAATCATGACAATGTGCGATTTTCACATTGTAATGAATGATGTGGTAAATCCCCATGTACTGTCATACAGTAGTATGGCAGCATATGGTGGGATCAATCGGACAACATAGGTTTAAAGTACCCAGGGCAGTCTGAAAAATACAAAAATTAAAAATACAAATTAAATTTTTTTTTATTATATTAAAAAATACCTAAAACTTATGTAAATTTAAATAAACAGTAAAAAACACAAATATTGTATTGCCGCTTCCCAAAATATATTCGACAAATCAAATTTCAAGCCTATTTTCAAATACTGCAAAAAGCAATAAAGAAGGCCACTGGGTTCACCATCCTAATCTTATACACATAAAAATAGGTGAGGGCATATAAAACATAACTTTTAATACTGCGGTTAAAAGAAAAAAGCACCAAAATGAACATCACATAGAATTATAAACAATAAAGGCTGACCATAGTCAAATAGTTGGTATCTCTAAAGGGTATAGTAACCATCCAAGTCTTGATGCAAACACAAACAGCATAGAGTATATGAACTCAGATTCCTGATAAATACGTAATACCACGCTGTAAAGGAAGCAGGTAGGTCCTTGTGCTAACACAAACAGCATCAAAACTATAGACTCTGAATACCCTTTGTAATGATAATGCATTACCCTATTCAGAGTCTATAGTTTTGATGCTGTTTGTGTTTGCACAAGGACCTACCTGCTTCCTTTACAGCGTGGTATTACGTATTTATCAGGAATCTGAGTTCATATACTCTATGCTGTTTGTGTTTGCATCAAGACTTTATAATTCTATGTGATGGTTCATTTTGGTGTTTTTTTCTTTTAACCACAGTATTAAAAGTTATGTTTTATATGCCCTAACCTATTTTTATGTGTCCCAAAATATTCGATCTATCAAAATATAATAACTGTTTTTCCTAGCGTTTAACACCATGACAGAAAATTGTGCCCTTGGTCGAAAATGCTTCTTTTTTGCCATTTTGAAAAATATTAAATTCAACAAAAGTGATCAAAAGGCCATACAGTTCTCAAGGTGGTAGCATTAAAAACATAATCAAAAGTCACAAAAAATTACACCACCCACAGCTCCATACATTGATCTATAAAAATGTTATTAGGGCCAGAAGATGGCAAAATTAAGAAATATTTGTGCAGGAGGTTTAAGTTTTGTAAATGTATGAAAACATTATAAAAATAAAAAAATATGGTATATTTGGTATCCTTGTGATCGCACTGACCCAAAGAATGAAGTAGACATGTCATATGGGATGCACAGTGAGCCGTAAAATCCAAGCCCACAATAATATGACGCAAATGTTTTTTCGACATTTTCACTGCATTTGGATTTTTCTTCCCTCTTCCCAGTACATCGCATGGAATATAAAATACTGTCACTATGAAGTGCAATTTGTTACCCAGAAAACAAGCCTTCATACAGCTCATAAAGAAATAAAAAAAGTTGTAGATTTTTGAAGGTTAGGAGTAAAACATGGAAAAGCAAAAACTAAAAAAAAAGCCTTCAGGGTTAAAGTAGAAACTGTGGGCAAGACTGCACCCAAGTGATTGTATTCTATGACAAATTCTTACACCACACCCTCCAGCCACGGTTTCTATACAAGTATGATTCTGGTAAAAGATATACAATATCTAGATTTGCTGCGACCCTGTTTTAGAAAATCTGTCTAATGGAATTGATAATCCGGACTGAATACTTCATCTGAAAATTCATCTGTTTCAGATAAAAGCTGATTTTATCAAGAAAAAATGTTTCTTTCCCTTCTGCTTTCAGCTGCAGAGTTGCATATACCTTCAGTGGTGGTCATTGGAGCCTATGGGGGACTGATGCAAAGTATTGCACCCCTTCCCTGGCCTCCACTGAATGTACATTTCACTAAGGAGGAGGGAGGCGGAAAGTGATGTCACTGTCCATATAACAACACTCAGGAGAAACACTCGGAACATACAGTGGGATACATCTTTGCCCTCTGTTGTTAGGACGTCGGGAATCCACCCAATTTATCCATACCATAAAGGCGATAGACGTAGTATGAATGCACCCATGGTCCTCTTCCCTTTGTTCTGGTAAAGCTTAGTATTTGAAAGGCCAATTGACTAAGTTTACTTTTTTTTTTTTTTTGCTTGTCCAACAAATGTCATTCAGAAAATGTATTGGGAAATTCATTCATACACTTGTTTCATTACCAATTTCATATTTTGTATCTACAGAGTTACTGGTGGAGAGTTATTTGAAGACATTGTAGCAAGAGAGTATTATAGTGAGGCAGATGCAAGGTAAGTCATGACTTCCATATATCATACATGAAGAAGTTGCCAGTCTTCCAGTAACATATTGTTTGTAATTATATGTTTGATAGCTGTAGGCAATTGATGCATTGGTGGGAGTCCCAACTGCTGAGATTATAAAAATTCTGAAATATCCTTTAAATGTCTGTTCCTGATCTAAATATTTTGACTAAGGTTAAACATTTATTTTGCAAAAGGCCATGTTGTCTTATGCTTAACTTTAAGGGGCTGCTTTAGTAACCAGTACCTTAGATGCACTAACAACCACAGTACATCACAAAATGCCACCCAAGAAATTATAAATGCTCAGGTACAGTAATAAATATCAGCCCAGAAACCAAATACTGCATTCGGAGCATACAAGTATACTGCACACCCCAGAGCAGTCAAAGATCATAATGGAGAGAACCCCAGAGTAGACAATAGTGCTAGAGACCCCATAGCAGACTGAAAAATATATAGCATACTGTAGACCCCCATACCATAAAACTACTAATATTGATGACTCCCCAGAGCAGGCAAAAACATAAATAAATAAATCCTATCCTTTCCTGGAACATTAGTTACTCACTACACTACAGCTTCTCATGTGCCACTTTGCTCAATGTTTCATGCTGGTTGTATGCATCGGCATCAGGACCCAGTGCGGAGCTGTGCCTGGAGCAGGGGGACCCGGGTGAAGTACAGTAAAGCTTACAAGTACTTACCACTCCTTGGTCCTATCCTGCTCCCCTCGGCCCCTTAGCTCTGTGTCCTTACACTGACGCATAAAACCAGTGTCTGGACAAAGGGTGGAGCGGTAGGATGGGACCAAGAAGTAGCGAGGACTCAGCTGCACTCTATGCTACTCAGCCTTCTGCACCAGTGAATGCTTCTATCAGTTATGGAAGCGCTCATTGGACTCTGATTGTCAGCATGATACGGCTCGCAACTCTTGGCTTCAAAAGCCACTTGTGTGCACCCCTGATCTAGGCTTTTAGTTGAGATGAATGTGTTCTGCAATTTATGGACTTGCTCAGTAGTGAAGCTCCTCTGCTACAGATCAGAGGAATAAGGCACTGGGAAGGCATGCCTGCATTTATCTTGGCACTGCTAGAGTGACCAGGAAAACCAGTCTGCGAACATTTTGGCTGAGCTGGAGTTTGAAATTTAGTTTACCAACTCCACAGTTCTGATGAGCGATCAATGATTCTTTTTTTTTAAACTGACCACTATGGTTAAGAAGGACCAAAACAATTCTGTTTGGACCTAAAGGGGTTCACAGATTTACAGTTCAATCAATATTAAACCCTCTATTTGGCAAGCAGCTCAAAAGGTGTTTGGAATAGTAGTAATATTCGACTTGTCTATGTCATCAAGTATATCTCATTTCGCTGATTTTATTAGGGGTTGGCAGTATAAACATATTACCAACTTATCCAAGGGATATGTTCTCAATAGCTACAGGACCCAGTAAATCAGCTGATACCAGCAGCCTCCTGGGGGCAGCAATCCAGTTTATTTGCTGTATAGTGGCGGCACCTGGAACTGGAGCTGAATTGTTCCCTGCAACTCCATTTAACGCTTAGATAGCTAGGTCCCATGTTTGACAAAGTTGTGTAAGGACCAAAAACAGTGATCAAAACATTGTATGCCACAACAGTAATGTATGCCACAATTTTTTTTGTAATTTTACAAAAAAAAAACATAAATTAAGCATCCTTGGAATCATACGAACTTTGTATTATAAAGGTAATCTGGTTCATGCCACAAAATATAAATTTAAAAATAGAACAGTTATTGCATTTGGAACTGTATCTTGAAAAGAAAACTGAAAAACCTGCTATGTCCCGTGGAAGTTAGAATTCAACAAGTTCCTATGACACAACATTTTCTGAATTTGACACAAGTATTTACGTGTATGTATGTATATAAATATTTTCCTTCTAAACCAGAAAACCCCAACAAACTTGGCACAATGAGAATGCAGTGTAATTTGCAGATGTATCGTTTCCCCTGCAGATGTACCAATCTAACATTCAGCTTTTCCATTGATTTGGCATTATATCAAAGTTTACTCTATATTTTGTATTGACCTTTATCTCTGTATTATCCCATTGATGCAGATTCCTGTCATTTAACCCAAAATGTTATCTTTTTGCTACTGTGTATTATAATGTATGTTTATGGTAGTAATGCACAGTTCAGCTCGAAAAAAAGAATATTATAGCAGAATTTTCCTTGTAATAAATGGAATGGGAATGCTAAGCAATGCTTTTCTTTCAAGTGCCAAGCAGCCTTTTCATTTCTGCAGTCAACAGGGAATTACAAGACTAGGTAACAGAAGCATCTACTTGAAAATAAATGAGTTTTCATTTTTAGAGTGAATAGCTTTTATAGCTTAACGTGGCTGTTCTTCATTCTGGGACACAAAGCCTGTTATTATTCAGTACTATGTGTCTCGTGGCGCCTCTTTCCATAATTAAAAAGCGAGTCAAGAAGGTTAGTAAAGTCTACATCTAATGCATCTCCACCCTTTCAGCACCCTTCTATAACATACTTGTGGAATTAATGTAAATAGAAAGCTGATCAGGTGTAAATAAATGGTATCGCTCATATCTTACCAGTCCCATAGTACATTGTTTATTATAGTTAATTCACAATAGTGTTTTCTTCACAGATGAAATGTCCCAGCAGGTCTGTCATTTGCATAATGTAGTAACCTGACTGCAATCTACCGTCGGGACTGCACAACCTTACTCAGTCCATGAAAAATGGACTGTACTGAACGGATTTCATGGAACAAGCTCAGTGCTGGGGACAGGACTCCTTACATTATAGTGATATGAGGAAAGAAGTCAAACTATAATCATGATTACAGTCATGAACAGTGCTGCTGTTATGATGCATGGAGACCCACCTTGCAGGCTTATTTCACTATGATGGAAGGAGTCCTGTCCCCAGCATCAGTTGCGTTGAACTGCGATACTGACACAAACGGAAGAAAATTCCTGAGATTGGGGTGAGGAGCTAGGTGGACATGAGTGGAGCTGTTTATGAAAGGAAGCCATATATTTCAACCTCTGGACGACCCCTTCAAAGGCAGATACGCAGTGGCATCATTAAATGAGTTTATGACCTCATTAAACAAAACCTGTCAGTAGTGCCTCCCCCGCAAATCACACATAATAGATGTCTTTATACATGTTCCAGTGATGCCTCTATCACCACCACCATTCTTCTAAAAAAAAAAAAAAAAAAAATTCTTCCAGTCATGGAGGCGGGGAGATGCCGTATACAGTCAAGCTACCCTGCTTCCTCATTTACTCTGCCTGGCTGAAGAAAATTCTTGAGGGAGGGGTTAGAGAGATAGTGGGTTTGTGTTACTTAGCTTTTCTATATTGAGAATGATTTTGAATAAAGAGAAATCCACCTAGCTCCTCACACAACCCATAGAAATTCTTTTCAGCCGAATAAGCAGTGGCCACATCAGTGGGGTATTCTTACTGTATACTGCAACTCCCACTCCCTTACTAGAATAGAAGACATCAATAAAGTTCTTTTTTAGAGTGAGCTTCCCTACAAACCCCACATCACCTTTTATATGCCTTTATACTTGTCCCATTGATGCCTCTATTAGAGCATCCCATGGATAGAGGCATCAGTGGGATAAGTTTAAAGACATCTAAATGGTGATGTGTGGGATTTGTAGGGGGGTCCCTGGTGACATGATCTCTTTAAATAGATTTGTCATATGTGTAGTTTCATATAGTACAGCTTTGTCATCATATGTTTAAAGAAGCACTTCAGTCTAATATTATTTGGTTGTTGTTTCCTAAATGCAAAATGCTGGAATCTTTCTCTTCCGGTGAAGTGTTTTCTAGATGTGAATGACATGCCATTCTGTTGTCTCAAGAGGGTCACCACATCAGGAACTAATCTTCCTGGTTGCTTTCTGCATGGCCTGTACAACCAACAGTATTTGAGCCTGTGTTAGCGAGCCCTTTTATGTGTGTGTTTGAAAAGTCAATACATAGAAATAATGCTTTCACAAGAAAACTAGTGTTTGTTGTAGTCCTTCTGTGAATAGTAGAATAGATTGTACAACACAGACTCTCTACATCAAAGCACAAACTTATCAGCAGTAACTGTGACATAAGATGAATGTAGAAGATAACTGTCCAGCCTCCTGACTGGATCCTTATAGTCTCTTACATTTTTAGTAGGATATAAGATAATTACAACGTCCCCTAAGAGGGCAGAGGTGGTATAGTCTCAAGCTGCCTATGCTGAGACATCATGGGTTAGATTACAAACTATACAGAGAAAAAGACCTCTAATAGTGAAAGATAGTGTAAGAGACAGTCATTTCCCTGGAGTGCAACCTCTTGAGACCATTTCTTTCTATCTTCTTTATTTTTGCTGGAGTGATTATTGAAATGCAACATACTGTATAGATAAAGCACCCACTGGACCGTCCCATTTCAGTTTGCTGTAATCTATCTTTAATTTTAGCATTGGCCATTGATAACGGAGAAAGAGTACAGAGGGCGATCTAATGTTCCGTCATTTATGTGACAATGATTCACTATCACATGTGTGTGCGAGTCTTGGTATCTACTTCTTTAATCTAGCATCCTTAAACCGCCTGGAAGCAGAAGACCGGAATGTGTTTGTGGATATCATATTCTGGTAAATTAATCAGTTCTTTTATGTAAACCCAATAAATCCTTGATATATACAGTATCTATATATGGCACTGCCTAGACATTGCACCAGTGTCCATCTACCCATTATGCATTCAGATTTTGGAGAAAATTAATATAGACAATGCAGCCCAGAGCCCCTTAAGATCAATTGCATCATTTTAAAACCTTTTATTGTAAAATTAATTAAAAAAACAGGACATAAGGAGCTAAAAGAGCAGATCCTGTCAGAGGGACACACACCAGCATGTAAGTGTGCTTGGTTCACAATCCTTGATCCTGTTAGTAGATTTCATTTAAACCGTTGATAATAGCTTGTCTATGGCTTTCTGTTTACCCAGCAATATAGATGCTTCATTAAAGGGATTGCACCAGATGTAAATCTGTTGTATGCTACTTTCACATCTGCATTTCAAGGCTACTTATAATGCAGCATTGTTTCAGAACCCTTGAAACTGAATACAAATAAATTATGGCAGTTTGAATTAATGGATAATGAATCCATTAGAGAGGTCATGGGACAGTTATAAGCAGAAGCCACAATGCTGCTGTGTACTGAGCCTTGTATGAAAGTATTTGTGTATTTTATGTATAGCACTTTTGCATTTCCTTCCATATTTAGTGTATGTTTCTGTTTTGCGTTACCAATGTGGTTATTTTACTTATCACTTACAGTTGGGGATTTTTACATATTTGGGGATTCACACATTTAGCCCAAAGAAACTCAAGAAAAGTTATCCACAAGGGAATGGTTACATGCTTTATATTTTGTTCCTATGATGCTCTTTGGCTGCATTTCAGCTATGTTGCTTTAGTATAGAGCTGTCACTTGGAAGTAGAAGGTACAATACCTGTACCTCTGAGTAAGAGTTTTCGCAGGCTTCTTGTTACATATAAGAGCAGAGGGGAAGGGCTAGGGAGCAGATTGAATGCAGAGATCAGAGAACATAGCGGATTGAGGAGGCTCCTCCAGTGCTCAAAGTTCAGCTTCAATTCTGGAATACAAATCTATTTCTCACATTCCTGCTGCTACTAACAACACACAAAGGTACAGTTACACTATTCTCCAAGGCCAGTATAGAACATGGTCTGCATTGTGTATGGTCAAAACTTCTGGTTGACTCTTAAACATAAATCAAGGGCAGGCCATGGATCCATTGTAATGGACATCAAATGTAAAGCATGAGCATAGTAACAACCATGCCACCTCAATCACTTTAGAGGCATCTACAAAATATTTAACATAATATCTTACCAATCACTTAAAATATGCCATGTAGCAACAGTGTTGAATACTTGGCAAATCAAGGCAAATGTACATGACTGATCAAAATATTAAAGTGGGTTCTCTATGAAAAAAATCTTCTAACTACAGGCGTTCCCCTACTTAAGAACACTCGACTTACATACGACCCATAGTTACAAACGGACCTCTGGATATTGGTAATTTATTGTACTTTAGTCCTAGGCTACAATAAACAGATGAAACAGTTATCACCGGTGTCTGTAATGAAGCTTTAGTGTTAATATTGATTCTTATGACAACCCAACATTTTTAAAATCCAATTGTCACAGAGACCAAAAAAGTTCTGGCTGTGATTACAATGATAAAATATACAGTTCCGACTTACATACAAACTCAACTTAAGAACAAACCTACAGACCCTATCTTGTATGTAACCCGGGGACTGCCTGTATTTACTTTTCAAGTTAACTTATTGCTCAGTACCTCAATGTAAGATTTAGCTCTGTGGGTGGGCACCAGCTGAGCAGGCACTTCCTGATTCCTCTGTGCTATGCTGGTGCACGAGAGGTACCTGTCTCCTGCGTCCTGACAGGTTCGATTAATATTTAACACATAGAAAAAGAGTGATAAGGCGGATCAGAGTTATGAGATGATACAAGATCACTAATAAGACATTCGGGTCTTTCATCTCACCCAACCAATCACATACACACACTCAGTTCTGCTACGCCCTCCCTCTCTTTTGATCAAGACTCTTATCTATGACAGACAGAGCCAGACAGGAAGTGCCTCTGGCTCTAGTGCTCTCTGCCTCCTCCTCCTCACCCCCAGCTCCTGCTGTACAGGAGACACACATCTATGGGAGGTTTTTCTCATCAGTCCATTGGATCCATGGGCAATCAAAAAACACAACAGTAGGACTGCTGGAGGCCGGTTAGAATAATATCTGTGAAAGGCTGCATTTATTTAAGAATATCGTTTTCGTGGGAATACCCCTTCAAGGCTCATCTCGCTGAAATCTGGACATTTATTCAACAGCTCATTTTTAGGCAGTGTAATAGTGACTTAAAACTGTGGAATGATCATCTTTGTGGCAACACTCTACAATAAATATTGGAGAAGTTAGGATTTCCATCCCCCAATGTAACATTTGAATTATTCACCCGAGAGAGTCGTCTAATTATTACATGTAGGAGATGTTGCCAAAAGAAAAGGTTATCAGTACACATATTGACTGCGGATGCTTTTTTTCCCCCCAAGAATTCCAATTTTTTTAAAAGATCACATGCCGACCGAGTGTTCAGGGGCAACCTCTGAAAGAAATAGTTATTACAAATATTGACTTGTCTGCAGATTCATTGTCCTATTACCAGAAATAGAGCAGAGCTATTTATTCATAAGTCTCTTCGGTATTAGTCAGCTCCTCCTTTTCTATCACAAGAATAATGTGGACCAACTTCATCTGAAAGCCATTGAAGCCTGCAGAATGATTAAGCTTGAACACTGGTTCATTTATTATATTGCATTACTGTGGGGGATATTTATTGAATATGTCATGAATGCCATGCACAAACAATGATAAAATGATCAGCACTTCTTTCCCGGAGAATGGTGTTGCATCTATTTGGCTGTGCACAGTTATTAGCACTTGCTGCCTGAGCCCAATAAATATCCTCGGCTTGCACTCTCGGTCTGACACTCTATTATAAGGTAGTACATGTACCACCTGCGCCTTGCAGGACTGAACATTGATACGCTGTTAACACGGAAAATCCAACATGAAAATGTCTACAATAAATGGCAACTCTGTTAACCACAATAGATGTTTGTTTTTTAAGTGTGGTCAATATGGTGATCAGAGGTTGCACTAATTTTGGCAGACTGAAAATACTACTCTAAACATTTGAGGGGTATTTTTGGTCAACAAAGTGTGTGAAATTTGCAGTAATATGACTGAGCTATTCAGTATATCAGCAGCAGCCCTCTAACCACTCCTTTTGCGAACTTAGTTCCCATGCACAGGCAAAAGGGCTTAATCATGGGAAACTGGCTTGGTGCACACAACAGTGATAAACAGAGTAGTGCCATCCGTTGTAGAAAATAAACATTGTAAATCTCCTGAACATTATGTTGATTGCAGTTATTGAGTCTTTTGGGTGTTTAATCCAGTGGTTAAAAATCATTCTCAAAAATCATCCAGTGGTTAGGATCATTCTCTCATCCAGCCCGCAATTGGCTGTTGATCTGTAATCCTGCACGTGGTTGCAGGATTCATCTCTGCTTCTGTCTATCAAGATGAGTGGTGAGCCATTGATTTTACTTTTTGTATTTATTGAATCCCATTCCATGTCCCAAATAATATTAAAAATAATAATCTTTATAAGCGCCATTATACTCGATACCGCTGTACAAATCATACAGGACATATACAAATAAAAAATTACATTACAGTGTACAGTCAAATGGAACAATAGGAATGAGGGCCCTGCTCACAAGAGTTTACAGTCTATGAGAGGAACACAGGTGAAGACATTGTTGCAAAAAAAAGGATTGATTTCAGTGCGTGTGCCTTGCAGCAACACATCTCCAACTTTATAGGTAAAAAGCATATGTCCAGTTCCCTTAAAATAACATTAACAATTTTTTTACAAGGGGGTACATTTTTTTAGTAATCATTTGTCTTCTTACTTTCGTTATCTATTGTGACACACATGGGAGTAACACAGCACATGAATCCTAGATCAAACTTCACAACTTTATTTGTAGTCTGTTACTATGGAGACCTTTTAGCCAGCATAAGAGCGATATACACAAATTAAACATATTTGTAAGTTGCTTTGATTTTATAGCACTTGAACAGTATGCACATCTACATATTTTAAGTTGTATATTCAAGTTAAATGGAAAAAGGCTTTAATTTATTTCTTTGAACTATTATAGTGAGGAAAAGCCTCACTTGGTTAACAGTTCCTAAAAGAGTTTAAGTCATCCCACTCTCAAGAGATTCCCCAACAACCCACTCTTCTAACGTTAAGCATATATAATGGCTAATCATTTCGGTTCATTTCTGATATCAAGGTCTTCCTTTGTTTCTCCCTTTTGTAATTTTTTTTCTCCAGAAATGTCTTGTTTACTTCTTACAGTTGTAATTAGAATTCACATTTCCATAGCCCTACTGTGTTCAACACTTGTACTTTCTGTAATAAAGCTAAAAATCTTTATGGAAAAATCGCGTCTGTTTGAAAATGTACATATTGTTTTTGACTACTGTAACATGGAATATCAATGTTCTTGTTTTTTCCCTTTTTTGATTCCATGTAAAAAATAATAAGTACATTTTTATGTCCCCAGTGTAGTAATGTGTATGTTTTGTCTGTTTTTAGTTACCTTCTATTTGTCTTGCATACATACAGTTGTCTCTCTGCATGTTCTGTTTTGTTTTTTTGTGTAACGATTTACCTTAAAAATGTTCTCCCTTCCATTGTTCCCCTTGTATTTCCACAGTCATTGTATACAGCAGATTCTAGAAAGTGTTAATCATTGTCATCTTAATGGCATAGTTCACAGAGACCTAAAGGTCAGTATTCAACGCTTACAAGTTGCTTAATACTGTTGCAAAGGTGGAACTGGCTGAAGTGCATCTTTCTTAATAACTCTTTTGGAATTTATGCATGGTGCCTGCACGCTTCATATGCATCATGGCTTCCAATAGTTTTTTTGTTAAATATAGGCTATATAAAGGTTTGGTCTTGCCATGATGATTTATGCAGTCTGCAGATTTCACCCAACTTCTGTCCTCAGTCATTGGGTTACACTTGCAAAATCAACTGGTTTTATGAGAAATTCATGATTGGTTGTCTTGTATTGGTACCTTATTTGACTTCACATTAAAATGCTTAGCATTATATGAACACATATCCAATGCTACACATACCAATGTATGGTAGCTTTATAGTAAAATGCTAAATTTAGTCATATTAGTACCAGTTGCTTGTGGTTGTAAGTTATAACCCGAACGTCCTGACGGTATACAGACAGTGGGTGTAAGCTTGGTACTAACACACACCTCCTGGTGTTTGCATGCAGTCATTGCATTCAGCAGATCCTGGAGGCTGTACTTCACTGCCATCAGATGGGTGTTGTCCATCGAGATCTAAAGGTAAGTTGCTTCTTCAAGAGTAAGGTTGTGTATGTTGGTATGCTCCAGTGTGGCTATAATCCTGCATGTATTGCCTAATAATGCTATAAGAGAATGTTGTTGATATCCGCTTTTTCTTGTTTGCTAAATTTAAAAGCGCGTTTGCTGTCTGAATTTCTGAACATGTAATGTAAGTGCTCTTATCAGTCATTGCTTATTAATTAGGGTAGCCGTGTGTGAAGAGCTAGCCTCGCAGTAATCCGCTGGGATTTACAATATGATTTAGTCTTCAGGAGTTCATTGGTTTTAATAAGTCTTTGACAAGTACCGAAGAACAAGGCATTTTCATACCTTTTTATGATACTGATAGCCACAATCACTCTGTAAAACAATACAAGGAGTTTTCAATACTCAAGTTAAAGCAAAGCTTGGCTTTATATGTCAATCTTAAATGAAAAATTTCTGATTCTGCCCGTCATTTTTTTGCCAGATTTTCATATCTTCACCATAGTCCTTCTATAGTGTTTAGGGATACATAGAATCTGTGTACACTTTTTAGTCAACATTGATAATTTATTGTGGACAAGATGAACTTTTTGGAAGAAACCATCTTAGTTTGACAGTGAAACTCTAGGTTATAGAACATCACTTGTATAAGCAATTCTTTAATTAATACAATAGGCAGTGACGCTGCGGAAAAGTGTAAGTAAGTGGGTAGAATGTGTGCCCGAGAAGCTTACCTCACTTGTTATAAAAGTTGGTTGGGTAAATGTCTGTAGAAAGCAGAATACCTGATGTTTACCTGATTTCCATACTCAGAATGCCTTAAATTCTGCATGTATTACAATCTGGTGGGAAGGATCCCTTTAAAATATACACATAATGGTCCTTTTACCATAAAAACTAGCTCCTTGTAAATAGATCCAGTGCTATATCTTGGTGGAGTATAGGCCACATTTTGCAGTAAGCTCATGTTGAAGGTATTTTGGCTCAGCAATATATCCAGTTGCTTTCTGGTAAATCAGATAATGCACATTTGTTTTTTCTCTTGAAAATGTTCCTAATGCTTCACATAATTTTTTAGTGTAAAAATAGAACCTAAGCTTGTACATAAGTAGCAGCGAAGAGAGAAAATAAAATCCCTGTGCATTTATTTCAGCGATTCCTTGCAGATCTGTGTCTTCCTAAATCACTGGTTAAATGCATTACTGTCTGGAGGAAGTCACATACTGCACTTGTTTTAGAAATTGCGATTTATGTTCTTCTGCAATTCGGCCTAATCGAAGGCTGGCGGACAATTGGTACGGAAGCAAGATGCTCCTTTCCATTCAGACCTAAAGATGTTAAGCAGAAATGAAATGCTGTAAACACATCCCAGTGCTAGGTCACTGTGCTACCGCTTTGAAGAGATAGAAGTATTGATCAAGCGATTGGGAATTGTTTTACATATTTATCCAACTACAAAAATTATGTAAAATGTTCAGAATGTCAATTTATAATGTATCTAAAGCTGGGATGAATATTTAGGCCCCTTTTACCCATCTTCTTTACTCTTCCCACAATCTTCATCTTGCCTGCAGTTGTATGGAGGTACATGTTGTGAGGTTTCTTGTTGTTTGGTTGGAAAGGAGGATATTTTTTTTTTCTACCAAATTTTATTTATTGGAAACCAACTTCTATAGAAAAAATTCTTTAACTTTGCTTTCATTTAGGTGAGAAGATGGAAATAGTATAGTACTGTGTGAGCCATAGATAGTTGAAGAAGAGTGAAGAAATCAGGTGATACCTTTTTGACGCAGAGTAATATTTGATGGTGAGCCTTTCAGAATACTAGTTCTCTTCGTCAAACATATGGATATGCATAAAACTCACATTTCTGAACAGAACTATTATTCTTGAAATCTTACCATCAAATATACTCAGTGAGCCCCAAAAAAGTATCAACTCAATTCTTCGCTCATCATTTAGCATAAACATTTTCAGTCCTTTCGCCTACAGAAGCAACTTTTTAAAAGCTAAGATATTGCTTTATTAGTATTTAGCTATTCATATTAGTGCAGGGATTTCTTGTACTGATGACTCATTATCAGATTGGTAAAAGTTCTCGGAGACACTGGAACTATATAACTGCAGGGGCATATCCAGGAATTTTCTGGACTCCTGCACCACAGTGCAGGGGTTGTCCAAGAATACTGCATCTTTCCTCCTTTTCACTTTAAGCCCCCACTTACAAAACCATTAAAAGGTTGTTTAATAGTAAATGGAACCTTTCATCAGGATTTTACATTTTCCCCTATTGACGGGTTCCCATAGTCTTTTTAATAATAATTCCCAATCTGCTTTTGTCATTAACAATATTGCTTCCACTCACTTTTAATAGTAAACTTTTACGAAATATGAAAAAAAGAGTGGAACCAATAATCTTATTGATCAAAGCATGTTGGAAATTCAAATTTTAACCTCGTGTATTAAAAAGTTGATGGGAACCTAATGACAGGTTCCTTTAAAAAAAAAAATCATTTTGACATTCTTTTCACTTTCAGCCCTCCTTTTTTGTGTTTTGAGGGATCCTTCTCATCAGTCATTCATGTTCAACAGCTGTGTTTACTAGTAGATCTGTGTAGTATATCACTATGTGATGCCCTTAGAGATGCCACACAATTGTATCCTATCATTGTGTGCGAGCAGTCCAGTTATGTGCTAAAAATGGAGAGATGTTTTATTTAATTAAAAAAAACATGCTTCAATATTATATATTATAGATTATTATATATAGAGTATTTGTTATAGACTATATTTTTGCTAGGTTTGGCTTCTAATCAAAATGTATTTCTTTTCCCTTTTCCATAAATAAAAGCCTGAAAATTTGCTATTAGCTAGCAAATCAAAGGGTGCAGCAGTAAAACTTGCAGATTTTGGGCTAGCGATTGAAGTTCAAGGAGATCAACAAGCATGGTTTGGTAAGTAGATAAATATATATTTTTTTTAATTCATTTTCATTCAATTTTATGTTTTCCACCCAACGTCTTCATTAACTTTAAGGCAAAGATACCACATGTATCTTGGAAGTAACAGTTCAGGTGGCCACAAACATTTTGCCTTCAGGGTCCTTACTTACACCCTGCAGTATATACAGTATACATATTTAATTTTGCTGCTATCCACTTAAAGAGAACCTGCCACCAGAGCGCTATTTTCTTTTTCATCAGCGTGTTATGTCTGTGTTATATGGTGTTTGAAATAAAGTATATGAAACTTTAACATTTTTCCTCTCTGGAAGCCAGGTAAATGACAACTTCCATCCACTCTATAGTATATTCACTGCTCTGTTTGTCACTGCTTGCAAAATAAAACAGATTTTACATTAATTCCCTTAAAAATATATATATAAAAAGTGATCAAAAAAAGTAATATGCTCCACACTGATACCACTGACAAAATCAACTTGTCACGCACAAACTGAAAATGTTATGCCTCTGGAAACATGATGATGCAAAGGCAAATTTTCTCCACTTTAGTTTTTATTCTGATTAAATTGGGCAAAATAAAAAAAAACAATGTAAATGAGGTATTCGCATAATCATAGCAACCTATAGAATAAATATAGTCTATTATTTTTATGGCACGGTGAACAAAAAAAAAAATGTTCACATCCTTCAAAAAATAAGCCCTCAAATGTCCACATACTCGTAAAATAAATATGGATAGCTTATAAAATGTGAGGATGTACATCTATTCTGATGGCACTTCTTCTGTAATATAAACTGTTGTTTTCCCTTACAGCAGTTTACCCACACACATGTAGTATTGCTCAGAAAAAAATGGTTATCAAACTTGGTAGAGCTTTTCATCATTTAATTTATTGTGAATGTGTCATTTTTGATTCAAAATTAATGCTCTTTCAAAAAAAAATATATATATACTATTTCTTTATTGCACCTCCATTCTGTTTTAACCCCAGTGAAACACCTAAAAGTTCTTGTACACATGTTTAGGGGTATATTTTCTATAATTGTGAAATTTCTGGGGTTTCTGAGTCGGTTTTGGTGATTTTTTTTATTTTTTTTTAATAAAATGTGTAAAATTGCATTTAAGCCTCATGATATCCTAAAAAATTAAGAGGATATAAAAATAATCATGCCACCATGATGCTGACATTTGGTAAATGATTGTTATCAAGTTATTTGGGTGGTATGAAAGCAGAAAATTTTGAACTTTGAAAATGGAGAATTTTTTTTAATTTTATTCATATTTCCATTTTTTTCATAGGCAAGTGCAAAACATGTCATCAAAATTGTTTTAACTAAAATTAAATATTATGTTTTACCAGAAAACAATCTTTAAATCCCCTGGAAATGTTAAACATTCCAAAGTTGTAACCACTTATAATGAAACATGTTTGGATTCCAAAAACACACCCTAGGGTGATCGTGAAAACTGGCTTCGGAGTCAAGGGGTTAAAGGGTTTTTTCTTAAACACAAATCTGTTTTTCAATACGTCAGGGCCATACTGATGTAGACTTCTACATACTGATTTTTCTCTGTGAAACTCCATATGTGATGTGCTGTTCTAGTAGCACAAGGCTCATTGATTTGATATTCTATTGGATGTACGTTTGTCTATGGGCAATGTGTTCATTCAGTCATTTTAGCAAGATCTTTGCTCGCTAGAAGGCCCTCACAGGAACTGGGTTTTTATCTTAACCACAATGGAGCAAACATATTCATATTTCTGTATCAGTAGTGAACACTGTCCTCATAGTGACAGGGTTATGCCTGCAGCCTTCCTGCTCTCTATTCTCTGCACACTGGAAATAGTCCCTGGAATATGAGTCATGTTGTGAGCCAATTTATCATCCAGCGGCTCATTTGGCAAGAAGAGTGAGATGGTTTTCCCTTAAAACTCTGTCTGGACGTGCACAGAATGAACCCAAAAAAGAATCAGACTCCCCTTTACATTTCTAGCACAGCGTACATCTCCTGTGACATGCTCAAAAATGTTTTCAGGGTATTTTTTCTTATTTTTTACCCTCTTCAACTTTTAGAAATTCTAGGAATGGAAATCTGTAATGTCCATATCCGTACCTAAGGATGTGCACATATTTGCATGCCTCCTTATTATTGCATTAAACGTAATTTTACTATTCTATTTATATGTCCGTTATAGGTTTTGCAGGAACACCAGGTTATCTTTCCCCAGAAGTGTTACGAAAAGACCCTTATGGAAAACCAGTAGATATGTGGGCGTGTGGTAAGCTGCTATGTAACTTCATTTGTTGCTAAATATTGTATATAAAGAAGCTGGAAATTGTCACTGCAAACCTTTTTTAATATAAAGGATTGTATAAAATCCACTTGGCCCATACATCTTTAGGATTGCCATTTGTTAGGTATTGTTTACCGTTACCTAACCATAAAACCGTATAATGAGAACCAGTCAGCTTTTCTGACTCTTTTAGTAGGTATGTGTATGTCCCATTAAATTCTAGTTCAGCAGATGATATTTGTAGAATGCTGGGCTGTGCTTTTACTCTATTATTCCTCCTGGAAATATATGCATAAAATGTATTGTACACCTAGTTATCCATTTATAAAGGAATATTCTTTTCTCCGCTCAATTCAGTAACTCATTTCACAATCCGTTATTTATGTATGTAAAAAAGAAAAATCTGTTTACATGGAAATCCGAGATAAGAGGAAGCAGGATGCAAAGATGTAGCTTGCTTGCTGTGACGTATATTGTGCAGGTGGAGGAAAAGAGGATGCCTTTGTCTGCCAATATAGGTCTATAGTTACACTCCGCATATAGGTTGGGAACTTTTCTGGTGGAGAATTGTGTGTGCAAGAAACCGCTTAATTGTTTGTGGTCAAAATGTCCTGAGTTCCACTATTCTAATATTAAAGATCTAGTCCAGTGGTGGCGAACCTATGGCACGGATGCCAGAGGTGTCACTCGGAGCGCTTTCTGTGGGCACCCAGGCCTTCACTCCAACACAGAGTTTGCCAGCTAGGACTCAAGGCTTTCTCCTGTGATCCAAGACAGCCGAGGACGTGCCGCGCTCAGCGCTATTTTACAGCAACATCCTTGGCTGCCAGGACTATAGGAGGAGCGAGAAGGTGTGGATAGAGATGGATTGTCATTGGATATCCTGCTCTGGGTATCCTGATTCTTCCTCTTCAGGGGACCCTGGAGGGAAGATACAATCCAAATTTCTCCATCATCTTTCTATTGTATTGGTGAACTCAGGACCCCAATACGATTAAAAGCTGTGATACAGCAGGGATCAATAAGTTACTGCTTAAATTGTAATGTTGGCACTTTGCGACATACAAGTGGGTTTTAGCTTGGGCACTCAGTCTCCAAAAGGTTCACCATCACTGATCTAGTCTGTGGTTAATTCATCAAAATATCAAAGATAAAAATCCCCTTCAATGATGAGTCTTTAATTTTAGAATTATCTAAGTAATTATAGTTTTTATTAAAACTTCACAAAAAAGCATAGACTAAATATATACTGTGCAGACAAGGTCCATTTCTATTTAGTAGTTATACATGTCTTCCCTCCCTTTTAGGTGTCATTCTGTACATCCTTCTGGTGGGTTATCCTCCATTCTGGGATGAGGACCAACACAGACTGTATCAGCAGATAAAGGCTGGTGCCTATGATGTAAGTTTTGGTAATGCAAATAAACAAAAGTACAATGATTGTAGCATTACTTTGTGGTTTATACTTTTTGTATGTCAGTTTCCCTCTCCAGAGTGGGATACAGTGACTCCTGAAGCCAAAGATCTGATCAATAAAATGCTTACCATTAATCCAGCCAAAAGAATCACTGCATCTGAAGCACTCAAACATCCTTGGATCTGTGTAAGTCGGACATTCTCCTTAATTAATAAACATGGTAAAGGACATGGCATGGTCATCTACACTACTCAAAAAGTTCGGGATATTTGGCTCTCAGAGGAAATGAGAATTTATGGGAAACGTTCGCACTGTAACAAAAGTAGGGCATTTAGGTGGAAGTATGCACTGTGATTTCTTCATATCAAACACTTCAATGAAACAAAAGCCAACAGTGGTGGGTGATATCCCACAAAAATGCTAATGTCTCACTCACTTGTCATGTGGCCTTGAGCATCAATAACACCTTGCCAATGACACTAGTTGGCAAATCTAGTTGTCTGTTCAGGCTGCATTCCACTCTTCTTTGAGGTCATTGAGGTTCTAGGATACAGAGTTACGAGCCTCTACATGGTAACTTAGCTGATCCTAAAGGTTTCCAATAGGGTTCCAGTCTGGAGATAGTTCAGGCAGCTCCATTTGAAGTATTCCTTTCTCCATCAGCCATTTCCTTTATGATGCAACGTGGGTGAACTGGTGGATTGTCGTCATGTGGAGGCATAACCAGATTAATTATGTTATTCAAGTAGTATGGGCTTGTGTGGTGACAGCAGTGCCTGATGCACATTTCTCTTCTTGACGTATTGAACATCGTTGGTGGCCTTCTGCTCAGCGTGAATCAACTTTTGATAGTGAATAACACTGTGGTTCAGTGTGCCCTTCTTCAGATTGATGATCCCTGGCCCATACAAGAGGATAAAACCTAGGATAAAGATATGGTCAGGTTCACTTGCAGATTTTTTAGCAAGCAGACTATGCTGATGTATTTATTTATATATTTCCATGCAATGTTATAATGGCACTATGTCTGTACTAACCAATGCACTATTTTTTTCTTTTTACAGCAACGTTCCACTGTTGCTTCCATGATGCACAGACAAGAGACTGTAGACTGTTTGAAGAAGTTTAATGCTAGAAGGAAGCTAAAGGTAATGTTTATCATAAGTAATAAGCAAGGATATATAGATGTAAAATGTAATAATTCCTTATTTCAAATATAGAATAAATTGAATGTAAGCACTAAAAATGTACAGTCATTTTACGTAACCAGTAATGCCAGTTGACAAAACTACTTTACACCACAAACAAATCTGTTGCAAAATGTTCAGGTTTTGGATTAGGATTTTCTGTAAGCTGTATTTCATATTCCTAGAATTCTATTTTAGTAGGTCAAAGTTTATGACTTTATTATATTTCTCTTTTTAAAGGGAGCCATACTGACCACTATGCTCGCTACTAGAAACTTTTCAGGTATGTAATTCAGAGATTTACCTTATTTCTAAATATGTGTTAATTTTAAAACTGATATGTATATCAGATTTAATAGATATGTATATAAAATTGGCTCATTCAGAGGGTGAACACTTGTAGGGAAGTTTCAGATATTGGTGAAATTTTTATATAAAGGGGGAAAAAATTTTGATTTTTGCATTATGTTTACAATATAGAAATGTTTGTGTAATTTTGCCATTATTGCTCCAGAATGTAAGGTAATATGTTTAAACTTTATGGAAGAGTACTGGCAATATAACATGTTTTTCAATGCTTATCTCCTGGGATCAAAGGAGTGGACATTATAAGATTCATCAAACCTGATGAAAATATTCACAGGCTTGCTCAAAATAGTAGATTTGGCTGCATGGAGGCCTTTAGGATGTTCAAATATACCAGTGACAAGGTGGAAGGAAAATGTTCATAGTCTCACCCTTAAATGAGTAAATAGGTTGACAGATGGTAGAAATGTATTCTCTGGGGTTGGAACTGGAATTGCAGCTGGTCCCCTACTTAAAGACACCCGATTTAGACTACCCCTAGTTACAGATAAACTCCTCTGCTTCCTGTGACCTCTGGTCAAGCTCTCTTAATGATTTTCTTTAGTCTGAGGCTGCAATGATCAGCTATAAGGTGACGCTTTATTGATAACCCTTGGTTCCATTATGGCAAAAAAATGTAGAAAATACAATTGTCTCTAGGACCAAAAAATTTTGTAAGGAGCTACAATTCTAAAATATACAGTCCTCACTTGCATACATATTCAACTTAAGAACAAATCTAAAGAACCTATCTTGTACTGCCTGTAGTCCATACATTTTTCATTTGGGTAGTTTGAAAGCCCTAGCAATGGTTGTTGTAAACTTTTTGTTGTATATGAAGTTTGTTGTCTACATTGCTTCAATTCTGCGGCATTTCTCAACTGTTCCAGCTTCAGATCTGTAATTTGCAGTTAATTTAAACAGATATTCTCATTTGGGCTTTCACATTTAATTTAATATTAAGCCCGACCACCTGCATTCAGCGATCATTGCTACAGGATATGTGGGACATGCTGTAACATATGCAAAAACTATTTGTTTATTTGTGCAATAACGCCAGCAGGGGTAGTCTTATCCAACAATGCAAAACAATGTTTCTAAGGGACAATATGGCTTCATTTATGGGAAATTATCTTCACAAAGGTAATTTTTTTTTAATAACATCCAGTTGAAGAAATGTAACTATACGTTGGATGAATTCTATTAAATGTGAAACCCCAGATAAGAATGCCCCTTTAAGGAAAATCACATTGGCATCTGGATATAGATGTGTTCTTTGTGTCATCATCGACCTATAGATCTGTTGTACGCTTAGTATTTTGGCCAGCTTATGTAGAGTTAGAGGTTGTGGGCAGAAGAGCTGTTGACATCAGGCAGAAGAACACATTTTTTTGTGTGTACAAATTTGTGAAACATGAATACAATGTATGTACAGGAATGGGGTAGATTCAGAGATAACAAATAAAGAAATGCTTGAAGGTAGGGCAGGTTATACTGGATTCACTCATGATGTGGACCCGTCACTGCTGCTGACTTGGCTGTTGGGTTTAATTAATCGCATTTCCTGTTAAATAAGATTTCTGGTTAATAGTTGAGTATAAATCTATGGACTGCAGTACCTTTGTTATTCTGTGAGAAATGTATGAATAGTTAAAATTAGTGGGCTTTACCTGTTGGAAAGTGTCATTGCACATTCTGATTAACTGTATCAAACTGCGTAGGACATGCCCACAACTGGTAACACCCACCACTTACAATTTCTGGAAGGAGTAACAAAGTAGGTGCCCTGCATATAAGAAACCGTGATCCAGGATTTTCATTTAATGAGAAATACAAGTGTTAAGAAGGATGACAGATCCCTTTTAACTAATAGAGTAAATCGTCTTTTCTTCCCCAATAATTTAATAATTTAACTTCATTAATATCTAGGTATAGAGGTATATTGTTATCAGTATGTGATGAGCCTAGATTTACTAATGCGCGAACATTTTTCTTGTTAACATAGAACAGTTATATGAAAATATGTATTTTACTCCACAAAGAACCCAATTAGTTAAGACATGATAGAAGGTTTGATGGCTCGTTTTTACTATGTCTGTAATTGTTTCTTTAGATTTATGCAGAGATTTTATTGTATTTATGCAGAGATTTTATCATTAATTTATAAGTGGCTGATCTTGCATAAGTAAAAATAGAACGCACAAAGTTAGAAAAAATATAAATATTATATAAAATTATATTCCTTTTAAATAATGGATTGTTTTATAAAGGTCCAACTTTTATATTGGGTTGGTAAAAGGGACAGCAACAGATTGGAGGCTAGCCACAAAATATTTAGTGTCCACTGTGCTCTCTTTATGATATTTTTAATCTTAAAGCATTATGATTTTGATCAAATTGTCATGTGATTCCCCTTTAAAAAACTAACAGAACAATGCCCATGTTATGCTGCACGCCCTTTTCTTTGACATTTTCTGTTCTGAAGTTGCTTGTAAAAATTCTTATCTAAATCTTATCCATCAGCCGTGAAGTGGGAGGAGACTAACCTCTTCCTTTATCTGACTAGAAGCTGAGTCAAATTTGCTCAGTTCCCATGATGGCTTGTGTTTTCTCATTAAGTAATTTAGATGTGAATTCAGTGAGATTCTTATTTGTAAATCTGCTGCACACAGGATCTATATGGAAAGCAAAAGGTGGGGGAGGGAGCAGCAGAGGAGTCTATGACACAACATGTGGGGTAGAGATGCAGAGAGAGTGTGACAGACTAGGATGGAGGGACTGATGGAAAATTGGGGACATCCTATACCTCAATATTTTGTGTACGAGACTTCTGCATCCACAGCACTGGGCTACAAACAGAGAGCACTGTCACATGACCTCCCCTTCCTCCCTCCAGAGTGAGCAGGGAACAGCAGCCCCTCACCTTTGTGAAACAACTCTACAGAATCACAGGAAAAATCAGCACAGCCAGGAGACACAGCTACTGCATAGCCAGGCTAAACAGAGGAGGATGGAAACTACTGCACATAGATAATGGATATAATAGGCAAAGTTATCCTACATCTCAAGAGCTATTGATTTGTGGGGGAAAAATGGAAGTTGTGCCACAGTTGAGGTGTGAGGTATGTTTAGGAATCAACATTATGTAAATTTGTTTCATTTGTACACAAATGAAATACAAAATGACTACCTTCATAACCAAGTACATACAAAATTGACTATTTCCTACTGATTTGATAACTTTTTCTCATATAATAGTGTGAGATCTCTATTATTTCCATAACTTATTTTTACATTAGCATTAACTCCATTTTGTACAATGTAGAAAATAAATCCAATAAACACAGATCTAGATGACTTAACTGGTACAAATGAAAGGATTCTGCAATGAGGATTTACAATCTATTTTGTTTTGCTAGCTTAATTCATCACCCTATAGAAAATCTACCTCTTTTCATAAGTTTCATCCAATGTTATGCAACTGTTACAGCTTTTATTAATCATTCAGTGTATAAAGCCTCATTTCATTCAAGTAGTTGCACAGATTTACATAGATATGATGCATTTTTAGTAAGAGCATGTGTTTCAATAGGACATATTTAATGGAGAATTTCAGAGTTTTACATATGTTTTTATGTGAAAACCTTCAGCAGCAAGTAGAGATTAACTTACAGAAATGATTTGGATCTAAATTCCACCTAATTTCTGTTTCTTTAAATTCTTCTTTACATTTTTTTACCTATTGTATCAAGTTGCCCCTTTAAATAGTTCACAAGAGCAGATGTCCTTTGAGATTTTATTGTGGTTTAAAGCACAAATCCCACAGACTGTTTTCTCTTAAGCTTGCTTCATCAATGGGCTATGGGGTATAACATTGGTGACCGTTTTAACGTTTCCCGTTCACTGCTGGGAGTCTTGGGCAGCCGGACTCATTCATGACTTCCTATGATGTCCTGCTAGCAGGTAGATGAATGTAATGCATCTTGTAATGACTGTATGGCCTCTATTATCCACCTGAAGCCAGCAGGACAGCGGACAGCATAGGAAGTCCTGAGTCCTGCTGCCCTGCCAATCACAAACCCGCAGCAAAACTTTATCAGAGCAAGTATGTAATGGATGACCCTATTAGACTCTTATTTTTACCCAGTTTGAGTTTCTTTAAGGGGACTCCCCATCTAATGCTTGGTATATGTTGTGTTGGTATCAGTAAGACTATTTAAGAAGATAAGGTTTAGTTAAACCTGACTCTCCATTAAATATGAGCCATGTGTTTTCAATGCATGACATTTACATTAGCTGTTCATACAATTGTGGTTATAATCGTGTTTTTTTTTTTAATTTCCTTTTTCTAATTTTCCTTTTTATGTGGATTGTGTTTCATGTGAGGTAAGATTTAAAGAAAATGAAGATTCCTGTCACCTCTTTCCATTTTAATCTGTACTTGCTAGAGAAAATTATTCTACAAATCTGTACTTAATAACTGCTTAGCTATTCCCTTCTGTAATACTAACAACTATTTTTTATTATGCCTTTAATTATTGTTCCAAGCTCCTGTCAACTGGTCTATTTGTTGTCTGCAACCTGAATTATAATGTACCAAAGAGAAGGGAAGGAAAAACATCTTTCATAGGGATGTAGTGGTATTATAGCAAATTTGTTATTATAATAACTTTACATTATATATATTTCACTCCAGTGAAAGCGAATTCATTGAATAATGCATGGTGCAGGCCCTGAAGGGAAGGGCAGGACTCCTTTTCATTGTATTCCTAGGACCTTGCTAGAACATAGTCATGCTCCTCTGACCCTGCACAAAGTATAATACGATGAATCAGCTTTGACTGGACAGTTCCTTTAAAGACAGTGCCCGCCACTAGATGCTTTTATAAAATATACTTTTAATACCAATAAATATTTCTTGAATTATTTCTTTGAGATGACCAGATTATTTTATGTTCTTACATCCCAACTGGGCTTTACCTTAAAAGGATAATTTCTCAGAAGTGTTTAGGCACATCCTCCAACATCCAATCTGTATAACGTAATACACGCCATAACATCCACTTTGAAGTAGATCGCTCAGGATTCGGCTCCAGCCATAATATAGAATTTCTAGAATTCTGTTCCCTTCTACATCGTGGGTTCCTATCTATTGGGGTTTGACAGTAATATCTGTAGGAAAAGTAGTACTGCATGCACTCCTAACAAAAATATGAACATAGCCGAGTTTATGCAATAGCCAAGTTGTTGCAGTTTGCCTCTAAATGAAGTTTTATGACAGATTTACAAAGCTTCTACTGATAAGTAGAAAATGAATTACGATTCCACCAAAGGAAATACGTTTGATGGTACTGCTGGCTTAATGGCAAGGCTCCTATTTTATACATTTTCCTGTTGGATTAGTCCAAGCTTTGAATATGGCACAGATATGTAACCATATGGGCCGGGAGGATATTTTTGTGGCTTTAAGGCACGTATACAATGCACATTGATAAATAATGTGACATGTATATAAATGCAGCACAGCATTATTTAACAAATAAATGAAATTCTTTGGTTAGTAATATGGAGTCCTATCTGTATACTAATCCCATACACTACTATGTTTCTGTATTAATGCTGTGTATTTGCCGCACAGAAAATCCTCAGGTTATATGGAATGTATGAATACCATCACTGATCCCTGTTCTGCCTAAGAAACCAGTATTTTTGACAGCTGCTGTATTGTTCTGAAAATAAGTGGCTGCAGTAAATGCTTTCTAGGTTACTACTCTCCTCTCCTGCCCTAATGAATCATTAAATAGGCACAGGTTTATCTGCGATGGCATGCGCTTGATTCTCTGTGTAATATGGGTCTCTCTTTATCTGGTGACTGGTTCGCACTGCTGCACCTGCTAGCTTTCCAATGCTCTGCTAAGTGAATCCACTTCTGTTCTCTCTGGATTTGAGTATGATTAATATTTTTATGAAAGACTTATTTATATAGTGTATTGTATGGCTAAATTATTCATCAATTTTCTGCTAAGTCAGATAATATACTGCCAAAATGGCTATATGTATTAAATTCCATGTCTTCATGTGGCTTTACTGTTACATTTAGCATACAGTAGTACTGTGGCAACTTCATGAAATGTGCCAGTCATACAAAACTTTATCTTTACATACTAGAGTGGATGTAACGATGTGACTTAGCTCTAAGTCTGTTGGGAGAGAGCTGAAACAGGTGATAGCATTTTTAAAGGGGTTGTCCAACTTGTACTCATGAGGTGTTTTATGCATTACGCAAAGCCTAGCTCAACTAGTCCCATGATCTATAACATGCTGACATTTTAAGAATTTCTCATTGAACATGAATTTGGATTTTGGTTCTGCCCTTCCAAACCTCATTGATGTCTGTCCATACTTATAGTATTACCTACCACAGCGTAACCTTATGTTGTAATGTAATGGGGAAATTCCAAATAGTTTATGTTTAGAAATACACACATTAGTCACTGTTAAAAAATGTTACATATAAGAATAATCCTAATATCGAATTATTCTCCATTTGCAGCAGCGAGAAGTTTATTGAAGAAACCTGATGGAGTTAAGGTAAGTTATACATATAACACAATTATTCATATTTTCAGGATTCCTTCCAGCAGTACTTTTGTGAACCATACCCATAACCTGATTGACATCACTTAATATCTGCTCAAGGTTCTTATGATAGAGTGATGCGTAGCAGTTGCAGGGATGTTGCTGTTTTATATCTCTGCTCTCCAAGTTGGTCATATAACTAGACAGACACCGTCGGACTCGAAGGTATTGAGATATGACCTGATGTAAAGAAGAGAATTTATTGCATTAAATGTTATCTATTTGTTGTTATATACACTTGTGGATATTTGATTTCAAAGAATCCTTAATTTAGGGCTTTTTATATAAATGTTAGAGCTGATGCTCTACAAGGCCCAGTCTTCCCTGAAGGGACTGTGATAAAAGACAGAATGCTGTAACCATAACATTTAATCAATTTTGACTAATTAATTTGTCCAGGTGAAAATCGTCCACACCTTTATATTATAAGGAACTGGTCACATTAGAAAGGATGTTTCAACTACAAGCAACAAGCTCTAGACAGGAGGCGATAAACAAATTGACTAAGTCATTTAGTGATCTGAAACTCATCCAATTTTGGATTTGGGAGTCCAGGAGTCCCACCTAACGATTGACAATATTTTTTCATAAGTGTGTGCACAAACCTAGCTGCAAGTCACGGGGGAGAAATGCCCAATCGAGATCAATAAATAAAATACACTTTACAATTTTTCTTCACAAAATGATGACTTCTAAAATTGCCTTAATTCCCCAAAGTAACCAATCTTTTGTATTCCTACCTTAAAAAGCAAATTTGTGATGTGAAAAGTTGCTATGTGCAATAAAGACCAAGTAGTTTAAGGGTTTTAGGGGAATCGGTCATCTGGGTGGTATATTTTACCTGATCATGGCTTCCAATAGCATATCTCATGTTGATTTTAAAATGCCTGAACTTTTGCTTTGCTTTCTGAAACTTAATTTCACATTACCTGGCCCCTGCCAGCAGCCTATGGCGAGACCCTGGGGAGGGCGGCTCCAACGGCATGTTTCTCATTCTCCTTGTTGACTCCTCCCTCCCTCATTTACGTCCCTTTACCTCTCCCTTGCTTACATCTGCTCACCGCAGCAAGGGATAAATGATGGGGAGGGGCGGAGGCAGGCATCCATGAGACTGAGAAACCCCAATCCCCCAGTACCCGCAACACATTGCAGACAGGAAGCCACTTAATGTGAAATAAAGTGTTTTATAAAGCCATTCAAGTATTCAGAATGCCTATAAAGTAATTTTTAAAATCAATATGGCATGGGCTATTAGAACCTGCCATCAGGTAAAAATGCCCCACCTCAAGTATGTCAATTTACCCTGCTCTGCCTGCTCTGTAGCATGCTGCCTTCAGACTACAATGCACAGTCATGGTGAGAGATTCCCTTTAGTGATCATTTCATAATCTTCATATCATCATTGTTCACACTGAAGGACATTACTTTGCACCTTTAATTTTCTGAAATCATGTAATTTTTTCTCTGAATATTGTGCTGAGTTAAACATCTGTATGTGGCTTTCTTAGAGCTTCTTATAGTGTCAAATACTAAAAATAGCATAGAGCTGCAGATCCCATAAATGTATCATGATGGTTGCAGAACCTTTCTGAAAGAGGAATGGATAGCCTTATGTCCTTTCTTTAGCGGAAGAGTAGCTAAGAAAGGGCAGCATGTTTCCAACTTATATAGTAATAGCAGAAACTGTACACTAAGGCCTGTATACACTGTATGAGTAATAAGCTTGGCACAATTGGGCCACCTGAGTATATGTTTGTAACCTGTCCTATTGGACAGGCAATTTACTATTACTGAGGGCAGCATGTTATAGAGCAGGATGAGGGGAGTAGATTAATGTACAGTTTTGTCATAACAAAAATATTATTTTATTTTATTTTACTCGAGTCCAGTGGGTAGTCTTAGCAGTGATTGATTGGACTCCTCTAAGTTCAGGTTGGGCTGAATATAAAAATTGTAGTTACATAGCGTTGTGGCATATGGCATAGCTTTTTAATACTTTATATCAATCTGCTCAGATTCTCTTTCCCACAAAACAGATTCTTTTAAATCAAACCTGACTTTTGTTTCCTTCAACTTTTAAGGGGAGAAGGATTACATTTATTTAACAACAGACAATATTTATACGTGAGATATTCCTTGACACTCGGTGACACAAACATTGTGTTAAAGAGATATATGGTTCCATCCACAATGTGATTTTGCTTTGCTTTTTGTTATACCTTCTATATTTAACGGATGACGCAGCTTGGCAAGATGCCGAATGCAAACTGTTTCTCCAACTTTTCTCCCAACTTGGATGTAAAAGTCAATTGACCAAAAATCAATTCTCTTTTCCCATTGGCCTCACATTTTTATTCTCTCAACCCACTATACGGGGAAGAGACATGATGATTATTGTTTTAGAAGGTATTACATTTTAATCAATTGGATGATTTATTACATGCCACAGTTAGTTTTTCACATAATCCTCACAACATACAGTCATTTTTTCTTTACATCCTTATTTATTTATTGTTTTTATCCCCATTTTTCTGAGTGTTCACTTTAGAAAAGGAAGTCCAGTCCGTGTACTGAGATGATGGTGAGGACATTTGCTAAGTGTTTGCTCCTCATGCTCAAAAGTAGAGTGGTTGTGCTTCAGCTTTATCTAGTAAAAAGCCCATGCTTGTATCATAGTGTAGTTTGCCTGTTCACAATGATTTTACAGGCACTATTTCCTATTGCTTATCTGAATTTATTACACATAATTTATTCACTTAGTGAGGTTCTACACTATAAAGTGATGGCATAATGCTAGATACCCATCAAATGAATACCATGTCTCTCTTGTTTAAGTCTTCGATTCCATTCTAATTTCCTTCTTCACAGTGGTACTGTGAACGGTATAGCTAAAACGAAGCCATTCCAGTTGCACACAAATGATGGAGAACATCTTCAATGAAATATCACCAATTTTCCATGCAATTGTTCAAGATTTTTTGTCTTGGTGCTGTTGACTGCCCGCTTTTTTATTCCATGTATTATCCAAGTTGTGTCCGAATTTCACTGATTTGAGCTACTTTCTTTATCTTTTATCAGCGTTTTCTAGAAAAAACTTTTCCAAGCAAATCTAGACTGCTTGTACAACAAAAATGTTTGTGTGCAAAGTATTAAATCTACCATGTGGCTAGTTGAGCCTCTGGTCGCAGGATGTCAGAGTGTAATGAAGCAAAAGGGGCAGCACAAGCTATATCCTGCTATTTACTATCTTGTGCACATTTTATTTTCTGTAGCTTGTGCTGCCTTAATGTTTGTGCCTTATTAAAATTCCTCAACAACCCAAACCTCCCAGCTGGATGCTGCCCTGAAATGCTCACATATGAAGAGTAGCACTTTATACTGCTGTTTAGTATGATGCAGCCCAAAGGAAGACCTACATACACATGCACAAAGCATAAATCAGCACTTCTAAAAATAGGCCAATCCCATCCAATTATACCTGGTTCTTCTGCACATAAAAACAGTTTGTATGTTTTGTATAGCATGTGTAAAATATACATACAGATGTTGCAAATGTTAGTGTGGCCCTCAACTTGATGCATAGTGTTGAAATAAGTGGTATGCAACATGTTAAATATCAAAATGTCAGCTTTATGTATACTGGTACATGGTATATTAGGGTGGGGGGTGGCATAATTTGACTTTTCAAGCCAGGAAGCTGAAAAACCTGTTGCATCCCTGGCAGAGAGCCTTACTGGACTGGAAAATCTCTCTTCAGGAGAAAGTCAGGGGGCTGTGCTTAAAAGATTATTATTTTTATATTGGTCTATGTTAACACTGGTTTCATGGGTTTGCTTGATGAAATGTAGGAGACATGATTTATCTGTTATAATATATTTTAAAACACTTTTATTTTGGGTTCATATGTGATTTATTTTTTTTCCATCATTTAAACCATCATATAATGAAGGGAACCTTCTGGGAAAAGAAAAAAAACCCCTTATTTAACCGTACTCAAAGACCCCTTATAGTAGCCAACTATTCTAGTTTTTGAAAGCTTCTAACAATATTTAGCTAATGTCAATGTAAGAAGGCAAAAATAGCTCATTCAAAACTATCAGCTACAAGAAAACTTCCTGTTTTTCAGAAATGCTTGCTGCTGGTACCATGGGGATACCACCACACCGCTTATAGCTTGCAACAAGCAACTTAATTGCCTAATTGCTTCATTAAACTGTGTTGATTTGGTACTGGTAGAAAGTAATAAAAGTATTAACCTGGTTGGTTTCACAGTTTGCAAGCTTTGTAAATCCACATCACATGTATATGACAATTCTGTAAGAATTCTGTGATATCCATGCACAATACACTAGTAATGTTTTCAGACCATTGGTTATGTTATGGCCTTGTGCTGAAATAAATCCCATAATGATGATTTTACATTATGATTGGTGTCCAGTTGATGTTAATTCAGCTTATTGGACAGACACAAACTATTTGTTAGAGGAAGTCTAACGTTGCATATCTGAGCAAAATCCAAGCCATCAGGAGATAAGGACTGTCTTCAGAGCCCAGAGAGAGGTGAGTGTGGAGCCACAGATCAGAAGATGAGTACATAATTCTTATATAGAAGAAGGTTCACACAACCAGGACTCTTCTTAGAATTCGCCATCCCACCAAACTAAGTAATTAGGAGGAGAAGAGTGTTCGTAAAAGAGATTACCAAGAACCAAGTGATCCCTATTGCAAGCTCTAAAGAACCTCACTGTGGGGGCGGAGAGACCACTGCAACAGTCCATTTAATTTCTGAATGTATTATATGTATGACATGTATTTTTTATTCATATGATAACTTATGCTGTATGCACATCAGACAAATTGCACCACTTGGTTAAAATGAGGGAAGTTGTGGTTTTTGGCATCAAAAATAACACACAGTAGTAAGTTGAAATGTTATTTTTAGATAACTGAATATCTGTGTATTTCCTTTACTGTAATAAAATGCAATCTTAATCATTAGAGTATATCAATTTTTTATAAGTAACATTTTTGAGCCTTTTTGATGAATTTGATTTTCAGTAAGTATAGCCCCTGATTGTTCCCATTTTCTGATTTTCATGAAATAGTACATATTTTAGTTTTAATTCTGGAAACCTACAGGTGCCTTCAGTGATGTAGGAAATATTTAAGTGCTATTTTTTTTTATTGTACATTTAACCTTTTCACTGTATAGATGATAAATGTTTTTACCTATAACTTGTTCAGTGGGTTCATTTATAAATCCTTCTAAATCATTCCAGACACAAAGTGTCATCCAAGATTGAATAATATCCTTTGAACATGGAATAATTTGTTAATCTTTGGAGGTTCAGTCTGTTGGTAACTCTACCACTCATTAGAATGAGGGCCACTGTATTTGGTTTTGTCTACCAGACCTTTATAGTAAATGTAGCAACAGGGTTCAGGGAATCGGGGATCAGTCCCCACCAATCAGCAAGTGAAAAGGCCAGGGCTCTGGAGTAAGCAAAGTAAACTTTCAACTCCTTAATTTCCCTAACTCCAATTCCACCTGACTCCGTGTCGGATGGGTTACATGCTGCACCCTGCTGACAGTCAGTCCAATGAGCCCTTCCATAACTGATGGCAGGCAGTGCTCATTATTTGCTCTAGGGGTATCCAGTATTATTATTATCTGCTCTAGGATGCTGGTTACTCATATGGCTCCTTAAAGTTGAGCAATATGACAGGTGCAGTCTGAGGACCAATAAAGGTTGTTCTAAATTCTTAGATGCGTAATAGCACAGACATTAAAAGGACATTTCATTATTTCCAAAAATCCTGTGACAAAATATCGAGCACATACTGCATCAATCAAACACTACCAATTGATTATATGTTTTTGGAGTTTGTGTCAGTCCATTTTATCATGACTCCAAATCCACCAAAATGGTCACCCTCTAAACAGCACTGGAAAAAGAGACAGCCTTAAAACTCAAAACAGCCCCAAACTAAACTAGTCAAACTTGTCCTTGGTGTGTAAAATGTACTATAATGTCAGAGATTGTACTTTCAGTTTGCCAAAACGTATCTGATAATTTTTTGCAGTCTGTTTGCTGCATAGTGTACTTCAGTATCTGTAAGGCATATTTAGGTTGAACATTTATAGCAACCAAAAGCTTTGAGTTTCTTAAACCACTTTCTGAGTTGGCCCTCTCAGGATTTTTTAGAGCTACTTAATAGAAAGACATTTTGTTTGTAAACTTTACTGTCGGCTATTCTCTGTGTAACTGCTCTTTTTCTTTATAGTATCGTGATCTGTGATTCTATTCTGTGATACCACTTTAAGAATCTTAACGATGGTCTAAGGCTCTTCTTTTGTTTCTATTTTCTGCATATCCACAGATAAACAACAAAACCAACGTAATAACAAGCCCTAAAGATCCTACCCCACCTCTGGTATACTTTTCCTCCCCCTTCACCTATTTCAGTATATATAAATATATATATATTTATTTTTGCTTTGGTTTTTACTTTGCTTTTCTGAGATTTAAAAACTGTTTTGTTGTGGTTTTGTGGGGGAACTTCCTTGTTTAGTAGTATGTTTCTTCAATAACCAACCATATAATACTGTCAAGAGCTAAGACACATGCATGTTTTGTAGCAGTGTGAGTAGAGTGTGCTTTGTGTTGCCTCCAGCTCTCCTTTTGATGGATGTGTCTTGATTTCCTAAGGTAATTAAGGATTTCCCTCATTACCTATGTGCGGATATCAAGGGGAGCTAACAAAAGATCGCTAGGCAACCACAAAATGACCTTATTCAGATTTTATTCTATTTACTGAAAATGTACTGTCAGGCCTTATATTGGCTGAGACATGAATGTGTCTTTCAGAGTATTAAGTGCCTTAAATTCTTTTTACGTTTTCACAAGACACATACATATATGTACTGTACTACTCCATGCAATGCATACAGTATAAAAACAAAGCAGTCTCGTAATCTTGATAATTTATGTGAGATGGGGGTACCATCAGTATCTTTCTATATGTAAGTCCTATGATTGTGACTGAAGCTAAATCCTTTTGGTAACACATTAGAGACTTGGTACACTATTCAGCAGTGTGTATAACTGAAAGGTGGAATCTTACCACTACTCAGTGGCACTGAATAAGGTCTTTGCATGCTGCTCTGATAGGTACAGTTAAATGGCAAAAAAGGCAGTCCAGAGGACATCTCAAATTCATTCCATGACCACTTTTCACTCTTGCCTATGTTCCTACATAGGTGTGTTTCTTCCTGTTCAACTGTACTTACCAATAGGTACTGTTTTCTCTCTGTTCTTACTCAGGAGCCCCAATCTACTGTAATCCACAACCCTGCTGATGGAAATAAGGTATTGGGACAGTATCACCTCCATCTTGGTTAACAATATGCATAATCATCAACAGATCAGTTTGGATTGATCTATCCATTCTCAGCAGAGACATTCACTAAATGCTGATGTTTAATTTTTTTCGTAGTTAATATCCATTTAGTGAATAGCTCCCATGCATTATTCTTAACTGTTTGGTCCCCAATGACATGCTTACCTAGCAGTCAGTTTGCTTTCCATGTCTTAACCAGTTGTAAAAAATACTAATTACATCAGATTTTCCTTTAAATTCAGTACTCATTTTGGAAATTATATTCACCTTCTTTTTTTACTCTTTTATAATATTCTGTCTTCTGCATGCAAAAATATTATCAATAGCATTGTTTCTATTCTTGGAAATAAAAAGTTTACATCTGCCATGTTAGTCAGCCAGGGAATAAGTAACTACGGTTATAAGAAAAAATAGGCGTATGTCTTTTATGGTTTCAGACTCGGTGAAGTAAGTAAGTTAATTGATCTTGTTAATAAGTGTTTGCTACACAGTGATTACTCTGAAATAAGGAGCTAAACGTAAATGCTTTGCTAAGAATTATGGTCATAATGACCACTTTGACTCCATGCCCAAATTCCTTGTAGATTAATTGTGACTTGAGTTGTGGACTGAAATGTGCCCAGCATTACTATAATTACCTACGTCTAAGTCCATTTCTCCAATTCTGCTGTAAAGTAGGAAATAGTCTTTCAAATATTTGTAAAATTGCAGTCTATACAGTCAGTCCCCGGGTTACATATAACAAAGGTTCCATAGGTTTGTTCTTGAGTTTAATTTGTATGTAAGTCGGAACCATATACTTTATAATTTTAACCCCAGACAAATTTTTTTTGGTCTCTATGACAATTGGATTTTAAAAATGTTGGATTGTCATCAGAACCAGGATTAACACTAAAGCTTAATTGTAGACACCTTTAATAACTTTTATAGCTGTTAATTGTTGCTTAGGGCTAAAGGACAGTGATTTACCAATTACCAGAGGTCCATTTGTAACTAGGGGTAGTCTGTAAGTCGGGTGTTCTTAATTAGGGGACTGTCTGTATATTATGCATTGCAGTCTTAAATAATCTTAAACAAAATGTGTGCTATAGAGGAATATAACACCTCAACAAAGAGAGATATTAGAGAAATATAGACTACTCTATATATAACTCTATATCTTTATTTATACCCAAAGTAAAAGCTCTGTATAAAGTTTATTTAAATGAAGCAGAAGTGTGACAGGGGTGTTACCATGTGCCCTACGGGCTCCAGGTTCCCTGGCTAATGCACTCCCCCAAAGCACTGCTCCCCTCTCGCACTTTGCTGAAGAATTGCAGTAGCACAGAGCAGATACTCACTTCTGTTGTGATATTTCAGTGGTTCATTCCCCCTGTAACTGGGTCTCTTAGATGCCCCAGTTACAGGTGGAAAATAAATTGAAATCAAAAACTCTGGAATTGTCCCCGAGGGGTCTTTTACATATTACATATAGACAAAATAAACGTTATTTTTTCCCAATAAATATATTTTTAAAATTCCCTTAGGAAAACATTGTCATAGTTGCCCTGTTTTCCTGAGGAATTAATTTATAATGGTCATTTTGAATTCATTAGAAAATGTCATATATTTGTAATATAAGCCACTTAATATTAGCAAACTGTACCACATGCACATATCTGACCAAATAAAACAATCACAGCAGCTTCCGAGGACTTCTACTCCTCTCATTGCAGTCTGCTGTGATTTCATGTGATAAAATATTCTGTGATTTCATGAGATATATGCTTGTTGCACAGTTTTCTAATGCTTAAGGACCTGCGATGATGTCACCCTGGTCGCATGACATTACAGCAGCATACAGAGATAGGATGGGGAGGAGCTGCTGGATTCAGCCCGAGGAGTCCACCCCCACCTCAACTCGCTGTAGCCATGCTTAGATACCAGGTTAAACTATAAGGTTGAATTTAAGGAAATCTCAATGGAATCATTTTTGGGTAAAAGAAATGTGTCAGATAGTTACTAGGGCTCTGTGGAAACCTGTTACTACCTGTATTTGTGATAAATGTGGTGATGGGTTCCCTTTAATCCCTGAGCGGAGTGGTTTTGCTGAAAAAACAATTATAAAATTATGATAATGAAGCTCATTTGCTCCTTTGCCTGGCTTGGCGCTTTTCCTCTAACATTAGTTATACACGGCTCCAGAGAATAATGTAATCACTTTTTGTGCCTGACAGGCAGAAGTAATCAATTGCTGCACCATCCCCCAGCTGCTGTGTATGCGTGATCCAGCTCAGGTTGTTTAGTCCTGTCTGGATGCAGACAGCTCTGTGTAATCTGAACTGCAAGCAGCATGGAATCTAGTTTTTGGATGTTATAATTGTATTTTCAGCAAAACCACTCAACTCGAGGATCAAACAAGATATTCTTCTGCATCAGTGTAGCTACAGATACTCGCCCTGCTCCTCTTCATCTTGATCCCTGCACTGTCCTTCGCTACACTTGACGAGCTGGGAACACCTAGAAAAGAAACTTAAAGTAAGCAGTGCGGGGACCAGATGTGCAGAGCCGTGGGCGAGAGAGGTGGCGTATGCTCGGAGAGGGAGGTGACGTCCGCTCACGTGATGTAACCTCGCTCTATCCGCTCACGGGATGTAACCTCGCTCTACCATGCTCCCAGCATGGGAAAGTGTGGTGGCGGTGGCGTGCATAATTAACAGCCCTGAGCTTTGGGCTCCGTGCTGCTAATTATACGTTTCTTTTCTAAAATACCACTTTTGAAAATCCATTTCATCACAGGCACATATATTTATATTTTATTAACCATGCCATGCAAAGCTATATTAATATTATCCATATTTAACAAAATATACAACGTTCTGATAATTCTATTTTATTACTCAAGATTTTTTTTGCTTTGCTTTGATTTAGTGGGGCATATTGATTGTCAGTTTGAAACCAGAACCCAGTGATAGAGCAGTTATTTTAGAATGTTAACTTAATAATCGGTTCTTTATCATTGGAGAAGCTGAAATTCTTTGAGTTTGTTCTCATCTTAAAATTTCTTTCCAAAAAGCTATTTTATTTTTTTCAACTGATTAGTGTTTCTAGAAGTGACTAGGTTGACATCTGTTAAAAGGCGATCCTAGTCCTGTGGCAGCAAAATAGCCTCATATCCCAATTCATACAATACAATTTCAACTTTAGGATGAGGCTTGTTTATTTTAAGCTATGTAGTAGGTTGGCCACTCATAATAAACTTTACCAGGGTAATGAATGGATCCTAATAGGTTCAGATTCTCTGTTGCCGTGGGTCTTGTGACCCACAGACAGCAGGTCCTGTTGGTTTCTGGTAGATGGAGGGGTAATGCTGTATGGACCATTATCAACTCTTCCATATCAAGTGCCCTTCATGCCCCCACAAGCAGTTAGGAGTTATCATGGAGGGGGCTCTCAGTGCAGCTGAAGCCACCATGACAGGCGGGTTGCTTTCCTAGGTGCAAAAAGCACTGCACAAATCGCAAAGGAGCAATGGCAGCAAATATAAATAACTAGATACATCGTTGGCCTACCGTTGCTTTTGAACTCTGTGTACCCACTGACCTGCCTATAAAATTTCCTTTAATAGTGAGATAGTCCATAAGGAACTGATTTTAACACTATAACGTTAGAGCATTTTCTTGTACATTTTATAACTATAACAAGAGTTATATACTTCCTTTTCTGTAAATATTTTGAGCTTTAGGTAAATATGTAACTTTTATCTTTTTTTATTTGAAATACAAGGGCTTTGGGGGCATCACCGGAGCCCCTTCTGAGGAAACAGGGAGGTGGCTCACAAGTACTTTGGGGGGGGTGGGGGGCCTTAGAACCCCTCCTGAGGGAGCGGGGATTAGGTTACAAGTGCTTTGGGAAACGTGTAATAGCCAGAGCCCAGTGAGACTCTATGATGTTTAAATAAAAATAAAAGTACTTTTTTTTTTTTACCTGATAGATAGTAAACGTCATTAATGGTGAATACAGCTATTTTTCAGTGGTAGATTTCCTTTACCTGTTTCAACTGTGGTGAAGAATGATGGTTGTATAAATTTGTTTAGAATATAATATAGTATGATACTTTATATCCCTTTTTGGTGTCTGAGATGGGTTTAGTAAAACACTTGCCTTAAGGATAGGACTGTGTAGTGAAACAACATAACATTTTCATATCCATATGTTAAGTTTCTTATGTTTGCTTTCTGCTTTATATTACACTGTATTATAATTGGCCATAGCTAGCTTATACTAAAATGTTTAGGGTTTTTTAAAAATTTTTTTCAATCATTTGGACTACATAAAATTTAAATTGAAACGGCTGGCTATCCTAAAATTCCAGTTTTTCTAAATGCTTGCATTCCCAATAAAATAATAAACACGTTGGGGCATTTCGCTGTTATGTCACCTGGAAATGTATGACAAATATAGGTTGTCTTTTACACTCGCAAGGGATTGGGCAGCTACAGCACAAAACTATTTAGTGAAGCCTTATGTTATGTTAACAAAGGTAAATCTGCCCTACTCCTTCGTTACAGAACCGCTCTGTTGGCTCCTGCAGGTCCCAGTTGGCTGTTGTCATGGTGTCCTATACGTAGAAGGTCACAATTTGTGACCTCAGCAATGACCTCTGCACCCATGACAGTTTGAAGAAGTGACATAGATATCAGGGTCACTGCTGTAGACATCGATTTCATGTCTCTAGTTGTGACCTGCTCTGATCAGCTGGTAATATGGCAACAGACAATTGGGAACTGAAGTGCATGTATGTTTATTTTCCTTATTTTAGCAACTGCATTAAAACACTTTGAGCTTGCCTACCACTAAATCTCATACACTTAAAGGCCATGTAGACCTTTGCCAACGTTTTGTTCTCTTTTTTTTTTCCTGCTACATTTTATATAGAGACAAAAATCCTTTTTAAGAGATTTAAAAAAACTCATTGGGGGGAATTTATTAAGACTGGCGTGTTTAAAGTCACTCATGTGTTTTCCCCTGCGTGGATAATGTGCACTGGATTTATTAACTGGCTCCATCCTCTTAATATATATATATTACGACAGACACTATGGTTATGTAAAAATAACAGTAAATCCATGAGAAACCATTTTTTCTTAAAAATGCTGATTCCTATCACTGACAAGCTACTGGTAACCTTTAGTTCTTTATATATGAACGTTATTTTTTCAGACACATACAAATGTGTCTACTCTTACTTTTATGCATGTTTGGTTAAGAACTCAAAAATACAAATTCAATACGCTAGTATCCAAATTAATATTCCACAACTAGAGGGTGACCACAAACTAACATATGGGATAGACGTTTAGTAGTTCAGTATTGCAAAAAGATATTTCTTTTTTAGGAGGAGGATCATTTTGCTATACACATCTTAATATATTTTGAGCTAACAGGAAAAGTAAGGAATAACGTGTATGGTCTCGGTGCTGTGTGTATTGGGAAGCATTGATTTGTCACCATTTTTTGTCATCTAAAATAGTACAATTTCTTTTTGTACATGCCCACAGGTTTATAGACATGCACAGGTTAGTATTCAATAAACTTTCCATACGAAGCATCTGAATTATGCTTTAAAGGAGTTTTCCGGGATTACACATTGGGATTACCTATATTTGTCATCTAATTTGTTATCATATCATACACAAATGATACAGCCATATCAGAAGTGTATAACAGGGTTAGATGTGCGAACTAACCCCAGACCCCAGGCCTAGCAAAATATAATGCATACACCATACCAAGCAATATATAATAATTATACAGAACACAGAGCAGGTAATAAATACAATGCCTAAACCAGGCACTGTGAAAAGAGGTCATCTGAAGCAGATAATAATGGAGACGCCCCCTCCACACACACATAGCAGATGGGAAACAGCCATAGACTGCAATGGCCAATAATATCAGATGTGTAAATCTGGTGAGCACACTGGAACCCCAGAGCAGACTATAATACTGGTGACCCCCAAGGGCAGTATTATACAGGAGACCCCAGCAGAGGCCCAAAATACTCTCCTATCTTGGCTCCTCTGCTGCTCCCTGTCACATACTGGAACTTCTATGTGATGTTCTTCGTTGTGTCACAATGCTGCTTGGATGAGCCGGCATCGGGACACATAGCATAGTGGCTCCTGGAGCAGGAGAGGACCCAGCAGCAGTGAGGTCTGGTCAGCTGTTCTCTTCTTGCTGCCCCACAGGTCCTTTCCTCTCCAGCTCCTGCTGCTCATACAGCTAGCATCGGGACACATTGCAGAGCAGCAATGAGCGCTTCTATTTGTGATGGGGGCTACATTTGTTTTTGCAGGAAGCTGAGGGGGGGCCGCACCCCTGCTATAAAGTGTGACTGTAAACACCCATTTTACATTCCCTTTATGCAGCCACACTACTTTACATCTAAGGTTTATATAAGACACACAAGTAAATTTGTACAGGACATACTAGTAAATTAGAGCATTTGATATGTCTTTTTTAATGCTACATAATCCCGGAGAAGTTCTTTAAAAAATGTAGTGCACCCCAACTGGGTTAGCATACAAAGCATCATGTCATTAGAGTGTGTGACTTCAGCCTCAATGAGTAATTGATTTGTAAGTGTATAAACCAGTCACTTAACGTTAAATGTTTGGCGTCTTTTTTTGTTGCATGGGTTAAGGCCCATTTACATGTGCTGATAATGAAAACATGATCCTTGTTTGTCGTTGATTACTTCTTTGATGCGGACATGAAATTCATTGTGTGTCAGCAGTACATTCAATGGATGGAAACTTGGGGGAACCAATGACCATTCAGATGAAAAGCCCAAAATCATTGCAGCTTGTAAATAAAAGCAGTAGAGCAGCAATATTCTCGATCAATGCTATTTAAAACAAATAATATGGGAATGCAAATTGCCCTTTATTTAGAAAGGAAAATTGGCATTATGTTGACTGAACTAAGATACAGTACAGTGTCCATATGTAAAAATGTACCTGATACCATTAAAAAATGCCATTGGAATTCTACGCAATGCATTATGTGTTTTTCAAGAACAGTGTAAGGTCGTTGTTACGACCTCTTTATAACTGGTTATTCTACCTTTTACGATCTGTTTATATTAACTTTTAGGATGTCTCATGGGAGTGCAGGGATCCAGCATACTGTACATATGTTCCAGGTTGAGTGCTATGTTGAGGGGAACCTGTCATCAGCAATTGGCCTTATAAATCGCTGCCAAATATTGTCAAGCAGCTAGCACCATCTAGTTTTTGCTTCTTTCGTGTTCTAGTGTGGTGGCATCATCCAAAAAATAAACTTTGAAGTGAGCTGTAAATTGGTTGTGTAAAGTCGAGGAGGAGCTCTGAACACCTACTGGTCAGTGATGTCTCTGGATGCAGGACAATCAATTACAATGAAGGGGGCTTGGCTTCAGTGTTAAAATCTCTGCCTCCTTGACTTTCTACAACCAATTTACATCTGACTTCAAAGTAGATTTTCTGGATGACGCCAACACCCTGGGACATGGGAAAAAAAACACAATCTGGACTTTCAATGTGACCTTGAGTGGCCAAAACAGAGGAATAAAAGAATGGATGGTTATAAAATAAAGAAAAATGAAAACTGACACTAACAGAAAGCAAGATATGATTTTTTTTTAACCAATCTGTTAAAGGCATCCATTATAAAATAGGTTACTCTGCTATTGATGGATCCATTCAGAAATTCGTTTAAAAAAAACCTACCACAAGAAATCTACCATCAGAAGTAGATCTAATGGTAGATTCCTCTTGCCTTACCCAGCCCTGATTTTTATTTCACTAATCCTAGACCCTAACCTAATGTTTTAAAAACTTTAATAAAGTAATTTAGTGCAGAGGCTACTGGAGTGTGGAATAGCCTCACCGGCAAAGGCCCCAGTAGCCTTTGCAGTTCTCATGCTTTTGACAGTACACAAGCACCAGCTGTGGGTTCAGCTTTCTATGGAGCTTCTGTGTATGCACCTATGCTGGGTTTAAGCAAAAAGTCATATGCGCTGTACTGATACGCGCTTCTTTGCTCAGTCCAGTATGGGATCACAGCTGAAGCTCCAAAGAAAGCCACAAGTGCAGTGCCGCAAACTTGAAGATGACGTGCTAGAAGGTGGGACTGCAAAGGCTATTGGGGCGTGAAGTAGCCTTTGCCGGCCAGGCTATTCCACACCCCAGTAGCCTCTGCAGGTAATTTACATAGCACTTAATTAAAGCATTTTAAATCCGTTTAGCTTAGGGTCTACAGTTAGTGAAATAAAGATTGGGCAGAGCCAGGCAGGAGGAATCTGCCATCCGATTTACTACTGATGGTAGTTTCCTCGAGATTGGTTTCCAAAAATGGAAGGTATAACATAGATGTCTGAACATGCTTCTGAGGTTTATATTTTTAGGGGGTTATTTTACATCTTTTTTGTAATATAGCTTATTTGTACAGAAAAAATAATGCAGCTTCCCTTACTGGAGCAGAGACAGTATACCTGTAGGGTTAATTTGCTATATCTGGCTGTCTGCACTGGGCAAAGAGAATATTTGTAATTTCCAAAAATATTATACTTATGATTTAACAAAACGAATTCTACTGTGATGTCTGTATTGTATTAAATATGTTTATGTAACTGTCATATGAGAATTTCATGTCTGTATTACTTGGGTGCATGCAAAATAAAACCATTCCCAGGCTTCCGAGGCATTGTATTGTTCAGTTTTACTTCAGCATTTATTGAAGTTCTGTAAAATAACATAATTTATACGTAATAAGATATTACCAGCTGTGTGCTATGCAATCTCATTAAAGGGGAGGATGAAACTTGCACTACATACAGTGTTTACTATCGCCTTTGCTGACTTTTACACCCTAAACAAAGTAATTTTGGCCTTTTGTTTCTTTTATGCTTTTGTCAGCTGATAATATAGAACCATGTTTATACCTAACATTGTATTTGTGTTACCCGGTTTATGTTTTCAAGTTTCCTTCATTCCTTTTGCAATGTTGTGGGTAAATTTTGCTATTGAAAATGTTACAGTCTGGGTTATGTGTTACAGCAGATGTTTCATTGTTCCTAGCGTCAACTTGTGATGGCTTGGCAGTGCTTCTTTTAAGAAAGTAAAATCTGTGAGACTGTGAAATAACAACCTATTTTATTCAATAAGAATGTCTTGTGTGTGTGAACCTTTTCATTTCTAGACCTGGCCTAAAGGCACAGACATTCCTTCTCTCTGTGGGTGTCTTACTGTTTGCTTGCTTGTCCACAGGAATCAACAGAGAGCTCTAATACAACCATTGAAGACGAAGATGTAAAAGGTAATCTATTAATGAATTTAATATTCTCCCAGGAGAATATGCAAAATAATGCAACTTGCAGTAAACATTCCTTATTTAAAAGGAAAAAAGGTATAGGGATATAAAGAAATTATAAGCTGACTCAAGTATAAGCCGATGTTTCTAATTTTACCTTAAAATCGAGTCAATAGGTTTTCCCAGTTTAAGTCAAGGGTGTGAAATGCAATGGTCACAGCCAACAGCCAGTATATAGCTGGCCACCCCCCCCCCCACACACACACACACACACACACACCGCCGCCTCTCAGTATACAGCCAGCCCCCTTCCCCCCAGTATACAGCCATCCCCCTTCCCCCCAGTATATAGCCTGACTCAAGTATAAGCCGAGGTACCAAATTTTACCTTAAAATCGAGTCAATAGGTATTCCCAGTTTAAGTTGAGGGTGGGAAATGCAATGGTCACAGCCAACAGCCAGTATATAGCTGGCCAAACCCCCCCCCACACACACACACACACCACCGCCTCTCAGCATACAGCCAGCACCCAGTATATAGCCTGACTCAAGTATAAGCCGAGGTACCTAATTTCACCTTAAAATCGAGTCAATAGGTATTCCCAGTTTAAGTTGAGGGTGGGAAATGCAATGGTCACAGCCAACAGCCAGTATATAGCTGGCCCCCTTCCCCCCAGTATATAGCCTGCCAGTCCATATCCCCCTAGTATATAGCCTGCCAGTCCATATCCCCCTAGTATATAGCCTGCCAGCCCATATCCCCCCAGTGTATAGCCTGCCAGCCCATATCCCCCCAGTGTATAGCCTGCCAGCCCATATCCCCCCAGTGTATAGCCTGCCAGCCCATATCCCCCCAGTGTATAGTCTGCCAGCCCATATCCCCCCAGTGTATAGCCTGCCAGCCCATATCCCCCCAGTGTATAGCCTGCCAGCCCATATCCCCCCAGTGTATAGCCTGCCAGCCCATATCCCCCCAGTGTACAGCCTGCCAGCCCATATCCCCCCAGTGTACAGCCTGCCAGCCCATATCCCCCCAGTGTACAGCCTGCCAGCCCATATCCCCCCAGTGTACAGCCTGCCAGCCCATATCCCCCCAGTGTACAGCCTGCCAGCCCATATCCCCCCAGTGTACAGCCTGCCAGCCCATATCCCCCCAGTGTACAGCCTGCCAGCCCATATCCCCCCAGTGTACAGCCTGCCAGCCCATATCCCCCCAGTGTACAGCCTGCCAGCCCATATCCCCCCAGTGTACAGCCTGCCAGCCCATATCCCCCCAGTGTACAGCCTGCCAGCCCATATCCCCCCAGTGTACAGCCTGCCAGCCCATATCCCCCCAGTGTACAGCCTGCCAGCCCATATCCCCCCAGTGTACAGCCTGCCAGCCCATATCCCCCCAGTGTACAGCCTGCCAGCCCATATCCCCCCAGTGTACAGCCTGCCAGCCCATATCCCCCCAGTGTACAGCCTGCCAGCCCATATCCCCCCAGTGTACAGCCTGCCAGCCCATATCCCCCCAGTGTACAGCCTGCCAGCCCATATCCCCCCAGTGTACAGCCTGCCAGCCCATATCCCCCCAGTGTACAGCCTGCCAGCCCATATCCCCCCAGTGTACAGCCTGCCAGCCCATATCCCCCCAGTGTATAGCCTGCCAGCCCATATCCCCCCAGTGTACAGCCAGCCCCTGGAGCACATGAAGCAAGAAGAGGATCTGGGAGGGGGGTTTGTTCTGTCTGAAATGGGAGATCAGTGTTAATTTTTTATAGATTTGAGTATAAGCTGAGTTAGGGTTTTTTAGCACAATTTTTGTGCTGAAAAACTCGGCTTATACTCTAGTATATATGGTAATAGGGTCATGTGATAAATTAATTTTAAAGTAGCTCTTCCAGCTCCGAAGAATCCTAAAGTATCATTCTTTTCTGCTCTACACAAGCATCTTCCAACAAAAGAGAATATTAAAGGACTTATACTATTAGGTATATTGATGTTAGACACAGCAGGCACACGCGCAGAGACTTTCCATGCGAGCCGGAGTGCAGCTGAGAGATTTAAGTGATGTCACCAGCAGTCTGAATTATATTGGGCTGGACCCAACTACAATTAAAATATACAGGGCGTTAGGAGCTAGGAGGCACTCAGATGATGTACTCCTCAGCGCCTCCAGCTCGTTAGCACATAGAATATAAGTTTAAATTTCATCAAAGACAATACCCTATCAAGTAATAAAAAATGTTTTAGACAGTGCAGAAGACGGCGACTGGTGAGTTTATAGGCGTTTACCACCACTATAGAAAAAAAAATTGTTCCAGCTCACCAACCTCTCATGCTGAAAGGGCATAATAGCAATCCAAATCCAGCTTGTGAAGATCTTTTAAAAAGCTGTATAATCGCTCTAAATCATGTCATGATTATGAGCGGTTATACCGCTTGAAACACGTTGAACTTTTATTCGCTGCATACCTGGATGTTGAATAAGCGCAAATAAAGATGATGTTTTAAAAAGATCTTCACAAGCTGGATTTGGCTCCTTTTTACAGTTTACCATCACTATACCTGATGGTAGATGTCTTTTTTGTGTATCATTAAGCCAACTAGCTTTTTAGTGCTTTGGTTCAGCCCAGTCTTCTTGGTACAGTGATTTTCTTCTTTGTACATTGTCCAGCACCCAACCTTTACTTAGTGTGTGACGTCATCTAAAGGAGGTGCAAATAAGGTGCTAAAAAGAAAATGGGTACACTAGCAGACATACCTACCTACCTACTGCACCAAGAAGCTTTTTTGCATAATGATCAAAAAGCATGTTCTTTCTAATTACCAGCAGAATTATTTATCTTTGTAATTGGTTTAGTTCATTTTGTAAATGCACCCCCCCCCCCTTCATGAAGTCATTTCATAAATAATGTATCAATTAGTGTATCCTACATACACAACACTTTCCCCTGTGAAATCATCTGCTGCTTCCATTATTCTCTTAGATGCTCATATAACTCTTTAATGTTACGCCACTTTTGCTTATATGTTTTTTAGCAGGCTCAGGGAAAAGCGGTTGGCAAGGTCATATTTTATATAATGGTTTTGACCCATCTTTTAAAGATTTGCTATAAAGGTTAAGAGGTCACTAACCTTTTATTAGTGCACATTCCACAGTATAGTTCCACAGTATAGGACGTATCCATCTGCCATTATATGTCTATGTATAGGCACAGCGTATACGTCCAGGGTTCTACTGGCATATACAGAAAAATTAGATGAAAAATTTGATTAAATTAGTGAATGTAATACACCAAGAAAAATACTGACTGGAAAAGGAATGGAAAAGAAGACCTTTCACCTAGTGAGAGTTTTCTGATGATTTTTGATGTACTCATTAATGATGTTTACATTTTAATGATAATGTGTTTCATTTGTGATGACAGTTCCAATTGCAGAAGGAAATTAGTCACTGTCATTAGCAAGACAACAAAGTGATTAAATTGCAATGATTTGCCACAAAGAAGCAACAAAATAAATATAAACTCTGAAATTATATGAAATTCTCAAGTCATTTGTATAACTGAGTTTTATTAAGTTTTCCATGCAATAGTATAGAGTTTATTTTGTTTATTAGTTAAAAGACCAAGATCTAGTCAATGAATGCTAGTACTCTGAAGTTAAAGGGGAAGCATGTCTTAGACAACCCATATGCTTGTTACTGCATGTTGATAAAATAGAGGGCCACCTACCCAAGACTTATTTAACCAGTTGCTTACTGCTGTACGACTATGTACTGGCTTAGCCCTCTTCATACGCGGTGGATGTCAGCTGTATTACACCCGCCGGTGACTGCTGTGGTTGGTGCTTGCACTGAATGCGGCAGTTAACCTGTTAGGTTCCGTGGTGAAAGCTGACAGCGGCACCTAACAGATTTTCTGATGGGCGCCACCTTCTTCGATTTTTCTGTCAACGCCTTTCGTGACGTCATTGGAGGGCACCGATTGGTTGCCATGAAAGCCTGCTTAAGATATTGCAGTATATTGCATGAGTGATGAGATACTCTAGAGTTAAACGGTCTGAAATAATAGTAAAATTAAAAAGTTTTGAATTTTTATATTTTTTAATCACCCCCTTTCCCTAGAACACAAAAATAAGTAAAATAAAAAATGTGTCCCAAAATGTCCAATCTATCATAATATAAAGACTATTATTCCCGACACTGAACCCCTTAACAGAAAATGGCAGCCCCATACCCCATAGTCTGAAAAAATTTATTGCTGTCAGAATATGGCAAAACCTAAGAATTTTTATTTCACATTTTAATTTTTTTTTTTTTTTAGTATTATTACTTAAATAAATTTGGTATCACTGTGATCATACCAACCCAACGAATAAAGGTGAGGTGTTATTTGGACCGCCCAGGAAAAAAAAAAGTAAGAATATGGTGCGCATGTGTTTTTGGGCAATTCTACCACATTTGCATTTTTTTTCCAGCTTCCCTGTACAATGAACAAAATAAAAAATTATGCCACTAGAAAATACAATTTCTCCCTCGCATAACAAGCTCTTGTAGGTCTCTGTAAATGGAAAATAAAAAAAATCTGGATTGTGGAAGGAGGGAAATAAAAAAACGAAAATTCAAAACTGGAAAATTGGCCGGTAATGAAATGGTTGAAAAAAAAGTCATGTGTGTGCACCACAGTAGAGCAGGTAGGATTCAGCCCTCTTTACATTTACATAGAAGGTCCATTTATTTTAATAGGCAGCATGTACTGCTCCAGATACAGAGCTGGCAGGTTGTTTCCCTGGGAACAGCAGCTAATTGTAGGAGATTTTTTATGTTTGACCCAATACTCCCCTACCTGTGTGTCTTTTGTTACACTCTAGATTTAGTAGAATTAGTATATTGGTGATGGTGTTAAGAGAATTCAGGATGAGTGTTGTTTTACCTGTAGTAAAAATAATTATGAACTAATTGCTCATTTAGGGAAAATTTTAAAATAAAAAATCATCATACAAAATATGACTAAGCCAAAACCCTTAGTTATGATACAGTAGAAAGCATGTATGTGCTTTGCTTTACAGTTAGAAAAACCTTTTCGACATATAGGCAGATATTTTTTTTCTTTTGCATTCAAAGTTTGCACAAAGTTTCAATATGTGAAGATCTTGTTTCCTGCTTATATTGTTTCATACTGCTTTATTTTGTGTTGCAGTTTATATGATTTCATTTTTGTTTTCTTCATTCTTGCATGCCAAAAGTACAGTCTTCACAGTGGAGGGTAGCACAAGGAGCTTCTATTCAGCTCATCAGTCTTCCTGCTGCTACTCTACCTCTTTGTCTTCTGTTCCTTCTTCATCCTCATCGTGTTGGACACCAGCCATAGAATGCCCCAGTGGCCGCACCTGTTGCCAATACCTGATGAAGATTCTGGTGTCACTATACATCTTCATTTTCATTTGTTCATATGTTGTGTTTCTTTCCATCAATTCTACAGCTAAGTGTACAGAAAACACAAATTCAAAGAGTCATTCGAATGAATCAGATCCTTCTCAATCCAATACTCCATTTGCTCAGTGTAAGTGTAGGAAAGATTATATGGTTAAGAGCCATTTCATGACATATATTAGTAATGACAACTAAAAATGACTTTAAACAATACATTGTATAGGTTAGAGCATTATTAAACTTGCCCAAAGTGCATATACCAAGATTGCAGGAGATAATCGTTAATGTAAAATACTTATTAAAGAAAGATCAAAGATGTTTCTGATGAGTTAAAGAGATATATATATTTCCTTTAATTAGATGCATAGTCCCCCAAGTTATTATGACCAACACTGGTCACATTAACCTCTTACCCCTGTGTGCCTCTTCATATATTCGGTGCATGGCTCACCACAGTTGTCTCCAATGTGGGACTGCAGTCAATAGTAGCAAGCTTTCATGCCAGGTTTTTACATAGAAAATTATGCCTTGTTGTGCGTAAAATTGGCATTCATAAATGTATCCCAGTAAATTTTCTCTTACCGTATTATTATATAATATACCGTTATTGATGAAAAATTTCTTGTTATTTAGGTCATGTGATCTCAAAGTGACCTGGTAAAAAAATTACATGAGGTCATTTTTATTTTCTGCTGATAACTAGTGATGAGTGGACCCAAACCGCAAAGGCGGGTTATGTCACCATCGGCATTTAAATTGCTAAACCCCATGAGTGAGCACTAGCTTGCTGACGTCGCAGGTCACTACCATTTTGTTACATGTTACTACCAGTGCACACTGTCGCAGGAATTTAAACGCTGCTAGCGACTGTTTCAGCAGCTATTAAACAATTACGACTGCCACTGGTGGTGGTGGTGGGGTCTGGGTGACAGCTTGGCCTCCTGATTATACATTAATATTCCTTTTTGTACTATGAAGCAGGGAACTTTTGCATACCTTTCACTGTTTGCTTCAAATGACACCATACTTTGTCAGTATAATCACAGGGATGTTACGTAGCTGTTTTAGGTTTTAAATTTGTGATCACTTTTTATACAAATTTTTATCAGTTGCGAAATGGCAAAAAAGTGTCCTTTCAGACATTTGGCCACTAATTACCTTTATGGGGTTCACTGTTTTTATATTTTGATAAACCTGGCATTTAGAGATAAGAGATGCCTAACATGTTAATTTTTTTTGTTCTTGTTTTTGTATTGGCTCTAGGCAAAGGGAGGGGAATTAGGTTTTAGGTTTTTTAAATTAATTTTTTACCATTTTTAGACCCCCTAAGACTTGTAGTATATGATAGTTTTGCTATTGATGTCTAAACTTAGAGATCAGGCTGAATAACAGGCCTAAAAGTCTAGCATAAAAAGAGCTAAAAAAATTGCCTAGAGAAATCTTTTTCCTTAATAAAGTAAATGCAAAGTTTACTTTTATCACGTTGAGCACATTTCTGGTCTTATTTTACTTCTACCTTTTAATGAATCCATTAACTATGTACATATAAAATAACAACACATTTTATTTTGTTAATCTAAGAATAAGCACAATTTGCATTTACGTAGAATTACTTAAAATATAATTTTTTTTGTCCTTTGCAAGTATGCAGTTGTATATAGTATCTTCAGTTTCACGAAAGATAACACATTTTAGCTACCTCATTTACATTACTGGAGGACTTTGGTAGGTTTCCATGACAACATGGAAGTGCTGAATTTGATCAGTAATAATAAAGCATTGATAAGTGACTTAGCAGGGTTTTGGGTTTTTTTTTGTTTAATAGCATGCAATCTATGTGCTTCATGCTTGTTATAGCCATGTGTTAAATGACAGATTTCAGTGGCTAGGCTTGTTTTAGCTTGGTTAAACATTGATGCTGGTTTTATATGAAAAGGAGTAAGGCTGCATTCGGACAAACATGTACTTGCCATAGCCCGTAGCACACGGCAGTGCGCAGGAGAGCAGGAGGAGGCGCGTTTGTATCAACGTTCGTCTGAATACAGCCTCACTGTGTATACACCGTACTGTACAGCTCCGGCTTCACTACGCGACTGTGCTGCGGAGAGCAGAAGACATGGGTTTCGATGCGTCTCATCTGACGCATGTTTAGGCAAGTATAAAGGTTTTTTTTTTTTTTAAATATAGGGACTTGGTAAAGAACGATTTGGGACACTAAATAACCAGTCTGTAAGGACTGATAGGTCCTCTTTAATTCTTTTCTTTTCAGTATAATATAGAAAAAGCTGTCTGCTTAGTGCTTACATGTAAGTAAAAATGAAATCCCTATTGTGTCCCAGGGCCATTGGGATAATTCCATATTTTGACAAAAAATTATTCTTTATCATTTCTTCAACCAGGTAAAATAATAATAGAACACCCAAAACTTGGTTAGTGGTTATCTGTGTTTAAGATTAGTAGAATGATTTTATTGCATTTTCTGTATAGGCACCCAGTACATAAACCATCCTCCTTATGTTTTTGTGTTGTTAAATTGTGTCTTGGTGTCTAAAATTCATTTCTACTATCTAGAGATAACTCTAGAGGTTTGTGAGCATGGTTCTAATGTACTTTATTAAGAAATGCTGCTTATGTTTGTAAAGCAAAAGGCTTCAATGCTCACTTTTGTAGAGATCCATATTCCATCTATAGTGTGTGTGTCTATGGAGGCTGCTTATGATCTTACTTCTAATGTCCCTATGTTTGGGCAGAGAGAAATTGTTCATCAGTCTGATAGAGAGACAGATCTGCCTTTTGAACTCAGAAGTAACACCTCTACTAAGGGGAACTTTGCAGCCTGTTTCCAACGAAGTATATTTTATCAAATGTTCACAACACTCCCTCACCATATATTAAAAATTATCTGAAATGACAATTACTCCTTTAAAACAAAGTTCTGGGGTAACTATAAACTCAGGTTTTACAACATTAATTTTAAAGTAATTACCCTTTTAAACATAAAGGTTTTAATACCACATAAATGTATAAGCATTGTCAGCTGGAACCCTACCAATTCTTCAAACTAAAGGGACTCAGCAAAAATTCGGCAATTTAACATTTAGATCAGACTGTATGATCTTCTATATTATTTTTGAATCATTTTATCCTTGTCCATTTCTTGTTTATATCATTCTGCAGCATATGTAATTTTTTTTCTTATTTCTATAATTTATATGTGGAATCTGTACCTTCTGGAATAGAAATACTGGTTTGGTTTTATTTGTTTTAATCCTGCCTCGTATCATTAGGCTTCTTGAAAGTCATGCTTGATGTCAAGTGGTCTGCCTTACAAGGTAGTTTAAAAGATGTGGGTTTTCCTTAACCCATCCTGGAAAACATATTTGCATATTTTACTTAGAATCTGCTTAGTAACCATTTAATGGGTAAATATTATAGAAAGATTAGGTTGCTATTACTGGTGGTAATGATGGCCAAATTGTATATTAGGTTTATTGGAGAGTCACCATCCAATACGCATTTAAATCTAATTTCTGCTATAGATTTAGTTTTCTGAATATAAAGAAAAAAATGTAAACACTACCTGCAACTCTATCAATTTTGATGTTGAAACATTCTGCACGGTTAAAAACATTAGGTAGGAGCTCTGGTTTACCAAACCTTTGCCACACCTAGCCATAGGTTGTGTGCATCATTGCAGCTAAGCCTCATTCATTTCAGCAAAGCCTAGCAGCAACATCCCATGGAGAGAAGTAAATGTGTTTCTTGAAGAAAGCAGACACGTTTTTCTGATCCAGTACAACCACACTAAAAGAAATCTACAATCAAAATCAAGAATGATAACCCAGGGACACTTACCCATAGATCCAGGCATTGTAACTGTGGTAATATTCCTATATTTGTTATCCTTGACCTCCTTCCTGCTAAAATAAACTTTTAAAATAATGCAAATAAGCCTGATGGGCTTCTGGGGATGTTACAGGAGCTGGCTTGTGAATTTGCAGCGCGGAGTGACTCGGGGCATCATTTTGGAAGTTTATTTTAGAAAGAAGGGGCTATGTATGACAAAAATGAGGATTACCACACTGCCTTTATCTATGAGTAAGTGCCCCTGGTTTCTCCTTCGTCATTTTGAGAGTACTGTCCGGGAATGCATAAGAGCACATAAGAGACATTTAGCCCCAAAATCTAGACAGATGTGTCACACGTGATCTAAGCAGTGGGATGTCATCTACTTGTTACATAATGACCTTATGCGGTTGCAGTCTGCTGCTATAAGTTCCACTGATACTACAGATTTATTAGCTGTTTTGGTTTTTTTGTCTATTATGCCTGTAATGTAATTTAATTACTACTTTTTCCATTTAGCTCGCAAGCAGGAAATTATCAAAGTCACAGAGCAGCTTATTGAAGCAATTAACAATGGAGACTTTGAAGCTTATACGTAAGTGTCACTAGAATAGTGTTATTAATAGTCTGTGTCTATTAAGTATTTGATCATGTGGATGATGTATTCCAGAATTTAGAAATATCTATTTTCCACTGTTAAATGATATGGCTGTTAAAAAGCATATTCATGCCTGCAATTTACAACTGTACCTTAGTGGTGATTATGCAGTCCAGAGGGATAAGGAAGCAGCTTATTCCCATCTCTCTATTGAGAAAATACATGCATGCTCTGCCAAATGTTCTTGTTTGTGAGTTTGGAGGGATGGATGTAGGCCAAGCATAGTTTATCCAAATGTTATCTCAAGCCTATAGATGGCTTTAAAGGGCTTTGTCCACCAAAGAAAATTCTCATATTTCAATACCCTAGTGCTGTTTACACAACAGAGATCATTTTAACCCCTTACTTTACAATTTTACTCAGTTTTATTACTATTTTAGCTGGTCAGTGCAATAATATAAATATATATACATTATTATATTATAGCAGTGTTTATAATATTCAGCAACTCTCTAAGCAGACACTTAATGATACCTCTGGTGCTGTCAGATGCAGTGTGCTGACAGTATGGTTACATTGTCAGGGTCGGCACCAGGTTTCAGTAGGTCTCTTTGCAGTTAATGTGGCGGCATTAAAAATTCTGAAACTAGGGAACAGGAGACCGTTTTAGTTTTTAACCAAACAGCCCCTAAATGGTTATTTTATACAAGCCCCCTTATCCAGATGGATTCCTTATTTACAGTCTTATGTGGGCACCGACTCTTCCCCAGGTATGCCCTGAGCTGGCGCCGGCCATGATCAGTGTACACACTTTTTCATTTATATTCTGACACATAGAAAGAGAGATGCGATGATAAGATCCATGAGATAGATATCACACACAATGACACAGTCCGCTCTGCCACATTTCTGCTCTATCACACGATCAGATCTGCTGTGCCTCCCTCTCCATTCCCCTGGATAAAAAAACATATTTTCCTGTGGCTTGTAGCTCTCCTCTCGCTGCTTCTGTTGTTTGTCAGTGTGAGCTCATAGGGGGGCTTCAGGGATCAGAGAAGAGCTCAGCTCCACAGTGTCGGGCTAGATGGCTGCTGACCTTAAAGTCAGAAGATCCATGGTCGGAAACAAGGGGCAACTGAAATTGTGTACAGTAGGACTGATGGAGACAGGTTGGAATTATATCTGTGAAATGCTGTATTTTTGTTAATAACCGTTAATTAGAGAATGTGTTATTTTGAGTATATAAAAGAAACTTGTCTTTGTGGGAATACCCCTATAACTTCCTAACGACCATGCCCTTTTTTGTTTTTGCATTTTCATTTCATTTTCCCATGTAAAGAGCTGTGTGAGAGCTTGTTTTTTGGGTAACACATTGCAATTCATAGTGACAGTATTTAATATTCCATGCCGTGTACTGGGATGCGGGATAAAAATTTAGAATCCTGTGAAATTGGTGAAAAAAAGCTGCATTTTCACCACTTTCATTGTGCGCCCCAAATGACATGTCTCCTATATTTTTTTAAGTTTGGTATTATCACGGAGATGATACATTTATATAGGTTTTCATACAATTCTCCATTTTGCCATCTTCTTGCGCTGCTAACTTTTTTATACTTCGGTTGTACGGCGCTGTGTGTGGTGTTATTTTTTGCAAGATAAGATGACTTTTTCATTGCTGCCATTTTAAGGACCACTTTTTATTACATTTTTTGTTTGTTGCAAAAGGGAGAAAGAGTGGCATTTTCGCCTTTAGGCACTATTTTCTGTTACAGGGTTATACGGCAGAAATAACATTTATCATTTTTTTAGGTTTAGACGCAGTGATACCTAACATGTTTAGGATTTTTACTGTTTATTTTCATATCAATTCTAGGGATTTTTTTTATTAATATTTATTTACATGGTGTACTATAACTCCGGGTTGTCTAATAAGTCACATGTCGGTAAAGGGTTAAAAGAAAAACTACCATTAAAATTGTGCAATAACCTGGGACATTTACTCACCCATAGTTGCAGACCTTGACTGTGGTAATCTTCTTAGATTTATTATCCATGTCCTTTTTCCTTATAAACTTTTAAAAATATGCTAATGAGCCAGAAGGGCTGACCTAGCCCTTCTGTGATCTTGCTTTACTGGCTATTACACTGTCTCCCCTTACGCCTGCTACCTCAGGAAGTGCTCACTGCACAAGGGCTAAAGATGCAAGGGGAGGGTGATACTGTGTAACAGACTTTAAAGACAGATCACAGAGGGGCTGTGGTAACCCCTCGGGCTAATTAACATATTGTTTTAATGTTGATTTTAGAAGGAAGGAGACCATTGATGACACGTATAAGAATATTGCCACATTCACTGTGCCTGGAACTATGGGTAAGTGTCCCAAGTTGGTTTTGTGATGGTAGATTTACATTAAGTCTCTCTGACTACTGAAGTTACCTGGGATCCTGTCGGACCCACCGTTCTCGTGATCTGTGGGGGTCTCATGATTGAGACCCCCATCGATCAGCAAGTTAGGCCCTATACTGTGGATAGTGGAAGTAATACACGTCACTCAATGTTGGTGGTATGGGTGCACAAGTAGGCTGCAACACCTCTCAATAAATCTTGAAAAAAAACTTGGCACTCCTGTGATAGTTGATTTGCATATTTTATTATAGTGAATCGGCAATCCAAAATTAATGCAACGTTTCGGTCTTATAACATCAGACCTTCAGGCACGGATTTCTGGGCTTAAGGTGGTGTGAATACAGTTCTATGACCGTTGTGGCGCTTGGGGAGATGTGGAGCGCGGGAGACCCCGCTGTAAACTTTGATTTGGTTGCTTTTAAAATTCTACTTGATCAGTGCTCTTCTTCCAACTGGGGCAACAATGCACGCACGACTGACTTAAACAAATTTAAGAAATTGGTTAGGAAGGTGACCTCAATTGTTGGCTCTAAGATGGAGGATTGGGAGTCAGTCTTGTGTGCACGTATGCTTTCCAAATTTAAGTCCATTGTATGTAACGAGAAAAACCCATTACATAACACACTGATTGGTCAACGTAGTACATTTAGTGAACGGTTTCTGCATATTAAGAGTTTTAGAAACTCTTTCATACCTAGGGTAATTGCACTAGTTAATATGGGCAAGTAATTAATATTTTTAACCATGGTGCTTTCTTTTTTTTTTTTTTACCGTCTTTTAAAATTTCTTTTACTTATCTGTGGATCTATTTAATTGTTTGTAATATATGTATGTTAGTATCTTAATTGTTTGTATATGTATAATTGTGATCATGAATGGAGGAGTTGTTGTCGTTGTGACAAAATCAATTTCCCCTATGGGGACAATAAAGCATTCTATTCTATTCAACTCTGCATAGTATTTGTAAAGTGTCTGGAGCTCTCTGAAACATTTCAACTTAAAAGTTAATATTTAATTTACAGAAAGATTTGTGATCCTGGCCTTACTTCATTTGAGCCTGAAGCCCTGGGAAACCTTGTAGAAGGCATGGATTTCCATCGATTTTACTTTGAAAATGGTATGTTTCTTTTTTTTTTTTTTTTTTTTACTGAACAAATATTGAGACAGATTTAAGTTTTGGCCTCCATAGGAGGCCGCTCACCCATTCCAAAATCCACAACATCTTGTTTTAATTGTCTGCTAACTTCCCGCAAATTACACTTTACTTCTAGTACATTTATATCTTCTTTTTATTTACCGTATATTCCGGCGTATAAGACGACCTGGTGTATAAGACGACCTCCCTACTTTCCTGTTAAAATATAGAGTTTAAGATATATTCGCCGTATAAGACTACCCCTTTTCCAACGCATACAAAACACCGGTAAAAATTTAAAAAAAAAAACAGATTTGAATTTAACATGGTCCTTTTTTAATTTAAATTCTTATGACATTAAGGTATATAGCAGGAAAACTGTTGCTCATAAACATAAGGCATACAACAACAACATTACCATCGTCCATTTTACTGTAAATGTTACCATACTGTACTATAATACTGCCCCTTATGTACAGGAATATAACTACTATGCCATATACCACTGCCAGTCCCCCCAGTATATATCTAGTCCTCCCCTGTATATAGCCAAACAACCACCCCAGTATACAGCCAGTCCCCCCAGTATACAGCCAGCTCCCCCTGTATTTTGCCAGCCAGTCCCCCCAGTATACAGCCAGCCCCCTGTATATAGCCAAACTGCCCCCCCCCCTAGTATACAGCACATTCCAAACATCTGAATTGTCATCCAGGGATTTTTTTTGTGTAATATTTATAATAATGTTCCCCCCACACACACACACACACACACACACTCTTTCCTCTCTAATTTTTCTCTAGAGCTTCTCACCTTTCCCGCGATCCACCGAAGCTCCGCTGCTACACTCCGGCCGGCGCTGGCGGCTCACAGAATATTCTCTGCGACGCCGGCACCCACGGAGCTGTCACCGGCGACCGGAGTGTAGCAGCGGAGCTTCGGTGGATCGCGGGAAAGGTGAGAAACCTTACCGGCGTATAAGACGACCCCAGACAGAAGATTTTTCAGTCTTCAAAAGTCGTCTTATACGCCGGAATATACGGTAATTGAATATTACATACATGCACTTCTTATGTTCCCATCTCCTGTACAGACTTGTAATCTTATCTTTCGGTCCCATTCCTCCCTTCATCTGTCCCAGCATGAAATAATGTTGCCTTTATTTGTATACGCTAATTCAGCAGGAAATGAACAAAACTGGTACGGTAGTACAGTTAGGGCTCTTTTCTGGGAGAACTCATAAAAAAGCGCTAACGCTTCTCCTGTTATTAACCCCTTCCCGACATTTGACGTAATAGTACTGCATCGCGGGAGCTGTGTTCCCGCAAAATGCAGTACTATTACGTCATGCTTCTGGCCCCGGCTCCTGAACAGAGCCGGGGCCAGAAGCTGCGGGTTTAGGCTATATGTTATAGCTGACAACTGCCTCTAACACCTGCGATCGGAGATTTCTCCGATCGCGGGTGTTAACCCCAAACATGCCGTGGTCGCGCTGACAGCGGCGTGTTAGGGTGCATTTAAAGTAAATCGGAACACACCTCCCGCATCCACCCCCACCCCCCCACCGGCGCTTACCGGGGGGGGGGGGTCCGCTGTTCCGATCGCAGCCCCGGGGCTACGCGATCCTCCTTCCCTAAACACAAATATTCCCTATATACATGCAATAAAGTGAGAAGAAAACCACAAAATCGCCAAAAAAACCCACATATTTGGTATTGTCGCATCCGTAACGATCCGTACAATAACTCAGAAACATTACTGGACCCACTCGGTGAACGCCGTAAAAACAAAACCCGAAAAACATGCCAAAAATGTAAATTTTTCATAAAATCTCTGCACAAAAATGTTCTAAAAAGTGATCAAAAAAAGTTATGTGCACCAAAATGGTACCACTGAAAAGAACAACTCAACACGTGAAAAATAAGCCCTAAACTAGCTCTGTCAACCAAAAAATTTTTAAAGTTACGTCTCCGAAAAGATGGCGATGAAAAAACAAATGAGATTTCCTCTATATTAGTTTTTATGCAGTAAAATTGTAAAAATAAATGAAAAACTATATAAATGAGGTATCACCGTAATCATAGTGATCTGTAGAATAAATATAATATAGTATTTTTAGTGTACGGTGTACGACCCCCAAAAAATACAAAAAGAAAGTAAACCAAAATTGAGAATTTTCTTTTCATCCGTACATTCAAGAGTTAATTAAATCTCATCAATAAGCTAATGACCCACTAAAATGAAGTATTTGTAAAGTGCATCTCATTTCCAAATTTTCACCAAATATCTGATTTTCTCATACCATACCAACATGCCACCAAAATTTTTCAACTAACCTGAAGTACAATGTGTCACCAGAAAACAATTTTAAAATCACTTGGATATGTTAAAGCGTTCCGAAGTTATAACCACTTGTAGTGACACAGGGCAGATTTGAAAAAATGGGCCGTGTGAGGAAGGTGAAAAGTGGCTCCAGCGTTAGGGGGTTAATGTCCAAGTTCCATAAATAATAGCCCCTAAAAGGACTTGGCATGCTTACTATCTCCTTCATTCTCAATATCAGTGCGGAGCCCAGAGGATGGGGCATTTAGCTATGTGGATATGCTATAAGTGACCTTTTAGGTTCTGTGTCACACTTTAAGTTGCCAAAATTTTAATGAATTACCTTAAGATTGTGTTATATTTGTACATTGTTCTTCCTTTACACAAAATAAACATCCAACTGATGATGTTCTGGCTGGTCAAGCTTTTGTCAAGGATTGTCAGTTGTGAATGCAATGTTATTGAAATACATGACCCTCATAACACCTTGATAGACACTTCTCTATCATTCAGTACATGCATAATTAATCTTTAGGAACTCTGTTTTTCTTTTCCATTGAATGCATTCAAAGCCTTTATTTCTATTTGTAGCTTTATCCAAGAGCAACAAGCCAATCCATACGATTATCCTGAACCCTCATGTTCACTTGATTGGGGAAGATGCGGCCTGCATTGCCTACATTCGACTCACCCAGTATATGGATAACACAGGGTTGCCAAAGACCATGCAGTCAGAAGAAACTCGTGTTTGGCACCGCCGTGATGGAAAATGGCAGAATGTACACTTCCACCGTTCTGGGTCACCAACAATACCCAAGTAAGGACCAGCTTATTGCATAGGATCTTCCTGAAACAGAAAGACAGTTTATCTAGTTTACCTAGAAATCTGCCTTTATTCAGAGCTGCAGAGCCCATAGGAAGTCCTTTTCTTACAGGGAACTAAATGATCTTGTTTACAATAAAAAGAAAAAAAGCTTTTATTTTACACTTAATCAAATATACATAGCTAAAATACCCCCTGTCCCCTTTCTAAATCTTCCTGCTCTTCTGATTCTCATTCCCCTCTTTATTTCTGTAAAATGGGTTCCAACTTTCTTTTGCTACCTCTACAAATACTGTGCTTTGGTTGTCTTAGACATTGCATTATATACATCTGGATGATCATTTGCGCTCATCCATGAGGCATTACAAATAATATATTTAAGTGAACCTCAGAGCAATATGGAACACTAAACCAATCACAGGTCTGTCTCTCTCTCTCTCTCTCTCTCTCCAAAATGCCATATATAAGCAATGGCTGAGGCCAGGATAGCCTTACGTAGAGATAGAATGGACCCATCGCTGATGTTCCTGGTGCCATCACATGATATGTACCATTATTAATAAACATTGACCATATTTAAAAGGAACCTGTCAGGACAATTTGGGACATTAAAGGTTTTTTTCTTTTTTTTTTTAAACTGACCAGTTCTTTTGCATATATTATAGTTACACACCCTAATCTCACCACTCTGGGCTGTATACCTTGTTTTCCTTCACTTGACACTTCACGGCTCACTGCTGCAGCTGCATCACTCCAAGATGGCTACCCCCATTCTGATTACATCTCCCACAATCCCCCTGGTCAGCACAGCTTCTTCATACACAGGAATGTGCAACCACACCCCAATGCAGGAAACAAGGAGCTGACTGCACATGCCCGACTGCAGAGAAAATATACAGGTCGTTTGTATGGAAACTGCAAATGTAGGAGGAGCTGGCAGGGCACAGGAATGACTTTGATTTCAGGAAAAAGGGACAGAAGATTTTTTTTTATTCAGACACTGAATTAGTGAAATAATAAGTGTGGGGAGATGAGGTCTAGTGAGGTCTTTGTCATCGGAGAGCCCCTTTAAGTGTGTGGTCCATAAGGACCTCTAGGCTGTTTGGTATCCCAAATCTTCCTGCTGGATTCCTTTTATATGCAGTCAAGGTTTATGAACCAAAATGTAACATTTTCCTATATGTCATTTTCACATATCACATCTTTCCAGTATTCTATTCTCATACTTAAACCAACTTCTCTCTTTTCCCTCTAGCTAACTCTAAGCCTTGCAAGCCTTTTATTGTAAACACTCAAGACAACTGGATGGTATCTCTTAGACCAACTGCATCCTTCCTCTGTGTCCTAATCACAAGTGTTTATTTGAGCACAGAATGTCTTCATGTGTAATGCTTTTGTGTGTTGTATTTTTATATTTTCATCTCTGCCACACCTGAGGACAATCTAACTATGGCTTGGTTGTGACACCACACAAAACTTTGCCAATTCAAAAGCTGTAACAATTAATATTAAAATGCTTTTACTCTTTTGTTGAATTGTTCAGTCTACAATATTAAGGTATGATAACCCAGATGAAAATATATCTAGAGCGATTCCGACCTTATAGTTTTGAACATTTGAAGTACTTTGTTTTAAGCAACTGCTAAAGTACTCAATGTTAATATGCATAAAAAGTACAGCTATAACTGCTGTATCATGTTCAAGTACAAGTTAGACTTTCTAGTATAAGCATCTATTACACATTTTTATATATACCAAGATTTCTGTCTTATAATTATACAGTATATAGATAATTATGAACGGGTGATAGGTGGTTTTTGATAATAGACAAAGCAAAATTTTGCAATCAGGGTTATTTAGTCCTTTAACAAAATAGGTATTTTTGTGTTCTAGTCCCAAAGTACAGTAAGAGTTAGATATTGTATATTGTGTGTTGTAATGAATGTGTATTAAGTTGGTTGTGTTACACAAAATAGCAAGCAATCTACTGTATGTAAGGAATTAAAAAAAAAATCTTATAGTAATTACCGAGAACTTTATACTTATCCAGTGTACGATACAATCCATATTATATTGGCATTGTGAATGATATTGTAGGAAGACCATGACAAATGTTTTTTTCAATAGAAGTTTACTTTAAGATGCCCATGTACTATTGGTTGTTCTGTAGTTGTGTAGTTCTATTCAAATTGCTCCATACATCTGTATGTTCGATTCCATTGCTCACTTTCTTTCTAGGGGCTGTGAACTTCATGTGTGCACGATGGGATATCCTCATTCTTGATTTTTAATTCTTTTTGTATTTTTCCACTTTAAATTGTTAATGTTGTTTAATATTGGATGTAATACTAGTATGCTTATGAGCATTTAATTTTCTACCGTATGTTATCAAGATGTGCTGAGCCATTGAAACCTGCCAATTCAATTATGTGAAAATAAATGCTTCTTTTTCTGTACATCTTTAGTCTAGAAGTGGTATCGCTGTCAGCATCTAGATATAGTGGATGATGTAAAGTTCTTATTTTTTTACTTTTTATTTAGATATCGCATGGAATGCAGATATAGTACTGTAGATCAATTCTGTCTTCCACAAAACCATATGAAAATAGGCTGCACCATGGTGGTTTTATTTTATCATCTTTTGTAATGTTGCAATATACAGTACCAATAAACACAGTGTATATATTTCAAATTGCCATAAAATAGCTGAGAAAATTCAAGTAATAATAAAATTGTGTTTTCTGTTGCAGTTGTCGTGTTTGTATTTTAATCATCATAAAGCTTTATCTTCCTTTATGATTTCATTATATTACTAACAAATGTATGGTAACCATAGGGGAAAAAATAAAATGAAATGCACATGAAGACTACGTGAGTGTTTGTATGTGTGTTTATAACCATAACCAATGCATACATTTTAAAGGGAATTAAAATCCGTAAAAAATGGTTCTCTAGTCCCTGTCTGTAGTACATAAGACCTCACAACATACATCAGTAGTGTAAAGACGAAGGAACCTTGTCACCGTGGTCCTCTGTTTGTCTACAGAGGCCGGCAGTGCTGTTCTGACTACAGCCTTTTGCCTGCCACAAAATTCAGGCTATAATAAACCATAACCATGGCTCCCCAACATCATGTCACATCAACAGCTACAAACAAACTCCAATTGAAGCATGTGCGTGACCTTCTCTCCTTGTAGTCTCCACTATTTCTTTACTCCCAAAAACACTGAGATGTGAATGCGAACTTCACCAATATTTGTTTAAATATTTGAGTCTAGTACAAGGTTTTTTAGGTTGTGAAAAATTAAGTACATTGTGGTCTCCGTATTTAGCACTGGTATTGTTTTCGCTTCATTGAAATCCTTGCGTTTTTACTTTACAAGCTCTCAATAAAGTTATGTTGTAATGTTTCCTTACTCATGAGGACTCTTATAAAATATACTTCATAAAAAATATTGTTTTCTTACTGTTTTCTTCCTGCAAAGACTAAGTAATCATGTATGTGTGTTATGAATGTATATAAAGCAGGGTAATGGTGTTACCAGCACACTTCAGCTGTGATTGGCAGGTCGAGGCTTGTTCACACAAGGGTGTTGCAGTGTGTGGCCCGCCACTAATAATGTGTAAAAACTACACTATTTGATGGATTGCAACAATTTATAGATGGACTGGATAGATTATAGGTTGTAATTCTATTCTCATAGACATCACAGATAATACATCTCCGCCAATTTTTTCTTATTAAGAAACCTTGTCTTGATCCTATGTTGTTAACTTTTATGATACGATATAATTTTAGTTGGTTTTGTTGCTTTCTATTTCATGTTCTATTAATGATATTGTATAGTACTTAGGTACGTTGTGAGAACTTTGCAAATCAAACCAAGAAAAAGTTTTTAATGTCCCTTATAAGGTATTTTTTGAAAGACAGGTAAGAGAACTAGGTATAAACTGTTGTGCGTAGGCTGAGGTTTTAGGTGTGAAAATGAAGCGTTCATTGTTAGTGTGGGCTATGTATTTTGGTAACAGATAAATCACGCCACTAGTTGCCAGGTGGGAAACGTATAGGGGAGCTTACACCTCCTTTGGCAGATCAATCTCTGCCTCGCTAATTTGGCTTCATCGTGTGCTGTTTGTTACATGGACAAAGTCATTTGTCGTGTTTGTGTATATCTTGCATTATGTTTTGTAAGAAAACTGTGCGCATTTGGATATATAACAACTGCTTAGCAAAGAAGGAAATCGTAGCACATCCAACGGGATAAAAACACTTTATTCTTCATTCTTTAAAAGGCATACATCGGTGTGTAAGTAGGCAATGGAGACCTACGCCTACGCGTTTCAGCTTATTTAAGCCTTACTCATGGTATAATAAAAACAAAATGAAAGCACACATTAAATGCTCTACGAACACCTGATTGCAAGGATACATAGTATCCGGTTGGGGTGGGGACAAGAGAAGGCAAACCGCAGCAAGAAATAACATCAAATTCACAGACGAAAGACAGAAGATCGCAAGGCATATGAAAAGATCGTTAAAAATAGTGAATGTATGCTCAATAATAAAAGCAACAAAGTTAATAAGTGCCTGATGATATATGGTACTTGGTAGCATAACATAAGGAAACTGCTGAAAAACTAAAAATATCAAGAGCATAAACATGAAAATGTATATAAGAAACAGAAAAGAAAGCACCTGTAAGTAGATATATTCAAATGGGGTTTAGTAAATATAAGACAAATCATTTTTAGAATTCATGCCCTAAAAAACGGAGGGAGGAGAAATTCCTATCGTGCTGTTCAATGAAATGTTTAGCTGCCCCAGAGGCATTTATGTCTCCATTTTTGATGTTAGTGATATGTTGACTAATTCTGGTTTTAAGTTTTTGGACAGTACAGCCTACATAAATGCCTACACACTTAGTGCAACGAATAGAGTAAACAACGTGATGTATGTCACAATTAATTAATAAATGCGTTGATTTTCTGTGTTTTGTGTTCATTGATGGTAAACTCCAATGTTCTATTAAGGGCATATGTGCACACATTCCATCTAGCTTCTCCACATCTGTAGAACCCTTTAACCGATAACCAGGTTTTTTCAATGGACTGTGTTTTAATCATGCTGGAGGATAATATATTAGCGAGTGTCTGTCCTCTCTTAGCTACGCATCTATGTCCCTTCTGCATGATTTTGTACAGAATGGTGTCTTGGTTGAGAATAGGGATGTATTTCTGTATTATTTTCTTAATGGCATTATATTGAGGGCTATATGCGGTACTGAAGGTAGGTATACTTTGTGTGTCTCTACTAGATTGTTTGTTTCTACGATTGTTGCCGTTCAGTAAATAATTTCTATTAACAATATTTGCTTTTTGTTGGGCATCCACCAAAATTTTTTTAGGGTGTCCTCTTTTGAGTAATTTTTGTTTAATCTTGGTGGCCTGTGATGCATATTCCTCATTGTTAGAGCAGATCCTTTTGGCACGTAGAAATTCGTCATAAGGAATGGCATGTATCGTGTGGATAGGGTGACAACTCGTAGCCGACAATATTGAATTGCCCGCTAATGGTTTGGAAAACATAGAGGTGGTGACATGGTTACAGGTAGGTGATGCAGATAAAGAAATGTCAAGAAAGTGTATGTAGTATGATGGGTTTTCATAGGTGAATCTTAAATTTTTTTCTCTTTTTGGATATATAACAGTTTATCTTACAGATTTATAACAGTATTAAGTACAGGCGGTCCCCTACTTAAGGACACCCAAATTACAGACGACCCCTAGTTACAGACGGACCCCTCTGCCCACTGAGAACTCTGATGAAGTTCTCTAGTTGCTTTATTAGGCTCAGTTTGTAACAATAAGCTGTAAGGTGTCTATAATCAAGTTTTATTGATAATCCTTGTTGCCAATACAGCAAAAAATTTTAAAATCCAAATTACATTAATAAAAACCTCAAGAACCTATCTTGTACATAACCAGGGGACTGCGAACGTTGACCATGCAGTGTCAGGCTACTTGCATTAATCTTACTATGGAAATTACAATATGTTTGGTGAATTTTACCCTTACAAAATGGAGATATATTTAGATGAAAACTCCTCAAGATCCAATAATATAATCACAACCTGTGCTGTAGGGAATACACAGAGCAGTTTACCCATTCTCCATATCACCATGACAGCACGAAAGAACAACCCAACTCGGACAAGACAGGAGCTGCTATTTTTAGTTCAATAAAAGTAATTAAGGATTCCTATTTATTGCCTGGCTCCCATCAGGGGTAAACTGCAGCTGCTTCCTTTGTGTATAGAAAGGAACAATCGACATTCCTACTGATAGTCAGCTGTGGTCACTATTACAGAGCACTGAGCAGCTCATCACTTTATTTGTGCCGACGGTTATTCATGTATAATTTGGGGTGACACCTGGCTGATATTTTACTGTTCTGCCAAGTAAGTGGCAGATTGTCTGCCAAAATGCATGGATCATACAGCAACAAAATAATATATGGATATCTGGAGAGTTTCCGTACTTCCATATTGTCTGTTCTCCAGCTAAATAGTGTAGTGTTGTAAATATTGGTAATATTTCTGTGTAATTGTATATCACATCATAATTAATTGTTATATTGCTTAGTAGAATACCATTTGTGCTTCTTTACTGGCGCAGGGGTTAAACTAACATTATGAATATTACAGATCAGTGATACTGGAGCAAACTTTAGTAGATCTAGAAGATGAAGATCAGAAATTAAAAAATAGAAAATGGTGAAAAATGTTGCTTCACAGATTTATCAGTCTGTTTACCACAGAAATAAGTTTCATTTGTAACATTTTTTCTGTATTATTCCTATGCTTGAGATTACATTGGGTTTTTGAAGATATCTGAAGGTTTGGTTTTTTTTACACTATTGGGACAGCATCTTGTTTTGTTTCTTCCTGTCCAGGTTTTTAAAACACTTGATATGACAAAACATTACCTTTCTGCTTGGACATGTAATACCGAGCACATAACAACTGCAATGACATAGTAATTCATCTATAGTTATGTGACCTGCTGGACCACTGGTGTACAAAGATACAATTTAGGTGGGAAAAAACTGTCTTCTGTAATGACATTTTTCACTCTGGTGTAGTAGATTGAATCACGGTTGTTGTTTTTTTTATTTTATTGTATCAAATAAATCAATTGAATCTACTCTATGGGAATGGAGAATTAGATTGCAGGATGTCATAGGCCTATTTTCATCATAGGTAGTGCAAGAAATAGAAAAATGTTATAAACACAATACATGCCAAGGTGTGCCAAATGAATGATGCGTCATAAAACACAGTTGTTGCCAAGAAATATATATATAAAATATATAGTTGTTGCCTAAATATAATTCACTACTATTGTTCCATATGACTGTTTGCACTCTGTAATGTATTTATTTGCATGCCTCCCTATGATTTGTAAAGCACTATGGAATATGATGGAGTTAAATAAAGATTATTATTATTATTATTTAAACAAATAGGGTGGTGATATATTAAATCTGGAAACCTGGTTAGATAAAATAAATCTGTTTACCACATAACTTAATGATTTGAAGTTAATGGAATGATATGAAAAGAAATGGTAAATGAATGTATTGCCTTAGAACTAAGTATTATGCTTTATCAGTAAATATAGTTTTGTGGATTGTCCCTAATTACCATTAGAGGATAAAAGTGCATTATGCTAATGAAAAATAGCAGTCATGAAAAACGTAACAACATACCCTTAAAGTTTTGTCAAGGGTGAATACAGACGGATACAGTCAAACTCTAATAGGAAGATGGTCCTTCCTATTTGAGAGTCAATATAATTTGTTGTATTGTTTAAAATAAAGCAATTTCTTTACTATGAGGCACATCATAAGGATGCATCTGTTTTGCACATCAAGAGACTGAAATTCTTGCCCATTCTTCCTTGGAAAACAGCTCTAAATCCGTGAGGTTGGATGGAGAGGGTTTGTGAACAGCAGGTCTCAGCTCTTTCCACCGACTCTCGATTGGATTCAGGTCTGGACTTTGACTTGGCCATTCTATCACCTGGATATGTTTAATTGTGAACCATTTCATTGTAGATTTTGCTTTATGTTGGGATCATTGTCTTGTTGGAAGATAAATCTCTGTCCCAGTCTCAGAAAACAGGTTTTCTTTCAGAATGGTCCTGTATTTGGCTCCATCCATCTTCCCATCAATTTTAACCCCCTTTGGTCTGGAGGTAGGCGACGAAGTCTGCAATGTGTCTAATTAATAAAGAGAATCGGTACAAAAAACTCATGCACTGGTATCAACCTCACCCCCCCCCCAACTCCTGCATAACCTCAAACCTTCCTGCCCACAGCCTTGCTGGAGGTGCAGCGGGCCCAAGGCCACCATCTTCCATATTTTTTGGGACTGTTCTCTGCCCACACCTTTCTGGGACCAGGTATAACAAATCCTCTGTTGTTAATTCTTCAAAAAATTTAAATTTTATATCTTTGTTTAAAGCCTGAAATGTGGGAAAATGTAGAAAAGTTCAAGGGGGCTGAATACTTTCGCAAGGCACTGTACAAGCCTGGATCTGTGAGTTGGTGTCCCTGGTTTATCATGGTGGATTTTCTTTAAGCTTACACTTGTATATAAGTCATAGTAAATGCTACTCATCTGATAATATATGTATATAGGTCAGATACTCATTAACATCTTTAGGATTACATTATGTTTTCTTATGTGTCCATGCTATGCCTTTATGCCCTGTGTTCACATACATGTAATGTGAGTCTCCCCTATTGAAAAGACTTTGCTTCTATCTCCAGCAATCTGCATTCCTCCTATAACGTCTATCAGCAGGGAAGAAGCAGCTTGGCAACAGTCACACCATGTCATTCAACATTTCAGCCTGCGATATTGAACACATTTGTCTAAAAATACATTTTGGTAGAAAAATTTCAGTATTCTCAGTACTGGTTATTATACATGTTTAATGAGGAAACCCCTTGATTCCTCCATTTGTAACTTGCAAAGAATATATTTATTCCTAACAGTTCACATTTACAATCCTTGCACAAAGGAAATTTAGAAAAGGAAGGATGCACTAAAAATGAAAGCTGCTCTTGATTGAAATAAGTAATCTGCTCACATCTCGAGGCTCTTCTACAGCACTGGGGGATTGAACACGATGGTGTAGCACATGGTCAATGATCCTAGGTGCATGTTTAACGCACATAATCATTTACTTTGGTTCTGTGTCTGGGAGCATACACCCACTGGGGATGTAGGATGAAAAATGAAACAATGTTAAAAAGTTTGGAGCCAATTCATCTATTCCACCTAAGGCATATCATCAAAATTCAATCTACACAGAAGCAAAGTCATTTGGATCCTGTCCCAGCTTCACAGTAGATGAACAATGAGTGATTCTGCCTTGTTTAGAATGCATTTAGTCAGCTGTCATATTACCAGGGATACAACTTTACTCAAAATCTTTTCGTGTTGCCACTGTGCTGCAACACATCTCTTAATTGTATGATTATTGCACTTTGTAAAGGGCAGTAAAATGCCACACACTGTTACCGGGCTCTTAGCTTGTAGGCATTGCAGAAAAGCATTTTTAAAGGTATGAAATAACTGTTTATAGTAAATCTACCACCAGGGGCGCACCTGCCATGAGGCGAGTTGAGCATCTCGTCTCAGGCGGCGCGCCTCCTGCTCAACGAGGGGGCGGCACCGGCCGGCACTGAACTCCCGGGCCGCACGCCGGACGGGACCGCGTTGCAGCCCACCTTGCTCCCCGACGCTGCCGGCACCTTGCGCCCGCCCCCCAACGCCGCCGGCACCGAGCTTCCGCCCCCCTGCCTGCATCAAACTCCCCCACTCCCCGTATACTTTCGGTCCCGCCCATAACTCCGCTCCCGGCTCCCCCTCCATTCCCTTCTCAACCCCGCTGCGCTCATGTCTCCCCTCCCCCCTCCAGGCTCCCTGCTTCCCCCGCCCCCGCTCAAGTTCCAGGCTCCGTTACCGCTCTCCCCCCCCCCTCATGGCTCTCGGCTCCCCCTCCATCCCGTCTGAACCCCCGCTCACGCCCCCCCCCCTTCCCCGCTCCCGGCTCTCGACCTACCCGCTCCCGGCTCCCGCACTGCGCCACCGCCGCTGCAGGACAAGGCCCCGAACTTTCCAAGAACAGGTAAGGTTACTTTATATTTACATATTTATATATATGTGTGTGTAATATGTATATATATGTGTAATATGTATATGTATGTGTAATATGTATATGTATGTGTAAAATGTGTTTATATATGTGTAACATGTGTTTATATATGTGTAACATGTGTGTATATATATATATATATATGTGTGTGTAATATGTATATGTATGTGTAATATGTATATGTATGTGTAAAATGTGTTTATATATGTGTAACATGTGTTTATATATGTGTAACATGTGTGTATATATATATATATATATGTGTGTGTAATATGTATATGTATGTGTAATATGTATATGTATGTGTAAAATGTGTTTATATATGTGTAACATGTGTTTATATATGTGTAACATGTGTGTATATATATATATATATATATATATATATGTGTGTGTGTGTATATGTGTGTGTGTGTATATATATATATATGTGTGTGTATATATATATGTGTGTGTATATATATATGTGTGTATATATATATATATATATATATATATATATATATATATGTGTGTGTGTATATATATATATGTGTGTGTGTATATATATATATGTGTGTGTGTATATATATGTAATATGTGTGTGTGTATATATATGTAATATGTGTGTGTGTATATATATGTAATATGTGTGTGTATATATATATATGTAATATGTGTGTATATATGTTATATGTGTGTGTGTATATATGTTTGTGTGTATATGCTGTATCTACTGTTTGTTTATGTGTATATATGCTGTATGTATATGCAGCATTTGTACTACATGGTGGTATTCTGTATGCATTTTATACTACTTGGTGGTACACTGTATCTATTTTATACTACTTGGTGGCACGCTGGATGCATTTTATACTACATGGCGGCACGCTGGATGCATTTTGTACTACTTGGTGGCACGCTGTTTGCATTTTATACTACATGGTGATACGCTGTATGCATTTTATACTACATGGTGGTACGCTGTATGCATTTTATACTACATGGCTGTACGCTGGATGCATTTTATACTACATGGCTGTACTCTGGATGCATTTTATACTACATGGCGATATGCTGTATGTATTTTATACTACATGGCGGTATGCTGTATGTATTTTATAGTACATGATGGTACGCTGTATGCATTTTATAGTACATGGCGATACGCTGTATGCATTTTATACCACATGGTGATAAGCTGTATGCATTTTATACCACATGGGGGGAGGCTGTATGCATTTTATACTACATGGTGATACGCTGTATGCATTTTATACTACATGGCGGTATGCTGTATGCATTTTATACTACATGGCTGTACGCTGGATGCATTTTATACTACATGGCTGTACTCTGGATGCATTTTATACTACATGGCGATATGCTGTATGTATTTTATACTACATGGCGGTACGCTGTATGCATTTTATAGTACATGACGGTACACTGTATGCATTTTATAGTACATGGCGATACGCTGTATGCATTTTATACCACATGGTGATAAGCTGTATGCATTTTATACCACATGACGGTACGCTGTATGCATTTTATACTATATGGCGGTACGCGGTATGCATTTTATACTACATGGCGGTATGCTATATGCATTTTATACCCGCTGTATGCATTTTGCATTGCTTTATTTTTACACCAAACCAATATGATGGATCTGGTCCTGACACTCCCTGATATATCACATATATTGGCCGGGGGGGGGGGGGGGCGTCTCTCTATGGCTCGCCTCAGGCAGCAGACAGGCTTGGTACACCCCTGTCTACCACACGCCAGCTAAATGATGCTAGAAAAGTCTTTAATCTTTATTAAAGATTCTAAAAGGTTCTGGGGGCCCAGCCTTTTTAACTTTCCAGATGCAGGCAGGTTAGAAGGGCTGAGCAGAGGATGTACATTTTAAGTTCTACGTTAAAACTCTGTTAAACCCCCTTTAAAATGTTATTCTTTACTTTTTTGATGGAGGGAAGGCATGGTAGTGTGAAATGAGCCTAACATTGTTGATTTGCATCTCCATCCTCTATTTACTGTATATATTTCCCATTTAGAAATGCCAAAACTCACAGATGGAATTGGCAGTCACATTACTGCACTGTTACATGTTACAAATCCCATAATAATATTAATTAAAAGAAGTGTCAACCTGCTTTGGGTAATGTATACTGAGTTTGCCCATGTACTGTGAATTGTTACAGTATGTTTTTGGGGTTCATGTTGCCAGCATTGATCAGTATGAATCAGTCTTTGTTGAGGGCATTTGCACAATTTTCCAGTCTCCCAGCTTTGTACACTGAATTTCCCTCATGTCAGATAGATCCTACTACAGCTGCCTGAATGGAAGATGCATCTTTGGACAATTTGGGTAACAGGTTCCTAGTCTTCCATCAAAATCATCATGACAATCTTATTGCTCTTTCTGCATCCTATGCTGGCTCAGGGGGTAGTGTTTGAATCTGCTCTCTTTTCTAAGTGTTTCTTGGGATTTGATGTCTTGGATATGATCTTACTCCGAGTTATATCCTTTACCAAAGCTTGACTTTGTTAAACTGTTGGAGATGAACTGTTCAGTGACTTGGATTTTTGTTTATGGCAGGATTTGACTTCAGGAACTCGTTTTGTGTATCTCTCATGGTTTACACTTGGTTTGTTGACTATTTTGAATTGTCTATCCAATTATCTGTTTTTGGTATTAATCCGCAAAAAGCAATCTGGATCCTAAGCAGCCAAACCCAACTTGCCAACTTGTAGTAGACAGGGCCGGATTAAGGTTGGTGGGGGCCCCTGGGCGCAAAATCTGGTGGAGGCCCCCACTGAGTGTACATGTCCTCCTGATGCCTTTCCACTATCCCAGCAGTAACACAGCTACATACAGCCGCCTCTTCCCCAGTAACACCGCTACATACAGCGGCCTCATCTCCAGTAACACAGCTACATACAGCCGCCTCATCCCCAGTAACACAGCTACATACAGCCGCCTCTCCCCCAGTAACACAGCTACATACAGCCGCCTCACCCCCAGTAACACAGCTACAAACAGCCGCCTCACTCCCAGTAACACAGCTACATACAGCCGCCTCTCCCCCAGTAGCACAGCTACATACAGCCGCCTCACCCCCAGTAACACAGCTACAAACAGCCGCCTCACTCCCAGTAACACAGCTACATACAGCCGCCTCACTCCCAGTAACATAGCTACATACAGCCGCCTCATCCCCCAGTAACACAGCTACATACAGCCGCCTCGCCCCCAGTAACACAGCCGCCTCATCCCCAGTAACACAGCTACATACAGTCACCTCAACCCCAGTAACACAGCTACATACAGTCACCTCAACCCCAGTAACACAGCTACATACAGCCGCCTCTCCCCCAGTAACACAGCTACATACAGCCGCCTCACCCCCAGTAACACAGCTACAAACAGCCGCCTCACTCCCAGTAACACAGCTACATACAGCCGCCTCGCCCCCAGTAACACAGCTACATACAGCCGCCTCAACCCCAGTAACACAGCTACATACAGCCGCCTCATCCCCAGTAACAGCTACATACAGCCGCCTCGCTCCCAGTAACACAGCTACATACAGCCGCCTCGCTCCCAGTAACACAGCTACATACAGCCACCTCATCCCCAGTAACACAGCTACGTACAGCCGCCTCATACCCAGTAACACAGCTACGTACAGCCGCCTCACCCCAGTAACACAGCTACATACAGCCGCCTCTCCCCCAGTAACACAGCCGCCTCATCCCCAGTAACACAGCTACATACAGCCGCCTCTTCCCCAGTAACACCGCTACATACAGCCGCCTCATCCCCAGTAACACAGCTACATACAGCCGCCTCAACCCCAGTAACACAGCTACATACAGCCGCCTCTCCCCCAGTAACACAGCTACATAGCGCCGCCTCACCCCCAGTAACACAGCTACAAACAGCCGCCTCACTCCCAGTAACATAGCTACATACAGCCGCCTCACTCCCAGTAACATAGCTACATACAGCCGCCTCGCCCCCAGTAACACAGCCACAAACAGCCGCCTCATCCCCAGTAACACAGCTACATACAGTCGCCTCAACCCCAGTAACACAGCTACATACAGCCGCCTCTCCCCCAATAACACAGCTACATACAGCCGCCTCACCCCCAGTAACATAGCTACATACAGCCGCCTCGCCCCCAGTAACACAGCTACATACAGCCGCCTCAACCCCAGTAACACAGCTACATACAGCCGCCTCATCCCCAGTAACAGCTACATACAGCCGCCTCAACCCCAGTAACACAGCTACATACAGCCGCCTCGCTCCCAGTAACACAGCTACATACAGCCACCTCATCCCCAGTAACACAGCTACATACAGCCGCCTCAACCCCAGTAACACAGCTACATACAGCCGCCTCAACCCCAGTAACACCGCTACATACAGCCGCCTCATCCCCAGTAACAGCTACATACAGCCGCCTCATCCCCAGTAACAGCTACATACAGCCGCCTCGCTCCCAGTAACACAGCTACATACAGCCGCCTCATCCCCAGTAACACAGCTACGTACAGCCGCCTCATACCCAGTAACACAGCTACGTACAGCCGCCTCACCCCAGTAACACAGCTACGTACAGCCGCCTCACCCCAGTAACACAGCTACATACAGCCGCCTCTCCCCCAGTAACACAGCCGCCTCATCCCCAGTAACACAGCTACATACAGCCGCCTCATACCCAGTAACACAGCTACGTACAGCCGCCTCATACCCAGTAACACAGCTACGTACAGCCGCCTCACCCCAGTAACACAGCTACGTACAGCCGCCTCAACCCCAGTAACACAGCTACATACAGCCGCCTCTCCCCCAGTAACACAGCCGCCTCATCCCCAGTAACACAGCTACATACAGCCGCCTCATCCCCAGTAACACAGCTACGTACAGCCGCCTCATACCCAGTAACACAGCTACGTACAGCCGCCTCACCCCAGTAACACAGCTACGTACAGCCGCCTCACCCCAGTAACACAGCTACATACAGCCGCCTCTCCCCCAGTAACACAGCCGCCTCATCCCCAGTAACACAGCTACATACAGCCGCCTCTTCCCCAGTAACACCGCTACATACAGCCGCCTCATCCCCAGTAACACAGCTACATACAGCCGCCTCAACCCCAGTAACACAGCTACATACAGCCGCCTCAACCCCAGTAACACAGCTACATACAGCCGCCTCTCCCCCAGTAACACAGCTACATAGCGCCGCCTCTCCCCCAGTAACACAGCTACATAGCGCCGCCTCACCCCCAGTAACACAGCTACATACAGCCGCCTCAGCCCCAGTAACACAGCTACATACAGCCGCCTCAGCCCCAGTAACACATCTACATACAGCCGCCTCAGCCCCAGTAACACATCTACATACAGCCGCCTCGCCCCCAGTAACACAGCTACATACAGCAGCCTCACCCCCCAGTAACACAGCTACATACAGCCTCCTCACCCCCAGTAACACAGCTACATACAGCCGCCTCACCCCCAGTAACACCGCTACATACAGCCGCCTCACCCCAGTAACAGCGCTACATACAGCCGCCTCACCCCCAGTAACACAGCTACATACAGCCACCTCACCCCCAGTAACACAGCTGACTACAGCCTGGCAGGCACACGTTAGGCGTGCTGAAGAGGAGAAGCTCACCACTCCCCTCTCCATAGAGAATAGAGCTGCATGGTCGTTCTTACTGCACGCTCTCTTTTGCGGGCGCAGCACAAAACAGTGAGTACTCGTTGTGCTCACCGTACCGAGCACAGGCGGTATAGAAGCCTATGGGGGAAGTATATCCGGTAGCAAATTTGCGGCCAGATATACGTCCCCCATACGTTCTTGTGAATGTACCCTTATACAGACATGTTTATACAATTACACACATTTATTATACACTGATATATACACACCTTTATATACTTATATACACACACTAAAGTTCTACACTCGTATGCTTGCACCCATACATACACACAAGTATACACTTATGCACACACATTTATGCACTCAAATACATTTATACACTAATACACAGAGTATACACAAACTCATAAAGTATATACACACATACAGCAAATACACACACATTCAGTATATACAGCATATACACACACACATACGGGAAATACACACGCACATTTAGTATATAGAGCATATACATACATACCATATACCCAGCATTATGTATATATATATATTTAAATGTACACACATATATGCGTTTATAAATACAGTATATGCATCTATACATAGTAGATGCATATATACCCATATAAACAGTATATACACCTATACACAGTGTGTGTATATATATATATATATATATATATATATATATATATATATATATATATATATACACTGTGTATAGGTGTATATACAGGGTATATGTGTATGTATGCATCTACTGTGTACATGTGTATATATGCATTTACTGTGTATATGGGTATATACTGTTTATTATATATATATATATATATATATATATATATATATATATATATATATATAATAAATAGTATATACCCATATACACTGTATATACATATATACACATATACACTGTATATACACACAGATAAATACATGTATATACTTACATTTTGGGGTGACCGTCTGTGGCTTCAGGCAGGCGTTCGGGCGGGTGCTTGTTCAGACGGCTGGGGGGTTCTTTCGGTTGCTTGTTCGGCCGGGGGAGGGGGTGCGGGGGAGTCGACGGGTGCTTGTTCGAGCGGTGGGGGGCGGAGGGGGGGGGGGTCGCTTGTTCGGCCGGGCAGGGGGGGGGGCTTGTTCCAGCGGGGGGCGGGGGGGTCGAGCGGGGCTGCTTGTTTGGGCGGGCCGGCTGTGGGTTGGTAGCTCGGGCATGCACGGCAGGGTATGGGCGCCGGGAGGCGGTGACTTGTGCCGGGGGGGGCGGGGGGTTTGCCGGAGAGGCGGACGCAGTGTCATCGGTGCCGAGGGGGGCGGGCGGAGAGGCGGACGCAATGTCATCTGTGCCGAGGGGGGCGGGCGAAGAGGCGGACGCAGTATCATCTGTACCAGGGGGGGAGTCACCTGTGGGCGGGCGGAGAGGCGGAGGCAGTGTCCCTTGTGCCAGGGGGAGCGATGCAGCCGCGCTGCCGCGGGCATCTCAGGAGCGGGGATGCGGCATCGCAGGGGGTGCGATCTGGTGGGGGCCCTTAGGGGGGCAAGATGGTGGGGGCCCCGGGGCTCTAGCCCCGGGAGCCCCGCCTATAATCCGGCCCTGGGACGCGGCATCGCAGGGGGTGCGATCTGGTGGGGGCCCTTAGGGGGGGCAAGATGGTGGGGGCCCCCACCTATAATCTGGCCCTGGTAGTAGACCACTTTGGGGATAGACAAACCTATGGCATATACTTAAATTTTGCTAACTAGAGTAGTATTGGACTTGAGATAACGGGTTAACTTGTACACTTAAGTCAAACAGTCGACAGCTGCTTTTAGGAAATCTTAATCATAAACCTTCTATAAGGATACTTGCTTAAGTAGCTATTCCTTGACAGTTTCCCTTCTTTCCAAACTGCAATACACACATGCCTTACCGAGTAAAATACATATGCAAAGACCAGTATTAACCCTATATAGTGACTATATTGTGATAGATGTCAGATGGTTGTTACTTAGCATGTAATAGCAAGACTATGGCTCTTCTAGGGAGCCTGCTGTTTACGAATTATGGGGTAGAAGCCGTGGAATAATCACAAATTCAGTGCAAGAATTTGCAATTAAAATGGTAAATACGCCACCTCCATTCCATGTGGGTGTGGGGGGTTATGGCAGACGGTGGAGGTGGCAGTCCCTGCCCTGTTTGAATTGAAAAAGAGGAGTCGTTCGGCACCAGCTGAGTAAAAAAATCTTCTAAAGTTTATTCATAGCAAAAAAGATATTAAAATGGATGACATAGTGAAAAAATAACAAAACATGATAAAAACATGTTTGTACAAACAGGACTGGGTTGCGTTCTTTTGCAAACCCATGAAATTTTCATTTTAACGCAAAACTATGCCAGGTCTGACATGGTATAGTTTTACTCGCTGTCTGCCGGATACATCAAGAGCCGTGGCCTTGATCTCCCTCTACGTGTGTATGAATAAAATATTTCTGTGCACATGGTTTAATGTATATAGTATGATATTTTATCCTGTGTTTTTTTTTTTTTTTTTTTTTATAAGTATATTGCCCCATTTTCACCAGCGGACATACACTTCAATCAATAGCATTGGTTAAGAAGCCGATACTAGTGACTACAAGAGCGTTGCACAGGGCTCCTTCTCTCAGTCCTTCTGCAGCTGCCTCTATGCAACACACAGGTAGTGTAATGGATGTTATCACGCTAACTTTGTCGGGTAAGGCAAGTGGTTTTATCATTTTATGGTGAGGTCACTGTATGTATATAAGTGATTACAGGTGTTAGATGGTGGTCACTGTGTAAATGTAAATTAGAGGTACTGTGTATATTAACAAGGGGAGATCTGTATTTATGTAACTTCATTTGGGATCTGAAATCGCCAGGGAGCATCTTACAGGGGTGCGCTTCTAATACTAAGGTTGATCATCTGCAGCAATAAAACTCATACACTGCACTGCTACTGTATTACAATGTAGAGTTACAACACAAAAATGCTACATGGCAAACATATGCAGCTAATGTGGTACGTGTGAAGATACCTTAACAGTTTTGGGGTGGGAAAAAACCTGTTAAGTGAAGGGGGCCCAAGCCAGAATTTTGCTTTTGGGCACTGCCTTTCCTAGTTGTACCCCTGCAGGGTGGCCTCAGTAGGCAACAGCATGCTACAGTATCAACAGGACACAATGCAGTCATAAGTAAAGTCACGAGTAGAAAAAATAAAAAGGTAAAAGTCCAGGATCTAGCAGCAGACTAATCTTCAGTACAACTCAAAGTTTTGGATTACAGAAGGATCATATACAGTGAATCGAATGAATATAATAAAAATGAAGATCATGTGCAGGGGGCCTAATTATGGGGCATGGGGCAAATGACTCTGCCCCAAGATTGTTTGTACCTGAAGATGTTCCATCATAGACAATGTCTTGGGGATCAATAGATGGTGTTTGTGAACAAATCTAGAGGATGGGAGAGAGTGTGTAATAGTTGTCTGTGACACTCCAGCTAACAGCAGAAGCTGAGACACCGCTATGTGACTATTGAGAAACATTAAAAAGGATGACCGTGAAGTATATATATCAAGTGGAGATATACTTGTATTTCCTGATGAATATAATTAAGGACTCACAAGCCTCAAGGCAAAAGTTTAGCTTTGGCTTTGGTGCTCCCACACAAATACTCCTTATGCCCATAAGTAGCTTTCAACTGTAACATGACCCAATGACGCACCACTGGCAGTCAGATTCGTTGCCAGGATAAAAAAAAAATAAGAAATACACATTGTAAACAGAACATCAGTAATACAATGTTCATAACAAGACAGCCTCTCCACTCTATGTAAGGAGGATGCCTGTAACAGAAGCTTAGATCCCGCGGCTCAGCTCTTTATAATATTGTATATATTCCAGCTGTACACAAGAGAAGTGATTATGCTCCACTTCCATCAGGTTACCTCATCTCTGAATGTAATGAGAATATAGTAAAACCCTGGCAGCTGCATATTTATAGCATCAGTTACTTTGCTATGAAGAGACATTGTACTACTTCTAGCATTCAGAGGTTAACAATATCCGAAGGGGAAAACATCTGGCCGCTTGTGCTATAAAACATAATTCACAGGGTAAAGTTGAAGAATTTATGATACTTAAATTGGGAGGAGGTCCGAGGATCTTGCAGGTTATGTCAGTGTTTTGGAGTATGCGGTAAGTTGTGTCAAAAGAAGCCTTTGTCATGTTACATGTTTACATTGGGTAATGTCCGAAGTTAAAATGGAAAATTCCAAAATGAGTAGTTTCCAGTGTCTACCAAACGCTGAACGGTTTACTGGATGATTTGATCACACAAGTTCATATGTGTTAGAAGTCTAGATTGTTGTGACATTCAACTAACAAAGCTGTGTTGTGACCTTTTCTGCTGTACATTATAATGGCTTACCAAAAAAATAGATACAATTGGAGGAAGTTTACATAAAAGAAATGAGAACTCCTGGCACCCTGTAGCTACTGCTACAAATTTCTAACATAGAGTGATAATGCACCTCGGGAGGAAGGCAGTGAAAGCTTTTGTATAATAACATGTAATGAATACAGTCTAGTTCAAACAGTTTGGTAGATGCACTCTGGAAGCAATCATTGGAACCCAGACAATTGTCATTTGTATTGAGATGAAAGTGCAGTGCAGATAAAAGACAAATAAGATTAAAGACCACCACTGAGACCTCATACAACAAACAGTTTGTGCTCCGATCGAAGCATCAATCACCAGAACAGAATATTAATTTCATGTCTTAGTCTTCTCTTAGTTGACATTATTCAAATGATTTCATGTATTACTGGTACAAGACATTTCGACTGCACCCAGGCATTTGGGCAACCAACCCATGATGTCCATGGAATGAATAGAGAAAGTCGGTTGCACATAACATTACCACAACAGACAATGCTGGGATGTTACCTGGTTAAGAAAGAATGAATAATCAACTTGGAACTATGAGAACATATAAATTGTGAGTGACCGTAGTGACAGGTTTTCAGTCTGATCTTCTAAATATAGTACCAGAGGCTTAGTTCTACCTGGCACCTATATCTGTCCATACAACATACATGGATCTGTGTTCAATGTATTGACATATATCAACTTATTTTGCCATGAAATAACTATATAAATATTGTAACTTTTGCAAAAAATGATTTATAATTATATATTTTCCTTATGATATAACAAACGTGCAAAACCCCCTCTTCCCCAATCAGTATTATACAAGTTGGATGACACAAACAAATCCTGCCTATATTCTGATTTAAGAGTATATGTAAAGTATTTACACACAAATTCTTCCCAGATAGCATAAAGATTCATTTATTATCAAATATCCCAAGTTCGCAGGCACCTGAGGCCCCTGATATATGCGGAGGGGCGGGGCATTCATCATACAATGGCAGAATTAGCACCACTGTATGATAGATGTCTCCCACAATGTCATATGGGTATTCTATTTTCTTCCTGTACTAAACATGATGACAAGTTTATGATACTATGAAATAGGGTAATTATATTCTTATGGGAATAGTGACAAAATATAGTTCTCTGGAGAAATTCTCCCTGCGGGTTCATAATAATTATTAAGAAATTCCTATACAGTATCTTATTTCCTCTTTCAAAACAAACAGAACAATGCCAATATTGTGTGGCTCATAAAGTGTATATTTTGTGCTGTGTTAACATTAACTGTTAACAGCTAAGGTGAGGAAAGAGACAGGATCTCAGGAAAAAAAAGCGACTCTGCATCCACAGAGCTGCACAGGAATAAGGCTCTCCAGCTAGATACAGAGAGCAGTATCACATGGTCTCCCCCTCCTTCCAGAGTGAGCAGGGATCAAAATTGTCTGAAACCTAGAGGTTGGTTTCCAACAAGATAACAACTGACATATAAAACTGAGGAGAAACGCAGAGGAACTGCAGGACATTGGTATTGAAAGTATTGGGCAAAGTTGTCCTACATGACAAGAATTATTGGGTTGCGGAAGAAAATTATTTTCAGTAAAATAAAAATACACCATTTATATATACCCTTTATAATACAAAATAATCTATCATCATAGTGTATGACAACCTGTGATGGGAAATGTATTGTTAGGTTTTACTGTATAATAGGTAGCCTTTATTTGTAACCATAAGGCTGGAAACCACTTTCATACAGAACATAACTGCAGATAATAAAACAAATATAAAATGTTATCGCTGTGATGTTTCTCCATCTGGTGGGACTAGATTTGTGCAGATAATACCAACTTTAATATAGAAGCACAATGTCTGACCTTCCTGATGGTACGCGGTCTTTAGTCGCTACTGTATAATACGCTGTTATGAGAATATTTGGAGCTGATTGAGAAGTTTCTACACTTATCACTGTCAAGCTGTCCTAAAAGAAAGCAATCTCTATATTTGTAAAATCGAGTTTTTAACACAAATGTCACTCATTTCTTTCAAGACTACAGTTAGAGTGAAACCTTCAATTATCGTTGTGAGGGATGATGTGAATGGGATATTGCTTTCAACACTTTCTAGTAACCCTCTGCTTGTTCATTTGTGCATGTTATAGACAATCTCTCCTTTTCCAAAGGCAGAGTTCAGTGTGCACCCCCCCCCACCAACTGGTAATAAGTATTTGACTAAAGGGACCCATGCAAAGCCCAATCACACACCCCTGTGCCCCTAGTGAATATAATATAAAGCACTGCTAATTACTTGTATACAACACTACCAATTTATATACAGGGCCCCCTAATAAGTTCATGCACAACACAGCCCTAAGGCTAAGCTTACATTAATTTTGTCATTTTTATGCAGTGCACAATCCCCCTCTCCCCCCCTCGCTACATAATATCTACAAAAACTACAACTCCTGTATTAGGAGCACGCTGTAAGGGGGTATCCAAACTGGTGTGGAAAACGCTGATAAATGCCCACCAAAGTTCCCGGTCCTTGTAAGACCATTGTTGAAGTTGTGGAAAGAGACAGTGCTGCAGATTTATAATTCTGTTCAAAGGGGTTTTCCCAAGAAAGAAAGTTTTCAAATTTTGATAAATTTTTTAAACCCATTACTTTACAATCTTACTCAGTTTTATTGCTGTTTTGACTCCTATCACTCTCTAAGCAGACACTTTATGATCCCTCTGTGCTATGATATGCTGACAATGTTCTTACATGATCAGGTTTATCTACACCTTCATTTAGCGTCTGAACAATTACCAGTATCTGACAAATAAGAAAAGAGAGAAGATCAGATCTCATCAGAGATGATACACCCTTAGCTTTGCAAACTTATCTATAACACAATCAGTAAGTTCTGCTCTATGCCTCTCTCCCTCTCTCCTGGATAAAGACCTTATCTGTCTGTAGCTTGTAGAGTAAGCCTCTGCACACTGCTGCAGCAGGACATGCCTACATCTGAGCTCCTCCTGTAATGCAGGACGGTGGGGCAGGAGGCAGAGGGCACTGCAGTGTGCAGCCAAGAGAAGCTAATCATGAGAATAATCTGACCATAGTCAGAAGATTTACTGATGTATCCAGGAGCAACCAAAATTATGTACACCAGGATAGGATGGAATTATATGTGTTAAATGCTGTATTTTTGTTAATAACAGTGAATTGGAGAATGTGTTATTTTGTTATCCTGAGAATATTTAAGAATGTTGTCTTCATGGGAAAACACCTTTAACCCCTTCCCTGTCTCAGCTGTAGTACTGTAGTATGACAGTATATGATAGGATCGATCAGACAACCTAGGGTTAAAGTACCCTAGGGAGTAGAAAAATAGTAAAAGTAAAAATAAAAAAATGTATTAAAAAAATAATAAAAAAACCCTAAAAATTCAAATCACTGCCCTTTCCCTAGAACTGATATAAAAATTAACCAGCAGTAAAAGTCTGAAACGGTTTTTCACTGTGTTTTACCCCGTGACTGAAAATAGCGCCCCACATAGTCGAAAATGGTACTTTTTTGCCATTTCGAAAAATATTAAAAATCAATAAATAGTGATCAAAAGGTCGCACAGTCCTAAAAATTATAGCATTGAAAACGTGATCGCTAAAGTCGCTAAAAATTACACCATCCACAGCTCCGTACACCAAAGTATGAAAAAGTTATTGGCGCCAGAAAATGGCAAAATTAAAAAAAAAAAAAGTTGTACAGGTTTTAATTTTTGTAAATTTGTACGAAATTTGTACGAAATTTGTACGAAAACATTATAAAACCTACTGTATACAAATATGGTATCTCTGTGATCACACCGACCCAAAGAATAAGCAAACGTTGCAAATGCGTTTTTTAAATTATTTTCACTGCATTTGGAATTTTTTCCCCGCTTCCCAGTACATGGCATGGGATATTAAATACAGTCACTATGAAGTGCAATTTGTTACGCAAAAAATAAGAGCTCTTTCTAAATAAAAAAGTTATAGATTTTTGAAGGTGGTGAGTGAAAAAACTAAAAAGGGCCAAGTTGTTAAGGGGTTAAAGGTAGAATTCTGTCTTATTTATCAAGGGTTATGGACAATTTTTAGACACTTTTACAATTAGTGTGGTTAAATAAAAGGGAATTAGTTCCCTAAAGAAACTGATCAAGTAACAGGAGGTGCAAAGTACAACTAGACAATCTTACCCTACACTAAATTTAATTTTCAGCTTGATAACACTGGCACAGTTTAAGACTGTCTAGTCTTACTGTGCACTTTTAGTGTGTCATCCTTGTAGAAACGTTTGCCAAGTCTGCTCCACTGTACCTGAATTACTGCATGACCACTAAATTCCAATCTTCGGCATATTGTATCTGCGTGGGGGGATCGTTGATCCATTATGATGTCACGGGGAGCGGCGTGGCTGGTAAGAGCTACCCACATTGCTTTGCTAGTGGCATTTAAATAGATAACATTTATTGCTGCCACCGATCACAGGAATTTTAAATTTGAGTTAAGCTGGGTTCAGATTTTAATAGGGCCCGCCAATCCCTAATCACCATCAATGGAAAGCATCAGTTGGAAGAGTATTTAGCAGACATGCTTGCATGATAAGATGATTGGTATACTGTATAAAGGTATATGCTATATAGTCAGTATGAAAGTAAGTGACTGCCACGAGTGGAAATCTGTGGTACAAAAGATAGGTCAGGTCTGATAGGAGGATCTCTTTAATCTAATCTTTGTTTCCTTAAAACGGTATTGCATCTCAGATATTTATGACATATCCACAGCCTTGTGGTTGTTGGTCCCATTCCACGAAGCCAGGTAACTTATATCGAGCAGAGTGGTCGATGATTTGAATCAAGCAAGGAATGGCCTGAGGTCAACCGTTTTATGGTTCAATGGCTCCCAGACTGGAGGGCCTTTCAATTTGACATAAATGTCTGAGATAGGAATTAATGTTACAGCCAGAATAGCTGCTTTTGTAACCCAATGATAACATGGAAAACAGAAAAGGAAATGAAAATTTATGTGACAGTTCCAACCTATCAGTAACGAAGAGAGGAGAACCCGAGAAAGAGAGAGAGAATTTGCAAAATGCTATTAATTTGCAGCATCACATAGTAATTCACAATGCCAAGTATTTATAGGAGAGCAGCAGCACAGCCTACTGGATACATACTAGTATACAGCCCCAGAACCAGGATTGTAGCATACATTTTCTACCCCATATTAGTTCACATACCTGCAGAGCCTACAAAAACTATTCACCTCTTTCAAACTGATCTCAATATGGAATTGTGATAGATATAATTATCACAGACAAAGAGGAATTTAAAAAGATAGAGCCCCGAATGCATCAGAGGTGTAATGTGTTCATCCATCTTGTTGTCTTTTCAGGTACTGCCATGTGCCTATATGATCAGAATAGGGAAATGATTTATACAATCCATACTGTTTAAAAAGGGGGATCCTGTAGGGGTCCTCCCTTTGTTTCCATTACAGAAATAGACTATAATGCCATTGGGGCTATTACCTTCAAAAGCTGGCATACAAGCCCTGGCAATGTATACCCCAACCTCACGCATGGCACAGACAGAAGGCTGGCTTATAAGCAACACTTTAGGCTCCATTTAAAATGAATATAAACTGAATGAAATAAAGAGATTTATTATTCATCAAGGAACTACAATCAAGTACAAGAGAAATGGTTGATGAGGTTTAATGTAGATAAATGTAAAGTTATGCACTTGGGCCATGGAAACAAAAAGTATAATTATGTTCTAAACGGTCAATTACTTAGTAAAACTGAAGCTGAAAAGGACTTGGGCGTATTGGTGGATGGTAAACTTAATTTTAGTGACCAGAGCCAGGCGGCTGCTGCTAAAGCAAATAAAATAATGGGATGTATCAAGAGAGGAATAGATTCTCATGATAAAGACATAGTTCTGCCCTTATACAAATCCCTGGTCAGACCACACATGGAATATTGTGTACAGTTTTGGGCACCAGTATATAAAAAGGATATAGTAGAGCTGGAACGGGTGCAGAGGAGAGCAACCAGGATTATTAGGGGAATGGGGGGACTAGAATACAATGACAGATTACAAAATTTGGGATTATTCAGTTTAGAAAAAAGACGACTGAGGGGAGACCTCATTACAATGTACAAATACCTGAACGGACAGTACAAGGATCTCTCCAAAGATCTTTTTATACCTAGGCCTGTGACCAGGACAAGGGGGCATCCTCTACACCTAGAGGAGAGGCGATTCTACCATCACCATAGACAAAGGTTCTTTACTGTAAGAGCAGTGAGACTATGGAACTCTCTGCCGCAGGAGGTTGTTATGGCCGACTCTATGTACATGTTCAAGAGAGGCCTGGATGCCTTTCTGGAGAGAAAAAATATCACAGGTTATGGGGATAAAACATTTATTTAATTCTTGAAGGTTGGACTTGATGGACTTGTGTCTCCTTCCAGCCTTATATACTATGATACTATGATACAAGCAACAAAGTAAAAAAAATTAGCGAATATTTACTAAGTTAATGATAAAACAGGTCCACAATATCAGATGGGTGGGGTCTGACACTAATAAATTATTCTCAGCAGCCGATACACAGATAATGGTATAGGAAAGCCAGGCCCCGCTCCTTCCCTGTACCATGCACCTACAATAAAGGATTCTTGCACGTAATGGTGACTTCCGCTTTTTCTTCCCTTACTTTGCATTTAATGGGATAGGAAGCAGACAGCTCAGGTCTATTTTCATTATTTTAATAGGAGTTTAAGCTGCAGTGAAACAGTTTAGACACTACACAATGAATGGAGCTGTCTACTTCCTGTTCCATTTTCTGTTTATTATTAACCTCTTAACGATCCTTGACATACAGGTACATATAACTTGGTACTATAACTTACAAGGTGTACAAACAAAGACGCGAATCAAACGCAGCCGCGAGCTGGATAAATGCTGCAGTCACTGCAACTGCTTCATTGAAATCCCTGCTGTGGAATTCTCCCCATGACCAGCACCCCGCAGAATTCACAGGAGGTGACAATAGTTGCTATAGCAGCCCCAGGGTCTGATTTAAACCCCTCTTCCTGGGCCTTGCAGACACTGTTTTAGTTTATGAGATTGCATAAGCTAACAGTTCTAACACCCTGCAATATGTCAGTATTGCAGGGTATTACAATGAAAAAGCAATCCAGTGATTGCTTGTTCATGTTCCATGGTAGGGCAAGGAAAAAGGTAAAAAAGTAAACCATAATAATCTTTATTTATATAGCGCCATCAAAATCCATAGCGCGGGACATATACACATATAATATTACATTACAGAGTACAAACATTCATATGGAACAATAGGAGTGAGGGCCCTGATCCCAAGAGCTTACAATCTATGAGGATGAAGGGGGTGACACAAGAGGTAAAGAGCTCGTATACTGGTCCAGCCATTCTTTATAAGGCATCAGAATAAACTAATTTGATAAATACAAATTCTGCTGCATGAAGCATGAAGCTTGAAGATGAAGGTGACTGCAGAGAAGCCTGGAGCTTAGTTTATATCTGGTGTTTTCCGGATAACAGATGGGAGATAGGACATAGGATGGATTAGTAAAGAGTAAGCTAGTGTGATAGGCTTGCCTAAAAAGATAGAGCACTTTTGAAACTTTGGAGGGTGGGTATTTGGAACTGGTGCAGCTCGAGAGAAGTCCTGGAGACGCGCATGAGAGCTTCGAATTAAGGCAAAGATGAATCTAATATCACCGGCAGATCGAAGAGCACGGGAAGGGTGATAGACTGAGATGAGAGAAGAGAGGTAGGGAGGTCCAGCATTATTCCGAGCTTTGTGGATTAAGGTTATTATTTTAAACTGAAGTCAGAAGGAGAAGGGAAGCCTAATTCTGTAGGGCAAAATTAGCTGCTGCGTGGCCCTCCTTCCATTCTGCGCCTCGTTGTGCACCCAGAGAACAAGTAACGTCCACATGTGGGGCATACTCGTACTTAGTAGAAACTGAATAACAAATTTTAAGATGGGTTTTCTCTTTTTATCTTTTGTAAATGTGTACATTTTAGGGCTAAATGATCATATTACCAACAACATTTCAAAATTTCTCTTCCATTTTGGTTTAATTACTATCTCAAATGGTGAACAATCTTCCTAAAAGCAGTTTCCAATAGTTTGGGGGGTGCAGATTAGAAAATGGAGTGGACTTTCTATTATTATATATTTTAAAGTTAATAAAAAATGATGCCCAAAAAGTCATTTCTGAAATCCATGAAAATATGTAAAAATGATGTTCAATTTATAAGCAATGTGACACAAATAAAATATCCAGACATTTTAAAAATTAGGAAAATATTAAGCAGACATATGAGAATTAGTTACTAACTGTATGAAAACGAGATAAGAAAATTTGAAAATGGCAAATTTTTTCTGTAATTTTGCCAAATATTAGTTTTATTTTATAAACAAAAAACATTTATACCCAAATTTCCCATCAACAAGAAGTACAACAAATCAAGAAGAAAAAAACTCAAAATCACTTTGGTAAGGTAAAGTTTTCAAAACTTAGAACCATATAAAGCAACGCATTTCAGATTACAAAAAAATGGGGCTAAGCTTTAAGCTACAATATGGCGGCATCCTTAACCCCTTTAATTTAACACTTTGAAAATTCAACATTTTCAGAACTCTTTGTCTTCTTTATGGCGGAATTATTTTTTATTTTTTTATTTTTTTTCCAAGGATGTTGGGAGGTTTACAATCGAACAGGAATTTTCTGAATGTTCAGGGAAATTTCTGAATTAAATATTTTAGGCAGCAACTTATTTTTAAGGGGTTGTGAAGGTTCTATTTATTGTAAATCCTAACTAAGCACCCATTTATAAATCTGCACCCCCTCAAACTATTCAAAACCGTTTTAGTTTAGCCTTTTAGCCCCAAAAGCTTCTCAAATTATTTAAAATAAAATGGAGGTTTTATTTGGAATGTTCAAAATTTGACAATACAGCTCTTATTTGGACCTAAAATTTACAATTTTATGCTGACTGAAAATTCAAAATCTGTTGTGCAGCTTCTCTTGAGTATGGCATCACCCCACATGTGGATGTTACTTGCAGGGCAGGCAAAGTGGGCAGTTGCCCAGGGCCCCAAGCTGTTGGCCGTCCTGGTGGGTGACTCAGGAAGCCACCCAAATCCCCAACCAGGAGTATGGCCCTGCCGTACAAATATCAATAGCACCTGTATTAAGACTTGTCTGTGCTGCAGACTGCTCAGCTCTCAGTCCCTAACTTTGTGCTCCTGTAAATCTCCTCCCTCTCCCACTAATGTCAGTTCACCAGGCTGTGAGCTCCGTGAAGGAGCAGGAGGGAGGAGCTGTACAGGAGCACAAAGGTGGGGGCTGGGAGCTGAGGAGTCTGCAGCACAGACAAGTCACGTGTTGTTTTTTGAAATGCAGCCAAATCAAAGCACAACCCCTGGGACTACACAGAGGATTCTGTCAGGGAATTTATAACACACAATTATATTGTAATGCAAGTGCTTAGAAAAAGCATAAAGGCATATTTGCAATGCATCTCTAATGGGCTTTTGCAACCTTTCTTTAGTGAAAATGAGGTCCCTGGTGACAGGTTCCCTTTATTATTAAAACACACTTTGTAACTTATATAAAAAACTTATACATATGCATCTGGTGATATGTTTTTCCTTGTGTGTTCGCGCTTGGTTTCAAAACAAATTGCATGTATATTATTAATAATAATTATGGATTACTGTATGTAAGCACTGGATTATCCAAGTGACATTATACTGTAAGTGATTGTGCTATTTTTAGGGATGTTAGAAATGTGCTGGACAGAGCTCATTCAGCAGTGACAAGTCACGGTCGGGGGCAGTGTTAATGAAGTCCTCTTCCTGATGGAGCAGATCACATCCTGTAAGGTACTAGATGTCACTTATGTCCGTGTCACTGACTGATACTAGAATGGGAGAAAGCGTCAAACTGGTGTCAGTCATTAGTCAGCAATTTCTGATCAGGGTTTGGGCACTTTTTAAAGATTTGTCTGTGAATTCAGTGAGACGTATATAGCAGGTTAACACGGGTTGGAGCTGTTATGTCTTTATCTGTCTCATATCTATCTATAATGGATCTCATATCTGTCTATCTGGAGAAAACAGCAGCACTCCTGTCCAGGTATCAGGTGAAATAAACTGAACTTCCAAGCTGTAACGTTTCGACCAAGTAGCCTTTTTCATGCTGGAAACATTGCAGCTTATTTCACTTGATACCTGGACGGTTAATAAAATGGTTTCATTTCGGGCCTCCCTAGTTTTGTCCAGGGCCCCACTTTTTCTAAAACCAGCCCTGGTTACCTGTTGTATTGATCTAAAAGGGAAGGAGCCCTGTTAATATTTTGGAGGGCAGATATTGATGGAATCGTTATCAGGTGCCCTGACTTATCTGGTACCAGAACAGATGAAACTCCCACAAATGACACCATTTTGGAAAGTTCAACCCTCAAAGAATCTATCAAGGTGTACAGTGAGCCAGGGATGGTTCTAGACAAAGTGGGGCCCTGGGCAAAACTAGTGAGGCCCGAAATGAAACTATATTATTAACCGGGCCCCAAAATTAAACCTATTTTATGACCAGTCACAGTCAGTAAGAGACTGCCTTTAGTAAGGTAAAACAAACTGTAATATGGGAGAATTTTATAGGAGAAAGATAGATGATGGGGAGATTGATGGGCAGCACAGTGGCTTAGTGGTTAGCACTACAGTCTTGCAGTGCTGGTCAACATCTGCAAAGAGTTTGTATGTTCTCGCCGTGTTTGCGTGGGTTTCCTCCAAGTCCTCTGGCTTCCTCACACACTCCAAAAACTTACTGGTAGGTTGATTAGACTGTGAGCCCCATTGAGGCAGCGACTGATCTAGCAAGCTCTGTGCAGCGCTGCATAATCTGTGTGCGCTATATAACTAAAGGAATTATTAATTATAATTATTATGATAGAAGATAAATATGAAAGATGATAGATTTCTAGATGCAGAACTGTAAAGTAGATGATATATACAGTGCATGATATATATACAGTAGAATATATATTTATATATAGTAGATGGATATGAGAGATAAATACAGTAGAAGATTGATTGAAAATAGATAGAGAAAATGTGACATACATAAATGGTCAGATTTTGTCGCGTTATTGGCCAGAGAAATTTTACCATTTTCACGTTTACGAATAAAATCAAAATTACAGCAAAAAGAATTAAAGTAAACTGCAGCAAACCACATATTTCCTGAAAGCAGGATTCAAACTGAAACATTTTATAAAAAAATACTTAAAATTTGACTTTGATGGCAAAAAAATGTGCTTCAAACTGAGAATATTTACCTTCACATCTCCTAAATGTAATAGATGGACATGTGTATAGTTCACAAATGCCTCATATCGATATGTTCACATGAATAAATCCACATATAATTAACAGTTGAAAGCCCGGACCAACCTCATCTAACTTTGTGACAAACACAAATTATTAAACAAAAAGTGCATTGAAAATGCCTTGATAACGTACATTTTTACATAAAACTCACGTTGAAGTGGAGGTTTACTCACAAATGGGGATTTAAAAATAATAACACAAAGTGAGCAGATTTATTTATACCACAATACAAAACATTAAGGCCCCTTCCACACTTGCGTTGCAGATCACGTCAGAGTTTGATCAGGGTGCGATCAGAGTTTGGTCAGTGAAAAACGCACATTTTGCATCAGAGTGCAATCAGTTTTCAGTCAGAGTTTGTTCAGTGTCTCAGTTTTTCACGCGCGTTTTTAATGCAATTTCAATGCATTTTTCACGCGCAGAAAATGCGTGTGAAATGGACTCAGGGCTGAGCTCTATCTTTTCTATGGCAATTGATGCGCGAAAAACGCATTGCACTTGCAAGTGTCTCAGAGTGCAATGCGTTTTTGATGCGTCTCAATAGACTTGTATGGCGCGTTTTTCACGCGTCAAAAGCATGCGCAGAAAACGCACGTGAAAAACGCAAGTGTGAAAGGGGCCTAAGAATTTACACTCGCTAAAATGCTGAAACAAAAACCATGACATATTTGGTTGCTATCCACAAATGTCTTTAAAAATATATAATGCACAATCTAAAAAAGCTCCTATTCTGTAATCACCATGTAAACAAGAATAACTTTTAAATTCATACACACTACCACCTTCATGCAACTTTGCAGAAAACGGAAATAAAATGCAAATATTGGATGAAAATTCTAAATTTCCTCTAAAATATGTACAAATCCAGAAGATCTATCATTATATGATCCCTTACACAATGATAACCCAAATAAATAATCGTATATCCATCAAGCTAATGAGATGAAAAGTCACTTTTAGATGTGCGCCATTGTATTAGCTGCACAATAACAGAACCCTCAGCGCTTCATAGGAATATGAGTGAGAACATCATATCATAGGTGTAAATAATGGAGGATGGTGTGAAATAAAAACTTCAATCCAGAACATGTGTGTGCTTTTGGTGTTACATATAACTTTATGGACATTTTCTGGTCGCAGTGTTAATATGTAGTGACATTAGGCGAAGAGGATTGAATGTTCATTGTATCAGTCAATTTTCACCCCCCCAAAAAATATCACAAAATAAAAGACAATGAGAGAGAAAGTGTGTTCTTAAATAGTTCTGGATAGGAGAGGGTTAAAAACATGAATATTAGTTGATATTATCCCTTATCAAAATGTAGTAACATATAAAGTGAATATTTCCATTATCTCTGAGGTGCAGCAGCTCCTGTGTGCAGCAAATTCTCCCTGTAGCCTGATGGCTAAGAATCTGGAGGGGGCTACACTTCAGGGGGCTGTATCTCTGGCTCTGTGACACATAGAACCTCACTTCTTTTTTCCTATGAAAGAAGACAGTCTCTTCTTTTATATGAATCTGTGTTTCTAAGAGTAAGGAAAACAGAGATATTAACTGCTAACTGTGATTACTGGTAGCATAGCTAACGGAAATCTTCTAATTTACATGTGTAATGCAGCATTTCATATCCCTGCCATGCTCCACACTGCATATTTAATGTCTTTAATGCTAGAACAGAGCATGATGTGCTATGCCTCACTCGTACAGTGGTCAGACTGACCCTGAAAACATTTTTTTTTTTTTACTATTCTTACAATCAGAATAATATAACTCCATTGTAAATGTGTTTAATTATCGGTATTCACAATTTCTTCATTCCATTAGGCACAGTTTTTTATTGGAACCGACAGGAACAGTAGCAACGTGCCTTGACAAATGGTAGAATGCTGGGACTGCAGTTGGAGAGGGAACCACAGGAATGGGTCATCAGCCTGGATGCAATGGCAGGTTGGAAGATAGCTGTGTCCTAGTAGGATGCTTCAGCTTGTCCTGGGTTGCTTCAGATATCACCCTTAAAGGTAGGATGATACCCCTTTCTCTCACTAACTAGCTGCTCAGAGCTGCTCAGACAGTGAGCTGAGCTCTGGCTGCACTGGTCTGTCTCTCTGTCTAACTAGACTGGACTGCTCTCTAGAACTTTCCTGACCAGGGGTTTTATTACTCCCACTGGTCAGGTGGTGGATCCTCCTCCAATTGCATCACAGCTCACAGATACAATAGGATAATACATGTGATTGGTTGACACATATTACATCACATCCAACACTTAACTCCTTGCTGAGATGGCCGATTAACCTCTCTGATGCTGGAGGGCGGCTGCGCTGACTCTGAGGTACCTCGTGGGCTCACACTGGCGTTGCAGCGTGGGAGAGTTTCGCGCCAGAGGGCAGAGCTTGAGTCCTTTCTGTCAGGAGCAGTGGCAGGCTGAATTTTCTCGTGCAACATACTGCTCCGAGGCAGGATTCGTGCCATATACGCAGGGGGCAGAGCTTAGCAATGCCTCTGGGTTTCCCGCCAGTGAAGGTTCTGACGGGCTGGAATTACTTGCTGTGCCACAGTTACCTGAGGTACGCTCTTCAGGCGCTGCTGCACCAGACGTAGCAGAGCTTACAGAGTCCGTTGCAGGGATTAACCTCTTAACCTCTGGAGCGGAGCTCGATAGCATGGGGCAGCAGTAACACAGTTCGATGTAGAAATGCACACAATCACTTGGGCCTAAACCCGAATGGCAGCAGGGTTAGGCAGCACAGTCTTTGTAATAAAGGACAGTCTATAGTGCCAGAATAAGGCACAGAAGTATAAATCCTGTTCGTGACGCCACTTGCAACATCCCCCACTGGGGCCTAGCTTTTTCTTGGGGCCTGGAGACAGCTGGGCCCGGAATACCTGAGTGGTTGGCGGTTGCGGCCTAGGCACGCTAGTGTCGCGGTGCTTGGTATGGGGACTGGAGGGCTGTCCTACAGCCTGGCGGGTCTCCAGCAGGGTAGTGTTGGCAAGAAATGATGAGGGAGAGGCTGCTATAGCGGTTCTCCCTGGGGCAACCCTTTAGTGTCTGGAGTATGAGTCTCTGTGTGGTGAATAGGGTGCCCGTGATGGTGACAGCCATAGTAGCAGGGACCAGGTGGAGGCAGACGTTGAACAAAAATAACTTACAGTTCTTTATTGGAACCGACAGGAACAGTAGCAACGTGCCTTGACAAATGGTAGAATGCTGGGACTGCAGTTGGAGAGGGAACCACAGGAATGGGTCATCAGCCTGGATGCAATGGCAGGCTGGGAGATAGCTGTGTCCTAGTAGGATGCTTCAGCTTGTCCTGGGTTGCTTCAGATATCACCCTTAAAGGTAGGATGATACCCCTTTCTCTCACTAACTAGCTCCTCAGAGCTGCTCAGGCAGTGAGCTGAGCTCTGGCTGCACTGGTCTGTCTCCCTGTCTAACTAGACTGGACTGCTCTCTAGAACTTTCCTGACCAGGGGTTTTATTACTCCCACTGGTCAGGTGGTGGATCCTCCTCCAATCGCATCACAGCTCACAGATACAATAGGATAATACATGTGATTGGTTGACACATATTGCATCACATCCAACACTTAACTCATGCCTTACTAGGCAGACTCTACCGCTGCAGTGCTCCCCTGTGTTATGTAGTGACCTGCTGTGGGGTTTATCAGACCCTTCACAAGCTGTAAGCTACATGGTGGGGCGTATTCGCAACAACCCCTTGCATCGGCAGGGGTGTTGCATAAGTACCAGTCTTGAATTTGCTGGATATCACTTGTGCTTTATTGGGCAATTTCTGCTTTATAGTGTACAAGTTCCAGAAATTGTCAGCGGACCTGATATTTATGTTTTCATTAAATAAAGAAGTCAGCGGAGCAGAAGGCTAAATAATTTACCGGAATGATTAGTCTCTGCCTCTTGGTATTTATGTGGCTGTCATGAGTGACCTTCTTTAAATCTGATTCCACTGTACAGAGATGATTGTAGCCATTGTATTTCGGATTGTGTTATTGATGACACCCTTTAACTTTAAAGTTGCTTGGAAGTAAGGTGAGCCCTGCATTTCAATGACCAGAATGGCTTTTACCTCATTAACTTGCCACAAGAATTAATATAAGAATACAAGAAAAGTCGTATATCAGGGCTTTTCCAAACATACTTGTATTATCTAGGCAGCTTTAAACACAAAAACTTTCGGCCATGATTAATAATGTACAATAAAGCCAAAAAAGAGGGGGGAATGGCTGATCCGACACAGAGCATATTCCACACTGAATAGCTAAAATACAGTCCAAACAGTTCTTTGCCCAGAGAAATGGTCACTTGTTGCCGATCTAGCAGATTTTAGGGCAACCACTACATGCCTTAATCTCCTGGTTCCTTTATGATGGGTTCGTATAAGGGCAATACACCCTCTTTATACAGTGTTAGCTATAGGCAAATTGGTCTCCCACCTATTTGATGACTCAATAAATACGACTTAAAGGAAATCTACCACCAAGATCAAAGATTGTAAGCCAAGCAAACTTAATGCTAGTGTGTGCCCCCTATATCAGGACTTGCTTTTCTTTTAGCTTATAATGCAAATGAGTCCAAGGGGCTCCATATCTGTTATTTGAGCCTGGAGCTTCTCAGGCTAATTTGCATGATTTTTTAAAACCTTTTTTGGTAAAAAAAATAATGGCATAAGAAGCTAAAAGAAGAGTGGATCACCAGCATGTAAGTATGCTTGGTCTACAGTCCTTCATCCTGGTGGTAAATTTCCTTTATATTGGATACTAATGTATAACCTTTTAGAATAGAGGGAATTGTTAAAAGGGGTATTTTGCGATGAAAAAAAAATCTTCAGCTTGCTGCTTTTCTAAAAAAAAAAAATCGATAAACATTGATAATCATGTCCTGAGGGTCCTCTACTTTCAGTGTCTAGTAATGCAGCACTTGCCAAACTCAGGTATGAATGGCACATGAAGGGTGAGCCAAAGATTGCTATGTAATCACATGCACAATGTATGTAACATTATCACCTCTGGCCCAATTTAACTTGAAGCCCCAGAGTCCAGGATTCTGCTGCTTGAACCAGGGTGGCCGCGGAAGAGGTGGGTCTGTTATTTCTTTCTTAATCCAACATCCACAAATAATACAATGATCTACTGCCGCTAGGCTACAAGGTACTTCGATACATTTTGATCACATTGGGTGAGCCCACTAACAACTTTACATTGATCTTGTTTTATTGTATCCCTACTTTGATGATGATTGCGCGCCATGCAATAAACAAAAGCCAACAAATTTGTCTATGAAAGGAGGAGACAATCCACCATAAAGGTAACTGACCACTTAATAATACACACCAACTTTCTTACACTGACAATGTTTTGTCCCTTTATCCACTTTTTGAACAGAGAGACCCTGGACAATGACATAGGGCCCCTGGGGTTTTCAGCACATAGACATTATACAGGCGGTCCCCTACTTAAGAACACCCGACTTACAGACGACCCCTGGCCACAGAGCGGCCAGCCATTTGAAGCTACTGCGTTTTCTCAATCCTGTGACATCAACACAGGAGGTGGGAAGCTCTGTTAAATGTGTGCAGGTTTGGTAACCCGACAGCCATAAGATCAAAACATAAATTGATACATAGGTAACTCATACACGCCATGATCAAGTACCATTGAAAGCTAAATGTGAACTAATCAGGGAATTTACCACATAGAGACAGACACAGATTCAAAGAAAGCTTAGATTTTCTATCATTTAGTCCAATTGGACCTAATGCGTTGTACGTAAAATCCATATTGCTTCCATAGTGCGATAGAGCACTTTATAGTTGGTTTCTTGCACTTTACAGGGCATGGAGAACTTGTGCCATAATTTCCAACCATGGAAAAATGAAGGTATTGAGGTGAAACTATTTTCCATAATGATGTTATATACAGCAGAGAGAGTTCTAATACGAGGCGAGGATGATATTCACAGAGGTTCAAAAGGAATTAGGTCCCTGAAGAACCTCCTTGCAGGATATTTAGTAGTGCGGGATGCGAGATTAAAACAAAACCAGAATAGGTGTTGTGTAAATGTCCTTCCTCATGCCAGTAGCTACCTGGTGAGATTGATCACCTCACTAGGAGGTCTTTAACATGGGAAACTTAGTAATTGCAGCATGAAGCCACTGCCTAGTAAGGCAAGAGTTAACATGTGAAATGTTATTAACCAATGATATCCTTTGTACTATTGTAAAGCAAGCTGGTAGCTGGGGAGTGCTACCACCTCACCAGGGGAATATAAAAACCCATTGTGGGCGGGAGCACATGGTCCTGAATCAGTAGATTCCAAAAGCAGATGAGAGTGCAGCACCCGTCTGTGCTGCACAAGCCAGTGTCATGCTACCAGGAAGCAGAGGTGTATCAAACCAGATGCCTGACACCTTGGGCAAGTCAGAAGACTAAGCCCCAGAGCAGAGGTCCACTGTCCAGACTTGGTTCCATCTACCAGTCCAGCCTGAAGCTACTACCAGGCTGTGAGCAACCATTTTTGTGGACCAGCTATCTCCTACCAGCTTTCCAGCCTGCTGTTTCTTCTGCTAATGTTTGGCTGTTGCTTGCTGTTTAAGGTTGAATAAAGAATTGTTGAGCTGATTTGCACAAAGTGCCTCTATGTGATCCCTGGATCATGCTGCTTCGCCATCATGGGCTCCCTATCCTTCATCACCCATATACACCTCAGGGGTTGCCCCAGGGAGAAACCTATTGCATCAGCCTCTCCCTTCATATTTCTTGTACACACCACCTGCTGCAGACCTGCCAGGCTGCAGACCCGTCCTCTGGTCCAGCCACTCCGGTATTCTGAACTCAAGCCATTAATCTCACCTTTTATATTTCATAGCAACAAACTTATTTTGTAATGTATTATTATTTACTATTAGTGCCAATTCACAACTCCAAACCCAAGATGTAATGTAAAGATTTGTACCTGTGGTTTGTGTTCTAATTTTAGTTCACAGTAACTTAAATAAGAAATAAAGAATTAGAAGTTTTGCCTTTACATAGACAGGCAGGCTATTAGGCTTGGATCTAGGCCCAATTGGCTCTCACCCAATTGACCTGGGTCTCTCTGTTAGGCCCCCTGAATATCAAGTCAGTACTCACTTTTTAGGAGTATTAACTTTATGGGGCAATAAGATGTACATGTACGTAGGGAAATGTCTGTTGCTGCATCCCGACAAAATCACTCAATAATCACTTTTCAGGAGTATTAACTCCATGGGGCAATAAGATGTACACGTACGTAGGGAAATGTCTGTTGCTGCATCCCTCAATAATCACTTTTCAGGCTTTACCTGCAAAACAAGTCAACCATAAAAATCGCCATAATCGTGGTGACACATAGAATAAAGATAACATATAATTTTTAAGGTACAATGAAATGCCAAAAAACCCTAAACCAGAATTTAGAAAAATCTCATCAGTTAGTTACTGAACCCCCTAAATAATGTACCTGAAAAGTGGATCTCATACCGGAAAAAAATAAACTCTTATATGTCCACATTACAATAGGAAAAAGCTGGTAAACTGTGACAATGCAAATATGCTCTCAGTAGCGATGTATTCCATTCTATACCTGGCCGTGTTAACTCCTGTGAAACACCTGAAGGTATAACTAACACGTTAAAGTTTGTTTTTCATACATTGAGGGGTGTAGTTTCTGTATTGGGGTAATTTATGGGTTTTAGGTTGCATTCACACTACCATATGGGGACGTGTGTACGGCCTCACATATGTCACCCATAGACAACAATGCATTGTTAGCATTTTAAAGCACTGCAGCAAAAACAAGCTTAAAACATTTCAAGAATGAAATAGCCTAATATCCAATAAGGAGAGGCTTTACCTATGTTTGATAAAATGCATGAATGAGATGTGAAATAAATAAATGGCTAGTGTAATTTTCAATACTACTCAGAGCAATCATCTGGAATTACGGGTTTATTTGCAGTACTGGATCTATATAAATCCGCACTCAGCAATGTAAACAGCTTTTGTTTGCACCTTAAATATTTTATTTCTGGTGGCTATGGCATTAAAATGCCTCTGTGACCTTCCTGCTGCTCAGGGAACCTGTGATTCTATTATGTGGGGAAGTAAATAGAGATGGTATTCCCCGTTATTCTCCTGCCGCTCCAGAAGAAGAATCCTCAGTGGAATGCAGATGAAACTAGGACTATGTAGTGGAATCCTCAAGGCATAAAGCCAATGAAACACGTAAACAAGAGCAAGGAATGATTCCAAATCAATAGGTCGTGGAGTTTACAAAGTCACTTACACACAGAATTGGATTTTTAGTTGGAACAGTTTGCACATGAATAGATAGTAATTTTTCATTTCTGTACACAAAAAATCACTATAAAAGCACCTCCTGTATTTTGAACTTACTTTTACACGACCCCTAGAATAGAAGAGAAAGCAGCACCACCCTTTAAATTAAATCTACCATAAAAATAATAATTAGCATAATTATAAAATTTATTTTAAAAGTAAGGAGGCCATAAATAACATATATAAAAAGTCACAGTGCCTGGATCTATAAGTAACTGTCCCCAATTATCCCATTAAATTGAGTAGGAGGTAATTCTGATGGAAGTTGTTATAAGTATGATGGAAGACAGTGGGGGTCATTTACTAAGGGCCCGATACGCGTTTTCCCGACGTGTTACCCGAATATTTCCGATTTGCGCCGATTTCCCCTGAATTGGCCGAACGAAAACTCGAAGTATTCGGAAAAAACGCCGCATTTTTAAAAAAAAATGTGTTGCGGAGCTTGCACTTACCTTCACTTGGAATAGGCCGGTGAACTTGAGTGCGTTCCGATGCTCTTCAGCGCAGCAGCGCCACCTGGTGGACGTCAGAGGAACTGCCTTAATGAATCCCTGTTGGCCCGAATCCACCGCAGAGAATGCGCCGCTGGATCGCGAATGGACCGGGTAAGTAAATCTGCCCCATTGACATCTCCAGAACACATTGCTGTGTGAGAAAACCTGCAAATGATATATTAGCTGTGCAGTTGCCCCAACTTTGTAGAAACCAGATGTGTGTAGCGGTCCTTGAACTACATAGGCTTGATGATCCTAGCCAAATAACAACTAAACTGGGGAGATCAGCCCCCTGTTACCATCAGGTGCTTAGACAGTTAAACAGAAAAAGAGGTTGTAGGTAGGTTGAATAAGTGACACCATGGTACTTGTTATACACTTAGCTATTGATCTATACTGGCACTTACAGGTGTACACCACCAAAGGTACCGCGTAAATTTATTGTGGAGGTAGGGGAGAGATGGGGAAAGGAGTGTTTGTTGATACTTAACTTTTATTTCATTAAATCAATTACAAGTAATAAAATAGAGTAACTTTCATCCGCAAGAGTTTCTAAGTGACACCATAATGTTGGGTCGGTACTAACCAGTCACCAGCCAGACACCACAACAATGGTGTGGAGAAAAAGTCAGTACAATCAGAGGGAATGTATACTGGCTGGGTTTTGGCCAAAGCTTTGAGCTCATGCACACTAACATAAAATGGAGATGTGTGCTAGTCCCATTTATCTCTTGGGCTCATGCACGTGTGCACAGGGCTTGGAAAACATGGCCAAGTAGGCTACCCAATCCATAAGATTCTATTTGTGCTCCAATTGGTGGCTTGGGTAACCTGTTCCTTTTGTCAATGGTGCCGGAGCAGCACTCACACTCCAATGACAGCTGAATTTTGCAGACAGAGGAACTGTGTAGGGAGCCTTATGTTGCTGTCTACTTGTAATAGCCTCTTGACTCTCTTGTGAAATCTGGTTCAGTTTATCAGATGTGTCCACCAGATAACTGTTCAATGGTGCTTGTTCCCAGTGTTCCCCCTCATGTTTAATACTTGTGCTTTGTGTTACACAACAGAGAAGAGACAGGCAGGTATTTGTACATAGAACACTTTATTTAATTAAATCAGCCATTGTACACGTTGCAGCTATGTATTGTTAGTGTGATTTATTTTTTGCCATTTTTAACTAAGACATGCCCTCATAGATATATTAAATTAGTGTTATCACCATGGGAACAAGATGCTGAATCATCAACTTAAATGCCACTTCTCACAGTAGTAAACTTTGTTTTATAACAGAGCAGAAATAAAAAAGAATAAACCAGAACCATAAACGTGAGGAACAATTTATGCTGTTACACAGACATCATCTGCACTGCAAATAGCACAACCAATTTTGTTTCTTCAGACCTTGTCACACAATGGACACGATGGCCCTAAATGACAATAGCTGCAAGACTCCTGTCCAGACTTTATGGTAAGTGACTTGACTTATCTGCCTAGAAAGTCATTGAGCGATGTCTCCGCCAGAAAGAAATGAAGCTACACAGTAGGTCATTTTAATTAAATAAACCCTACAGAATTGTTAAGGGGTTTAATGAAACCCTAATAATTTACAACTGACATTCATCTCTCTCGGTGGGTCTCCCCCTCTACCCACCTTAATCGTGAAGAGCAAAGGCCTAATTTAATTTTTTTTCTTTTTTTAAGATTTTTTTTTCACTTTTCCTTGTATTATTTATAAATTAGTGTGTCCTTGATTAATTCAGAGTTTTGTTCTTTTCAATTCCCAAACTATACTTACATTAAATAAATGGGTTTATAATGTATAGTGCTTATAGTATTTATATATATATATTTGTACGTTAAAAGGCTACATAGTTTAAACCACGAGAAGAATAAGGTACAGAAGACAAAAAATATTTCCGTTTTCTTTATAATCCCTTCTTTTTTTTTTAAAAAAAAAGTGCATAAATGCTAGAATAATTTCCAAGGATTAGTCCCGACGTAAAAACATAAAAAATAACTGAAACCTGCATTGTGTCTTTAGCTTTTGACATAAAAATAAAATACAGAAATAGAAGAGGACACATTTGTGAAAACTGCTTGCTCAGTGCTAAGAGGGTTAACAAGTTCCACACATGATTACAGGAGTTTAATCTTTGTTTAATGCCACATGCATGTGCCATAGGAAATCCTGATAAACAAGGTGACTTACTTATTATTAGTTTTCTTTAACTGGGGAATTATCTTTCCCGTATCATTATTTACAGTGCCACATCCGCAGCCGTTTCCACTAGACATAGGACTACATGGTCTGCTATAGCATTGACACATGTCTGCATTAGAGTAGGTGGGTGCGGACTAGTGAGTCCACTTTACAATATCAGAATATTGTGTTCGTCTGCCTTATATGTAAGCAGCAGCTTGGTTATGTTTTTGGTTATTTTAACTTTTTCTTGACTTAGATGTAGCGATCCGGACACTAGAATAACCTGGGGCTGTAATGACAGTGTATTGACGTCATTGTAATCCTGCCCTAAATGCAGAAAACTTTATCAAGTCTATTTCATTTCATTACTAGAGCAAAGTATAATCAAGGCCTATAGTTGCATCTGGCATCTTCAAATCCACCTAGCACATTCACTCTGTGTAAGTAATATGGTATGGTCCATCTTTAGAAGGTTGCCTTTGTAGACACAATGAAGAGGCCTGTGGACGGAGCTGACATGTAGGAGAAAGGGAATTGAATCCATTTCAGACAAAAAAAAAAGATTGTATGGATTATACCATCCATAAGGAAAGGATGCTATCTTTGGTCACAAATTATCTTTGCACTTACAAAACTGATCATTTTGTTTATGACATTTGCAGAACAGGAGTGTCAGTGTTACCCGCTGCGCATGGTACCTGTGGCCCTTGTGCATGGACTAGAATGTATCTTTTGCATACTGACTACAGATATGTGTTGTAAGTATGAAGCAGCAGCCTCTCATTTGGCCTTTTTCTTCCAGTCCTCTCCACAGAAGCGGTTGAGAAGTTGCTGAAGATCAGTCTGGAGGTCGTCCTTCTGTAGCACTTCTGGAACATCCTCCAGCTGCTCAACAAAAACATGTTTCCCATGCTGGTCCTTCACCACAGTCCTCTTCTGTGTGCAGGCTTTATTCATCATTGTTCTGAATGGAATAAGACACATGAAATATTTACTGGACCTTCATGGTATTTCTCATTTCCTACAGATGACAGCATACACAAAATAACAATGCGATATTAGGCCTCATGCCATATTACAATCACTCAACACCCATATAATAAATCTGTGTATATTAAAAACGGGATTTTGGTATCCACAATAAGCCACCGTGAGAATGCTCAATTACAAGCTCCATCCTGGTGCTTCTTGGGGAAAATACGGCACCTCATGACACTAAATGACACTTTACATTAGGCACTTACCTGAAGCCTCTATATTTTCTTATCTTTCACACACCTGCTATTGCATATCAGAAAAGAGTGTGCAGAGCTGGAAGCAGATGGTTCCATAGAAGTCATAAAAATGCCAAGCTTCTACCTGTTTCAAAGGATCCAGATTCTTTATATTTGAAACACTAAAAAGTACTGTTGATCTACTTACCTTTATGAAAAAGTTGGAACCTTTGAAACATTTGAGGTAGAAGCCTGGGATTTGAGACTGGCATTTTATTTTTTTAGGTAGGACTTGCCTTTGAGCTGTAGCTCCCTTTTCTCCACACAAGTTAATAGAATTTTTTCAAGACGGCTCCATAGACTGCACCAATGGAACATTCATTCAAATGCGTAGGCAATAACCTCCAGTAGTGCAGCACAGGCCATTCATTGGTTGACCCCTGTACATGCATGCTTTGGCATTAGGCTTTATGCAGCCTTTTTTGAAATGTATAAAATACCCGTTTCTGTGTTTAGAGATTAGCGTTCGTAGATGCATGAGCACAAGTAAGACATGTTTATTTAGCTGGCTAATTCATAAACCAATAGCTTGTTATCTCTAGTGTTTACTATGGCGGCTTGAGGAGTGTTCCAGATGGCTGCTATTAAGCAGGCTTTAGAGATGAATTTTAAGTAGGATTTTCATTTCGCTGTTTGTTTTCGCATACTGTAAACCTTCCAATGCTGGATGCATTGTGCTTCCATTGACAATCATGCCATTTACAAAGAATTAATACTTCAGACCTGAATGACAATAACATGGAAGTGGGCGTTGTGTGCTCGGCCAAATAGCAGTCGATAAATTCTCTCTGCCACTACTGAACAGAAAATGTACGATACTAAGGGACAAGCCAAATATCCAAATGTATACATACTGCTAAATTCTCATTTGAATATACATATAATATATGGTAAACAGCACCCATTATGAATGTTACACATACTCCCAATATTCCAATTTAGACACTTGATTGAACAGTATACATCTGACATACAAGAGGCATTGTCCAGTAAAAGTATCTGTAGAGAGAGGGATTTACTATATACTGCCTCTACAAATAAAGTTATAACCTGACTGCCTTTCCAAATCCAAAATAGGATTATAGCAAAACAGAACACATTTCTTGTTTCAGCAGTTTTTCTAGTTCCTTTGGTAAGCTCTGTGTTGAACAGGACTGTGTCACATAAATAGACAGGAAAACCATTCAAGTTTATTATTTTGGTACCAATAAACAGTGTGACCATGGGGCGGCCAGGATGTGCACAGCCGCAGTTATGATCTGGATGCCCAGATCAAGTTAACACATTTTTTTCAAGAAATCAGAAAATTTATAATTACAAAATTATTACTGTTAACATGATATAGTTACTAAATAATAATTTTGTAAAGATTTACAGACGAAAGTCTTTCACTCAGTGTGGCTCACCGCATTCTGGTTGCACTGTATGTTTCCGCCTTTATTTTACTCCTATGTTTGACTCAAAATTTGCAAAATGTCAAATGTAAGACACGTAATGGACCCCACTGCTTGCATGGCCCTAATTCAGTTTATTGCATATTGTCTGTATTATCTGACATAACAGCGTAGCATTTTGTTGTAAACTTGCTGGTACAGTATATGGGCTTCCATATAAAATCCAGTTTAAAGTGCCTGGCGCTGCCATTCCTTTGCAGATGTTGGTAACCTTTGCTGTGCAATGTAGAGAGATTTGCAGTTCAGTCTTCACACCTCAGTCTAAGAGCAAGTCAGTGAGGTTATACAGTAGACAGGCATTATTGGTATTACATATTGACAGTAATAAAGTTTGCAGATTGTATGGCGTGAGTTTGTTACATGGAAGGTTAAAATTCACATGAATGTCACCTACACACAGCGAAGGCAAGTTATTTGTGCTGTTTTCTCTGAGTTATCCCATAATAGGTGAAGATAAAAGCAGTAGTATGTATTGTACGGTACTAGAGTTTGCTCATATAAGGGAAAACAAATAACCAAACCAAAAAATAAAACATATATTATGACAGCAAGGGCTGTGGGCAGACCAAAACTGCCTTCCTCTGTGTATAAATGGGTAACAGATACTCATCATGTGAATAGGTGAGCACTTCTGTTAGTTTCACTACAGAACAATTAATGTTGATGCCATGCCAGCCCAAACCTTTTAAGAACAGATCCATCCTCTTTGGTAATCTGTGATTCCACTAAATTTGGTAACTGAACTTTTACATCTCCACCCACATAGCATAAAGCCTAAAAAATGAGAGAAATCTTACTGCTGAGCGATTTTATAGGTTTTGTTTTTTCAAGGCATGAATAATACATCTAAAGACAGGCAGCCGAAATATTCACTTGAGATTATTTTAGCTGTGCACATGCATAACACTTAGATATAAAAATAGCTCTGCAATGTACTTCTGATCTGCCAACAGCAGCAGCCACCCACTCCGCTATTATCTATGAGTATGCATTAGATGTGCTCATCGGGATGTATCTGTCAGACTTATTTTCTGTTATCTATCGATTTTCTTTACATCTATCTAAATGTGTCCCTTTTAGTGACAAACAAACCCCTCAGTTCTCCCATTCTCTTCTGCTATGAGATCTCTGCCTGGATTCCCCAGATTCCCAATGTTATTCACCACATCCCTGGAGTATTATAATTCTGCAATGTGTTGTTCTAGAAGTATGCCTTAGCTGAGGGAGATTTGCATATACCAATATGTTTACAAACAGAGTATCCCTGTGGAAGTTGTTAGATTAATTAACAGATTGTAGAGAAGGATTTACTAGTTTTTTTTATAAAGCTCTTCAATCACCCAGTTTATTGAGGAAACACAATTATTCTGTGACATTGCTCATTGGGAATTTGCAGTTTCTTATTTGACAGTTTCTTTGGTGCGTCTTGATGTTATATTAAAGGGATTTTCAAGGATAAATACATTTTTGTACTGATCCTGTACTGGGCTGATCCTTAAATGGTTTGTCCACTTTCAGCAGGTAAATAGTATTTTTTTTAACATGAAAAGTTATACAGTTTTTAAATATACTTTCTGCATCAATCCCACACAACTTTCAAGATCTTTACTTGCTGTTATTTCATAGGAAGCTTCATTGTTTACTTCCTGTGGATAGAAATCTGTCCCTGGTCATGTGGTAATCAGAGCATTGTATTATAGCAGCTCACACAGCTGTGTAATATCATATCACCATGGACAGATTTCCATCCACCGGAATATATAAATCAAGGTTACCATTGAACGATGACAATCAGAAATCTATAAATCTGCAAGAAATTGATAAAAAAAGTATTTTGGAAAATCGTATTGCTTTTCATAACGCAAACAATATAATTTAATTGCTGAAACTTGACAATCCATTCAGCATTCTGCTCCCCTCCAGCCCAGCGCAGTGTGTCCCATCACTATGCAATTCTGTTTGTATACAAAGGCTTTAACATGCTTTAGTGGACACACATTTGATGAAACCTCTGTATTCAGACAACCTGTCTGTCTGTAATTGTTTAGATAAGAAAGATATTATACCCAGATAAGCACTATAAGTTAATGCATAACTAAACCTTTGAAGCATTTTTTTAAGTTTCAGAAATAAATAGCACAGGTGATAAAAGGAAGCTTTGTAATGTATTTCTTTAAGTAAAGTAGCCTCTCCTTTTTGCTCCTTCTTACTCCTACTGTGAGTACTGTATCTAAAAACCTTCTGAAGTATGTACAACTCAAGACCGATAAGGATCACTAATAATCACTTTTTTCATAAAGTATTTCTCTTGATGATTGAGTTCTGTGAGGAGATTAGACTATCCAAGAATGGTCTGTAATTATACACTTTATCTGGAGATAAATATACAGGAAGATATTTCTTTAATAGAGTACATTACAAAGTTTACTATTATCATCTGCTCAATTTATTTTGGAATAGTTGTTGAAAGTTTAGTTACGCTTCAACTGTGCTGGTTTTCTAGCAGCAAACCATAGATATAACAATGTAAAACCCCAAAAGTAGTTTAATCAGTTTAGTCTTATTTTGGTACAAAATAACGGAAGTGTATTTGCCCAAAAGAACTAATAGGGTTTGAGATTTAATGATAGAATGTACCTCTAGTAAAAGAAGCTGGCATGTGATTGTTTAGTATAAATCAGTTACACCTAATCCTGCAAATGGTTTGATCTACAGATTAGTCTCTACAGAAGCAGAAATTTTAAAAATGATATTCTACTATATATGATGCCTTCAGGCAAATCTACTACCACCACCATGTTACCTGCTCAAAGTCATCCTTAGCCGATGGCAAATCAGATGCTAAACTAGTGTCTCCAAAATATTTTTCTGTCCTTTCACCATGGACCATGGTGGTCTTCACAACTTTGCTGACCTTACGTCCTTTCACAGGTTCAACTTCAAATTCTGACGATACAACTCTGGGCTCAGAGAATGAGATCTGGTGACACAATTTTAGTTTTTTACATCTTTATTTTGAATTTATTGTTTATTACCCTGGGATTTTTATATTACTGAACAATACATGAAAACTATTTCCCATGACCAATGCAGTTGGGGGAGCTTTATCAAACAGCTTGAACCAGTATTCTGGTGTAATTTTGTACCAAAAATGAAAATGTGCCACATAAATGAATGGTTTTAGACCATTTTTAAGCACTTTTTTTTACTTTTATGATATCGGGGGCATGACCTAGTTTTGCCATGGTATAGTGAGAAAAATGTTTTCTGTATCAAACTAGACAAACTAATAGATGGTGCAAAGTACTTCTAGCGCAGCAAAAGGCTATATAGCACTGTTTACTCTGAAGCGGCTTTTTAATGATCCCTGTCAAAACATTAATGGTCAAAAATGTCACTTGCAAAGATGTGACTAATAGGCCTTCAAACAAAAAATGTAGTATCTGGCTTGTTGGATAGGTAATCAATTTATTTATTCTTCTGAGAACCTTAATATCAGTCTAAGGCTTTATGAACAGTTGGGTGCCGTAAGCACAAATGGCATCTAATTCACAGTTCCCAATGATCTCTGTTGTGGACTTTCACAGTGAGGCATGGTGCATGTACTGCGTGCATGTACTACTGTAAATGCACACTGCAAATTATAGAGCAGGTTCTTATGCAACATTGTCTTTAAATATTATTTTCAAAGAGTTCACTAAATGGATCCACTACTTTGAATAGTAACAGGTTTCCACTGCATCATTCTATCAATATTTCATTAGACTGTCAATATTTTGAAATGTTATTAATTATCTAAGGACTAGTTAACATGTAACCAGTTTAATAAACATCAATAATGTATTATTAATAGAGTATTTTGATGAGGGAATTATAGGCACTTCTCTATTTTCTTGATCTATTTTAAATGATTAGTAATTTGTATTAATTTAAATATTTTCAGGTAATGATTAGCATTAAGAATATTCATTTATAATCATACATGTATACTCTTGGTGTAAATTTATAATAATGTTTTACCAGTTGTTAACAGGTTTGTAAACCATCAAAGGGAACCTAAAATAATGGACTGATCTGCAGGCAGCATGCTACAGAGCAGGGGGAGCAGTAGTATTTCTATAGTAGTTGCTTATTATTTGCCCATCAGCCTCACCCTGCATAGTGTATAAGCCTTCCTACTCAGTGAGTAGCACCCTATCTTGCACACTACTCAGTAACAGCCTCACTTGCATGGTGCATCCACCTTACTAAGTGAGTATAAATGTGCAAACAGATAGTTGCCAATTTTTGAGCACAGCTGCCCACTAAACTGCCAGTATGGGAGGAATAAATATGAATTACATTACATTTCTCATAAAACTGTGCATTACTCTGCTCAGCTCCTGCTCTATGACATGCTTTCTACAGATAGATTTATATGATTCCTGTATGAAGACTTTTAAAATTCACTTTCTATTGTATATATTATGAAACAGTCTTTTTCAATTCATGTTGTTTAGGAGGTCTTACCTCAGACTGCTTACTGTCACTTTTGAGTACGGTGCGTTTCACAACTTTAGATACGGAGTCTCCATCTTCTATAGTAACTTGATCCTGTGGTCCTCCCTGCGCCACCACTTCTTCTCTTTCTGTACCATCAGGCAATACAAATCTTCTAATGATTTTCCTTGTGACCTGAGTGTTGTAAAAGGCAATATGCATATCACCTGGCTAACTAATGAAGACTTGCATGCAGCTTTACTACATTTTTTGGTAGACCTGCTGAAGTTTTCATTGATACCACTATGTGACCTAAGTTACCAATTTTGTCATACGGAAAAAAAATTACGGTATATTTTAAAGGATTTAGTTTATTGATTTAAATGTGAATTCCTGGAAAAGGATGTGATTTTTATTTTCCCCCTTTTTTCTATTGTTTTAGGCCCCCTAGGTTTGAGCCCTAGGAGGTCTGATTACTTATACATAACAGTTCATCTGTAAATACCATGGTTTAATGTTGAGCATCACAGAGGCTCCCAGCCACAATAGAAACAGATGGTCGTGCCATTATGTCATGAGTGGCAAAATTAAATCCAATATGAAAGCACCTCTATTTAAGTGCACCGATCACATTTACATACGTCACTTAATGGAAGTCTACCACCTGGATCAAGGATTGCAAATCAAGCACAATGATATGATGGGGTGTGCCACCTCTGGCAGGATCCAGTCTTATTTTAGTTTCTTATGCCCTCATTTTTTACCAAAAAAGGCCCTAAGGACCCTCCGACTCATTTGCAAAATATGTAAGGCCTTTTTTTGTAAAATCAAAGGCATAAGGAGCTAATATGAGAGCAGATCCTGTCAGAGGGGGCACACAGGGATCAGACCTTGATTCACTCATCCTGTCTGGAAAGCTCTGTGCGGGTTTGATAGAGCCAACCATGAGCACCAGAGCTGAGTTCCATTTCTGGCACCCATGCCAGGTGTTTGCCACCACTGCCATAAACATTGCTAATGCAAACAGTGCTTGTTTAGTAGCATTGTAAGGAAAAAGTAGATGGTGGACAGTAGATCATGGCCAAATAATACAGCGTTTCTGTCTGATATTTTTGGCATACAATACCTTTTTTACCACGATATGGCCATGCTCGTCAGTGTACTGCTCTTCTGTTACAGTTTCAGGAAGAATATCTGCCATATTGTCAGCCTAAGTAAAAGAAAAAAAAATAGTTGACATTTCCTGGGTAGTTCCATTTGCTTCCCAACCACATTACTGTTAGAAGGTGCATGAAACAAAAGAAATAGGTAAAATTAACAATAAAACTCTAAAAACCAATCTGCAAAAAAAAGTGTTAGGTTCATGCATGGACCTTGGACAAAAGTGCAGTAGTCGACCCTGCATTGCAGATGATCATGATGGTCTTCTATCTGAACTTTTGAAGGTGAAGTGAGGAAGCTTATAATGTACTTACTCTACTGGTATCAGTGGGGGGTGCTGATTAGTCACAGAACTGGGCATGCATAATTTGGGAATCATGCAGACAGCCATGTTGTTACGCAGTGCATAATTGCATAGCATGGCCATCAAAGACTCCTTGCAATTGTGACCAGGACTTTGTTGCTGAGGGACGTGCAGGTATTAAACGCTGTGTACCTGAATAATCACACGGCGGCGAACGACCCTGGTTGTAACCATCTCGTCCTCATCAGAGTTGGCCTCTAGATCACCTAGCTCATCTGCTAGGTCCTGGTGGAGGCATGGAAGCAGTACTCTTTTACTATTCTATAGGTTTGGCTTCCTTAAATTCTACGTCAATTTCTAATATATCAACTAATTAAAAATGTAATTTTTTTGCAAGCTGTCACACAAATTCATTAAAATACTAGAGTAATGTAATTGTATTTAGATGCTAAGCACATTATATTTACTGCACTTCATTTAGAATGATGTCAATATTATTTCCTAATTAGGAATTCATTTACATTTTTTGCTTGTTTTACTCTCCTGTAGATGCTTCTCCTCAAATTTAAAGAAGACTAGAATTTTACCCCTCAGAACCGTAATACCTGCTGTTACATGTACTCTCCGTATGACCTAAAATGATTTGCCACTGAGGCACAGTACCTTCATTACAGCTGTTTTTCTGATATGCAAATGAGTAGACAAAGAGTCAATTCTGAAGAGAAGAGTCATGTTTCTCCAGGCTACCAGTGAACCATGCCTCCTTCTTTTGTTTGCCAGTTCAGTATCTCTTCAGACCTCAGCCTGCCCGAGCAGACAAGAAGTTCTGCCCTGTCCACTTCCTGTCCATACCAGAATACTATCCTCTCACTGTGTGGTGTATTAAGCAGTGATCACTGTGTGGGAAACTGCAGATCTTGTCATTATTTCAAGCACCCCTTGACTCCTTACTGCTGCAGCCCTGTTTGGTGTTTGCATATCCTTTTCTACTGCCAAATACTCAAACCTTTTTTTCCTTTCCAGTTTACAGAGATGCATGGGGTTGTCTGTCAGTCAGGTGTTATTAAAGGGACTGCCTGTAGTGCCATTTAATATCCCATACAATGTATTAGGAAGTTGGAAAAAATTGCAAAAAAACTAAATTGTAATTCCAGCATTGCCTTACTGACTCTGTGTAGGCTACTTTAACTGTGCTATCCAAATGTCAATCTTATTTATTATTAGGTGCATTATGATCTCAGAAACTTATATAAAAAGGTAGATAGTGTGTAGTTCCCTCTGTTCCCTCATTCGCCAGTGCTTGTGCATGGAGGTGGCGGAAAGGGGGAAATAATTGCAAGTGTTAGCAATAAGCTCGTACTTGTGATTATTCCATGACATGGCGCAGAAGGCCTGATAGATAACCCCCATTTTCTTTTATATTTTTATATAATTTTATGCATTTGTAAACATCCGTATGTGAATAAATAAATGGAATGGGGGGTATTTATCATTTCTCCCCTTGCACCACTTTTTTGAAAAGTTTGCGTCAAGGGGTGGGTGTAAATTTACTATGGCCTGTGCTGTTATAGCAGTAACCTACACCCGGCCAGACCTGCCAAAGATTTCATTTGGGGTGCCAAAACCTCTTAATAATTACCTTAATACTCATTTGGGAACAAAAAACATGGTTCTATATATGATTCAATATTAAATTCAGAATATCATTTATTTATACATTCTACTCTGAATGGACTAACGGATTAGGACTTTTGGATGTTTTTTTTCAGTTACAGTGTTCAATGTATGGGATAATTATTGTTATATTGGGACGCAGGAATACTTAACATGTTTATACTTATTTATAATTTTTACTTTTGTGTCCTAAGGAAAGGTTTGTGATCTGAACATCTAGGTTTTTGTTTTTGAACTTTTTAAAATAAATTCTCTTTAATTGTAAACCCACTAAGGTATTTTAACCCTAGGGGGTCTCACCACTACAACTGTATTGGAGTATATTTTCATTCTGTTGCATTTCTGATAGAACCTGCCTTATGGCTGTCTTACTAACACCTTAAACACCCCCTGATGATGTCATGGGATACTATGATCTCAACAGAGATTGCGGCATTTCAACCATGGCACTTAAATGGTTAACACCACTGGTGAATGTCTGCTGCATAGTACAACAAAATAAATAAAAGTTACACAATGCTTCCCTGATTTTCTCTGTACAAGGGAGAAACCAGTCACCAATGACAATGAAAAGAAGCTTCTACAGAAGGGAAACTACACATATTTGTTCTAATTGCATACATGTAAGGGGAATAATGCTTACCCCTTACTTGCAACGTAATAATAAAAAAAAGGGGTAAACGTAACAAATATTGACTATGCTGTCATTTGTTGTTTTTTTATGTCTTCTTTAAGTGTACACAGCTTTATGTAAACAGCTTTACATATCATAACAATTTATACTTAGTTTTTTTCATGAATTTAGATCAAAAAGATAGTTTGTTTTATTACATATTTTTCTTCTTTATAGAATTAGAAGAAAAATGACTCTAATGGATAAAACCCATGACTTTAATGTGTATTTTTCACCCACTAATGTTTTTTAAGAAATAGTAAGATTGAATAAAACTTTACCAAAATATGTAAGTGGTCAATTTACAGATACAGTGTGCATGTTCTTCTGTAAATGCTCTTAGTTTCATAGTATATACAGTTGAAAAAAGACAAATGTCCATCAAGTTCAACCAAGGAAGGGAAGGGATTGGATGAGGAAGGGATTTAGGGGAAACAATTCTATATAACATAACAATCAATGTTATTTAGGTGTAAAAAGGCATTTAAACCCTCCCTGAAGCTCTCTGCTGGTGAAGAAACACAGTTCTTGTGTGATATTAAAGACATCTGGATTGTGTTTTTAGGTGTAACAGAACCGGAGATATCAACTTTAAAAGGAGATCTACTACCAGGATGTAGGATTGTAAACCAAGCACACTGACATACTGGTGTGTGCCCCCTCAGGCAGGATCTGCTCTTATTTTAGTTTCTTATGACATTGTTTTATTTAAAAAAGGCCTTAAGTGACTCATTTGCATAATTTTTAAAGCTTTTTTTCATAAAAACAATGGCATAAGAAGCTAAACGAAGAGTAGATCATGCCAGAAGGGACACACAGCAGCATGTACATGTGCTTGGTTTACAATCCATCATCCTGGTGGTAGATTTTCTTTAAAGTTAGAGTTAGGAATGGAGAGTTTTATATAAAAATCCCTATGCTCTCTGGTTTGGAAACAGCTAGTAACACAATCTTCACAATCTAGTCTTCAATATAACATGAGAACTATGTTTGTAGGTGTCAATGTTCAGAAGATATAGAAGTTTTAATTGGGCCACTGTTATGATGTCTGTTATAACGGTAGCATAGGAAAAAAAATATTTTGCATAATTATTATATTTCCTTTGCTTCCAGCAATTCTCTGAACCTATGCTACCTGTGATTGGATAGAAAAAAAAATCTAATTCACTTGACTAGTTTCACAACAGTACACTAGCGTATTGTCAATTTTCAGTGCAACAATTTTTTCAAATGAACAAAAACCTATTTCTTGCAGTGCCAATTTTACTAAAAGGAACAGCAACTGAAACTAAGGTTCAGCTTATTAAAGGGGTATTCTGTTCTGGGCATCCACATTTAATTTAATTCATCTGCCATATAGAGAGATGTTAAATAAATGTACCCGTGTAAAGATAATTTCCTGTACATGAAGTCATATGGCCACCTAGAAATGAAGCTGTCCTTGGAGACGACTGGAAAGAATGATGTAAAGAAACCAGTTGTTTTATTATATAAAATGGCCGGCAGTAACTGCATGTCCCTCAGCCATCCTGTGGTATTGAAAGCTGAATCCCTGTGGTCAGGCCTCGATAGCGCATGCCTGGCCACCGGTGCAGGAGTGAGAGTGTGCTCGTATCCATCAGCTATCATGTTTCTAAGGGACAATATGAATACAATTATGCAAAGTTATCTTAACACAGTTAATCTTTTTTTATAACATGCAATTTTGTAAATGTGCCTATATGGCAGATTAATCAAATTAAATTTGAATGCCCATATAAGAATACCTATTTAAAGGAGCTGTACACCACAAATCTTATAGGAGTCTGTCCATATGTGTATGGGATGTAGATGACAGTCCCATGGAATATGTGGGTGAGCTCTGCTTACAACTGCCATCAGAACAAGGAGCTTGCCACTAAAAAAACCCAGCTAGCACATGTCCTAAAACAACGATTGTGTGCATTTATACCAAAGATGAGTTGTGAGCGGCTGAGTCAATGGTCTGTTTTGCCAGATATATCTGGTGTTCACATACTTTACTACAATGTTTTGAAAGCAATATCTGAGGGAGGCTTCAGGAGCAGAGACGGAATATATCCTGTAAACATCCATGCATAATGTGCAATACATTATGTTCATGATTTACGAACCGTACTTACAAACAGCTGCCTTAAACTGTGCACAGGTCTGCCACAGGTCATTCATCCTTATAATCAGGTGCGCCTTATAACCTGGTACGCCTTATATATGAACCTAGACATTTTAGCAGGCATTTATTGATGGTGCGCCTTATGATCCGGTGCGCCTTATAGCCCGAAAAATACGGTATATTGAGAACAGTATTTATATATTTATAGATAAGAGCCTCATCTAGTTAAGGGTTCCTGTACACAGCTGTATTATGTCTAAGGTGTGGAAAATATGTATTTGATACGCTGACCATTTTTGTTTTCCAAAGAATTGAGAGGTCTGTAATTTTTATCTATGGTTGATAATGCCTTTATGGCGAAGGCAAAACGTCGCATAACTATGGTGGAATGAAAATATCTTCACTTAACCAAACGGACCATTCAAAATGTATTCTGTACCACCCTGTGCCACCTACTAAAAAAATGTTCCAAACTCCAATTTAAGCTAAATGATGGAGGTATTCTCTCCCAGACGCTAAGCTTATTGCAATATAACAGCTCATGAGGTGTCTATGACTCCATAACACAGCACTGTGAGACTTTCAGGTTAAGTCTGGTTTTAGGGTATTTTGGGTTACAAACCCTAAAAGCTGACCATTAGCACAATAGGTGTCTATTTTGTTTAGGGTACAAGATGACCCTAGTAGAGATTTACCTTTTCAAATGAGTCAAGCGATTTATACTCAGCAACCTTTTCCGACTTGTTTGCTTGCTCGTCCGATGATTCCACTATGCAGAGGTCATTTTTGTTTGTTCCATGCTGTTCCTGCTCCAATTGATCTTCTGGTTCTTGCACAATAGGAGACTCACTATGCTGGTCAGGCACAGGAGTCTCTGAATTGGGTTTACTTAAATCTTTAGATGTTCCAAGTGGGGACTGAGGGATTTCTTTGCAATCCAGAGTGTCTTCAGCTGTCTCTGTCAGCTTTTTCTCTAGATCAGGGGATGTAACACTACGGGGTATAAGGAGAAATAAAATTTAGGATTTATTCAATAAATTTCAATTATCTTTTACTAGGGTTCATTATTATAGAAAACTGTGCAGGCAATGTTATACGGGATAATGTTGAGATCAGTACTAATATATATTGTGGTGGGCACTGTCTCAGTGTCAGAGGAGGATTCCTAGGGCCCCCCAGTAAAAGCTGTTGTTGTTTTGAGGTCCACCGCTCAACAGCTATTTGCAAATAGTTCTGAGCCATAGCTTTCATTTGTCTCAGCATTAGATTGCTTCAGACTGTCCCCAGGTCCTGTGCCCTAACAGTAACCCTTACAGCGACACACCTCCGACAGCAGCAACATTTTATTCTGAATGTCTTTTTGGATCTTCATGTTTTTTGTTACCATGATAAGGGTTGTAAAAATGTAGAATAAAAAGTCTATTCAACAGAAAATAAATATGTGCTCTGTAACACGCTGTAATGTTCACTTACAATTTCTGTGTTGTAGAGAAATAAAACTATACAATCTGACTAAAATCAGATGAAGTGTCACACAACCCTTTTTCAACAGATGAAAACTTACACATACTCTTGCTCAGAAGACACTGCCCTTGATATTTCCTGTGATTCCCTTGAGAAGACTGACACTACTTTCTCTTTCTGTAGTTGACGGATTATTTCTGCAACAGACTTGTCATCTTCAGCTTTGGCTGAGCTTTCATGGAAGGATGAATAACTGATTGAAACGTCCTCCTCAGACACAAGGGGGGGATGTTCACCTCTGTCACAGCCCCGTGATTCTGAATGATCAATACTGATCTTTTTCTGCGGGCTAGAGAACTCATCCTGAAGAGCTGAAAAGCCTAAGAATAAAAATGAAGCATTCACTACTCCGCAAAGTATTACCAACATGACTGTACAAGGAATATCAACCAACTATGAAACGCTATAACCACTCACTGCTACTGTTTGTACATAGGTCTGTAGTAGAGAGTTAGGACTGTGGGCCTCAGTGGATAGAGGGATAGATGTCAGTGAATGCATTAGTACGTACATAGGTCTAGAGCAGGGGTCTCAAACTCGCGGCCCGCGGGCCAACTGCGGCCCGCGGGACAACATTTTGCGGCCCCCACCTAGAAAAGCACCGCCCGCCGTGTATTCACGGCGGCGGTCGGGAAGCGCTGCATGGAGAGGGCTCACGGGCTGAGCCCTCTCTATAGCCGGTAAGTCTTTGCTGCATATTGCCAGCACCGATCGCGGGTGCTTTCACAGCGATGGCTGCCGGCAATGCTGCCGGCAGCCTCAAAAAGATAGCGGCGCCGCCATCTTACCTGGGATCGCCGCTCCCCTTGACGTCATCGGGGGGGCGGCGGCGATCTGTCTCCATGGTAGCCTCGGGTCTTCCGAAGACCCGAGGCTATTTCGTTTTAACCCCTTCATTACAATGTGCTGATAGCACATTGTAATGAATGAGGAGGAAAATCCCCATATACTGCCATACTGTAGTATGGCAGTATATGATAGGATCGATCAGACAACCTAGGGTTAAAGTACCCTAGGGAGTCTGAAAAATAGTATAAATAAAAATAAAAAAAAGTTAAAAAAAAAAAATTATAATAAAAAAACATTAAATTTCAAATCACCCCCCTTTCCCTAGAACTGACATAAATATAAATAAACAGTAAAAATCATAAACACATCAGGTATCGACACGTCCGAAAATGCCCGATCTATCAAAATATGATAACGTTTTTTACAATGCGTTTAACCCCGTTACGAAAAATAGCGACCAAAGTCGAAAATGGCACTTTTTTGCCATTTTGAAAAATATAAGAAAATCTATAAAAAGTGATCAAAAGGCCGTACAGTCCTAAAAATGATATCATTGAACATATTATTAAATTTCGCAAAAAATGACACCACCCACAGCTCCGTACACCAAAGTATAAAAAAGTTATTAGCGCCAGAAGTTGGCAAAATCAAAAAAAATAATTTTTGTACAGGAGGTTTTAATTTTTGTAAATCTATGAAAACATTATAAATCCTATACAAATTTGGTATCCCCTTAATCGTACCGACCCAAAGAATAAAGTAGACATGTCATTTGGGGCGCTCAGTGAAAGACGTAATATCCAAGCCCACAAGAAAATGGCACGAATGCATTTTCATTGCATTTGGAATTTTTTTCCCGCTTCCGAGTACATGGCATGTAATATTTAATACCATCATTATGAAGTGCAATTTGTTACGCAGAAAACAAGCCCTCACACAGCTCTTTATGTGTAAAAATAAAAAAGTTATAGATTTTTGAAGGTGGGGAGTGAAAAATGGACATGAAAAAACAGGAAAGGGCCCGTAACCGGTTAATCCCCTTCCCTCCGGTACTTGAAGAAGATGAAGTCGCCGCTCTGAACGCACTTGGTGCAGGTCAGAGCGGCGACTTCATCTTCTTCGATGGGAGGGACACGGGGAGGCAAGTACCGGGGGGGAGGGGGGGATGGAGTGTCCCTGACTGGGCTCAGTGCGGTAGGAGCTTGGGACCCCTCGGGTAAGCGCATTTTGTGTGGAAAACTTGATGCGGCCCAGCCTTACCCAGAATCTACCTCCAGCGGCCCCCAGGTAAATTGAGTTTGAGACCCCTGGTCTAGAGAGATAGAGAAATATCGTTTGCACTGTTTTTGGTCAATATGGGCCACGTCTGATGCTAATAACCTTTTCATAAAATAGCTGAGTTAGACATCATTTTTTGCAAGATAAGCTGCCGTTTTTAATTGCTACATTGATGTTTTTAATATGCAGAAAACCCCACCTCTGTATGACAAGGGCTCACCCGGTGAGTCCTCCTTATACATCGTTAACAGCAGTTAAAAGGTTATCTTTCTACAAGCTTCTAACAATAGTTAGTAGGAATTTGGGCTTACTCCTCCTGACCGAACTGTTGTAACAGAGCTTTGTTTTTAGGCCTTCTTGCTCACACCTGCCTTTTCAGCTTTTCCCATAATTTTCAATAGGCTTGTGATGGCCACTCCAAACATTGACATTGATATCATTGACTTTGTAACCAGTTTGGCAGTATGCGTGGGGTCATTTTTTGTTTAGACCGATTTAAAGTACAACTGTAAAGCATAAAGTCTTTTGCCTAGCTCTGCACTAAGCCAAAATAAGCAATTCTGTAATTAACACTCATTAGCTAACTGCAGCCACTTTGTCAGCTAGAAGGCTGGCAGCTAGCAGTTATCTGGCTGTCTTTGCTTGGTTGGCTGTCATTGGAATCTGTAGCTAGATGGGGAGGGTGGGTGGATGTTGTTGGGAGCGATTACTAGCACATGCACAATCATGATCATTACAGGAGAATATCAGTCCCGGCAGCATGTAAAAAGCTCCAGAACCTGCACTGATGCCATAAGCAAGTGACTAATCATATGCTTCAGGTCATTCAATAACATACCAGGAATGGTATGTAGCAGAGCTGTTTGTGTTTGAAAGTTTGAATATGGTAGACATGTGTATGTATGAAAGTTTGAATGCACAAACAGTATATATACAGTATATATACAGTGAAACCTCTTTGGGCAGATCTCTTTGCACAGATAGGAGGCAGCTTCTATAGAGTATAATTCAAAAAAAAAAGAAAAAAAATCAGTGATTGTATAAAAAAAACAAACAGTCTCTCAGGGAGGTGGTCTTTTAAATAGGTTTCACTGTGTGTGTATGTAGATGTGCACATACTGCAATGCTGCCATGTGTTCTTCCTATGTAGGTGTTTTATAGTGTAGGTGGACATGTCTTAAAATATTATTTTCTTTGTGATGTAGCAGATTACTGTATAATGCAGAGCTCCAGTGCTATGTCTTCCCAGCCTTGTTCTGCGCTAGATCTCTGTACAATCTGTACACTGATCCTGTGTCCTGATTTGCTGGGTTTGTGCACGTTCAGGTAAATGCCCTGAATGCTAGCGGCATCATTGCCCGTAGCTGCTGTCACAACAAGGAAGTCCCGCCCACTTCAGAAAAAGCTGAGAGTGTTTTATAGGTAGCCTCATATATCTATTAACCCTATATCTTATAGTAGGAATAAGCCAGAAACATGATACAGGTATTGTTGGAATCGTTGTCAAAGGCTCTTTCCAGTTGTGCTAACACTATTTTTTTTGTAAATATATATAATTTTGGTCATTCCAATTAACCTAAAGCTGGAAAGGTTTATTCTGATATTTTTATACTACATATGTAAACTTCTGGGTTTAACTGTAAAAACAAAGTACATTTTAGAAAAAACTTGAGAAGCTAACAGTTATTTTGTTTGTGCTATCTACTATTATCAGCTTTAGACAATGACTATTTTCAGTCACTTTGAAACCCTACTGAAACAATACACACATTTACTGCAAATACCTCAGTGGTAGTGGCTTCAGTCAGAAAACAGGTCACAAATAGAGACATTACAACAATGTGGAGTTTGCACACCCCTCCCGCTATTATGGTGGGTAAGCAGCAAACAGTAGCAGGGATGCAACTGCCATTGGATGTTCTAAATTGAACCACACATGGTAAAAATAACATTGATAAAGTTTCAATGCTCTGCACTGTGCTCAGTCCATGGGATCTGTCCAACATACAGGACCAATTCCACAGAGCAAACACAAACCTTTTAGGACATTCTTACCTTCACTATGATCCAGAGTTATTGTCTGTTCTATATCAGCATATGTGCGATTGGCATGGCGTAACATGGGTTCTTTCATGTATGATTCCATTAAATGCACAATATCCATTCGGTTGATCTTGGTGAGGCACTGGTTTAGGCTGGAATCTGGATTTAAGAAAGTTAAAAATTTAACAATGAATCATGGTAATACAATGCAATGGGAGCACCCATACCATCTTATTTCCTGCAAGGAAACATTATATATAGTATAAGCCAATCCGAATATAAGCCATGGCTGGTAATTTTACCTCAAAAAACTTGGAAAACCTATTAATTGGAGTATAATGCTAGGCGTGAAATGCATTGGTCACAGCCTCCCCCCAGCTGCCTGCCTCAATATATAGCCAGCAAGCCCCTTGCCCAAGTATATAGCTAGCCAGCCTGCCCCTGTACATACCCATCCTACTTGTCCCCAGCATACAGCCAGCCCCCAGTATGTAGCCTGCCCCTGGCCCAGAAGAATAGCTGCAGGAGGCATCAGAAAGGTGAGTATTTTCCTTTTTTTTTTTGACTCGAGTATAAGCATGGAGGTACAATTTCTGTATTCTATGTGTCCACCATATTACAGTCTCTTTAGACTCACACATTGGGGATCATTTATCTTAAATTTTTCTCTTTTTTTTGCTGTAATATTGCAATTGCATTTTTGCACCAAAATTTGGAACTAGCAAAGTTAGCCAAGCAAAGACTTTTCATTGTGCCTGTTATATCTTTAAAGTCAAGATGTGGACATGTGTTCTGGGGTTCTGTTATTGATGAAATTAATAAGTATGCGGAGGTAGACCTACCATTTTCTTTCCATGGGTGTATCTTGGGTCTTTTGGAAAGTACAGGCAGTCCCCGGGTTACATACAAAATAGGGTCTGTAGGTTTGTTCTTAAGTTGAATTTGTATGTAAGTCGGAACTGTATATTTTATCATTGTAATCCCAGCCCAAACTTTTTTGGTCTCTGTGACAATTGGATCTTAAAAATGTTGGGTTGTCATAAGAATCAGGATTAACACTAAAGCTTCATTACAGACACCTGTGATAACTGTTACAGCTGATCATTGTAGCCTAGGACTAAAGTACAATAAATTACCAATATCCAGAGGTCCGTTTGTAACTAGGGGTCGTATGTAAGTCGAGTGTTCTTAAGTAGGGGACTGCCTGTATACCACTACACAACAAGGGATACGTTATAAATAAATTGCTATCTTTGGCATGATTCTGTATAATAAAAAAATGGATGTCAAAAGACCCCCCTAATGTTGGAAAAGAGTTGTTTATAATACGATCTTGGCAGTAAAATTGAAGGGAAGTAAAAGAGGATATGAAAAGTTTAAGTTCACCTGGTATTTTTGGACTAATAAAAACTTTAGCAGGGAACAGAGTGCAATACTAAGATGAGATAGATGTTAAAAGGGGATCAAGGTATGGGGAGGGAGAGGGGAAGAGACAAATTGATTCCTTTATTTTTTTTTTTTTGTGAGGGGGGGAGGGGGTTACGGAAATGTTACTTCATCCATGGTAAAATAAGCCATCATTTTCGACACATGCTCATAAGGTCATTTTAAGAAATTGTTTGATTCAAGTGTTGTTTGAAATGTATTGATAAAACGTATAAATACTGTTTATATATATACTGTTTAAATGACTTTTTAATATTAGCAGGCCTATGATATGGTATTCACCAATGATGGCTATGTAATAATATTATCACTTTAGGAAAAAAGAAAGAAAATATTTTTTGTATGGATTGTTACTATGGTTATAACGTGTAAACTAATAAAATTCTTTTTAAAAGATGTGGACATGTGAAAAAGTAGCAATTTTGGTGCAATTTTGTATTGCAGTATATAGCTATTTTACTATGATTTCTAATAGCCTGCCCTCTGCTGGCTATTAGAGATCATTGCACATGGCAAGCGTACAAGTCTCATTTGGACTGTAGGCTGCCATGCCAGCCGATCCGATAATGTCACAGGGGGCGGCGATCGTCCATCCAAGATGGCGTTGACCATGTAACGGTAAGTTAATTGGGGTTAATAAAGCCAGCACCAACTGCGGCAGTAACAGGTGACGTCAGCTGCGTTATACAGCCGTTACTCTCTGTGTATGGAGAGAGCTCAGCTCTCCATACACCCTTCGCAGCACTACGATAATATAGTTCGTCCTAGGACGCAAAGGTGTTAATCCATTTCATCTGGCTCCAAGTGTGATTTAGTTATTGCCACCACCTGTTAGGTGTTAGAGAAGCATAACATGATTTTTCAAACAGTGCCAATACTTTTGTCCACCCCTTTTTTATGGTTGGTGTGGAATTATATCCAATTTGGCTTATTGACAATTCTTTTTGTGGTTTTCCATTGAAGACAAATTAAATGAAGATAAAAAATACCAAAGAATTTCTGATTGCAATAATTTTTTGGAAAATGAGTATAGTCTGACAGAATTGCAGGGGTGCCAATACTTTTGGCCACCACTGAATATAGAGCTGAATCTTCTTAGATACCAGTGCGTTGAGCTTGTGTAACAAGTTGCAGAGTTTAGTAAAATCTAAACTGGCCTGCTCCCACACTATATTGTAATGGTTTACCTGTTGCATGTTTGCCATCCCTGTCAAGCCAATATTTTAGCAATGCATGGCTCTGATCCTGTAAGGAATTTGGATTTTCAACTCGTATTTGGTGTATTTGTTCTTCGGTAAAGTCCAGCTCTCTGGCTAATTCTGAGAATCACAAAGAAAGCATACAGTTAGCGAAAGACAACAAATTCACTTGTAAAAATATAATGCCATCTAGTTGGCACTCATGATGCTTAGCAAAAATAGATGCAACTGAGTCACATTGGACAATTTATCTCCAATAGGTGGGTCTTCAAGGGTTAACACAGAGGAATCACTTGCTCATTCCCCAGAATTAATGTTCCAAGCCAGGGTACTGTTGAGCCACTCTCCCTAACACCCTTATAATTGACTTACAAGGGCAGTACCACATACTGTTCCCTAAGTTTCACCCCCTCCCTGACGCGTTTCCTCCAATAGGATTCTTCAGTGGGTCTTTTGGAGCAAGATGCAAATAAATAATCAGATCTCAGTTGCACAGATCAACATGGGGTGCACTGTTGATAAGCTGTAGTGACAGCTAACCCTCCTGTTCGACCATGGTCAGATCAACGGTAGCCAGTGGATAATAAGGTTATTATCCGGATGCGCTCTATGCTGTGTCTATGCTGTTACTGCTATTGGACATGTATGGTTTATCACTGTTTTAAAAAAACTGAAATATAGAAATACATTTTTGCTAATTTATTAAACAAGAAAAACTGAAATATCACATGGTCATAAGAAATCAGACCCTTTGCTCAGTAATGAGTAGACACTCCTTTTGAGCTAGTACAGCCATGAGTCCTGGGAATGATGCAACAAGATTTTCACACCTGGATTTAGGAATGCTCTCCATTCTTCCTTGCTGTCCTGGTGAACGTTGGTGGACAGTGATTTTCAAGTCTCAGGGCTCTGGTCAGGGCTCTGGCTGAGCCAGACAAGATTGGTCACAGAGTTGTTCAGATACCTGTTTTGTTATTTTAGCTGTATGCTTAGAGTCATTGGGGCACATTTACACAGTGATGCAAACGGCACTAAATGCAGATTGCCTGTGTATAGTGCAGGATGCGCCAGATTCATGAAGAACGGACTCCAAAAATAATGAGTCTGGTGCCCTCTGTACGGCCCCGACAGAGTTCACTAACTTTTTTGTGGTGCACCTTTAACATAGGGCTTGCAACATACTGATCTGATAAATCTGGCGCACGGTCAGACTGAGCACCGGAACGCCTACTTATTTGTGTTGCTTGATGCCTAGCACTGCTGCGCCACAAAATGGTGAAAGTGTCTTAAATACATGTACAAGCAGTTTGCACAGACTGGTAGAAGGCTGCAGTGATAGTTGACGTTGTGGAACTTTCTCCCTACTGTATCTCTGGAGCTCAGCCACAGTGATCTTGGGGTTCTTCTTTACCTTTCTCACTAAGGCTCTTCTCCCATGATTGCTTAGTTTGACTGTATGGCCAGGTCAAAGAAGAGTTGTGCAGAAATTCTTCTGTGCCTTGCTACAATTCTGTCACTGAGCTCTTTGGGCAGTTCCTTAGACCTCATGATTCTCATGTGCTCTGACATGCACTGTGAGGTCTTATATAGACAGGTGTGTGCCTTTCCTAATCCAGTCCAATCAGTTTAATTAAACACAGATGGACTCCATTAAAGGAGTAGAATCATCTCAAGGAGGGTCATAAGGAAAAGGACAGCATGTGAGTTAAATATGTGTGTCACAGCAAAGGGTCTGACTTATAACCATGTGATATTTCAGTTTTTCTTGTTTAATAAACAAACCTTTTTTGATCTTACCAAATGGCTGCAATGAAACAAAGAGAGAAAAATTTAAAGGGGTGTGAATACTTTCCATACCCACTGTAACAATTTTCATAAAATATTATCTATACTGAGATGAGCAGCAGAATATGTTGGATAATGTGCAGAGATGTAAAATAGAACTTCTGCATGAGTAACTAGCTCTTATTACTAGAAAAGCAATTTGAGACACATCAATCAAACGTTGCAAGATGTTTGATAAAATTGGTGCAATTTGGTGACTGTTTCATGCAGCAGAATTGTTTATTCATTTTTAACTATCCCAATTGCTGCAAAAATTTTAAGTTATTGCACAGAAAAAAGAAGTTATGGCACTTAGACCAATAAATTGGCTAAAAATGCCCCAGTAATTAAAGCTTTTTCAGACCTGGTCAGAAAGGGGTTAAATAATGACTAGACTGTTATACAAGCTACTGTGTAACATCTTTTTCCTCACTCCTATTGTTTCATCTGACACTGTTATTCCTCTGAAATGTCTTTTTGTCTGTACACAGACCCTACTATTTGTAAAGTGTTGCAGAATATTATGATAGAATTTGTATTATTATTATCATAACACTTATGTCCCCATATGTTACTTCCCTTTCCATCTCCTCCCTTCTTCAACTATTTGTACAACTTTTGATAAAGATGGCTATGATCAATGCTCGAAAGGCTAACTTCTCCTACCTTTCCATCATTTTTTCCACTACGAATAGAATAAAAATGACAACATAAATAATTTTGCAGATAAGTACAACAAATATATTTAGCAACTGTTAGCTTGTTTGTGTGACCATTGACAATAATAAATATATTAATATCTGGGTGTAAGAACAGATACCGGTTAAGGTACAGCAGAAACCTCTAACATTCATGCACACTGAATGCGCTTACATGGGTTTGTTGTTGTAATTATGAATAGAAGAAAATGCTTTAAAAAAATTCCTTAACCCCTTAATTATGAGGACTGAAAGGGCTTTATTGACTAGCAAATTTAAGAACATAGCTGTTTAAGGACCATGGGGGATATTTATCATACGCTGGCGCAGGGCCTGGCGTAGAAAAAAAACGCAGCCGGCGACTTTTCACTGGCATGAAGGTGGCGGATTGGGGAAAATAATCGCAAAAGCTAGCAATAAGCTAGCATTTGCGATTATTTCAGGGCCTCTGCGCCACTGGCGGTGCGCAGAGGTCCTGATAAATATCCCCCCATAACTGTATTTTTGGTGTACTACCATATAAAAAATTAGGGTTAGTTAAAAAGCATCAAATGTTGAAGGTTTTTTGTTATTTTATTTTCAAATGAACTTAGAGTAAACATTATAAACTAATTCCATAGTTTGTGATGGTTAATATGATATGTAACATGTCACAGCTTCTTTACATTACACAGCATCCAAAAAACTACTGTATGTAGCGAGGAAAGGAAAAGGTAGAAGTGGTAATAAACCAGCCCTGCTCCTGATTTTTATTTACCAGTAGTTTATTTTTATCAATTAGTGCATTTTAACATGTTCATCTTGATATTTTATTTTAACAGAAAGTGGCCATTTAGTTCTTTCCACAAACTCATCAAGATTTTTGTTGAAAATGAGGTCTGTCATTGATTCTCAATGCAGAAAATGTGGGAGTTTTAAACGTTATTCTCCAAAACAAGAATACAGGAATTTTTTAAGGGGGGGGGGGTGTTTTACTGCACTATTACTGCACCACATTGATAAAAGACTATATTATAGACTTCAAATTTTTGAAAATTTACCAGTCCAGCTAAAGCCCAGATGATCAGCAATATGGGCAAGTCTTTGCTCCGTCCTTTCTTGGTCCTCCTCAAAACCTAAAAATGTAAATCATTACAATTTAATATTTTAACAATATATGATATCTGTCTTAAAGGAAAAGGTCAATGTAAAAGTTACTAGTGATCAGTTACCACTTTATCTTTATATAGTAATAGATCTGGACGTTCACTGTACGTCTTTTTTTTCACACAAAAAAACAGAAGAAAAAAAAAGAGAAAATAAGACTATAGGAAAAAAGTAGAAGTTCTACCATTGTTTGAAACTAGAAAAATAGGTCAGTGTGGGGTCTGCAAAGATAGATGTTCATAAGATCTAAAAGGACAGATGCTGTTTCAAATAAGATATTAAAAAAGACTAAGTTCAGACCTGCATTCGGCAGGTTCAGTTACATGCTGGGAGAGAAAGGTGACGTCATGCTGGGAGAGGAAGAAGACTCTTGTGTGACGTCACCGCCTTCTCCAATGCTCAAGGTGCGGAGTGTGTATAATTAGCAGCCCGGAGCTCTGGGCATCTTGGCCCTGCTCTCTGGGCTGCTAAGTAGGTGTGTAAACATTAAAGAAGCAGGTAAGTATGTCTGGTTTGTTGTTTGGTATGCTAACTGGTAGTTACCCTTTAAAAGGCCGTGGTTAAATTATGGTTACCCAATCTCATCAGGAAATTTAGAGATTTATGGGTAGTAACCAATATGTAAACCACCAGTATAAGCACATAAGTAGTAATTCAATTCAAGAATATAATTTTTTGCTATTTGTAAATCTCTAAAGTTATTGCTGTCTTATTGTCGTATATCAAAGTAGTCTTTTTGAGAACGGAAATGTATGTGGCACCAGTTATGGTTGGCACATGAACTTCCCAGAAGAAAGTGAAAGCTCTAAAGTTTAAGGCGGGTATCATATTTCATGCTTTGATAGCCTTGTGTAATAAAAATTAGGAGTTATGACCTGACCCCTTAGTAATCATTTTTATATGAAAGCAATAAAATGAATGTTTTATTTTAAAGGCTCTTAAAGGCTATGTTTTTATTGTACAGTTAAAAAGTATCTGCAAACAACTTCAATGAAGATTCAATGAAAGCAGAGTAGAAACTGTGTCCAGTATGGTCATATTGCTATCCACTGGTACACTTATCTTTGTTAATTTGTAGAATTGGATTACACATAACTTAATATTTTTCTAGAAATATTATTCTTAGAAATATAAAACTATAAACTTGCACATTGCGCATAGCAAGCACCCCACTTACAACTGATAAAAGGCAAAAATTAGTGTCCTACTATACTATGTGTGCCAGTTTTCTGGCATATCAGAGACATCTTGAAAATCCTCTTATGTTGAATGCACAATACATACTCTTATGTAGTATGTCCAAGTTAAACTATTTAAAAGCAGAATTCTTACATCCAATTTTTTTGATCAAATAACAAGTTTAACATAAAAAGGTTCATCTTTGCAAACCTTCACACTGAACTAGACAGCTCTTCAAAATGTGTGTTATGATTACTGCCTTATGAGGCGTTCACACTGTCCAATCTTGAGATTTGTTTTACAAACATATATATGATGTTTTACAACATAAAAACAGACAAAACGTGCACAGACAAGACAGTCACCACTAAAAAAAAATGTTCACAAATCACAAAAGTGAATTTAAAATCTATGACATGCATAACAGAGGGAAATCCCACTTTCTTTGGCAAATACCTTGTGCATTGTCATGGCTATGGTCATCTGGAATACGTTCAATTTGAGTTTCAATTGACTCATCCCATATAGGTCTGGTATCAAAGATGTCTTCTGAAACAGGCTGCTGGGTTTCAGGCATTGGAACATTTTCAATGACCGAAATATCAAAGGCACTGCTTTCATCATCAGAAACTGGTTCTTGTTCCTTTTCAGCCTGGGTAAGTCTGTCCACTAATTTAGATGCCTCGTCACTAATTTCTTCAAAAAAATCTATAGAATTTTTGTACATTTCAAAAAAACTTTCCTGTTCTGTTTTTGTTGATGATGATGATGATAAACTCTTTGCTTTAACTGGAAGTTTTGATAATTTTTGTTTAGTTATCTCAGCACTTTCTTTCTCAACTTCCTGACATGATCTTTCAGAAGTTTCACAGTGAGATTCTGTGCAACTTCTCGTTTTGGTGGAAGTTTTTATTTTGGAATCTGATACACTGGCATCAGACTCAGATTTACATCTATTGTCTTGTTTTACTGGTATTTTGCTACTAGATTCGGATGTTTTCACATCTGTAAATGTAAATAATTGTTCTGTTTTAGATAAAGTTGCTTTTACAGGGATCTTGGACTTTGGCTTTTGATCTTCTACAAGTGTAAGGCCATCATTTGTGCACTTGGTTTCAGTATAAGTGGATATAAAAGTTTGTGAATTTTCTTCAGATACTGAAGAGACCGACCTGATAGGAATTTTAGACTTTGATACAAAAGATGAAGCACTTTCCACATCTGCTGTTGGGATTTCAATGACAGACTTCTGTTCTTCTGGTGAAGAATCAGGAGACTCTTCCCGTTCAGATGTCCGTACTTTTGTAGGGAAATTAAAATCAATTTGCATATCTACCACGGAATGATCAGGAGAAGGTGACCAAGAGTCTAGTGAACTATCGAAGCTTTCCTGAGATTTTGTGGACTTCTCTTCCACACAAGTCCTCTCATTTTCTTTTTTAGATGTTTTTGAGGAAGCAGATATACCCATTTTTATTGGGATTCTTGACTTTTGTTCTGCTTTAGTACTATCTGATTCAGAGTCATCAACATCCACATCACATTCAACAACTGACTGGTAATCAAACATGGATTCTGTTGCATCTTGTAAATCACTTTCTGTTACATCAGTTTCTACAGCAGAAAAAGGATCTGATAAACTTTCAGGATTTGGTGACTCTTCCTCTCCACTCTCCTCTTTGATGTCCTCCGGCACACTTTCTGCACACTGCTGTCCAATCTGGAAGAAGTGAAAGCTTTCATCTGCATAGTTTCTTTTAGTCATATCAATAGCCCCACTGCGGGTCATTTCAAAGAGTTTCCCTTCTTGAAACATAAATGGATTTTGTTCGCTAGTTGGTGTGCCCTCTTCTGTAGGTGTACGTGCTGGAGTAGTATCAGGAGTAGTTCCCTGTGACTGCTTATCAACCATCAATCCAAATATTTTCTGCTCTTCCTCTTTTACACGTGCTTCAAAAGCTGCATCATCTTCTCTAATTGAACTCCATGAATCTGGTTCAGCTTCAGGTTTAGTTATAATAATGCGATCACTATGATGACCTACAGTTTCATCATCTGTTGAGGAACATACTGGTAGTTCTTTCTCCTGTTGATTGTTAGCCTCATGCATAACAGATGATGGACTTTCAACTTTGCTTATGTCTTGTGAAGCTTCTTCAGTAGAATGACTGGTAAAAAATTTTTCTATTGGTACATTTTCATATGGACTTGTGATTTCAGGTGCAGGAATCCTTTCTTCCTCAACTATATCATTTTGTGATTGAGCAGAAGTTTCAATCACTAATGATGATGTTAAAACTAATGATTTGCTTAAAGTATCATCCACTGGAGATATGTCAGTTTGCATAGGGTATGTTACACTGTCATAGGCTGATGTGTGTTCTTCAACAATTTTCTCACTCCCAGATGAATCATAAGAAACAAAAAGATTTTTTTCTTCTTTAGTTCTCTCTTCAATAACAGTTACATTCCCATAAGTGTCTTCAACTTTATGGATTGAGCTGTAACTATCTGTAAGGGTTACTGATCCATTTTTACTCATTTCTTCATTTACATTTGTTTTCATAGACGAGTCAAAACGGATTTCTTTACTTTCAGGCTTGGCTGTCAAAACTTTATCTTCAGAAATAATTGGGCCTTCATATCTACAATGTTCACTTTCTTCTATATTTTGAAAGCTTACATCATCTGACTGTGTATCTTCAGTCTTGAATGATTCCTTTACTAGCTTAATAGGTTGAAAAGCTGTATCTTCAGGGCTTGAGTTAGAATCTAAACTTGGAGGTAGTGGAGATGGAGGTTGAACTCTTATTACAGGATCCAACAATAGACCAGAGTCTGCTCCTTTTTTCAGCTGGGTTAATTCTGGTTCACTTTCTGAAGAAGAGCTACTTTTTCTGCTTTCTACCGACTTGACTACAATTTGAACATCTTCATCGTGCATTAATTTGATGCCATTCTCTTCAGTGTCATCATCATTTGGAATTTTTGTGTCACTTACTGGTATATTTTCTTCCTGCTTATATTCCTTTTTATATTCTCTTTTCTGCTTTGCTTCTTGCTCAAGCTCATCAAACATTTTTATCTTTGTGACCATTTTGAACATTTCTTCTTCAGGTGTGAATCGTTTTTTTGGCTCATTTTCAGATTCTTCTTCTGTCTCTTCAGACACTTCTGGAATTATACCTGGCTTCGGAAGCGTAGAGAATGCCTGCAAATCTTGCATTTTCGGTGTAACTTCGTAACTTATCTCCTCAGAACTGGGTGTATCTGGAGAAAGTGGACTTTTTCCAGAACTTTCCATAAGTGATGTCTGTTCTATGCTATCATCATCAGCACTACCATCTTGATCCCTGAGAATTCTAGATCGAAGAGCCAACTCTGATGCCAAGTCTGATTTCAAACTTGCATGGAGGGCTGAACCTATGAGGATGCTGGACTTAATTTTTTGCTCCACTGGACTACTCTCAAGTGAATCATGACATGGTGATTCTCTAGTGGGACTTGGCTCTAATGAATCAGGAGTTTTATGTGAAGAGTTGTCTTCTAACACTGGACTTGCTTCTAATGAATCCTTATGACTGATTGCTACTGATTCATCAGCCAATGGGCTACTGACCTCATCATCTTGTGTATGTGTGGAGGACAGAATTAACTCTAATCCCTGAGGGCTTTTCAAAGTTACATGACGTTCACCTTTCACAGTCACAGGATAATCTTTACATTCCAAAGGAGATTTGTCATTTTCAACACATTTTTCTTTGCTGTAAACTTTCTCTATGGTAGTTGTGACTTTATTGTCTTCTTCAGCTAATTTTGTATCCTCAATTCCAGTTTTACTAACTGACTTACTGTGATGTTCATCCTCTTTTCCCACCGTAGATTCATCTTCAATTTGATCTTCAGATTTCTTTGGTGAAAACGAAAGGCTGTCAGGGCTTGTTCCTGGGGTTTCTGCTAGACCTTCATGCTTGTAGCTATCTTCTGAGCTCATGTGAGGTGTTCCATCTAATAGGCTGGCACCTGGAGAATCTGCAATTCCTTCATGCTTAAGACTATCTGAGCTATCATCATATGTACCACCTTGTAAATGTAAAGCTGGTAGAAAGCCATCTGTTCCATATTCAGATGGAAATGATACATTAAATGGACTAATGAGTACCTGATCTAAATTTAACTGAACACCTTCATTTTCTGGGAGATGCTTAAATTGCAAATAATTGTCATTATCCTCAAGTTCCTCCTTAATAACATCTGAAAAATCTGTGGATGTTTTTCTATCGGGGCTAATTTGTGGATCAGCGTCTTGGTCACTAATGCTAACTCTTAATCTTATACTTGATTTTTCACTAGAGATTTCATCAATGACTGATGAATGATGGATAGATCCATCTTTTGTATGGCTCTGCTTCACTACATCTTGAATTTCAATAGGGGGCAATATAGAACTTTCCTTGTATTCATTTTGATCATCAGAAATTGACCTTAACTTAACATGACCTTTTTTGAATTCCTGCTCACTTCCACTAGAAGTTACTTTTACTGAGCTTTCAATTATTTTATTAGTATCTGAAATTTGAATAGTACTATCTGCTGATTTGCTTTCTAAAGAGAACTGTTTATGTACTGTTTTTACAGTTTTGTACTCAAAAAGTCCGGATTTCTCCTTAGACGGATCATGCCCTGACTGAAATGCTTTCATTAATTCACGAACAGACATAGTTTCTTCCACCTTCTCAATTTTAGAAGATGGAGAAACAGGTGGCTGCACTACAGTCACCACACTTTGGTGCTTGGCAGGCTCACATACAGCCTCCTTTAGTTGTGTTTTGCTTGATTTGCTTGATAGTCCCTTTTGCTCTTCTTCCACTCGCATTTGCAAAGCTTTTACTTTGTCTTTTATGGACCCAATTGGTGTTTCTTCAATTACTGGTGAAACTTCCTTTACACTTGGGGCAGGTACTGGAGCAAGACCAAGATCATCATCTAGAGACTCTTCTGAACTAAATGTTGTTAATGGCTCTTCAGTACCATGGAGCTCTTGTTCCCGCCTTCTTTCCCTAAGTTTCCTGCGGATAGGTTTTTTGATCTCCAGTGGAAGTTTACGTTGCTCTGTTTTCTGGCTTCCACTAGGAGCCGTTGAGTCTGCTGAATACGAATTTAGGTCATTTGTAAGATAATTTACCATGTCATGCATGCCTGTTTTTATTTTAGGTTTCTCCCCTCTGTCTATTCTTATTTCTATGCATGGTATTTCGAGATCTTTCTGTGGAGCATTCAATTTTGCTTCATCAATTTCATCATCCCCCACAACAACCCATTCTTCATCTTTTTGATATGATCTTGAAAAGTTAGCTTCTTCATGCAGCAATTGTTCTCTTTTGTAGGATCCAGTTCTGAGAATTTCATTCACTTTTTCCAAATCTTCTTTTACCTTTTCAACTATTTCAAATGGTTCTCCTGGTTCTTCTTCTGTCCTTCCAAAGTCTTTATTTTTAAGAGAACATGTATTTTGAGGAGCATCGACAGTTAGAATTGCACTCATTTTCATCAAATCCTGCTTCATTTCACACACTTCCGACAGCAAATCTGGACTTGCTAATACTGGCTCATCATTGACTAGATGACTTTTCAGGATGGATGTTTCTGTGGATTCGGTTTCTTCATCATCTTTGAGGTGAATGAGAAATATTAACATAAAATGGCAATAAATAAATAGTGACTGAATAATGTAATCATGAAGGAAATAATCACAGCTCTGGCTGAGGTGGTGGGTGAATGCAATGAACTGACGTGGTTGGTGGATCCAAACGGCCTTGAACATCATGCTAAAGGAAAAAGGTAACTGGGGAGGAAAATGGGCAGGAAATAACTTGCTTAGAATCCACACTGCACTACATTCACACATCCAACAGGACAACAACACAAATTTTGAGACAAAACAGCAAAATGAATAATTAACATGTAGAAAACAAAACCACAGTGAATTTGAACAAAGGCATCTCAAGATTGTTTTGATGCTATACAACCAATAAAAAAGAAAAATAGAAAGAAGAGCTATAATTGTTGATTGTCGATTGCCTCAAAGAGAAAGCCAGTGGTACTGAGCTGCCAGAGAAACAGGTTAAAGGAACTGGTACAGAATGTCATATATTTAATATGAAACCATCACACACATAGAGATTGATATATTTGTGTGCCAGTCTCTACCAATCTACTGTTGTGTACCTTGTGCTGCCAGAGAGGTCTGCAATCATATTTAATCTTTAATTTAAAAAGTTTTTTTTCATTCCTGAAATTAAGATGTTGTAGTGTCTATAATCTATAAACCTAATAACACACTTTCTAAACCAAAATGTCATTCAGCAGTATATTTCTGATTATTATAGAAGATTAAGTTTTAAGAAACAGGATTCCTGGCCAACGTTTTCTGATTGGCTGCCACAGGAATCTCATGCCAGGGACAAATCATCAGAAAGCAATGGTAGGTATCAGTAGCATACTGTATGCAAGTCCTGAATATGAGAAGAATAGAGGAATGTGCAATTAAGAAAAAGTGGATGGTTTTAGAATGATTTATGCTGAGAGTGGTACAGTATAGGTACACTTGAGGCAAAGCAAATACAATAGTTATTGTGTTGTCTCCGAATGTCTATAATTCACCTTGCTCATTGCACATGTAAGTCAAACTTGAATTTTGAACGCCCTCTCTTGCAGCAGAAGAACTTAAAAAAAGAATTATCTGAACCAGCTACAAACCGGCATTTCGTCTAGGAAGAAATCTTGTGAAAAATGAATGCTTCATTTTATCATGATTAAAATAAAGAGGGGGTATGATCCTATCAATGTATCCTCAGACTTTAGGACACATAAGGTGAGGTCTGAACAACAAAATCATAGGAAAAAAGGAGTTTTCATGGATCAACATAAAATGATTTGAAATACAAGATGTTATGCACGGCAAACAAAAGGTCAAAACATCCACACAAAACACACACACGCACTGTATATGTAAGTCAAGTTATTTCCATGCAAAGCAAAGGTGCTATGGGATCAGGTTATATGGCAGTAGCCAAAAAGTGACATGAAAAATCTGCAACATACTGTGGTGAAGTACAGCATTTATATATACATATATTTCTTGTCTCTAGTGTGATAAGTGCATGGCCAATATTTTACCAATTATTAATTACTATTACGGTATATGGATTTAAAAATACCCAAGCGAAAGGGCATATTCATTGTTATGGCCACAATGTGGCTCATCTGCAATCCAGTGGAGGCTAGTGAAGGATCTCCAAAATACTGCCATATAGGTGAGTAAAACCTTTAGGAAAATATTACCTCAAGCTAACCATTCAGTTTTTGCAAGAATTAAACAAGTTAAAGGAGTTGCCCACTTTCAGCTAATGACTTATATTGTTTGTTTAATGAATAGGTATACTATTTTCCACGTAGGGGCATGGCTCGTTATGATGTACAGCTCTGATTATGCTTGTGCAATACTAACGAGCCATGTAACTGTGTGACATCACATGTCCAGGGACAGTTTTCTATCCATAGGAAACAAACAATGAAGCTTCCTATAGAATGACAGTAAGCTGAGATCTAGAAAACAGCAATACTGAAAGTATATAGATTGACAGTAAGCTGACATCATTATTGTAAAACTTTTCATTACACAAACAATATCAATTATTTGTTGAAACTGGACAATCCCTTTAAAGTTAAACAAGTTAAACGATCTTTTCAAACAGACTTGGCTTAATCCTATCTTTCTAGACATGATAAGGAACTCACATTGGTTTCATGAAAGACTATTGTAAACAAAAATCTGGTTACATATCTTTCTTTGTGGGATGGCACAGGTGGTACTCGTTCTACAACTGGCATACCTTGTGTGATTACTTGTGGGGGCTGTCTCATGAAAACAACTTCTTTTTCAATGTATGATATATCTGATATAAGAATGACAAGCTGCTTCTTGTTGAGGAGAGTGATGAATTGGAGACCCTCCATGTCACATCTTTTTGTCCACAGAAGTTGTCTAAATTAGACAACTCCTTTGATCACAGTTCTTTAACAAGGTCATTAAATATAAAAACATAGATTTGATATGGTGAAAGATTTATCACAATTCCATGGCTGAAAATATATTATTAGACTGACACTCGTAAAGACATCATCTTCTTGCTTACTGAAGAAGAATTAAGAGACACTTCACCACAGTTACGTTGACAATGGTCATCTAATGCGTTAAGACCATATCCGTTTGGACCAAGCTTCACATTGTATGGACTGCAAGCATTTAGTTGGAGTTAAGTTTGCAGAAAATGTAATGTGAATTTTGCTTGGCGCCCAAAAAACTGATACAGTCGTTAGCCAGTAAATGAGATGACAATGTCATGTCAACAAATGCACAGCAAAAAACAGAAAATGGAATGGGCTTTGTAGCAGGAATAAAGGGGAAGGTTATGGGAAAAGTCAGTAGCAGGGAAGGGTAAGTTCAGTTCAAAAATAAGGTTGTAGCTTAGATTCCTATGTAGTGTTACAGTATATGAACAGTGCTAGTATATTATGTGTATATTTTTATTAAAGCAGTGTTAGTATCAGATTAGTGGAAATTGTCTGCGTGACTTGCATGTTTAGCAGTATTAAAGTATTCATTCAAAGCTTAACTTGTATAGAATAGTAAACCACTTACTTTTCTCAGATGTTAGATTGCCCTGGAAAAACGACAAACAAATATATGATTAGTATATACAAACCCAAATACATATATGTATATGTATGTATACACACACATAACATATACAATATATATATATACTACAGACCAAAACTTTGGACATTGAAGGCATCAAAACTATGAATTTACACATGTGGAATTGTATACTTAACAAAAAAAGTCAAACAAAAGTGTGAACAAACTGAAAATAGGTCTTATTTTCTAGGTTCTTCATAGTAGCCACCTTTTGCTTTGATTACTGCTTTGCACACTCTTGGCATTCTCTTGATGAGCTTCATGAGGTAGTCACCAGAAAAGGTTTTTACATCACAGGTGTGACCTGTCAGGTTTAATAAGTGGCTTTCTTACCTTGTAATGGGGTTGGGACCATCAGTTGTGTTGAGCAGAAGTCAGGCGGATACACAGCACAGCTGATAGTCCTACTGAATAGACTGTTAGAATTTGTTTTATGGCTAGAAAAAAGCAGCTAAGTAGAGAAAAATTAGTGGCCATCATTGCTTTAAGAAATGAAGGTCAGTCAATCCGAAAAATTGGGAAAACTGTGAAAGTGTCCCCAAGTGCAGTTGCAAAAACCATCAAGCACTACAAAGAAACCGGCTCACATGAGGACTGCCCCAGGAAAGGAAGACCAAGAGTCACCTCTGCTGAGGAGGATACGTTCATCCCAGTCACCAGCCACAGAAATCCCAGGTTAACAGCAGCTCAGATTAGAGAGCAGGTCACAGCCACACAGAGTTCTAGCAGCAGACACATCTCTACAACAACTGGTAAGAGGAGACTGTGCGCAGCAGCCTTCATGGTAAAATAGCTGCTAGGAAACCACTGCTAAGAACAGGCAACAAGCAGAAGAGACTTGTGTGGGTTAAAGAACACAAGGAATGGACATTAGACCAGTGGAAATCTGTGCTTTGGTCTGATGAGTCCAAATTTGAGATCACTGGTTCCAGCCAGTGTCTTTGTGCAACGCAGAAAAGGTGAACACATGGGCTCAACATGCCTGGTTCCCACCGTGAAGCATGGAGGAGGAGGTTTGATAGTGTGGTGGTGCTTTGCTGGTGACACTGTTGGGGATTTATTCGAAATTGAAGGTATACTGAACCAGTATGGTCACCACAGCATCTTGCATGCTATTCCATCTGGTTTGTGTTTAGTTGGACCATCATTTATTTTTCAACAGGACAGTGACCCCAAACACACCTCCAGGCTGTGTAAGGGCCAAGGGCTGTATTTGACCAAGAAGGAGGGTGATGGGGTGCTACGCCAGATGACCTGGCTTCCACAGTCACTAGACCTGAACCCAATCAAGATGGTTTGGGGTGAGCTGGAATGCCGTGAATGCAAAAGAGCCAACAAGTGCTAAGCATCTCTGGGAACTACTTCAAGACTGTTGGAAGACCATATCAGGTGGCTACCTCTTGAAGCTCATCAAGAGAATGCCAAGAGTGTGCAAAGCAGCAATTACATTGAACGATGGCTGCTTTGAAGAACCTTGAATATAAGACATATTTTCAGTTGTTTCACCACAAAGACCACAAAATCTAATGTCCAATAATTTCGAGTCAACAATTGACACATAGCTCAGTAACATCTACATAGTATATATAAATTGTTAGCATTACCTCATCTTCAAGTTCTTGATCAGATTCAGATTCCTGTGAAATTCAGGGTGCCAGACAAATATAAAGAAAAATGAAAAGAATGATTTAATTTCATGTTTATTTTATTTGGCTAATGGTTCAAACATAAATAACAGCAAACTGTTGAGCCTACATGTATTTGCTACAGAGTGATAAAATATATACAGGGGAGAAAAGAAAAAGTATGAAAAAGTGAAAAAGCCAGGGTGCCACTCTGCTCAGCTCCTAATAATGCATGCAAAAAGTGTGCATTAGAAACAACCTACTCCCTCCCCTTCCTGAGAGCTGGCAACGTCATACAATTCTAGGGGAGTGGGTGGCCGGAATGTGATGCACGGTAGAGGCGTGCATAATTAGTATTCATGCAGAGCCACTGTTTGAGCCCTGAGCTGAAGCGTGGGAACCTAATTTGCGTATTGTCTAAAGACGTTTTCTGGACTAACTAAATGCTTTTGAGCTCAAAGAAGATATGATCCAGTAGCAGTATGTGAACCCCACAGCAGGTATGTTTGGTTTAGATGTTGCAAAACGTAGTGGTAGATTTCCTTTGACCTCTTCCCGACATTTGACGTAACAATACTGCATGGCGGGAGGTGCGTTCCCGCAATTTGCAGTATTATTACGTCATGCTTCTGGTACCGACTCCTGAACGGACCGGTACCAGAAGCATGGGGTGCCAGCTGTATGTTACAGATGGCACCCGTCTCTAGTACCCGCGATCGGAGTTTCCTCCGTTTGCGGGCATTAACCCCTTTCACGCCGCGGTCACGCCGCGGTTTGCAAGGGTCTGGTGTGCTAAATCGAACCCCCCCGCGGCGCTTACCGGGGGGGGGGGGTCCGATCCTCCGCTGTCATCCCCGGGGTCTGCTACTGCCCCGGGGATAGGCAGCTTCTTCCGGGAGCCGGGTCCTGTCTATGGCCTCCTCGCCCATAAAGCAGGTTACCACCACATATGGGGTATTGTTACACTCAGGAGAAATTGGGTATCAAACTTTGTGGACAGTTTTGGTATTTTATCCACTGAGAATTTGTACATTTTTTGAAAAACACAATCATTTAGCCAAAAAAATGTATATTTCAAAATTGCATCCGATCTTGTTTTATCCCCTGTAAAATAATTAAAGGGTTAACAACCTTCATGAAAGTTGTTTTACATACATTAAGGGGTGTAGTTTTTATAATGGGGTAATTTATGGGGTTTTACTTTTATTTAGGCCTCTTAAAGTGACTTGAAATCTATGCAGGTCCTGCAAAGCATGATTTTGTGTTTTTTATGAAAATTTGAGAAATCCTGCCTAAAGTTCAAAGCCCCATAACATCTTACAAAAATGAGAGAATGCATAAAAAACCATGGATACATAAAGCGGACACTCGTTAATGTTAGTTATCAAGTTTTTTTGCTGTTATGACTACGTATGGAAAAAGTAGGAAATTTTCAATTTCAAAAATCGAGACTTTTTCCAAATTTTCACCAAATATCTGTTTTTTTAAATATAAATAAACACAACGCATACCACCAAAATTTTTCAACTAACATGAAGTACAAAGTGTCACGAGAAAACAATTTCAAAATCACTTGGATATGTTAAAGCGTTCCGAAGTTATAACCACTTATAGTCACACAGGGCAGATTTGAAAAAATGGACCGTGTCAGGAAGGTGAAAAGTGGCTTCGGCGTTAAGTTTTATCATTGAAGTTCTCAGATTCTGAGTGCTGTATTCACCTGTTCCATAGTTCCAGTCACTTCTATGGATTTCTACTCTAAAGGCAAATTCAAGTTGATGTGTGCAACATATAAACCTTCCAATAATTATTCTATTGTATGTTAAGGTAATACGGTTTATGGTTTTGCTTATCTAAAATAAGGCTGAATCCTTAAATATTAATATAATTATTCATGTCTAACTGAGCCGGAAAAGAAAATCTACAATCTCCTATTATCTGAAGTACCTGTTGTACTAAATTATCTGAAATATTGAAACAGAAAAGTGCATTTTCAATATAGATTCACAAAAATAGACACTAATGAAAGGTACTCTTTTGAATGTATGTGGTTTTGGATCAAATAAATTGGTTATATTTTTGCATGATATGATGGCTTTTGTTTTTTAAATATAGCACAACAATTTTCTACTCCCCAAATCTAGTGAAAGAAAGTCTTGTTGTTCTGTTAAATGGGATAAGAATCCCTGAATCTCATGTAGAGACTGTTATTTATGTGATAAAGAATTCCTGTATAGCTTTGGCTCAGTTCACACCTGCTTTCGGCAGGATTTATTCTCTCTTCTGTTATGAAATGACAGAAAAAATATCGCAGCAATAATATAACGGAACGATAACGAAATGCATCCTTCCATACAGTTATTTCTGTTCTTAGGAAACCCCTGATGCAGATGTGAACTGAGCCTAAATTTGTCAAAAACAGAACAATGCAAGATAAGATAGTCCCTATGGAAACATAATAGGTAAATACAAAAATTATCATCAAATATTTTTTTCTGAATGACTTCAGGCCAATAAAAGCTCTCAATATTGAGATTCAAACAACTCCATAGCTCAACCTATGGCACATACACCTGTTTTTGTAATAATAATATTACTGTATGTCTTGTGTATATTTGTTGCGGAAATGTAATTATAAATGAAATCCAAAAACATAAAGAGTACATAAACATATACTTGTCAAAAGAAAACGTACCTTATTATAAAGTGGTAAAGTGATGTTTAGGTTGCAAATGGCTTGTTGCACAAGGCCTCTATAGGATTTTGGCTCCTTCATAAAAGAAAGGCGTCCACAAGGTTCCTGGGTTGTATCTCGCACCTGGTGTTCATAAAAAATATGTCATACCTCTTAAGTGATGGTAGGAATAGATAACAGGTTAATCCATCCTGCTAAAAATATCCACACTTACAAGTTTGCAACACCATAAATAAAAATTACATGGATTAGGATGGGGAGAGGGGTGTGGAAGAGAGTGAAAGCTTTAAAACATAACTTTTATTGAACATTCTGTTAAAATTAAAAAAAACGTTTTATTACTTATTTTGTATACAAGTAATGCCCATTTGACAGTGGCCCACATTTATCGAAAACTATGTGCAGTTTGCCTGCAAAGTGTGCAGGGTGTGCCAGATTTATGTATTGTGGTGCACAGTGTCCATTAATCTGGCACTCCCTGCACTGTTTAGGCAAAATGCACCATTTTTGTTTTGGGTGCACTTTGTTCATGCTGCAGAACTCTGGCGCTGACACAATTGTCGCACACGTCGGACAGAATTGTGGTGCACAGTCTGACTAAGCAGTAACACGCCCCTTTAGGTGCACATTTTTTCTGTATTGTCGGAAACAGTGCACCTGCGATACTTGCGCAGACATTTTATAAATACAAGTTTGCAAGTTCTTTCTGGTGCAAAGTCAGACAGAAAACTGGTGCAAACTTTAGTTGATTGTAGTTGCTGTATCTTATATAGGTGACAGCCACTAGAGGGTATTGTTATTAGCAGAGCAACAGCAGTGCAACACTGCATTGTGTGTCTGTGCTGCCGTAGAGATCTGCCCGCAGTGCTGGTGAGCTGCATCATGTTGTGCGACTCTCCCATGCTGTTCGCTCCCGTGTAGACTGCCGTACGCCTCGGCCGAGGTGCTGCCTCCATGGTACGCAGCGGCACTGGTCGTAGCTGGGAGCGCATTAGGATAAATATGTGACACAGCCACAAGAAGTCGATGCTACACTGGGTAACTGATGCCTGCTCTGTTCCTCACAAATTGGTATCCCTAAACTACCAAGTATTTTGGCGGGTCATGCCACCTTCCTTTTTATTTTCATTTGTTCAATCAAATGGCAGAATACAATATGCTATTATTGGTCATCCTTCAATGCCATTCATGGGGTTTTCTGGGACAAACTATGAATGAACTATCCATACCCCTCCCTAGAAATAAGCTGAAACCAGTAGTGGCTGTGGTGCTGCTTCTTACCGGGTGGAGTCCCATGCAGATGGCTCATAGTGTAGAAGCCATCCAGACTTACCGCAGACTTAGCTATTATTCACTTCTTCATGTTATACACCATGGACAGAGCTGTGTGATTTCAGCTCTGTACTGTGTGTAGCAGTTCTGCAGTGTCTCCCTGACTAATCGACCCCTTTTTGGGATTCAACTGTTTGAGCAGATACCTCTAATTCCTAGAATAAACACAACGTATTACAATGCCATCACCAGTATTTGTTATCATGTTACCTTGACAAATAAAGGAAGTCTATTTTCCTTAAAGGCGTAGAAGCTAAATATGTGATGCTGACCACTCTTTATTAATGGCACTAAGTTGCCAAAGCAGTCCAAGTAGATTGGCTTTCCTTCCAGCACCTGAAAAAAATTATTATACATAATAATAAATAAATATATCACTGCGTTGCAAGAAACATGATTTTTGTAGTTCTTCAACTAAAATAATATATTTCTGAACCGTTTTTACCACTTTCTGTAAAAGGCATTTATATATATATATATATATATATATATATATATATATATATATATATATATATATATATATATATATATATAATATAATGGCCACTTTGTTAAATGAGAAACATTCACCTCTACATCTCTACTTCTGGCAACTTCTGCAAAGTTTTCTTGCTGTTCCAGTGTCTTGTCTACTTTATCATCGGTCATACAGAAACATCTTAGACGCGCCTCGATGGGGTCATGGGATTTGGCAAAAACAACAAATTTGGCCATATAAGGTACACAGATAATTTCCCTGTACACTTGGCTGGCAAAAGTAACAGATTCTTGAATTTGTCGGCAGTCTATCAACCAGAACCTGCAAAATAAAAAAGTTTATATATTTGTATTGTGGCCAGCAAATAACAAAGCAATAGATATTATGCTGACTAAAAGAATGGAAGTACAGGCGGTCCCCTACTTAAGGACACCCGACTTACAGACAACCCATAGTTACAGACAGACCCCTCTGACCTCTGGTGAAGCTCTTTGGATGCTTAACTATAGTCCCAGATTGCAATAATCAGCTGTGAGGTGTCTGTAATGAAGCTTTATTAATAATCCTTGGTCCCATTACAGCAAAAAATGTTTAAACTCCAATTGTCACTGGATTTTGTCTGGATCTACAATTATAAAATATACAGTTTCGACTTACATACAAATTCAACTTAAGAACAAACCTCCGGACCCTATCTTGTATGTAACCTGGGGACTGCCTGTATTTTAGTAGAAAAATTTTAAGGCAATAAAATTACGTTTATTTGAGATTGCTCCAACAATCCCAACAGCAATACAGCTTTACAGTGACAATATTGAATAAAAAATATGGGGCAACATTCATCAGGGCTTGTATACCTGAAATCTGGCCTACAATTTTTTTTTTTCCTAAATCTTAAACACACAAAGGATATCCTGATCTGCACAATTAGTTACCCTTGTCGAAATATATGTATGGTGATACATAAAATGTTATATTCTCTTCCCCAGTAATGATGCTATTACCATAGCCAATCTAGTTACATGCAGCGAACTTCCACCTGTCAGACTCCGATCGAATGTGCACACGTTCCGATCACCTGATCCGCAGGCCGGCATTACGTGTCCCACCGTGACGTCACCGCCATGTGTGGGTCACGTGCATGCAGGCGGGGTGGGGGTGGGGGGTGGGGTTGTCCCTCCCTGACGGCGTGCACTCGATAACGCCGTTCAGAATTGTGACTACTTCCTGACAGGTATGTGGGCGTTTTCGCCACTGGCCGCTGCCTGAATAAAACCTGAGTGCATTTATTCATACATCACCCCCAGGCGAAGGCTGGCGGCGAAACGCGCGACAGGGAATTTTGCATCAGACGACAGGTGGAATCTTGATAATGGGTATGTGCAATATGTTAATTTTAGCTTTACTGTAATAGGCTCTGACCAACTAATGTGTCCTGGGCACTGCTTTCCTCAGTAAGGTGTATTTTTTGGACGTTTATTATGTGATTAATTGCAAGATTGCATTTGGGACCTATAGGCACTGTGCACTTTAAATATTTGATATCTGGTCCATGCTGCTATATAGGTATTATCTATCAAGTCCATAGTACACTGCTCTATATACCTGCCTATGACATGTAGAGCAATACTCATCCCCATGCATCGCTCTGCATTATCTGTCTGCTTGTTTTCTTTAATATGACCAGCCTGTTTACAGTTTTTTATTGTTTATTATTTGTTATTTAACAAAGATGAACTTTTTCCCACATTACGGGTTAATTGGCTTTCTTGTTCTTGAGATAGGTGTAACAATTAGTTACCTAGCAGATACATTGGTAGTAAAGGAGACACATTCATTAACGAATGTAAGTGGTGTTGTCCCGGTGATGTCTTCCCATTGTGCAGGGGTTGTGCCACCTAAAGAGAAACACATTTATAAAATGTAAATATAATTTACTGTATATATTATTAATAGAAATTATTAACCCCCTCAGACTGCTATATATGTCCATATGCCCTAAGCACATATACTTATGCGATGAGAAGAGAATCCCCCTTTAATTATAGTGTCTATATAAAGATTGTGTTTCTAAGAGAAAAAGAACCAGAGATATACCCTATTACATTTTCAGTAAAACTTTAAAAGTGGATATCACCTAGAAGGAGATGCAGGGGACACTTTGCAAAAGCACATGCACCTTTTGCCTCTGAACCTGTAAAATGGTGATGGATTGACACTATACATTTTTTCAACAAATTAAAACATTTTAATGGGAAAAATGACAACATTTTTAACATGTTAAGTTATTTGGCTGCTAATTCATATAAAGAAGAGCAGAACATAAAGTAACCTAAACATATAGGCAAAAATGACCACTGGCCATGAAGGGGTTAAAAACTGAGATAACAATATATATTACATTGGTTATTATATCTTTTGACATTTTCTTTTTAGTCCTTATTGCAACACAATATACCGGTACTCACAGAAACAAATCAAATTTATATCTGTGCAGTACACTCCACTGAGTATATACACTCACCGGCCAATTTATTAGGTACACCTGTCCAACTGCTCGTTAACACTTAATTTCTAATCAGCCAATCACATGGCGGCAACTCAGTGCTTTTAGGCATGTAGACATGGTCAAGACAATCTCCTGCAGTTCAAACCGAGCTTCAGTATGGGGAAGAAAGGTGATTTGAGTGCCTTTGAACGTGGCATGGTTGTTGGTGCTAGAAGGGCTGGTCTGAGTATTTCAGAAACTGCTGATCTACTGGGATTTTCACGCACAACCATCTCTAGGGTTTACAGAGAATGGTCCGAAAAAGAAAAAACATCCAGTGAGCAGCAGTTCTGTGGGCGGAAATGCCTTGTTGATGCCAGAGGTCAGAGGAGAATGGGAAGACTGGTTCGAGCTGATAGAAAGGCAACAGTGACTCAAATCGCCACCCGTTACAACCAAGGTAGGCAGAAGAGCATCTCTGAACGCACAGTACGTCGAACTTTGAGGCAGATGGGCTACAGCAGCAGAAGACCACACCGGGTGCCACTCCTTTCAGCTAAGAACAGGAAACTGAGGCTACAATTTGTACAAGCTCATCGAAATTGGACAGTAGAAGATTGGAAAAACGTTGCCTGGTCTGATGAGTCTCGATTTCTGCTGCGACATTCGGATGGTAGGGTCAGAATTTGGCGTCAACAACATGAAAGCATGGATCCATCCTGCCTTGTATCAACGGTTCAGGCTGGTGGTGGTGGTGTCATGGTGTGTGGAATATTTTCTTGGCATTCTTTGGGCCCCTTGGTACCAATTGAGCATCGTTGCAATGCCACAGCCTACCTGAGTATTGTTGCTGACCATGTCCATCCCTTTATGACCACAATGTACCCAACATCTGATGGCTACTTTCAGCAGGATAATGCGCCATGTCACAAAGCTGGAATCATCTCAGACTGGTTTCTTGATCATGACAATGAGTTCACTGTACTCAAATGGCCTCCACAGTCACCAGATCTCACTCCAATAGAGCATCTTTGGGATGTGGTGGAACGGGAGATTCGCATCATGGATGTGCAGCCGACAAATCTGAGGCAACTGTGTGATGCCATCATGTCAATATGGACCAAAATCTCTGAGGAAGGCTTCCAGCACCTTGTTGAATCTATGCCACGAAGAATTGAGGCAGTTCTGAAGGCAAAAGGGGGTCCAACCCGTTACTAGCATTGTGTACCTAATAAAGTGGCCGGTGAGTGTACGATGTTAAGCAGGAGGAAGCAGGATGGAAAGACACAGCTCGCTACTTCCTTCCATCCTGTATTTCCTACAGGATGTGACCGATACTTGTCACACAGGGGCAAAAAGGATTCCTCTGTCTGCCATTATTTGAAACATTGAAAGTATCATGAAATGAGATGTGAATATAGGCTAAACTGTATAATTAATACCTAATTGAAACCGTATCCTAAAATACGTACCAGTTATACTGCATAGTAACCGTAGTGTAGGTGTTTCACCACCATATCCATTCAGCATTGCTTCACTTGAGGCCTTTGGAACTGGAATAGTCATTGTTATGGGCTTGTGGAATTTCCTTCTTCTTGGTTCCAATGTTACAATAGGACTGAATGTTGCTTTGTTGCCTAGTATTTTCCTTACAAGTTCAGGATGCATTGGCTGGGCCTTTCATTTAAATATATATATAAAAAACATTAGTCCCACATTATTTGTGCAATTCTATCTAGTTGTACAGAAATATAGATTGCAAAAAATATTGAAAGAGGCCCAACAATCTATGGAAATCCACATCAAAGTAAATAATCTGAATGTAATGCAATTGAGTCTCTTAGGTTTATGAATCAGATATTGATAATTTATTGAAGAATATGTCTACAATGCACATTTGAGAAGTCGCTGGCTGCAGCAAGTGCGCCACCGCAGGGACAGGAACACCGGCATTGGCACTCTACACTGCCTTCTGCTGCGGCTCACTGCCTATGCCCACTCTCTTGCCAGCCTCGTCCCCTTCACGCCGCCCCTGGCATGGAGGTGGTGGGAAGGGGAAAATAGTGATAAGCTAGCATTTGCGATTAATTCAGGGCTTCTACGCCACTTTAGTTTACCCCCTTTGTCTTTAATTGTCTTTAATTTATTTCTGGTTCTGTGGTTTAGAGAACCACAAGCCTATTGTGATCTGAAAGATGAATATAATGTTTATAGGTAGTTATAAACTGTAGATACAGGTGTTTGAAGAAACACTTCAGCTTCTAAACTTGACTCATCTCCGACAAAATGTGACTATTCTCAGCTCATTTTCACATGACTTTGGAAGAGACTTTTACAGGTAAATGGGTAAGATTTCACATAAAAAAGGGAATTCTAGAAAGGACATTACATACCCTATCAGTGGGGGCTAGTAGTTTACTGGGGTCAAATCTGGTGACAACTGAGAGATAAAGGAACTTAATAAATTGTCTATGACTTCAGTCTTTACAGACATTCCCTGGATAGTCTAATCTGCTTACAGAGCAGAATAATTGAAGGAAATATTCTCTAAGGCTCCATGCACACAAACAGATATCCGGCCGCACAATTTGTGGACATCCATCTTCACACCTACGGTGTCCGGCCATGATAAAGTGAGTGGACACATGTCACCATACAGTACATGGGAAAAAGATAGAGCATGCCTTCCCTTGAGCATCATGCATCACTCCATCCCCGCTGTACCCTGGTGTTGATGTCTGGATTTTATTCCCAATAAAGAAGAACCTCTTTTCACACAGAATTTGGGTGAGTGCTGTCCTTCCTCTTTCTATTTGTATTCGTTGTTTGGACTTGCATCTTTTCGGGACTTTGGCACCACATTATTCTGGGCTCTGAGCACGAGCAAGATTATCTCCGATCCAACCCTCCGTGAAGCCGTCTACCTTGAAAGGGTTATTGGAGGTGCCACTATCACTATCTGTTTCTATTGACATGCTCTATCCTTTCCTGGACCTGTACGCGTCCCTATGGAAAGGGGTTGAACAGCATTCACCTCTTGACCTATCCACCCCAACGTATGCTGCACCAAGGTACTGGCCCAGGCACAGCATATGTCGTGTACATACATTGTGGGATATTTCTCACTGCAGGAGATAGAACAGAAACAAGGCTAAGAGAAGCTGCTTTATTTATTGAAGTATTTAACAGAGTTTACTATTATCACCAGGTTTAGTAACTCTTTATATCTTACCTGAAGCCCAACGCGGATTCTCTTGGTAAGTGCACCTTCTGGGAAGACAGCCTGTACTTGGGGCACCACAGTGCTGCTAAGAATTCCCCCCTCTGGTCCAATCAAGTTGTTGTCCTGTTTGACACGAGAAACCACTGCGAAATACTGTGGGAAGTCCCGAGTGATAATACGGCAAATACGTTTCCTTTCCAGTTCTTCAGGGGGGTCAAGAACTAAATTTAAAAACATAAAAAGAGAGAATATGAAATCAAACAATATCCACAAGACTAGATGCAAAGTTTATTCAAATCCTCACATTACTAGGCCATTTTATAGAAATCAGAAGTCAACACTGTATATCAGTTTATAGACATGATATGACTGGTAATCTTTAGTTTATAGCAACATTTCCCTCTGCAGTCTCTGTGACTGCGGTCCTGGGTAGAGACCTAGCTGCTGCGAATCACTGCTCCCCTTCTCTGTGTAACCAGCTTTTGTCCGTCTTACTAGCAATTTAGCACATATTGAAAAGCCATTAAGAAATGAGAAAGATGAACTCTGCTTTTACATTACAAAGTTTCTTGTATTCCCTTGTATTACTGATTTCTGCAAACTGTGTTGAACAGTTAGGGACCATATATTTAGTGGCTTTTAAATTTCTGTTCTTTTCCGGTATTATTGCGCCAATAAGCAAAGCTAGTCTAACTGAAATTTAAAGGAACAATACCTTCATCCATTCCATTAAGTATCTCATTGAGTTCATCCTCCGTGAATTCACAAAAGTGCTCTTTCCAGTTGTCACCAGTTTCACTCCGCAATATGACAAGCTCTCGCTCTTTTCCACGCAGTGCAGCAAAATGAGGGATCTCCACAATCACTGGCCTGAGTAGCAATACATCATATTGAGATATCAGAGGAAAAAGTGATTTATTTACTGAGACAAAGGAACCTGGGATTTTCTGTTAGCAAGCACACACAACACAGGGTGGAGGCAACTAATTCATTGCATTGGGAACTGGAGGTTGACATTTACCATTTTAAAAAAATGAAAGTCAACCAGTTTATAATTCTTTTAAATCAAAATTTGGTTAATTTGGGGGTCATTGCCAATGGACATGCTGTCTAAATTATGATCCAGGTTCCTCTGACTCCAAGTCAATCACTACAGAAAAAGTGAAGAGAAAATCACATGCTCAACCAAAAAAATTAAAGGCCACTAAATAAATACACAAGAGAGAGAAAAGACACATACAATACCACTAAAACCATAAACACACAAAGATTAAAAGGCTTCATCAGACCACAATTGCTAATGAAATTTTTAAATAAAATACACTGACAAAATCACTGACAAAAAGTAAATAATACTGAAGAAAAACGGGGACGAGGCCGGCATCCATCAACTCGATCTTAAGTCTATCCTACCCAAGGAATTTGGTCCCAGGAGGTCCCAGTTGAAGGATTCGGCTGACCAAGCTTTCTCCCTCATTTAGAGGGGGAGGAGCCGTAGGAAGGTGAAGTTTACTGAGTACATCCAAAGCAGCAGTGGGAGAAAGAACATAGGTAAGAGGAATTTCAGCTTATCTTAGAGATGAGGGAGGGAATTTGGGAAATCAGAGTTCTGTATACTATTACATGTCAGAGTAAGAAAACAAATTTTAACTTGGGCATGGATATCAGTTTATATCTGTGTTGTTGTTCTTAAAAAGTCATAGTATATGTAAGGGCTTAAGAAAATGTTGAAAAGGCTTTGATACAAATGCTGGATTTAAACAGAAATTTTAATATGATCAAAGAAATGATTTAGCTAAACCTAGAGGTATAACGTAAAATGTAAAATTTGAAACATTGCACCCGCCAACCATGAACCAAGTTCAATATTAGTATGGTGGATGATCTCCCTCAGGAACCAGGACAAGCTTCAGTAGCTACACCATTGGCAACATTAAAACATTGTTAGGATAAATTCACACCTATTCACACTATTCCGTTATTAATAGTGTAAAATATAACACAACACCATGAGTGTTTCCTGCTATTAATTACAGATGTGTAGCTGAAGGTCTATCAAAGTATATGGGAATTGGAAGGTGAACAGAAATCCTTCCTCTTAACTTTTGACTGTTTTTTTTTTTTTAATTTCCGCTACGCCCTACTTAAAGGAAATCTACCTTCAAAATCAAGCATGGAGAAACCAGGGACTCTCCTCATAGAGCCAGGGACTGTGACTGTGGTAATATTCTTACATTTGCTATTCATTGCTTCCATCTAAAAATTCTAAAATACACTTTTAAAATTATGCTAAGCCCCTCAGTGGGGAGACCTGCTCTTCCAACCAGTGAAAAGACATCACTGAAGAGCTCTGAAAAAAAACATCAAAGCCCCTTTGGCTCATTGGCATAATTTAACAAGTCGATTTTAGAAGAAAGGAGGCCATGAAAAACGTATATAAGAAGGTCACAATCATGGTGCCTGGATCTATGAGTAAGTGTCCCTGGTATATCATGCTTGATTTTGATGGTAGATTTTCTTTAAGGAGTTTCCCAAACACAGGTGTAAATGGGCCTTATTTTAAAAAAGAAACACAAAATACTATAAATAAATAAGGTACTGACACAATTGTCTCCAGGTTTTGGACACACAAGCCGAAGCCTTTACAGAGGCACATGATGCTCAGACAGTTCTCTACTGCTCTTTCGGCTGCCTAATCTTATCTGTTTGGCAATGTACTAAATACATACTCTCCGCTAGGAGCAATGCTTTGACTTTTATGAAACATGCTAAACTTATTTGATTCAAGACTTCTTAATAATCAAAAAACGTCCATACAAATGTATAGCAAATATAGCATTAGCCCACAGAATTCTTTAGTTGTTATAAAATGTTTTCACACTGTTCAGAATTTGTAAGGAGCCTTAATAGGACTGTGTGCTTAAAGAGAACCTGTCACCCAAATAATCCCTAGCTCTTCCCCAGTGATAGCAGTGTTAAATTGCTAGCTTTATCGGAACATGTCGATAAAGATAGCAAACACTGTACTACATAGCCCTGTGAACGCTGGACCAAGCTTACAGCGATCCGAGGCACTCCCCTCTGCTTAGCTGCTCCCCTGGACCGCCCCTTCCACGCCATAGGCCGGCGGTGACTGCCAGGCTTCAAGTGGTAGTCACCACCTCCTCGGACCACCCCCTCATAAATACTGCTAACCGCTGTAAGCTTGGTTCCAGCATCCGGAGGGCTATGTAGTGTAGTGTTTTCTATCTTTATGTTCAGTATGTTCCTATAAAGCTAGCGATTTAACAATCCTATTACTAAAGTAAGCAGATCCTAGAGGGATTATTACGGGTGAAAGGTCCTCTTTAAGCTCTTGAGACTCACTTTAAGCAGAAAAAAACAGTTGGGAGTATGTAATCATAAAATATGTAAAATCTGGACTGAAGTGTCCTCATATCTTAAAATACACAGATGAAAATGGTGGATTTGCACAATTAGCATTTTCAGCCTTGCTTATTATGTCGTTTCTTAAATAACCTTTACAGCTGCAGGTGTATTACAAATTGTAACTTACCCAAGGAACTGAGCTCCAGAAGGTCCTACTTCGATAAGCCGACTGGCAAGACCTTCTCCTTCAACCATGGGAGGCATAGTAGCCAATCGATGACGCTTCACCAAACGACAGGTGACTCTAGTAGGGGCTGTGCATTTGCGAGGTGGAATTATTATTCTAAGTCCATTATGCCTGCAACCTCTCATGGAACCGCCACGGGCATCCACCATAAAGCTAACTAGAAAACTAAAGGGAAAATAAATGGTATAAATCAGGCTAAAAACTCAAATTTTACATAGTCATATCATTTACAATGTAGATACAAAATATGCAGATCTCATAGCTATATCGTTGTGGTGACTCAATATAAGGTCTCATGTTGATGGCCGCCAAAAACTTCTATTATTCACAGACATTGTTTGGACCAGTCTCCCCCTCCCCGCATTAGACCTAAACTGGGGAAGTGTATTGATCCAGGAGCATTGGTTGGATATGCCCTTTTTTAACATGATAGTCAACATTATACTTGTCTTGCATTAAGGGGGGGGGGGGGGAGAAAACTGTGTCAAACACAAAATGAAGAAACAGAAAACTGTAGAACAAACAAATCACATGCACAAAAAATAGTTTGTGGCAAAAAATTGTTTGAGATTGAGAATAAACAAGTCAATTGAAACAGTTTACAGATTGAAAAGCAACCTTAGACAATTTGGCTCTGTGTTGGGAAAGAAACTTCATGCAATGCATGTGAATGGTGAAAGTATTTTAAGCATGCGCATTCACACATTGGGGGACATGAATCTTATTTTTCTTTTCCTTGGTGTATAATTGAGACTTATGGCAGGTCTTTTGCGCCTTATGTATGATCCTGTCTTTTTACTTGTGATACATGTTCAGGTTTGCCTATCCTGGCAGGCGCAACTTTTGTCTTTTTTTGAGAGGCTGTGGTCTGCATTTTTAAGCACTTTAGTTACATCCAGGGGATAAGACGACATAAGAAGCTGCGGACACTCGTGGAAGTAACCCATGTGTTTTCAAACGCATCACAACAAATCAAACGCTCGAACATACATAAGGCACAAAAAAGGCCTTCCAAATGTCTCAATTGTGCACCAAAGAAAAAAACCTAACAAACATGTCCCCCATAGAAGGTCAAACTGTTTATTTTCTACTACATTCAGTTGTGGAGCTGCGCTCATGAGGTGTGCAAAAGCTTCAGAAGGAAAATTCATGCTAAAACACAGGAGTTATAAATCGTCAAGAAAAGTATTGAGGTTCCTAACAATCTGTTAAGAAATTGAGACATTTCGAAACACTGAAGAAATGCTAAGGAGAGATGGCACAGACTGGAAAATAGTATTACCAAAAAAAGGAGACATTTGGAGTTTGTCTAAAAATATTAAATTTTATTATATAGATATATAATTCATTTATGCAACTTTTTTATTCATCATACTTTTTTGGACAATTTTTACTCATGGGAAAGAGGTCCAGAATGAAATTAGGACAGAAACAGGATAAACAAACCCCTTCAGGTGTCTAAAACCAACAATAATGTCTATAACAACCAAATATGTATTACCATAGATGAGCGTTCATATATAAATTATACAGAACGCTTCAGTGAGAGTAATTAATTTTTTTAAAATTACACTGTTCCGGAGGTACCTTCCGGCCAAAATACACAACACCATCAGAATTCAACACTCACCTGAAAGCAATGTGAAAGAAGGTAATGGGAGGTCCTGGGAGGTCAATGTAAGTAATGAGTGTAAGGAACTGTCCATTACTTTCTTTCACAAAGCTTTTGGTTGAGTGTTGAATTCTGATCATGTTGCGTATTTTGGCTGCTGGTACCTCCAGACCAGTGTAATTAAAAAAAAAAATAATTTACGCTTTGTAGGTCGCCTAGTCCTTGTACTGTTACTATTCTCTGTCACTTTGTTAACAATAAACTTTTATTGAACAATAAAAAAAAATTACACTCTCTGAATCATTTTGCATTATTTTAACCCCTTAAGGACCAGACTCTTTTTTGTTTTTGCGTCTTTATTTTTCACTCCCCACCTTCAAAAATCTATAACTTTTTTATAAAGAGCTGTGTATGGGCTTGTTTTCTGCGTAACAAATTGCACTTCATAGCGGAAAAAAAATTCTGAATGCCGTGAAAATGATGAAAAAAACACATTTGCGCCATTTCTTGTGGGCTTGGATTTTATTTCTCTGTGTGCCCCAAATTACATGTCTACTTCATTCTTTGGGATGGTATGATCACGGTGATACAAACATGTTACTATTGGTTTTAGAGACCTGAGGGTGTCTGCCCTTTTTTCATTCTGGGCCTCTTTTCCTTGAGTTAGAATTGTCCAAATAATGATGAATGAAAAAACTTTGTATAAATGAATCATATGTCTATATAATAAAATTTGATATTTTTAGACAAACTCAAATTTCTTCCTTCATTTGGTCTTTCAGATGTTGTTGTTTGGATTTTATGGAGTAGTCATTGGAGGCTACGGTGGACAAGTTTTTTGGTTTTGTATTAGTCAATACGTCTCCCTAGTGCATCTACTCAAATCAGGCACACTAAAAGGAACCTGAGATGGGAATTTGGGCTCATAAACCTTTATCCAGATTGATGACAAGTTGGTCACAAGCGCTCTTTGCAAAAAAAGATATTTGAATGATATGTTCAATGAGTTACGGGGGTGGGTAAGAAACACATTAGTTTGTCCTGTTATTCCTTGGTTTTAGGACCTTTGGATGACCTTCAAAGGTCCTGAAATAGCTCTTATGTACATGTGTATTGAGAGCAAAAACAGATGCATGAGGCCACTTATAAATAATGTGGGGCCACTCAGAAGTGCATGTTACATTGTGAGGGCTATGGTGGGAAGGCACAAAAAAGGGTGGGGCCATGTAGGAGGGGCTGTAAGTGAATTTGATGTACATAAGTACATATTTCTGCTTCTCTAGGGCAAAAGTAACATGCACAGTAACAATTCTTTAACACCAGAGTTCATAGCCATTTTTTCTTTAATTCAGAAGAGTTTCACTGTATACAGGATATAAAGGTTTTATTATTTGACCAATTGATTGAATTATATCTTTAAGATATGTTCCCACGCGACTGAAGTACTGCAGATTTAGGCAGCAGAAAAACAAAAAACTGTTATTTTTTTGTTATACTATTTGCAGTAGAGATGTGGCTGCTTCGCAAGAGAATTGCATTGCCACGGGTGAAATATGGAAAAAACCCTGCAATAAACAATTAGAATGCAGCAATTTTCTAACATAATCTTTGTTTTTCTGCTGTATGTGGATAAGAATTCTTAAAACCTGAACTAAATTGCAGCTTATGTAAAATGTAAATTAACACTTTCTTTAGCAGTGCAGCATTTCAGTCCTGTAGGTACATACCTTTGGTATGTGTATAGATTGAAGGGACACCCCCAAAAGGCAGACTGAAGGGTAAGGAATGGGGACTACATGGCATCAATGCAGTAGGTATAATTACATACAGTCTCGGTTTGGGGGTGTCATTTGTGCATATTATATGTAGTTATAGAAAATAATATGCCCAAATGTTATATGAAGATGAATCTGAAAAGTTTTCTCTGAATAGCCAATCATTTATGAGCTGTGTAATTCAGAACAATCAGGTTGCTTCATTGTTTACTTCCAAAAAAACAACTTTCCCATTCCGGGTGGGTTCCAGGTTTCAGGAGGCCACTGGCGACAGAGCTACAGTGGGCCCCTTTACACTGAACTCCTGTGGCAGCATTACAAATTCAGAAACTAAAACAGACTCTTGTTCCCTAAAATATTCCCTAAAAATCAGCCCTCTCATGGTTATTTTATATAAAACCTGCCTCACACCCAGGGGCGCACCTGCCATGAGGCGAGTTGAGCATCTCGCCTCAGGCGGCACGCCTCCTGCTCGATGAGGGGGCGGCACCGTGCGTCTGGCAACATGCTCCCCACCCCCGGCGCCACCGTGCTTCCGCCTCCCCGCCGACCGGCACAGAACTCCCGCGTTCCTTTTGGTGGGCGACTCTGTCTTCCCACCCGCAGTCCCCGCATATCTGTGCTCCCGGCTCAACCCGTCCTCCGTGCATCATGCTCCGCGCCAGCAGCGTGCGCCCGCCCCCTCGCTCTCCGGCATTGAACTCCCGCCTGGCGTTCCCAGCCCAACCATAATCCACCCCCCCTCCCGGAACGTCCGGCCCCCGCCCCCAACAACGCGCTCCCTGGCCAGCCGCCCCCCCACCTCCCTACTGCCGCAGGAGAAGACCAAACTTACCAAGACCCTGAAGGGAAGGTAAGGTTATCTTATGTATGCATATATGTGTGTATGTATATATGTGTGTGTTTATATTTATGTGTGTATATGTATAAATGTATATGTATGTGTGTGTGTGTATATATATATATATGTATGTGTGTGTATATATATATAGTATGTGTGGGTGTATAAACAGTATGTGTGTGTGTATATATAGTATGTGTGTATATTTGCTGTATGTACAGTGTGTGTATATGGTGTATCTACTGTTTGTATATGTGTACATATATGCTGTATATATATGCTGTATTTGTGATATTTATAAGAGCTTCTATTTTGTACTATTTAGTGGTACACTGTATGCATTTTATACTACATGGCGGTACGCTGTATGCATTTTATACTACATGGCGGTACGCTGTATGCATTTTATACTACATGGCTGTATGGTGTATGCATTTATACTACATGGCGGCACTCTGTATGCATTTTATACTACATGGCTGTATGGTGTATGCATTTATACTACATGGCGGTACTCTGTATGCATTTTATACTACATGGCGGTACGCTGTATGCATTTTATACTACATGGCGGTACGCTGTATGCATTTTATACTACATGGCGGTACGCTGTATGCATTTTATACTACATGGCAATCTGCTGTATGCATTTTATACTATATGGCGGTACGCTGTATGTATTTTATACTACATGGCGGTACTTTGTATGTATTTTATACTGCATTGCGGCACGCTGTATGTATTTTAGACTACATGGCGGTACTCTGTATGTATTTTAGACTACATGGCAGTACTCTGTATGCATTTTATACTACATGGCTGTATGCTGTATGCATTTTATACTACATGGCGGTACTCTGTATGCATTTTATACTACATGGCGGTACGCTGTGTGTATTTTGTACTACATGGTGGCATGCTTTATCTATCTTATACTATATGGTGGCACGCTGTGTGCATTTTATACTACATGGTGGTGAGGTGTATGCATTTTGCATTGCTTTATTTTCACACCAAACCAATATGAAGGATCTGGTCCTGACACTCCATGATATATTACATATATGTGCACGGGGGGGGGGGGGGGGGCGGCGTCTCTCTATGTCTCGCCTCAGGCAGCAGACAGGCTTGGTACACCCCTGCTCACACCATATGGATTTAATAGATGCATCCCCCTCACATCCATGGATTCCATATGTCCAACCTTATGTGGCCCCCCCAAGCAATTCTGGGCCCCAGCACTTGCCCGCGTATGCCCTGTTCCCGCATATCATCGTCGGGTGATTGCTTTTTACAAGCCAATGACAATAAAAACTCAGTCTCAGTCAGTTTATGCAGTCGGCTGAGTGCATGAACCCAAATAATTCAATAGGGACACGTGCTAGCTGTAGAAGATACGGCTAACATGCGTCCTTATTTCCTTGTCATGTGCATGAGCCCTTATCCTGTAAAAAGCCAGTCTGATGTTTTCTTAAACTTTGCATATTGTGCTTAGATTTAGCCTTTCCATGAAACTGATACACACATGAAAATCAGCCATCACCCACTGCTGCTATTCTGATAGACCTCAAGACCAATTTGTTAAAAAGCACTCACAGGAAGTCATTTAACTTAGTTTTCCTTTTTTTGCACATTTGTATATACTACGAGCAAATGTGCATCTTGATGAAGCTGGCAAAGGTAAGTGGAGCTACTGCACACGTGCAGGGAACCAGGGACGCTGGCGAGCCTGCATTTACTGCGCATGCACATAGAACAGCATGGCGAGGACACACATGGATACAGTGGTAGGCAGAGCTAGGAGTAGCCTCTAGATTTGCATATAGCAAAAATAAAGATTTTATTTAGTTACACTAGGTAAGAGGATTAGCTAGTGTATGAAAGATTATAGGAGTAGAAACCTACCAATTGTGTGGTTTAACTTACTTTGTACACTCACAGAATCACAAAGTTGGGGGCTTAGAGCTGAGGAGTGAGTGAGCAGCACAGACAAGTCACAACTGTTTTTTTTAATGCATCTAAAACAAAACAAACTTGGGACTTAAAACAGGATTCTGTCAGGGTGCAAGGCAAGTTAAAAGACACAATGATACTGCAAAACACAGGAAAGGCAGAAAGACAATTTTTTATCAAGCTGTAGTGGGTTTCTGCAACCTGTTTTTAGTGAAAATTAGGTCCCTGGTGACAGGTTCCCTTTACCCAACTCTCCTGATGATTGCTCTGCAACACCTAAAGCAATGTAGGTGAATAAGGTTATTCTGGTTGCCACAAGAGAGCCTCCAAAACTGTGAGCATGGACTAATTTTCTTACAGCGATGTGGGTCCTCATTACTTGAGGTGTTGCAAACCAACATAGTGATCTTGAGTAGCATAACAGGAGCCATAGAAAAAAGAGCACCCAATCATTAGAAGTGAACACTAAAGCATCCTGATGTCAATTACTGGCATACAATGTGGGAACAATGGAGTTAGATATTGAACACAAAGAATCACCTGCTGTGGTCTCGGTCAAGGCAAGGAGATAAGCGGCTGCAACAGAACAGATTAGTTACCATGAGAAATAAAGAGAAGAGATAGAAAAAGAGGCAGATGTAATAAAGTTAGAGATTTACAGAAGAAGATTGATGACCATGCCACTACCATATTCTAGACCCGCGTATCACTGGGGAAATCCTAAGGCCAAAAAATAACAGTAATTGGCAATGCACTAATTTGTAGAGTAATGAGGGGATAATTATTGGGGGAGGTTTATCAAAGTGTTTGCGACAGAATTCGGTCAAGCCACAAATGCTTTGTGCCCCATTACACCGTATTATAGACAGTTTTCTGACTAGTATGGATAAGGGGTATGGTCTTCAAAAGGGGAAAAAGTCCAAAAATAGACCCAACTTTTGGTGCAGTTTTCTGGAGTAAACTAAATCAACTAATAGTGCAAAGTATGACTAGAAAGCCTTCTACTAGACCAGATTTATCACTCAGCATCAGGCACAAAATCTGGTGCTGTAACAGTTTTGATAAATCTCCCCCATTGCCTTTATTCTAAATTCTATGATGCATTAACTGTCTAACGGAACTATCATTGTTGACGTAATGCAAGGGGGAAAATGAGATTTCACATATTTTTACATTTTTATTTAGCTACACTTCCAGGTTTGCAATGCTAACAGTGGAGCCTTTACAATAATGGCCATGTCCAGGAGTCCTCCCGGACCTGACCCCGAACTTCATTAGAAGGCATTTAAATGGCTGCAGGCAGGACACCTCCATTTTGGTGAGGATTGTTGCTCCCTGATGAAGTAAACGGGATCAACGAACCTCCCCAAAATGGGTTGGCTCAGCCGGCTCGCAGCCATTTCAATCCCACTTGGTGACTTTGCCAGCAGCATTTAAACAGTTTACAACTGGCTGCCAGCAGAAGTATATGGTAAATGTTTTATTTAGTATTTTTGATCTAACAATTGAAAAGGGGTTAATTCCGTCATAAGTAACAGCTGATATTTTCTTAGTTCTACTAAAAAACAGATATTCATTGTGATCATCCTATCTAGCAAATCACTGGAAAATCTGCTCTAACAACATCCACTTATGTCATTGAAATCATTTTCTGAACACTATAAATGTGAGAAGTAGAGGCATTATACATTAAGTACAGAGTAATGGATAGCAACCAACTCCACATGTAATATGCCTTATACTCAGGTACATTAGTACAGAGATAGAATACCACATAATAACTGAACAGGAATTGTAAAGTCTTCCAGTTTACACATACATCAATGCACTGACAGTGCCACCTGTTTGTGGGATTAAGTACTGCAGAGGAAAGGTCTCTTAGAACATATGTCTTCACTCACCCAGAATGGATGGGGCTGGAGGAGAGAGCCACATTGTCCAGATTGTCATTCCCCCAGCTGAGGCGATATGAGTTCTGTTCTGATTTTGTTAAATATGTGACCTAAGCAGTTAAACAAAAGTAAAATGAATCTGAATCAATTCCATACAGATAAAGAAATTAAAGAACGACAAGCAATAGAAGTGAACTACTCAACACCTTAAATAGATAGATAAACTGTCTAAAAAGAGTTTTAAAAATATTTCAGCTAATGTAATGTATCTGTATGGTTTTCATGTTCTGATGACACATTCACATGTCCTATTTAGGGCCAAAAATCTACTATCATTGCAGTATTTTTCATCCTCTTGCATCACTGTTTTATATTATGCAACGTTCTTAAAAACTTCACTTCAAAAAGTTGACTGTGAGAAAAAGTACAATATAAAATTATATTAATTCATTTAAAACCATACGGGTACAATCATCCCGTGTACAAAGACCCCCTGAGAAGATCTAGTCAGGACTAGTCTCACTTATACTCAGTAGCTTTAGAACCTACCTCTTGCTGACTGCAATGAGTAGACCGTGCCCTCTAAGTACAGCTATCTCTATTCTTGTCGCTGACTAAGGCTATATTCACACTGCGTTGCCTGCCCGTACCGTAGCGGGCAACGGCAGTGCATGGGGAGAGGAGGTGAGCGCAGCTCACCCCCGCCCCTCTCCATAGGAAGTAATGGCGCACGGCGCCGTAATACGGGTAAAGATAGGACAGGTCCTATCTTTTTCCCGGGTACGGAGCGTTACGGTGCCGCACGTACCCGGGAAGGTGCCATGCTCCCATAGCCGTCTATGGAGGACGTATATCGGCCGTATATACGTCCTCCATACGTTAGTGTGAATATAGCCTAAGTCACACACCACCTACCACAACGTATCACACAAAGCTGCCTGATCCACCATCATTCAATTTTCATGATTAGTCTCTCCATCAGGCAACCCTTCAGAAATGGGTGGGGCATTCTATTTAAGTTCTTGGGGTCTCTGGTGCCTGTGGTACCCCTGATATCAATGTGGGGGGTATGTACACACACTAATGTGCTTGTCTAGCTGACACAAATACAACTTGAATATGACCCCTGATGATAAATATTCAATCTAGAAACACATGGGGTCTTGAGATAGCAATGAATTGATGATGCATCTGGCAGTGATGCGTCATAGGAGGTAGTTGGTCAGCAACAAGAGTAGAGTTACCTGTACTTAGAGGAAAGGGTCTTCACATCAAAGTACAGGCAGTTCCCGGGTTACAGACAAGATAGGGTCCGGAGGTTTGTTCTTAAGTTGAATTTGTATGTAAGTCGAAAGTGTATATTTTATGATTGAAGTTCTAGACATTTTTTTTCTTTTGCCCCAGTGACAATTGGAGTTTCAAAATTTTAGCTGTAATTTGACCAAGGATTATCAATAAAGCTTCAATACAGGCACCTTACAGCTGATCATTGCAGTCTGGGACTATAGTAAAGCATTCAGAGAGCTTCACAGCAGGTAGAGGGGCCCGTCTGTAACTATGGGTTGTCTATAAGTCGGGTGTCCTTAAGTAGGGGACCGCCTGTAATCAGTAAGAAGCCTTCACTATTCTATATGGAATTGAAATATATGAATATGCGGCTCATTTGTAGCAATTAAAAGACAGCATCATTGAAGGGATTAAAATACCAAAGCTTGTCTATAAAGTCCAAAAAAAAGCTGTTAGGATTAGAATTTGCAAAATGTAAATTTGTTAAAAGCCATATCAGAACCCCCCTCCCCATTGTTGGTGGATTTCTGATATGACTGAAATTAAAATAACGAGAAGAAAAACTAAATCACCCACCTGGTCATGGGGTATGATGACAGAGTCGTCTATAATGGCGCTGCTCCTGGGGTAAGAGTGATGACTCACTGAGTGGGACCTGTCTGAACTGAAGGATCGCAGGCTGGTCGGTTGACACATACAAATCACCAGAAATGTGAGGGTGGAATGGAAAAGGTGAATGGGAAAATTAGCCATTAGCTCCTGGTGCAACTTCCAGGGGAAAATTTATTTTTTGCAAGACCAAATTTTGAATACAGAATTTTATATTCTTAAATATAATAAAACATATGCCAGTGAACCCTAACTATTTTAAGGCGTATCTCACACTTGCAGTACTCTTATTTATAATCTGTACAGTTGTCAGCAGTCCTTCATTTACCAGGACTGCCCTAATGTTTTGGTAACATTTCGGGAAAATTCAGCTTATTCCAGTCCAAAAAGGGATGTTGTCTAAACAAAGCCCAAAACTGGTAAGTTTTTTGTCCCCATATAGGAAATCTTTGCAGTTTTGACCATACAACACTGCAGACCGTGTTACCTACCAGTCCTACAGATCTGTGTGTAGTCATACCTTGGTGTATGTTGTATGTAGTGACAGGACAGCTCTACAGTTCATGCCAGGTCTCTGAACAGGTCTCACAGCCTGAAGAGCTTTCTGCTGTCTGCACTATGCTGCTCCACAGCCCCTCCCCTTCTAAGAGTAGAAACTGCATCATGATTTTGGTTGGGTATTTACAACAATCACTCATGGCAGGGGAGGGGCTGTGCAACGTTTCATTTCAAAGATCAGAAAGCTCTTCAGGCTAAAAGCCACTTGTAGGAACTGCCAACCTGGATTTAAACTTCACTTTCCATAATCTTGCTGCTATTTACTACACACTAAAGTATGATGACATAGATCTCCAGAGCCTATACCTAGCACTGTCTGCAGTTTATTATGGTCAAAACTAATAATGGATTCCCTTTAAATTGTAATGTATGTGGATGTCAAAATAAGGAATCATTTACACAATTTATAATTTGTGAGATTTAAAGGGTTTGTCTGGAATCAGAAAAAGGTTTATATATGGCTTGGGGGTGTATTAAAACGATAAACATCTCCCAAACACAACAGCAGCTTCTGACAGCCTCTGCTTGTATTGGAGGCCGGCAGTGATGTCATGCCGACAGAGCGAACACCGCTACAGCAGGAGATTCATTGATTGTTTTAACACAAACCACAACCATACATAAACTTTTTTATAATCCTGTACAACTTTTTCAAATGAATTTGCTTTGTACAAGCCTCTCAAAACTGAGTGTCATATTAAAGAAATCCCTTTAACATAAGTGTGATATTAGCCTTAATACAATTCTTGCAGATTTCCATTGTGGCTTTCTTTCTTTCTTTCTTTCTAATAGAAACACCATAAGTAAAACTAAAAAAAATAGTTTGGAAACAAAGAAAACCTTTTAATTAATACATAATTGAAGAAAATTGCATATCCCCTGGAAGATACTGTGGATTCACTGGGAGACTGTAGGACATTGACGCAAAGCGCAAACAGCCTTGTACATCAGCAGGATGACACTTAATATGAAAACAGGAAGCAGACACATAGATTGACGACAATAAACATTCCCTCCCCCTTAAATAGAGTATTAACTGGAATTGTATATAGGATGCAGAAAATACATAAATAGGATACATAAAATCAAAGATAGAGTAAGGACCCTTATGGCACTACATTAAGGGTCCATTAAATATAGATTTGTGATTAGGTCATGTAGGAAAACAACAGATATAAAATATTATAGGTCATTTACACTGTCTAAAAGCTTATTTTCAGCTAAAGCCAGGATTCACTGCAGGCCATTTAGCTTATGTTAATATACGGCACAAGGAGTGAAGCATTGATGGATGAGTATATGTGGTGGAGGGTTAGAACATAAAGACCATAGTGGTAATATACCATGCGATGTCATACCTACCTAGGCATGGTGCTGTTGGTAGCATCCACAAAAATGATAGGGAAGAAAAATAAATAAATGAAAGGGAAATAGTTATGAAGTTACAAGTGATCGTAGTATTAGTAAGAAATGAAAAGGCGTATAGAAAGGAGACATAACACTGTGTCGTTAGTCATGTACCATTATATATGGAAGTTAGGTTTATCCTGAGGTTAGTAATATCAGCTTTTACAGAGTGTATGTATTACTCTATATCTTCTTTTATGAACACAATAAAAAGTTCATAAATAAAATTACATTGCACATAATAATGGAGACTTCCTAAACCCAAAGCACATACTAATGAGTGATCTCAATTTACAGACAGGGGGACAATTACCCGTATTTTTCGGCCTATAAGGCGCACCAAAAATCCTTTAATTTTCTCAGAAATCAAAGGTGCGCCTTATAGGCCAGTGCGCCTTATATATGAACTTATACAGAAATGTACTACTACTAGAAGATGTACTGTACATTTACCAGTGTTCCCACACACCTTCCCACACAGTGTACAGGGTCCCTAGCTCCTGAAGTGCCCTGACACCACAACTAACATTGTGCCCATCCTGCCCTCCCCTAGCACGGAGAGACCGGAGCTGTCATAGGGACGACCACGAGGCAATCATCATCATCAGTAAACAATCCCCCATACCTGACAGCCCTGTAACAGGGGAAAGAGAAGGAGCCACAGGGAACCCCACAGGAATAACACCCTGGCTGAGGGGGGAAGGAGAAGGGGCAGAGGGAGACCGCTTAACCCCTGCTGCATCACCCTGCATTAACCCCCAGCAGCCATACCTCTGAGATCGGAGCTCTCTGACACGCTGAAGACAAGTTTCCCGGTAAGTGTAGCTGGCTTGAACTGCGCACAGGACCAGCCATCTGCTGGTCATTTTTAGGTACTGCATTTGATCCTGCGCCTTATATTCCAGTGCGCCTTATATATGAACCTAGATGTCTTAGCAGGCATTTATTAGAGGTGCGCCTTATAGGCCGAAAAATACGGTCTTGTCTTATTGTCTTATACAGGACAGCCTCATATTTTTTAAAGAGATCCCTTTGCCTCTACTTTATAATAAGATAAATAGTACAAGGTGTCTTCCCTGTATTAGTATTATACTTGCACAGAAAGTCTATTTACAACCTCAGTTAGCTAAAAATGTGATGTTATTTTTAGAAGCCATTAGAATCCATTGTGGAGATAATCATGGTTATCTTCTCCGAACTTGAAGTAGCAATTTTGCTAAACTGGAAGCTAATTGTAGGAAAGCACCAGGAATGCACCATGCTGGGAAAGCAGAGATGCGCTCATCAGCAGGCAAATGAGACTCTTGTACGTGTGTACGATCCATTTAGGGCTCAGCAGTTACATGGCTGTCATATTACATTGCTAACGTGAGACCACATTTACCTCCTTTTACATATGATTTAGAAGTGTAATATACCACATATGCTGAGCTGTCTGAAGTAACTACAGTACATATTGCTACTAACTCCAATACCTAAATCCAATAACACAAATTGCATAGAAACCAACCAGATTATAGCTTTAATTGTATCAATGCCGTTTGGAAAAATGAAATCACAAGTAAGGCTAATTTCACACTACCGTTCAAACCTCCTTTCCTTACCTCCGTTAAAAAAAGTAAAGAACGGATGTTTAACATATCAATAAAAAATCCCATTGATGTGTTTAGGCGTGTATCAATTATCCATGCATTTTCTTGACCGAAAAAATGATGGAGGCTGCAGTACTTTTGCTCCGTTTGAAAAAAACACAAGGATAACAGATACCTGCCTAAACTGACCATAACGGATGACATAAAATTTACATTGATGTCAATGGGATTTTTAACTGATACGTTAAACCTTCGTTAAAACCTCAGTTCTTTACCTTTTTTAAGGAGGTTTAAACGGTAGTGTGAAATTAGCCTAACCTCACTTGTTTCTATGAATAAATGTTATAAGGGTTCACAGCTCCGGTTGAATGGACCATTAGTTTTGCAAACTATAGTATAATTTTGTTCAATATTAAAAAAATCAGCATTTTATTCTACACGTATTTACACTGTTCCCTCTATACAAGTGTCCAGATAAATAGTAATCTCACAATATAAAATAAAACTTACCCTTCTAATCCTTTCTAGTGGGTTCTTGGTTAATGTCCCCAAAACAAACTATTCATTAATCCCCACATTTTTACCTCCAAAACTAGACATTATGGATCGACTGACCAGTCTTGGATTCTTCTGATGTTTCTAAAAAAATGTTTTTTTTTTCCAGCATAACATATCACCTTAGGTACATTGACATACCTGTCTGAGCGTCCACCTTCTAAGCTGTACCTCAGGTAGGTCATTCCATCCAGAAACTGGCTGCTTGGGAGGGAATCATCTCCTAGCTCCTTCAAATCTTCAGGTCGCAAGTACTCTCCTCCATCACCTGTCATTGTATCATCTACTTGTAAAATTCAGAATAGAAGCTTTAGACCAGCCGCATATCTCACAAAATGAAATATTATGAACACATATAATGATGTATAATTAAACTAACAAACTGCTCATTTCCCTACAGGAGAAACTAAGAAACATATCATTTTACACTTTTTACTGTACTTTCATGGTTATATATGATTACCTGAAGTTATAGGCCAAAAGTTTGAGGCTGCTCTACTTAGATAATAAGTTTGAGTACTACTCAGGAGTACTGTAGCAACGCCTTGTATGGATGCAAAACAAAACTATATTTTTCCATGTATGCACACATAGCTTCCACTATGTATGCCCTACAGAGTTGAAATATGTTTGCTATATTTGTATTTATGAATGTGAAAAAATACAAAAGTACACATTGATTAAGAAGTCTCATGCCCCCGCTTGGTTAAAAGATGTACTATACTGTTCTCTTTTTTACTGGAGAATATTAGAAAAAGAGTCAGCTTGAGTCAGCAAAACACTTAGTATAATACTGTATGAACCAATACAGTTTTACATCTGTCTTATAATATACACTTGACCACACAGTCATATTCAAGCCCCAGAACATGCATCAACAACACTCCATTAAAATCAAAGTTATTCTCCAATTGTAAAATAAACAATTGATCTCACTGCAAGCCACACTGAATGCACAGCATTCTCCATCAGTCCGCATACACCAATACCTTGTATACTTAGAAGTTCTTCATCAGACATGAGGTCACCGGCTAATAATTTAATGGCTGCATAAAGCACATTTTAGTTTGTAAGGGTAGATCTCCAGATATAAAGCTCTGCTGGCATGTAAGCTGCACTCTTTAGATGCATAGATATGTAAGACATACTGGAACATGTTTGAGTGTATAAAAATGACATATATGTAACAGTTGTATAAGTACATTAAAATCTGTAAAATAAAATGTGTTTGAACTTCTGCAAACATTGGCAAGTGCTTAATGTCAATGTGCTTGTCTCATTGTTATACCCCTTCACGGTACGGCTCAAAATGAATCTCACCTTCCTCATCGGACACATCAAGGACTTCAGTCATAGTCTCCGGCACATTCAGCTTGTGCTTCTCCGTCACAGTCTGCACACAAAAGACCAATATCAGTAAACTACAAGAAAATTCACATCTGTTTGTTAGCATTTTATTGTAAAGCATCCTGTAATAGGGTGAATCATCAAATCCAACATTACATACGATGGCTGGCAGGAAGCACATCCAGCTCTGCAGATCACAGCTTTGCTCTGTTCAGACAGTTTCCATAAGTCCACATGCTTATAGCAAAATATAAAATTATAGTTACATTGCCTTAATGTAGGCAATCAAATATCAATTTTTAGCTCTTCCATATTTAAATTACAAAGCCCCAATGGAATAGTTTCTTATTGCAGTCTTATATATAACCGCTTACTGAAGTTTACCAGTATTGTGTTAATTCTTTCCCAGATTGAAAAACAATGAATATATGGACACAATTAAAAAAAAAAAAACATTAGCAAGTTACTAGGGTCTTTTTGGTATATCTTGGGCGTATCCAAAGTGTTCCCACATGTCAATATACACTCACCGGCCACTTTATTAGGTACACCATGCTAGTAACGGGTTGGACGCCCTTTTGCCTTCAGAACTGCCTCAATTCTTCGTGGCATAGATTCAACAAGGTGCTGGAAGCATTCCTCAGAGATTTTGGTCCATATTGACATGATGGCATCACACAGTTGCCGCAGATTTGTCGGCTGCACATCCATGATGCGAATCTCCCGTTCCACCACATCCCAAAGATGCTCTATTGGATTGAGATCTGGTGACTGTGGAGGCCATCTGAGTACAGTGAACTCATTGTCATGTTCAAGAAACCAGTCTGAGATGATTCCAGCTTTATGACATGGCGCATTATCCTGCTGAAAGTAGCCATCAGATGTTGGGTACATTGTGGTCATAAAGGGATGGACATGGTCAGCAACAATACTCAGGTAGGCTGTGGCGTTGCAACGATGCTCAATTGGTACCAAGGGGCCCAAAGAGTGCCAAGAAAATATTCCCCACACCATGACACCACCACCAGCAGCCTGAACCGTTGATACAAGGCAGGATGGATCCATGCTTTCATGTTGCTGACGCCAAATTCTGACCCTACCATCCGAAAGTCGCAGCAGAAATCGAGACTCATCAGACCAGGCAACATTTTTCCAATCTTCTACTGTCCAATTTCGATGAGCTTGTGCAAATTGTAGACTCAGTTTCCAGCTGAAAGGAGTGGCACCCGATGTGGTTTTCTGCTGCTGTAGCCCATCTGCCTCAAAGTTCAACGTACTGTGCGTTCAGATATGCTCTTCTGCCTACCTTGGTTGTAACGGGTGGCGATTTGAGTCACTGTTGCCTTTCTATCAGCTCGAACCAGTTTGCCCATTCTCCTTTGACCTCTGGCATCAACAAGGCATTTCCGCCCACAGAACTGCCGCTCACTGGATGTTTTTTCTTTTTCGGACCATTCTCTGTAAACCCCAGAGATGGTTGTGCGGGAAAATCCCAGTAGATCAGCAGTTTCTGAAATACTCAGACCAGCCCTTCTGGCACCAACAACCATGCCACGTTCAAAGGCACTCAAATCACCTTTCTTCCCCATACTGATGCTCGGTTTGAACTGCAGGAGATTGTCTTGACCATGTATGTCTACATGCCTAAATGCACTGAGTTGCCGCCATGTGATTGGTTGATTAGAAATTAAGTGTTAACGAGCAGTTGGATAGGTGTACCTAATAAAGTGGCCGGTGAGTGTAGACTAAAGGCACAACAGAGATGAGAACATGGCTTCTTTGTGCTAAACTTTTGAATGGTGAAAACTTATGGCTATAGATGAACAGTAATGTCAAGTGGTCACAGAGCTTAAACTATTATGTTCATGTTATTTTTAATCCAGAATAAGACCCCTATAGGGTATATGCTTATTGTCTTCAGGGGAAGACATGTTGGGTTCATGTTCATGTATTCTTTCATACAGGCAAATATTTATTTACATACATGTTAAGTTTTGCGAAAGTTGCAGTGGATGCCTCAGGCAGTTCATGTGTTAAAATGTGTTTTTGTTTTTTTTTTAAACAAATCTATGACAGATTTTCATAGACAAAGATAGCACAGATATAACAGCAGGCGGGTGGGCAGTACTGAAATTGGTATAGAGGAGGGGGAGGTGGGGATTCATACATATAAAACTGATTAGACAAGAACCTCATTTATGGCTTGCATGAAGGTTAAGCCTGCCTGGAGAGAGTGCACAAGTGTTACAAACTTGGGAAAAGTAAGTTTGGCACTCAACCCAAGTCGCTTATGTAAAGAAGAAAGCCTAAGATTTTGACAGCCATATAATTATGCATCTTCTGTGCCAAGGCTTCCTTTGCAAGCATTGTGAAAAGTGGCAATCTGCCTATTATTTTAAATTACATTACACATCTATTAGAATGTTATTTAAAAAAAATCATATAGAATTCATAAAGTATATAGCCAGCAAAGGAACACAATACAATATAAATATATTACACAACATGAGATAAAGCGCTGGGCGGAGGCTGTTAAAAGCCAGGAACAGATGGGTCGGAATGTTGTTCTGAATGTGGCCTAAAAACATTGTGACCGCAACAAACAACAGCCATAAATTAACGGTTTCAACGGCATTGCGGTTGAATTCAACATTTGCAATGCAAAGACTGAATTCCACAACCTAAAGCTGTGTTCGCACAACAGCCTTGAGCTTCGAAACACATTTCAAGCGTTCCTCCCTGAACACACATGCGTTTTGACCTAAATGCTTGCTAAGAAGCAACACCTGTTTTGTCAGACCATGTGTTGTTACTTACTGGGGCTCATTTACTAAGGGTCCGTCAGACGCATTTTCGTCGGGTTTCCCGACGATTTCCGTTTTGCGCCAAATTTCCCTGGGGATTTCTGCGCACCCAATCGGATTTTGGCGCATCGGCACCAGCTTGCACGTGGCAGAAATCAGGGGGCGTGCCATCGGACAACCCGACGGATTCGGACAAACCGCGGAATGTAAAAAAGGAATTGTGTCGCAAGATCAAGCACTCACATGCGCCAGGAAGAAGAAGGTGAACTACAGTGGACCTCAGCGCAGAAGTGACGAATGCAGGAACACGGGCGCACGAGCTTAGCGAATTGCGGCAGACCCGAATCCTCAACGGACAACGCACTGCATGATTGCGACAGGACCGGGTAAGTAAATCTACGCCACTGAATGCAAGCATTTTGGTCCAAATGCATATGTATTCACAGAACAGTCATTCCTGATATACTTGGCATGCAAACGCAATCCAAGCGCAACACTGAACAGGGCCTGAATGGGGAACAATAAATAACATGTGTTTAATTAGTTAACTGAGTTTCGACTACAGGTTGTTATTGTTTCTTGTGGAGGTACAGCCTATTCTGCTTTGGCTAACCCACAGCTAACTCGCCCTGTACATACAGCATATGTTACTATAGTCTTTGTGACAACTCCGGAGAAGACGCAATAGTACTGGTAGGAGAATACTACAGTACAAGACAAAATTTATATCCCATCATTGAGTATGAATACACAAGATTTGGCGAGTATAACCAACAAATCTAGATATAAAGGGGGGATCCATATGACCCATTTTTATAATACAATGGGAGCACTTATATTGGAACTTGGTGTTGTTTTCAGTGATTTGAACTGTTATATTGTATTATGGTGCACGGCCTTAATGTATTTGGTGCACCACAAGAAGAACAAATGAGCATCAGATATTTTAACCCATACTCATTAAGGGGTTCAGAAGTTTCTTTTAGACTTTAGTCTAAATTTGTACCAAAAAAAGGGTTGGGAGACCAGAAGTGCAGGAAAATTCTCAGGATTGAAGAGGTGGACCCAGATTGAGCAACAAAAAAAGGCATAAGTGTCAAAAAAGAAGCTAAATTGTGGCACCGACATATAATATATGGTGCACAAGGCAATAACAAAGACCACCAAAAAACTGACACAAGCCCAATCATAAATGTCCCCCATAGTGTTTGTATATATCAATTGCCAGGTGTGTTAGAGGAAGAAAGAAAGAACTCTTCATTTCTTCTAACTATTGCTAGTAAAGGGGATTCCTGAGCTGGTTATATACCCAAGAAGGGTATAGAAAGGACTCTAGGACTATAGTATGTGTCTACAGTGGATAAGATGTACCTTGCCACTCTCCATGGTGCACAATTTCTCCACAATAAAGAAACGTCATGAACAGAGATGTATTTGCAAGTAAAATGATGAATTCATGAACTAATTCTGACACAAAGGCATGAATCACATTGTATAGTACTCACACACTGTAATTATCAGAGTCTTTGTAGTGTATTGTTTCTGTCACATCTGATGTTATCAGGCTGGAAACATTTAACCCATTTTGAAGCAATGTATAAAGTGAATTGTGCAGTTCTTAAAGACATATAAAACCATTAAATTGAAATATTCATAATCCTCTAAATTTAGTAAACTTTATGTCTATAATATGTGGTGTGTAGAGGGTGGGGAGCGAGTTCTCTATGTGTAAAGCTGAAGTTGTTAAACATATCAAGTATTTTTTACATCTTTCACTACTCATGATTGTTTTCCCATATAGAATACAGCAATTTCAGACACCTATATGAACACTTCTGGAACACAGCAGGTCCCAATGTCATGACTGTTGTCCTAGCACATGCATTACTGACAAGCTGGAGGCAATACTCACAGTGGTTGTAGTGATAACTTCTTCTGTGACAACCTTCAGTGTGTCCACAACAGATATATATCCCAATCGCCTGGCAATCGCGAGGGCAGTGTTGCCATTCTGCAGGGGAAGATGAAATGGTGGAGACAGAGATGAATTGTGAGCCAATGAGATCACACACAGTACAGTGAGTGAGCCAGCCTTTCCATCCAAAACAAGGAAAAAGCGCTACAGTAATGTGTAGTTGACTTCAGAAGTCTTTCTGTGCAGCTTCAATCCCCATAGCAACACAACACACTGACATCTGCCAGCTTCTCCGCAGAAAAATCTTCTGTCTGCTTTAAGGATGTGAGACATCGGATGAAATTTGCCTTAAATTCCAGCTACTTAAGATGCCGTCAGATGCAGGATTAGTGTAGAGATAACTTACAAGGGGTAATGACACTGCTTGTGTATCTATATTTAACAAGTGAGGGGTATTTGTGCTGCAGTGTCCACCCTACAGGACTGAATAACCCTAAAAACACTTATCAGAACTCTGGGCTTCCTTAAGAAAAATACCACCACATAAACACATCTGACAGTCATTTAGGAGAAGTCATTTCCATAGAGGAAATTTTTAGTCGGCTATCTAAATAAAGGAAACTATAGGTCAGTAAAATATCTCTGAGGAAAACCTTTCCATTGGGCTCAATAAAGCACATAATATTAGATGTTATGGCTGCACAATGCATTAGTAATTGTAACTGCAAGTTCAATTCTCAGGGCTAAAACCATGGTCGGTCTGTGAATCCCATTGTATGTGTGGCCACATTTCACATACCGACTACAAGGCTGAGGATTATAGTATATTATATACTATAATAATATTATATAATATTATAGTATTATTTAGCACCTCCATCCCAGCAAAGCAGTAGTACCAGACTGTAATCATTTGGTCCTTATTACAGTGGGGTAAAAAAGTATTTTGACAATTGTTCAAGTTCTCCCACTTAAAAAAAAAAATGAGAGAGGCCTGTAATTGACACCATAGTTACACCTTAAAGATGAAAGACAACATGTGAAAACATATCCAGAAAATCACATTAATTTATTAGCAAATTATGGTGGAAAATAAATCTTTGGTTAATAACAAATGTTGATCTCAACACTTTGTTATATATATTTGTTGGCAATGACAGAGGTCAAATCTTTTGTCAATTCTATAAATTCCCTCTGTGTTTACTCATTGAAAGTCTTATGTCTACTATTTTAATAAAGTTTATTTGAAAATAAAAAAAACGCAAAACAACGTTTTCTGTAAGTCTGCACAAGGTTGACGCACACTGTTGCTGCTATGTTAGCCCATTCCTCTTTGAAGATCTCCTCTAGAGCAGTGATGTTTTGGGGCTGTCGCTGGGCAACACTGACTTTCAACTCTCTCCAAAGGTTTTCTATGGGGTTGAGATCTAGATACTGGCTAGGCCAGTGATGGCGAACCTTTTAGAGCCGGAGTGCCCAAACTTCAACCAAAAGCCACTTATTTATAGCAAAGTGCCAGCGCAGCAGTTTAAGCAGTAATTTTTTCTGCTTGTTCTTTGACAACTTTCAATCGTTCAGCCTGCTAAAGACACCAATGCAGTTGAAAGGAGGAGGGCAAACTCACCTATCATTGTAGGAAGATTCTGTAGGAAGATTCTTTGAGTCCTGTCTGGTGAACTTCATGCTGGGGTGATGGCCTGGGTGCCCACAGAAAGGGCTCCGAGTGCCACCTCTGGCACCAGTGCCATAGGTTCGCCATCACTGGGCTAGGCCATTCGAGGACCTTGATATGCTTCTTACAAAGCCACTCCTTTGTTGCCCTGGCGGTGTGCTTGGGATTATTGTCATGCTGAATGACCCAACCACGTTTCATCTTCCATGACCTTGCTGATGGAAAGAGGTTTGCACTCAAAATCAAATACATGGCCCCATTAACTGTTTCATGTACACGGAGCAGTCAACCTGGTTCCATTGCGGAAAAATAGCCCAAAAGCATAATGTTGCCACCCCCATGCTTTACAGTTGGTATGGTGCTCTTTGAATGCAACGCAGCATTTACTGTGCCTCAAACACCATGAGTCGTATTTCTACCAAACAGTTCTACTTTGGTTTCATCTGAACATTTGGCATTTGCCCAATACTGTTCTGGAACATCCAAATACTCTCTATCAAGCTTCATAAAGGCCCATCAATGTACGGGCTTAAGCAGGGGGACATGTCTGGCACTGTGGGATCTGAGTCCCTGGCAGCATAGTGTGTTACTGATGGTAGCCTTTGATATGTTGGTCCCATCTTTCTCCAGGTCATTCATTAAGTCCCCCTGTGTGTTTCTGGGATTTTTGCTCACCATTCTTGTGATCATTTTGACCTCACAGGGTGAGATCTTGCGTGGAGCCCCTGATCAAGGGAGATTATCTGTGCTCATCCCCTTGACAAAGCTAAAGTGCGAAACGCGCATTGGGGTTGCCGGAAACGTGTGAAACAAACATAGGTAAGACACCATCAAATCCAAGTGCTAGATGAATAATCTCTTTTGCATTACGTGTTATAACTTTTATAATCATTGAAATAAATGGAAAGAAAGCAGATATGTATATATATGAGCAAAATCTTTATTAAACAAAAGGCAGAAGTTAAAAACACTTTAAAAACCCGGAATGGGTATACAATCAGAGAACTCCCCAAGTGGTTATAGTATGATAACTCAAAGTAAAGATCAAAAGGTGAGCTGGGCAGGCAGGTAAGTATATAGTATAAGTACAGTGGAACTGCAAGTAATAGCACACCACAGCCCCACACACATACAAAAATACAATGAAATTACATTACCGTTAATGAGAACCTGGGGAGGAAGAAAGACCCCAAGCGTATCGCCTGTCTAGCACGCTTCGTCAGGGGATGACGATACATTCCCTGATGAAGCGTGCTAGACAGGCGATACGCTTGTATCCTGCTAGACGTATTTTTGTATGTGTGTGGGGCTGTGGTGTGCTATTACTTGCAGTTCCACTGTACTTATACTATATACTTACCTGCCTGCCCAGCTCACCTTTTGATCTTTACTTTGAGTTATCATACTATAACCACTTGGGGAGTTCTCTGATTGTATACCCATTCCGGGTTTTTAAAGTGTTTTTAACTTGTGCCTTTTGTTTAATAAAGATTTTGCTCATATACACATCTGCTTTTCTTTCATATATTAGACTAGATGTGTCTACTCTTTCCAGTGTTTACCCCACTTTTTGTCTGCTAACTTTTATAATCATGCTGCATTTGTAGTGATGGAAGGAGTAAACAAAATTTTTAATTGATAAGAGGTCTATTAGATTTTAATTGTGTAATAGAAGTTGGTATCACACTAGTGATTACAGTGGCTTTGGGTATTTTTACTATATGCATATGGTTATTATCACTTTGCTCTACATTTGCTTGTTTGGAAATCCATTTGCTTGATTTTATGTAATTTGATACCTTTTATAGGAATTTAATAAAATGTATTGTACTAAATATGTGATTTATTACTCCTTTTTTGTGTAAAGATAATTGTGTTAGTTCAAATGAAATGGCGGCTCTTGAAGTGGAATGCCCTAGCCCAAGATATGGAGCATTGGGATGAATTTCCTATTAATTTTCTAATTATTGCTCCCACAGTTGATTTCTTAACACAAAGCTGCTTGCAGTTTCAGTCTCCCCAGCCTGGTGCAGGTCTACAATTTTGTTTCTTTTGTCCTTCAACAGCTCTTTGGTCTTCACCATAGTGAAGTTTGGAGTGTGACTGTTTGAGGTTGTGGACAGGTGTCTTTTATATTGATAAGAAGTTCAAACAGGAGCCAGCTATTACTACAGGTAATGAATGGAGGACAGAGTGCCAGAGGACAAAGAAGAGGTTACGGGTCTGTGAGAGCCAGAAGTCTTGCTTGTTCATAGGTGACCAAATACTTATTTTCCACCATAATTTACAAATTCATTCTTTAAAAATCAGACTTGTTTTTCTCTCATAGTTGAGGTCTCCCTATGATGTCAATTACAGGCCTCTCATCTTTTTAAGTGGGAAAACTTGCACAACTGGTGGCTGACTAAATACTTTTTTTCCCAACTGTACATCATATATCAGTATAAATCACGGAGTTCTGTCCTCGAAATTGTGGAAGTTATGTGAAATCCGGCAAGCACATTGTTTGTGACCACAGGACAGTGTTGGTAGGTTCATTATTTATTTTATTGGCTCCTACTGTAGTTAGGTAAATTGGTAAGCCATATTAGTTTCAGCAGTGGCCTTGTCTGACTTCTGTGGAATAAAAGGGATTCAGATTTTTAAAGGTATTTTGACAGAAAAGTCTTTGGCTCTCGGTGAGCAAGTCAGGCGACCAAACGTGGCCACTCATCTGCCTATGGAAAGAGGAGGGATGAGAAGCGCTCACCCATTCCACCTCCTTTACCTGGCCCTGTACACACCTGGTATCTGGTCCTGGAGAGCAGACAGCCGTCTAAATGTACCCTAACTGTAGAATTACCACTGGGTAAATTCTGAAGACATTCAGTAAATTCGATGACAGTATACAATAACAGTAAGGAAATACGAAGAAAACAATGGGGAACTGATAAAGATTATATTGGGAAATTGAATAACTTTGCAGATGCATGGGTGGGCAGTTAGGCATATCCATAAAGAAAGTGTTTTCTGAGGATTTTCCAATGTAAAAAGTCATACTGTATTTGCTGGAAATTGACATCATTATAAAATGAATGACACATCTTTTGTTTGGTTTTAATACGTCAAACAAAACAGAAGTTTTCCCCCTGCTATGGCATTTACCATACGAGATGAATATTTGAATATTAAAAGTGTACAGATAGTTTAAGATGCAGTATTAACTTTTTATTTCTGTATTGGAAAATTTTGGGAAAGGGGGTTCATTCAAATTGAATATTTAAGATTATTTGACAATTCATTTATAAAGACATCACTTATTTACCTTCTAAAATTCAATTACACTAAAGGTACATTCACACGCGGTATGCCCGCCATGCGGGCATACTGTCGTGTGCCGGAGGTGAGGAGGAGGTGACCCCTCCTCCCTCCATAGAGAATAGTGGCACACGACCGCACATCCACCGAAAGATAGAGCATGCTCTATCTTTTTGCGGTGTGCGGCCCGGATCGGCCCACCATGCCACTACTGCCGTCTATGGGGACATACATGCGGCTGCAAATTTGCGGCAGCATGTACGGCCCCACAGACGGCAGTGTGAATGAGCCCTAAGTAAAATACACAAATAACAAATACATGTATCAAACTTTTGGTTTGCCTTTTTCTTTGAGACTTTTCATGGTTCTTGTGCTCATTTGTGACTTTTTTTGCACCTAAAACTGTCTCCCTTCAAAGTTCGCTATTCTCTAGTTTTCAGCAGAGTTCCCTGAGTTATCACCTAAATCCAGAGGTGAAAATTGCGACTTTTTCAAGTTACCAATTTTTCAGCAAATCTACGGCTGCCCCTAACCTGGCGTAGAAATAAGCTGGGGAACTGTTTACGACTTTTGGAGACTTATTGCAAGTTTTCTTTTAATAAGTTGCAAATTCACTACAGACCGGACGCCACAAGTACCAATAAGAAAAAGCGTCTAAGATACATCTGACCAGCAGGAAAGCCAAGAAAAGTTTCAAAAAACAGACAGAAAAAGCCAGACTTATCATACATCTGCCCCTTGGTATATTAAGAAAAAGAAGAACTCACTGCAGTAGTCGCATTGGGTTTTGCACCATTTTGCAGAAGAACGTTGATGATGTGTGTGTGGCCTTGTTGGGCAGCTTGATGTAACGGTGTGTAACCATTCTGTTATACAAGAAAGAGAAAAAAAATCAATAGTTCAATCTAAAATGGTAAACATGTCGTTAAAAAATGATATGTTTAATACTGGTAAGTCATTGTAAAAGTTAACAAAGAATGTTAATGGAGTTGCTTCAAGACCTCATCTCTTCTTAAGAAATTAACAACTTGGGATGACATTTCCCTTTGTTGAAGGGACATCTATGTGTTTGTTTGAGTCACAAAGGGGAATTTATTAAGGCTGGGTCATTTTGCTCTAGCCTTAAAATTCCCCTCTGTCTCACAATGCACTGGATATAATAACCTGTTCATCTATATACTAACCTGTTGCATCTGTTGCACCACTGGGACCAACCAGTCATGAAATATACTTGCTAAAATATACTTCTGACATAATCTTAAAATATTTATCATTCAACATCAGGCTCATTGACAAATCTGTACAAGATTATTCTGTCCAACTTTTAAACAGTATGAATAGATCTGCCCCATAGTAAATCTGCCCCTCAATATTATTAAAAAAACATTTTTTGAAAGTATCTATAAAAATGGAAAATCTTGTTGTGATTCATTCATTCTTCCCCATATCTGACTAAATGGTCAGATCACAGCAGTGCTGATGACACAACCTGGATGCACAGAATAATTTATAGGAAATCGCTCTTTCCTATAATTTCCACCCATTTTCCTCTGTAGTGAGTAGTGTATCTGAAAGGAGTTCTGAAATACAAACAGATAAATATAGAAAAGGAGAAAGCTTAACTCCTTACATACCCAGATAATATTTTGCTTGATTATTTGGCTCTGCAAAAACTTTAACAACTTCTCCTTATCTAATTGCACATCGAGAGAACACAGGCACGGTGATACGAGGGCGGTTCAATAAGTACCCATGTTATAAATGAAGACACCATTTTTTCCCAAATTTTTTTTTTTTTTTTCAATATAGTTTCCTTTTAGAAAGATACATTTCTCCCAACATGCCTATCATTTTTTTAACCCCCCCCAAAAAATAGGATTTGTCGAACTCTCCAAAAATACACCTCTGTCTTGGCAATGACTTCCTTGAGCTAATTTTTTTCCCCGCAAGCCATTTCTTCATGTTAGGGAACAGTCAGGGAGCCAGATCGGGTGAATATGTGAGCAACAATTCATAACACAATTCACACAGTTTGGCTGCGACAACTCCAGATGAATGTGCTGGTGCGTTATCATGGTGAAACAGCACCTTTTTTTTTTACGTCAAATGCAGCCATGTCTCCTTCAATGTTTTGTCGAAGCGGTCCAATAACTCACTGTAGTATTGTCCAGTGATCGTTCCTCCTTTTTTAAAAAATCCATGAAGAGGACGCCGTTCGTATTCCAAAAAAGCATCGCCATGACCTTTCCGGCCAATTGGACTGCCTGCGCCTTCTTTGGAGCAGCTTCACTGGGAGAAATCCAGTGTTTTGATTGTTGCTTAGTTTCTGGTGTGTAATGATGAATCCAGGTTTCATCAATGGTGACACCTCCATGCAAAAACGCCTTCGGATCTTGCTTAAATTGCTCCAAACACTACTTCAAAGTTAACAGCCACATCCACTTGTTGTCCACAGTGAGCAATTGCGGCACCGATCGCCAACTTATCATGTAAAATATTAATTGCCGTTCCGGTGGGACACCGGACATGGCCTCTGTTACTTCCTGCACTTTCGTTTGTCAATCATCGAGTATCTGTCTGTATATGTCTGTCAGGCGTCCTGGTCACTCATCATCAAAAACGGATGTTCGCCCCCGTTTAAATTTGTTGAACCAATATCTAACTGTGGTCATAGATGGCAAAGTGTCCCCATAAACAGCATCCAACTTTGCTTTTATCTCCTTGTAATTTTTCCCATCCAAAAACAAAAAGTGAATTACCGAACGATACTGCTCTTTTTCCATCTTAGCGGAAATCACGAAACACGTCTTACTCAAATGGCTGCCAAATCCAAACTAACCTATCAATCAGTCTGCAATTTGTTTTGCCATCGTTTGATAGATGGCAGCACACGATGATAACAACTACTTCCCTCAGGAACGCCCTCTGTCGTTGAACCTCCCTCGTAAATGCAGGAAGAAAGAGAGCAAAAAAAAAAACAGAACAAATACATTTCTTTCTATAATAAAGCATATTACTTACCACTATTTAAATTTATCATTTGCACTGTTGAATTGTAAAGTTGGTTTAAAAGATTAGTTTAAGAAGTTACCAGGAGTCACTACTAAGATAATTTGAAAGTGACCCCAAATAGAATTTAGGTTACAAGGACAACCATTTATTATCAAAACCTTAGTTCTCTAAATTTCTCTTGCATACTGGAGCCTATATATAATACTCTAACATGTGTTCTTTTGCTATGGCTCATTCTTTTATTCTAAGTTATACAAACCTCCCAGATTTATAAAATGTCCATTGTTAATTGACTTATCATTTCTGAATTATATTGTGCTGTATTTCTGCTGAAGACTGTGATGCCTCACACACTAATGTAAAACACATGTATGAGCCACCAATACTCAAACTCTTTGCTATCCATTTTAGAAACTGTTGGAAATAGGGAAAATGATCTAATCTTACCTTTGTTTTAGCAGTGACACCAGCTCCATGTGACAGTAGAAAGTTCACCATCTTTATGTTTCCATAGTGACAGGCTACGATTAGTGGTGTGTAACCCAGCTGGAAAAAAGATATTAATGTACTGAGAACCAGAACCACCACTCCTAGCTTTTTACATGCAGATAATGAAAGGAAATATAAGCAAGAAGATAACTAATAAATGTCTATTATGCTCTTCTGTTAAAAAAGGAGAAGAATGAAAACAATAAGGTTTTTACTGATTTCAATAGATTTTTTAATAACTACCTTCATCACCTGCTTGTTGCCGATCGTGTTTCAGTAGAAACCATCTGTGATTGGGCCAAGCCCTTCCCCACATATTCAGAATTGCGTTTCAAAATGCAATCTAGACTCTGTGTGTGAATGCAACCTTAATCTACATGCAGCAGATTAACCCCTGCTACTCCTTAAAATTAAAAAACAAACTGTCAAACAATGCACACATTGACCCACATTGGCCCAATTCATGAAGACCGTACCTAGTGCACACTGCTCATGATGTTCTAAAACAGTACACCCGTTTTTTTGCACTCAGTTTGCACTCAGTTTAACAGGTGTGTGCCACAATGCAGCTGCGCCACCAGCCACATACAAGCGCAAACACAAATACGTGTGCAACCGCTCTGTACATGTATTTATGTGCAGTCTGTGCCGGTATTCTGCTATATAAATGTGGCCCATTAACTTACTTGGGAAGGGGGCTTACACTAAAGGGTTAACATTTAGCTGCCAGCCTATGCATGCTAAGGCAATGCAGGCATGTAAGGAGGAGGTCAGGGGTCAGGGCAAGGAGCACAGGGAGAAGGGGGGTTGTAAAGCGTGGGACATGCTGACACAATGGGGGCAGGATACAAACTCCTGTCCTCTGCAGAGTGCAGTCGATCCCACAATACACAACTGGCACCGCAGCTCAGACAGAGGAAGTGGGGAGAACAGTCCTGCATATTTATCCGCCTGGGACTTTTTTTTTCAGAAATAAAACTCACTTTACAAGCTCCATAATAGTGAATTCTGTCTCTTCTTAGTGATCTGGCTCATTAGGCTCCGCACACTAAGAAGAGCCGACTCTTCTGGTTCCTGAACGGCTCCCTATTACATGTATAATAGGGAGACGCAGTACAGCCAGTCACCCCATTCTACACCACTTTTAACCCGATTTAACTCGAGTTAAAGGGGCATGGTGAGCCAGTTAGGGGCGGAGTTAAGTGAACCATCAGCTTACTGAGGGGAGCCAGCTCCCGTCGTTCACGAAAAAGAGCCAGTTCTTAGAGCCGGCTCGTTCGCAAATGACACATCACTACGTCATAGATGCTTGTAGAGGAATTAATGCGATTTAATACCTATCAAATTGACTGTTAATTTTCCTTTAATTTACTATTATGGATCAAGGGAGACACAAGTATGTGACAGTGATAAGCACAGGAACATTTGTATTAAATTATTCCAAATAAAAACGTATAATATATTTTGCCTGACCTATTATGTAACATATGTAACATGGTTGTGATTCTTTTACACTAGATTATGAAATGTATGGAGCAAGCATTGAAAAATCTCATAATCTCATAAACACCGCATTACATTTTTACTTTATATATATATAACACGTTGAATGTAAAAATAAATGTAAAAATAATATAACCAGTTGCCTCTCAATAAGAATTCGGAGTATGGACAAAAATGCTCCTATTTTTTTTAAGGAGTGCCTCATAAATTTTTCTCTTATAAGAAGAAGAAATGACAATAGTGGGATTAAACCTCTGAAATTACTAGACTACATATCACATCCACATTTCTCATCTAGGTACTTGTCACTGGGGCAGATTTACTTACCCGGTCCATTCGCGATCCAGCAGCACGTTCTGTGCGGTGGATTCGGGTCTTCCGGCGATTCACTAAGGCAGTTTCTACGACGTCCACCAGGTGGCACTGCTGCACTGAAGTTCCCCGAGGTCCGCCGGAATGCACCATCCTATACCTGGTGAAGGTAAGCGCGTGTCCCGCGGCACTTTTCTTTTTTTTTTAAATGCGGCGCGTGCATGCCGACGCCAATGCGCCACAATCCGATCAAGTGCGCCAAAAACCCGGGGCAAAACAGAGAAAATCGGCGCAAATCGGAAATATTCGGGTAACACGTCGGGAAAACGCGAATCGGGCCCTTAGTAAGTGACCCCCTCTGACTTTTCCAAACCCTACATTTCCAGAAAAGCATCCTATAAATGTCCAACAAATAGCTTAGTAGTTACCTTGGTTTGCGCATCTAAATTGGCCCCATGCTTTGCTAGAATTTCAGCAACATTAACTTTGTCCTCTTGGGCCGCAAGGTGTAATGGAGTCAGTCCATTCTGTATAGAAAATAAAAAGAATACATATTGATAAGAACATATTATATTGTGCAGTACTTTTTTATCTTCGCCTTTACATGGCTGTATGTGTGTGTTTAGAGACATTGGGGAGATTCTAGATTATATTCTATGTACTTAGCAAGATCATTGCAAATTACACAACCTACAGCTGAAAGTTGCAAGGGTATGACACAAGCCTACTATGTAGATGATTATAAGATTTTTTTTTTAGTTTAACCATTAAAAAAAACACACTAAAAAACATATGACATTTAATAAAATGTATTTGCTGTATCTTTATTTCACAATATACTCTACAATATTATATTAAGGGTGGGTATCCAAGTGTATAACAGTATGAGACCTCTTGCTCATGAGCGAGTACAGACAGTAAAGATCGCTCCGTCTCCTGACCCGAACCTGTCATTACTGGAATGAACCCAGAATGCCAGTTCATTCAAGTGATCAGAGGTTCGTGTTGGGAGGTCCCTTCAGCACACAGAGCAATTTTTACTGACTGTACTCCCTCATGAGCAAGAGGTCCAAGTCTCAGGTAGTCCTGAATTCACTTCTGGTCTCATGACAGGTTCAGGCTGCTGATTTGGACCTGTTCCATGCTTAACTCTGCAGCAGTGCTGGTTCAGATTGGTTCATTGGAAATAAGAACAACAATATAATGATTTTAAGCGCTGGGGAATTTGATGGCGCTATATAAATAACGATTGTTATTATTATAAAACTGCAAGCAACTAATAGTTAATTGGTCATAAGAGATCAAATAAGCCTCAGGATGTAGGAAACTGGCTTGTGACTGTCTTATAAAGGGAATCTGTCTGCCAATATGTATCTAATAAACAGATTATCATCAACCCATGACTGTGCACAAAGAGTCTGTGGAAAGAGACCTAATGCTGGTCTGACTCCATGGACCAAGCATGGTTCCAGGTATGGGAGTCTTTGGATCATAGTGATGTATGATCTCTGCCAGCAGTCTCTGTAGTGCCATGCTGTGACAATTAGTTGTATAAAGTAGCAGGGGAGGAGAACCTTACCTTAGTGCCAACGTGGATATTAGCTTGCTTGTTCAGCAAGAGGGTAACCATGTCTGCGTGTCCCTCCTGGGCGGCCAGGTGAAGAGGGGTGACTCCTTGCTTGGTTAGAATGTTGGTCTCTGCTCCGTAGTTTAGCAATGTCATGGCTATCTGCATCTGATTCTTTTTGGCAGCGATATGAAGAGGTGTATAGCCATTCTACAACATTAGAAAAAGCAAAGGATCAACTATTTCTCCATGTTACAGCATATGTTCCTGTTATCTCCACCTATTCCATTCTATGTAAGGACCTGAAGACATATCACGTATATGTGTGAAGTATCAGTCTAGATCAGTGGTGGCGAACCTATGGCACGGGTGCCAGAGGTGGCACTCAGAGCCCTTTCTGTGGGCACTCAGGCCATTGAACCCAAGACAGAGCTCACCAAACAGAACCAAATCCACAGAATCTTCCTGCAGTCCCAGGCAATTTAAGAGATGCTGTAATCAGCGCTATTTTAAAGCGACACTTCATTGGCTGTTTGGAACTGCGGGAAAAGTGAAAAGGTGCTGATAGAACTGCATTGTCTTTGTAGGTCCTTCTACTGGACCCTACATTCTTACTGTACAGAGAGACCCTGGTGAGAAGCTACAATGATAGTCTGAATGTGCCCTCCTTCTTTCAACTGTATTAGTGGCCTCAAGGGGCCGATACGATTGATAGATGTTGAAGAGCAGGTAGCAATAAGTTACTGCTTAAAATGCAACGCTAGCACTTCACGGTAAATAAGTGGAATTTGGTTATAGTTTGGGCACTCGGCCTCTAAAAGGTTCGCCATCACTGGTCTAGATTGTTTATTGTGGCATTTATAATAAAAGATAGGATACTTCAAGGCTGCAATAGGCAACATATAAGATCTTATTAAGAAACACTAGATACATTTGGACAGGAGAAAGTGGGTACTATAAATCAAACTATACACGGATCTTTCTAGAGATATACTACATCCACCAGGAAAGGGGAACAGAGTTATACAGGAAAGCCGGTTACTTTTCAACTGTATTTTATCCAGTCCTAGATACAGGGCCGGCGCCAGCAATTGGCATACCCGGGCAAGTGCTGGGGCCCAGAGCTGCTGGGGGAATCCATAGGGGTGAAGGGGGCTGTATCAAATGAATCCATAGGGGGTGAATGGGACTTTATACAAAATAACCATGATGGGTCTTTTTGATATGATAAACTAGGGAATATTTTAGGGAAAAGGAAACTATTTTAGTTTCAGAATTTTTTATGCCACCACGTGAGTTCACTGCAAACGGGCCAACTAAGGCTCTGTCGCCCAGGGGTCTACAGAAATCTGCCTAGATACAACCCGATAAAAACATGCCACTACACATCACACTAAAATATTATATATATATATATATATATATATATATATATATATATATATATATATATATATGATATACTATGTGTTATTGATATAAAAAGCAATTTCTGCCCTGTGTTCTATAGTGTACATTCAGTAGATTGAGCACATTTATAACAGATGTATAGTGGCATATGTCACTCCATAGGTTCTCATGATAAAAATTCCTGTGTATTGTATAGTGCAGTCTACTGTGATGTTCCATACCCAAAAAGTATCCCCTATTTGACTAGAAGTTGTAACTAGATGTATGAAAACCATACAGTAACACTAACCCCTTTCTATCAAACTACTAAAAATATACATTCCCACAGCATATTGGTCTGACAGCTGACTTCCATATTATTTTACTGATTCATATTTATTTCTGGAAAAGAAAAAAGTGAATATGCCTCACTCTAAAAGTACAACCTCAGATGTGAAAAAAAACCCATTAGACTTGAGATCTCACCTTGGCTGTGACATGGGGAGATGCTCCCTTTTCCAGTAACAACATCGCCACCTTCTGGTTGTCATAGTGAGCAGCAACATGAAGAGGTGTGAGCCCATTCTGCAAAGGGCGTGTATGTTATGGGGTTAAACAGTTAGTTATTAAATCTCTAATAAAGCTACAGACATTAACACTGTAAGAAATAAAGATACTAAAGTCAAATGCATATTAAAGTAATGATGGCATTACATGAACATGATGACTGTAATGAGAACATAACATTGTGAACATTGTTAATATAATACATGTAACAAAAATCTAAGTATCTATGTCTAGAATGTAAAATGAATTACAACAAATTACCTTGCCAGCGGAATCTGGGGATGCTCGGCGTTGTAGGAGGAGTTTTGCCACATCTAGGCTTCCATACTTAGCAGCTACATGCAATGGGGTAAATCCCTTCTGCAGAAGTGAACACAAAAATATTTTTGTCATATTTGGCAAATATGGGACCCTATCCAAGGTTATGTCTAGGGGTTCACTCATCACTGCCTTAGCTTTATACTCTACTGACACCCTGGGAATTTTATTCAGGATTGTATCACACAGGAAGAATGCAGATTGGAATCCCACTTCACCCTAGTTCCCTCATCTGGTATAGGAAAAATTGGGGACCCCTTCTCCAGGACCCCATGCAGTTACATCAGTTGCATTATGGGTAAAAGCACCCCTGACTATTTTGACATAAGGTGGTGCTCCAAGTGCACATTTTCTGCATTTTTCTAACAGAAGAATAGACAACTGCTGCAGTGTGGAAACGGGCAACGTCTTCCATATGGCAATAAGCCACCAACACTTTTCCTACTGGAAGATCATCTATTATATATATTTTACAAAACCACATTTATTTGAACACCCAAAATAAATGTTTGTACACTTGGTCTTTTTTATTCTGTTTTTAAAAACTTTAATAAAAAATGTCAGGGCTCCCTATAATTCCCCTTGATTCCTCCCCTATGTATACAAGGCTCCAGGATATAGACAACAGCTCATACAGCAATATGAGACAAGGGATACAGAAAGGCTGAGAATCCCTGGCTAGGGGAAGATAGATGTAGCTAAGGATTCAGTGATTATATCTTGTTAACAGTACATTCTAAAGTTACTAAATAATAATGTAATGAATTATAATCAAAATGCGATAATTGGATGCAGCCAGCCACATCTTAACCAAAGCTGCCCGTGCTGTGTATTGGCACCCTTACAGGTGACTGGTAGTTTTTGCCACCAAGGAGCTAATCCTCCATTAAAAAAAAAGAATCTTTGATTTATCTAGTATTACAAGATCTTATTTTCCAGAATTCACATGAATTAACAGAATAGATATCATAGAATAGAACAGCAGAGATTCTAGAACTAGAGACAGATGGCAGGAACTACTTCTTTATATGTATTCTACTCTGCTGCCCTCTAGCAGATAAGAACGGCATGTGCACACATGAAAGCCTATGGAAGATCCTGCCAATGAATAATCTGCTATTCAACAAGACTGACATTACTAGATGCTAGGGAACCAGACATTGGCAGATCTGAGCCAGCATATGTGGCATAAAAAGAGGGAACGTATATTATTAAATTGATCCCATTTAATTATCCATTAAGTATTTAGTTTTTTTGGATAATAATAATGTTTATTTATATAGTGCCATCAAATTCCATAGCGCTATATTCTGTATATACTAAGAATCCAGTAAGTGTTTTTATCAATGAATGACAGTTTTCAATATATGTGTACACACAGTAAATAGGACCGCCCACTGGACTCCAAAGCAAAGTGTACAGAATGTTAATCACTTACAATTTATATTTGCTATATTTACAATGCTCATTCTTATTACTAGTCATGTTAAAACCACTTTTACCTTAGTAGGCATGGAATGGGCAGCTCCAGCTTCAATTAAGACTGATGCCACATCCACCTGTCCCTCTCGGGCTGAGATATGAAGAGGGGTGTATCCATTTGTGGTGGCAGCATCTGGGTGAGCCATGTGTTGTAGTAGTAGCTGGACAATTTCTGTTTTTCCCAAACGGGAGGCAATGTGGAGAGGTGTCTGCTCCTCCTGCACAACAGAACAGGTCATACAATAAATTTGTATATGCATTTCATATCTACAGTTTCCATTGTACTCTCCAGGACCATCACCATTCTCTTTAGAGGGGCAAATGGCCTAGCACAAGCAGTCTAGGACACCAGTGTAGGAATAAAACATCAGATGGGTATTTATTTTTATATTATTGTTATGTTCTTTAATCTGATGGGATAATAAAAGTGAATTTTATTTCTACACTGGTGCGTTGGACTTCAAATCTCTCAACATTTTGCATATGTTAAGACAATATATCAGTGATGGCGAACTTATGGCACTGGTGCCAGAGGTGGCACTCAGGCCATCACCAGAGATGACTCCAGGTATCTTCCTGCAGTCCCAGACAGCCCAGAACTTGCTGTGCACAGAGCTATTTTAAAGTGACAGCTCTACCTGGGACTATTTTCTGCTATATTAGTGTCCTCAGGGGCTGGTATCAATGAAAACTGTGACAGACAAGGAAGTATAACTCACAAATTAAATTTCTGTGTTGGCACTTTGCGATAAATAAGCGGGTCTTTGTTGTAGTTTGGGCACTCAGTCTCTAAAAGGTTCGCCATCACTGCAATATATGATTCTAATAACTATAGCAGCTTACTATTACTATTTCATGGGTGCGTCCATAAAAGTATGCAGAGTTACCTGTCAGATGGATTGGAAGGTATCAATGATGAGATATATATGTAGACTCCAGATATATGGGACAGGAGACAGAGGAGAGTCCCAGAATGATAATATGGGGTTAAAATACACCTTGCTCATCTATCATCAAGTTACTTTCCAAAGAAAATGCTGGTTTTATGACAACGCAGAATGATTCAGAATCGCAGGAAACAAAAGACCAGCAGATATGATAATATCACCAGCTTTTACACCTCTAAGCTAGCAACACCCTGAGTTAGGGTGTAAAACATACTTTTGAGAAATACATCTTCTGGCTCAAGTCAGGGTGACGGCACATGTAGCGCTTTGAACGCATTTTTGGCCCGTTTTTAAGCCGTCTGTCAAAAAATGCTTTTGACCAGTTTCAATTAAGATAATTGGTCAAACATGTCTAAAACTGTTGCATTTTCAAAAAACACATGCGTTTTTAAAAACCGCATTCATTTTTTAACACATGCGTTTTTTGACGGACTGCTTAAAAACATAGAGATTGTTGTGCAGGTGGTGTGGATCCAGCTACTTCAGCTCTGTATTCAGCACCATGGACAACATGTTAAACAGCTGTGCTTCACAGGAAATGTCCCTGGTTGTTGCAAATTTTGGGAATACTAAAAAGGATATTTCATACTCTCCCCTGGGTGCTGTCAATTTACTGGTGTAAAAGCTGATGATAGCTTCCTTTAAAGTGTTAATTATATTCACTTGTGTGTGTCATTTGTATGTCATATCCCACAATGCAGTATAATGTATACCACAGGTATGCAGGATATTTTTATTTGCATTATCGTCTCTAAATATAATGACCCACATTTGTTAACTGGTAAAGTTTTCTGATGCAAGTTTTCTGACACCAGTATTGTGTCACGGCGCACAATAGAGTCGCGGCATACAATACTCTGCAACTAAAGGGGCATCCCAGTGTGCATACGCACTGGCCACCACATTTATGTTGACAAGTCTGACATAAATGTGGCACATGCCCATTAAACTGAGTGCACCAGAAAAAAACCGGTGCACTCAATTTATGTGGGTTTTGTGCGTGCCATATTAATGAAGACCTTGTGCCGGTCTTCATTCATTTGGCGCACTCTGCACATTAGTGAGGCAAACTGCAGTTTCTACACCTAGTACAATTTGCCTCACTAATAGTAAATGTGGGCCAATGTCTTGTGATATATATCGACTTTAGAATTAAGAAACACAATGAAAAGGTCTACAACATTGATACAGCTATATCTTCATCACAGCCTACTGAATATACCATATGTTAGTTTTCTATACAATATTAGGAATAATTGCTATACATGCATAATATAATTTTCCCCATAGATGAACACATGGGCAGATTCCCGACCTACCCTCGCTCTGGCATCCACCAGTGCACCATTTCTGAGAAGGCAACGGACCACTTCAACCTGCCCTGCACGAGCAGCCATGTGTAATGCTGTCTCTCCTCGCTGAAAATACAAAGATGGAGAATGATAGATTTCAGTGCTAGGCCTTTATGTCTTATATATTCGCTTAAAATGTAATGAATCAGAATTTGACTTGATATAATTCATCTTGGATTTCTACAGAAAACTTACAAAATAAAAGTGTTAAATTATGTTTTATTTTTGCATTATTTTTGCATCTGTATGTACCATAACATGAACACTTACATAGTAAAAAAGTTTACAATTTTTGCAGGATACCATTTTATTGAAAAGAATACTGGTAATTGAAACTTTTTAATACTGTTGTCATAAAGGCAAACTGATACATCTCGGCGAGGGTCAGAAGGTAAGAGTTCTCCTTAATACCAAGTATGACCAACAAGAAGTCTAATAACATGATGTGGGATTAAGCCAAAGCAGTATATCTATTCCAGAAGAAACAGACTCCCAACTGTAGACATCACTGTTTTGACCTGATTGGGTCTCCTCAGTACAGTGTAGGAAAGTGGTTTGGCTGTGTGAGAGGCTATTGACTAGGGTCAATAGTTCTCCTTCAGGAGAGTTTGCCAATTCAGGCCGCCTTATAGACGTGTGGAGATTTGCAGCCAAAGATGCTCCACTAAGGAAACATGTTTTCCAAGGTGTTAAATGGAAAACAATGCCTCCTTTTGCTAACTTCAAAGGCAGCCCCCTTAACACCAAGTATGACCTACAAGAAGTCTAAAAACATCTTTGCAAAGTAGTTTTGCCATGGATATATTCATCATATAAGCTGGAAGCATTTTTTGGTGTAATATACAGCAAAGTTAGTAAACAGTGTATATGTTAATGTTTCCCTATGTTCCTATATACCAGATGGAGAAAATAAAGTGTTTTTCAGTCCTCCTTTTGACCTGTATATATTGGCATGATGTTTTTACTACCGTGTAGGAAAGAACTATGCACTATGGTTTATTTGATGAATATGTTGGTGCTATAAACATGAAAATTATTGTACAGATAGCATACATACAGTTAGTCTATTTATCTCATTGGTCATTGTGAAAACTTCAAGATTTCAGGATTGTGTTTAAATATAGTAATAAAAAAAAGAAGAACAATACCATAAATGTAAAACAAAAAAGTTTATCATAAACTCTGATGCATAATAGGTTATTTTCGGGAAATGTCTTTAGGAAAGAAACAATAGATGAGATTTTGGACAAGTATCACCAACTAAACTGATGATTTTTACCCTTGTTACAGTGTCATTTATGTGGTTCAGCAGGCAGACAGGGACTGTATATTTCTCTATGCAAGGCTCCCATCCTCTGCATTGTGCTCGACCAGGCGTGATCTAACAAGGTTTTTGTGCAGGCAATTTTAAACGAAGATTTATGATTCAGTTTTATACATTTTGATAAATATGGTGCAGCCTAAGACTGTATAGTTTAACATTTACACCAAGAGTTTTGATAAATCTTCTGTAATATATGTGAATGTTTTTTTCTCAAATTTTGACACACATGTAAAAACGTTAAGAAATTCCAATTAAAGTATAAAAAAATGAAAAGTAATAATCAAAGACAAAGGGCCTGTGCATCAGTCTTAATGATAGGCTCAGTAGCACACAACATGGTGGAATTACTAAGAGCCACAACCTCTTAGTCCAAGTCATCCTGGCACCACATTTGAGCACCTCAATTGAATTATTCACCAGCCTGGTGCCTTGTGCCTAAAGGAGTAATTTTGGCATCAAGAATTTGTACAAAAAGCGGAATATAAAATTAAAATAGGGTTTGTTTTTTTTTTATAAATCAATCAATCAATCGTTAATCAAATAGTTATAAACATTGTTTAATAAATGTTAGAGTGCAACAAGGGTCCTCAGTTCCACAAGCATGCCAACCTCTTTTAAATTAGTCTTAACTTTTGGAGTTACAAAACTCCAAAACAAAACTTATTTTTAAATTTGCAATAGCAGGGAACTAGAATCAATGTGATGAAAGACAAATGCACCAAATAGCTTGATATCTAATTGTGATTGTATTCTTTCTTTATTGAAATAACACTTATTGCATTGCTTGAATTACCACATACCATAAGTCACATTGGGGGAGACCACACCTGATGCAAGGGACAGTGACACCTTGGCATTCAATCAGAACTTGGCAACTAAATGCTGTTAATGTCCATTGGTGACTACTCTAATTTGTTCTTGCACCATGTATGATACATTTAATTTTATGACACTTTTTGAAGTCTGTTTTGCAGGAGACTATCTAGACTTTCTCTATTACAGCTAAATTGGTAAAAGTTCTATAATTGTAGTGATGCAAAAAATTCTAAATTTCAAAAAATGTTTGCACAATTGAGCCCAAAGTGCTAAAAATGCCTTTTTTGGAACCTTTTTTGAATCCAGAAGGATAACTTATCAGAGACTTTGCCACTCTCCCATGATTTTGCACTGTAGGTCTGCATATTAAGAGAGCCTGTTGCATTTAAAGGAAATCTACCAATTGATTTCATGCATTATGAACCAAACATACCTTTATAATGCTGTAGCTACACTAATGCAGACACATGTCTTGTTTAATCGCTGAGTTGAGTGGTTTTGCTGAAAAAACAATTATGACATTCAGGGCCCTGGGAAAGCTGGATTGCATTCAGCCTCCCGCATTACAGGGAGCTTCCTGAACTGTCCTGACAGGACGTATCGACCTGAGCTGGATCACTCATACACAGCAGGTGGGGGATGGTGCAGCGATTGATGACTTCTGCCTATCAGGTACAACACAGTGGTTACATCATTCTCTGGAGCAGTGCATACTTAATGTAAGAAGAGAAGCACTGGAACCAGGTACAGAAGCCACGGAGCCTCATTCTCATAATTTTATTTTTGTTTTTTCAGCAAAGCCAATCAGCTCAAGGATTAAACAATGTTTCTGCATCAGTGTAGCTATAGCATTCTCAAAGTATGTTGGTTCATAATTCATTAAATCAAATGGTAGAATTCCTTTAAGTATAATACCAGCACAAGAATGCCAAGAAGTAAGTGGATGAAGTGCTGATTTCTATTGCTGTAGTGAAATAGCTATTTTCTAAAAGAAAAAACTTAAAAAAACATGTGTACAAAAACTTATATCATACACATATAGTCGCCACATAGATTCTAAGGGACAATCCTGTGTGTCGAATTTAAAGAGAAGCCATCATCAGTTTTGGCCACATTTATAGGTTTAGGCCGTTGAGGCTGTAACCACACCTTTGTGTAGTTAGTAGGAGTGAAACTGTGGAAAGTGAACTTTTATTCAAGGTTGACAAGGAGCCATCTGCTTTTTGCAATGAACTGCTCCATGTCCCTCATCTTGACTGATGAAAGCTCTTCAGGACGATGGACCCACCCAGAGCCTTTAAAATAGCTGCAAAGCTGGATTATAACTTCACTTTTCACAGTCCTTCATTACAAAGGTATGATTACAAAGATCTTTAGGACTGCCAACTAACACGGTCTGCAGCTTTGTTTAGTAAAAACTGCTGACAGATTCCCTTTAAAATGGCATTCCAATCTGAGGCATTATGGCATATACACAGAAAAGACAATAATGCAGTATAGGCAGGGATCCACCTTCAGAATCTCCACCATAGAGGCACAGGTATAAACCACTATTGCCAGTCCTTTATTTTAATAGGTGGGTGTCAGGGGAACACCTACCTTACAAAAAAGGAATAGCATAACTTGTTGATATGCTGTATATGCTTCAGATAGGAATTTTGGATAAAATATAAAATGAAGCCAGAAACTGAAGACTGAATGGATTATTAAAAGCACACAGGTGAGCAACATGTAAGTGACGCACATGAAAACACCACGGACGTCCTTCAGTGAGTAACATAGAAATACACGTTGAGAGATTTATCTCAAGACTTCAAGCTTGTTTCTTACATAAGCCAAACCACAGGTTTATTTTAGACTACACTCTACCCTCGCTAGGAGGCTTTAAATGTGAGCAGTCACTAGTGGACATTGGCTATTTAGTGGATACAAACATACAGTCTATGCACCATAGGCATTCCCACAGCTTATGTCGAGCACATCAACAAGTTAGGCAGTTTTACTGTAGAAACTGACTGGGTGAAATGTGAGATTTATCAAACGGCTAGCAAAATGTACAATAAATGCGGTTATTTTATTTTAAGACATACTCACAATGTTAGTGACATCTGGAGAGGCTCCATTCTGCAGCAGAAGGAGGACTATGTTCAAGTGGCCCATGAAAGCAGCCACATGTATTGGAGTGAGACCAGACTGTGAAACAAACCAACAGGCATTTTACTCCCCTGCACAAGACTAATGGGGGGTCAACAGAAGATAGAGAGAGGTGATGGTGGAAATTGTATGGAAGAGGAACACAGAGACAGGACAGGGGGAAGCAGGAAATGGCTGGATGTATTTGAAAGCTAAGAAAACCTGTTCTACCTCTGTTATAGCCTGGATTGAAGCCCCATATTTCACTAGCAGCTCCATAACTTTGATACGGTTTTTCTTGCAGGCAATGTGCAATGGAGTAAAACCATTCTGTTCAGAAAAACAACTTGTTAGCAAAACTCATGCACTCTTCAAAGCCTGCACATCATGCAATGCATGCAAACCACCTACATGGTGCCATATAGTATCATCATACGCTGACCACCAAATGGGGGACATTTATCATATAAAAAGTTCCTGAAAATGGCTGAAAATGAAAAGGATTATAAATATGTCCCGCAGCATATGTAGTAAGAAAAATGTGTTCCACTTTTACTCTTGTAGAGTAACAGATTTGTAAAGGAGATGCCTCAAATTGTCCAAACTACGAAAGTCATAATGTTTGCACCAACTGCATTGTGCCATTTTATTAATCCAAAACACTGGTGGAAATGAATGACAGCTGCAGTATAAGGCAGAGGTGTGCAATATGCACCAAAGTTGCATCATTTTGATATAATTGCAGCAATTTACGCCGGATTAAACGTCTTATAATTTCTGTGTGAGGAAGCTTTATTATAACACTTTTGATGGAGAAATATGTATAATCATATTAATGCTATTTTAAGATATTTTAAAGGTATCTAAGAATATGTCTATAACTATACAGTATATATATATATAAATTCATATACAAATCTACCCATGGCATAAGATTAATAAACTTAATCGATAACATTAATACTTTCTGTTAAAATAATACGCTGGGGGAGAATGTATCTAAGAGGTGTGTCTTTATATGGTAATGATCTAAAGGGTGGAGCCGCAGCTAAAACTTTAACCATTCACTGTGTATGGGCAGTCAATCAATTGTCAAATTGTAGTTAGAGCTCCTATAGGCCAGGGACACACAGCAGTAATAAAGAAATACTACAACAGATCATGGCGGAAACCAGCCAAAAACATTTGGCTTCTGACATGATTTTACTTCAGCAGGGTGAAGCTCAACCTTAGCATTGCAAATGTTGAATTCTGCACTCAAAATCCACAGAAATAATTCATTTAATCTCACCCTTGCTGCTGTCAATGAAAATCACTTCTAGTTAGGCACAGGCAATTCCACTGCAGCTAACCTGCAGCAATCAGAGCCCATGTCTCCCCGATAGAGGAAAGTTTTTGGAAAGTTTGGCCGCTTATGAATATTCATGAGCAGTGATTTTGATTAGAGTAAACAGACAAAATTCATAAGGATTCCAGTTATCAGTTATAGAAAGACATTATCCTTCTCATGATACAGAATAGAGTAATTATACAGTATTTAAACATGAACAGAATAAAAAAAAACTGGTATATTGGAAAAATCTTATTACCAGGGCCCGGGCATTAGGGTTTGCCCGCTTGTCAAGAAGAAGTTTGGTGACTCTGTAATGACCACAGTGGGCTGCAACATGCAGAGATGTCAGGTAATCCAGTGTGACATCATCTACAGGTGCCTTGTGTTGTAGCAGGTGTTTTACACATTCTACGTGGTCTCCTTGAGCAGCCATGTGAAGTGGAGACAATCCATTCTAAAAATAAAAACAGCCATCAGGTATATCGTAAGTACAGCAACAAAAAAGTCAGGTTTGTCAGGTATCCTGGGCACTTTTAGAATTTTTTTCTAATGTAATAACTAGTACATTTTGATGTTTCTGATGATAAAAAGACATAGTAAATAAGGATTTGCCTTTGTCCTTGCAAGCAGAGGAGCTCCTCTCTCCAGAAGCAGCTCTACCGCAGTATCATGTCCGCTTCGTGCTGCACAGTGTAGTGGTGTAAGTCCATCCTGCAACAATAAATAAACATTTTTCAGGGTTTTCCCATTAAAGGGAACCTGCCATTAAAATTAACCTATCCAAAATAAAGACTTCATTAAAAAACTATAATGAAAAAGCATTGTCCTTATCCCTAAAAGGTTCCTTTCCATGGCTGCAATGTTATCAAATCAGTTTGTAAAGTTATATGCAACTCGCCTGAGGTGAGTCCAATTATATTAATAGAGTCCTGCATATAAAATGTTACTTTCATTGCCCTGCCTCCTTGTTACTGATTACTGGTAAACTATTTTTAGCTAAAAAAAAGTGGCATTTAGTTAATAGGGCTTTATGGGAACCTGTCACTAGCTGTATATGTAAAAAATATGCTGACAGGTTCCTTTTATATATTAACATAATTAAAGTAGAGACTTTCTTCATTAATTTTATGTCCACTTTTTGCTGCGCCAATTACGCTTAAGTATGAAGGAGTCCAGAGAAGTGCCATACCTACCTCTCTTGTTAAAGGGAAGAGATACTTTACGATCCTACAAAGGATCCTGGGACGGAAGTGATCATACCCTCTGCATTGTCTCAAGTTATGTCTTTTTTAGAACAATGCCTATGTCCTAGGACTTCATAAAAGCAAAATCTTCCCCTGAGAGACTGGAGGAGCAAGTTAGGTTGGGACATCTACCATCAGATTTACTGACTCCTCTTTTAAATGTGCATATTTTATTAAGGCTCATATGTAATAATACAATGTATGTAACTTCTGTCTAGTAGTGTCCTCCCTGGCATGTGCTGTGCGGGTAGGGGAGGCCATAAAAAAACAGATATGGGGAAATTCATGTGCTTTATCACATAGACGTATGGGTGGCATATGTGCGTGCGAAAGGCGCATGGAGCGATATAGTTTCGCACACGGGGAAAAGATCTGACATGTCCTATCTCTCCCCGTGGCCACGTCTATACGCCGTGCATCTCTATGGAGAGGGGAGGGGCCAACAAGCCGGACGGGCACATGTTTGTGTGAATGTAGCCTTAAACTGTATTTCGATTGTGATAAATTCTCTGCTTAGTGTATACTACTTATCATTTGCAAAGTACATTGATTGAACAGAACAATTATAAGTGCCATCACACCCTAATATATTGCAGCCTCCCATTTTAATAATGACTTCTTACTGATCTACATAGCATGAGCTTTAAACAGAAACTCTATAAAAATGCTACACAAATAAAATTGAAAAACAGATCCAAGCTTGAAATTAAATAATTTAGATTCCTTATTTTTCAGGAGAATGGATGCAACTTCATCATCTATAATTAATTCCTCAACAGATTTATATCTTCATTGTGGTGTAAATTATTTAGGGATCTCTTAAACTAAACATGCTCAGAAAGCTTATTTATTCTCCATTAAGTTAAGAGGAGACAATTTAGGATACAACTAAGGTCCCTACTTCCCTCTAGATGTGTCTACACCAAATGTGTTAAGCATTAGTTATTAATAAAGAATTTATCTGACTGAGAAGATTGAAATGTACAGTAAGGTACACACAAGTTACAATTAAGTCAAATTGTATGTAAAACCTTCAACCAATGACTACTATGCCTAACACCATTCCCCTATCCCTAAGGATAAAATTACAATTACCGTATATACTCGTGTATAAGCCGAGTTTTTCAGCACAAAAAATGTGCTGAAAAACGTCCCCTCGGCTTATACACGAGTCATACAGTCATAAAAAATCTTTTAAAAATAATAAACTTATATACTCACCCTCCGGTGGCCCCGACCTGCAGCGCTGCTCCCCCGATGTCCGCCCGGGTCCTCTTCTGGCTCCCGTGGCCGTCTTCTGTCTTCACTAACTTCGTGCCGGGCTCCGGCACAAAGTTAGTGAAGATAGAAGACGGGCGCCGAAGCCAGAAGAGGACCCGCGCGGACATCGGGGGAGCAGCGCTGCAGGTCGGGGCCACCGGAGGGTGAGTATATAAGTTTATAATTTTCTTTTAATGCTGGGCTGGCTGTATATTACTGGGGACAGTGCTGTATACTACTGGGGGCAGTGCTGTATACTACTGGGGGCAGTGCTGTATACTACTGGGGGCAGTGCTGTATACTACTGGGGGCAGGCTGTATACTACTGGGGGATGCTGTATACTACTGGGGGCTACTGTATACTACTGGGGGCAGGCTGTATACTACTGGGGGCAGGCTGTATACTACTGGAGGCTGCTGTATACTACTGGGGGCAGGCTGTATACATACTGGGGGGGGGGCTGTGATCAATGCATTTCCCAGCCTCGGCTTATACTCGAGTCAATAGGTTTTCCCAGTTTGGGTCGGCTTATACTCGAGTACATACGGTATATTAAGCCACCACTTGGTCCTATGGGAAGTTAAATGTACTTTTCAACATTTTAAAACATGCTGAAAAAGGTTATTTCTCATTGTGCCACCTAAGAACAATGATTTTTATTAATTTAACATTATAAAGGCTTTGCTCTAGAGAACATTTGACTTATTGGTTAGCTTTTGTTCTCTTAGTGAAGTTTTCATGTTTACAATTGAGTGCTATTAATGATGAACTCACATGATTGATAGAAAAACTCCTGATACTACTAAAACTAGAGTTTTAAAAAATACAACAAAGTAGGAAATAAAAATGTATGAAATAAATCACAAATTGAATAAATAACCCCAGAGCAAAAGAAGGGGAGAGACAAAGGATTCCAGCTAGTAACAGAGAAAGCTGTGAATTTTAGATTAAATTGACATTGAGGCACATAATATAATTACACCATTAGTATACCTGCCCTGGAACAATTGCATTATCGGGATGCAAACAACTAAACCTTGGCGCCATTGGTGTAATCGGTGTGAGCTCATGCACCGATGACAGTAGAAAATACTGATTGGGCCACAAACAGCGGCAGTGATAGGGCTTGCTCTAAAATGTATGACCAAGGCACTGAAGAACATATTCTTTTCTTTGAACTTCAACAAGTTAAGCATCTTGTTATTGTGTGGCACTATACCGAGTAACAAGTCAATGAATACTTAATAAATCATTTCCAGGCAATTTGTTGATTGTAACTTACCCTGGTTTTGGCATCGATCTGTCCTCCTCGGTCAAGCAATAATTTCACCATATTTGTATTTCCTCTTTTGGAAGCCACATGTAATGGAGTAATTCCATTCTGCATGGAAACATAAATAATAATATTCAATACATTACAGACAACTGTGCATTTAAGTTCTAATTTTGGTCAATATCACTAAATGCTGCTTTAATTACACTACCAAAAAACTATTTTTTCCTTAAATGTTGGCCTATAAAGAAACATCAGACTGTGCTATTTCTCCAATCTAAATAGTGGATACATGATGAAAGATAATTTTATGTGTATTTAGCATCAGAAAAGTTACTATAGAAAACAGTGATGAGGATAAAGCCTTAAAGGGGTTTGTCCATGAAAGAAAATTCTCAAATTTCAGTCCCCTAGTGATGTTTATACAATAAAGATCCATTTTTAACCTGTTACTTCACAATTTTACTCCATTTTATGGAGTGTGGGCAGGGACTCTCTAAACAGACACTTCATGATTCCTCTAGTGCTGTGTGCTGACCAGAGATGATGAGATCCATGAAATGCATATTACACATGGCATTCTCCCCTCTACTATCAGCACCATTACATACTGTCAAATATGTTATATGCCTCCCTCTCCCTTGGATAAAGATCTTATCTGACTGTTGCTTGTAGTTTTACTCTCCTCACGATGTGTTGTTTTTTTGCCGGAAAGATGTCAGTGTGTGTGTAAGCTCGTCCTGGATTGCCAGGGTGGGGGCTAGAGACAGAGAGGAGCTCAGGGCAGCATTAGACAGGAGAACAATATGTCCGCTGACCCTAAAGTCAGAATATTACGGTCGGGTCCAGGGGCAACAAAAATTGTGTACACCAGGACTTATAGAGTCAAGTTGGAACAATATCTGTGAAATGCTGTATTTTTGTTAATAACATTGAATTAGAAAATGTGTTAATTTGTTGTTTTGTTGTACATTTAAGAATCTTGTGTTTGTTGTCATGACCATTTAACTATCTCACGCCAGGTTACTTTAGATGAGCTCAGACTAATCAACAGGAAGTAATATGCAGTCACTTCGTTCAGTCAGGGAAAAAACATGCTCCGGACATGATATTCCGGACAGAATCCACATGGATTCTGCTATACAAATAGGACACACAAGTCAAAAGCTATAAGGCCAGCAGTAAATTCTGCTTTGTGAATATACATTAACTGAACATTGTAACCATTGTTGAAAACATTCTTACTCTTGCAGTGAAATCTACAGCAGCTCCTCTGTTGAGTAAAAGCGTTGCCACGTTGACATTCCCATAATGAGCAGCAATGTGTAAAGGTGTAAAACCACTCTGCAAAATCCAAGAAAACAGAAAGGTAAACCGTGGGAGCCAGATTTTAATAATATATTGTGTGAGGAAGCATAAGCTGGCAGCGAGGAATAGCAGGGTACAGCCTGGCTGTCCATGGAGGGTCAGTAAGTAAGAGAAACATATTAGGCAGCGATGAGCAATTGTTACAATTAGTACCAAATTTATTCTGGAGCATCGTATATGAGTGCTTTCTGTAAATTGCAGGGCTTATTTCATGTCTAAAATATCATCTAAATAGATAAAGTAAGGCTCCGTTCACACCTGCATCAGACCTAAAATCAGACTGTCCCAACCTCATGAGGTCCTCCTCTGGCAGTCCTCTATTTTGGGCCTACAAACAAAAGAAAAAGCAGTCCCCTTCCAGGATCTCATCCAAAAAGTGGAATCAATTATTGGCTATGGATACCCATGGCTGTGGCTCTAAAACACTTTTTTATGTGATCCTTCTGGAGGATTTTTCCAGAGGAAATACTTCCACGAGGATTCTTTTTAGATAGATAGATAGATAGATAGATAGATAGATAGATAGATAGCCTGGGTCTACCTTTTCACTTATGTTTTGCCTTGGAGTACTTCCCTTCTCATGAATTTAGATAAAAAAGATGATTGATAAAATATGTTAGTATCCAGATACAATCTAATGGCAATGGAAAGACTGTAGCTATTCATTCATCTGCGGGATAAGTTAATGCACTGTGCTTTTGTTTTAGTGTGCAGTTCTGTTGGCTGTAAGAATCCGTTCACAGCAGAAATACCGCTGTGTGCAGAACTACTGCTTATCCACTTCCCTGCATTGCAGCACTAGGATGTGTTTATTTCAGCAGCCATTTATGAGCTCTATCCCTATACTGCATAATATAATCTGAGTGAGGATAAATATTACAAATAATCTGGATTGATGCATTGATAATATAGCATCTATTTTATGCTGTAAAGCATATACAATAATGAATGGCTTTGCTGAAAATCTTTATTCTATACATTATCTCTTCCAGCTATTACAAGTCAATTGTTCAGAGACAATCAATCTCAGCTAATAGGTGGGGTTCTGTATTAATACAGGCTGTCATTTGGTTCCCAAGGTCATTTATAATCACTGTATCATGAACTCTACAGAACATTTATTATGTATTTAATATTTTCTTTATACTAGGAAGTCAATGCTATATGCTTTGGACTCCTTGTACACAAATGTGTGCATATTTTTGGCCGCGAATAACAGAACTGCCGTCGGCAAGTGAAGTCCACTCACATGCAGAGGATGGCTATAAAGACTGCCCTAGCCACAAAAAAGGGCGCTTTTGACATCAGTATTTCTATTGGTCTGCTCACATTTTCTTTCACTGATGTGCAGACTGTGAGAAAGAAAATCGCAGCATGTAGTATTTTTTTCTCACAGACCACAGACTTGCATAGAAGTCAATGCACCCGCAACAAAGTAGACAGCAGACGGATGACATTTTTATACAGTCTGAACATGGATATGAAGCATCCACATTTTTTGTGGATCTGCATCTGACATGCCTGCCTGTATAATCACTAAAAGATAGCACATGGGTAAATACAATAAATCATTTGCAGGGAGCCTTTCATTGTGTAGGGTGCATGTTTCAAGCGGTGACCAATAAACATCCTTGTGTAACCACAATGGGACAGAATTGTGCCTGATAAGTCTCTGCTTTCTGTCCAATAATGTAGATCAGCACTTGAACCCCTGTGCCTGACCTATCTGCGTTCCTGAGAAATACATTTCATTAAATATTTATCCAGCATGTTTATCTTTGGCCTCCTCTTATTGTCATTCCTCTTATATAGGTTATAGAAAATTTTAACAGGGTAAGTAAAATATAATAATAGTTATACTGCCCTCATAAATTTTCCTGTTCGCATCCGGGTGCTGCTGGTCACATGACCCCGAGGCCACACAACTTGAGACTTCCTGTCATTTCCAGTGTCCTGCTGTTTTCCAGCAGATGAAAGGGGTAGGATCTTACCCTGTTGAAGTTTTCTATAAATGGCCAACTCAATTAAATAAAAATAACTGATTTTGGGGTTGAGACAAACATCAAGAGATGACATTATAGTTAATAGTTTATGCCTACTATCCATATATCAAAAAAATCTCCAGGATATCATAACAACCTTCCGATGGTCCACCATAACACATGGTTCTGTTTATTTAACAGGGAGAGAAGCTGCTGCTAATATTTTCCTTTCTACAATGTTCAGTTCGATATTCATTAGAAAAACACCCACCATTCCTCCATCAAAATTAAGGTTAAATAAAAGATAATCTGATTCAAAATGAAATGTGAAAATAATATTTACTTTAGTAAAGGAAATATAAATGAAGAAGTACATAAAACATAACATGAGTGTATTCAGTGACATCACAACATACTGGAAAAGATACATGCAACATATTAAAAAGGAAACATGTATTTTATGTATACCTCTGTCGTCCTATTCACCATCATCTGAAGTAGCATAATTTGGAAAAAGAGCACATATTAGTTGCACTTGATACATTCAACACTTTTTCCATTGTCAATGGATATAGGAACTATTATTATTTGTTCTTTACTTTACTACATACATAACAAAGCTAACAATAATAATACTATATATTAGGCTATGTGTTATAAGGAATACCTTGGCAAGTCCTTTTAATTGAATACTTGCATTTCACATGACAGAACACCACTAGTGAATCGTTTTCTTCAGTCCACTGTTCTTACTAGGGGACAGTGTATTTAAAGGAAATCTACCACCGGGATAAAGGATTGCAAAGCAAGCACACTGCCATAGTGGTGTGTGCCCCCTTTGGCAGGATCTGATCTTCTTTTAGCTTCTTATGCCCTGGTTTTACAAAAAAAAGGCTTTTAAAATTATGCAAATGTGCCTGAAGTGCTAATGAAGCCTGAATCTCCTCAGGCTAATTACCATAGTTTTTAGAGCCTTTTTTTCTTAAAGAAAGGACATAAGTAGTGTAAAAATGAGCAGATCCTGTCAGGGGGGGCACACACCAGTACTCAGTATGCTCAGTTTACAATACATGATCCTGATGGTAGATGTCCTTTAAAGAGCAACCGTCATTTAAGACGATTTTGACACTGTGTGGGGAGGGGGAACTGTTGTAAACAATTTTCTAATAAACTTCATTATGAACTTCTCCTTAGTTTGTAAAGCAATAGACTGATAAGATAGAGATTTGTCTTTAAAATATGTCTACCAGATTGAAGAGGAGTCTCTCTCTGTCCTCTCCTCTTTGTTTACACAGCAGTAAGCAATGAGTGTTAACCCTACCTGGCTATAATATGCTATGAGCATTATTATATCAAACATCAATATGAAAGTGAGAGGTTAATCCTCACTGCTAACAGCTGTGTAAACACACACAGGGAGATCAGATCAATGGACACAAACTATGCACACTACAATACAGATCTCGATGGGAGGGATTTCTGAAAGCTTGCTCCTTTCCAAATTAAGCAGAATTTCTAAATGAAGTATATTATTAAAATATTCTCAAACCCCCCCCCCCCCCCCCACACACACACAATATTAAAAATTATGGTTACAGGTATAGGTGTAACTACTTCTTTACAACTTGTTGAAAAGTTGATGAAGTTGCATTTATACTCTCTACTATTACAGTCAACCCTTTGAAGGCAACCATAAGCTTGAAGTGGTCCTTGTCGAAAATGTGTTTGATCCCCCAGCCCTATAGTATTGTAAAAGAAGATCTAGTTCGGTCTTAAGGTGAAACATGCTTCAAACATTATCCTCAGAAACCTATAGCACAATAAGACAATACATTCCTCACTTATGGTCCTTAAGGGAAAAAGTACAGGTTCCTTCATGACGCACAATGGCTTTGTCATGGCTGGATAGTTTTGTGTTCAAGACCAAGGCAGCAGCATCTAATGACAACCCTTAAGAATAACACTCCCTCACCCATTTTTACATAATTTAAGTAATATTTGTTCCTTGTTACTTACTGAATGCCAGCTCATGTCTTAGTGATATAGGCATAGCTTACCTTTGACTGCACGTCAGCATTATGGTCATTTTGTAGTAACAGAGCTGCAGACTTGGTGTCATCCTTCCTGGCTGCAATATGCAGAGCTGGCAGTCTAACCTTTCCTTTTGTATCATTCTCCAAAAGAATGGCAACCACCATGTTATGTCCTTGCTGCAGTGCAACAGCCAGTGGAGTGAAGCCATCCTGGCAAGGAAACAAAGACAACATCCACATTTTATAGTAGTGAATTATAAAGGGTGTGATATGCAATATTAATTAATTTTGTTGTCAAAATAGTGTAGAAATAGGGACAAAGGAGCATTTTAAATAAACATATCCAATAATAAAAGGTCTGTAGTAATATTAATATGTATTAGATGTGTTGGAAATTATATCATGGATTTTTTTCCAGCGTTCAGCTGGCAGTCAGAAATAAGTTTGTTTCAAATGGAGCTTCAGTTTCACACTTCACATCAATGCATATTAAACATTTACTGGTTACTGTAATTCAATCAGAAAATCTTATTACATGTTGGTATTGATGTAAGCACATTGCAAAATGTTGTCCTATCCCTCAGCAAATGGCGAGATGTAGGGTAGGTGTGAAGGACTCTCCACTTACCTCTGTGGCAGTACTTTGATTAGCCCCATTTTCAAGTAAATATTTCACCACTTCAAGGTGGTTCTCTTGGGCAGCCATGTACAGAGGGGTAAATCCATTCTATAAATAAAGACAAACAACACATTATATTAGTCTTTCTTTAACTATGCTTTTTAGAATTTATTTTAAAGGGATACATTATGATCAGCATACTAATGGCCTATCCTTTAAACAGAACATTAATATCAGATTATTAGTAGTTTGACTCTGGGCAAATATGGACATAGGACATTTATGTCTCTAGAGATAAGATGCACCCAAATCCTGGACCGGACCTAATTCATACTCTACATTGTTAAAGCTCCACAAATCAGAATATCATCCATTAAGTAGTAGGGGCTAAGTATGGTGTAGTAGCTCTGTTAATAATAATTATTTATGTATTTAGCGCACACAGATTACGCAGCACAGAGCTTTGCCAAATCAGTCCCTGTCCCCAATGGGGCTCACAATCTAATTAAACTACCAGTGTGTGGGAGGAAACCAGAGGATCCGGAAGAAACCCACACAAACATGGAAATAACATACACTCACTTGTGGCAAATCTGTTACAAGTTGAACAAAGCATTTTACACAATAGAAAGGCTCCTACAAAAACTGATTGGTAGGTGCCAAGAATAAGACTTCTAATGACCTGGTATTGATAACCATTGATATTGTCAAACCAGAAAGTAATCCTTAGTGAGGGCAGATTCACATTACAGACCACTATGTTATGTTGCACAGATTGACCACAGTGCAGAGGATGGGAAATCATAGTCCAGCGCCAAACTGCACTCACTGATTACGGTTTGGCACTGCGGGGATGCCATGCATCATATATCATCTAAGCCGCGTGAATCAGCCCTAAGTAACCTGTTATCTCTGCCTACAATCTTGGGGCATTTTGGATATGCTGTGTGACTGCATTACGGAAAGGTATGTAGTAGACAAACAAATTCTCTGATCTGATTTCTGTTCAGTGCTAAGACCATAGTAAGCAAATGTGGAACATTGTAGGCTGTAGTGTCAAATATCTGGAATACACACTTGTTCTGCTGCAAAGTGTCTTAAAAGTCTTGATTCAAGTCTTGCCAATCCTGGTTTTATAATCATGCACCTGCCTTTAGGGCGCTGAAACATGATATGGACCTCCACAGGCCGCCTGTCTGAACCTCCCTCTGAACATTGTAAAACTGATAATCTTACTGCAATCTAAGAATAAAAATATTTTCATGTCTCTGGGATCAGATTCTTTTCCATCAGTATCAATTATCTGTAGGAAAAGTAGAAAGTGGTTTCATCTTGCTCTAATCTATAAAATAAAATGCCTTACCACAATGAGCATGTCGGAGTCATGTTACATGTGGGATTTGGATCAGTGATAAGTAAGTGTAGTAAGTGCAGTGGAGTTGTGTGTAAACTGTAATTCTTAATCTTCCAGATTGTCCTCTTGCACAAAGTCTTTGAATGAGCTTCCCTAGCTTTCATAACTTCCTGAAGTGCTAGATAGACATGTCTACAAACTTCTTTATTTCATCTCATGTTATATCGTATTTTTCGGACTATAATAGTCCAGGGTGCCTTATATATGAACCGTACTTACAGACAACAGCTGCCTTGAACAGTACACAGGTCTGCCATCTGCTGGTCATTCATCCTTATAATCAGGTGCGCCTTATATATGAACCTAGACATTTTAGCAGGCATTTATTGATGTTGCGCCTTATACTCCGGTGCGCCTTATAGTCTGAAAAATACTGTACTACAATTCAACCATTTAATGTCAGAATAATAACTCTGTAATGTTGCACATAAATGGGGAACATACTTTTTTTTATATTTACTAGCACTATTTATTTCTGTAGAGTTTGATTAAAGTATCTAAATTATTACAACTGTGTATGGTGGCTACAGATATAAGATCAAATAGAAGATGCTGATAGATGCTGTGGATCAAACAGGATGCTTCAATGGGAGTTGTTGGTATATAATTTTATAATATGGAAAAACATTTATGCAGGATAAAAATGTAAAAATCTAAATTAATGGATTTGTGCAAGTAACAAGTGACAAGATGAAGCTTGAGGGTCTTAACACATGTTCTTGAACAAGTTATGATTAACTCAGTATTGCTCAAAACTGTATAATGGGCAATAGCAAAATGCTAACAAATAAACCAAGATTACATGGTTAACATCTTAATGCTTACTTCCAAAATGTTTAAAAAAATATAAATGCTGGGATAGATAAAGTAATACTGTCTAAAAGTTGGGCTAAGTTCACACCACTGCTAGTGGAGTGCATTTCTCTATTCTGTTGGATAATGAACACCAAGAATTGATGGTGAACAGAAGAACTTGCATTTACCATCCATTCTCATAGACTCATGAGTGCACGTTTCTCACCCATTATGCTTTCGTTATTTACAACTGCGTTTGCATTATTTTTGGTGTTAAAAATAAAGGAATATATAATGACAGATAACAAGAACATTGTTGTGAACAGGGACTTAGAATTAGGCCCTTAGTGTGTTGCTAAACGTGTCTTATACCTTACCAGATTCTAATGCTAGTTAGACAATCTGGTTTAGTTTGCAACTAAACCTACTAGTAGTGACATCAGAAAATTTTCCAAAATTTAACACGGTAAATCCAAAAAATACCTTGTACACTTTCACCACAGTCATGTCCTTTCCTGTACTAGTTGTATAAGCCTCCAAAAAATAAAACGCTTAGAAAATGTGTTGCACAAGAATTCTGGCTTAATTTGCACCAAAATACTGGGCCAGAATTGTCAGGGCTTGTACACCTAAAAGTTTGATGTACAAGCCCTTAAATAGGCACAATGCCTGCCGCAAGGTACCATTTTCACTACTTGAGCCACCTTCCTGCCAAGTGGGCATGGATAAGTGTGAAGGGGGTGAAGCCAGTGGGGAGTTCCAGCTCGGTGCCTATGCACAAGATATAGCCTGCAACTGAATGGAGTTAGTGTAGAAGTGCCATGTCGGCATAGTGGGTGTCGGGGGAACATCATATGCTGATAGCGCCAGCATATGATTGTTGTGCCTCACTGTCTTCATTTATCTCCCCCCATTGTTAGAAGCGTGTGTAAGAAGGAATAAAAAATCATGGCAAAAAAGAGAGCCAACAATCTATTCCCTATGACATACAATGAAAACACTTTTCTGAAAAAAAAACATTTTTACATCACCATCTGCTTACAGTCATAAGCTAATACAGCTAGTTTTGGGGTTTCTGCTGGATAAATGCAAACATCCAGTTGGCAATGGCACAATGGAAATATAAATATTAACCCATTACGTTACCATGCAGCAGCAAAGACTTCTTTGGATAAATTCTAAAACTCATCTATATTTAAGTGTGATTCTTTGACTAATTAGTCAACCACTCAAAAAGACCACTTTTATGAGAACACAACCCGCTGATTCATACACCATGCATGTCGGCTTATCTTCTTTGAGAGATCCCCAATATCCTCACTGATACTGAAGTGTTCCTTGGACTATGTCTGGTAGGATAGGGAATGCCTGGCGCGAGCAGCTGTGATCACATGTACCAGCAAGAAGACTTTTTCTTGCTATGCAGAGATGGAATTACCAGTCACTAAGTGCTTGGTAACCAATACACAAACCAGGATGCAAACGCTCTCTGTGATATGCCGGGTACAATTCTAAAAATGTTTTATACTATCATGACATCTAATGAATGAAATGATACAGCAGCTGAATATGCTTCCAGTGATGTATTTATCCCATGGACTGGCATTAAATAAAAAGAAAACACTTTAATGTTAACTATTTCTACAGAATAGACATGCAGATGTTACTAAAAATTTTTGGTGAGTTATCCATTTATCCATCCATTTTTGTATATGTATCTAAAACGGTGACATATGAGCTTTGATCATAATGGTTTATGGATCGTCTGTATCACCTATATCTATGCCTGCATCTATCATATCTATCTATCTATCTATCTATCTATCTATCTATCTATCTATCTATCTATCTATCTATCTATCTATCCATCCATCTACCATCTGACCCTCCCACTCCCATACATAGCTGGGTAATGTGTTCCAGTACATAAGCTCCAATACAATTCTATTAATTAACTGTATACCACTTCATAGATCATACATGTCCTCCTTTGTCACTGTGACCTCATTGGCAGAAGATTGTACGATGTCCTCTGATAAACTATAGAACATTTGCTGGCAGTGTCCCTTATTAATCCAATGCAAATCCCCTGTGGCTAGGTTATCCATCACAGAATCCTCCAGTGCTAAATAACTGGTGGTCGTGAGCACGCTCATTTTAAACTGTAAATCCAGCAATGACAAACATTTTAATCCAAACTGAATATGTAGTAAGCCATGCTTTAGTGCCTTATATAATGTAGAAAGCACTTTGGGTGAAAAAAAAACTCTTCATTCTCAGCTCAGTTTGACTGTTCTACAAATGATAATAGGACAATTGTGTAAAGAGGTGTCCCACAGAGGCTGCATGCAAGGATCCCTGCAGGTCTATAAAGCCATAAGAGAAGATGGAGTCCCTGCTGTCTCTTGTTTTCATATGATGCCAACTACATACTTTCTTTAAGAGTCTCCAAAACTTTCTAAAGCATGTCTGGATTCAATTGACTTGGGGAATTAAAAGCAGTGGCCCAGGATAATGGTGCAAACGGCCTTAGTGCAGTTTGCATCACTAATGTGCAGGGTGCGCCAGATAATCCAATAGTGGCGCACGCTTTTAGTGACAGGTTTCAGGATGTGACACATTAGCACCTTGTTTTCTTGGTATACTTTGCTTCCTGCTGTTGCGACAGAATTGTGGCGCAGCTCAGTAATAAATGCATCAAACAAAGTGCAACCACGATACAAAACTGACGCCACAATTCATTAATACATGTGCGAACTCCAAAAAATAGTAGTAGTCGAAGAGCGTAGTAGATAGTTATGCCTTAACATGAGGTTTTGCTGTAACTGTTTAAAATATTTGGGATTTATCTGTCCTATTTAGACTCAACATTCTATTACTTACTGTCCACACGCCTGCGCACACGCTGCAGATGGCGAATTTTCACATGTGCAGGGCAGGATAAACGCTCTTGATGTATCAGGCGGATCAGTGGCGGAGCGTATGATAAACATCCACCTATGAGTCTATGAGTGATCTGTTAGCAACAGTTCTGACAAGGTTTTGAGATCTTATATACCATAAAAAGAGTTTCTGAAATTTACATGGGGTATAAGAATTAGAGGATGTTAACTTGATTTAACCACAGGCCTAGGTAAAAAGAAATCATTACAAAGATCCTTGTGGTGCCCATTCAGGTATTTGTACATTGTAATGAGGTCTTTAGGCCTTAGTCCTCTTTTTTCTAAGCTGAATAACCCTAGGTTTAGTAATCCATCATTGTATTCTAGACCACCTAATAATCGTGGTTGCTCTCCTCTGCCCCCGTTCCAGTTGCACCATGTCCTTTTTATACACTGGTGCCCAAACCTGTGCACAATATTCCATATGTGGTCTGACCAGTGATTTGTATAATGGCAAAACTATGTCCAGCTCCATTACTGTTCCATGGTAAATACAGTTTTGTATCATACATGAGAAGTGGCCTATACACCTAAGTAATGATGTTCACTGAATAAACAAGAATTGTAGGGATCAATGATTGATGCATTCAACAATCTCAAAAGATGAACTGAAGACTTTCAAGACCGGCAAAAATCTTCTTTTTATACTGCAGGGTGCACGTAGTGTATACACCATTCCAGTGAGTTAACATGTAATCTGCTATGTGAGCAATGGATATGAAGCTTCTGCTGAAGGCAAAGTCTTTCTGGAAATTACATGTCACCAGCATGAGAGCTCCCATATTCTCCATCCAGACATTCACTAGAGGCGCAACCTGCAAAATAGCACTTAGTGTAATGCTTTTACTTCTTCTTGATCTACTTCTACTCATTTACTGCCATCATGGACAACCAATAATAAGTTAATTATGGAATCGTTATTGATCTCGTGAAATCTGTTGGTAAAATCAACTGCAATTGTTTAATTTTTCTGCAAGTACCAGGCAATAATATACTGTATGTGTCACTGAATTTAATAAGCTATCCATGTAATACATCTGGGGCTATTAACGTCTCTCTCTCTCTACCATGACAAATAAATGAAGGACATGAATGGGAAAATGATTTCTCATGGATACCAAAGTATCCATATCTGCAACCTATAACAAAACAACCTCAATGGTTTCATGTAAACATTCCACCAATGAAGGATCTCCTTATAACATTTAAGGAAATAATGAAGATGTCAATATCCCATTAAAAGTGACTTTAATTAGACAGACTCTGGAGCATAGTAATAGCAGCTGAGAAATGCAGAACTTTAAGGCTGTGTTTACATAGTGCTTTTACATTTTATTTATATTGTGTTAACGTTGCATTTACATCCTTTTTAACAAACATGTAAAGACAGTGTAAACATCACATAAAGTCAATGCTACTATAATGCTTACAACGTGTTAACAAATGCAGGGGTGAATATTTCATCAGGTATGTTATGCAATTTTCGGTGTGTTTGCTCAAATATGTAAACGTGATTTTAGTCTCACACTTTGGAATACTTCATTTATCATTGGTTTTGCAGGGTTTTTTGGTGTAAAAAAGTCTCAAAAAAGTTTCATCAAAAAGATTTTTTGCGATTTTTCACTGCTAAAAAGTTGCACAAGACTATTTTCACCACTTCACTACTGGTGTAAACAAAGAGCTACTGCTAGTGCAATGCTGTGTAAAGCCAGATGCATTAATTTCGTTGCCAAGTCAGTCCAGTACCCTAGCTGGCAGATGTCCTGGGACTTCATATGAATTTTGCAACTTTTTTGTGTTTTTCTGAAAAACAAATCCCAGGCAGCAAGTAGAATATAAAACATTTATTAACCCTTTCCTGACATGGGGGTTAATAGTAAAGCACAGGCCGAGATAACTTCCAGACCCATGCTGTACTATTACATTCCACTTCTGGCACTGGCTCCCAGATGGAAAGGGCATGCATAATTATCAGCCCGCAGCGCCGGACATCTTGTCCCCACACTTCGGGTTGCGAATTACAAGTTTCTTTTTTTGGTGATCCTGGAGTGTCAAGACTAGCGACGGACAGCGTCAGGATCAAGGTTAAGAGGAACAGAGGTGAGTATTTCTAGTTTTTTGATGTTTTTTCAGCGGTTGATTTTCTTTAAAAAAAAGAAAGCAGTTCATATAGCATTTCAATGTCTAAATCAGAAAGACTGTTGATCACTACACAATCACTCGTCTTGATCCTCTGTGAGCTATGGGCTGGCATTCCTGGCACTCAAACCCATGAGTTACGCAATAAACAGCAGGTGAAAGAATAATAATGAGCTTCTTATTCAGTATTTACAGGAATGGTAGTGTGCTCCATAGACCATTGTTAATTATTGCTTTTACTTTCATTATAATTATAATGATTTCTAAACAATACATGCTTGTTATGATACCAGTGTTAGATCCATACCTGAGACTGGGCATTGATATTGGCTCCTTGCTTGATAAGAGTCTTGACAACTTCTACCTGCCCCGCGAGTGATGCAATGTGCAGAGCTGTGTTCCCTTTCTAAAAAAAAACACCAAATGTAGTGGGATTATTACATTTCAAATATTTCAATGAATAATAGACAATGACCTATCACTGAAATGCTTCTTTCCATGGCTTCCCTTTTCTCATCGTCTTCAGGCTTAGGCGTAGGCATGGACATAGTATACTCTACTGTAACCAGGAGGTGGGTTATATGTCTGGTAAATTCTAGCTCAGCTAAAGCAAAGGGTTTCAGGCGAGCCCTTATTCTTCATGTGATAAAATGCACAATGACATTTAAAGTATCCTATAAGATAACTGTTATTACCTTAGTAGAAGAGTCCACAGAAGATCCTCTTTCCAGCAGCTCCTGCACAAGATAGAGATGGCCCTCTTTGGCAGCAAGATGTAAAGCATTGAGTCCATTCTGTAACAAAGTAAAGCTCATGAATACTCAACTGGAGGTACAGAAACCTCTGTTCTAAACCCAACCATAGCAGAGAGTCTGGATCTGAATGTCAGCAGGGATGGGAAGTCTTAAGATGCCCTGTCATCCGATTATTTTAAAGATAGATGCAGGTGCTACGAAGGACCCAAGTACACCATTTTGGTAAGCCTGATAAAGGCAAAATATAGAACTTGAATAGCCCAAAGCGTATATAGAAATGTCACAACTCCAACTCCTTTAAGCAATTTTAAGCAGGCTTTATCAACGAATAATGTAGTGACTTGCAAAACACATGCCACTGCCTAGAAGGCATACACAGATGACATACATATGGGCCTTTATTACCATGTAACAGAACTGGCACCTCTGATGGACCCCTTGTTCCAAAACAAGTAAATGCAGTAGTTGATATTGACTGTTGCACCTAAATGTTTAACTGCCCAGGATGAGAGGGTTTTTTTTTCAATCCTGGGATTTAAGGGCAGTTGCTTACTGTTATACAAGCCTTACTCAACACTGGACCCCTGTGCAAGGTGTCTCAACATGCACTGGTTTTAAGCTATAGCATCCTAATACCTGTCCTAATCCCTGTTCCAGACCCCTTCCTTTGTACGTGTGGTGACTTTGAGCCTCTGCAATCTTTTTTAGTAATTTTTGTACCAATTGCACCTCCCTGTGTTAGTGTCTGTTCTCTGTTTTTACTGTAGTAACTTTTTCTACTACAGTTTCTTGAAAGAAGTCGTCTTTTTTGTATATAAAAAAACTACAGTGATATTGATTCCCATACACATGTTGAATCACAACATACACACCGCCTTGAATACAGTTTTTACACTTGTTGAAGCACAAAATTTACAAACCCCCTTCAAATAAAAAATGGCCCATTCATCCCAAAGATCCTTTTCAGCAGAGAAGGCATATGCCTCCCTTGCCTCCGACACTGATTCAGAAGAGGAGGATTACCCTTTCCTCTATTTCTCATCCTCCTCCTCATCCGGTGATGAGGGGTCCTCCAGAAGGTGCCCCGGCCAACGGTGGAGGTTGTTCCCTAGCCCCCAAGTGACCCTAAATGGACCCAACCCCTTGATAATTATGTGCCTCAAATTCCTGAATTTGTGGGAAGCTTAGGAATTCATTTTGAGACAGAAGGCTTCACATAAAATGTTGTCTTGGGGAGCTGTGGAGCGTGCGCAGCCAACCTACAGCGGGGTCTCCCACGCCCCACAGCTCCCCAAGCGCCACAACGGTTATAGAACCGTATTCACACCACCGCAAGCCCAACAATCCGTGCCTGAAGAAGGTCTGATGTTATAAGACCGAAACGTTGCATTAATTTTGGATTGCCGATTGACTATAATAAAATATACAAATCAAGTATCACAGGAGTGCCAAGTTTTTTTCAAGATTTATTGAGAGGTGTTGCAGCCTACTTGTGCACCCATACCACCAACATTGAGTGACGTGTACTACTTCCACAATTATTTTTCATTTAGGCCTCTCATAGTCACATCAAACTTATCTTGTCCCTCAAAACATAGCGTTTGTCGGTTTTCACAAAAATCTGAAAAATCACTTGTAGAGTTATGTTATACTTCCAAAAAAAAGTAGGTGCTTAAAAAAACCAAGATAACATAAAGAAGACTTTAGGTAAATGTTAGTTATTAAGTTATTTTGGGGGGGGGGGGTATGACAATCTGTCTAAAAAGCAGAAATCTTCAAAGTTTGAAAAGAGCGTTTTGTTCAAAATTTTTGTGATATATTCTTGCAGGATACCTGCAAGCTGTGCAAGAATTCCAGACAGCCGGGTGATGCCACAGGCTGTCTGGACGCAGAGAAGCTTGGGAGTGGGGAATAACAATGAGTCGGGGGAGGGGAGAATGTGCATAAATTAAGTCTCGTAGGACCCAGGAGGCACTTGTCAGACAGGACCTTGAGCGCCTCCGTCTCATTTTAAAAGTCTATTTTCTCAATGTAACGGAGGCCCCGGAGAAAGGGAAAAGAGGATCCCTGATGCCCTACAGTAACAAGGGTGCATTATGGGACTGTCTACCACCGAGAAAACAGTGATAGATGTCCTTTAAATCCAGTGGATTTTTGGCCCCACTTGTGACTGTGATGTCACTGAGAGGGGGAGGTCCACATTACCCCCCCCCCCTTCAGAGGATTATATATATGATGATTTTGATTGAAACCCCATTACGTTTGATCGCAAAAATGTGCAATTGTTTCCAATCATCGGGATACCTTGCTACGTCTTACCCCATACCAAATCAGGGGTGCTCCTTGATTTAACTGGGTTCCAACCCAGCTATGTTCTTGAAACTCAGACATAAATGCACCCCAGCCCTTGAACCCTCTCCTGTAACTGAGAGCTCAATCATAAATTATGGGACAAATATGATTTTCCTTTGTGTATTTCTAGGTAGGAAATCCTCCCCCAGACACACAAACTGTGTAAGGTACCTCTAGAAGGTATACATACCAATGCCACCTTCTTTGTTTCTGAAGTGTGAACATTGGTGCCAGTCGAATAAAAGGAGATCTTTTTGAAGTCCCTCTCTTCACCTGATTAACCCGTGTGGAGGGAATGGCTCCTATGAGGATGTGGACAAGAAAGTGGCCTAATAAACTAATACCAGTATTTTGTCAAGAAGATGAACAGTTTCTAGATTCCATGGCCCAGATTTGTTGTACCATCCAGAAAATCAACTTTGAAGTGAAATGTTAATTGGTTCTATCAAGTCAGGGAGGCAGAGAGATAAACACCGTCAAGTTCTCTCTGCCTCTGAACACCTCCGCCTATGTGATTGACATCAAGCGCCAGACTTGAGGAGATCTGGTTAATGATGTCCCTTGGCCAAGGACCATAATTGCAGTGAAGGGGACATTCTTATGCAGGGAAAGCTTGACTTCAGTGTTATACTCTCCGCCTCCTTGACTTCATTAAGTTAATTTACATCTCACTTCAAAGTTGATTTTTTGGACGATGCCACCACACCAGGCCATGAAAGAAACATGATCAAGAAGCGTCTGAGATGCTTGACAACATACTAGTAGTGTACTGGTACTGGTTATTAGGCCTTTTTCTGATGACAGGTTCATCAGAGTAACTGTAAAGTTTTTTTTCCCCACAAATCAATAGCTCTTGGGATGTAAAACAACTTTGCCTATTATCTTTGTTACCTAAATCTAGCTGTGGAGTCCATAGTATAAGCAAACTTTATGGACTCCTGGCAAGGGCTGTTGCTCCCTGCTCACAGGGGAGGGGAGTCATGTGACAGAGCTCTCTGTGTATGTAGCAGAGCTGGAAGTGTTCATGACTGTGGATACAGATGTCTCCTGCACAGAATAGTGAGGTACAAGATCTCCCCTGTACTCTTCCCAGTCTGTGATTCTACAGAATCTATTATGTCTCTCTATGTCTCTTTATTTTCCCTTCCCCCACCTTGAATTCGCACTTTGCACACTGTGCAGATAAGCTATTAACCCTTAGTGCTTATACATTGACTTCATGTAACTGTTGTACTTCTGATTTCTACCACTAATTACATGTTCCTTGCTCCTCTATGTGATAGAAACTGCCAGGCTGGTTACCATATACATCCATTTACTTGTGGGAAACTAAAAGGATTTAATGCTAAATTACTTTGAAAGAGAACACAAGGCATCGTGGGATCTGTGGGCAAGCGAACTGGCCTCAGTTTGACGGCATAGACCAGTGGTTCTCAACCTTTGTAATGCTGTCACCCCGCAATACAGTTACTCATGTTGCGGTGACCCCAAACCATGCGATTTGCAGTAAAAACACAATAAAATCGTGGCTCCAAAGGCTTTAGTCGACCCCTGTGTTTTGGTCATTCGACCCGTGCTGGGGTCACGACCCACAGGTTGAGAACCTTTGGCATAGACAGACAGACATTAGTCTCCACCCACTTCACCTCTGGTGAGAATGATTTTGGTCAAACATTTTCAGAACAGAAAATGCCATAATTTTGAATAGAAATGGGTGAACACCACAAAGTAGGCATCATTCTTATGTTTTTAAAAGGGGAATCACATATAATAATTTGGTAAAATTACTTTACAGTTATGCTTTAAGTATTGCTTTTAGAGATTTTGTCAGAACTCCTGCAGATTCTAGTTCTGCAGTTTGAGTTCTGCTGGTTGAGTACCACATCCAGATGCATACTCTGCAGAGGTATTGATGGACATCTTTGACATGACTTTGTACAAGATCTTTTTTGTAGGTAAAAAGGCGAGATTTTACATAAATGAGTGGATTCCAAAAATTTTATATCCTACCTGAGGGGGGGCCATAGTTTAATGGGGTAAACCTTTAAGGAATAAAGGTGCAAAGGCACAACTGTATGCATAGACTATGGTTAAATGCAAACAAGTTTTTGGAAGCACGCTTAGCACATTTTGGCATTATCTTGAACACAGACTATAGTGCATATACAAAATCCTTTAGCTATGAATTTGTTAATGGAAACATAAAATATTCTACCAGCTTTGCAAAGCGTAACATAAATGTGCCTAAACAAGCAATTAGAAAAATGCCTAAAACAAGTTAATTAATGGAAGTGAAGGCAATGAAGATTTTTTTTAAGAACACAGAGGTACTTTTCATGTCATTACTCAGTGATCTTCCGCCTGCCCCGGAGGCTCAAAATAACACTTAATGAATGAATATTTTTAGCAGCTGCAGTAATTTTCACATGATTATTATCCTTGAGTAAAAATAGGATAAGTGCAAAATAACAAAAAAGGGCAAAATCTGGTTAAAATGTAAAGTGTTTTCTAACATCAGAGCTCAATTATATTATATAAAATACAAGGTTATGTCAGAATGGCTCAAATGTGCCCAATCAATTGCTATATTGTGCAGGTTATTGGGTTTTTTTAAATCTAAAATGGCTCTATGATTGGATAGCTTGGATATATAAATATTAAGGGTGGTTTCACAGTGGCGTGTCTATTGCACATCCATTGTGTTTTCTCTCCACTGAAGGTTAAACATTGGTTTGGAAGCATCACACTTGGTTTCTCAACTTCGTCAGTTTGTTTTGTGGACCCTTATGGGCTTATTTAGTAAGGGTCCGCGGATCGGATTTCCGTCGGACATTTCCGTGGGACTTGTGCTGCTGGGACAGATATTTAGCAGGGGATTGTGTCACATGTGATCGGATTGTGGCACGGCTGTGCTGGCTTTCATGTAATAGAAATCGGGGGGTGGGCCGTCGACCGATCGGACTGATCGTGGGATTGAACATTTAAATTGTGTCACAAGCACAAGCACTTGCATATACCAGGGAGAAGATGGTGAATTCGGGCAGACCTGAGCAGGAAATCGACAGATGCAGGATATTGGGCGCACAATCTTTGTGAATTGCGGCAGATATGCATTCCGGTCGGACAATGCACTTTCAGGGATCACGCAGGACAGGTAAGTAAATGTGCCCCATAGACTTCTATTGCTTTCCGTGTTCCACATCAGTGAAAAACAAAGGACAGGTTTCAAAATTTTTTCCAGGGACCACTTGAGAAATGCTTGCTTGCCGAAACATGTGTTGGGGTGGACGCAGGGCTGTTGTGACTTGGCTGGTGGGTATTCACCTAATGTACTTATATTATATGATGTTTACAACATTTTTTTGATGTTTAGAAGCACTCTAGTATAATACAGTCCGGCGTATTCATGAGGGGACGAGACTAGGAGGCGGTGTACCGCATGAAACCTGGCAGTCAAGGGGGGTTCCGAGGGACTGCTTTTCCCCCCATAGGCGGGAGGTGACTCATGAATACGCCAGACCGCTGTGAGCTTGGTCCGGCGTTCCTATTGTACAGTGTGGCAGTATGTGCTAGCTTTATCAGAGGGTTCCGATAAAGCTAGCAATGTAACACTGCTATATCTGCCATAGCACTAGGAGCTACTTACTTTAATAATACGATTGCATAGCCACTAACCTATGCAATCGTATAGACTGACAAAGTGCCTGTAAGGTCCTGTTTGTGACACCAAAGTCAATTTGTCCAGGTCTGGTGGGCAAACCCAAACCCGACCATCGGGTTAGTCCTGAGGTTTTCTAGGCATAGACAAAAGTATGTGCAGTGCAGTATGTGAACAGAAACACATTGCAACTTTAATAACATATTTTACCTGATTACACGTATTGATGTCTACTCCTCCTTTTAGGTATTCTAGTACCTTGTCCAAATTGCCCGATCGAGCAGCTTTAAGAAAGCTGGTATTGCTGTCCGACTGTAAACAGAAAAAAAATTGGTTACAAATTTTCATTGTTTGGAGCTTTTTTTTCACAAATATAATTACCTGAAGATCAATGTATCTGCAATATAACAACAAAGAGAGCAATAGTTCACACTGATAAATGTGTGTCATTAAAACACAGTAAACCAATACTACAACTAACCAATATTAATATTATTATCATTGAAACATAGAAGTGCGTAACTATCTGTGAATTTCTGAGAAACTTCTTTCTTTCATGCTGAAGAAGCTTGTATCACAATTCTAGCCTCATAATTCTCCCTGTTTTGGCCTACTATGCTAGAGGGCTGCTTGACAGCCGGTACACCTGCATGTTTCTTAAATGTATTGAAAAAAGATAAAAGTTAGGCCACCTGCACATGACATTTGTCAAAGTTGCCAAGAAAAATGGACAGTAACTTTGTCTTCCTTTTAAAATCCATGCGTCCATTTTTAGCAGACAAGTGGCATCCATCTGTCATCCTTTTTTATCAAATCTATAACAAAAATACTTGATTTTTACAGTCATTCAATAGTGTACCCTGACAGCCATCCGTTTTCAATGGACAGTACTCAGATGCTATCAAGTTCTGTGTATTTTCTCACTGACCCATTGACTTCTATTGGCCAGTGAAAACATTTCAGATAAGGACATGATCCTTCTTTTGACAGGACTGAAGCACAATCTGTAAAAATTACAAAAATGTGCATTTAGTGCAGCCTTGTGCCTAAAACATTTAGCTGTACGTTAAAACTGTGCAGACTAATATTGGACCGCCTGTTATTTAGCTCATATTTTGATTCAATTTTAGCAAAACTTATGTTGAAATTGATATATATCTTGCAATCTGTTTAGGACGGTTTTGTGGCACAAATTATGACATAATTCTGTTGTAAACAGTTTGGTGCCCCATTGCGCTTGATAACCACTTGAAGGGATGCCAAGGACATCTGATGTGCGAGTGGGTATCACAGAGGGGGACATGCAGACAATGATACAGAAGGCATAAGCCATGGGACGTCACAGGAAATCTTGAATCCTGCTTTTATTGCCAAAAGTTTATAGTATACTTTGTTTAGTCTTATATCCTCACTTCCCTATACTGGATTCTGGAATGTTTTATAGTAGCCCTAAGGCAAAATCTAAAAAGACACAATCAGAAATCTCACTACAAGAATTGTATCCTAAAGAACCTACGGTTCATCCAACGGTAATTTACATTATGCCCAATAAGGGGCACATTTATGAAAAGTGTTGTAAGGTAACACAGTGAGGTATTAGACTAGAAAGTCTTATGCTGCACAAGATTCATATAACAGTCTGATGCTGGATGATAAATCTGGCGCATAAAATAAATCTATACTACTTTGCACCTTCTATTAGTTATAGCTCCCTGGTCCTGACAAGAATTGGGACCAGAAGGCGGAACGCAGAGGAGGTATGTGAGACACAGCTCCTACCTCCCACAGTGCTCCCTTTGGTAGTGTTCTTCCTCCTGCGGGACAAGCTTACTGCCACATCCCTCCCACAGGGACAGGCAACACAGTACCTCCCACAGGTAGGCCCCGCACCTCCTCCCTGAATAGACAGTGTCCTCCATGAGTTGCTAGGGGGGGCAAGGTATGAGGGGAGCTGCTGCTGAAAAGGGGGACCAAGGTATAAGGGAAGCTGCTGCTGGGATGGGGGCACAGTATGAAGGGATGTGCTACTGGAGGCCACAGTATGAAGGGAGCTGCTGCTGTGGGACAAAGTATGAGGGGAGCTGCTGTTGGGCTGCACAATATGTGACATGGAGCTGAGGGGACACAATGTAAGGGGAGATGAGAGCATTATGGGGGGAACTATACTGTGTTTGGGGGTGGAGTCATGGACAGCGCAGAAATGTGTGGCTCAGTGGGAACAAAAATTCTTTTGTCCCTCTTTTGCTTCTCGAAAGTTGGGAGGTATGTATTAGTTAAACAAAATTCAAACCGGCACTTCAACGGAGAGAGTCCAAGAAGGTTGTTACCTAAATACGTTCCTTTATTCGCATAAAATATCCATTACAACATGAGGGAAAACAAGCTGGTTAAAGCGTTTTGACGCTAAGCCTCTTACTCATAACTTACATGTTTATTGCAGTGTGTTACCTTATATCAATTTCAGCTGGCCGGCACGGCAGACGGACCAGAAGGACCTCCCCGACTGATCACCTGATACCCAGTAGTCACCTGATACCAGGTGATATTAGCTAATCATGTGATTGGGACTCAGCCTCAAGGATATCGGTAAATATAAAATGCACTCTATAACAATAAAACCTGTATTACATAACAAGAATACATAGTCATTACTGACCATAATACATATACGTCCAATTAAGTGGGAATGTCCTATACAAACAGGATCAATGTTTAACTTGTAAGTCTAAATAATGATGCACATATGTGTTATGGTCAGTAATGAATATGTATTCTTGTAATACAGGTTTTATTGTTATAGAATGCATTTTATATTTACCGATATCCTTGAGGCTGAATCCTGATCACATGATTAGCTAATATCACCTGGTATCAGGTGACTACTGGGTGATCAGTCGGGGAGGTCCTTCCGGTCCGTCCGCCGTGCCGGCCAGCTGAAATGGATATAAGATAACACACTGCAATACACATGTAGATTATAATGGATATTTTATGCGAATAAAGGAACATATTTTGGCAACAACCTTCTTGGACTCTCTCTGTTGAAGTGCCGGTTTGGATTTTGTTTTTCTATATTACCAAGACGGCTTTGGTTGCTTTCCGTGCACCAGGAGATGCCTGAAGGAGATCCCGTGGTAGGGTGAGCTGGCATTTTCTTTGTCTGCACTTGTCGCAGACATTTACTTTAATAATAAATTCTTTGAGCATATGGGTAAACCTCTGAATCAATTTGGCAGTAATAGATTAACGAGTTATACACAGTATAACAGTTTTTGGGCACAAAGGTAATACCATCAATAATATCTAGTTCTATAGTGCCCGATAGACAAATTTGTGCATCAGACTCAAGGTCCACCGAGAGCACCCTTCTGGATTAAATGTAGCACTTATTTCCAAAAATCTCCAAGCTCCCTACTTTCCCATATAATATGCAATAACTTTGCATAAAGTACAGAGCATCTAGGGCAGTGATGGCGAACCTATGGCACGGGTGCCAGAGGTGGCACTCAGAGCTCTTTCTATGGGCACTCAGGCCATCACCCTCAGGCCATCACCAAACACTTCCAATCTTCCTGCAGTCCCAGGCAAATTAAGAGATGCTGCTCTCTGTGCTATTCGACACTTTGTTGGCTGTTAGGAACTGCAGGAAAAGTGAGGTTTTGACAGAACTGCATTATCTTTGGAGGTCATCATGTTGGACCCGACCATTGTTCCTTTAGAGAGAGAGCCTGGAGAGAAGCTACAATGATAATTTGAATTTGCCCTCCTTCTTTTAACTGGTGGCCTCAAACCGCCAATACAATTGAAAGATGTGAAAGAACAGGTAGCAATAAGTTACTGCTTAAAATTTCATGTTGGCACTTCACGGTAAATACATGGATTTCGGTTGTAGTTTGGGCACTCAGTCTCTAAAAGGTTCACCATCACTGATCTAGGGAAACAGGAGTCAGGTCTACAAAATCCCTATTCTGTAGTAGACTGGGAGTCTTATAACCCCTATTTATGAAGTGAATCTGAGAGTCATTGGAATATCCCCTCCAGAACCTCCCCCTGCCGGGAGTCAGATATTTCCCCATGTTCGGTTCCCACTTCTCCTTACGAGATACAGGATGAATATTGTGCGTCCAGTTTTCTACTTTGATGTGAAATCTGTTATTTCGCTGTGAGTTTTATTCGCAGATCCATAGTTTTGAATGCCTTCACAAATACTGTATATAAAGGAGCCTCAATTTAAAAAATAAGTAAAAAAATACATTTATCCACAAATGTTTATGAGACAGGTCAATATTAACAGGCTTTTACTATGTTCCACTGAGCAGATATCTGAAATGGTAATGAAGGCAGTGACAGCATATAAAATATTTATCATTTAGCTAATGGCTTTTATGAGTGACCTGCTTTCCATATGAAATGCTAAGGAATGAGTAAGGAAAAAGCAAACACATAGGTAAGGTTAGGGACACATGTTGGGGTTTTTATGCAGTTTTTGGAGTGTATTAAAAAAAAAAGTACGTTGGCCACAATTGCGTTTGGTCAGTTACTGTACCTCAACAGGAATCAGAGAACTGAACAGACAGGCTGAGTACAGTGCAGTGATTTCAGGTTCAGTCTGGTCAATCTCACTACATTTACTGAGAGTGTTTGTCTGATTGTGGGCAATGTTGGGCAAGGGGGGGGGGTATTAACACATTTGTGCCACAATTCTGGTGGTTTTGCGCCTATGTGGTGAAAAGCCTTACACCACATTTATCAAGGCTTTATAGACCTGTTTTTAGCCATTTTCTGACTTGTCGAGAAGGGGGCGTGGCCTATTTGTATGTTCCGTGTGCCAAAAATTGTGGACAGAGTTTAGACCACTTTAAAGTAGGTCTAAACCGGAAATTGACAGTCTTATCCTGCACAGTGTTTAACACAGTGTTAAATCTGGTGCAGAAAATGACCAGGGGTTTCCTCCACTAAACTGATGGAACCTGGGACACATTGATAAATCCCCCCCATTGGGTATTTGCTGTCAGCTAACTAGAGATCATTCAGGATGTGGTCACAAATTCCATTTAAACAATACAAGACACCACAAACTGGTTAGGGATCACCGGAAAACACAAATGTGATCGAGCAGAGCCCCGTGTGCTAGCATTTCATAAGGAAACGCAACGCTAGCGGAAAGACACCCTTACTGTTGCAGCTAAGTAGATGGGATTTAACCAATTCTCATTCACATATTATGTATGTAAGTCTGCAGTCATAGGCTACTTTGAAGCCCCAGTACACCAATATGTGCTGCACAATTCCCCTTTTGCAATCTGCAATCTGCATGCAGCAGATGTGAATTTGTGGTGTGTTTGCAGCAGGAGATACTGTAGCTGTATATGCTAAGTGGAAATATTGCATTAGACTTGTGTGTTCCCAGCACCTCTCCTATATTCATCCCCTTGTAATCCAAACCTAGTTTGGCATAAAACCCAGAATCTGATTGAACCCTAGTGTAGTACTATCAATCCTGATGAGACTGGTGATCTCCATGTAATCATGTTACAATCCATACAGCACCTATGGATGTGAGCATTAGAAGTGGTGCTATATGTAAATGTTATCATTTTGGCAGATTTACTAAAGGTCACGGGAAGCAGCAGACCAGTAATCCGCATTGATGTGTCACCAGTCCCCCTGATGCTTAGCCAATCATGTAAGCAGATAAAGCACAGCTCAGCTGAGCGGTGACTGCAGTCAGGATGAATGCTGCATCACACCCACTGGAGTTCTCTGCACACAACACAATGCAGCTTAACCAGCGCAGGACTGGAGGAACAACCAAACATACAGGCCCACATTTATACAAAACTAGGTGCACTTTGCCTGTGTAGTGTTCTGGCACACATTCATGAATATGGCACCCCTTACACTACCCCTACAGAGCGCACCAACTTTTTGTTGCACCTTTAACAAAGGGAATGCAACACATTTCTGTCGGACCTTGCATAATAAATGGGGCGCGGGGTCCGACTGGGCACCAGAATGTCCCTTTCAGTGCAGAAAACTGTGTCATATGAAGAAAAGTGCAGCCGCGACCAAAAATATCTGTGCAAGCAGTTTGCGCCCATAAGAATGTGCAAAGTTCCCCAGAAAACTGGCACAAGCACCTTAGTAAATGTGGGCCACAGTGCTCTACCTGATCTGCGCACCACCTAGTCTTGCATGTCACAAAGCTGAATTTATCCTACAGCTCTTCTCTGCAATCTCAGATTTTACAACTTACCGTACTCAATTTTTAGCAGCAGTTGCATTAGTCTGATATCATGCTGCTGGGCACTACTAAATCTGTGTATATTTCATACCAGAAGTTACCAGTAGGCAGGCAAATTATTTTTTGATGTACATAATTTACTCTGTTATATCAAATACAATATCCTTAAAAAAAGGTTAAAAAACTGACAATTTGATCTCATGGATGAAATAGATAGTACAGTATCAGCATATGTTGATGGTTACAAGTAAGCCTGCTCAAGGTCAGACTGCTACAGCAAGAGCAAACACTATGTAAGGCTGGATGCACAGGACCATGGTAGGTGCGTGAATTGCCCGATTTCACAAACCAACCACAGTGCAAAGGTCAGGGTTCCAAGAATCATGGCGATATATGATCTATACAATGTCCCTTCTTACCCCTGGAAAGGCTAATAATGAACTAGTTAACTAGTAAAAGTCAGTTATTTTGGAAGTTCAGTGTGACTATAAATGAACTGTAAGCTATGAATGAACGCATGCTCAGACAGTTTACAGTCAGACCCGGAAGGGATCTGACTGCCAGGTAGATGGTGCAGCCCCGAAGGTAGATTGGGCTGCCCAGAAGTGGATCGGATCCTCCGGTAAGCGGCATGGGGGATCCGATCCATAGCAGGAACACCCTCACACCCTATTTGTGGATATCCCTAGACCTCTATTTCCACTGCTGGTGCTGCCCCTGCATCAGACAAACCTTTTATGATTGTTAAGGTTATATAAAAGCATTAGGATTCAGCAAACATGCTGAAATACATGAATCCTGTATAAGCTACAACATTTACGTTAATCACTACATCAATGCACAATAATGATTTGTGCCTGATTTGTCTCATTTCATGTTCAATATAGATGTCCAAAAGGTGTTTTTAGTCACTGACAGCAAGCAGGGTTCAGAGCTGCACTCTTTCAGCATCCCTGTCTGCACACACCATGATCTCGACTGGAGAAAAACGACATCTCTTACTACATTGCAGACACTCAGGAAAGCTGCTAGGCATCTGTGTGAGGACAAGTTGCATGACAGTTTCCACTGACAACCAGAGCTGTTAGCTTGGTGGTGTAATACACACTGTAACATTTTAATAATATAATTTGAGTTATAAAATGTTAAACCAATTCACATAACATGTAATTAAGTTTGTTTTTTTCTAGGATATGTTTGGCATATCACAGGTGAGATAGGAGCATGTATCCCGGGAAGATTTATCAGAAGTGTCTGAGAGCAGAACTGTTTTAGTTGCCCATGGCAACCTATCAGAGCTCGGCTTTCAATTTCTCACTGTCACTGCTGTTTATCAAATTACAGCTGAGCTTTCATTGGTTTCCATGGGCAACTAGAACAGTTTTACCCCAGACATCTCTGATAAATCTCCCCTTTTATAGTTAGTGTATTGTATGATAATTTATGATTAAATAATACATTTCAGCAAAGCTAGATCTGTACATTAACAACCAGAGTGTAGGCAGAAAACCAGATTGACACAAATGAAACGTGGAGAAGATGTGAGTCACTGCATTGCTACTCCTACTGGATTCTAAACTAGCACCAGCAAGCACAAGCCATTCATGCCAGCCGGATCTTGATTTTCTGGCAATGCTTTACTCTTGTAACAAAGCCAATGACAATTACCTGTTACCTTAATTTCAAGATCTGCCATTCATATGACCAGTTCTTACACTCATCTGATATCAACGTCCTGCATAGTACACATTGCAGACAGAAGTAGCAGAGGTGACTGGCATCTGTGTAACCTCATCTATAGCCATAAGGAACCTCACATAACATAAAGGGATATCAAAATGAGACAAGCCATATAACAGCTTTTCAAAATTAGTACTTTCATTAAGCACATATATGGTGAATGGATACTGACATGACTTGTGAATTGGTAGGGGTGTTATGCATTATTACCTATAGAGCCAGACTAGTTGCATCGCTATCCTAGGAGGCATAGAAGTCTGCTTTATCTGCCTCAACTAGCCATTTCTGAGTTGCAGTAGCCAAAGCAGTTATATGCTGTACCCAAAGAGGAAACATAGAAAGAGAGTAGACGAAAAGACATAAAACATTACAGACCTGAATAATATTTTTCTTGATTATTCAGTGTTCTTAAAGGACACCTGTCATCAGGTCTGTGTCACTTGTCCTGTCACTACTACCTGTTGGAGCAGCTCACAAGGATCCCATCCCAGCCTTTATCTAGTTATTTCATACATTATTCATTGTAAAATCACGTATTCTTTATCATGTAAATGAGGCTGGTCACATGGTCAGAGGCAGTGATGTCACCCCTGTTACCCCTCCCCTCTGCTCCCCCTGCTCATGTCTGTGTGTAATGTATAGTAAAGCATTGCTAGTGTGTGTATGTCATCTGCTGACATGCTGCATCCTCCTAATATACAGGTGAGAGACACAGACATCAGCTACACATGAATCTGACATGTTCTGCTGTAACATGGCTGCCTGGAGCTGCTGTATCTCTCCTAAACACACACACATGCACACACAGGCTGCAGGGGGCGTGGCCACCAGCACCAGGAAGCACATCATTATACAGCCCGACATCATTATACAGGCTGTCAGTCAAGCACTGGGGGTGTGGCTGTGCCTCCCACTCATGAATAGAGTGGACAGCTTGAATATGCTAATGCTTCATTGGACATTTCACAGGTCATTTGCATACAGCTTTAGGACCTCATTGCTTAGGTTTACAGGCATGTAGAGGGACAATGAAGGGATAGAGGCAATGCTCTCTAATGGCAGTTTATGAAAATATATTTAGTTTAGGGGGGTTATTTTGCATGACGGGTTCTCTTTAAGCCTTGAGTATATCAGATACATAGAATCCCAGGAGGCTTAGGGGTCTGCTTTGGCAGCGTCAGCAAACCATTTGGCCGGTTCCAGTTAGAACTTATGGCCATGACAACTGGACCCTACGATGACCATATTTCCTACACTGATCACTTTGTCCAGACTGGTGTTAGTACAAGACAGTAGTATTACCACAAAGCCACTAAGCTAATAAAGACCATCCCAGAATTGTTTCGCTCCTTGATGATTTGGTAACAGTGTCTGTTCTGCAGTTTGGCCATAAGCAGGGAGTCCTTCTATCATATGCACCAGTCTGAAGATTTTCTGTCAGACTTTGCCTGTTCTTTTTAGTGCAAACTGCTTGTACATGTATTTAAGAAGTGTTTGGCGCATGTGACACAATTGTGATGCACCCTGCATTATACATAGGCAAACACACCTTTAGTGCAGTTTTCACTACACTTAGTAAAAAACCCCCAATGTGATTAATCAGTGGTCTTTACATATTTTACATATTGTTTTCAGAGTAAAATAAAGTTATGTGTAGGGATTTCATGATGTGTAATGTCCTCAACAGATTTCTTTATACATTTAGGATCTGAAAATAATGAAAGTAATATATATTTTTTTCAATTAGATTTTTCTATATGACAAAAAGTGACATTACAAGTAAAGACGAGGGCCTGGTATTGTGAATGTCACCTGGGGGTCACCTGGAATGAAGCAGTACATTTTCCATTGAATCAGGCATGCATAATGTTATTGCCTTTACATAGGCCTAAAGGCAGAACATCACATGAACACATTGATCAGTGATCCCACTGTTGATTGTAACCGAAACATCACGAGCTAAATCTTATGGGAATGTTTTTTTCAATTATTTGTAAATATACTTCTTCTTTTAATTATTCCAGTGACCAGTATTTTATATAATTTTATATATCTAAGGGTGAATGCACTCAGAATCTATGAGGGTTGTTTATCCCCAAACAATTTGCATTAGCTTGCAGCAAAGCTTACAAGGAGCAATGTGCTGCACGCAACCTAACATATATAAAGTTTCATTAAAACAAAAATCCTATTACCCAGCAAGTGGACTGCTAATAGTAGTGGCATGTAAAAAGCCTGCAAAACATACAATTATGCTAGAAATCACAGAAAACTGCTGCTTTATTGGTACATACTATAAAGTGATCAGATGATTAGAAAATGCAATCATACAGTATGTAGAATAAAAGTTTTCATTGTCTGGCCTCCACTCTTAAGAATATGTGGAATGTGTTCTGTGGCTAAAAATAAAGCATTACATAAATGTTCATTGTAGTTTATTGATAAACTATACCAAATAAGTAAAAAATGTCATAAAAGTATACCAGCTGGAAGATTTGTGTTGCGTTTTAAGTTGCTGTAAAAATTGGTTAACGTCATACTGTTTAGATACTTAAAAGGAATGAAAACAAAGACACATTATATATATTTGATAAATGTAGTAATCTCCCTGTCCGGCAATTTGACTGTCACTGTGTCATCTATATCTCATATTTACCTACCTACCTCCATATATCAAGCATATATATAATATATAATATATCAAGGAAATAGTCTAAACTCAAACAATCCTTTCCTTGACATGACGACAACCACCTCTTCTACTGGAACTGATGTACTCACCGTATATTCCTCCTCTGAGATTTCTTCTATATTGTACCCATAGTAGTCCAAAATTTTCTCCAGATCATTGATATTTCCCACATGACCAACAGATTTCCCAGTGTGACATGCCTGGCAGAGGGGTGCATTGCCCATAACTATTTAACCCTAAGCTATGGACTTGTCAGCAGCTTCAGATAGCCATGTATAATGCAGACAGCCAGTGTTCACTACTACTTTCAGTTTATCCCTCTGCTCAGTGGAATCTCTCTGGCGATTCATCTCTAACAACTGCGGTCATCACTGAGTGACCATTTCCAATTCGGGCACTGTCTGTCTATTTTTACACCTACTAGGCCAGTTATGCATGTAAATGGGGTTAGGAGGGGGCTGCCTCCCTGTACACAGCCAGCCTTCTCAGCACATGGAGTAAATGTCTGCCAGTGTGAAATGCTTCTCTGTGCACGTGAGCCCTATTGAATTACTCACTGTGGGCCATGTTTTGATTTTTTTTTCTCCTCGCTGTCTTTCTGATTATGTAACAAATACCTCTGAAAGACGTCATTCTCACAAATCACACAGCCTGACATCTATGTCATCACACTAGTGACTAGTCAGAGAAATAGAATGTGGAAAAACTCTATGCAATGTAGAAATTAAAGTGCACATTTTCTATACTATAAACCTCTGCAAACCCCACAATGTTTTGTACAGATTCTTATGATTCAAAGTGGGAAATATCCCTTTCTTTCATTCATATTCATACACTGAAATAGTTCTGAAAACATATATTTTAACTTCAAAGTACACCAAACAATGAAACAAGTGACAAGCTACATTGAATATATAGTTAGGAACTAGATATTTTCGGTAGCAGTAAACTATCCTTCAAGGGTCAATAAGAGGGAAATATAAAGAGGTAAAAGGGTCTTCAGTGAAAAGTAGGGATTTTCCCTTTAAAAGAAGGACACTTGGCAACCATTCTTCTCATTTCTAAAAATTAGGTATTGCAAAAGAACACAAGAAAAGAGTGAATGTAAAAAGATGATGTTTTTGTATATATTTATGTATCACCTTTCATGGATCCATGCTACAATAAATAGATGTGCAGGAGATCCTGATCCAATATAAATGTTTAAAATTTTAATAAAAGTATGTGACTGCCTACCAACAAAATAGAGGTCGCTCTAACAATTTTACAGAAGAGTAATAAAACTCCTTTTACCATTTTTGAGGACCATTTTTAGCCGTGGTGGGGTTTTCAGTAATACAAATAAGTAACTTATAAACGTATATAGTCCTAACCGCTGGGATAGGTGGGTGTGCCAGGCCTCTCCGAAGTGGTCCAAACAGGGGGACTGCGGGTCCTCAACGCAAGACATCTGCAACTCCGGGAGAGGTAAGTACAAGTTTATTTTTTTATGCAGCCCCACCACCTCGCTGCTTTTTTCTTACTGTCGGACAACCCCTTTAAATTATCTTACTTTTAAGTCAGCTGAGTAACAATGTGATATGACTATATTGTCATATCACATAAAAAGGTGCAATGATCCTGCCAAAGTACAGGTCCGAACCGTGTGAATCAGGTTTCAGATACACTTACGCCTATGCATTCCCTTTAAAAGAATCAAGCTCTCGCCATGAATGATGCTGGTCTGTGGTGGCCATTTAAAGTCTGTAAATGAACAGCAGTGAGGAGGGCAGAAATTTTAGAGCTCACAATGGAGTTATTACAGTACGGGTTAATTTCAGTTTGAGTATTGGAAACAATTGACATATTCTCCAAATGCAATTCTGACATGATGGTGATTACCGTAGTTATTTTTGGAATAAAGAATGACCTCTGAATTTTTCCTTCATGCTTCTGCACTCCGAATATCAGTACAGCTGAATATAATGAAACAGTGATTGGCATCCGCAGCGCTCAGAGAATACAATGTGCAAGTCTTCTAGACTCACCTAATACGGTTTCAGGATAGGTTTCTTTGGTAAAAAAATCTTTGGCATATTTTTATCAAAAAACTAAAAATCTGAACTTTTATTATAGAAAACTAGTTTAAACTATTCATAGTTAGAAGTGAACTCTGGCAGATCTTTTATTCTCACAGGAGATATGCTACTGCCAGATTCCAAACACATGCACACTCAGCATAGTTGAACATGGTGGTGTCGGTAGAAAATGCAGATATTACCACTGGTTCTATGACATAAGTTAGACTCAATTTAGTTCTAGTTCTAAGATCTGGTTCTAGTTCTAAATGTGCACAAATAAGGCTCAGTTCACACCTTTCATTCACCTTCTGTTCCTCATTGACTTCAATGTAAAAACGTCCATTATAATAGTGGAAAATAGATCCTAGCCGCTATACTATTTTTTCTGAGGAAGGAAAAAGATGGAAGGAACCTGACAAATGCCATTGTTAACTGAGCTTAATAAATAAGCAATCCTTATCTCTGGTCCAGTGCGGTATCTCCCATATACAAAGCCTTGTTTACAAAGGCTTTGCTTTGGCGTCACATTGAGAAAATGCACCTGTTAAAGTCTAGTACACAGCAATCCGTGCAAAATACGTGTGGTCCCTTCCTGTGGTCTGTATCCAGACATTTTCTTGTATTCACCTCTTGCTCATCTGTAGCACTTTATTCATTGTATGATTTAAGGCAATTATTTCCACTAGTAAATAAGGGTGACAATATGACAGTGTGTACCTGTGGTAGTCTTTGATTTGTTACTCTGACAGCTATACTTTACTACTATTCTAATAGTTTATGGATTTTAAGGGCTGAGCAAATGCCCACCAGCTAGTGAGTCACCTTTTTACCTCCTGGCATTATCCTTTTCTACCACCAGTGTTTTTACTATTAATTTTAATTTGTTTGTAATTGTTACAATATGCATACCAATAAAGTTGATTTTGTTATATTTTGATCTTTCTTTTCTTCCTGTGTTTATGGTTTATAACTAAGAAGGAAATGGTTTTACGATTTTGTAACCTGTGATTTATAGGTGTTGCTAATACAGACTGCAGCCAGACGCTGTAGCGGGAGATGACACGATCACCACTGATCTAACAACATAGACGCAGTGATGGGAGGTGACATGCCGGACAGAGGTAAGTAAATATTCTAGGTTATTTAAACACCACCAGGTGCAAAGTGTAAAGAAAAATGAATGAAGCTTATTTCACATCACCTTGTTCTGTGCAAGAAACATGTTTGAGGAGATATACAGGCGGCCCCCTACTTAAGAACACTCGTCATACAGACGACCCCTAGTTACAAATGGACCTCTGGATGTTGGTAATTTACTGTACTTTAGGCTTAGGCTTCAATGATCAGCTGTAAGAGTTGTCAGAGGTGTCTGCAATTAAGCTGTATTGTTAATCCTGGTTCTTATGAGAACCCAACATTTTAAAAATCTGGTTGTCACAGAGACCAACAAAAATTTGTCTGGAGTTATATACAGTTCCGACTTACATACAAATTCAACTTAAGAACAAACCTACAGAACCTATCTTGTACATAACCTGGGGACTGACTGTATTAAAAATAAATCTTTTACTGCAATAGGGCTATATTCACTATTAACGCTGGTGGGTAGAGTACTCCTCAATGCTCTCTAGAAGCGCTGAGAGAGCAGGCGGGGGAGAAGTGCTCTTGCACCTTATTTAAATAAATATCAAAGTTAATTTTTGCTAAAAGTAGTAGCATAAATCTCCTTAAAAACATACGGCTGAATTCATCCTGCTGGAACCTAACCTACCCATCAGCAATAGTGATGAATTCAGCCCTATAGCAAGGGTACTTTTCCTTTAAGCAAAATACACCAATATTCGGGCCTTATATGTGTCACTTCCCAGACTAAGGCAACATTCACACGAATGTACCATTCCATAGCTGCAGAAAGATAGAGCATGCTGTATCTTTTGCCATATTTACGGACGTGTGGAATTATTTTCAATTGAGAGGGAAGTGATCACTTCTCCTCCTCTCCATTTTGGATCACGTATGCCCGTCGGGTCGTGTAAATGTAGCCAACGACTGTGTGGACCATACTGTGTGCATCTAGGTGAGTTGCAATGCAGTGAGCTCTTGAAGGTCTGTACTGTTCTCACATAAAGCTGGCGTTCCAGAGCTCATTTACATTACATGCTTGGTTACCACGATTTTTGGACTCATTGAAGGACTAAGGTAGCCAGACTGTATACCAGTCTAAGACTAGATATTGATCATGAATTTCATGGGGAGAAGGAGATGACTTTTTTGGGTTGCATGGATGTCAATTAATTCAAGCATGTAGCAAAACTTACTAATAATGACGCACATGGACGCTAATTATACTGTAAATAATATACATAACAAAATATGAAGCAGTTTAGCTCTTTGCTGATATTAACTGATTCCATACACCGACACTCCACCCTGTGCACACAGTATCCTAGCAACAAAAGATTCCTACTCTCATCATGTAGCCATTACATAACAACAGGTAACATAGGAATAGCTCCCTGTTTCTGTTTCTCAACAGATTCTGATTGTAAAGTACAGCACAATATGCTGAAAGTAAATATAAGATATCTCTATTATTGCTCTTCTCCTAATAAACACTGAGGCTGGATTCACACATGGAGGGGGGGGGGGGGCATTGGTAATCGCAATTTCCTGTATTTGATATCAAATATAATTTGATTTGATAATACCCTTCCTCCGTAAAGACGTCAATTGTAAATAGTTGATCTCTCTGCATCCTTGCATCCTCCCCATCCAAAAAGCATCATCACTGATGTAAATATGTCATAATATGTCTAAAATTCTTCTGCTAAATTCTGTCATACTGAGCAGATGTGATATTTATACAGTTATAACGCTAGTTATAATTCAATGATTCAATCCAACTCCTAACTATTCAACACACAGAAGAGGAAACCTAATGGACATAGGATGCCTTTGTCCTTTGCCTCATATATCTTCTCTTCTTTGATTGATTTTTCAAAGTGTTCTACCAAACCCAAAAATCTATGCTGATGGCAATATATAATCCATACTATAATATCTGCTAGGATGGTGACAGTGGCTGGCATTCCAGGTTTAGTTATAATTATTACATTTTTATGTTTTGATTACCATAGTCATATGAATTGGTGGCAGTCACTGTCAAACACTGAAGTGGATAAAATAAATTAAAACTAATCATGAGATGGGGCCTGTATGGAAAATACATAGAAATGGAGAGAGCTTGGGGATATCTAATTTTCATTGCTATTTCATTCAGATTGAACATGGGGGAAGCATATGACTGTTCTGTGTGAGGAAGAGAATGGGAACACTGACATATACAGTTCCATCTGGCATTTGGCTGAGTAGATTAGTGGTTCCTGCACTGTGAGCTAATCCAAAAAGGGGAGGCACAGTACAAGAATAAAAAGCAAAAAATATGTAGTGCGTGTAGAGCAAGTGATGTACAGACAAAAACGCATATTGTGTGACAATTTCAATGTTTCTTTCTACTTAACCAATTATGTTTAAAATGAGTACAAAATAATAATGTCTTAATATGCATTGCTTTAATATGGAAGCTTTACCTAAATTGCAAAGAATTGAACTAACACATTGCGTTAAAGAAGTGCACTGACTGAAAAGTTTAATTAAAAAGTTCCTGTCGAAACACTAAACCACCCATAGGTCCTCTAGCCCTTTAGCAAATCCCTTTGTGGGTGCTATAAAAAAAAAATTAAAAATAGCAGACCCATCTCTTGTGTTCCCTGCGACGGCGCACTTCTTCAATGAAGACGGAACTGTACACTCTGGCTCCATTGCGCAAGTGACAATGGCGCATGTGCAGTAATGCTGGGGTGTAGTATCCCGGCTCCACTAAATGACTGTGGATGTGCATGAAACAATGGAGTGGGGGAAGTATAAACTTTGTTTTAATTGCTGGCACATAGGGACTTGTGGGTTGCTCAGTGTCCCAAAACTGTCCTGACAGGTACTCTTTCAGTAGACCATGTAGAAAAATGTAAGATTGGCATTTGCTAATATTTTCGGTAAGCCATGTTAAGTGGCAGTACTGGAAAATGTAATATTCTATTAGTTCTACCTACATAGAATGGCTTCACAAATATCTCTGTAATGCTGAAATCTCCATTCATTTTATTTCTTATCAACATACTGTTTTATTTTGGTGATGTGAGACGAGCTTATATAAAATTCTGTGACAAATCTCTTACAGGAGAGAAACAGAATCTGGTTCAACCAAGAGTAGAAAATTATTACTATTTATGATAACTGTCAGTGTACAAAATATGAATATCAATACCATATAATGCATCAAAAGCCATTACAATACAACAAACAGCTGCAGAAAATGTTTGTTTGCTCATTGGTATTTAAAAAGATAATTACAATTGTAATTGATCTCACATCCAGGTCTTATAAATCAAAGAGACAATAATTGACTTCCCCTAATATCTCCTTCCAACTCTGTGACTCACCAACACACCAATTACCTCTTTGGAAGTGTAAAAGCAGCCACATGCTGCTACTTGAAGAGAAATGTGAAATCTTCTACCATACTTGGAGGGTGGATGGATTAATAAATGAAAAGCAATAGGAACAAAGGAAGGACCTCAGCTGTTCAGACATAATCACTTGATTGGAGCTCAAGGAAACAGCCTTAGGCACTGCTGGGAAATACTAGAGTAGCTAAATCCCTCATTCTCTCCAATATCAGAGCCGAAGCATGGACACGCCACCAGCCATAAAAGGAGATTTATGGCACTTAAAATTCAGTATTTTGGCGAAAATATTGACTTTTCCAAAAGTCTGTGAGGAAGATGGGGTTTTAGTGTGAGGGGTGTGAGATCACATCCTAACAAATTTAATATAATTTACACTTCAATCTGGCATAAATTATAATTCAATTTTTGTTTTCCTTTTTGGCACAAAAAAGAGGAACTACATACAGCATGCTGTGACTGGTGACTTGCAATGCGCCAGCTTATATGAATCTATGTAGTCACTCTTTTAATGTAACCTATTAAAACATTGAAGATTTTTTTAGTCCAGTTCCGGAACTCCTTCAATTTTTCTCCAGTGTTTGTTCTGTTGGTGTTCGGACAACCTGTGCCATGGCACGCACCTGGAATGAGCCTCGGGGATCTCCAGGGGTGAGCTGTATTGGCCTTTTTTTTCTATATATTTGCTTCTGTGACCAGGGATAACCCTAATTCTTTAACCGGTGTGCCTCTCTAAATATATTAAAATAATAAATCACTGCGGCTGACTAGGATATGTAACTTGACATCTGCAATATGTAGTGGTAGATGTTAAGTTACACTTTGGAGTTGTAAGCTTTGAGTTCTCTGTTCAATTCCTACTCCCCGATTTATACTGCCAGGTCAGAGTGCTTTGTTGGAAACCCAAAGGAACTCAACTATTTGAAAATATTAGACGACAAGAACAATGCCGTTAGATCTACGATTTACTCGATTTACTAGGGTACTAAAATCATCATCATATTACGATTCTATACTGTCTATGGCTATAGTACGTATATCTACTCTCTGTGCCACATGACTGCTTGCTCCATGTACCTTAGGGGTGAATATTACAGTGTGTACACTCTATTAGGTGCCCTGTATTCAGCAGTAAGGAAAGCAGCGCAGATTACATTTTGTAATTAAAATGTGTCCTGAAACAAAGCCAAACGTCTGGCAGTGCCCCATCAAATCCAACAAGACGACATGTAAGAAAATCCAAAAAAAAAGTGTCTGAACATTTGGTAATCTCACTCTTCAAATTAATATGTTAGATAGGATTTGGACTATTACGGTACAATCTGTTCACCTATCAATTCCGAAATCAGACAGGACTCCTTCAATAATTATATTGTCTGGTTCTGTAAACACAGACAGGCCAAGCACAGATGAAGCCATGTGCAAGAGCACAGACATTTTACAGATGAAATGGGCAGAAGTGATTTCATGTGGAGAACAGACTGATGGAGGGGGCAGAGGTTAAAAGATTTTCTTTCGAGGGATAGAGTATTCATTCTACCCATACAGAAATATTTGCATTCAGACAATATACACCAAACAGAGCAAACACGAGGATAGTATAACCAACAACTGTTAGTAATATTTAGGACTTTATTTTCATACTAATTTTTTAATAGTTTGTGATTTTTTTTTATAAACTATTTTTCGGTCCCCTAAACAATGATTTTACAACTTGTATACATTATAAATAAGACACAGACTATGTATTGTATATATAAAGTAGCTAAACCTTTGCTAAGGCAGACAAATTTAACCCATCACAAATATGATCATCTTCTCTAACAAGTCCCAGCTATACTTGCTCCTAGTTTATTCCAGTTCTCAACCTATGATCAAACATCAGTAGACCTAATCGCTGACTTTCAAACAACAAACCAGACTAAACTTACTTCATCCATTCATCAGTCTTGATATCCCCACTTTCTTAATCCAGTTTCTATAGAGGACTGGAGTCAATTAAAGAGATTTCACTCCAGTTTTCAACACCTCCCCTCACCATACATCTTTTTTAGAAGGTGGCAAGGGAGTCCAAAGACTCCATTTGCGCAAATGGAGAAAGAAAATAAATATACATTTACTTTATTTCTATATATTTCTAAGTATACCTGTATATACTCGAGTATAAGCCGACCCAAGTATAAGCCGAGGCCCCTAATTTTACCAGAAACCTGGTAAAACCTATATTTTTTTACTTGAGTATAAGCCAAGTTTAGGTTTTTGTGCTGAAAAACTAGGCTTATACTCAAGTATATATGGTAATTTATCTGTAGTGTTTTCTGCTGCAGAATTTACAACTTGCAAGGGATATAGGGACATTTTTTTTTACTTTTTTCCCTATTAATGCATATACTGCATATTCACACAAAAATATGTAGGTGTAAAATATCATTTGTTAACCTAGAATAGTGTGCAGAAGGTCTGGCATGTATGTTGCTCTACTTTCAGCCTACGGCTGCTTAAAGGAGTAGTTCAATTAATAATTCTAGGCGAGACTAATTAGACTATATATTTTCAATGAAGCAGTTAATATTTAACAGATGTACAGTCATAGACATTTACCTTTACCATGACAATTGCAATAGTCATTTGTACAAATATAAACCGGTAAATGAAATATGTATTATCTATTAATAATTACATAGAAACATAATTATAGTATAATAGTGTTCTAGTGATGTAAAATGGAAGGACAGAAAATATTATGAATGTTTAGGGAAAAGTAGGTCTAGCATGACCTTGATCACGAAAATCTACTTCTGGAATCAATCATATAAAAGGAATGCAAGTGCAATGTATTTTATGATCAAACACAGTATTATGTAAAACCTGAACGGATCTCTGGGCAGAAATATGCTTTTATGTGATTTCAAATAAAATATCAGAACATATTGGCCTTATGTCTTTCCATTTGGCACCTACAGTAAACTTGGAAGCTATTGAGATGTCTGTTTGCAAAGGGAATCTGACTTGATCGGTGGAAACAGAAAATGTATTGAAGAAAGTGATTTTATTTTTTACTAATTTGGCATTTGGATTTATTACTTATATACTTATAGATTATGATCACATTGCCTGAGGGTCCCTCCCACTTAATGGGGCAGATTTATCAAGCAGTCTGAAAGTCAGAATATTTCCAATTGCCCATGGCAACCAATCACAGCTCAGCTTTCATTTCACCAGTGCTCATGAATATTTTAAAGGGGAGCTGTGATTGGTTGCCATGGGCAATTGGAAATATTCTGACTTTCAGACTGCTTGATAAATCTCCCCCAATGTGTCTTCTTATGTTTACATTGGTCTTCTATATTGTAGGCTCCCGTGTTTCTGAATGTTGTCAGTGGGAATCCATTATCTGATACTTGTACTATTTATGTCACCTCCAGAATAATGAACTGTATCATGAGCAGCTCTAAATATAAGTCCATATAATAAACTACATGTTTGGTTGTAATATGCTTACACTTATAGCAACACAAAGGGAACAGAGAGGAGCGAAGCATCAATCAAACCCCACCCTGCGTCTGCTGTAACCAGGCCACATGATGACAGGCAGAGGAGAATGACTCCTGGGAGAGCATGTGTGCCCAAACCATAATTACAGGAACATGAAAATTTCATTTACAACGATTCCACGGTTCAAGACAAAGCACAGCTAAATTATTTTCCAAGCAACACAAGTGGCACCTGCAAAAAATGTCTTTTCCTATTTGCAGAAACTCTTGGGGGGAGGTGTGAATGAATAGGGGTATTTCCAGAACAATTTATTTTATGGGGCTTTATGGTAATAATAATATTTTTTCCTGCCTGTGTTGAAATTTGGGCACACATAGAATATACTGCTTCTCACACCCTCACCCTACTATTTCCTGGTGCAAGTCTTACTGTGTGTCTGTGACAGAGCTATTCCCTATAGCTCAGGTGTAAAGCTGGGCTTGGTACTGCCTCATTATAAGATTACTTACTTCATAACTATTGTTTGTGTGGTGGCTCATGAAATAAATTCCACCGATGACATCACAACCAGGTGTAATTATTACAGGAGATAAAAGATCTGAAAGAGTTCTACAAAATAAGATAGATGTCTATAATAATTGACATTGGGCAGATTATTTCGATAATAATGAGCAGAAAGCTGTAAGGATTAGGAACAACACTTGATCTAGCTACAAAATTGCCTGGTATAGAATTCCCAAATTCCTGTGACAGCATAACATCAAGTTTGCCAGTTTGACACAATGTGAAACTTCGGGGGGGTTATAGAAGAAATTATACATTAATAGGGATACATCAAGTCTACATAACAATCATTGACCAACTGTCCACTAATGTAATGGTAATATTGGTCACCTATGGAGGAGGGCGACAAGCTGCTCTGCTAGACTGGGGACCAGTTACACCTGGGCTGGCATACACTATGTGCCAAATAATACTAAGAGGGATCCCAGTAATGAGTACTGTAGGGAAGGCTGAAAAATACACATTTATAGGAATAGGGAGTGGAATTATTATTTACAATAAAATATTGTATACTAAAGGTCCATGTATTTCCTAGACATTATTACCAATCCAAAAATAGTCCCTGAGAAAGACTGGATATTACAGTTTACTGCCCCTTATCAATGACGGAAGAGTAATATATGCAGTTCACATATGAGTTATATTATAAGGACTCGTCCGCTTTGGTAACTCTAACTTTGTGATCTACCACCACATAATCAACATTATATGTACAGCTTATTAAAGTACCAAAGATGAAACAACGGTAAAAAAATATATGTAATGCAAATAATATATATTAGGGGTTCAATGTGTACATGCATAAATACTTAGATCAAAAGATCAATTTTACAAACCGACCCAGATGTATTATACACTGCCATTGAAACGAAGCACTATACAACTGAATATGGATTATCTTCTAGGGGACGTACAATATTTGCTAAGGAATCGCACTCCATTGTATCATAAAGCTATTTCTACTCTATAATCTAAATCAGTCTGATCTTTCAGGTTAATGTATTATTCTAATGGAAGAAAAGCTGCAGCCCCTAATATTCAATCAACCATTGTTAGAAGAACTCGATACTATCGTCTGATTTGGATACAATTTGGACTCTATTTCAGATCCCTGGGCGAGTAAATAACAACATGAAGAACTAGTTTCAGCAGGCCAAGCCAATCTATATTTCACAAAGAAAGATATTGATTTAAAATAGTGAATACAGACAGTTTTCCCCAGTAATAACAGCAAATATGCAATGGGTCGAGTAGACTTTATGGGTTGGCTAAGACCACCAAGCATGTCTTAGACAAGCCATCTAAAGATAGGTTAATCCAGCAATTGCCAAATATACTTTTTGAGTTGCTTATGGTAAATAACTATTCCTGCTCAAATGGGAAGTGATACTGGTTTTTTAAGGCTTTTGACTTGGCCCATGGCGGACATCTAGTTGTCATGTATAGGAAACAATGATTGTCCTAAAAATACTTTTTCAAAGAAATTACCTCAGAATACAAGATTTATATATTCACATTTCCCTGCAATCGCTAAATATCTTAAAGTAAAGAGATCGTAAAAAATGGAGCTATATGAATATCCTAATACAGTAATTCTGAAGAAAAAAAAAAATAGACTGCATCTTTACGGACAGGATGAGTAATGGGCACATCAAGAAACACAAGATGACTAGACATTTTATCCCCACACTTTTGCTTAGTCACATCAACAAAGTGCCAGGGGTGTGAAGTAACGGAATTCAGCTTGAATCAATGTCCAAAGATGTCCTTGCAATCTCTGAATTAGGGCACGGCTTTAGAAATACTTTGACACATTCAGGACACAAAAATTTCATACACGGATTGTAAGACAATTATTTGCCTAGTCGTATGGTCTTACTGAATGAACTGTATATAGATTGTTATGGAACTTCATACCAGTACATCAGCAATTATCTGGTCTGTGTTATAAATGGACATTTGCCAATATAATTGCTTGGATCATAAAATAACGCTGAATGAATGAATGGACTGGTCAGCACAAATGTATAATCTATGTTGATTGGATGACAAGGCAACCAGTGTTCACCTGAAATATTACCAGTCATGACAAGGCAGGGGACCCTTGTAGAACCTTGAAAATAAAACCTTTAGAATTAAAGGGCATTTTCACATTAATCAATAACAAAGGAACATGTTATGTCGCGGGGGGTTCTATGATTTGAGGCCTAAACAAGCTAGACCAAGTCAAAGATTTCCAAAGAGATTTCTTCTACAGGCAGTCCCCGGGTTACGTACAAGATAGGGTCTGGAGGTTTGTTCTTAAGTTGAATTTGTATGTAACTCGAAACTGTATATTTTATAATTGTAGATCCAGACAAAAAAAATTTTGGCCCCAGTGACAATTGGAGTTTAAACATTTTTTGGTGTAATAGGACCAAGGATTTACAACAAAGTTTCATTACAGACACCTTACAGCTGATTATTGCAATCTGGGACTATAGTAAAGCATTAAGAAAGCTTCACCAGAGGTCAGAGGGGTCTGTCTGTAACTACGGGTTGTCTGTAAGTCGGGTGTCCTTAAGTAGGGGACCGCCTGTAATTTGCATAAAGATTTCTGCTGTTCCATAAGTCATCCTACTTTCAATAATGTGTCACTAAAATCAAGAGACATTTTAGAGCAACACCACAATTATTTGAAGGTTCAACAAGGCGATGTGGCCATCTCATTTTGGAAACTGATCATAATCCAATTTAATTGACTCCTCCCCATTTAGTGTTTTTTATCTATAAATTCCCTTCAATACAAAATATACTGCATCGTAATGTGTAGAAGTGATATTATTGTGGTTATAAAGTAAGAAATACTGAAAAGATTGAGTCCAATTATATATTGTCTATAACTTGCATTACACAAAATGTAGCATAACGGATATTGTGAACATAATATATGTAGATCCCAGCAGCGTCTGTAATAATCACAGGAGTGGAGTTCTGTATTGCAGGGAGGGCAGCATCAATAATTGACGGCTGGTGCACCATTTGTCTAGAAAGAGGCAGGCAGCTGATCATTCTGTACAGCTGTACAAGCCAAAGACCACAGCTCAACCATTTTACATCTCTGTGAAGCCACAAATACCTACACAGGAATCTGATCATGTCACAGGTTGCTGGCATTTACATAGTCATTTGCTTGCACTGGATCGTCCGTGCAAAGCATAACAACGAGCTGAACCTTCTCTGCATGACATGTTACAATAACCTCCATAATCCCCTGTGCGAATACATAGCCACACCTGTATCTGCATTCCATGTAGCAATACAGCTGTTCTGCACTACATGGTGCCCAGCTGATATGATGAAACATGAGGAAGGTGGGGTCTGCACCGAGGATTCACTGATGCGGGGAAACTCTGCATCTCTATCAGGGAGGTGTACAGGATAAACCCACATCCAGCAACAGATTGACATACTGCATGAATATTAATACATACATGACCATATGAATAAAACAGACTGGGGAAATACATGGAAAGCGATGAGACCCATTTACGTGACTAGAGATCTGCAATATCATAGATCCAGAGTCTAGAAGGCATGGATAACAGGCAGACATGACAGCGAGGAAAAGGATGATACAAGCACTATTAGATAATTATCAGCACATCTGTGATCGCTGCTACACACTGACTGAATAGAGGAAGTACAGTCTTCATACCTTGCGTTTTCGATCTAAACGTTCCCTAGGGATCTTACGTCTTCTCCTCTCCTTTTCCCTCTCTTTCTCTTTCTCCTCAATGGAAGGCAATTCCAGATCTCGTACTTTTTTAATAGAAGCAGCAGCATGAGCCATTTTGAGGAGGCAAGAACCAGCTTCAAGGACTCAGCTCCTACCACAGGGATAAAAATCCAGTGTTTTTTTCTCCCACTAAGTCTATGGCCGTCAGCCAGAACTTTCCACTGTAATCCTCCAATCCACAGATAAATTACAGCTTGTGTCCATATGCTGCAGGACCCATCAGACGAGAGAGTATTCAAAGCCCACAGAGCATAGAAACAGTTACACCTAACACATAGCAGGTGCCATTGACAAGACACAGGAAAGAGATGGAGAGAAAAAGATCAGAAGATCTGATCCTTCACATTGGCAAGGTCCCAGATTTTCATTGACTGTACATAAATGCGAGCTTTAGACCAGCTGACAGTCCATCCTTTAACTCCTCACAAAACCAGTAAGGTCTTCTGGGACCTTTCAATACAGCTTGCGTCCTCTGACTACAGCCAGGAAGAGGCCACCTTGGAGAAGTCAGCAGGGGAGGAGGATCTCCTTTAAATTCCATAAGCACCTCATAGCAGAGTACGAAAAAAATGGTGCAGTCTGACTTAATGACTTGCTGCTGCTGCTGTAGCTGCTGCCGCTGCTAGGACTGCCTCGGATTGAGCACATGACATGTTTCCTTCCCTCCGTCCTTATGCTTCTGGTTTCTGTTTAATTACATTATTGCAGATACTGGCTCTTTCTGGTCCACCTGCTTCTGACCTCGCACTGCTCACATACAAGGGTGAACAAGCAATAGAAGCTCTTTGAATATTCATACGGCTTCAATTGTAGCAAGCGGCTTACGGTGAACGTGAGTCTGCATAGAGTAAGCAGAGAACGGAAATTCCTGCTGGAAATATACATTCTACATTCCGGAACCAACAAGATTATCACCTGCTTTAATAGTCTCCCCCTCCCCTTCCTTAAACAGGTTTGTACACGATGAAATACATCACTGTTTTTAAGGAACATTTGTATGTAAAGAACTGTATAGAAATGGATTGATATCATATGCAATAGAAGATTGATAGAAGAAATACATACAACAAATAAAATGGTGAAGCACAAATGTGTTAGGAAAATGAATCTGGACGAATAACTGTAATATAATAGTCACTGTAAATATTCAGGTGGGAAACACAAAATACAATAACGCAGTGACTTTAGCTCATCCTTTATTTAGATAAAAACAGCTCTCCGCAACATGAGTGTGAGATATAAAAAGAAATAAAAACAAGAAAATGTGTGAAAAGAGGAAAGCGCAGTACGATGGACGTAGAATAGAGACAGATATCTTCCTAGGAGGAAGACACATACAACCTCCCTAAATTTATCAAGGCATCCCAGATCCTTACTGACTGGGAGCTCTTCTACAAGACTGACCTTGGCTTGGGATGTGTATTTTATGGGGTGGCCAAGTAAGATTCCAAACATTCCCAAATATTCCACTAATATTTCAGGGCCCTTCACTCAAACAGAATGTGTAATTTGTTACCAATGTCCATCCAGCATTGAAGGCATTCTGAGGACTCCTTGCCAAGGAAATGATGGCACCTCCAACAATTGTCCATGGGGAGAGGTTTACTCTTTTGGGGGAAGCTGATATTCTGTAGCTATGTGTCGAAAGTTTAAAGGAACTCTTGTGGGTTCGGACACCAAGTGGGAACCTATGAAATAACATCTCCCTGTAGGAGAACTGCTAGCCATGTTTAGTTTCCCAGTCTCTGACATAGTAAGGTTTACTTTCTCCAACCAATTTTCTATATGGTAGCACAGTGCTCCTATGAAGGACCCTGACAGCGTTGTAAAAAGAGAAGGAGTGAGAGAAGGACCTACCCAATTCACCCGGAGGAAGAAAGGAAGCCATATCCACAGCAGCATAAGTATTTGCAATGGTCTGTATCAGAAGGTGTAAAGGATATCCCCAGGGGGAAGCTATTTATGAAGGACCTTTCTCAACCAGGTGGATATCAGACACATGATTGAAATTGGTGTAGGTTCCAGAGAATAGGTGAGAGTCCCAAAAAGGTTAATCACAGCTTTATCTTGACTTTTGTGAGAGTGCTAACACAGAGGTGCAGCAATACCAAAAGGAAAATAAGTAACAATGATTGAGAATATGACACCGCATCTTAACTGTCAGACCATACGCCAGATTTATCATGCAAAGTCCGACAAAAGTGTGTTGCAAGCCCTATGTTAAATGTGCACCACTAAAAAGTTGGTGTACTCTGTCCGGGAACGGCGGGGAGCACCACATTCATGAAGAACGGGTGCCAGAAATCATGAATCTGAAGCACTTGCATTATACACAGGCAAACTGCATTAAGTCAAAGTCAGGTGCACAGCAGAGATATTCAAAGAAATATTTTATTTTCTTATAGGTGTTAAAAACCACATTTCGGGGACTAAAATGGCCCATTTTTCAAGTGGATTTAGCATTTTTTAGGCTTGTTCTACTTGGATTCGAAGAGAGGCATATTAAGAAATCATATTACTTACCGTACCTAAATTTCAATCTGATCTATTTCTGTGTTTACAGTATCCTGTCTGTAAGTTCATAGAGTATTTATTCCCAGATAAATTTATTCCTGCCATCTACACTTGCCGCTGCTTCTTAACACATTAATATCAATTTGAGGGGATCATATCAGGTGGCTATATTCCATTCAACCTTGCTTTAGCGTCTTTACATATGGCTGAATTGAGTGGCGTATGGCATGCAGAACTGTATACAATGTTATTGCCCCAAAGAAAAGTATTTATCAATTCCCTGTCATAATAATGTAACTTAAATCTTCACAAATTTCTACAATTGGATGTCATGAACAAACTGAACATCCAGTCAAAACCACTGACTTTACAGCAGTCAGTGGTATAATTTCAGAATACAAGCAGAAGGGAACAAGGGATTTTGTCAGTGAGGGTTGTGCAGAACCCTGGGATCCCTAGAACATAGCATGGTAAACATACTATAAACACAGACATTAAACTTAAACTCATTCATGGATGCATTCTACAACAGTATAGTGCTTATTTTGCAGCAGAAGTATGCATATTGCCACTCATTTCAGTATAGATTATAAGGAAAATGTTATATTTTTTGTCTTATTTTATAAATAATCAACAAATGAAAATAGATGAGGACGCAACTGTGAAGATTCTATGTCTAGACAAATTCGAGCCATAAATGTAGCCCAAAAAAACTGCTCTGGTTTACTTTCTGGTTTTTAGGTTACAACTAATAACACAATTTCTGATAGTCGCTGATATGAGAAAATTGCTAAGGTCAACCAATAAAGCTGGTAGAAATTGATAACACAGGGAATTCATGGAATTTTAAACTATTCCTGACCATTCATTAGACTTTGTATAACCCAATAGCACAGTTTGTGTAATAAGCTCTTGGTGACTAGGGTTGTGGTTACAGCAGCTGCTGCACCTGTTTACTTTATTCTACACTGCCAAACATCACGCCTTTTCACAATGACTCAATATTCCCCTAGTGCACAAGAAGATTAGTTGCATAAAAATACAACTAGAATTTTATCTAAGATACCAGATCGATGGAAAATTGGAAAGCTTTGTCTGAAAAGCTTTAATTTTAGAGAACTAGTCTTGATCAATTGCTTTCGTATAAATGTATACAACTAAAGTCATAAAATTGAAACAGAGATGACTAAGAGATGCCACTACAAGATACGTCTTACCTCCAAAACAAAACAAAGGATGTGGCTTGTATATATTCAACATGCCTGATCTTTGTTTTCCCTAAACGCACATAATGGGGATCAGATGGCCTGACACCACACATGAGATTGGGAATCAATGTATTGTTTACAATCAATACTTTTAGTGACAAGTGTACAATAAGAAAATAGTATTTCAGGCAAGATTGGAAAGGTTGGAAAGTATGTAATAAAAGTAATTTATAAAAAAAAACAGCCTTTACAAGTGATGTGACCCACTGATAGGACAAGAGCACATCATGAGGTGCCAAAGTTTATTATTCTGTAATGGGTAAGCACATCTATATAAAACAATAAGATAGAAGAGCAGATTATACAATGGTTCAGTAATGGATGTTACGCTATTATAACTGATTGTACTTGTAACATATCATAGATGCGAGGTTTCATCTTGAATGTTTACACTCGATTCAGTTGATAAGAGCTTGGAACTAATCCTATTGTAAGAGAAATGTCAATAGAATGAAATGCAACAAGATCTCCATGATGGCTGGGTACCCTTATATATCTGTCAGCAGGGCGTATTGTAACTTCACCATGTAAAAATGGAGATGACAAACTGGTTGGCTGGCCAGCTGGAGCCAGAATATTGAAAGTAGGCATCCCTATGTCAGCAGGCCCCTACCACTGCTTTCATTTCCACATAGAGAGGAGTAGCAGCAGTGCCTCAAGCAGATAATTTGCCTGCATGGAAACATTAATTGATTCAGCAAAACTAACAGCTGAGGGCAGAGCTAACCCTAAGCCTAATGTATAGAAATATGTCTACATTCAAATTTATTCATCCATAGATCCTGTGACACAATAGTTCTGCTAACTCAACACCTAATGTATATAAAGATATACACTGACAGCATCCATTTGTTATAATAATTAATACTAATTATATATTGTTCATTTATATCAACTATTGTTTGCAGAAAAATTAAGCATCAATCTTTTGGCACTCATTGTGACATTTTTAGGGAAAGCCTTGACCCTTCCTCCTAGGGCACTCTCCTTAATTGTGGGGTAAAAGAGTCAAAGCAAGCATAACATATTTGTGGGTGCAGACTGCAACCTAGTTCTCAAACACTGTGATTAATATGTCTCCCCCAATTTATGCACCACTCCTGAAATATTAGAATTAATTTCTTTTAATACAGAATGAGAACGTTGTGTAACAGAGACTCAGCAGTTTGTGGGCGAAGTGTAGAAGATGTGGGAACAGAACGTGGATAAAGCAATCTGGATAGAACTTTATTAACATTTTAGCTATTTTTCTAAAAAGAAGCTAAATATTAGAGTCCTTTTAACAATGGAAAAACACAACGCTCCATATCATTTATATGTTTATAAACAGTTATGGTAGACTAAAAGCCATAACAAGCATGGCCAAAATAGTAAAAAAAGGATGGTATTTAATGTTCTGCTTATTCAAATAAAAGATGCAAGCCATATGTTCAGTATATTTTGGGATCGATGAGACACCAACAATATACACATAAATGAGACATAAATGATGTGCTGACAATGTTCCTTAAGTTGGCAAACTATCTTTATTTTAATAGAGAAAAGCCCAACAGGGCTCCTATGTGCCTTTTTAAGCAAAGAGGCATATAGAGACCACTTAAAGGAAAACTACCACTATGGATTTAAACCATATATACTCACTGCTTGGGCTTCATCCCGCAATTACGGAACAAGTGTTCATTAGGCTTTAACAGCAGGACAGCTGGAGAAAAACAATGTTTAAAAATATGCTAATTAGCGCATAATTGTGGCATTATTTTCTATGGAGCGTTCACCTCTCCTCCTCTCCAGCATGCTTTAGGTATGCATCCATGTGAATGCAGCCTAAAGATCATCAGTTTTATTGCTGTTTTTGGTCCTATCACTCCCAATACAGGTCAGTGTAAGAATCCATAGAGTGGGCGGTAACTCTTTCTGCAGACACTTCATGGTTCTTCTGTGCTACGAAATGCTGTGTGCTAACAATGTAATTACATTATCATGGAACGGGGTTTATCTACTCTAGGGGCATTCTTTTGAAGAGGCTGAGCCCCATAGCAACTTTCTGAATTGGACTCCCACAGCCAGGAACGGCTCTAAGTTTCAGTAGGCCCCTAGAAAAAGAGCCTTAGTAGACCCCTTTGCAGTGAACTCACATGGCAGCAGTATAAAAATCAGAAACTAAAACAGCCTCCTGTTCCCGAAAATATTCCCTAGTTTATCATAATAAACAGCCCCCTCATGGTTATTTTATATATAGAACCCCTTGCCTCCTGTGGATTCACTAGCTATAGCCCCCCTCACCCCCAGATACAGTCCCCCTCACAGCCTTATGTGGACTCCCCACCAGCACTGGCCCAGGCATACTCATTGCTGGCGCCAGCCTGCCCCCATCCTCTTAAAAAATGATGCATATTTGTTTAGTCACGCATGTGAGTTACACATGTGAGTTACAAACACGCACATTTACACACTCATATATACACAAACCATTTATATACACACACAGCTTTCCACATTTATAAAATATTAGGCCTTTACATACAGAGTGCACATAGATTGCAGGAAGTAGAGAAGAGAGATTCCAGTCCTGTCATTCTGCTGTCCCCCCTTTCTCTCTCTCTGTAATGCGGGGGGAGGGGGAAGAGGCAGAAAGCACTGCAGTGTGCAGACAAGAGAAGATATTCCTGAGAAGAATCCGACCATAGTCAGAAGATTTACGGTTGTATGCAGGGACAACCAAAGTGGTAGAGACAGGTTATAATTAAATGGTGAAATGCTTTTCTTTTTTGTTAATAAAAGTGAATTAGAGAATGTGTTATTTTGTAATCCTGAGTATATTCAATAATCTTATCTTTGAGGGAATACCGCTTTAATCTGGAAATCTGGAAATGCTGCCTCCTTTCTAGATGGAAAGTTAGATAGACCGATAGGCTTGAGCACAACACTTGTGCCAAAACATTGCTGCTTACATGGAATAAATCCAACTGATCACATTACATTTGGAGGACCTGACCCTGAATTGTGCGCACCTACCATTTTCTTGCATCTATTTGTGCTGTTGAAGATTTTCCTTTTGTAGGTAGACAAATAGATATGGGTGCGCATGTATCATAACTCCGTCTTTGTCCGTCTGTTTTTTGGGACTTTTCTAGACATTTCTGCTGGTCAGATGTATCTTAGTGGTTTTTCCTTATTGATGACATGTGGTATCTGGTCTTAAGTGAATTTGCTACTTTTTTAACCAAAAGTTTTAAAATCGCAATCAGATTCAAGCTGATTTCTACGCCTCAGGGGCAGTCATAGATTGGGACCAAAATTTGTGGCTTTCAAATCTGGATTCAGGTAATAATTCAGGGAACACTTCAAAAAACTAGACAATATACGGCTGATATACATCAACCATAGACGGCAATAGGCGCACGGCACCCTACGGGAGCGGTACGGTGCAGCACACATGCGGCACCATACCGCTCCGTACCCCGTGAAAAGATAGGACATGTCCTATCTTTTCACGGCATACGGCACCATGTCCCATATATCCCTATGGAGAGGGGCGGGGTGAGCAGTGCTCACCTCCACCTCTCCCCGCACGCTGCCGTGTGCCTGCCGTGCTACGGTACGGCGGGCAAAGGCAGTGTGAATCCAGCCTTAGGCACAAAAGAAGTCACAAATGAGCACAAGCATTATGAAAAATTTCTAAACTCATAGGAAAAGGCAAGCCAAAAATTTGATACATATACCCCATAGTCTGAGACATTTGCTACAACACGCACATAAAAGAAGGGCATTGTATTTTGTGAATACACGAATCAATGATGTATTAGATGTTCATATACATAATAGTGATGTGTTTCTATGACAACCAGCTCTTTCATTACTGTAAAAGAGTATAAATCCAGTATGATCACAGATTTATTTTCCAATCTATATTATCCTCGGAAAGCAATGCTATGGTAAACTTTTATCCAAGTGTTTCTGTTTATATTTCATCACTACAAATATGTACTATACATGTTGGATATTATCTTTTTTACTATGGATTCTAGAATGATGTTTGCTCAGACATATATTGTATAGCTTAACCTATAGATAAGCCATACTCCACAGGTTTGTATGAATGTTATCAAGTGTGTGAAAGTCTTATTATTTTTATAAGACAGTAGACATACACCCAATACAATTGACTCAGCAATGAGCTTTTGGTCAAAAGTCGTATACATGTGGTCCCCCAACTTAAGGACACCTGACATACAGATGACCCCTAGTTACAGATGGTCTTCTCTGCCCACTGTGACCTCTGGTGAAGCTCTTCGGATGCTATACTTCAATCCTAGGCTGCAATAATCAGCTGTAACTTCTCTGTAATAAAGTTTATTTGATAATCTTTATCCCCATGATAGCAAAAACATATGAAAATCCAATTGTCACTGGGACAAAAAAAAATTTACCTAGATCTACAATTCTAAAATATATCAGTTCCAAGTTCAATTTAAGAGCAAACCTAAAAAAACATATATTGTACATATCGTATATACTTGAGTATAAGCCGACCCGAGTATATGCTGAGATACCTAATTTTAACACAAAAAACTGGGAAAACCTATTGACTCGAGTATAAGCCAAGGGTGGGAAATGCATTGGTCACAGCCTCCCAGTCCCTATAGTATATAGCCAGCCCCCTCTAGTATATAGTCTGCCAGCCCCATTGTATATAGCCTGCCAGCCCCCTGTAGTATATAGCCTGCCAGACCCTTGTAGTATATAGCCTGCCTGCCCCTGTAATATATAGCCTGACAGCCCACTGTAGTATATAGCCTGCCAGCCCCTGTAGTATATAGCCTGCCAGCCCCCTAGTATATAGACTGCCAGCCCCCTTTTGTATATAGCCTGCCAGCCCCATAGTATATAGTCCGTCTGTCCCCCTGTAGTAAAAAAAAACCCCACTTTACTCACCTTTCCAACATACCCCGTAGGTCCTCTTCTGCCTCCGATGCTCAAATATATACGGTAACTCGGAGACTGCCTGTAGTGTATGTATCAAAATGTATGAGTTTTACAGTACAGACAAAAAGTTTGGATACATCTTCTCATTCAAAGAATTTTCAGTATTTTCATGACTATAAAAATTATAGATTCACACTGAAGACATCAAAACTATGAATTTACACAAAAAAGTGTGAAACAACAGATATTGGGGGTCATTTACTAAGGGCCCGATTCGCGGTTTACCAGACCTGAACCCAATCAAGATGATTTAGGGTGAGCTGGACCACAGAGTGAAGGCAAAAGGGCCAACAAGTGCTAAGCATCTCTGGAAACTCTTTCAAGACTGTTGGAAGACCATTTCAGGTGACTACCTCTTGAAGCTTATCTAGAGAATGCCAAAAGTGTACAAAGCAGTAAAAAGGTGTCTACTTTGAAAAATCTAGTATATAAGACATATTTTTATGTTTCACACTTGTTTGTTAAGTATATAATTCCACATATGTTAATTCATAGTTTTGATGTCTTCAGTGTGAATCTACAATTTTTATAGTCATGAAAATACAGAAAACTCTTTGAATGAGAAAACTTTTGAACTTTTGGACTCTACTGTATGTATCTATTTAGTGTTCAGTATTGACTATACACAGACATTTATCCAGACAATTTCTGATATACAATGTTTCCTGAACATAGGACAGTGTCTTAGCATAATTTTTGCTCTTAAAAATGCACTAGGTCTTATTTTCAAGGAATGTCTTATTTTTTTATGAACAAGAATTCACATTTATAGTTGAACCAAAAAAATCAACAAGTATATATTAATGCTGTAGCTATACTGATGCAGAAGGATATCTTTCCAAAGTTATGGCATTTTCTATTGTGAAAGTGTTTGACAAAAATCTTTCTCGCCAGAGGTGAAGTGGACGGAGACGTATGTCTGTCAATCTATGCCCTCGGGCTGAGGCCAGTTAGCTTGCCCACAGATCCCATGATGCCTTGTGTTCTCTCTCAAAGTAATTAAGCATTAAATCCATTTAGTTTCCCACAAGTAAATGCACATACAGGATGTATACGATGACAGCCTGTAAGCTTCCATCACATAGAGGAGCAGGGAATGTGTTGTGTGAGCACTAAGAGTTAATAGCTTATCTGCACAGAGCTAATAGTGCCGATGACAAGGTGGGGGAAGGGAGTAGCATGAAGAGCAGAGACAGAGAAAGTTCTGTAGAATCCCAGACTAGGATGAAGGGACTGATAGAAAACAGAGGAGATCTTGTGCCTCACTATTTTGTGCAGGAGACCTCTGCATTCACACATGAGCAGGAAGCAGCAGCACCTCCCCTCCCATGAAACTGACCCAGAAACATAGTATAAACAAGCTAGGGACTCACAAGGCTTATCAGCACATGGAGAGGAAGCAGCCAATGCAGCTCTGAGGTAATCTGAGGGGGATAGCAAAGAAACTACTGAAGATAGGTAACAAGGTTTATAGGCAATGTTGTTTTACATCCTAGAGCTATTGATCTGTGGAAAAAAAAACTTTACAGTTACTCAGGACCTGTCACCCATAAAAAAAGGCACCAGATGAAGCTTTGTTACACTGCTAGCGTTATCGGAAAGATCTGATAATGCCAGTAGACACTGTACAATAGGAACGCCAGACCGTGCTCAAAGCATTTCCAGGTGAGGGGGCGGGTTTAGGAATCGGTGACCGCCAGCCTATGGAGTGGGAGGAGTGGTCGGGGGCAGAAGTAGTGCCTTGGACCACCCTCTCATGAATATGCCAAAACACAGTCTGGTGTTCCTATTGTACAGCGCGGCAGTGTCTGCTAGCAGGTTTCCGATAATGTTAGTAGTGTAACACTGCTGCACCTGTTGTAGCACTAGGAGCTGCTTACTTTGGACTAAAGGCGCTAGACATTTAAGCAGGCATTTATTGATGGTGCGCTTTATAATTCAGTGCGCCTTATAGCCCAAAATATACGGTACTGCAATGCCTTCACCTATGTCACATTTTGAGGAGAGGCCTTATATTTCTAAGCTTGAAAAAAATTGAACTAGGTCTTATTTTTGGAAGCATCTTATTTTCAGGGAAACAGGGTATAGTATATATATATATATATATATATATATATATAGTATAATAGCATTGCTGGGAATCTGCTGAATGCTTGCACTACAAAAGTTAGAGCAGGTCCTATTCCAGCATCAGCAGTCATTTCCTGTGGACAGCACAGCAATAAAATTACATTGAAACCCTGTAAGAACAGGTCATGCATGTACTGTATTTACCAGGGAAGATGTCAGGTAGGCTAAATAAAGACTTCTTAAAGGACTTTTTTTCTATTTATTTGATATTATCAGTCATTTTTACACCTGTACAATGTTTCCTTTGATATGTTTTCAGCAAATTATCTGTAATGTGTATGGGAAACTTTAGTGTTCATTTATTTGACTAGAGTTTATAATCTAAGTTAATAATCTGTAAGCTATCTATCATTGGTTTTGTATGTCTTTTTTGGCATAAAAAAACTAAAAAAAAATCACATTAAGGTTTTTTTGCAACCTTTCATTGCTAAAAAGTTAGGTATGACTATTTCCACCATTTCCCTATTCTTTCTTAAACACAGAACTACTGCTAATGCAATGCCATGCAAAGGCAGATTCATCATTTGTGACTTTTAAAAAAATGTTTAAAAATATGTTAATACGTGTCGGGTGCTCCTGCGCAAGTAACACTTCTTCAACTCCTAATTATGAATGTCTTTGTGCTGTACACTTACCGCCGGTGAGCTACTCAATTGGAATGGACACCGCACATGCGCAAGACTTCCCAAGAACCGGATGACGTCACCAACTGTCGGGCAGAGGTAAGGAAGAAAGTGCAGCAAATGGAAAGCATGGAGGAATTCATAATTACGAGATGAGGAAGTGCTGGGCAGCCTGTGTTACTTGCACAGGAGCACCGGTGCTAATTAGCATATTTTGTTTTTCTCTGGGTTTCCTACATTTATAGCCTAATGAAAATGGTTTCAGTTATTGGCAAATAAAGCCCAAGCTGTCAGTACATATATTTAGTTTAAATCATGGCTACCCAAATGGTAGTTTTCCTTTAAGAGACCTTAAAAACAGTCTCTTATTTACATGGTATTTTAGGTACAGAATAGAAATATTACCAGTTACTGTACATACAATGAAAGTATATTTCTGGAGCAAAACTGAAGCACAGTGAGTAGACCTAAAAGTCCAGCTGCAGTACTCCTGCCATCTAGTGGCCTTTTTATATTACTACCGTAAATTTATATGTCCTTGTCGAGAACAGAGGCATAGTGATGAAATCAGTACTTTTATCTGGTGGAAAAAGCAGTGAGTGATATATGTATATGTAACAACTTCCAGTTAAGTTAAGAAGCATGTGATAACTCACCCTGTACCAACCAAGACACACAGGTCTAATACTGCCATTTAGAATATCCATCGTGGGAATTTATATTATATTTGTGATAAAACAGCAGTGCCAGGGTAGATAACCCACCACCAGCATCACCCAGACAGATGCATACTAAAAAGACCTAGCATTGTATTTTTGAGACACTGAGGGCCTGAAGAAGTGAGGAACAGTTGTTTATTAGTTGATTGAATAGATCAATCAATAAAGTCTCCTAATATCTTAAGAATTTCATTTCATACTGAGAAAATTAGCTTTTTTATTTTTCTTTTCACACACGACCCCAGTTTTCATGACTGATGAATTTCCTAGAAGTGGGAACACTGTGAACTAGACACTAATCCCCTTACCACATGATAAGTGTCATTTGTGGAGCAATAAAATGACAAATACATTGACCTAAATCACTACCAGTATGTTGTCAAACAGGTTAAAACCTACCAGATAATGTTTCTTTCATGACTCAGTGTGGTGCATTATACAGAATATCAACTTTGGAGATGTCAATTGGTTCTATAAAATCAAAGATGAAGAAGGTAGAGGGTTCAGCACCAAAGTCAAATTCTCCTCACCAAAACAATTTTCACTGTAATTGATGGCATCAAGGGACATCAGCTCTCCAGAAGTCTGGTGAGTGATGGCAATCAGATCAGAGGGGTTGTACTTTGGCAGGGAGAGCTTGACTTCAGTGCTACTCTCCTACTCTGTGACTTTATACAACCAATTTACATCTCACTCAATCTTCTGGATGATGCCAACATACCGCCCCATTAAAGAAACCATACATGTGTGCCGCCATCTTGGAGTCTCATTGAGACTCGTAGGCTTGCCATGTGTAATGGTCTCTAATAGCCAGCAGATGGCAGGCTATTATAGATGAGCAGTAATATTGCTATATACTGTACTGCAATACAGTAGTATTGCAGTATAAAGTATTAGCAATTGGACCATGCAGGGTTAAAGTAAAAAAAAATTAAAAAAATGAAAAAAGTAAAGTTTAAATCACCGCCCTTTTCTTAGATCACATATAAAAGTAAATAAACAGTAAGAATCATAAACATGAACATCCCAAAATGTCCAATCTATCAAAATATAATAACGGTTATTCCCAGATTTTAACCCCGTAACGGAAAATAGCGCCCAAAGTTGAAGGTGCCACTTTTTTTGCTATTTTGACCCAAAGAATAAAGTATGCATGTTATTCAGGGTGCACAGTGAAAGCCATAAAATCCAAGCGCAAATGTATTTTTTCCACCAATTTCCCTGCATTTGGAATTTTTTTTCCACTTCCCAGTACATGGCATGGAATATTAAATACCGTCACTATGAAGTGCAATTTCTTATGCAGAAAATAAGCCCTCAAACAGCTCTTTACATGGAAATAAAAAAATGTATGAATTTTTGAATATGAGGAGTGAAAAATAAAAATGAAAAAGGGCCTGGTCGTTAAGGGGTTAAATCAAATCTACCATCAACATCAAGCACAAAAAACCAGGGGCACATACTCATTGATCCAGGTATTGTGACAGTTGTAATCTTCTTTACATTTGTCATCTATGGCGTCCTTCCTTTTAAAATCAACTTTTAACAGTATGCTAATGCAACAGAAAGGCATGCAAAAAGTTTCCATGGGACCCTGGAAAATGTAATTAATCTTTATATATAGCTCAATAAAAGACATATAAGGCCACAATACATCACACAATTTCGGCAAACTGTGCCATAGTCCATTAATAAGTCCACACTGAACAGTGATGGCTCGTACTGAGACGAAGAACGCCCAGTGTGTCGTGACGTTTCGGAGGAGGTTCCTCCTTCCTCAAACATGCGACAGAAAGGTTCTACCAGAGCCCCTCTGTCTTTACAGCACCTTCCCCTCCCTCTTCCTGCTGCATCCTCACATCAGCACCACACAGTGGGAGAGGGGAGTTCTGAGGACGTAGGGGGGAGGGTGAGTCAGTGAATGGCTCTGGTGAATGACAGAGGGGCTCTGGTAGAACCTTTTTGGCGTATTAGTTATGTTAAAAGTTGATTTTAGAAGGCAGGACGCCATGGATGACAAATGACAAAAAAACTACTTGGAAAAAAACAACTTTTCTACATCCCCTTTTCCCTAGAACACATGAGTTACCTCAACATGCCTGATCTAGTAAAATATAAAAATTATTATTCTAAACAGTGAAAGCTGTAACAAAATAATAAATAAATAATAAATTCCTCATTTATCTAAACAGAAAATAATACATAAGTTATCACTCAAACCCCCTAACAATATTTTTTAAAAATCTGTTATTTCCTGCCCGACGATTGTAACATCATCTAATGATATGCTTTACAGATCACCGCAGCCCCATGGCCATAGGGAGCAGTATTCTATAGCTGAATTTATGGAGAGTTTTCTGCAGACAGGAGGTGTGAATAGGCTGTGATATCATCTATTGTCGGTAGTGGAGACAATGATTGTAATTTCTACAGAGGTGTTATCTTCTATTGTACTCCTACCTCTGTATACAAATACCCACAAAATTACAAAATTACAGTTTAAAATTTAATTAAAAAATAGATAGTGAAATAATTTTTTAATAATACTCCGAAAATATATATAACAGAGAAACATAAAAAATAGGTCATTTCCTGGTGGCATCTTCCTTAGCTCAAAAAATGCTGCAAAAGACTGCAGTGCCCAAAGCAAAAAGATGGATGTTCTTATACTTTATAGTGTTTTTTTCTTTTCTAAATGTGCACTAAAAATTTAGGTAAGTTTACTCTCAAATATTTAGACCAACTTCTAACAAAATATTTAAGTGGATTTACAGCGATATGGAAACCTCTAGTGGCTGGGGAAGGAGTAAGAAAAAAACCCACATACTTATCCTGCTCCAGTACTTCCAGTTTCAAGCCTCCGCTCGACCGAAAGTTTCAGAGGATCACAAGACCCGGCTTCATTCAATGATATCAATATTGTCACTAGAGGTGGTTTCACTTCCTGTATTTACCCTTGGTCTGAGGAGGCAATTAATTGGATGATGCAGGCCCCATTAACACTAGGAGGCTGCAGGCCCGAAGTTAAAAAAAATCAGGGTGACTCAGGAGCTGGATCTTTGTCAAACATCAGAGGATCAAAATGTAGGTTGGGTTGGCCTTGTTTTATACTTTACTAGCTGTAGCTCCCGGAGTTGCCCAGGATAGTATACAACTGCTCTTAGCTACAAGAAAATAGAATAGGTTAAAAAATATTTTATATGTATCTATATGCTGTCTCAAAATGTCACTGACCATCTCTGTCACTGACTGTCCCTTTTTTGTAAACTTTTTTGACACTCTTATTCCAGCGACTGTCTGTCTCTGACACTCTCATCCCAGCCACTGTCTCGGTCTCCAATTGTCCCTTTGTCTGTGGGGAGATTTATCAGAAGTGTTTGAGAGCAGAACTTCTCTAGTTGCCCATGGCAACGAATCAGAGCTCAAGTTTAATTTTCCCACAGCTGTTTAAAAAATTACAGCTGATCTCTGATTACTTTCCATGGGCAACTGGAACAGTTTTACCTCAGATATTTCTGATAAGTATCCCCCTATGTCTGTCTCTATCCATCTTACCTCACTCATAAGGTGTCTTATACTTATTGCCCATAGTAACCAATCACAGCTCAGAGCTCATATTAATGACCTGTGGCAGAATAGCAACAAATCACGGCTCAGCTTCCAACTGCCACAGCAGCAGCAAACAATGGCTCTTGTATACGGTAGTTAATAAGTGAATTTCGGAAATCGTGGGATAAAAATTTTGGCTCAAAACCAAGTCTATGACGTTCCCTGAGTCACAGAGAGCGGCTGTGCAAAATTTAGTGATTGTAAACAAGATGGTACAGAGGTACAGATTCCTTTAGCAGACATACATACACATACAAACATATACTCAGCTGTAACCCTTTTTTGCCACTTCCATGGCTCTAAGTTACTCTACAGGATCATGTCACAGGATCATGTCATGCATGATATATGTGTGGCAGTCTTTTGTATAGTTGCTCAATGATACACCTTGTGCAGCCATCCTTCTAGTTTGTGGTCATCACCCTGATTTTATCATTTAGTGTTGTTACGGGTGCTCCTGCGACCCATATCCCGGGTCGCATGCGCACCATTGTGCCCTACAGTGCCCCCAGAGCTTGCCTGTGGGAGAACTCACTTCTCCCGGCTCCAGCAACGATCTCTGCGGCTCCCGCAGTCCGGTGCATGCGGACTTTAAAGGGCCAGCGTCAATAATTGGCACTGGCCTGCCGCCTTCCCTAATTGATTCCCAGCCCCTTCCAGTGTCCACTGCCGGATCTTTGTGTTTCTATGCCTAGGAGAAAACTTTGTTCCATGCCCTTAGCAATTATCCCAATTTCTCGTTATGACCTTGATTCTGTTCCTGACTCCGATCCCGTGCTGCCTGTCCTGACCTACCGCTATGTCCCCGATTCTGATCCTGTGCTGCTTGTCTCGACCTCCTGCATGTTCCCGCCCACCAGTTTGCCTGACTATTTTTTACTACGCCTTGGCCATCAGTGTGGACAAAGTCACCCCTGTGGAACGACCTGGTGGTACTACACAAAACAAGTCCAACCTGCTTTGCGGGGGGCTCTGGTGAAAGGGTACCACTTAGACTTCAGTCCCAGGTGTCGGCTTATGTCATCGTCCGCGGTGGTACACTACCACTAATCCTGACACGTGTATTGTAATTGTCTGTTTTATGTGTCAATAAATGTTTTACTGTATCTTTTTTTACATTTGTTGTATCTTCTCTTTCTTCGATAGGTTTGTGTATAAATTACGAGAGGTCATAGGTATTAAAGGACATCTACCACCAGGATTAAGGATTGTAAGCCAAACATAATGACATTATGGTGTGTGTCACCCTCTGGCAGGATCTGCTCTTCTTTCAGCTTCTTAAGCCTTTTAAGATTTAGAAATTATGCAAATGAGCTTGAGGGGCTCCAGGCTCCATTAAAATCGACGGAGCCCGGAGTCCTTCAGGCTCATTTGCATAATTCTAAAGCCTTTTTTGTAAAAAACAAGGGCATAAGAAGCTTAAACAAGATCCTGCCAGAGGGGGCACCCACCAGCATGTCAGTGTGCTTGGTTAACAGTCATTAATTCTGGTGGTAGATTTCCTTCAATTATTAGGTATTACGTAAATAAAGGTAACCAACACGTTTTAGATAAAGGACCAATTGGACCAATTGGTAACCTTTATTTACTTTGTTCTTTTTACACCACTATTTTTGACCATGCTAGGTTAGATGCCAGCTATGACTATGTTAAAGATGATATCTGATGTAGCTTGTTGGTTTCTAATGCAAAAAAAATTATCAATTATATCCTTATGGTTTCTTTACAAAATGTATCCAGCTAATTGTAGTATTTATGTAATTCCACTGGTAAGAGCCTTTTTCAGAGACTTAGAAGCAATATTTAAAATACACCCTGTATCCATTCTTTGTACTAATTAGGATAAAAACCAATACAAACTACTGATGACTACAAATGGCCTGCATGCAGAGATAACACCTATAGATGGCACCAAAGAAATCGTCCTCCTTTTTCAGGTCAGCATTTTCCTATGGGAATATCCCTAATTTATTTAAAGGCTTACATTCTCATTTACTACCAGAAGGGGGCAGCAAATCCTTATGCAAGTAAGAATTACCGATTTTAAATCTTTGAACAAATTATTCTTTCCTGGACTGAATACACTTGAAATGATTTGTCAAGGCTTTTTATTATTATGAGAAAATGCAGAGTGATTTTCTGCTAGGCTTTACATAAAGCCAGACTGTCTTAATATTTCATGAGAAACACTACATTAAAGGTACTGATATGGTCTGCTGGTCTAGATTATATGCTGTGTGCCAATTCATGCACACAAACACAGTTTTTGTTGTATTTCTGTGGGCTCAATGGCCATAGAGTAAATTCTAATAAAGCTGCTGCTTAAGCAAATAAAATGATGGGATGTATCAAGAGAGGAAAAGATTCTTATGATAAGGACAAAGTTTTGCCTCATACAAATCACTGTTCAGACCACACATGGAATATCGGGACTGCACATTTTTCAGGGTTTGCATGGTTTGGATAGGCATTTGCAGGTGTCAGCACTGGGATTGTGTCTCACATGATCCTTTTGTGGCGCAGCTGCGCAGGCGTTCATGCAACGGAAATCAGGGGGCGGGCCTTTGGACGATCTGACTGATTCAGTCCCAGCGCTGGATTTAACTTTCAAATTGTGTCACAAGACAATGCACTTACATGCACCATGAAGAAGAAGGTGAACTCTGTCGGACATGAGGGGGAAAGCCACACAAGAAGGATATCAGGCGCACAATCTTAATGCAGAGGAGAGCAACCAGGATTATTAGGGGAATAGGAGGAATATAATACAATGATGGATTACTAAACCTGGGGTTATTCATCTTAGAAAAAGATGACAAAGGGGAGACATCATTGCAATGTACAAATAGCTGAATGGGCAAGACACCTCATTTTTTCACACATTAATTTTTCCCCACTAATCAGTGGTCAGTGGAAAAAGAATTTAGAGCCTGACTTGTTTTGTTCACTGACAAGATTGGAACAATGGAAAAAAAACTAGAATGTCAAAAAGCCCATTGAATAGAATGGTTCAGTAAGGCAGAAAGAGAAAACAAATCCATATGTGTCCAGAAGCTGAAACGGTTTCAGTGAAAACTCAATGATGTGAAATTCACACTGATGTGTGTATTGCGTGTTCATTGCACAAAAAAAAGTTTAAAAAAAAGGTTTAACATTGGTTAGAAAACATAACACTGGTTTCTCAGTCTCTTCAGTGGAAAAAAACCGGACCTGTCATCATATTTTTGTGTGCCAATTATGTGCTTGATAACAATCCAATATACCCTAAACCAAGTGGTAAAAATGCCACACATAGCAATAAATATAATATGATGAAATGTGATGTCTGAAGGATGAAGATGTATGAAGGAGGAGATTTTCTTGCACCTTCTGCTCTCAGATCCTGGGAACTCATAGTTGTTAATTTCCTGCATCTCCAGTGGCAGGTGCGCCAGTCTTCTCTGTCGCTGCAGCTGTAATTCCCCGCGTAGGGCTGAAAATTCAGCACTTAACGGTGAATAATTCATTAAGGGTTATGATGTGTCAGCTCTCATCTTCTGGGTCATTGCTTATATGTGCACTTGTCGGGTATGAAAGTGTGCATTTGCCTTAGCTGGTGGAGTGGTGGAAATGTAATGGAAACACCATCTGTGAGCAATTATATTAGTTTAAGAACACTCAATGCCCCCCACCCCTATCAAAAACAGCACACACAGGTTATGCCCAGCCTTTTCTAGAAAATGTTTATGTAGTCAAACTATGACTGAGGTTTTTCAGGGCAGTGCTCCCTTATACATTCCTAACTGTGCATCTGTACATACAACTTTAATACATGGTGATTACTTTTTTTCATGTTCCTTTATCCAGAATGAGAAGTTATTTAGGAGGGTAGTCGAAACAGACCTACCCTGGTTAGAAAGGGTTAAGAAACACATATAAAAGGTGTACAAAGGTGAACCCTGCCTTCATTAGGACATCCACAAAAGTAAAGAACCATTTCATTTAATTGGGAGCAGAATAATTCCCACACATCTGATACAGAGTGAGGTATATAATTGATCATATTACTATGTGTAATAGTAGTCATGTGAACATGTACATCTGAATGTGATCCATCCTTGTATTTAGGCAGTGGGATGACTTACACCAGAACAAATGCTGATAGAACACTATACACAACATGGATCTTGAGAGATTTAATTTTATGAAAATATATTTTCAATGTAATCACATAACATCTTCATATGATGTATATATTCTGGTCGCTATGCAGCACACAAATATGTCCTATATCCTATAGGAACTAGGTCATGTTGTTACCTACTGGCAGGAACACCCCTGCCGTGGAGCTAGAAAACTGCTAAGAAGAATATACTATATGTGAATACCCAACCAGATACATGTTAGTAGAAAAATTCTGGCTGAGTGATAGATGTCAGCTACATGATCAGAAGTCTATGGAGAACTTAACGACTGCTGGACCCAGGTAATATTGAGAACTATAGGGACAGTTTCATCAGATTTCAACCTGCCTGATCCTATTGCTTCTTCTATTTATTTGCCTGCATGTAATTCATGTAAATTCATTTGTTTGTAAATAAATAATGTAATAATATGATAACAATTAATAACAACTTTAGCTATCACTCTAATAGTATGTCCTACAGAGGTTAGAGAGTTGATAAAAAGCAAACTGGAAGGTAGTAATCCCTTTGATACTATCACAATCATTTATTACAAGAGTTGCAAGAAAGCTCAATATTGTGCTGTTTCAATAACACCTCAATGAATAATTGCTGCAAATTATTATTAAACTAATGCAAATAGGATTACTATAGGTTTTTCTCAGCAATAGTCTAAGCTGCTTTTGGCTTATTTTCACAGTTGGGTCTGGGATAAATGCGATTAGCAATTTCATCAAGAGAAAGGTTCTAATGACTGACGGTGAGAGCTAAACCTGCTGGTCATGAGCACAGTGGCATAAGGCACAATGGGAAGAATGTATTTTTGCCTTTGAGACTGACACTTATATGAATCTTGCACAGCCTATGGCCACTTTCACATGGACATTGTAGGGCCCGACAATCCCCATAGACGTCTATGGCGCCCTGCCACAGTACTGTCAATGGGAAAAGATATTTTCCCGTATGTATGGATGGATGCCCATCCTGGGTATAGCTATAGAGAGGGGAGAGGTTAGAAGTGATTGTGTAAAAGGGGCCTAAGACTGTTTACTATAACTGTGCGCTATCCTACCAAACGACACTTTTCCTTTTAATATTAGCACAGCTTCTGTTTCCTGCCACTATTTTTTAGACTTAGATTTTTTATTTTTAACTTTTTTTTGTTTAATAAAAACATAATAACAATACAATGACACAGGTACAGTCTTCCACACAAAAAAAAAATAAAATAAGCACCCAAACATCTTCCCCCTCCCACCTGACACTTTTATTACATTTGTTGTGTCCGTAGACCTATTTGTGGTGCAATTAAATTTGCTCTGGAGAGTCTAAAGCTAGTGAAATAACACTGCTGAAATCTAAAAGGAGGAAGACAGCTTAAAAAAGGCCATTGTTTGCTAACATTACCTTTAGATTACATGCCATGTACGTTGAAGGACAAATAATCAGAATATTTCATTATTGTAGATAACGCGTGTAGCGACCAAAATAAACAGGGGGAAACTAAGGTTTCTATGTATGCAGCCCCCAGTAAAGCTGACAGTCTTATTGCCACTGCTTTACTTTACAGTGAAATTGCCTGATTCATGGAATAATCTGAGAAATATGAGGTATATTCATGCCAGATCCACTAGTACCCCCTCCCTACCATGGTAAATGCCTTGCAGACACACAGTGTATGGAACAAGCAATAATAAAAAAAAACACGACTGCCGCATCAAAATAAACAAATCACTTCACCCTAGAAAGACAAAGTTTCCACTGTTCCTGTCCTTAAACCAAGATGCTAGAACCACAACACTCCAAAACAATAATTAGGCCTATTTAATGTCTTGGCACTCACACTGGCACTGACAAACACAGACGCTAATTGACAGATATAATTGCCTGTAATACTTGGCGGGGGGTATAGAGAAATCACTGCTAGCCTATTCATCTGCAAAGTAGATTATGCAAATGACTAAGAGCACATTGGAAGTGTTAATCCAGAGGCTGTGTTACATTATATTTCATGTATTGTTTTGTTACCCCGCTATAGTAGTTACTATTACAGTAGTTTTCACAGCTTTTTAATTTTCAGCAATGGCCTAGTGATATATATTTTATATGCTGTGCTGTCCTGGATCCCTCCCCTTTCTTCATGGCAAACCTTGGAGGACTCCTTAGTATTAATAGGTATTTCAATATCAGCAAACATGTGGGCAAGGGGCTGCCCTGGAAAGTGCCTGGCATATATAGGGGCCTAGTAAGTAGGCTAAATAAATGAAGTACTCTACAATACATTAAATAGCAGGTAAGGGACATGATTCACAGTTACTGCAGGACTATTAGGTTATCTGCACACACTGCGAATTGTCATGTGAAAAATAATATGCACAGTTGTGTTTGTATTTTTTAAGCAGATATGTGATATATGTAGCGCGTTTTTGACACAGATTTACGTGCATTTTTCTTTCATGCATTTTTTTATAGCTTATCTGACATACTTTCACGATTAAAACTCTGCATCAAATAAAAATTATTACATAATTCTTTATAACCCATAAATGTGAAAAAAAGAAGTAAAAACAAATTAAAATAGTGAAAATAACCTGAAATCAGTAGATAACAAAACAGACTTTGGAGAGAATCATGTAAAACTCACTGCGACCCATAGAAACTCATTTTTTTTAATGAAAGCTATAGAGTGAATGGTTTCTATAGGCGACCAGGACAGTTGGTCTTTTAGACAGTTTTTATGAAACCCTGTTACTAATCCCAAATACCTATGCTGTAAGATATTGAAAGTAATAAACAAGACCAGTTGATAATAGTGAACATATTCTACCAATATATTCTTACTTAGATAAAGAATGATTTATTTACTCAATAAATGAAAAACTTTCATCTGACACTTCTAATGCTCTAATTCTCTTAATGATCATATACATCATAGTGTTCTCAATGCTAGATCTTTACAATATATTATATAAACAGGGTCGGACTGACCTACCAGAACAATTGCAGATCCTCCGATGAGTCCAATCCAATTCTGAACCTCAGAGGTGCAGGAGAAGACAGACAACTTTGGAGGCTACTAGGATCTTTTGTCTGGGGGTTGAAAGACAGTGGGCTTGTAGGATACGTTTGATCTGGTGGGCCCAGGGAACCCCAGTCCGAGGCTAACTATAAGTGTGTCACAGTCTCCAATATCCATATAGTATATAAGGTTCACACTTCATCCAGTAGATAGCAGAAGTTAATGGTCAGAAGGATTTTGCGACACATGTAGATTAGTGCAGCCATTTCCTAGTAAATGCTTTATTAATTTAGATCAACATTACATCAACATGTATATGTAGAACAGGAAATGACGTCAAATCAGACACATATCAGCATGGTGGTTATGGGCAAAGAAAACACTATATAGAGAGAAATCACAGATAATCAGACAGATATATTCCTAGAACAATAGGTCTCCGTTGCCCCCATCAGACTGGAACTGACGATGTCACATGCTTTGTATATGTGCAACACCCTCGCCGATGCAATGGCGAGGTAGTGCTTGCGAATACGTCCCACCTGTAGGTAACACCATATTACACTACATGGTCCTTATAGGATCAAAAGGGGAAATTGCAGTGGTTAATCCTGCCTGGCAAGGCAGAGGTTAAGTATTTTGTATAATGCAAGATGCTATTGACCAATGTCTGTGTTACATCCTGTGCTTTGTGAGCTGAGATGTGATTGGAGGAGCAGCCACCACCTGACCAAAGGGAGGTAATAAAACCTCTGGCCCAGGAATGTTCTGGAGCACTCTTAGAGAGTTGGACTGAGAGAAGTCTCTCAGTCTGTGTAGTGAGTGAGTGAGTAAGTCTCTGTCTGGCCCATACCAGAGCAGGAAGAGCCTAGCCCCTGCCTCTGAAGAGTGGAGCTATTAGACTAGAGTAGTGTAGTGAGGAAAGGGGTATCATTCCTACCTTCAAGGGTGATACCTGAAGCTCTACAGGACAAGCTGAAGCTTCCTATAAGGACACAGCTGCCACCCAGCCTGCCCTCTACATCCAGGCTGGTGAACTATCTCCTGAGGCTCCCTCCAACTCACATCTCGGCACTCCATCTACCTGTTAAAGGCTCGTTTTCTGCAGTTCCTGCCGGTTGCAATAAACTGTAAGTTGTTTGCTTCAACTTCTGCCTCCGTCTGGTCCCTGCTAATACGGCTGCCTTCATCACCGGCACCCTGTCCATCACCCAGAGACTCACACTCGGGACAGTAAGGGGTTGCCCCAGGGAGATCCGCTATAGCAGCCGCTCCCTCATCATTTCTTGCCAACACCACCCTGCTGGAGACCTGCCAGGCTGTAGGACAGCCCTCCGGTTCCCCCGTACCAAGCACCGTGACACAAGCGTGCTTAGGCCGCAACCGCCAGCCACTCCGGTACCGCGGGCCCCGGCTGTCTCCAGGCCTCACCTTAAAGGCTAGGCCCGGTGGGGGATGTTGCAAGTGGCGTCACGAACAGGATATAGACTTCTGTGCCTTATTACGGCATTAAAGACTTTCCTTTATTAAAAAGACTGTGCTGCCTAACCCTGCTGCCATCCGGGTTTAGGCCTAAGGACTTGTGTGTTTCTGAACTGTGTTATACTGCTGCCACGTGCTGCCGAGCGTTGCTCCAGCGCTCCGGAGGTTAATCCTGGCAAGAACTGTACCAGCTCTGCTACATCCGGCGCTGCCGCGCCTGAAGATTTTTACCTCAGAAACTGTGGCGCAGCAAATAATTCAAGCCCGCCAAAACCTTCACTGGCGGGAAATCCAGATGACACACCAAGCTCCACCCACGCGCGAATGGCGCAAACCCCGCCTCCTGTGGCGCAGGAAAAATTAGAGCCCGCCACAGCTCTTGGCGGGAAGGACTGAGACTCCACCCCCTGGCCCGAGGCGGACGTCCTGCCCTGCCTCAGAGAAGCGCCAGATCTCAAGTGGATGTTGAGCAGAGAGGACTACATCATGTGGGGTCCTCCGCTCTTCCCTCCTGTGGAGCGTCCTGAGTTTTATGAGGTCTTAGAGACTATGGTGGTGGTCTCTGCGCAGCCCTTCCGAAGACCCTCCGCTGGACATCGGCTGCACCGAGGATTGACTCGGGCCTTCGTCACCAGGACATGCTACCAAACGGTGACGCAGTACCAAATCCCACCCGGGCGGTTCCTCGTCCCTATCCCGGCTACCATCCCGGTACCGCGGGTCCACGTGGAGGCGCCACGTGGGGAGGCCCCGACTCCTGCTGAGCCAACGCCTGGGCCTAGGGTTGCCGCTCCACCTGCTCCGAGGCCTACTACTCCTCCTGCGCGGCCTGCTGGCCCCGATATGGTGGTTCCTGACCCTCCGGTGGTTCCTGCTCCTGTTCCGGCACCTACCTGTCGTCCAAGGAGATCCGAACCTGAACCGGAGCCACGAGCCCCAGCACCGAAACCTCCGCAGCCTCAAGGCCGAGGTGAGGCTGCCCGCCGGCGACTCCGAGACGCTGTCTCGGACCAGCGACGCCGAGAAAAGGAGGCCCAGCAGTATATGGCCGGCCGATCCACAGCTGGAGCTTGGGTCGAGAAGAACCGCACCACCGGCATGGTCAGGTTCTTCGACAAGCGGAAGGGCTATGGCTTCGCTACCCAGGACTATACCGGACGGGAAGTATTTATACCCCGCCGGTCCGTCAAGAGGCCTGATCTGCCGGAGAGCCAGCACAACCTCAAGCCAGGCGAGTGCATCGAGTTCTCCCTGCAGGAAGGACCGCGAGGACCCTGGGCGGCTGGAGTGATCCGGATCCCCGACTCCGATGAGGACCGCTACTACCAGCAGGACGACTGGTATGAGGACGACGAGTGGCCGGAGTCTCCGAACACCTCTTCCTCCTCGGCTGCAAGTCCCCGGGCGGTGACCCATGTGAATGCCCCATCCACGGTAATCGTGAGTACGGGTCCCATTGCCATCCATGGGCCGGGCATGATACAGGGCGCCACCCCCAACGGTTCCCCTGCTGGGAGCATTGCCAGGTCCCGCGGCTCTTCCGTGGGTGAGGACATCCCGGCTGGTGAGCCTTGTCCGGAGGCTTCCACTAGGCCCTCTTCTCCAATTGTCACCTACCAGTGGGGTGATGACCCGGCCCCAGAAGAACCGGAGCCGGAAGGAGCCGCGGCGCTGCCGCAGGTTCCCATTTATTTCTTCATGGACCCCTCTGTGGTCCCTGGCTCAGTTGAGCCCCCGGCTGGAACAGCCGACACCCCGGGTGACAGCGCTCCTCCCCCTGCAGGTCCGGAGGATGTTGCTGCACCTGCAGTACCCGCTACTGCCACCGGGTGTCCCCAGCCGACATCTACTCCCGCTGAGGATACACAGGACTCCCCGCTGGAGCCGGATCCTGTTTTTGTTGAACCCAGCGATGCAGAGTAACCCCTGAAGGGCTGTAGCCCACTTCAGGTATTGTACTATGTAAATATTGTGTATATTTCCATTTTCCCCAAAGAGCCAGAGACAGTCCTGAGACTCTTACCCTTATTTATCTCAGTCAAGAGATTATGTGCTATGATAGCACCCTTCCTCTGCCACAGCAGAGATGTCATCAAAGGACTCTGTCCCTCTACAAATAGAGGAGACCCTTTGTTTCTTCATTGCACTTTTCCCCACCTCAAGGGCTGTACCCAGAAGATGGACTTTGTTACTAGAGACCTTCTGAGAGACTTTTGCCAACCTCCAGGAAAAGTTGCAATGTAATTTATTATCATTTTGCACTTAATGCCTTCCTTTTTAGGTACGGACATTCTGTTTGCACTTCTATGCCTTTTCTTTGCAGGAAAAGAGACATTTGCTATCTTGCTACCCTGCGTAGCCTATCCACCTCTGTAACGTTATGTTATAAGATGTGTACCCATTGGGCTCCTAAGCCAATGTGATTTTGCTAACCTGTTGCACACTGTCATATCTGCCAGTAGTCTGCATTAACCCTTTTATAGGCTTTTCAGGTTGTAGTGTGGCTGTGTCGGACCGTCTTTTTATGTAAAACACTGACCGCTACCTGATCCCTCAAACTGAGGTTTGCACATGGGGGTAGTCCGTAAACTGCGGGTCTTTAGGGGACCGGGGGTGTTACATAGATAGCACCTGGATGCCACCCATACATGGGTAAGGTTGTCAGTCAGGAGGTACTCGTGTCGCATATGCTAACGCAATGCAGATATACACCATATAATTGCCGCCAGGGAAGAAGCGTTGATCAAACAAATATACAGGCCTTGGTGCAAGGAGTGGATTACAGGACATGACACCACACCTTTCCTACTGTACAGTTCGGTTTAATGGCGTCAGCGACCAACTGTCATACAGCTATATTTTTGTCTTAGTCCGACACCAACCCAGGTGCCTGTCTCCAGGACCATGGGCGGTTTGTCCCTACACCTCACACAGCCTGCACTTCCCAGAAGTGCCCTTAGCCCCCTCTGTGCCCCAAAACATCTGTAGTCGAGCCGAGGGCGGCTCTTTCAATTGCCCCCGGGGTATGCAACACCCTCGCCGATGCAATGGCGAGGTAGTGCTTGCGAATACGTCCCACCTGTAGGTAACACCATATTACACTACATGGTCCTTATAGGATCAAAAGGGGAAATTGCAGTGGTTAATCCTGCCTGGCAAGGCAGAGGTTAAGTATTTTGTATAATGCAAGATGCTATTGACCAATGTCTGTGTTACATCCTGTGCTTTGTGAGCTGAGATGTGATTGGAGGAGCAGCCACCACCTGACCAAAGGGAGGTAATAAAACCTCTGGCCCAGGAATGTTCTGGAGCACTCTTAGAGAGTTGGACTGAGAGAAGTCTCTCAGTCTGTGTAGTGAGTGAGTGAGTAAGTCTCTGTCTGGCCCATACCAGAGCAGGAAGAGCCTAGCCCCTGCCTCTGAAGAGTGGAGCTATTAGACTAGAGTAGTGTAGTGAGGAAAGGGGTATCATTCCTACCTTCAAGGGTGATACCTGAAGCTCTACAGGACAAGCTGAAGCTTCCTATAAGGACACAGCTGCCACCCAGCCTGCCCTCTACATCCAGGCTGGTGAACTATCTCCTGAGGCTCCCTCCAACTCACATCTCGGCACTCCATCTACCTGTTAAAGGCTCGTTTTCTGCAGTTCCTGCCGGTTGCAATAAACTGTAAGTTGTTTGCTTCAACTTCTGCCTCCGTCTGGTCCCTGCTAATACGGCTGCCTTCATCACCGGCACCCTGTCCATCACCCAGAGACTCACACTCGGGACAGTAAGGGGTTGCCCCAGGGAGATCCGCTATAGCAGCCGCTCCCTCATCATTTCTTGCCAACACCACCCTGCTGGAGACCTGCCAGGCTGTAGGACAGCCCTCCGGTTCCCCCGTACCAAGCACCGTGACACAAGCGTGCTTAGGCCGCAACCGCCAGCCACTCCGGTACCGCGGGCCCCGGCTGTCTCCAGGCCTCACCTTAAAGGCTAGGCCCGGTGGGGGATGTTGCATATGTGACACTGATCAATGGTCACATGCTGTTGATTCGGACACAACCACTGAGGCAACTGGCTTAGACATTGTGTGCACCCTGTAAAGTATACAATATAACCACAAATCCCTAAATTGTAATATACACATAATACTTCAAGTAACTTCAATGACAATTTCATACATGGTATATTATTATCTTATCCTGGCATATTTCGCAGGCAAGCTACTCACTTTTCGCACATTTAGTAAGGACAATTTTAAAGAGAGTAAATCCTGTCTGTGTTCCACATGTGTATGATGATTTTTCACTACCTGTATAATCTCTTCAGACAAAGATCTGGCCTCAGATGGCACAAAAGCCTTTTTGAGGCTGTCAGATGAAATGTGTCAGGTTCAGTGCACGTCACGGTATGCTGCTTCATCTTAATATTGAATGAGTTGTGACTGCACAGCCATTTATTACACGTGCAGTCTAGCCAAAAGCTGCAAAATATGCAAATCTGTCTTATGCAGAACAAAGATGTAGGGGGAAGAGAATTTACTAATGAAATACAAACAGAATGCTCATGGGTTATATATAATATAGATAGTCATTCATTTTTTTTAAGAATTTAAGTTTAATTTCCCGTGTAGAATTTATTCCTCATCAAAATATGATTAAATTTACAACGTAACCCCAAATTATTGTGGTCAATATTCAAATAAAATGTATAGTTTACCGACAAAAAAATAGTATCTTGTCGTTATATCAAATTGCTGTTAAAAGCCAAGAAACACATACGCAACTGTAGCCACTATGTACACCTCTGATGTATGGTGGAAAGATTAATGTGCCACATATTCCCCAGGAGCTATGGTGAGGGCACTCACATATCATGATTCCCTGCACTGAAGAAGCATTTCAAGTAGAACAGATCCTATTTCTAAGAAGTCAGCTGAGAGTCACTGAGAAGCCAGTATACCACTGGATTTGTTACTTCACCTTATATTATAGCGGTTTTCCTTTTCCTAATTACATGTTTACGGATGTTTTCTTTACTTTTTTTATTATGTTATGGCATTTCTATGATTAGTTTTACCTTGCAATCTGGGCTCACGTTACTTTGTGTCAAAGCTTACAATAGTCCTCCCATATATGGGACGAGAAATACAGTGATTTACTTCATAGGACATTCAAAATTTTGTAATTTGGTCAGTTGTCTATTCTAAACCATTTTCCCTCATAGGCAAACGTTTATTTAACCTATGTTAAATTATGCAAGTGATACATTTTACACTATATCTAGACTTTATCTTTACAGGTGGTCCCCTACTTAAGAACACCCGACTTACAGACGACCCCTAGTTACGAGGACCCTCTGGATGTTGATAATTTACTGTACTTTAGCCCTAGGCTACAATAAACAGCTATAACAGTTATCACAGGTGTCTGCAATGAAGCTGTATTATTAATCCTGGTTCTTATAACATCCCAAAAGTTTTTAAATCCAATTTTCACAGAGACTAACATTTTTTGGGTTACAATTATAAAATATACAGTTCCAACTTACATACAATTTAGACTTTAGAACAAATCTGCAGAACCTATCCTATCTTGTACGTAACCTGGGGACTGCCTGTACTGGAGATCAGAATTAGAGATCAATGATCAATTGATTTTTTCTGAATTAATACTGTCTCCGTTTATCAACATTTGATGAATTTTTTTTTTGGAAGGGGTACACTCTGCCACTAGAAAAGAGTTTAACAAAATGTAAAAAGTTTATCAGCTGAAAACCTTTATTTAGCTAAAAATGTGATCAGGCCTCTCGGTTTGCTACTTCATTGTTTCAATGTTTTCTGTTTCAAGGAACTGGTTTACCAGCTTTTCTGAGTTATAAGGGGCATTGTGCTGCATTAAAATTGCTGGGGGATTGAGTGAAGATGATGTTCAAGCAGTTGGTCTGGGTGTGTGTAGCCAGATTAAGTAGAATAGTTGTACTCAGAGACACAACACACTGCTTGGCCCTGTAACTAGCAGTCTAACACCTAGCCTTTATTCAAAGGTGCCAATAAGATCAGTACTGCCCACCCAATTATACAAGATACAATAGAGCAAGATGGTTAAATCTTAACCAGCATAACTTTTAATGTGTAAAGTATAAAATTATCATTTGATATAAAACTACAAAACATCCAACTGAGTGACGCAGCCCAGCAGCTACAACAAGGTGCGTGCAGCCATATAGCAACACAGATGTGATAGTCCACAACAATGTTAAAACTTATGGAACGTTGGTCTGCGGTGATCAACATAAATGTGTATCACCATTCACCTATCATTCATAGTTACTAGACAGATCTTATTGCATATTAGACTGTAAAGAAACAATAGCACCAGATCCTGTAGTACGGATTGCCTCAGTCCAGGATCGGGAGTAAACCAGCCGGGGGTGATGATGTGCAGATGTGTATTACGTCCCTGTTATTGCTGTAACTGTAACCTGTGACCTAATGGTTGCTCCTGCACTAATAAGGGCAGTCCCAGACTTACCCTTATGGCTGAGCTATCCCTGAGTAACAAAGGGCTTGGTATAATTCCTCCCTAATAGTATATTATCCCAATGCGTTTCCCCCGACTATTTGTGGCGTTCATCAGGGGATAAATGGCGGGCAATTCCAGTTGCAACATTGAATTAATTACCCATAGAAATTCCCTGCTTTATTCTGTCCTCTCCTGCATTTGTCTTTCGACCTTCTTGGGGGACTTGAATTATGTTGTGATGTTGTAAAGATGCAATATTCTAGAAAACACAGATTTGGAAGGACCAGCTTCTCTTGCTATGGCTGATATGATCACCCCTTTGGCCTTTGTCTGGACAACCTGGTGCCAGAAGGTTTCAGTCACTTTGGAATGGCACACCATTTTTACAAAGTCAGTGAAAACTGGAAAGTTAGGCTGTACTTTAGAATATATACAATTTATGAAATAAGCTTAAATTACTGCTATTTTGCACATTATGACATATTCACATAGGACTACACAACAATCTTGACATTTATAAAACTGTGTGTAATTTTGATCTCCAGAGGTCACAGTGACCACAAAAATACAAAAGCGTTTATAGGCTTATCAGCACCACATATGAGGCTGCATTTAAGGACATAAATAAGGACTATAAAAGATTTTATCATTCAGTCTAAAAGACACCTTAATAACTAGGTACCATGCAGCACTCTTTACTCCTAACAGAGGTTCTATTTGCAAGACACAAACTCCAAAACATAGAAGCTATACATTCAGGGAACAGTAAATGTTATAATATGATTATGGATCAATGTCCACTGAGAACCTGATGTGGAGTTGCTTCTGATAAAACAATAGAGGCCAGCCTTGTAATAATATGTAGCCCTCACCTAGTGTTCAGGAGGAGTCTTGTGAGGGTGGCAGGTGCTGATAGTACTGAAAAAGACATTGTGAGCAAGTCACTGTATTGCTACAATCCCAGGGGGACTGAAGGTAATGGATGAGTGACAGAACTGTAAGGGTAAGTACACCAATTACTTCTCTGAGCCAGAGAGAAAAACAGATACTTTTTTCTCTGAAAGCAGTTTCTATTATAAGAAAACTCAAGTTCTGCTTTCATTAAGGACAATTACAACTTTACTTTCTTTTTTGATAAATATCACAAATTGAAGCAATGCCCTTTTGTGATCTTTTGCCGAGTTCAATTTGCTCCACAGCAATAATCCATGTGGATTTGTATGGTTTATGTGGATTTGTATGGCTGTACTCATGTTATTCACTTTGCAGAATGGTACAATTTGTTTCCAAATATTCTTTACATTCCTCCAGCCAAAAGCCTCCTGTCCAGGTCTGTGGGAAACCCCTTTTTTTCCATAAAGATTTTACCCCAAGGGTTTTGGGGCAAAGAATCAAAATAATGTACAGCTACATGGAATGGCTGTTGACAAGCATTATGGGGAATATGAAAAATGTATGGTAATACTTTACAAGTAGCATGACATAGCAACATGGATTAATTTAAATTAAGAAATTAATTAAGAAGAGCTTTCAGAAATAATACATCAAAGAAAGTTCTCATATTATAAACCCCTAGTGATTATTTTTAACCCTTTTACTTTACAATTGTATTGCTGTTTTAGCTCCTATCACTCAGTGATGGTCAGTGTAAGATTCCAGAGTGTGGGCAGGGACTCTCTAAGCAGACACTTCATGATCCCTCTGTGCTATGAGATGCTGTGTACTGACAATGTACTTAGATTATCAGGGTAAATGTTTATCTACACTTTTATCTTGCTACTGAACTTTCTAATAATATCTGACACAGAGAAAGAGGGATGAGACAGATCAGAGATGAGAGATCATGAGATCCATGAGATGGATATAACACAATGGCACCTGCTAACTCAGCTGTAACACACACACAGTAAGCTCTGCTACATCTCAGCTATAACACACATAGTGAGCTCTGCTACATCTCAGATATAACACATACAGTGAGCTCTGTAACATGCCTCCTTCCCTTGCTATAAAGATCTTATCTTTAGCTTGTAGAGTAAGTTTGTGCAGGCTTCTGCTTGCCAGCAGAAAATGTCTGTCTGTGAGCTTGACTTGTAAAGGAGGGGCAGAGCTCACACTGCATCCTGCAGTCAGGAGAATCAATTAATGAGCAGAATCTATCCAGCCTGATTATATTTACATGTGAATTATATGCACTGCTGATACTTCTGAGGTAATGTACACTTTTTATGACTTCATTGTTACTGCATTGCTATTGTTTATACCTGTGAGATTTTTATTATTCAATAAAATGTAAGTTGGAAATAAAATCTGAAGAATTATGGTTGGATCCCAGCAACAACTTAAATTGTATACACCAGGACTGATAGATTATATCTGTGAAATGCTGTATTTTTGTTAATAACAGTAAATGAGAGAATGCATTATTTTGTTATCCTGAGTATATTTAAGAATCTTGCCTTTGTGGGAATACCCCTTTAATAAAACCACCTTAGTAGATTCAATGTGGATACACGCTGTGCCGAATGAATCAATTCAAGGGCTTCTGTTTTCCCAGTAGTATTCACTTGAGCTCCATTCTACATTAAATATTTAGTAAGCCCTGTATATTACTGACTACAAATTTGCACTGTATCCTTGTATTCATAATGTGCAGGAATGCATGGAAATGTACATTTTATTTACTGCTTCTTTTATGGCTATTGATATAAATGCTCTATTAGCAGATAATAGGTAGGGGAATATGGGGCACATAAACTGCGGTCTATCAGAACACTCCACAAATATACAAACCACAAGGGGCAAAAGGGGGGTCTACATGGATAAATGCATGGTGAAACATTATTGTACCACACAGGATAAATAAATATTTATCACACTCCTTGTGCATTCTACTCATCAAACCTCCAACAGTATAAAACAGACTTCATAATACAGACTATTATCGCTAGCACGTGTTAGGTATGTTTAACTTCTCATTACTGCTTTTCTCTTGTTACTGCACCAACTCTATACAGTAGTTCTAGCAATAGCATCTTCTGCCAATGAATCCGCCAGGAGGGTAATGTTACAACCAACAAAACATACATCAGCACTGGAGTAGCACCACACAGGCTACAGCTTTCAGTGAGTATTGGTTTTTGCATAGCTCACAACCGTCCCAATTTTGACGGGACTTTCCCGTTTTTCGTACCTCTGCCCCGCGTCACGGGCAGCTATGAGATTGTCACGGATTCTCCCCCCAGGTCCTGCTGCTGTGTCCCCATAGTAAATACTTTGAAAGTCTGAACTCACAGTACAGAATGGCTTCTACAGACATCGGGAGGGAATCCTTTTCAGAGAAGTGTCGGGCTTAGCGGAGAGAGCAGGGACCACGTCATCAGCTTCAGATCAGCATCTGTCCATATATGGTCACTGCATCTCCTAGGGTTCCCCAGAGCAGACATCGGGCAGGGAATCCTTTTCAGAGAAGTGTCGGCTCAGCCAGAGAGCAGGGACCACGTCATCAGGTCAAATCAGCATCTGTCCATATATGGTCTCCAGGGCTTCCTCCTTTTCACAAATGTTGGGAGGTATGTTTTTGGTATTTCATCACTACCTTTTTTCACATTTGAAAATTTTTCAGAAATCCCTTCTAGTACATAAAAGAGTCCACAAAAGTAAACAAAGCTTTACAAAGCAAAAGTCAGAAGATAAAACTTCTAAATGTGGTTGCAAATATATGGTTGAAACAGCATCCTCAGCATCCTTAACATCATGGACTCTCTAATAATGAGATCCATATTTCTCCTCTGATATTAGTAGGAAACTTATTAAAATAGTCTTTCATCACCATAAAAACAAGCATTTGAATGCTAGCTAACCATAATGCATCTCTGTAATGTAGCATAACACACTATCATTATGTGAGCTTACATTTTTCACAGTTGTTTCTGCCCTAAGGGATTCTGACATTTCCTTTAATATGAAAACAGCACAGCCATAGATTAATGGTAACACTTGATAGAGAGCAGCGGATGCATAACATTTAAACATGTTTATATTCTTAATTTAAAAAAAATCTAATTTAAATTTAAACCCAGAGAATCAAGTCAAGTAGTAAGCCAATATTAAAAGTTAATTTCATAAAATGAAAAATAAGCTTTAAAAATTTTAGAAACTACAGAAATGAGCAGTTTAGGTGATAATAGTAAACTTATTTCTGTAAAGCTTTTCCTGCAATGGTAAAGCTCCTTCTTTTTCCTGTTGTGAGTGGTTTCTGAAGTCCCATAGACAGCATACAGATAAGGGAAGCAGGTTAAAAAACTCTTTCCATATCCACAGTATATTTCACTTGATGAGTAGTTCTGTAAGGACATAAGACTATTTTACTGTTAAAGGACAGTTTTACAGATGGTAGACGTGTCCTACTAAGGAGTCTTTTATTATTACTCTATACACCGTGATTGCGGCAATATAGAGTTATCAAAATTATGCTAAATGGTCTGGTGTGCTCCAGTGACTTAGCTTCTCTTTTATTTTATTCAACCGCCTGTCTACAATGCATAGAGCAGTTGACGAACAGGATCGGGCAGGACTTGTAACAAAATGCGGGGGAGTGAATAAATTAAAATACACTTACAGTATATGCTGTTGTGTGCCCCCTCTGGCAGGATCTGCTCTTCTTTTAGCTTCTTATGCCCTTATTTAAAAAAAAACTTTATAAAATGATGCCAATGAGCCTGCAGCCTCCGGTTCCATTGATGTTAATTTGCACAATTTTTTAAACCTTTCTTATTTTTAAATACGTATATAAGAGGCTAAAGGAAGAGCAGACTCGGTCAGTCTTCTTGATTTCCAATCTTTTGTCCTAGATTTCCTATAACAATGTCATAACTTTGAAATCTCCAATAGGCAGCAGGCACATGGTCACTCAAAAAGCATGATCTAAAAAAGTTTTTTAGCAGGGCTCAGCATGGGTTAGAAAATAAATAAGAGGCAAACTAACATCATTTATATCCCACTAACTTACTGGTCCTTAAGGGGTCACAGATGAAGCGATAACTTAGTCAATCACTGGCTGAGACGTGTAACGTGGCACAGTGGAATTTCCTGTGTGTCAAGAGGGACCAGTATGTGTGAAGCTACAGAACAGAAGCAGTGGGGGTTTGGTAAAAAAAAATTCCCACCACTGATTGAGACATGTTCCTCAAGTGCCAGGTAAAAATATGCACGTGCCTGCCTTGGCTACAGCAAATACTGGGCTGAAAGCAAACTAAATACTTAACCGAGATGACAGAAAGTTTATCATTCTTATTATTTTTTATATTAAATTCATATAATTGTGAACAAACGTTAGAAAAGGCTAAAAATATAACCTTTAACTTGACACTTTAATACCAGAAAAATGAGGAACCTTCCAGACACTTTGTAGTGCATATAAACTATCTTAGTAATCCAAGGAGATCCACTGGATGTGTTGAATGAAATAAGACTCATCCATTAATGACCAGCAAGAAATATAACAGTGTATGACAGAAACGGACCAATATATCACAGAAAATACTTGCAATATCAATAACCATAAAAATAAGATGCAGACATTACGTCACATGCAGACATTGTCTGCATAGGATGTGAACTGTATGGCTGCATTGTGAACAGAGGAACCACAATATGAATATTAAACACATAGAACAAAGTCATGGACTTTTCAGATCCAACAAAACTGGCCGATCTAATAATAGTGGAAAAATGACCTCATCCAGCATATGACTTTGGACAACCAAATAAGATGGAGCAGAGGTAGAATCTCATCACAAAGTGATTGCGAGATACAGCAATGTTCACGTCTATATGGATATTTTCCTAGTGCTGCCTACATTGTACAACATAAATATTACATATACCTTTTTAGAACAACTTGATATATTTTACTTTCTAGCACTTGTATATGTATATTAAAGGAAGTAATCAATTCAACTAATAACTACCTGCTTTCCCTACTTCCTATCCATAGTGCAGTGGTGGCGAACCTCTGGCACGGATGGCACTCAGAGCCATCTCTGTGGGCACCAAGTCTATCACCAGAGGGGACTCCAGGTATCTTTCTGCATTCTTAGAGAGTCCTGGGCTGTGCACAGAGCTATATTAAAGTGACAGCTCTACCTGGGACTACTGGAGGGAGTGTGAATGTGTGGACAGATCTTGATTTATCATTGTAGCTCCTGCTCTGGCCCTGCCAATTCTTCCTGTTTAGGAGATCCTGGAGGGAAGCTACAATGATCATCCAAATTTCTGCTTTATTGGTGTCCTCAGGGTGCTGATATGAATGAAAGCTGTGAAAGAGCAGGGAGCATAAATCACTAATTAAATTTCTGTGTTGGCACTTTGTGATAAATAAGTTGGTCTAGGTTGTACTTTGGGCACTCGGTCTCTAAAAGGTTCACAATCACTGCCCTAGTGGATGTCTGAGAATAATGCTATTAGACAGGTGTAGCAATGTCCATTTACAACACATTCCACTGACTCAGCACAATGGGAGTATATACCATTCATTCACTAAAGCAATGTTGACCATATACAAAACACTATCAATTTTTTCTTGAAAAGTAATGTGACCAGTGATATTATGGTACTAGATTATCTATGGAAGTAGCATTGAAGAATGCAGTTCCCTATAGATCAATGTCAGCCCTCCAGGAAGCCATATCATGTGACTTTGGATAATTGCTAAACAAGAAAGTCTATTCCAAAAGGACAAAGCACCCAACTGCAGACAGTGTTATTTTCAAATCTTTGCATCTCCTCAGTGCAGTGTATGGAACTGGACTAGATATGTGAGAAGCCATGGACGTGGGTCAGGAAGAGGAGTCTAGGTATTCCCAAAAGACAAGATTCTTAAATATACTCAGGATGAAAAAATAACACATACCCTAATTCACTATTATCAACAAAAATACAGCATTTCACATATATAATTCCAGCCTTTCTCTACCAGTCCTGATATTCACATTTTGGTTGTGCCTGGATACAACCATAAACTCCTGACGGTCGGCTAGATTCCTCTGGCAAGAATAACTTCCTGTCCAGCAGCAGTGTGCAGAGGAGCTACAAACTCTACAGCCAAGATAAGGGCTTGATCTGATAGAATAGCAGTGCCCACTGTGTGTTCTATTGATTAGGTCAGGTAGTAGTGCTGAGAGTGTCATGGAGTCTTACATCCATCTCATTACTCTGTTGCATTGCTCTTTTTCTATGTGTCTGATATTAGTAGAATGTTCAGAAACTAAAGGAAAATGTAGCTATAACCTGTACCCTGATAATCTAAGCACATTGTTAGCACAAGTCATCTCATAGCACAGAGGAATCATGAAGTGTCTGCTCAGCTAGTGACCACCCACATTGCTGAATCTTAGTGACCACCCTAGAAAGTGATAGGAGCAAAAGCAGCAATAATTATAATAAAATCCATTATCCTATCATTCTCAATGCTTTTGCATCATGGAGACAGGAAATCTGTAAATATTTCCTTTGTCAAATAGATTTACAAGATGCAGGCAGCAAAAGGGATCATACTTCTCTAGCTGGCTACTTTGTACTCTAGCTCACTAATACCCTTGGTGACTAATTCTCCCACATTGAACACAATTACATATAGTTTTCTTTCTTGTGTTTTAATCCCCTGCCATCTGGTCCCAATAAGATGTGAGTGGAGAGTGGAAACTAACCTATTCAGTAGTTAAGAGCACTACTGAGAACATAGGGCTGTAGACATCTGTTCTTTTATCTACCTAGAGTATTCAAAAAAAATGATAACATATCTAATATATAAAGCTGAGTGTGTGTGTATGTGTGTATGTCCGCTAAAGGAATCTGTACCGTCGCATTTACAATTACCACATTTTGCACAGTTAATGCCTGTGACTCTGGGAATGTCATAGACTTGGTTTTGGGCTGAAATTTTCACCCCACACTTTCCAAAATCCACTTATTACCCCCCATATACAGGAGCCATTGCCTGATGCTGCTGTGCCAATTGGAAACTGAGCAGCCAATCTGCTGTTCTGCCACAGGTCATTAATGTGAGCTCTGAGATTTGTATGGTTACTACAGGCAATGAGTAGAAGACAGCTTATGTGTGAGGTAAGATGGATAGGGATACAGAGATAGAGGGAGATTTATCAGAAATATCTGAGGTAAAACTGTTCCAGTTACAGAGGGAAAACCAATCAGAGATCAGCTGTAATTTTATAAACAACTGTGCAAAAATGAAACTTGAGCTCTGATAGGTTGCCATGGGCAACTAGAGCAGTTCTGCTCTCAGACACTTCTGATAAATCAAATTGACAGTCAGAGACAGAGACAGTCTCTGAAATGACAGTGTCAGAGACAGACAGTCGCTGGAATGAAGTGTCAGAGACAGTCACTGGAATGAAAGAGTCAGAGACAGACAGTAACTGGAAGAGACTGTAAAAAAAGTTTATAAAAAAGAGAAGTCAGTGACAGTCAGACAGAATATATAGATATAGATGAATATTTTGTTTTAACCTATTCTATTTTGTTGTAGCTAAGAGCAGTTATTTACTATCCGGGGTAATGCCGGGAGCTACAGCTAGTATAGAATATAATACAATGTATATAAAAATGATGACATTCTAATGAATAACCGTATTCCATTATATTACTATTCTATTATATAAATTCTATGCATTTACTTAAATGGGCCTAAGCTGCAAGCAGGTCATGTCACAAGTGGATGTAACCTCAGTGGCACTGGCCGAAGTGCCATGACTGCACTGAGTCGCTAAACAGCAGAGGTGCCTTTAATACTTATTACAATACAAAAAAAATAATGTTGAATGACAAATCGAACTAGATACAATGTAATGAATCACAGATCTGACTCTTATAACTTTCGCTAGTCTCAAAGGAAGCAGCAAAGAAAAAGACAACCTTTGGACTACTATAGCATTACTTTGTGAGATCCCTTCTTCTATCATTTATTTACAGTCAACAACCACAGACCTCTGTGTAAGGTTCAGTAGTCATCCAAGTATTTGGTTTGAAGAAACAACCAAGCCTTTTGGCAAAATAGAAACAAATGAATTTCGCTTTCCAGTAACATTCAGGTTCGGTCCCTGGCCAAAGAACATTTTCCATAGTCTCAGTTTTGAGTGGGCTGAAGATAAAAACAGTGACCTTTATGAAAATGCGTTGGCTTATTTATAGACAACAGATCAAAGATAGTGGAAAAACAGAACCTCATTTAAATACATGATCAGAGATCCAAAATAGATAAAATTCTAAAGACAAATATAAGCAGATGTGATCACTGTATGGTATTACCCATTGTGTGATGGATAAATGAATAGACTTGGAGAATACGACAAAGTGTAAGTTCCTGCTTTGGTTCCTGGTTTGATTTATATCATATTTTAGTGTCTTACAATTAGAGAATAAATCAGTACTGATACTGTATGGCGGCCTACCTAGTAAACAGGGTATGTTAGTCTCTGCCATGCACTTCTATGGAGATGCAAAAAAGACACACTGAACAATGATATCTTCTGTGTGCTTTGTCGATGTACAGACTGTTTTTTAAATAAAATCATCTGGTTTTGTTCACGCACCTATGACACATGGACTAGATGCAGATTTGACATAAATCACACATAGAACAAAACATGGGTGTGTAACAGTCAAAAGAAACCCATCATGTAAGACCAGGCAGTTTTACAAAAACTGATCTGATTTATGGACTATAAAAAATAAACTACCCAATCCGTGTTTGTTCCGTGTTTCCTCCAGGTGCAGTCTTTTTGTAATAGTGCCATAGTTTTGCATGGTAGCACTGTCTATATTCTTTCAGGATAGAAGAATTGAGAATTACAGTCTTGTGATTTCCACAGATAGCATAATTACCCTTTATTTACAATGAGGCTATGTGCTGCCCACTTTTTTCTCAGATGATGCTGGAGAACCAAGTTTTTTTACCATCTAATTTTTGAAAACCGTTCGGAAAAAAAAGCATGTGGCTACAACACAATGCACACTGCAAAGGGATGCGTCTAAATTAGCCCTAAAGTATAACAAAACAGGACATTGGTAGATTACAGATGGCTCACCAATACATATGCTTGTTACCACGTTCCCCTTTAGCGAGCACCTATATTGATCCTGTACTAACTAACTAACTAATTTTGTATGTATATGTCCCCCATGATCTGTTAAGTGCTGCAGAATGGCATTATGACATTACAGAAATAAAGACTATTTTCATTATCATTGTTACATCATCTTAATGAGAACATTAGTGTATGATAACTCTCTTCCTCTCAAAACAAACAGGGGAGTTTTATGTTATTTGGATACTTTTGTGTTTCTTTTTTTGTGCGACTTTTTCAAGAACATACAGTAATTTGCCATGTACTAGTAATCCTGGCTTTCGCCTTATTCATCTTTGTATTTCACCTGCTTCAAGATGTTGATGCTTAATTTACTATTGGATTGCGCCTAAAAAGTCGCAAAAAAGTATATCAGTATAGGCTGCGAATAAATTGACAACTAAAAACTGAAACGCTAAAAAAAAACCTGTTGCACTATTCCTGACTAATGATAGCTGTGCCCCAAAATGTTATGCATAGCAAGAAAATAACAGCATCTGGTGGTCCATTTATCTGAAAATCCAAAAATGCTCAACAACACATCAAATGTCAAATTAATCTGTAGAATTTTGAAGAAATATCTTCCATTAATTCCAGTTAATTGAGAACATAAGAACATTTCTTAAGTTGAACTATGATTCATAGTCTGATGGTTCTCGGGAAATATGACAATGAAATGATGCTTTAGTTTCTGAAGACTCTGAATAGCTGTTATTCAATCGAAGCTTGCCAACAAGTGGCTACATTCTGGCTGCAGATCAATTAATAGCCAAGTGTTTACCAGAAAGCCTTACATGGAGCGCTTGTTACACATTCACAGGAGGGTCAGCAATAAAATGCTCCTATTATGATCAGAACAAACTGTCCTAACAGAGCAGGCCCCGATTCTATGCTTGTAACCCGAGGGTAAAAGAAAACAGAATACAAAGAACAGCTGATATATTCAGTCTCTGGGGTGCAAGGCAGTTCACCAATGATAAAATAAGTGTAAAAAGACAGCTTTGTCCCCAGGAATGGTATCTGTTGAGAACATGCATAGAAACGAGTAACACAAACCTCGGTTGCCAAGATTGTTCCTTAGATAAAATGTAATCTCATCTTCTAAGCATTCAGTATGCATATATAGAGAGAGAATATAGACCACATAGATTCACAATATAGACCATTTTTTGCAAGCACGTTGATATTAAATTTCCATACATATGGCTGACATGTATATATTTATACTAGAGTGTGGGTTTTCATATATGAATTGCACAGATATTATAGAATAAATTTGATATTTTATACTTCCTATGCAAACCTGTGTAGTTCACTTGCTCAATCTCAATAACGTTCACCTCACTTTGAATTTTGGACCATTGGGTTGCTGCCTGCGTTTTTCCATTGTGACTATAAATAAATATAGATATAAAAGATGCAAGTCCATTAAGTCCAATCTTTAAATATTAATTAATGTTTTTTCTCCATAACTCGTGATATTTTTGCTCTCCAGAAAGTCATCCAGGCCTCTCTTGAACCTGTACATAGAGTCCGCCATAACAACCTCCTGTGGCAGAGCGTTCCATATTCTCACTGCTCTTACAATAAAGAATGCTGTATATCAGTGGTGGCGAACCTATGGCACGGGTGCCAGAGGTGGCACTCAGAGCCCTTTCTGTGGGCACTCAGGCCATTGTCCAAGGACAGAGTTCACCAAACACTGAATCTCCCTGCAGCCCCAGGCTGCAGCCCCAGACAACGCAAGAGATGCTGCTCTCAGTGCGAAACACTTTATTGGATGTTTGGTAAGAAAGTATTGACAAAACTGCATTATCTTTGGAGGTCATCCTGTTGGACCCACCATTCTTCCTGTACAGAGAGACCCTGAAGAGAAGCTACAATGATAGTCTGAATTTGCCTTCTTCTGTCAACTGTATTGGTGGCCTCAGTGGGCCGATACAATTGAAAGATGTGGAAGAACAAGTAGCAATAAGTTACTGCTTAAAATGCCATGCTGGCACTTCACGGTAAATAATTGTTTTTTGGTTGTAGTTTGGGCACTCTGTCTATACAAATGGCCCTGTGGATGTTTGTAATTTACAGTACTTTAGCCACAGGCTACAATGATCAGTTGTAACAGTTATGAATGGTGTCTGTAATTAAGCTTTATTATTAATCCTGGTTCTTATGACAACACAACATTCTTAAACTCAAATTGTCACAGAGACCAAAACATTTTTGGCTGGAGTTACAATTATAAAATATATAGTTCCAAGTTACATACAGTGATCTTAGATTTCTACATTCTACAGGAATCTTCTGCAAAACAAAAAACATATCAATAAAGAATCTCTGGTTCATTTTCCTTTGCTGGGTCTACATTACAGTCTGCTGAGCTACCCCAGTGCCAAAAAGCTATTATTGACAAAATGTTGCCTCCCATAGAGATCAATGAAAACTCTAATAGGACTATTTTATACCACTGGTTATCCACACCAACTAGGAAAGAGCAAAAATGAGAAACTGTGTAGAGCACAGTTAATAATAGAGCAGTAAGAACATTGATTTCACATTAATTATAACAAAGTCCCTGTAATCCTAATTAATATCATGATAGATAACAATAATATGTTTTCATTGTGATCAGCCTTCCAACAAGTCAATTGCTTTAATTCTGCTTAAGAGGGTAACATCGGTGACCTGATGATCAATCCCTGTCTCTAAGAGAAGGGGTCGTCTCATTTCCTCTTCTAAGGAAATCATATATAGCGCCAGCTTATTCTTTGGTGCTTCAAAGATCATGGGGTTCATACACCAACAAAATTAAACATAAGAGATAAAACCATAGAAATGAGGGCCCTGCTCACAAGAGCTTGCAATCAATGCTATTTTGTATGTGGGTGTAATGAACCATGCACCAAGGCAGCTATGAATCCACTTCTCTGTGCCAGAATATTAGTTATATCAGCCGAGCATAACATAGATGATGCAGTGTATTTCATTTAAGGTTTGATAGCAGAACACTAAACCGGAGCTCTATTTTCTGATGCCAGAGCATATTGCTATGGTTACTGTAGTCATTGGACTAAACGTTCGCTCTTTACAAATATATGTTCTGATTATTAATGCCAACCATGCAATCAAAGGTGACACAGGAAAACTGCAACTCCAAAACATACTGTTAGGTTGTTTAGATTGTGAGCCCCATGGGGACAGGGACCAATTTGTCATGCTTGTGCAGCGCTGCGTAATCTGTGCACTATATAAATAAAGAATTATTATTATTATTATTATTATTATTAACCTTCACAAGATGTCACCATACAGTCTGCACTGTAGCCGTCATCATCTCCTCAATAGGGCTGGTTGACCCTGTTGCTTTTGTCTATGAAGACTTTGCTAATGGTCAATGACCATGTTTATTCAATGTTTTCCTCATGTCAGGGTGTCACATCACTTTGATTCCTTCCTAACCTTTTCTATTCGCTTATTTAATCTCACATTATTTCTCGGCCATGATCTATTAGATCATTTAATGGAGGATGACCTTGATGGAGGTTTCCTTTAGGATCTTCCATAACATCTTCCTACTGGTGGATTCATCACACTGATTGCTTAATGACCTATTATCGAGACCCTTAATACCAAGGGAAGCAATACACCTTAGTAGTCAGTAGACAGATAACCCTCTTATTTCCCTATACACATGCACTCTCATCTTCTCTGTGAGAGGTAAATAAGTAACTTACAGATGTAATAAATATCTCCTGAAAAAAACAAATGTGGTATGCTAAAATTCAGGATGTCCAATTCATCTTTACAGGAAAACATGCCTACAGTGAATGGTAGGCTTAGCTCAGATTTCTCCTATTTGTGTGGTGCCTTTAGTGGTTATGAGCAGGAGCTTAAAGGGAAACAAAGGGGACAATTGCCTCCAAGGCCAGGAGAAGGCCCGGTTCACACTTGCTGGACTATTTATTACACTCTCCTTTACAGGATAGAGCAATGGAAAACAAAAACCGAAGTAGAACAGAAGGTTTTCCGTTTGCCTTCCTTTCCTTTACAATATAATGGACCCTTCAGTTTTTAATAATGGAAAAAAGCAGTCTTTTATACTGTTTATTCCACTATAAATAACAGAATATGTAAGGGAACGCGACAAACACAGTTGTGACCTTAACGAGGAGACTGCCATTATCAATAATACTTTACATTAATCAAGCCTGGCACAGATTTTGCATTGATGGGCGCAGGACCGCCAGTTGGGGTAATTTTAAGATTGGCATTAAAAGTGCCAGTTTTACTGAATTCCCCCCAAATGAGTCTACGTCAATATGATCGCAGTATGCCAACATTATATTTTCTATAGATTCTAGAGTAGAACGTCAGATTATAGCTAGAACATCCTGGAATGCCATGAAACAGCTGGAGTAATACATGTCTTCTAGTACCATTTGTGGTTACCCAGTAAGGAATTGGCATCTGTCTTATGCCAAATTAAATTGTGCAAGAGATAAACTTTACAGCAGTTTGTATGAGATTTATGATTATTAGTCAGTATGGCTTATCTCAAACTGCCTTAGGGGGATTTCCCTAGTTCCTGGTTATATTCTCTTGTGGTATTCTATAAAGAGCGAATGAAACGTTTTTACATATAAAAGCAATAGCCGTAAATTGTAACAAATGGCTTCCCAGTTCTGAGACATAACAGGGGAAGCTGCTTCCTCACCAAGCTGGTGGAACTAATGTTAGATATTTAGGCTCCCTGTTCATGTGCTGGGAAGTAGAACAAAAACTGCTGAGACCATGTGAGCAGCCAGGAGTGCTGACAGGGGGCTGTCAGAAGGAAATATTACACTCAGAGATGAAGTTGTGAGGGAAGGTTAACCCCTTCCTGCCCCTCTGTGCAGTGGGAAGACCTTCTGGGGCAACCTCATAATACACCTAGGAAAAATGACATCTTTGTGACATCTTTCAAGTAAGTCTCCGTACAAGTTCATTTTCTGGAACATTTTTCTGTTTTAAAGGAGAATTCTTTTATTTCTGACAGATTAAAATTTACACCGTGCAGAAATATGTTGAAAACATTGATAACTGAGTTCTACCAAAGGTGAGATCTAATGGTTGTATCCAGTAGAATACAATGCAAAAACATTTAAAAAACACATATACTCTACTGTAAAATGCCTCAAGGCACCCACCAGTGATGCTCTTTTGGCCCCTTTATGATAAATGCTTACATGCCAGCATTCAATCACTGGCCACAGAGGTGAAGTCAAAACATAAGTGCTGGAAGATTGCTTTTTAGTTTTATTACATATACTGCTAATGTTCACTGGTTTGTAAGGTCAGATATCCAAAAAATGCAATAAGGCAGCACTCCAGTAAGTATAAAGGTGATCTTCATTCACCCACCCATGGCAAAATAAGGTGCAACGTTTCAGCTCATCCATAGAGCCATTATCAAGCATGGATATCTAACATTGCTTATATTTACTATTGACAAAGTGACAGTTCTAGGAGATTTGTTAAACTTTCTCTTTGTGAATGACTTTTTCTTTGTGTGAATATAACTGCTAGCAGACAGTGTTGTAGTAAAAGGGACACTGCTGTCTACTACGTTCTAGCAAGAACAATAGGTATCTACAGAAACTGCCTCAAGGGAGAGGATTATTATTAATTCACAAATATATCCCAATTATTCATAATATTAAAGGACACTTATTAGTTGAGATAGCAATGGAGGGAAAATTCCATGTGGGAGAAGTAAACTGTCAGTGAATGTGTTGGAAAAAAGTCAAATATAAGCATCTAAGGGACTTGGAAATGGCCTAAATGTTGATGATGGCTTTTTCACATAATATCCAAAACTACAATTTTGCAGGGTGCTCCAAGTATGCAGTGGTTTGTACATAACAAAGTAACCCAAGGTATAACAAATACAACACATAGTGATCAATAATATCTTGGTGAATATTGCGCTGGTAAATATTGGGTCCAGACATTCCTAAGGATGTTACCTGACACAAACGACCCATTACGAACATTACTGCAGACCAAGTTTCCCCCTCTTAGGATTCCCCAATACCAGTTATCTCTTTTAACAGAAATATACACAACTGCCTCACTGCCAAAAATATCCAAGAACGGTTTGAGGAACCTGTCAATAAGTCAAGTTGTACACTTGGCCTCTGAGCTGTTCATATCTCGATCCCACTGAGCATGAAGAAAATCAGATCCAATGAGGCTTCATCTTGTAATTTATCAACTGCTAAAATGTTGGTGTCAAATGGTGAGTAGTTTTCTTGCTTTGGATGACAGCCACTTGTATGCTATTCATTGCATCTGAGAAAGTAGCAGAAAAGCTAAATCACATCCCCACAGTTTTCTTGGAACACAAATTACATTCATACCATAAATGTTAATCATAAACACAATGTCACATAGAATCATAAAGAATATAAGTAAATATGACTAATGGTAGGAGTTTAGCCACATCTCATAGTAGATGAAAACAGCCAGCTATACATATTAATAAATATTTAATGAGTACTGACTAATGACTTTAAAGTATATGTCGCTGTAAATGTATGAACAGGGGAAGAAATAAGTGTCCAAAATGCTCAGCTTCTCGCAAATGTTGAATAAAATGGGGTTCAATGAACAGTTTCCAAAAACCTAAAGTAGTAGGTAACTCTCCTAAACAGATCCCAAACATCCTCAAAATGTTTAGCTACTTTCTCAACACTTCTATGTATACGAGTAAAAAAAAAAAAGAGTGTGGTTTAAGCTTGCTTTAATGTAATAATTCCATACTTATCAATACTTTTTACAATTTACAGGTATTGACACAAACTTTAGCTATTTGCTAGTTATGGCAATTGGTCACCATTCCCACTATAGTTATGTCCCAGAGATAACTAAATGGTAATACATTTTCATTGCAAACAAAAACACTCAATGTAATAAAGAATCAAAATCTATAAAGTTCCAATTACTGTTCCAAGTACTGTTTGGATATCTATCATTACTGCCATTGGGCCTATGGTGTCAGCACCAGCTGGTTTTACTAGACTGGGTCAACCTTAAAGGAAACCTACCACTTGTAGTGGCAGGTTTCCGATGGAAATACCGGGCACCAGCTCAGGGTGAGCTGGTGCCGGAGCTTATTTTAGTTAGTGTTTTAAACCGCGGTATCGCGGTTTAAAACACTTTTTAAACGTTATAGCCGGCGCAGGCAGGTACGCGCTCGGCGCTTACCATGCACGCGGCTCTCATTCACTTCCTATGTAGCCGCGTGCACGGTAAGCGCCGAGCGCGTACCTGCCTGCGCCGGCTATAACGTTTAAAAAGTGTTTTAAACCGCGATACCGCGGTTTAAAACACTAACTAAAATAAGCTCCGGCACCAGCTCACCCTGAGCTGGGCCCGGTATTGCCATCAGAAACCTGCCACTACAAGTGGTAGGTTTCCTTTAAGTAAGGCTGCATGCATAACACAATATAATTTGCCTGTGTGCTTTCCCTTTGAATCAATGGATAGCACATGGCCCAATGTTTTTGGACACAGTCGTGGTTTCAACTGGCTATGTATGAGCTGGCGGCCTAGGATACATATTATAGAGCAGGTGGATGCCTGCCAGAGATAGCAACTTGGGCAGTCTGTTGTATTGTCAATGGTGCATGACCAGACCTCACAAGCTTACAACTCACAGGAAATGAGATTGCAGAGGTTCATGTGGGGGATTTAAAGCCTGGCCCATGTACCCAGCATTGGGTGGTTTACTGGTTGAAAAGTATTGTTTGGACTGGGATATTGAAAAACAGGCCCTATTTGCTGTTATATTTTTACACAGATCAGCAACCTCTTAAACTATTACTACCGTATATTATTTTGACAACATATTTGTCCTCGCAGAAGACACCTGCTTTTTTAAGGAGAAATCATTAATTACACAAGGCCCAGTTCTACGAGGGCTCACATGGCATTTGTACATCAATCATTGGCACGCATTAATAAGTCCCTCTTGATCGTCTAATTAGTAAGAAAGTGTGCGTCTCTATCACGTCCTGCTGAGGGGAAAGCATTTATTATCACAAGTAGAAGTGAAGCTTGACGAGAAGCCAACCACTATTTCCATTTATTAGAACAAAAATATTTAGTTTAACTGAGAAACAAAAAAATACTCATCTTTACATCAACATATATTAATATTGTTAGAAAAATATTGTCTGGACATGGAAATCTACTGTGATAATACTGGATTACACCCATTCTAAACAGTATCAGTACCAACACAACACTACCACCTGATCCTCATAGCAAATAAACAACATCAAAATTGTATCTTTCATTTTGTAATGTTTTTACCAAAAAATCTGCAACATTACTGTGTACATAAATGCAACATTACATTTGAAATAACAACCACACAAAAATGATTGCCAACAAAACATTCAATACAAAATGCCATAAAATTTCATAATTTTAAATTTTCAGCATAGTTTTATGAAGTTATAATACTTTGCTGTGATAATACTGATCATAGTTACTAACTACGTCTGTACAATTAAGAATATGGTATTGTTCATAGGACACTCGCTGATAAACGATCCTATGATCATCACGACATCTGATTGTTGTTTTTGGTCGTGATTGTCTATGGCCAGCTTATCTCCCTGAACTGCTCATAAGAAGTAGATACAATGTAGTTTACAATGATACCTAGAAGAAGAAGGAAAAGACTGTCCTCATCCCCTAGTGCTATTAAATGGTGTATTGATTGGGTAGACAATTACTATTGCAAGGCCTTGTGCTAGCCTGTAAATGTGTCACTCAAACAAACCTTTACTACGGGCAAAGAATGATTCTGTTTCTGTGCTATAAACCCATAAGCTATAATCTTGGGGTTTTTCAATTATTATTTCCTTACGTATGACATTATTCACATATGGCAGATTTGTTGTGGACGTTACCGTGATTTTCCCATGTAGAAATCTAGCAGAAATCCATGTACATTCTGCACAAACAACATAATTTACATGTCTGGAACTGATTTTCAGAAGTGGCCATTTTTGCAATAAATCTGGTGTGGGTTTAAATAAACATTAAAGACTCCCCATCCCATATAGAGAAGTCTTGCTGTTTACAACCAGCATCCTACTTTCTTTACACAAGATAGAATTATATTCTGAAAGTGAAGCTATACCCTAAAATACGGATCCAATGAAATAGCTTTCTGTCAAAAGACATATTGTAGATTGGTGTCATTTTTGATGTCTATATAGTAAACCTACATCAGCACAGCAAGGTGTTAGCCAGCAGTTCTATGGTATTTGTACATCTTCTCCTAGGTGACTGGGTGTGGCCATAATACACTATTATATGATGCACCTTACCAAATAAATGGATGACATCCTACAGAATGTCTGCACAGATAATATTAATCTTTGTTAAAATATGAAATAAAAGTGCACTTTTTAACCCTTTCCTACTACATGGTTATTCTTTTTACTATGACATGAAACAGCCCATAGGCAGAGATGTAGCATAGCCCTCTGGGGTGCATGATTTAGGTATTGCAATAAGTATGAATACCAAGTAATATCAACACAGATTCGCTGAAATGATAACCTCAACGCAGCTAAATATGACAAACTCAACCCTTCTACATCATCAAACTAGTCGCAACCTCTGGAGTAGTAAAAACATATTCATATTTTACAGACAAATCAAAGCTGTAGAAACAAATGAAAAAAATCAGACTAAAGAGCGGGTCATAGCAGTAAGTTCAATCCATCCAATAAAGCTACATGAGCCTGAGTCTCATGAAATAGTAGTCAGCATCTGGGATTTCTAAGTGTAAACAGTAGCGAGCTGTGTCTCTGGTTACATCCTTAGTACTGCTCACTTGTCACAGTGAGCGGAGATAGCAGAAAGCACAGACACGCCTAATAGAGCAGCCCTGCACCCCCGGGAAGAGTGCTCCTTTAAATCCAGACTTTACCTTTCGGGGTCTTTTCCTTCTTAAGTTGGTGCCATTATGCTTCTCCCCTCCATCCGTTTTATGATTACTTTCCTCGTTCATCATTTTAAAGCAGTTTCTCCAGCACAGAGCATTGCCATGAAAGCCTCTCCACAGCACGGACCACTGTGTCGCTGACTAGATGGAGACTGGGGCGGGGGATAGGAGGAGAAGCAGAATGACGTTACCATGGCAGCGCTGCCACAAATGTTTATCTGCTTGCATTGTTAAATCTGATTCAACCAATTACCAACAGGATCTGCTCCCTCCACAAAGGAGGAAAGCTCCGAGCAGAGAAAGAAACGCCAAGGAGGGCTCAGCAGAGTATTCACAAAGAATAGAAGACCAATACATCTCTACTATTGATTAATAGAATAGTTCCATACATGTCATTAAGGATAAACCAGAGTAGAATGGCATTGAGAGGAATATACCACAATAAATCACAACATATATACTATAATAGGGTCTTCAGCCTGTCTGCATATACATAAGGCATAATGGGCTTTAGATGACCACTAGATAAATATTGAACTATTGCAAAAGACTGTCAGGATGAGAGGTTATTCAGCAGCTAAGTGCTTAACTTAGGTGGATAGACAAGCAAATAGAAAAAGTAAATATATTAGATAGATAATAGATGACTGATATAAGAAAAATAGATAATTCATATATTACATAATGACTGAAAAGCAGGCAGCACTCCAAAATTTAGTGAAGTGAAAAATGTATTTCAAGATGGCAACATTTCAGTGTAATTAACCTTCCTCAAGCCGAAATGCCATCTTGAAGTTCATTTTCACCTAGATCTTCACAGAATTTTGGAGTGCTGCCTGCTTTTCTGTAATTATTAAAAAGGTTTGTACCTGAAATCTGCAGATTTGCACCCAACCTTGTTGGTTTGACAAAGTGCTGTCTTGGACTTCCATTCCATATATAATAATGATAGGTAAAACATTATAAATGTGGTTCCACTGTGGAATAAAGTATTTGGAGTGCAGCCCATTTTTTCATGTTTTATATTGCAAGGGATTGATTGGGCAGCATGGTGGCTTAGTGGTTAGCATTACAGCCTTGCAGCACTGGGGACCTGTCCCAGGGTCAACATCTGCAAAGAGTTTGTATGTTCTCTACGTGTTTTTGTGGGTTTCCTCCCACACTCCAAAACATACTGGTAGGGTGATTAGATTGTGAGCTCCATTGGGAACAGTGACCAATTTGGCAAGCTCTGTGCAGCACTGCGTATTTTTTGTGTGCGCTATATAAATAAAGGAATTATTATTATTATTTATTATTATCAACCCTCAACTGAGCACCCATGTTGCATATTGATAGAGCAGGATAATTTGGGGATAGATACACTGATTAACACGACTGGATTAACCTGATGTGATAACTCAGTCTGCTATAGTGTCAGGCAATACAGGGCAAACCAATTTTGTGTATTAACTGAATAAGTCTTAAACTTTAACCAATGTAGGTGCTGTAGATAGATTGATGGATAGATAATTGTTTTCTTAGTACAAATGCTTGGGAATTATTGGACACATAGCCGATCTATGAGTAGAGCCCTGTCTATCTCTGCTTTGACCTAGATAACTATAGTGATTTCATTCCAGAATTTACTGGTATCGGCTGAGCAACAGTAAGTGGCAGGAGGATACACTGATCATAGGGGTGTGACAGTTTCTATGATTTGGTATTATAACAGACAAGATGAATGTCTCAGAATAACACATACCCTCTATATTTGAAGATTTTTGTAAGTAAGTAGTTGTCTATGGTGCCCCTGTAAAAAGGGGCATAGTTTAAAGAGAACCTGCCATATCAGAATAGCCCCACATACCCCAAGTAGTACCTTATAGACTAGCATCCAAGTATTGCCTTAGGTGTTTTCATATCTGCTATGCACTGATTTATCAATGTCCTGTCTCTCTTAAGATCCAGTCAAGAAGCCGGGGGAGCTCACAATTTTACAAGTTTTCAGACTCCCTAGGGTACTTTAACCCTAGGTTATCTGATTGATGCTACCATATACGGCCATGCTACAGTATAGCAGTATATGGGGATTTTCCTCATCATTCATTATAATGAGCAAATCGCACACTGTATTGAAGTAGTTAAATTCAAACAGCCTTGGGTTTGTATGACCTAAAGCTGTCATGTGACCAGATAGTTGCTCTGAGTGACGTCATCGGGGAGCATACCGCCGTGTGCTGGAGAGGAGGAGGAGGTGACCCCTCCTCCCTCCATAGAGAATAGCAGCGCACGGCCGTACACACGCCAAAAGATAGAGCATGCTCTATCTTTTTGCGGTGTGCGGGCCGGATCGGTGCCACACATGTGTGGCACCGTATCTGCGCCGCGCCGCTATTGCCATCTATGGGGACGTACATGTGGCCGCAAATTTGCGGCCACATATACGTCCCCGCAGACGGCGATGTGAATGTGCCCTTACTGTGTATTCTGTGTGACTGCAAAAAATGACCATTCTCCCAGTGATTTATAGAGCATGAATTGAATGGTTCATTGTCAGGACAGATAAGGTCACACTTTGTAGTAGTGTGCAGTTGCAGTAGTTTTGAAGTTTGCACCATCCCCCAGGCCCACCCCATGCTCATTTTTTCCCTAGTGTTTCAGAGACTTGTACATAACATCTATAGAACACTGACATCAGGTAGTGATTTACTCCCTGTAAAATCCATGCCAATGACTTCCTCTGTAGCTTATTAGGATGCGTTGATATTTAGTTTGCTTGTTTAGTTTGACATTCCTAGTGTGAACTATGGTTTATGTTGAGTCTATTTGCCCCTCTGCAGCTCTCCTCTGGTCCAGCCATAGTTAACTGTCTGTTATGGACAACCCTCTTCTCCAGTCATCTGGGGCTGAAGTTTTCTGGCTACCTGTTAATATCCTGTCCACAGCTGTTTAGATTCCATGGCTAGCTATTGTCCGTTTATCTCTTGCTATACCATTGTACTTCTGTTTTTTTTCGAATTTTGACTATTGTTCTGTGCCTATACTTTGCACATGCAATTATGTACCTTATATGCCATATCAGTTGATTACCACTCTTATTATGTTTAATTATTTGTCTGCCCTGTTTCAAGGCCGCACTTTGACTGGATTGTTTGTCCTCCTTGAACCCAGTCCCTTAATTAAACTTTTTACATGTTTTCAGTGCTTTTTCAACCAATGTTTTAATAATAAAATAATTCTTTATTTATGTAGCGCACACAGATTGCACAGCGCTGCACAAAGCATGTTCAAATTGGTTGGTTTATTTGCAAGATGTTAAAGACTAGCCTATCCTATAGTCCAATATCTTTATTCTCATCATCTATTTTGTATTTAAGTACCCCATTCTCTATCTTTCTATCCCAGTTTGAAACAACTTGCAGAGGCAAAAAAATTCTTTTATAAAAATAAAAAATAAGACATGCCTCTGCCCCATCATGCCTGAAATGATGTGCGGGTCGGAAATCCACATAAAGTGGATTAAGGCCCGTTCCACACTTGCGAGTGTGATGCGATGAACGCATGCTGCCGGGAACGCACGGCCCAAACGCTGCACCGCGGGAGTGAACTGACATGCTGAGTTCACTCCCGGTGTGCAGCGTTCGGGCCGTGCGTTCCCGGCAGCATGCGTGCGAGTGTGATGCGAGTTCATCGCATCACACTCGCAAGTGTGGAAAGGGCCTAAATGTCTTCTTCGGCAGTGACCCTGCAGTCTGATGATAACATCATCACACTTTACGAGTCATCAGAAGCAGCCAGGAGATGCAGGAGGAAGAGTAAACCCCCGGAGGGTGGGTAAGGTCAGCAATTTTAATAATTTAAAAAGGGCCAGTATATATATATATAGTATGTTGGGACACAGTGTATACAGTATACAGTCTGTGTTGTGGCACAGTGATGATATATAGTGTTTCTGCTAGGGCACAGTATATACATATATATCTATATCCAGTTAAGGGGCTGATTGTACATAGATGTCTCTGTAAAGGGCCACAGTATATGTCTGTATTCTTTATGGAGGATACTGTATAGGAAGGTCATATATATCTATATATATAGAGATATATATATATATATATATATATATATATATATATATATATATATAGATATATATATAGATATATGTGTGCATGTTTTAATTAAATGATGTGTCACAGTAAATGCTGAAACTACACAGGCAAACTGCACTAGTTGTCATGAATGTGAAAACTGGCGCAAACGCTTTAATAAATGTGGCCCATTGGGTTGTTTTTTTTGTAATAGCCAGCATCATGCTATCAATAATGCCCAGCAAACACAGTGTGCTACAAATTTTTAACTCCAAGTTATATGTTTTACACAATTTAACTTTACTTAAGGCATTTTATAACATACCGTATATACTGGCGTATAAGACGACTTTTGAAGACAGAAAAATCTTCTGTCTTCTCTGGGGTCGTCTTATACGCCGGTAATCGTCTTATACGGCGGCATGGAGAGGGCTCACGGGCTGAGCCCTCTCCATAGCCGGTAAGTCTTTGCTGCATATTGCAGCAAAGGCTTACCGGTAACACCCGCGATCGGTGCTAGCACCGATCGCGGGTGTTTGCACAGCGATGGCTGCCGGCAGCCTCAAAAAGCTGCCGGCAGCCTCAAAAAGGCATCGGGGGGAAAATACTCACCCTCCGTTGGCCCCGATGTCCGCGCTGTGCTGTCTTCAGTCTTCCGCGCTGTCTTCTTTCTTCTGCTGGGCGCCGCCATGTCTTTCCCCGGGTCGGCGCCTAGTATGACGTCAGCAGCGGCGCGTCTTACTAGGCGCCTGCCGGGGAAGATCAATGGCGGCGCCCGGCAGAAGAAAGAAGACGGCGCGGACATCGGGGGAGCATCGGGGTGAGTATATGTTTATTTTTTTTTTAATGCTGGGCTGTATACTACTGGGGGCAGTGCTGTATACTACTGGGGGCTGTGCTGTATACTACTGGGGGCTGGGCTGTATACTACTGGGGGCAGTGCTGTATACTACTGGGGGCTGTGCTGTATACTACTGGGGGCTGTGCTGTATACTACTGGGGGCTGTGCTGTATACTACTGGGGGCTGTGCTGTATACTACTGGGGGCTGTGCTGTATACTACTGGGGGCAGTGCTGTATACTACTGGGGGCAGTGCTGTATACTACTGGGGGTTGTGCTGTATACTACTGGGGGCAGTGCTGTATACTACTGGGGGCAGTGCTGTATACTACTGGGGGTTGTGCTGTATACTACTGGGGATTGTGCTGTATACTACTGGGGGTTGTGCTGTATACTACTGGGGGCTGTGCTGTATACTACTGGGGGCTGTGCTGCAATGGTAATGTTGTTGTTGTATGCCTTATGTTTATGAGCGACAGTTTTCCTGCTATACACCTGCATGTCATAAGAATTTACATTTAAAAAAGGACCATGTTAAATTCAAATCTGTTTTTTTTTATATTTTTACCGGTGTTTTGTATGCGTTGGAAAAGGGGTAGTCTTATACGGCGAATATATCTTAAACTCTATATTTTAAACAGGAAAGTAGGGGGGTCGTCTTATACACCAGGTCGTCTTATACGCCGGAATATACGGTAATTAAGAATACAGAAAGAAAAACCACAATAAGAGAAGAATGAGTTTAACTTCATTTTTCACTCTTAACCTGATAAACTAAAGTTCCTGCACCGTCATGGTCATTTGTAGCTTTAGGTCCAGTTTAGTGTCTTAATGTATTTGTCTTAGATAGGTATAAGCCTACACTGCACTTAGTGCTACACAATAAGCAGCTAACTGTGGGTGTTAAGTGATTTAAAAGTCAATTGTACACAGCTAGTGTTTCTTCCATGTTATAAGTACACAGCAAGAATTGCTTGTAGCTCGAGGTGGGTTGATTATGAACTGTCACAGCCCACATGCCATTTAAGTATAGGTTTCTATGACTGAGATCTAGATAATTAACACTCTTGTATTTGCCTTTAAATTAGAATTAAACTGCAATGCATTATATGCCAGTATACGAACAGTAAGCATTGGCAAAATATTAAAAATATATATCTAATTACATTCACTGCATAGATACAGGCAGTCCCCGGATTACGTATAACATATGTTCTTTAGGTTTTTTTCTAAAAATGAATTTGTATGAAAGCCGGACCTATACCTACCGTATATATATTTTATAATTGTACCTAAAGACAAAAAATGTTTGTCCCAGTGACAATTGGATTTTCAACATTTTGTGCTGTCATGGGAACAAGGATTATCAATAAAACTATATTACAGGCATCTGCAAAGTAAAGGATTTAGAGAGCTTCACCAGAGGTCACAGTGCACAGAGGGGTCCTTCTGTAACCAGGGGTTATCTTTAAGTCGGGTGTCCTTATAGGGGTTTTCCCAGCAAAACAAGTTAGGCCCTATCCATAGGATAGGGCTTAACTTGCTGATCGATGGGGTTCTCAGTGATGAGACCCCCACAGATCACAAAAATGAGGGGTCATATGGGGGTCCCACGTACCTCCGTCGGACCCCTTGTCGCTCCATGAGAGTAATGAAGCACAAGGCCGCGCATGACTGTTCTGCCCCATACATCTCAATGGAGCAGAGGGAAATTGCCAAGCGCCTCGCTCGGCGATCTCCGTCAGCTCCATAGAGACATAGAGATGTAGTTATATCATCATTGGGAGCAGAGCATAAGAGGGAGGAGGGGTTACTGAGAACTAAAGGATAATGGGACTTACAGTTTCCAGTGGTGGCCATCTTAATGATAACTCAGCCTACTTTAGAAAGCCCAAAGAAGATGCAGGGGTGGGAGTAAGGAACGTAAGGTAAAACAATCCAAGAAGCAAAAAATGAGAGACAAAAAGTTTATCTATAGAAGACTAGCAGAAAGATCTGGGTTGAAGCTCTTAAACTACATTGTCAGTCTGGGGGATTGGTTGTTTCCATACTCTGGCTGTGCTGATAAAATGTTGTACTAATGACTTTTTGTGAGCTAAGAGCCACAAAAATTAATAATAATAGTAGAGCAGAAGACTTCAACAACATATGCTTTGTGCAACCTAAGTGAAGTTGCCCCCCCCCCACCTTGTTCAAATCAAACAAAATTGGTGTCAAACGTTGTGCTACATTTGTGCTGGTTTATGCAGCAAAAATTTTCGTTTGTGCCACTATCATTTTTAAGATATTAATGAAAGTTTCCAGAGGTCATCAGAGGTCAATCAGCCCCCCCCCCATATTGCCCAAATCACACAAAACTGGTGCCAATCACAAATGTAGCACTAACGTTTGACACTAGTTTTGTTTGATTCGGTTAATGTGGGGGGGGGGGCTGGTTGAACTTTTGACTTTTAATTTTTTGTTCATATATTCAAAACAAAAGCAGCACAGACAAAAATTTGAGCAGCACAAACTAGCACAAACGTAGCAGAGTTGTTTGGCACCCGTTTTGTTTGATTTTGGGCAATGTGGGGGGGCTGGTTGACCTCTGATGACCTCTGGAAACTTTCATTAATATCTTAAAAACTATAGTGGCAGAAACTAAAATTTTTTGCTGCACAAACCAGCACAAATGTAGCACATACGTTTGACACCAATTTTGTTTCATTTGAGCAAGGTGGGGGCCAACTTTACTCAGGTCTTTGTGCACCATAGCTTCCAGGTCAACACATGACACTCCCAAAAGACATATAGGAACGTTTTAGCTCTGCATCCATAAGAGGGCTACAGACTGCATACTTTACATTAATAAATTAAACTTTGAGGGAACCCTGTAGCAAGAAATGAGGACATAAATCCTGCATCCTCTATTCTGCTAGTGAGAGAAGATAAGTGCATTAGGTTATGTCCACATGGCTGAAATTGGATGATATCGCTGCAGAGTTTGACCAACACTAAATTTGTAGCAGAATATTTCCAGATTTAGCTCAGAATATAAGGCATGCTGCTTTACTGTGGGCAAACAGAACAACTTGCAGAGAAAGGATCCAATATCCTTCTCTTGTTTTCAGTAGGAGAGAGATTTTGGTACAGATATAACCATCATGGGCTGACAAGTAGGCATGAAAAGTGGGCAGTGGGACAGTGGAGACAATTGGATGAGTAGTTTGCCAGGGTGTGAACGGATGGGTCTCTACCACCAATAATATAATGACAGAACTGATACCCAGGTTCCGGATTAAAGGAAAAGCTGGACACATTATATACTGGTAAATAACTAAAGAGAACCTGTCTGCCATTTGAAAACATTGCCCCTATCCCTGCTTTGCCCCTCTACATGCCTGTAAACAAAAACAATCAGGTACTAAAGCTGTATGCAAATGACCTGAGATGGGTCCAATGATCCATTATCATATTCAGCTGCCCAGCTTATTCATGATTGCCTGTATAATGATCTGACTCCTGGTGCTTGCTAACTCTATGTGCTTCCTGGTGCTGATGCCCCCTGCAGCCTGTCTGTGTGTATGAGATACTCCTATAGACATGACTGACAGCCTGTCGAATGATGTGTCACTCCTGGTTCTGGCGGTCATGCCCCCTGCAGAATGTGTGTGTGTATGAGATACTCCTATACACATGACTGACAGCCTGTATAATATTGTGACACTCCTGGCTCCCTCTATTAGAGATGGGAATATGGCTCTTCTTAGTGAGCTGGCTCATTTGGCTCCACTCACTAAGAAGAGCCGGCTCTTCTGGCTCCTGAACGGCTCCCTGTTAAATATATAACAGGGAGCTGCAGGCAAGTCTCAGTCAGCCCATTCCACAACACTTTTAACCTGATTGTTTTTGGTTAAAGGGGGCGTGATGAGCTGGTTAGGGGCGAGGTTAACTGAGCCATCAGCTCCCAGAGGAGCCAGGTCACATTCACAAACAAGAGTCGGCTCTTTGAGCTGGCTTGTTCACGAACGACACATCACTAGCCTCTATGCTTTTATTGGTTCTGTCGGCCATGGACCCTGCAGCCTGAGTGTGTATGAGATACTCCTATACACATAACTGACAGCCTGTATACTGATGTGATACTCCACATGCTGGCTCCTCTATGTGTTTCCTGGTGATGGTGGCCACGCCCCCTGCATCCTGTGTGTATGAGATACTCCTATACACATGACAGCCTGTATAATGATGTGACACTGATGTCTGTGTCTCTCTCAGGCAGCACATAAAGGACTAGCAATGCTTTTCTATATTTTACACACAGACATGAGCAGGTGAGGAGAAAGGAGGGGTAATCGGGGTGACTTCTTTTTCTCCCTTCAAGTGCCCAACCTCATTTGCATAATAGAGAAAAGATTATTTTAGAATGATTAATGTATGAAATAACTAGATAAAGGCTGGGATGGGATCCTTGGGAGCTGCTCTAACAGGTAGTGGTGACAGTAATAGTTACAGAGACCTGATGACAGGTGTCCTTTATGAAAAGGCCTCTTGGCCATAGATGGTATTAAAGGGGGAAAGGGGAATATCTAATTTGGGATAGACAGTGGTGGCAACATCTAGTGTGGATTTAAATATGGGGCATGAACATGTTAGCAAGGAAGTCTGTATGCAAAGCTAATACAATAATATGCTGATTTGTAATTTGTGGTAATGTATATGTGCATATAGTTAATATATGTATTAAACAATGTTATTACATTTTGAAAATAATTTTCCGGATTTTTTTTTTTAAATGTACCAGAAATTCTGTAAATAACTAACTGGAACCAAAGATGAATGACCAACACAAGGATTCTTTTCTTTTTGGGGTCTAACCACCAATGATTCCTGCACCTCACCAGTGATTCATGACTATGCTTAAATTAACATGTGTACACGCATGGAAAAGAATATTTGTTGTATTCGGTGACCTAAGCCAAAATACAGGGCTGCTATAATCTTAGTAAAACCATTGCAGTAACTTCCATGTTACTGAATCTTCACAAACAGGGGCAACATAAACTTCCACGGATAAAAGAGAGATGAAGCTGGCCTGAATTTTCTACGCCACGTGAAGTATTTGATAAGACACGTGAATACTGAATCCTATTAAAGCATGGCAAGCACATTAATTTCACTTAGTATTCCCTTAATTGCACAAGTCCTGGCTGCTTGAAGATAATATGCCAGTAAGAAATTGGAATTATTCTTATCTCATCTGCCACTGGAAAGCGTGCTCTCTATATACATCATCAGAATTACTGCTAAACATTAGATACAAAGTACTTATATTTGTCATTATCTGTGTAACTTTGAAAGTATAGAAATTATCATGAACTTAACAATACTCTTTATTATCACCAATAACACTGATATATATTCACCTTCCCCGTGTAATATACAACTGACATGACACTTCTATCCACTTCTAACAACTGCTATAATGGTATTTTCTCTAAATTAAACCAAAATTGAATATTGAATGCAGAACCATCTTGGTATTAAATCCATCTCTTCACAGATCCATTGTGATGCCACATCCCATGATTCCCACGAAGACAAGTTTCTTATATGTACTCAAGATAACAAAATAACACATTCTCTAATTCACACTTATTAACAAAAATACAGCATTTCACAGATATAATTCCAACCTGTCTCTATCAGTCCTGGTGTACACAATTTCAGTTGCCCCTAGACACGACCCTGTAACTTTTGACTTAGGGTTGCGTGGCTGCCATCTTGTATTTGTATGTGACAGCGTACAGATGAGATTTCTGTCTCTCTCTCTGCTCTGAGCCTGTAGCCACGCCCCCTACACGGAGCTCAAAGACTATCACTTCCTGCCAGGAGATTGTGAGCAGATAGAGAGGTTGCAAACTATAAGGAGATAAGTGATCTGGAGAAAGGGGGAGGCAGGCACATATCTGTGAGAACAGAGATGTAGCAGAGCTCAAAGTGTAACAGTGTAAAAGTCTGTCAGCCTCTGTGTAATAGCAATCTCATGCATCTCATCATCTCTGATCTTTCTCATCTCCCTATGTGTCAGAAGCCAGATCAAAGTATATATACACCTCTAACTTAATAATCTAACCACAAGATGGATTATAATTTATCTGCTCAGAGAGTCCCCACCGGCACACCCTGGAATCTTACACTGAGCAACCTAGGGAGTGATAGGAGCTAAAACAGCAATAACACTCAGTAACATTGTACAGTGTATTTGTCCAAACAATTTTCTGTCTCATATTTTTTAACATAATAAAATTTTTTATTATGTTTTGACGACAAAAACTGTGGTTGAAGTCTGTTTTCTGTGGTTGATAGAATGTATTCTATCTATGTATATACTATAGCTCTGCACAGACTTATTCAATGCATAAAATACTGACCACTTGGCAGCCATATTCCCCATATCTGCCATATCTGACCTCCCAGAACTCTCTGCTTCACCTGGGACTACTGCCCTGTGTTTGAAAACTGATGAAGTAAAAATAATTGCATTCCTGCAGGGGGAAGGTGGTTGTACCTGCCTGTATGTACTGCCTCCCCAATGTCAGCTAAAGCACCCCCTGCATTGTTGTATATTGCCAGCCTCATATGGTGCTATTATACACATATGTTGTGATGGTGTTTGTTACTAAAATATGGTGGTGTAACTTACAGGCGTGTTATCCTGCTGTAGTGTAGCGTATAGAATTATTATTCAGTCAATCTGTGGTGGGTGGGATTCAGTCAGAGTATAGTTGTACTATTCAGCCACGGTGTAGTGGTATTATATTGTCAAAATATGACTATATTATGTGGTCAAGATATGGTTGTAATATTTATTTAAAATATGGTGGTGTTATTCAGACGCTCTGTATGGTAGTGTAAATTGAGTGTGCACTTGAGGGCAATTTACATTTATCAGTTGTAACATTGAAAACAACTGAACACACCACAGCTACTGCAGAACATCATAATGCACATCTCACCTGCTGCAGAACCTCATAATATAAACCTGATACACATGATAGATGTTGCACAACCTCATTAAACACACCTCTGCTACTGTAGATCATCAGATTACACACCGCAACTGCTGCAGAACCTCATAAAGCACTCCACAGGTGATAGATCATCAAACACATCAGCTACTACAGAACCTTATACTACCATCTTCAGCTTATGTACACCTCATATTACATACCTCTGCTGATGCAGAACCTCATAAAACACACACACACTTAGTTTCTGCAAAACCTCATTACATATGTAGAAGGAATGGTATCTGCATTTGTGCAATGTGACTATTGATAATCTGATGACTCTTGTGTTGGCTCCCCTTCTGACAATTTGGACCAGCCCACAACATGGGGCCTCTTTTAAAAATTTTTCCAGGGCCACATTAATTTCCCAGTCCACCCCTGGGCCTCACACTGCAATGTCTCAGACATCGCATTTCTTTTCACTCGTCATATTTTGCTTCTAAAGAAATTTCCATGCTGTTTGTGCATATGAATACTGGATGTTGATTTAAAAGATAAAGAAAAGCTAAATATTCAGCACCGATCTGTAGAAATGAGTGTCACTCAAATATAAAATACACTATGCTTGATCATGAAGAATTATGGTGTCTTTTTATGGTTTTCCAATGAGTGATCATGATATAACTGCCCCCCACAGCAGGAGAAGCCCACCTATCCACAGAGATAGCCACATGGGGCAGAATCTATTAAAGATAAATGTTCCCTGTCCCATTTTTGGAAAAGTGGCTTGAGGGTTGATATAAAAAGTACAAGGCCAGGAATTGCGACTTTTTGAACGCCGGAAAACTGCTCTATTTTATCAACCAACATATAACATGTCATATTTCTATCGGCAAAACATGTAGCAGAGTCAATGTTGCATAATTTGGACATCATAAAAACTTGCTATGCTATTGAATTCATTAGCCGGGTCTTAACAGATGGGCCCAGGTATAACAGAACTCCAGTTTGGTTAAGGAATGCAAAATAATTAAAAAAAATATCATAAGGTGGTAACAAAGTACAACAACAATTCACACCTTTCCTCCCTTAGGGTATGCACATATGGACATATAAAGGAGAACTAACATATTCCTAGTGTTAACTTATCACACAATTGGTTTGAGAAAAGCTTCTTAAAGGAATCCTGACATCAGAATTTTCACCACCACAGCACAGGTAGGGTATTCAATATCCTTGCTCCTTTATGTTATATAAATATCGCTTGTTTCAACCTTACTGCTGTATGCAAATTAGCAGAGACGTGTCGCACATTTCAATTTATATCAGGCTGAGATGGGTAGGTTTATTTCAGATGCTCCTATCTTGGACTATGTACTTTAGAAACAGACTGGGGATATAGATCTTAGAAGACTTAGTTGGGAATGTTGTACTTCTTAATTTCCTATATCTCAGTTTTGGTGTATAGAGAGCCATAATCTTGGTGCATTTTAATGCTAATGTTCTCATCTTTACAATGACCCCAGAAGTAAGCCCAAAGGAATCTCCTCCTCCTCTTCCCCTAGCATCCTGTCTCAGCTTAGGCAAATTGTGAGTCTTTTCTGACACTGTTTAAAACTAGGGACTTTCTTTTGGTGCTAAATCAGCATTTTCTGCATTACAGAATGTTAAAAACAAATCTTTCACTTGGAGGCCTAGAAAAGCTATCATCTATCACTGACCATCTCTCTATCAAACATCACAAATGGATGAACCATCGGCTGCTGTAATGAGTCAGGAAGTGTCAATGCCAAGTCTGAGAAAGCCTTACTAGAGGATCAAGGCGTTCATTATTAATTTAGAAGGGTAAGTGTACGAGGCCTCGCTCTCCGCAGTGCAGAGATCCCCTAACTTCCCACTGGGCTGGTGGTGGAATGAAGCGGATATGCATACAACCTGATACATTACAGTCCATATACATGCATTTTCAACATGATATAGCTGGGCATCAGTAGGTAGTGAAATGTCAACTTATACTAATTCATACCATACTATATTCACTGAAATTGGCTTCAATATCTGGCATGTAAACACAATCTTACTTGCTGTGTGGTTATGCCAAGCCATTGACAATATGTTATGAGATCTTGTACTGCAACACAGCCCCATTCAACGACATTTAATACATTAAATATATGCTTTTTTGTAAGTATAAATGCTGCACTGGATTTGTATGGAAGAAGGTGAAAGTATTCAAGTCTTAATGTTACTTTGTAATTCACATTAAAGGGGTTATACAAAATAAAACAAAAAAGATTCTGTGTTTGAGTGGAATGTGTCTGGCATTGCAGCTTTTGAGATATAGGACTCAACAGCCCCTGGACAAGAATGGAACTAGAATAGAATTACAGACATTTCTATTAGTACTTATTCTATAAGTACATATAAAGAAAGGTATGGAAAATTGGATCAAAATTATGACATAGTATAACCTGTGAAAGATGATCAGATTCCTTTTAGATCAAGAGACATGCACAATGTTGTATGTACGCTTGGCTCGTAGGCAAAAGTGTATTTGATGCATACTGTGGTCCCCTATAGCAACATCATCATTTATCTGCTCATAAAGTATATTCATCTGCAGTAATACTGCATATTGTATGATAATTATAATTACACTTAGATAAATCTGATCACTTAAAGCCATTCTATTGCTGATGGTTCTGCTCGCACTGCAATTATCCATGTCTTATGTAGACTAATTGCTCTACTGACTCGACGTCCCTATAGTGACACAATAGGTGCTAGTGTCAATGTCAATCAGCTGCTTATCCATGTGTTCTACATGTTTCCCTCTGATGAAACATGACAAAGGGAAGAGTTATGTTTTAATAAATTATGTTAAAATCTAGCAATAACTCATACTGGATACAATGCACTGTTTCTTCTGTCTCTGACTGCCAGGAAAGTTTTAGACATCTAGAACAGAAAATGTCATCCACAATTATCTGGAACATCATGCATTCCAATTGTCATTGACAAATGATTCAGCTTTCCCATTGTACACATTGCATATGTTGTCTTCCTTATCCAAAGTAAATGTCTACAGCCATATAGAACTTATATACATATAGATATAACATTGGCATATTAAGGACCCTTCATCCCCACCAGAATGAAGGGTTGTAAACCAAGCACACTTCCATGCAGGTGTGTGCCCCATCTGACAGGATCTGCTCTTCTTTTAGCTTCTTATGCCCTTGCTTTTAATGCAAAAAAGGCTTTATGAATTATGCAAATGAGCCTGAGAGGCTCCAGGCTCATTTGCATAATTATAGCCTTTAAAAAAAAACAAGGAATAAGAAGCTTAAAAAGGGAAGTGCAGACACAAACCAGTATGTCAGTGTGCTTGGTTTACAATCCTTCATCCTGATGGTAGATGTCCTTTAAAGTGGTTGTGCAGAATTAGTTATACATTTACTCCAGATGCAACACCATAACTGTCTACAGGTAAAGTGTACTTCTCTGAACTTTTCACTGCCAAAGCTAGTTAACTTTACGGTGCAATGTTTTCTAGTTAGAATTTAGTCTAAACCACTATTAATTCAGCCCCATTAAACAACATATCCAGTATAAGACTTATGCTATTTTATAAATATAAATACTGCACTGGGTTTTATATTTATTTTCTTAAGGGAGTCATAGATACTGATCCTATCCTTTGGTAATCCCATTTCTGTTATATTGCCATGGGTCCTACATTGAATTTGATGAAACCTCTAAATGAGTGTAACAGGCTCTTCAATGCTCGCTGAGAGCAGTGCCATAAATTGTATACCGGCTGTGCTTGGCATTTCAGATGAGCTCTATTCCTTTGAATGGGAATGAGCATAAAACAGGACGTATGACAACGGGACATCACCTGCCTGAGAAGTGTAATTGGGTTTACAGACACACCACTGCCACATTGAGAAGCTTATCAGTGGGGATAATTGGTGTCCGTTGTCACCTGACATTAATGATCTATCCAACGGATGGACTATTCATTTAGCATCATTAACAATAAAGATTGGTTGGTTTCTTCCGGGTCCTCCGGTTTCCTCCCACACTCCAAAACACACTGGTAGGTTGATTAGATTGTGAGCCCCATTGGGGACAGGGACTGATTTGGCAAACTCTGTGCAGCGTAATCTGTGTGCTCTATATAAATAAAGAAATTATTATTATTAATAAAGATATCATTCAGTGTGAAACTCAGATGATTAGGAAACATACTGCAGGTGGTACTTTATGTACCCAGTTCCAAGTATACCAATTTATTAGATGGCAATCAAACTGTTACCTTCAAGTATGTGTTAGACAAATATAAAAAAGATACGAGCATGGAATCATTTTTGGTACCTGTGCTGAGGAGACCTGATAGTCTTAGATATCCAGACACAAGGTGCTGGCTTATTTCAGGGACACCGCTAATTATCATTTTGATCACATGCCATATGGCTATTACTATAGCAACCAGCCTCCCCTGGCGTGGACATTCAGTGACTTGGCATATTCCCTTAGGTTTACTATTGGTCTATAAAAGAATAGACTAAATGAAAGGTCATAACACAGATTAAAGCTCATACAATAAAAATATGTGCAGTCATATTGTAGCAGTGAAAGGAAATTTAGTTTCTAGCAAATTTATGCATGCTTAATGGTGATGCATGTAGTGTGCCAATAACACAGTATGGATGGATTCTAGCAATAATGACACAGATTGCCAGAACATGAGATGGAACTTGGCTACTCTATTATGTGTGTATAAAGATGGCTATGCCCTCATCTATCAGACATCTAATCCCACCTCCCCCATATGCACCCATGCTCAGCTCAGCCACGTCTGCATGTATTTTCAATAGGTAGAGTCTTCTCTGGCAATGTCTTATCTACTGCTGAACAAAGGATTGACATGATTGCATGATACATCTTTCCCTTGACAGCTGCCATCAGGGAAAACACCCTCTTCATTTGTGAAAATTGTGGACCCTTTTCATTAAAGATTTGCACAATAAGAAAAATAGATGAAATCTTATTATCAAGCTTTCTCCAGAAAAACAAGTGGAACATTCTTAATACATCTTGTGTGTATATAATTGTAACCTTTTCCTTGTAGATGAAGGCCTATAACAAATTATATTTTATTATCATCTTTGAGACAGTATTTCAAGATAAGGGCCATTGCATTGGAATATGTGAGCAGCTGTGACCCTAAATGAACCACCTTTGAAGAATTTTAATTTGGACTCCATACTGTGTGATTGTGCAGGAATATCCTTTGTGTTTCTGAACCGAGGACCAGCCATTTCAATTCTATAAAAATGTACCAGCAATCTAATTCAGTTCAATGTAATATATTTATTATACATATTGTATCATGGTAAATTTGTAAATATTGTACTAAACAGTGGGCACTATGTATAGTATTGTTCTGTATCCCTGAAAATTCTATATAATTAGGTCTCAGGGGAGACTAAAATGCCCAACAATATGTCTTATCCAATTAAGGGAAATACAATTAGGATGTTATTCTTAAAGCCTCAGTACCAACTGAAAAAAAACACAGACAAAGCCTGTGATAAGAGACAATACATGTCTTAAGATCTGGTATATGGAAGTGCTATCTGGAACTAGGTTGCTTTTAATATATATAAGGCGTATACATGTGTTGTAAAGCTCACAAGATACTGCTAGCGGCTTTCTCCCTTTAGATCATGTTAGCCAGTATAGTGGGTAGAAGCTGACATGCACTCACTTAATGTACTATTTGTATATTCTGCTTGATCCAGAAATAGTCATTTTACCAAGAGAGAAGAATGAAAAAAAAGCATAATAATTACAATCATAATAAAAAAACATGAGTAGACATCTTTCCCTAAAGGGATGGCTGGGGAAAAAATATAGGGGAGAGAACATTGATCAAGGCATCTCGTAATAACATGATAATGTAAACTATGCCCCCAGGAATCTCATTACTGCTTCACTCATCTCTTTTGGTCAAGGCATGGCCAAGTTCAGGCTTTTCTATTTCTTGTGTGTACGGAAATGAATATTCGTTTGATACCCATCTTCCTTCCAGTTGTGATGTGACTAGCTTTATATAGTATATATCAAGAAGAGAGAAGCAACTTCATAGGGAGTATTTTACTTTCTAAAGACCTTTTCTAATTTAGAATTTACACTTTCACTTTATTTAGTGTATTCTGATTCATAGGGAAACTGTTACAGCAATATCAACCTGTCTCTATCAGTCCTGGTGTATACAATTTTATGGTCAGGCATGGCAGATACTTCTCATGACTATTTTCTAATCTTTGCAGGATGTAGTGTGATCTCTGCCCCTCCCTCCTCCATTACAAGATGAGTTCACACACAGACACTTCCTGCCTTCAAGCAGCCTGCAGAGTTTAATCTACCAGCTACAGATAAGATAATGAAGCACATTTACTAAGGGCGATGTGCCAGTTTTCTGTCAGACTTTGCACATTCTTTTGCACCACATGCTTTTGTGCGGCACTATTCTTCATTCAACACCAATTTCTTCATTAAAATGTGCGTTATAATGCACAGTCGGACCGTCAACATGCAACAGTCAACATACAAAGTCCGACAGAAGCATGTCGCACGCCCCATGTGAAAAGGGCACCAAAAAGTTGTTGTGGCAGTGCAGGGAGGGCCAGATTCATGAAAAACTGGAGCCACAAATCATGAATCTGGCGCCCTTTGCACACTACACAGGCAAATTGGACAATATCTTTATAGCAGGGGAGAGAGGCATATAGTAGACTGTTTTTATTATAGCTGAGATGTAGAAGTGCAGACAGTGTGTCATTGTGTTTTATATACATCTCATGGAGCTCTTCTCTCATCTCTGATCTGTCTTATCTCTTTTTTTCTATGTGTCAAATACAAGTAGAATGTTCAGAAACTAGATAAAAGTGTAGATTAACCCGGTGCCCTGATAATATAGGCACTTTGTCAGCACACAGCATCTCATAGCACAGAGGAATCATGAAGGAATCATAAATATAGCCAGGGGAAGGGGGCCTTATATTCCTTGGTGTTGGTATACAATTCCTCTTCCCTCCAGCCTAATCTTGATTAGCCTAATTGAGCTAAAGTGTTATCTATCACTTCCAGAGGTAGAGCCTGAAAGGAGTTTCCACAGACACCTGGACACCGAAAGTTTAGGAGCTTCCCTCCATTTTGTTTGACAACAAAGGGTCATAAAAATCTTCATCTAGTATGTTGGCTATGGACAGTTATAGAGTTATGGTCCATTTCATAACTCCAGGGGCAAATACATTTTTGGAATTATTATACCCAGGGACATAACTATGACTAAATAGATTCTATGGTAGCATTCTTGGACACAGAGATATAAATATCTCTGAATGGAACCATAACAAATGGGTCAGGTTTGGTATCATTGTGATCCAGGGATTCTCCCGGATCCAATGAGGCCAGAACACTGATTTCCCCTTGAGAAGCTAGAACTTCTACAAGGTTCTGGACCTGATACCACTTAGGAGTGTCCCTAGAGCCCTCCTATGGGTGTGCAGGGGTGTGTCTGCACCTAATAGAATCAGAGAACCCCTTAGGCCCAGTGTCTCTTTTCTGGGAAACCATTTACCATCACTAATCTTAGGAAGGATCATTAAGTGTGGCCTACTGTTTCCATTAGGCCCCACAAGGTAACTTACATACTACATACTGATACTTGTAGTCCTACCCGTGTACTTTGTATTCTTCTAATTATACATATAATATATATATATATATATATATATATATATATATATATATATATATATATATTGTGTGTACTGTTTGTCTAGTGTGCCCTTAAGGTAATTAAATATAAAATTTAACCTGTGTTGCTCTTTTATCTCGATCCATGAATCCCCACGTCCGTATCTCGGTTAAATACATGCTACCGGTTTGGTTCCCCCCCCTTTATAATCACCTTACAGACTGGGCTTAAAAATCAGCTTTATTGTGTAAACATCACTAGGGAATTGAAATTTGAGAACTTTCTTTCATGGGCAAACCCCTTTAAGAAACATTTTACTGCTGCTTTTACTGTTTTTCAGCTTTGATATTTTCTTGCATTTCTGTATTCTATAGTCCCCATCTTTGATTTGACTTACAACTGCCTTTAGTTTCGTATTTCCTTAACAGATGAAGGAACAGATTGTTAATTATAAGAGGTAAGAGTGTGAATTTTCCCTCTAGACATCTGATGTCACTTTGTTTTGATAAGGACTAGATAAAAAAAAGACATAAAAATGGATGAATGGTAAATAAACAGGACTATCGTGAAGCATCCAGAAATACTGTTATCTTTGTTTCTTCATGGTATATTTTGGTGCTTGCACAGTAACTGCAAAGTCACAGGTTGTCTGTTTTAGGCCAACTGTACAATTTTGCAGTTTTGCAGTTGCCCTGGTTACAGGATAGAGAAAAGATGCAGCCGTATAGTGTAACAAACACTTAAATTTGTTAAAATGCAGAAAAAGTCAGAATTTCTAGCAACACAATAAATATTACAATAATCTAAAAAGTTACTGAGCCATGACAAACAAAAAATAAATGGAAGCAGCAATCCCTAACCTTGATATACTAACAAGCCACACACCTAGAAGATATGCCAAAATGTTTCTAAAATTGGTCAGAGATTACCATAATCTTGAATATTAATATCTTTGTAAAAGCGGACCTATTGGCGGCACTTGACTGACAGACACCATATCAGTCATAACTTTATTATTATTTATTTATAGATCCCCATTAATTCTACGCCGATGTACATTCAATAAGTGTCTAAATTACACTACATTGAGATGAAAACAAACAAGTACATAACTACACTGAATTACAAGTGGAAGGGGGACACTGCCAGTAGGGCTCACAGTCTATATGCAATCCCAATCATTAAAGCCCAACCTTAAATGGAACCCACCTAACTAGCCCCAGCTGCTGCTACAACAGTTGGGGAGAAGGTACATGATTCTCCCCTTCCCCGTCAGTTCTGTTTTTCCCCGACTCGCATGACACTTTAGGTGTGTCGGGTGGGGTGTGGTTGGGTGGAGGGTCCATTTACTATGGTCTCTGCCTGGAGGAACTCAGTAAGTTCAGATCTGGAATCTTTTAGATTCCAGGGACAGACTTGTGAGCTAGCGTCCCGCTACCAATTTTATTGCGCATTTTAAACTTTTATCTTTGAGTATGATGAACTAAATAAATTTTAAACTTGTTGGAGCATACTACACCATCTGCTTGCATATTCCTTTTAGCAACACTGTTTGATAAGAGCAATCAAAGACGAATGGGGAATAACGCGTTGGTGCTGGTCTGAACTGGGACATAGTCTCATCGGAAGGATCTGTGGTTGCAGTGGTGGACACTGACATACGGAGATCGAATACTATAGGAGAGCAATAAGAAGTATTTTGGGAGCTCCGGCTAGATTGAAATTTGATTTTTCTCCAAAAGATTCCTGAACTTATATTAAGACTTTGTGGCTCAGCCTTGTTCCGGGAGAAGCTCCATAGGGGTAAACTGTGCACCGGGAAAAACTATAAGTTCAGATCTGGTCTCTAAACTGGCGAAGTCTGCGAATTTACTAAGAGGCCAGAGCCTCTGAGTGGATATGAGCGCAGGACTAAATATAAGGATCGAGAGAGCTTCACCAGAGGTCACTAAGGCAGAGAGGTCCTCCTGTAACTAGGAGTCATCTGTCCTTAAAGGGGTTGTTCCAAAAATCTGCTCCAGTCATCGAGGGTTGCGGTCCCATCATTCAGACCCCCACCGATCAGCAAATTAGGCCCTTACTATGTGGGACAGCCCCTTTAACTTGGGGACCACCTGTATCTTCTCTACTGCCAGCTGCAGGAGTACTTTTACCTATGTGCTCGCCTCTAGGAGTTAAATCAATCTTACTCTTAGGCTTATATGCTAAGCAATGTGGGTAATTTATTATTATGTATATACAGGCGGTCCCCTACTTAAGAACACCTGACTTACATACGACCCCTAGTTACAAACGGACCTCTGGATTTTGGAAATTTACTGTACTTTAGTCCTAGGCTACAATAAACAGCTATAACAGTTATCACAGGTGTCTGTAATGAAGCTATATTGTTAATCCTTGTTCTTATGACAATCCAACATTTTTAAAATCCAATTGTCACAGAGACCAAAAAAATGTTGACTGGGCTTACAATGATAAAGTATACGGTTCCGAGTTACATACAAACTCAACTTAAGAACAAACCTACAGAACCTATCTTGTATGTAACCCTGTATTGTTTTTTTTTCTTTTGAATGAAACATTGAACTAAGTATCTTCTGATATCTAATAACTTTTCCATAAAGAAATCGGCGAGGCTGTGGCATCCTTGCCCCTGCTATAAGTGTCAATGAGCGGTTATAAGATAGGATCTTCTGACCTCTATAAGTATATGTATAATTAAAGCGTAGCTTCACACACACAAGCTGCTCAGGTTTCAAGATCTACTGACAAGAGCTGAGCTCTCACTCGTATTGTTTCATGCCGATGTTATGACTCTGTAATGTCTTATTTTATTTGTATATGTAGCCTATGATCTGTAAAGCGCTGAAGAATATAAATGAAGATTTATTATTATTTAACAAGAGCTCCATGAGAAAAAGAGACTGAATGAGTATCAGCAATGTTGTGTTAGTTTATTATACTAACTCAGAGATAACACATCAGGAGCATACTTTATATTTTATATAAAAATATAAGTTCTTATTGTCTAGGATACGTTACATCAGGCACAGGAATGGTGCAGCATAGTGGAAGCTTATCTCTCGAACTTGTTCTAAATATAGGTCTGGTTTTAGAGTGCACGGCCAAATGAACCTTTGATGCTTTTAACCTTCAAGGCACTAGTCAAAGACACAGTTGTCAGATTATAGGCCCGGTCATGCCACGTATTCTCTCTTGAAGTGTAGATAATTGGACAGAGTCTGGATCTAAAATTTAAAGGGGTATTCCTATTTCAGCAAATGAGTTTTATTGTATGAATTAAGGAAAGTTATACACTTTTACAATATACTTTTTGTATCAATTCTTAAAGGTTTTCTAGATGTCTATAGAAGGACAGCAAGCAGAGATCTAAAGAAACATGAGGAATTTATACAGAAAGTCTATTTGAAATTTGTATAATTTTTTATCATACAAACAATAACATTGATTTGCCGAAATGGGACTACCCCTTTAAGCTAAACACAAAGAAGGTGCATTATTGAAGAAACCTGTCAGTGTGAAGTAATACCGCTAAACGTGGTGTATATTAGAAAAAGGATCAACAGGGAACACGCATGTATGATATTTATGTTGTAATGAGTTAAATATAGTACTCATCACTTGTATTCTGTAGCTGGACAGAAAATCCTATATGATCATATAACAAATATTTAAGTAAGAAAAAAGGGCAGACTGTACTTTAGAAGACAATTTCATACATATTGCTACAACAGAGGGTCTATGAAAAAGTCCTCATAGAGTACCAAGTTTTCTTGTCCTTCCTCATCCCCATCCCCTGCCACCGACCTTCTAAAAATATTGTGGCAATGGACAAGAACTGCGTTTGTTTTTATGATATAAAGCTCCAAATCTTGAGCCTTCCCTTATCACCACTAGAGGGAGTTTAAAAGCTGTGGCATACTGATATAATATTGAGTTCATTGGGGGACACATATCATTATTTCCGCTAGTCAAATTGTCTCATTTTCACGACTTTTGTCGTATTTGCAACTTTTTTGCGACTTTTTACTCTGCTGTTTTTCAAGTATGCCTTTGCTGCACCTTGTACAGTGTGCCTTATGTATCATTGTTTCCCAGATGTTCTGTTCGACTTTTCACTTATGTATCACTTTTTTTTACTTATTTTTGTGACTTTTTAGGCGCAGATCTGCACCTGATCCAGGGCAGGGGCAAAGGTAGGATTTTTTTTGCATGGACACTATTTTAACATGTAAATTGGAATTATTTCACACACTTTAAATGTTTACAATTTTGCACAGTAACCTGTTTTTTAAAATTTTTGCATTTACATTTTTTTTTTAAATGTATTGGTTACTTCTAAGGTTGTGGTCACACGTCACGTTTTAATTGTGCTTTAATTGCATTTTGAAACCTATTACAACAGCTGAGGAGAGGTGATTTAACTAATTACATTTACGAAATGGAATATAAACGTGACGTTAACACACGTGTTTACATTTCGTTTACTATGCGCTTTGTAAATGCAAATGTTAACCCCTTAACGACTTGGCCTTTTTTTAGTTTTTTCACTTCCATTTTTCACTCCCCACCTTCAAAAATCTATAACTTTTTTACTTTTTTTATATTTCACATAAAGAGCTCTGTTATGGCTTATTTTCTGCGTAACAAATTGCACTTCATAGTGCCGGTATTTAATATTCCATGGCGCGTACTGGGAAGCGGGAAAAAATTCCAAATGCAGTGAAAATGGTGAAAAAACACATTTGCGACGTTTTCTTGTGAGCTTGGATTTTACAACTTTCACTGTGTGCCCCAAATGACATGTCTACTTTATTCTTTGGGTTGCTACAATTACGTGGATACCAAATTTGTATAGGTTTTATAATGTTTTCATACATTTAAAAAAATTGAAACCTCCAGTACAAAAATTTTTTTTATGGTGTTTTCATTGCTATCATTTTTAGGGCTGTGCGACCTTTTGATCACTTTTTATTAATTTTTTAATATTTTCCAAAATGGCAAAAAAATGTCATTTTTGACTTTGGACTCTATTTTCCGTTACGGGGTTAAACGCAGTGAAAAAACGTTATTATATTTTGATAGATCGGACATTTTCGGATGTGGCGATACCTAAAGTGTTTATGATTTTTACTGTTTATCAATATTAATATCAGTTCTAGGGAAAGGGGGGTGATTTGAATTGTTAGGTTTTTTTATTATAATTTTTTTTTTAAACTTTTTTTTACTTTTACTATTTTTCAGACTCCCTAGGGTACTTTAACCCTAGGTTGTCTGATCGATCCTACCATATACTGCCATACTACAATATGGCAGTATATGGGGAGTGCTGATAGCACATTGTAATGAATGGGTTAAAACGAGACAGCTTCGGGCCTTCGTGACACCCGAAGCTGTCATGGCAACGGATCGCCGCTCCCCGTGACGTCATCCACGGCAAGATCTTTTTGAAGCCTCCGGCAGCATTGCCAGCGGCGATTGCCGTGAAAGCACCGATCGCGGGTGTTATCGGTAAGCCTTTGCTGCAATATGCAGCAAAGACTTACCGGCTATGGAGAGGGCTCGGCCCCCGAGCCCTCTCCATGCACAGGGACCCGGCACGCGCCGTACTAGTACGGCGCGCGTCGGGAAGGGGTTAACAGTAATGTAGTTAGGAAAATCCACTCTCCTCAGCTGTTGTAATAGGTTTCAAAACGCAATCAAAACGCAAAGTGTGATCGCAGCCTCATATGTCGTCATCTCCTTGGGGTGTGACTAGAGTGTTTAAAAATGCAGGACACAGCCTCAAATCCCAAATTAACAATAGTGTCCACTCCTGTATATAATCCTGACACGTGTATTGTGCTAAATACTTGTATTCCCCATTAACCCCTACAGACTTTTTCTGTTTTTGCATTTCTGTTTTTTACTCCCCATCTTCAATTCTATTTTTCCACATACAGCGCTGTATGAAGGTTTGTTTCAAATGTATTATCACTTTTTTTGTTGCGGATCATTTATAATGAGTTTGCGCCAGAAAGACCAGATGTTTCCGACTATCCAGACTCCTAGGTTTTTTTTTTGGTGCAAGTGGGCATGGCCTAAGTTCTCCACGTTATCCGTCACATTTATGTGTATTTTGTCGGCCTTTTTTAGGCGCACAATAGAACAGGAAAAAATTGGTCAGAAAGCAAAATTAAGATTTTGGCACACATTTCATTGATGTCGGCATTTTTATAGTGCACGACTGATAAGTTCCGTTTACCCATGCATTACTTACAGTGCGCCACTTTCTTTGGGCTGTGCTTTCCGGAGACTGATCTCTGATGCCGACAGTCGTGCTTGCGCCAGAATTAGTAAATCCCCCCCATAGTGTCAGTATTTAATATTCCATGCAGTTTACTGGGAAGCTGGAAAACATTTATGGGCTTTGTTTTTATGGCTTGCACTGTGGGCCAAATGACACTTCCCCTTTGTTCTTTGAGTCTGTATGATCATGGAGATACCAAATGTATGTAGGGGGTAATTTATCAATAGGCCGGCTTCTTGCGACTGTTTTATGTCTGTCTTTATGTCCGCTGCCCATTAGATTTATTAAAATGCCACTAGCCCTTAATAAATCAGTTTGCGGAGTTCTTGTGCTATGGTTGTTGTTTGCAACAGTTGCATATAAAGTCGCAAAATACTATCAAAAGTCAAGGAACAAAGATAGCACATTGACTGGAGACAATTTGTCCCAAAACTTGCCCCTAAATGCAAACTTGCAATAACATGAATTCAGTTGTTTTGTGAAGTCTTGCCTATGTAAGTTTATTGAATTTGGTGCAAGCAGGGTCTATGTCATATTTTCAAAACAGCACCACACAAAGACAAAATAAACAATGATACAACAACCCAAAGGTTTTATCATGTTTTAGTAGATTTAAAAAAATGTTTAAAAAACTAAGTTTCTCAAACTTCACTTTACTGTGCAAGGTGTCATTTTTGTGGATCGAGCCAACGTGTTAATTTATATCAATTTGGAAGCTATATGACCTTTTGATCTCTGTGTATGGAAATTTTAAGCGTGACAAAATAGTGAAAAAGTGGTGCTTTGGAAATTCAGATGCTACTTTTTCAATATATTCACTCATACATTACATGTCATAAATGCTTTTATATTTTGATAGATCATGTATTTTGGGATGTGGGGGTATCTAACATGTTTTTGTTTAAACTTTTGTTTATTTTTATATGTGTTCTAAGGAAAGGAGGTGATTTAATATTTTTTATATTTCTTATATAAACTGTATATATATATTTTTTTTATTTTTGTTTAAATCTGTTATTTTAGGCCCCCTAGGGTACTTTAAACCTATGGGGTCTGATTGCTTATACAATATACTGCGATATTACTGTACTGCTGTATATTTTAAATTTACTACTACAACAGTTTGTTACAGATCAGTGGTCCGCCATGCCGCCAGATGAACATGCTTCAAACAGAACTATGACTCTGGAGTTAGCTCCTTCTCCCTCTACAGACACAGTGCTTGCATAGCTATACAAAGCTTCTCACTAGAGCCCCTGTACCTCCCACAAAAAGCTCAACACTTTTTGTCAATGCGCTCACAAAGGGATGTTTCCATGCTCAGTCTGACTTTCTGACAGATTTATGTTTTCTTTTGCTCCAGAAATGTATTGCAATGCCAAGTCTACAACTAGCAAAAAACAGACAGGTACCCTGTTTTACGGCTTTTTTTGTTGTTTACTATTAAAGTAAATTTAGTTTTGATAAAAATTAAAATACGTATTATATTGTCATAAATCTCATTTTTTTTCATTTATAAAAAAAACAATATGAAAAATTTTAGGACTATATATTTAAAAACAGACTCAGGTTCTTTTTTAAAACTTTTTGCAAACATTCATTCACAAATCCTATTTCAGCCTAATATATGATGAAATATGACAAAATATGTACCATGCACAAAATAGGCAGCTCCTTGCAGTTCTTTATAATATCCACCTACCTGCGAAATATAGACATCTTTCCACTTTTTGTGCAGTTATAGACACGTTTTTTTCGTATACCAGGACCCTGGTAAAAATATGTCACAACCATCATAAGTCCAAAAACTGACAAATCTGCCCTATTGCCTTTAAATGTGAGATTTACATTTAAAGGTGTTCAACTGTGGGACACATTTGAGGGACATGACATGAAAGCAAGTGACATAAACTACCATAGCCCTTCCATCTTTCTGCTTTTGCAACTCTGTAGGGATTAGTTCATAAATATCTAATCATAATAAAACAGTACTGTAAGGTAAAGTAAGGATAAACTAAGCACCAAGAGAATATCTTGTTTGGTGGAGTGTGTGTTCAGTTATTAAGTTAAGAGCCAATAAAATTAGGACAATAAAAAATAACAAAGAAATACAAGGTACCATAGCCTTTGCTTTACTCAATAAAAATATAGAATCCTGCCTTGAACTTGTATATGCATCTTCAAAGTAAAATAATGTAGTTACAGGTTGCCATGGAAACATTTAGTTTTTTCACAAAATAGATGCTTCACACTTATCATTCCAACATTGTAAATGCAATTCATGACAATGGCACAGAGTCAGGTAGCGCTGCTAGACTGCATACAATGGAAATTTTGTTCTAACAAATTGGAAATGTTCTTTGTTGGGTCAAGGAAAGGGCACATTGCTTGCCATAAAAACATTCAATTACGGTATTTGGAAAGGATGGGTATAGAGCCGAGTGCCATAGAAAGATTTATTATACTGGGAAATATTTTCTGAAAGTATTTGATGTAAACTGTTCTTTCACAAGACAAAAGATGTTAAATATTTTTAACTATAAATCATTATTGCAATATATAAACTTAAAAAAGTGAAAACTACAAAAATTCCATACAAAATATATTCATAACCTCATCATTGGTAAATAGATGCTCCATCTATATTTAAAAAGAACCTGTCATGCAAATTAACCCACCCAAAACAAATACTTCAGTAACCCTTCAAGGATGTAGCCTGTTCTTACGTTAAGGCTCTGTCCTTTTTTAAATAATTTGACCAGTGTCTCTTACTGTGAGATTGTTTTCTTGTGAGACATTGTAGTTTATGTTAGCAGTTTAATTTCACTGATCAGTTACCGTATGTAATCGAGTATAAGCTGACCCGAATATAAGCCAAGAAAAACTTATTGACTTGAGTATAAGCCTAAGGTGGAAAATGCATTGATCACAGCCCCCCCCCCCCCCCACCAGTATATAGCTTTTCAGCCTTTTCCCCCCAATACTTCTCCATCTCTGCTCCAGTGACCGGAGTCCACCTGTAGGATTGTCCATAAAATGGAGTGAGGTTTTGGGCAATACTGTGTGCAGCATAGTGATTTGTCAGGACTACAATTAAATTCAATAGCTCTTCATCCAAAAATATTTTAAAAAGTCCACAGCTCTGAGCCCTTCCGTGCCAAATGTAATTCCAGGTTGGCCCAAAAATTCTGGGACCTGAGGGGTATAATTATCTGGGGCTACCCATGTGAGGTCAGTGGATGTCCTATACACTTCACCCCTAGAAGTCCCAGACACTTCTCCCACAGAATTCTCAATCACTTATCCAGCATAAACCCTACGGCGCCTTCTCGGGGTTCCTACAGGTCACTCATCATCATCCCTTATCATCATCATCCCCACCCCATCATCCCCACTAGCTGACTCTGTGTCAGAGGCCAGCATATTGTATGGTTCCAACATGGTGTACATCTGCTGAGACATTGTACACAAAAAAATAAGATAATATGCACAAAAAAATTGAATAATGTACACCAGAAAAATTATCTAATCTGCACTCAACTACACAGATAAACCACCTAGCCGGCACACATCAAAAAATTAGATAATGTGCACCCAACTACACAGTCAAACCGCACAGCTGGCACTTATCGGCACCATATCGTTCCATGCGGCCATTGCCGGATTGTGTGCTATGTGTGCTAGGTAGCAGAGCCGCCTGTGTGCATATTGCATTGCTGTTAGTGTGGAGCTTGTATGACAACCAGGGAACTTAAATATTTTTTTTTTCTTTTGATGTCCAGATCTGAGGTGTGTCTTAAAGTCAGGTGCATCTTATAGTCTGAAAAATACAGTATGTACTTATGTTTACAGGCTGCTTTTGGATTATTAAAATTAAATAAATAGCACTGTTTGTTTGCCAGTTTATCCAAGTCATCTTCAAACTTTCTCGAAATCAGATTATTTTGTAACATACATAAATTCACAGAATTCAGAGAGGATGCAATTTCTTTTTGGCACAGCTGTAAAAAGGTCTAAGAACCAAAGCAAACTCTTTAAATTATTTTCTTTGCATGTGTGGTTCAAAAGATTATTAATTGGTTAAATCCCAGTGGTTCTTAAAATAAAACATGTAAATCCTTTTTTAGCATCCCATCCTGTCAATCATGGCTGTTCTGGGTTTTTATACCAACCACATACTTTTCTGAATAGCTGGAGCAATGTCATTAATTTGCTTCCTACCTAGTCTATTTAAAACAGGTTTATTGTGACATATTTTGATTGTACGGACACATTTCTGTTTATGCAAAAGTTCAAATCCGATCTGTCCTTAATTTTATTTCATGTACATCATAATACAAGCATGTGATAAAGAGTCAAAGAAATCATTTAGACTCCTAATTTAAATATTAAAGAGAATATTATGTTAGAAATGAATCTATTGTTTTAACCTATTTGTATTTCAAAAACTTAGTTTAGTTTATCTAAACAGTTTTTTCCCAAAAATGTATCATGTCACTATCTATATAGTTTGTATGTTATGCTGTATAATGTGCTGATCCCAATCACTGGGACCTCCACCAGTCATGAGAACTAAGATTTAGTTTCCACCAGTTAATGGGGCAGCAGATATAACATCTGCTACACCACTACATTCAATGGCTTTGTCACTGTCATAGATAGCAGAGCTGTCAGACCCCAACCAATCAGCATCGCCTATCCTGTGTATACCGGTTAACACCCAAACTTAGGATAAGTCTTGCCTCACAGTTTCCACTATGACTACTAGAAGTTCTTTTACAGTTATTGAGGACCAATAAGATCAATATCTGCAGTTGCAATTGCCTTTCCAATGTGGATTTTTCATCCAAAGCAAATAAGTGAAATGTCATTTATTGTGGAACTTACTGGTGCGAAAATCGATCTTCGCAATGCAAAGATTGAGCTCCACCCCCATGACCTCGGAAGAATCATGGAAATATACACATCAGGAACAAGCCAATCCTGGCATATTTCTGATGCATGCAGAATGACTGTAGGATTACCATTGCTAAGTCCCACATCCATTCCTCAAATGTGTGCAGTTACCCTTAGTGTTCTGTCCTAACCTTCATCCGCCTTAAAATTGAGAAACGGTAATCATCATCTATCTTCAAAAGTATAAAACATACAGCAACCCCAATGGGAAAATGAAAATGTTATGGACTAAGGTCACAGACAAAACTGAACAGACTTATTTTTCAGTACATTTGCTCTCTTCAATAGTATATTGTGTAAATATTGTATAGGGACACTTACTCATAGATCCAGGCACAGTGACTGCTATAAACTTGTTAAATCTGTTATCCATGGCCTCCATCCTTCTAAAATCAACTTTTGTAATTATGCTAATGAGCCTCAAGGGCTCTGGGAAGTGTTACTTGAGCCCTTATGTGCTGCAGCCTCACAGGCTGTTACAAAGTGCAGGGAGCACTTCCCCCTTACTACTTCTTCTGCAGTTTACATTACATTAAGCAGAGGGAAGGGTAAGTGCCAAGGGAGCAGGGGGGAGAGTGAGACAGTGTAACATTTTGTGAAACCAATACATCAAAGGGCTCAGAGTCCTTAATGACGGATAACAAATATAAGAAAATTACCAGTCACAGTGCCTGGATTTATGAGTTATGTCCCTGGTTTATCATGATACATTTTGATGGTGGATTTACTTTAAATATCAAATCTATGATAACAGTAGAAGATAAAAGCCTAAACAACTGCAAGAGGCATCAGATGTGCTAAGGAAGAAGCTGCATTTATCTTAAGAACTAGTCATTACAAAATGTTAACTCTCATTAAGTCATTCAGAAGAAACAGAAATCATCTTCACCCTCCTGGAGATTATAATATCCATGCATATTAAGCAGCAGGGGTGAAAGGGCAGAGTTAGAAGAATCAGCATGGCTGTGCACCAGGCTAAATTGCAGGTCAGAGTCATGAATGTGGAAATGGCTAATCACAATGCTAACTATAAGCAGACAACATCCCCCAATACGGTCAGCCTGTACCTACAGCAGTTTATGTGACAGGTGCTAACATTCCCAGCAAATCCCTCACAAAACAACTTATTAGCATTCTGTATATCATGGGAATAAACCCCATGAGTCATATGGAAACATAAGGTGCTGAAAAAAAGTGTATTTTTCTGGCAGAGGTGTCATGTACACAGTCCTGACATTGTGCTAAAAAAAAAGAATCAGCAAACGCTTGGCTGAATATAACCATTAATACTGTAGGTCTATGTGTTTCCACTACGTTAAGCCAGCTATTGTACTGAAGGGGTTAAATGACATCTGCCTTCTTTTTGTGACATACTGTAGCCTGCCAGCCTTCATTTAACAAAGCAGGAGGAGGCATTCAGCTGAACAAAAAGCAAGGTACACAGACGTGCCCATGCCCTCAAAGCAAGCTGTTTATGCTTATTACACCACTGGAGCTCTGGGACTCATTAAAAATAGCATAAGAGCTGTATGTGGGGGCATGTTAAATTAGCACGCTCTTTCATGTACAGAAGGTAGCCACTTTTATTCATTGTCTTCCCATAGGCCTGAGGGATTTGGCATGCTGGGGAAAGATAAGAGAGACTGTACCCATAAAACACCTGATCAGGGCTTCCAAATGCCATGGAGACTTTCTTGAAAGAACCTGTACACATTATACATCCGAAATACATCAATACCAAGGATCCCAAGAAATGTAATTATATCTTGAGGAGCCACAGCTCACATGCCCAGAATATTTATGATACTTGACTTCAATGGTTAAACTTGAATTTGTGAATTTTTCAAAACATCTGTCACAATTTTAAAATTTGAATAAATGTCAGTTAAAGGGGTTTGCCCATGAAAGAAAGTTCTCAAATTTGAACCCCCTAGTGATCATTTTAACCCCTTACTTTACATTTTTACTCAGTTTGATTGATGTTTTAGCTCCTATAACTCAGTGGTCAAAGTGTGGGCAGGGACTCTCTAAGCAGACACATTATGATCCCTCTGTGCTATGAGATGTTGTGTGCTGACAATGTGCATAGATTATCGGGATACAGGTTTATCTATATTTTTATTTAGCTTCTAATCAGTCCGTTAGTATCTGGCACAAAGAGATGAGACAGATCAGTGTCATGAGATGGATATAAGACATAATGACACACTCAGCTCCGCTACCTCACCTAATCAATAAAACACACAATCAGCCCTGCTATGTCTCAGATGAAGACCTTATCTTGTTTGTAGTGCTGCTTCTGTCTCCTCTCCAGTGTGTAGAAGCAGCTGCTGCTGGACCAGGAAGTGCCTGTGTCTGCAGTGTGATCTCTGCCTCCTACCCCTCCCCTCCCTGCTTTTGCAAGGAAGAGAAGCTAGAGGAATCTGCTGGCCATAATCAGGAGTTTACGGTCAGATCCGGGGACAACCAGATGGTAAACACCGGGACTGTATTTTTGTTACTTACATTGAATTAGAGAATTTATTATTTTGTTATTCTGAGTTTTTAAGAATCTTGTCTTTGTGGGAATACCCTTCTAAGCATCATCTGTAAAGATACTTTCATAAAATGAATGAAATGTCTTGTTAAATAAAGACTTTTTTTCCAGGAAATTTTCCAGGCCGTCTTACATGACTTTGTGGTCTTTTCAGACATATGGATATCATTGAGGGCTTGGGAGAACGAAAATTAGCAGAACCAGTGCATCTATGGTTTTATCCAAATGTCTAAAAACTTGTGGTATGTGATAATTTACCAATTATATCAACTCTTGCTAGGCTGGGGAAGTGTTGTCACAGAAACCAATTGTGTTGGATCACTTTCTGAGGTGGAAACTTCCCTTAACAAAAATGGCTACTGTAGAATATTCCATGGTTATTTATCCTATCCCTATTTTTGAAAAATAATATTTTAGCCACTGCCGGCAGCTACCTTGATGGGTCTTGAATCCCCAATGAGCAACAATGAACATGTTTCAAAACCCAATTCATGCAGAATGTGTGAACACAGCATAAGGATATATTCACATGCAACAGATATTTTGTTTAATTCCATTGCTGCCAATAGCATTAGCAGTGATAGAGATGTATGAAACAATAACAATCACAATTCACTACAGCTATGAATGTGCAGCTATCATTATTTTATAGTCAGTCAATCATCTTATACATACTTGTGTACAAACAGATAGTAGTCTCATGTTTAAAGTTGTAGTGAATTGTGAGTTATGGAGTCAGAAAGTCTAAAGTTCCAAACAGCGTTTTGATTGTCAGTGTATATTACAGTATTGTAGCTGGACTTGAAGCACTCTCTGAGTTACCTCAAACTGTTGTGTTCTCTTATGTCTTCATTCAAACTGCTCCCTGGTGAGTACAGTACAGTAAAGCAGTGTTCCCCAACCACCCGTCCGCGGCCCAAGACCGGGCCTTGGAACACCTGGTACTGGGCCGCGCCTGACCTCTGTAAAACAAAAAAAAACCCCACCAAATATTGCACTGCTCTATTGACAACAAGCGTCATGATGTCATAACATCATGCTATTAGTGAAGGGAAGGAAGAGAAGACTGTTGCAGGGGAATGAGGAAGGTAAGTATTTTTGTTTTTGACAGAGTTCGGCTGGGAAAGGGGACATTGGAAGCATATGGTGAGGGAAGCAAAGGAAAGGAGACATGGAGGGAAGACATAATGCAGTAAAGGGGACATGGGAGGGGAGCATGCTACAGGAAAAAGGGGTGCGTCTTCAGGAAATGGAACGATGTAAGCTAAGCACACAGGGAGTTATGGTGGAGCATTCAAATATACATTTTTAGCTGTGAAACTATGACACCAGACTGCAACCCCCCACCAAACTGGTCCCTGAAGAAAATGTATGTTTACAGCTGGTCCCTGGGCAGATAAAGGTTGGGGATCACTGCAGTAAAGAGATCTTACACAAGAGTGAACCCACAGCTCCAAGTAAAGATAAATACTGGAATATAAATCCATTTTTCACAATCCTACTGTTAAAACTATATATACTACCTAACATTGTATGAAGATTTGTATGATAAAAACTGATGGCAGGCTCCCGTTAATGACTTAAACCACAAATAAGATATTAGTCAGTGGATAATAGGTGACAGGCGCCCCTGCCACTCAGCTGTTTAACGTTGAGACTGCAGGCTCTTTTCTGCTTTTGTGTTTCAGATTTTCACTTCCCACAATCCGACAAATGCTATACTATATAAGCTCAGTTATCTATGGAAGGCTGATGCAAGTATGAAACTGCTAAATTGTGAGAAGTCAGTCTGAGAGCCATGTGTCAGCTGAGCTCTCCACATGAATCAGCAGAGGGCACACTACTACAACTACCAATAAGCAGCAGGTGCTGTAATATAAGTGAACCTACACATTTACTGGAGCTATTGAATAGCATTCATTAAAGAAAATACAGAACTGCCTATGTTAAGTCTTATAGACAGAACTTCTTTACATGGTCATTGGTACATTACAGATAACAGTAAATGGTGGGTTTCCTATTGCTGTTAATTGGAGAACCGGGTGTTGGGATAAGTGCTTGTTACAGGCTTTGGGGAAAATATTGACACAACTCAGTTAAACTGAGTTATCTTTACAGGATTATTAAGCAATATTGTCACTACATAAAGGTCACACTACATGCACTCTATTGACTGGTCCTGACAAATTATAAAATAGATATTTCCATAAATAATTAAAATTGCCCTCATTGAGGGTAATACAGAAGCTACCCATACAAGACGTTGTGTTACTGGATTGTCTTTCCACTGTACATTCAGCTAAATAACATTCTCTAGAAGACATGTGCAATCATCATAGATCAAAAATGTTATTTACATTTCGATACTGAAAGGTCAATGGGCATTGTGACCTATTAAATATATTAATACATATGCTACAATTACTTTTATTGAAAAGTCCTCCCATTTTGTAGCTGTAAATTCTGAGTAACTCCTTCACATAGTTGACTGTCCAGCAGATATAGGTGATATATAGTCATCATCTTGCTGCAGATGGTGTCACTGTGCATCGGTCAACAATACAGCACGCTTTGAACAAGGAGAAGCTGTATGGGAGAGTGATGTGAAAGAAGCCGTTTCTACAAGCATGCCACAAACAGAGTCGCCTGAGGTATGCAAAAGCACATTTGGACAAGCCAGTTTTATTTTGGAGGAAGGTCCTGTGGACTGATGAAATAAAGATTGAGTTGTTTGGTCATACAAAAAGGCGTTATGCATGGCGGCCAAAAAACACAGCATTCCAAGAAGAACACTTGCCACCCACTGTAAAATTTGGTGGAGGTTCCATCATGCTTTGGGACTGTGTGGCCAATGTCTTGATAAAGTTGTGGTCGCATGGATTACTGTCAGTATCAGAAGATTCTTATGAATAATGTTCAAGAATTAATGACGAAGTTGAAGTTACGCTGGGGATGGATATTTCAGCAATGATCCAAAACACTGCTCCAAATCTACCCAGGCATTGGAATGTTCTGGAATGGCCATCCCAGTCCCCAGACCTGAATATCATTGAACATCTGTGGGATGATGTGAAGCGGGTTGTCCATGCTCGGCCACCGTCAAACTTAAGTGAACTGGAATTGTTTTGTAAAGAGGAATGGTCAAAAATACCTTCATCCAGGAACTCATTAAAAGCTACAGGAAGCGACTAGAGGCTGTTATTTTTGCAAAAGGAGGATCTACTAAATATCAATGTCGCTTTTCTGTTGATTCTGTTGAAGTAACCATACTTTTGCAACTGTCAAATTTTGTTTTAATGCATATTGCACATTTTCTGTTAGTACAATAAACCTCATTTCAATCCTGATTAATAGGGGTGCCCAAACTTTATCATATGATTGTAGCTTCTGCTCATGGCTGTGTCAGCTCAGAAAGCATGCTCTCTTTTCTTCCCCAAACTTCTCTCAGTGCTGAGATGGCCAAACACTTTAGATTGTCTGAACCCCTCCTTCTACACAGCAACTTCTTATCTTCCAATTTAAAGGGAACCTGTCAGAGCAATTTGGGAATGAACTACTCATAGGTCCTTTTGGACCATACTTTTAGTTTCCCTTTATTGTTTAACTCTATGTCCGCATTTAAAAACAAACTTATATACATACTGTTGTATGGTCCTTGTCCCTAACAAAGTCCCTAAACCTCAGCTTCAATGTACAGGTGCCATAAGTACAACACACACCTGTAGGTAGGACTCATCTATAGGTAAGTATAAACCTTTAGGGATACAAAAGAGCAGATTAGGACACTAAACCACTGGTCCACAAGGACCTTTAGTTTGTTTCGTGTCCCAAGCCTCCGTGGCAATTTAAGCAAAGGAGATTTAGCTAGCTTTGAACACATTAGATCTGTTCTGGCCATACATATAATCACAGTGCCTTTTTCTAAAGACTTGACCTGCACACAACACACAAGGTGATGATGTTAAATCATCACCCCATTCACTCCTTTTATGAATTCAAACAATTGTAATTTAAAGATCTTATAGATTTTTTTGTTTGAGGGTTATAATAAATTAACCTAGCAACTGAGGAAATGGTCTGTTTATCAATGTAAATCACTAAGTAAGAAATATCAATGAAACAAGTAAAAAAAAAAAGAGAGAGAGATCGGTTTAATGAATAGTAGTTATAGAAACCGCAAGTGCATGTTCACACTACTGTGTCCAAGTATTACATTTTCCTGATACACCTGGGAAATGTCATTGCTGCGATGCAAACGGAACAGCAAAAATAGATTTTACAACTAAATATTTCCTCATATCCCTAGACAGATGATCACAGTTAAAATGTGCACAATTTATAGTTATTGAATATCTTTATCTTTTTTTAAAGGATAATTAAATGGTTTTTTTTTTATTTACTGGTTTGCATTCATTGTTCCCTTATTCCTATGCATACCTACATCTTACATTTGCTTTACTGTAGCAGCGTAGTACAGTTATTAACCAGGACAACCTGTCCAACAGTGACACCAATGGGAAAGAAAGCAGAAGGCAGCATTGTTACATTGTAATTGTGTGGCCAAGGAAATATGGCTTCTTCACTGTTCACAGCTTCTCTCTCTTTTCTAGTTACCACAATAATCTATTTTTACACAATATATTTTCCACTATCAGAATAAGTTCTGGCTCTGAATATGAGTGGATTCTTAAAAGGATTTCTAAATAAATTATTAATTAAAAGGAAAACTATTCAATTTTAATTGTATCAAAATGAATGCAGGAAACACTTTCATTGCATTATGTACAGTGTATTAGATGTTTATGACAATATATAAAAATACAGAGACAAATACCATCCAGTCTAAGCGCTCATTCAGACAGATGTGTCTATTGCACGTGTCTGCAATAAATGTGGACATGTGATATCCTTGTGCAGTCCGTATTGAAGCCACACCAATATGTCATCCATTTTTTTTTTATGTCCACAAAAAAGGGATGTTTACTAATGTAGTTTCCGCCCTTCCCAGTAGGTTGCCTAGCCACATTTGATTTAAAAAAATGTGTGCCGTCCATACTTTTGTGGATCCGTGGAGTTCAGTGGTCCGCATGTGAGGAAAAAATAGTTCATGCTGCAATTTTTTTCTCACAGTCAGCACAACAGTAAAACAATGGACATGGAAACAGACCCATAGAAATCAATGGGTCAGTATGATATCTGCAAAAAAACTGATAGCATAATGATGTTAAAAAACTTGAATTAACCCAAAAGCAGTAGTTCAACCTAAAAAAGCATAATGACCATATTGCTTTACTAGTAATAGAGGATTTTTCTCCCCCTTCATCAGCTCCAGCTCTTTGCATAATTTATTATGTGCTGCGCCCCGGGTTTTAGTGGAGTTTAACCCCTTAACGCCAAATTCACTTTTCACTTTCCTGACAAGGCCCATTTTTTCAAATCTGCCCTGTGTCACTATAAATGGTTATAACTTCGGAACTCTTTAACATATCCAAGTGATTTTGAAATTGTTTTCTCGTGACACTTTGTACTTCATGTTAGTTGAAAAATTTTGGTGGCATGTTTTGCGTTTATTTATGAAAAAATGGATATTTGGGAAAAATTTGGAAAAGTCTTGATTTTCAAAATTCAAAATGTTCTACTTTTTCCATACATAGTAATAACAGCAAAGAAACTTAATAAATAGCATTCACCAAATGTCTACTTAATGTGGATATGGTTTTTTAGCAAATCACTTAAGAGGCCTAAATAAAAGTAAAACCCCATAAATTACTCCATTATAGAAACGACAGCCCTCAACGTACATAAAACAACTTTTATAAAATTTGTTAACCCTTTAATTGCTATACAAGGGTTAAAACTAAATCGGATGCAATTTTGAAATTAATATTTTTTTGGCTTAATGAGTGTGTTTTTCATAAAATGTACAAATTCTCAGTGGATGAAATACCAAAATGGTCCACAAAGTTTGACCCCAATCTCTCTTGAGTATAACAATCCCCCCTATTTGGTGGTAACCTGCTGTATGGGCACACGCCAGGGCATGGAGGGGAAACTGCACCATTCACAGCAGCTTATGCATTTTCCCTTTTTCTTGGCAATACAATCTTTATTTTTTTGGCAATTTGAATACGAGCTTATTTATTGCGATATGATATGTACATTACAAATACTTCATTTTAGTGGGTCATTAGCTTATTGAGGATATTTTATAAACTCTTGAATGTATAGAGGAACAAAAATTTGTCAATTTTGGTTTCCCTTATTATTGTATTTTTCGGGGGTCATACACTGTACACTAAAAATACTATATTATCTTTATTCTATAGATCACTATGATTATGGTGATACCTCATTTATATAGTTTTTTATATATTTTTACAATTTTACTGGATAAAAACTAATATAAAGAACATTTCTTTTTTTATTGCCATCTTTTCGGAGATACGTGTATAACTTTAATATTTTTTGGTTGATAGAGCTGGTTTAGGGCTTATTTTTTACATGTTGAGCTGTCCTTTTCATTGGTACCATTATGGCGCACATAATATTTTTTGATCACTTTTTGGAACAATTTTGTGTAGGGATTTTATGAAAAATTTACATTTTGGGTTTTGTTTTTTACGGCGTTCACTGAGAGGGTCCAATAATGTTTCTGAGTTATTGTACAGATTGTTACGGACTCGGCGATACCAAATACGTGGTGTTTTGTGGTGATTGTTTTTTTTATTTTATTAGATGTGTATAGGGAATGTTTGTGTTTAGGGGACTTTTACTTTATTTAATTCTTTTTACTAGAAAAACTTTAGTGTTTTTAACTTCTATTTTTTACTTTTTAACAGGTTAGCTTGAACAATCGATGCTCTGATTGCTTGTTCAAGCTTTTTTCACCTAACACAGTGTAATACAGATGTATTACACTGTGCAATGTAAGACACTGAGCATTACGCTCATGCTCAGTGTGTTACAGCCAGGTCCTGCTAGGAGGCAGGACCTGGCTCCAGGAAGGAGATCGCGCAGCCCCGAGGCACTGGCAGACCCCGGGGCTGCAATCGGAGCAGCGGACTCCCTGTGTAAGGGGTTACACCCGCGATCGGAGTGTTAGAGGCAGGTGTCGGCTATAATATACAGCCGACACCCGCAGCATGACGTAATAGTACGCATCTCCCGCCATGCAGTACTCGGGGAGGGGTTAAATGTCGTGTCTAGGCCCCACAATTCCTGAGTAATCTCATTATCTTTAGATCTTTATTGATGGGCAGCACCAGGCCGTCTGGCCCAGCCCATAAAAGCTATATTTAAATCAAAAATCTAATTACATTGGGTAGTAAAATGTTTCTTTACACCTGGTTGATCTCCGTGATCATATTGACCCAAAGAATAAATAGGATATGTCATTCTGATGTAAAAATAAAGCCTGCAAAAAATGACACAACATAAAGAGGCAGTCAGAGACAGTCAGACAGTCACTGAAAGAGACAGCTAAATATCTTTTGTTAACCCATTCTATTTAGTTATAGCTAAGATCAGTTATTTCCTATCCTGGGCAGCGCTGGGATCTACAGCTAGTATAAGATAAAATGAATGTAAGGGAAACTATTTTTAGCTAATAGAAGGGTGGCATTTAGTTTATAGGGCTCTATAGGAACCTGTCAGTGGTTGTATATGTGAAAATGTGGTCAACTAGTTTTTATTATTATGTTTTGCAACTGGGGTGGAGATGCAAAAAAAATTGGTTACTACTTGGTTACTATTTACTCCTTACTCCCTTAACCCCTACAGGACTCAGCCTCTTTTGGCCTTAAGGAGACAGCCCCATTTTTCAAATCTGGCCTGTGTCACTATAAGTGGTTATAGCTTTGGAACGCTATGAGATATCCAGGGGATTTAGAGATTGTTTTCTCGTGACACATTGATTTTAAAATTAGTTTAAAAATTTGGATGAAATCTTTTGCGTTTAGTTATGAAAAAAAACAAAATTTGGCAAAAATTTGGAAAAATTCTTTATTCTCAACGTTCTAAATTCTCTACTTTTGATGCAGATAGTCATAGCACCCAAATAAATTCATAACTTACATTTCCCAAATGTCTGCTTTATGTTGGCATGGTTTTTTAAGATTCCACATATTTTACTAGAATGTTATGAGGCTCTTTTCTTTTTTTAATGTGGACCTATCGGGGCTAATTTCTTTTGCCACATGAGATGCACTTTTCTGGTAGGTAATTTTGGGGCATCTATAGCTAATTGGTGAGATTTTATTAACTCTTTGTTGGTGGAGGAAATGAAAATCATCAATTTTTAGGAAAATGTTAATGTTTTTTTTTTGGTCGTTAACCATACCATAAAAATAGTATATTATTTTTATTCTATGGGTCGCCACGATTACGAAAAGACCTCATTTATATAGATTTTTTATTCTTTCCCATTTTTACTGAATAAAAAATAATTTGGCATAAATGTTGTTAATTTTAGCATCACCGTCTTTCATATGCATAACTTTTTTATTTTTCGCCTCACAAATCTGTTTAAGGGCTTATTTTTTGCGAGAAGGATTGTTCTTTTTAGTGGTCTTATTTTAGAGTGCATAACATTTTTTAAATCACTTTTTAGAGCATTTTTTATAGGGTATTAATTGAAAATGATCTTTTTTTGGAGCTTTTGTTTTTTTTTTTACGGGGTTCACTTTGCGGTTCTAATAATGATTCTGTTTTATTATGCAGATTGTTACGGACGCAGGGATACCAAAAATGTGGGGGTTTCGTGCATTTTATTTAATTGTACCGAATAAAAACTAATTTGGAGAAAATCTTGTTCATTTTAGCATCACCATCTTTTCATAGGCATAACTTTTTTATTTTTCAGCTGAAAAATCTGGTTAAGGGCTTATTTTTTGCGAGAAGAGTTGCTCTTTTGAGTGGGCTTATATTAGAGTGCATAACATTTTTTAAATCACTTTTTAGAGCATTTTTTTATAGGGTATTAATTAAAAATGATCTTTTTTCTGAACATTTTTGCGTTTTTCTGGTTTTTATACTTTATTAAGTGTTTTTATGGGAAAGTGACATTTTAGGGGCTTATATTTTAATTTATTTATTTTTTTATTTATTCTAATGTGTAGTGTTCAGTGTTTTTCACTTTTTTTACTTATACATACTTGAACTTGAACCAGCGATGCTCTGATCGCTGGTTCAAGTTCAATACACTGCTCTACAATACTATTTTATTGTAGAGCAGTGTAATCTGTCTGGCATGCCCAGGGTCTGACTGCCAGGGAGACCGGGCAGCTCCGGGGCACATGCCAGTCCTCGGAGCTGCCCAGAAGTGGATCGGATCCATAGCGCAAACACCCTTACACGCCGCGGTCATGCTTGACCTCGGCGTGTAAGGGGTTAACACCGGCAATCGGAGTCGGCTCCGATTGCGGGTGTTAGCGCAGACTGTCAACTGTGATAGACAGCTCACAGCCGCTGCTTCTGGTGCCGGCTCCCTTCGTAAGCCGTTGCCAGAAGCAGGACGTTAAAGCACGTCCCCACACGCTTAACATGTAGCCCCGGGGACGTACTATAACGTCCTGGTGCGCCTAGGGGTTAAAGTTGTAAAATTTCCCACTGCACTGACAATGAGAATCAAATCATTTCTGTGGATGCAGAGCTGCACAGCAACCATATTGTGAATACCTGACTACAAACTTTATGTCCATAGAAGCACACACCTTTTATTTTTCCAACTTTCTCTACAATTAAACTTGCATGTAATGACATAAACCATCCGACATTTTCTTAGTTTAGACATTTTCACGTATATTTCCAATGACAAAGCCAGATATACCATAAAGAATGTATTTTACAAATACACAATACAAGCGGTCCCCTACTTAAGGACACCCAACTTACAGACGACCCCCAGTTACAGACCGACATCTCTGCCCCCTGTGACCTCTGGTGAAGCTCTCTGGATGCTTTACTATAGTCCCAGACTGCAATGCTCAGCTGTAAGGTGTCTGTTATAAAGCTTTATTGATAATCCTTGGTCCCATTACTGCAAAAAAAATGTTAAACTCCAATTGTCACTGGGGAAAAACATTTTTTAGTCTGAAACTACAATTATAAAATATACAGTTTCGACTTACATACAAATTCAACTTAAGAACAAACCTATGGAACCTATCTTGTACGTAACCCGGGGACTGCCTGTATAACAAATACAAATGTGACAGTTTATCTTAAATTGTATCATTGTAACAGCAAATACTATAAGCTCAATGTTGATGAAATTGGAAAAATACTGTTGACTACAATAACACTAAGATAAATAGGTAAAATTATGAATACAGTATTCAGTGACCTTTTTCATTTTTATTGATGTAAAACCTAGTAAAGACGACTAGTAATGATATGTCAAAATGGTTACTGTATGTTACTGTGTTATTTACTATGTAATGGAAATCAATACATCATTGTGGAAAAAATGTTTTCAAAGATTTTTCCATTATAAGAAAACAATCAACTAATTCCAATCAATGCCAAAATGAGTATTTCAGTAATTGCAAGAATCCGCTAGTCACTGGAAAATCTGGAAACAGCCAATGACAGGGCCTTATGTATTCTGTATGAATCGATAAGTACTCCATTCATCTCTGGGGCTGATGAAGATAATTCTAGTAGAGCAATCAGCAATATCTATCAGACTAGTAGAGATCAATGTTGTAGCAACATACATGCAAAAGCAGCTGTTCAATTCATTAGGGCCATATGGGAATCTCCTTTTTTAATAGGGACAACTGCAAATACTGGATTACTCCTTTAAATCATTAAGCTCTGACCTGAAATTAATAATGAGTAAAACTATTGAATAAACTGTGTATACCCAGCACATATATGGTGGAAATGTGAAATAGTTTATACGTTTGGTGTCTTTTATACACAGTAACAGATATACACTTTACTTATTAGGTCTATTACTATCGTACAAACACCATGTATTGGTCACTCCCTTGACTATAATACTGCAATAATACTGACTTCAGTGTATTGGAAGCAGACGTCACTGTGAAGACGTCAAAACCATTGGATAAAAGCTATACCAGAACACACATGCATGTTTAGAGCAATCCGATCATTTCAGCATATATCGTCCTATCTCTGATCTTTCCGGAAAGACAGGAATGTCTTTATCCAGGGAAAACAAGATTTGAACAAGTCACCAATGTAGTGTAAATGGAAAAAAAAGTAATGTGACTTCCACTGGACGACAAAGGAGACAGACAAAATCGATTGGGCTTATCTCAAGGGAGAAACAGTGATGCAAAGTCTAATGTCTGCATTTCTAATGTGCCAGAAGCTCAAGTAAGGCTACTCACTTTGTATTTATTTTGGAGATTTAATGAAATTTAAGAAAAAAAATGCTTCTAAAAAATATACTAAGTGCTAGCCTTCACAGTATACTGTATAATAAGACTGTCAGGAGAATCTAAATTCTTCAGTGGGAACCTGTGAGGATGATTTAGGGCACTAAATCACCCACTGGTAGGGCCATATATAAAACCCTTAACTGAACCACCGTAGAAGTGGCAAATAAGTGTTTTACATTATTTTTTGTTGGAACTGTTCCGGGAACTTGTTAACTGTCTATGGAACCAATAGCTTTTGATCATCATACAATCAGTAATGGCCATGATGCCATGAATTTGTGGCGTCTGATCTTGGAGCCAGCAATCCGGCAATATGTCCGTGTTGCAGGGGAAGAATCCAAACCTAATGGGAACCTGTCACCAGGTTTTACCACACTGAACTACTAGTTGCATCTGGTAGACTATTAAATGTCCTGTCTCAATTCCTTCTTTTATTTTAAGTTTCACATTTTTACCCATAAAATAAATCTCACCCAAAGTCAGGAAAATATGACTCTTAAGTTTAGTGATTGCAGGTGGGGTGTCACTTTAAAAGCCTGTATCTTTAGTTCTATAGAACCTAGAAACAATCTTAAGGGTAAGAATCTCATCAAGCTTACAGTTCTTTACAATTCCTTCTACAAAACAAGCAGTTAAAAAAGGTGGGAACTGGATCTTTATCTGCAGCTTGCATTTCCAACTATGTATTTAGCTGTATCTCTGTTTTTCCGTAGATTACAAAGCAATAAGCCTGAAGTCATCTGAAATTGAGATTTTTTTTCTAGGTACAGAAGATAGCGGCTTTCTAGGTGACACTAGCCCTAAAAACACTAAACCTCATATGAAAATGAGGTGAGAAGAGTCATATTTGTCTGACTTTGGATGCGATTTTTAATAGATATATGGCTGATATTTGACATAAAAGAGGGAATTCTAGAAAGTTTACTAAAAAAAAGTTTAATCCTTTAAATTGTATAACGCTCCTAGCATATTGTTTAGTGATTTTGTAGCAAACATAATCGATAAACAGTTACATAATAATATGTTGTATTGCTATATATATGTCAACAATATGGCATTATAAGTGATACAATTAATAAATGGAAAAGTGCAGTCAGGCAGAGGGTGGTGACCTATTTCAGTAAAATCAGCACAGTGTGCAACTTAAAAAGTCTTAACCCTAGGCATAATATTTTTTAATCTGCTGAAGTCATATTACACTAATCTTCTACTAATTATGGCGAGCGTTTATCATGTATGTGAACGTTTAGTCCACTAGATGTCACTGCTAATCTCAAGAACAACTGACCGAAAGCTCGAGTCTTCCGATGTTGTTAAAGATTATTATTACCACTAATATTTCAATAAAGAGCAATAATATATTTAAATAGAAATATCACGGAGAAGATAGAGGAACGATTGTCCACCATTTACTAAACTCTAAGATTTGCCAAATGTAAACGTGTTGTTGTTGCTGCTTGTAAAAATGCTTCTTTTTCAATAAGAGAAGAAGTTATATAGACTCCTAGGAAGAGATTTATCAGGGCTACTATGCCAGAAAACTGGTGTAGAAATTTTGAAATAATAGCAGTTGCTAGCAAACCACCAGAAATTGCAATTATTATGTGCTTTCCTTGCTCTTCACGCCAAAGCGGCGTACAGAGGTGTGAAAGTGGGTGCAGCCAGTGGGGAATTGGCCCATCGCAGGGCATTTCTGACCTGCATCAGAGCACTTGCTGCAGCTAGCCAGCTTTTACAAAGTGAAAGCTCACATGCTGCACATATTTCAATGCCAGGTAGGTCCTACCTGGCATAGATGTGTGTGCTTCGCAGTCAGCTGTCGGATACAGCAGGAAACCTAAGCCAGGGCTAACTAGTGTAGTCTGCTGCTGTTCTCTGCCTGCTAGGACAAAGTCCACTACACAATTGATGCATATTGGATCCTGTAAAAGTTCTACCCCTACTTGACCAATGTGATGAGACCCCAAGGCAGTGATGGCAAACCTTTTAGAGACTGAGTTCCCAAACTACAACAAAAAAAAATATTTATTGCAAAGTGCCAATATGGCAATTTAAGCAATAACTTAACTTTGTCACAGCTTTCAATTGTATTGGCATCCAATACAGTAGAACGTATGGAGAGAAATACAGATTAACACATTATTGTAGTCACCCTCCAGGGTTCCATTAACAGGAAGAATTGTAGGGCCTAGAGCAGGAACTCCAATGATAATATAATCCAACCTGTTCTCTCCTCCTGTAGTCCCAGGTGTGTTGCTTTAAAGGAAGAACCTGTGTGGCATGGGACAGCAGGAGGAGGCCATAAGTCTTGTCTTGTACTCCATACTGGGGTGATTGCCTGTGTGCCCACAGAGAGGGCTCCAAGTGCCACCACTGGCACCCGTGCCATAGGTTCGCCACAACTGCCCTAAGGCAACACACTAAATGGTGTCATAATGGCACTACTGACTACCTATGAGAGTTCTCAGAGATGTCCTTCAATGAAGAACTGAAACCAAACTTGACATATTTGTGTCAGTAAATAATATAACTTTAATTCCTTATTATATAAAATCCTGAAGCTCATTTTAGCAGTACAGATTTTAGCAGTAGGAGTGTGCACTGTCCAATAAAAGAACGCTCATTGGAGAGGCAAAAAAGTAATGCCTAGGTTCCATTTTACTGATAAAAACACAAGAGGTAATTCAAAGAAATTTGCACGTTCTAAATTATTTGTCAGAAAATTGTAATTTCAAGGGAAAGTGACAGATCCTGTTCCTCCAACTTGCTGCAATTTATTACAGTACCTACTGTAGATGTCACAACTGAAATACATTTTCTTTTTACCTTTTATGAAAACCTAGTATAAATGGCAGAAAGATACAGAAAACACCATGGCGGCTGTGGTCTTATTTCTGTCTAGACTTCTGTCTACTTACGGTAGTGCCAATTTGGTTGTGAGCTGAAGTCTTAAGAAATAGAAGACTAAGGGAATACCACAATTTACAATTTGTATAAAAGGATTATCTGTGTATTCTTTCAAATTAGGGTGTCCCCTATGGTTGCTGTGGTCAAAGCAAGATGACACAGGATGGTGGCTTGTCAGAAGTTAAATCATGTAAAGGAAAATGGCGATGGGAGTGTGCTGTAGGATGAGCTGAATGCATGTTGAGTAAAATGTTCCCATTACAAACCAAAACTAATTTTATTGTATATAATAAATAATAATTCTTTATTTATATAGCGCCTACAGATTACGCAGCGCTGCACAAAGCATGACAAATTGGTCTATACCCAAAACCAAATATGTTCTGTCAATATAAATAATAAAGACTTATATAACCAAAACCATAAGTCCATAATTTCACTAATAACAGCAAGAACACAAAGGATGCGAATGTTGTGGTCATAAATAAATTATAACTGCTGACATGTAAATCTTTTCTTGGCATCCTTTTAGAAAAAGGAAAAGTATGAGCCTTTAAGACAAATCAATAACTCCTAGCAGTCAAAACTGAGATGGGAAGGCTCCTTTATCTAAAAAGGTTTGCAACATCAACTAATGCACAGTATTCAGAAGGTAAACAGTAAGTTTATGATGCAGTCAGAGACTTCAAAGCTTTTAAGCTAATTGCACATAAAGCAAGGTTATTGGAAACACTGCAGCTAATATTATATCAGCTGTATGTTCCTTGTTTCCCATGTATTACTGTTTGTGGGGAAACATTCTGGAGCAGATATGATATGGAAAGTGACTAAACAGTCAATTTACAGCTATTGTGTGAGAGTATTATTAGGGTGAATAGTGCAGTAGTGAAGAACAATCATAAATGTTGCTTGTCTCATGTTGTACAGGTGACAGAGATGTGAGGACACAGGGAGCTATACCCAAAATGTCATAGCCATGACTATAGAGTGATGTATGGTTGATAGTGTATACCACACACATCACAGGAGGTTACCTTTAAATACTTTAATCTGATGCTTTTGTTGTACAATATATAGACATGACAAGAACCATACATTACTCATACACTGCTGCATGGCATATACAAGCATAAGTGAGTTGTACCGTACATCCAGATTAGCGGGTAGTTGCTACATTATACCTTAAGAAAAGGAGCCCAGGGGTCTGTCTAGCTTCTGCTGATGGACTTAGTTTGTGTCTTTACTAATTACAGCCGTTTAACCTTTTAAACACCTCTGTCAAAGTTGAGAACCCCTTTTTCAAATGGAAAAGAGAATGAGGGGGCTACTTTTATATCTGCACACCTGTACTGTGGGGTTTCATAGGGTGTATGGTTACCGGGTAGGCCTCAGGGCTGCTATGTTTAAATGCCAAGTAGAGCACATACACAGCCTTCCTGTCAGTTTTGTTATTGGTACGGGACCCAGAAGTCAGTCCCCCACTAACTTGCTACTTAAACTTGCTACAAAAAGAGCTAAAAATTGTCTGCACTTGGAATGGTTAATAACCTATAAAAGTATGCTTTAATGAAGTGAGAGGGATATAGGAAACAAAACAGCACAAAGTACTTAGTGAATAATGTATGTTCCACATCCATAGTGCATACTGTATATATTCCTATATCTCAATTTTATCTAGGGTAAAGAGACAACCGCATTGCTTCTAGCTAGATGTACTAAACCGGACTTCTCTAAACCCAGCAGATAGCAGGAGGGGAAGGCACCATACATTTACCCTGCAGTGACAATGTAATATTACATGGTGGCACCTCCTAGCCATGTGCCCTATAAGCCTTCTATTTATGTATTTACCGTATGCCAAGAAACAAACTGGAATCTATTAATCTACTGTGCACTGTCAGAAGCCCGTTTAGAAGGCCGGCTACTGTTCATTAATATATAAACTGACTCATAAAAATATTTTTGAGCTGTGGCCTGTGACATCTCCAATAATGCGGGCGACTATCATGCATACTGATGAATGCGTGACAATGAAGAGAGGATCAGCTTGGTTTGGTGGCCATAGCAACCACCAGATAAATGTATTCCGCACTGTTTACAAGTTATTTAGCTTCATGGAAAATAAGGGAGAAAATCTGTTGTAGACACAAATACTGGTATGCCTTGATTTAAAGATTCAAACAGGATTTAAGTGATTTTTGTCTATTTATTCAAATGAAGGTGACCAAGCAATAAGTAGTGTCACAGATGACAGTCACCTCCCAGGCATGATTTGTAACCTGTCCACAGGTCTCTGTGCAGTGAAGGGTACACGGTGGACCAGGACATCACCTGTTATCAAAATTATGTTGGATACATTGCTATTTGACTTCTGCTTCATATTATTTTTAATGTTATGGTATTTTAATATTATATTTATAAGAAATTCTGGCAGTGAGAAGTACTAAGAAGTTATCTCTAGAGAACAGGAAGTGCCCATGTCACACTAACAGGTGAGGGCCGCACAGTTTGCAGCTGGATATCGGTCTCCAAAGATGGCTATGGCACCCGGCCACGGTACAGTGACCATACATGTGTATCATCATAGTATGCACAGGGCATGCTCTATCTTTTTCTGCATGTACGGCTGGGCACCATGTCTCGCTACGGAGAGGGGAGGAGTGAGCAACGGGCTAGCATACATTAGTGTGAAAGTAGCCTAAGGCTATGTGCACACGGCCTTATGCAGAAACTGGCCACAAACTGGGGAAAGGTGGAAATGGGAAGGGTGACTGCTGTTCGACTCGAGCCACTGTGACTATGCTCAATATTCCCCTATGGGGGCCATGAGCTGGCTGCAATTTGTGTGGTTAGCTCACGTTTACATAGGCAGTTTGAAAGTTTTATTGCCTCTGAGTCAATGGAGATTTATCATTAGACATGCTCCTTGGGGGAGATTTATCATTGATTTTGCTGGGCTTTTTTGGCATTAAAAAGTTGTAAAAAGTAGCCACTTCACTATACTGGCATAAATATAGAACTACTGCTAGTGCAACGCAGTCCAAAGACAGATTCATGACTTTCTTAAAAAGTCACATTACTTTTTTTAAAAAGTCGCAAAAAGTCTGAAAGTCACTTCAGCCCTCCAGCAACATATATAGAGCATAAGAGCATTTATTAAATGGCCAAAGCCACTTTAATGAATCTGATGAGCAGCAAAGCTCCACGAAAAGACAGACTCATAGATTCAGGAACCACAAACATTAAAAGATAACCACAGTCATGGGGCATGGATCTATAAGTGTCCCTGGTTTATCATGTTTGATTTTGATGCTAGATTTCTTTTAACATCCATTACATTAAAGGGGTATTCCCACGAAAACAAGTTTCTTAAATGTACTCAGGATAACAAAATAACACATTTTCTAATTCAATGTTATTAACAAAAAGTATTTCACAGATTTCACAGAATTCCAACATATCTCTATCAGTCCTGGTGTACACAATTTTGGTTGCCCCTAAACCTGACCCTGGATCTTCTGAGTTTAGGGTCATCTGTCTGATGCTGCGCTGTGCTCCTCTCTGCCTCTAGCCCCCACCCCACCCTTGCATTGCAGGACGAGATCACACAGACACACACACTCACTTCCTGCCAGCCAACAACAACACATTGTGAGGAGAGTAGAGATACAAGCTACATACAGACATGATCTTTATATCAGGGGAGGAAGATTGAAGTACATAGCAGAACTGTGTGTGATAGGTGAGTTAGCAGAGTCATTGTTTGTTATATCCATCTGATGGATTTCATCATCTCTGTCTCATTCCTTTTTCTATGTGTCAGATACTAGTACAATATTCGGAAGCTAAATTAAAGTGTATATAAACCTGTACCCTGATAATCTAACCACATTGTCAGCACACAGAACTAGAGGAATCATGAAGTGTCTGGTTAGAGACTCTGGAATTTTACACTGATCATCGCTTAGTTATAGGAGCTAAAATCGCACTAAAACAGAATAAAATTGTAAAGTAAAGGGTTAAATTATGGGGTTCTGACTTTATTGTATAAACATCACTGGGGGATTGAAATTTGAGAATTTTCTTTCATCAGCAAACCCCTTTAATTTGTCGGGAAAGGAGTTAAAAGGTGTGTTTTACAGTGATTAAATAGTATAAGACCAATGATTGATAACTAGCTCAACTAACAATTTAGAGTCTTCAAAGTTTCCTCTGCTTGAATAAAATATTCTATATTACCTCAGAATTAGAGGTGAGCAGATCCAAACTATAGACTTTAGTCTGTGGTTCGGGTGCGTCCTGAATAACACAAACATTCCAGCAACTAATCCGGCAAATTGACAACCCTACCAACTAGCCATGACTGTGATTGGCCAGGGGTGTAGTGCGGAACGCACTCAAAACACTTTTTTAATTTTAAATAAGGATATTTTTACTCTGTATCAAAAGTACACAGTCTTTCTGAAGGTTAAAGCCAAAGAACATACTAAACAGGAGAGTGAGCTTATGTCACACTCTGATATCACTTGCTATATATAGGTCAGAGATAAAGCCAGTCCACAAAAGGAAAAAAAGATGGTATTCTCAACAACAGTGTTGTCTCCATAGGCAGACAAGCTGCTGTACTCGCTGGACCGTAATCAGGGGCCATAGACTTCTATGTGGCCATAGTATTGCTGCCATTTGTGCAGCCAGATCACGGCCACAATTGTAGGGGTGTGAATGAAGTATATTGAGGTAACATTACGTCTCCATCTTGTTTATGGAAACTCAATGTTACCTCAACTTGATTATGGTTGGAGCCTTGTATTTGTGTTTAAAATGAATCAAGAAAAACAACGTGTGATTGAGGCATCAGTGTATATACAAGAATATTTCCTGGCATTCACATTTACGTGTGCCAAAACTGAGCCAAAAAATTGGTATTGGTTTGGGTTTTTTTTCAGACACATCTCTGCCCACTATCTAGTATCATGGTGCAGGCAACATGAAAACTATCCAGCGGCAAATTTGAGGCCAAACACTTTTTGCTTTATTTCATATTGTTAAAAATATTGGTAAAGAAACGAGGCACTGCTAGGGGTGCGACCAAAGGGTCTGAAATGTTGGGAGGTATGAAATAGGATATTTTACAACTTTCACCAACCCAATAAATCCTTTAATAGGATTCATGATACTGGAAGAGCTGAAATTTTCTTTTTACCGTTTCAGAGATTATTGTCACAGATTAATCAATTTATTAATGCAGGGCCAGATTATAAAGTGGGCGCCTGGGGTGCTCGCCCCAGTACCCCCACCACTTTTCTCCCACGAGGGCTCCCACCATTTTACTGGGAACTGTATATAGTTAATGCTGGGGGCCAAATATAGTTAATGCTGGGGTCGCTGTATATAATTAATGCTGGGGGGCTGTATGTAGTTAATGCTTGGGAATGTATGTAGTTAATCCTGGGCGGCTGTATACAATTAATGTTTGGGGGCTGTATATAGTTAATGCTGGGGGATTGTATACAGTTAATGCTGGGGGGCTATATATAGTTCATTCTGGGGGACTATATACAGTTAATGCTTGGGAGGCTGTCTATAGGTAATGCTGAGGGGGTATATAGTTAGTTATGGGGGACTGTATATAGTTACTGCAGGGGGGCTGTATATAGTTATTGCCATAGGGCTGTGTATAGTGATTACTGGGGGGCTTATATAGTGAATACTAGAAGCTGTATATAGTTGTTAGTTGGCTGTATATAGTGAATACTGGGGGCCTCTACCAAATTTTACGCCCACGGGCCCCCCTCCAACCTTAATCAGGCCCTGAATTAATGTCAATATTTTTGTCTTCTTATTATCAGTTAGGTGATGCCTGACTGAGTATTGCAGGGGGGCTGTATATAGTTATTGTTAGTGGGCTGTATATAGTGATTACTGGGGGGTGTATATAGTGAATACTGGAAGCTGTATATAGTTATTGCTAGGGGGGCTGTATATAGTTATTTTTAGGGGGCTGTATATAGTGAATACTGGGAGCTGTGTAAAGTTGTTGTTAGTGGGCTGTGTTTAGTTATTGCAAAATACAGTGAGTCAGCGCCACTCACTGGTTATATAGATATTTTTCTCTTCATTTGTTCATTTCACCGGACCGCCGTGGGTTTTTGTGGGTTTCGGCCTTTTATCTTAATAAAAGATTGTTTTATATGTCATCAGTATAGTTTCCGGATTGTTATAGTACCGGTGTTTCATGGTTGATCAGTAATTACAGCTATTTGAACGTAAAGGGAACCTGTCATGAAGAGTAAGGCCCACAGACCACCAGCAACTTGTGATTCAGCTGATTACGGGCAGCTGCATCGATGACCAGCGATAACCTCATATGACCACTACACAGATGACAGAACTGTCAGGTTCCTGGTCCATTCTCTGTGCATCAGACGCTCATATGTTGGGGTCCTTGGTGTAGCAGACATAGCAGCCGCTATGGGGCCGCAGTGTCAGGGGGCCCTGTAATCTGACCTGACAATAAAGAATGGAGGATGATCACTATTATATACATATCATGTTGCACATTGTACAGTATGATATGTATGTAACATATATGTGCTGTAAGTACATATGTGTGTATCTGTGATGTGTATATGCTATATGTGTATATGGTGTATGATGGGTGTATATTGTATGTGTGTACATATGCTGTACATCTGTATATGGCACTGTTTGTGTGTGTATACAGTATGTAATGTGTATATGTGCATATGTGTGTAAGAATGGATAAATGTGTGTGCGTATGAGTGAATAACTGTATATTGCACTAAAGAAAAAGTAAAATCAGTGAGAACATTTTAAAACCTTATTGAAATTTTATGAGGGTTGACACTGCCTGGCCATGAAGTCTCCAAAATGTATGATAAATGCATTGTATTATGGAGGGAATAAATACGCATGATTAGTAACTGTGTTATTACATATTGAAAATACAGTATGACAAGTGCATATGCTTAGTGGCATCTTCTATCTGGATGCTATCCCAATACTTATGAAGTCCGGATTGCCAGTTTACTTACAATACTACTTCCAGAAGCGGAAAGCAATGCGGAGGCGACTGGCAGGTGTGTCGTGGGTGCTGTTGCAGAAGCTTGTATTTAAACAGTGGATTTCCTCTAAAAACCATCAATGCACTGATTCATTTAGAATCAGGATTCAATAAAGTGGAAGTGAATACTTATTACCGAAGCAACTGATACTTGTACATTCAGCAATATAAATGATCTGGTTATTCATTTTACACAAGATATCTATTATCCAAACACAAGATCACATGCACACGGATAATTTTGATATTACTAAATGCCATCCAGCCATCATATATCCCTTAACTGATGTCTCCCAACTGTGTAATGCTATTTGCTGGCCTGCCATTACTCTCATCTCAGTCCTTACAGTCCTTACTTTCTGTTCTACGGAGCGTCATCTTTAAGATCAAGCAACTACTCCAGGTAATTACAATACTATGGAAGCTGACTATGGGCATATGGAGGAGCTGAAAGCAGGTGATGAGGAGAACCTGTATGTATTCTCTCTACAGTATATGGGTCCTCTGGTTAGCCTTCCAGGGATCCAAAGGCTTTGGTGGCTGGCTGTCCAGGGGGACTCCTGGTGTTCGCTTGCTACTTTGCCCAGAAATTCCCCTACCCCTTCCCACCTTTCCATTCCCACCTATCTCTCCTGCCTCCTCTTGTGTGATACCTTATTTGTCCTTGCGTTTAGTTGTATTGATTTGGTTAACCTTGCTTTGGTGGAATTGTTTTTTTCTGTCCTTATTTACTGTATTTGTAATTCTCCTGTATTCGGCCCCTAAAAATAAAACAGTACAGGCGGTCCCCTACTTAAGGACACCCGACATACAGACAACCCATAGTTACAGACAGACCCCTCTGACCTCTGGTGAAGCTCTCTGGATGCTTTACTATAGTCCCAGGCTGCAATAATCAGCTGTAAAGCGTCTGTAATGAAGCTTTATTGATAATCCTTGGTCCCATTACAGCAAAAAATGTTTAAACTCCAATTTTCACTGGGGCCAAAATTTGTTTTGTCTGGATCTACAATTATAAAATATACAGTTTCGACTTACATACAAATTCAACTTAAGAACAAACCTCCGGACCCTATGTGGTACGTAACCCGGGGACTGCCTGTATTCACCAATGGTATAGCAAAATGACTTAAAGAGGTTGTAACCACATTAGAGAATGACTGTGCTCTAAGTGGTTAATGGTAGATCTGTGTGCTTAGGCCTAGAAAAGAGGAACATTGTGACGTAAATTATGATGCAATCTTGTGCATATACTTACTAACAGTCATCTCTAATCTCTAGTAAGAAGATTCTTACATAATGGAGGTCAGGAACCCAGTATTTCACAGCAACTAATTTATGTCTGATAAACATTTACTGAAAGCTCCTCTAATATAATGTAGAATTCCATGGCAACAAAAGAAGTCTAAATGTAGAGCTACTACACTCCCTACCTCACAGAGATTCTAAAAAATTTTAATAGTACATTTTTGCACTGTATCTAGTATCACGTATGATGTCACCCCCTGAATTACCTACTTCTAGTTAACATATTTGCACTGTGAATGCTAATCAGATATGATCAAGATTTACCATTGTCTGCAGCACCCCGCGCTCTGGCACTACTCAAATGTGACAAGATTATACAGTGGTTCTCACATTTATTAAGAGATGCTTGTGTGTACATCAATGATGTGACCTTTACAGAAATTATTTCCTCCTGAGCAAATTCTCTGACATTTGTAGAGAAGGCAATAAACTAAGAAAGTGCAATGTACCGACTTTGACCATCTGAGAGTGGAAAAACATGATAAAATTATTGATCATGTGACTCAGTAATTATGATCATTAAATGTAACGAATGAGCAATTTAAACTAATTAAGAGATACAATATGTCTAGGCAGCATGGAGAGAGTAGCAGAAATGTGATTATACCATAAATGCAGGCAGACAGGATTGAATCATTTTTCCATTTTAGCCAAAGCCACTTGGAGCTTGACTATGCCGGGATATATTGCAGCTCTGCGGCTCACTGACTATTTCTCTATGTAATCTAATGTGCTGGGCAATGCATAAATGATATGATAGACCGTCCGCTATGGCTAATCTACAGTGCTATGGTATGCAAGGTATCTAGACTTTTCCATTCAGCAATAATACTTTTACATCTCAAGTGAGAAATGCCTTGAAGCCATTATTTGCACAAATATGGACTAGTCAAGCTATAGCGTTATCTGTATTATAGGTTTTTACCACCAAATCCTTGGTAATAGTTGTGACACTATATATCAGTTGGTAGCCAACTAGAAGTCCAAAATTGACCCACTGCATGTTTCCTTTACATGCTTTGCTTATATTTGCAACAATTAAAAAGAAGTAAATGGCCGGACATACATATTAGACAACATTGTTGTTTTCAGACAACTCCATGCAAGCTCAGCTGGATTTGGTTTACATGTGTCCAGAATAGAAACAATGCACTAATCCCTTACAACATGCAAAGGGTGCTGTCACATGGGGTGTTCTTGGACTGTTTTTAAACGCACTGAGAACAAATGCATTGTTGTATGTTTACCAAGTGTTTGGCTGGTTTTTACAGCTGCTTATACTTCCAGAAATGAAGAAAAACAAATTCAAACCAGCCAAACGCATGGTAAACAGTCCAACAAACTGTCCAAGATTGCACTGTGTGACAGCACCCTTAGGGCGAAGACACACGTGGCATTTTTAGGCCGTTTTTAAAAAACGCATCCACATGCGCAATTTCGGAAAAACGGACAAAAACCCATGTGTTTTCAAAAAACGGATGCGTTTTTTTAAAAACGGATGCTTTTTTTAACGCATGCGTTTTTAACCATGTGAAAACGCACTTAGTAAAAACGGCCCAAAAACGCCATGTGTGTCTTCACCCTAAGCGTGTAGCCACACGTTCAGTTTTTCAGATGCAGTTTTTGGAGCCAAAAGCAGGTGTGGATGATAATGGGTTGAGACAAATAATTGAAAGGCGCTGCTCCTCCTCCTACTTTTACTTTATTCCTGGTTTAGGCATTAAAAACTGCATCTAAAAAAAACTGAATGTGTGACAGCACCCTTATAGTGAAGGCTTATCTTCCTCGAATACAAAAGAGCTCTGACTGCCCAATCATTCTCCACTCTCAATACTGCGGGTGCGTCCAGACATTCAGGTCTTCAGATGCAGTTTTTGATGTCCAAATCAGGAGTGGAATAAAATAAAGAGTAGCACCTCTCAATGTCATGTTCTAACATGATCCACACCTGCTTTTTGCTTCAAAAACTACAACAGATAACCTAATTGTGTGGATGCACCCTAATTCTCAGGAAACAGTCAATCACCTTCTGAACACAATTAATGGTTGTGTTAAAATCTCCAGGTTCAGCCGACAATAATCAAATGTACATAGTCAGCAAAGAAATTTACAATCAAAATCCATCATGATAAACCAGGAACACTTATTCATAGATCCAGGCACTGTAACAGTGGTAATCTTCTTATATTTGTTATCTATGGCCTCCTTCCGTGCTCATTGTAACAGCCTGTGAAGCTGTAGCACTGAGTTGCACTGGAAACATCAACCAGAGCCACCTCGGATGCTATTGCATAATTATAAAAGTAAATTTTAGAAGGAAGGAGGCCATGGATGACAAATATAAGATCCACAGTAACAGTGGATCTATCAGTAAGTGGCCCAGACTTATTATGATAGATAGTAGATTTTGATATTATATTCCCTTTAAAGGAAAATCATCAAAATCATCATAAAAGAAAGTGAGCGAAATATAAGCAAACAGAACAGAGAAAAAGTTTAGCAGGTGGGAGGAAATGCTCAGTGTGTGTCTTCCACCTACTTAATGTCTCATCTTGTAGTTGCGCACCCATGAGCAGCAAGTTAATTAGCACCCTACATAACAAGTCTATTGTTATCTCACCACACAAAACCCAGAAATAGCTGCCAACATTCTCCGGACCATGCTCTGGCTCCACTCTCTTCCATCAGCCACAAGTACAAAAGTGATTTCTGGAAGCAGAACTGCACAAACGCCGTGTTCACTAGCTGTGAAATGTAAACGCTTACTACATGCTGGGTCAGACTTGCTTCCTAGAAACCAATTTAAGCAGGAGTATATTACAATTTAAACACTGCAGACATCGCTACATAAATGGGAAAAATGCTATTTAATTCCATTCCTTTATAACACTAGAGAAAAAATAAGTACAAAAATAGAAATGATTATTTTTGATACATTAAAAACACTTAAAAACCATTGAAGGGGGTAAATGAAGTATAATAATAATAATCTTTATTTATATAGCGCCATCAAATACCGTAGCGCTTTACAAATGAATGAAAAGGGAATGCAATGCGACAGTGAAATGTGTGTACATATAACTGCAAACCGGTATCTCTTACCGCCTCAGTGGAGTACCGTAATTTCCAAATCCCCAAGATCCTTCTAATCAATATAAGATTTTAGACACCTGTTTCTTGGTGTATTGCTTAAAGCTATGGAGAAAGGACTTTGGTCAACTGGTATTGCAAGATTAAAAGAAATATATAACCTTGCCTCCATCATTATTATTCTTAATGTTTCTCAGGTTTACATAAGCTCTGGAGGCTCCATTACAAGCTTCACTCACAGATTTGTTTAAAAATGCAGGACTTTTATGTCAGGTAAAGTAACAAATCCCCTAAAAGAAGGTTAAAGGGAAATTTGCAGTTAAAATTTGTTCCAAATGCAAACCTAGCCTCAACATTTCCATCAATTTATTTTGTGGGGAACACCCCCTGTGAAGGTAAATTAAAAGATTAACATTGGTTCCCTCATAATTCTACCTGTTGATGTTAAAATGTGTTAAAATCCTCTTGCTTTTGAAATATTCATTTTACAGCGTCATAAGCCATGACAACGTATGAACTTATGTGAACGTTATGTGAATGTATGAATGTATATAGAGATGTGGAAGGACTCAGATGGAGAGACATGGGGCAAAACCACATGTACTCACATTACTTTATACTAATGACTATATTGCCAGAGATCCCGGCCTTCTAGCTATCGTACAGTATCAAAGTTTCAAAAACTGGCAGCACTCCGGATTGGTATCAAAAAAGTGACGGGGTGTCTTTTATTCCATGTGCAACGTTTCAGCTCACAAGGAGCCTTTGTCAAGCATGTTACATAGGTCAATATGCAAACATATAAAGGCCAGTGATACATCTCATTGGTCCATGCAAGGACCGTGAAAAACAATACATATAGCAATCAATACATGAATATATAAAGTGTATATGTGAGTAAGTGATAAAGAAGACCTAAACAGATCTTGGTACAGTGAAAATTTGTAGCAGATTGTGCATAAGTTATATGTGTACCTGTGTAAATAAAAGCAAGTACCCTCCCATCGGCGATCGGACCGCCCCCAGTCTCGGCTCTTCATTCATGAATTCCTGATACAGTGTAGAATCAGCTGTGTTCTGGCGCCAACCTCTATCTGTTGTGGAGGAAGTCGGCTGTGTGTAATGGTTCCGTTCCGTCTGAAACCGGAAGTGACATGTTGCCCTGGCAACCGGACTGTGCAGAAAGTTGGTGCATGCGCACTAAAGTCCGTGGTACCGGCGGCCATCTTGGATTTGGGCAGACCTCACATAAAATCATATTGGGGACTCCTGATGTGTTCAAGACATACTGGTTGGCCGCTAAGGGTCATATGTCACACACATATCGTACAGTATCAATACCACAGTCACTGTTGTCCCTGTTCCCCCTTTTTTTGGGGGGGGGGGGGCAGGGGTGGATTAATACTGCTGTGGGTCCTGGGCTGTATTAGTATTATAGCCCCTACATGCTCCTGGAAGTCACTTCCTACATATGGTACCAGAGTCAAGATATACACTGGAGATATACCAATGAAAACATATACTTAGAAGCCATGTGAAGGTAAAGTGGAATCCAGTGTGCGGTACAGTTCGACTACGTTCACATCTCACTCCTACCCTCTGGTGTAAGTCACATCAGGATAATTTCCAACATATCCATACAAAGGAGGGCTGCATAGTATCCTGCCTTATGCTCATCCAGTGGGATACATCTTCCTGTTCTGCCCTCTCCACGTAAGTGTCAGGAGGAGCAAACAATGCAGCAGGCGTTATAAATGTGCCTTATCGTTTACTAAAGTAACCCGGTTTCCGTGGAGTGTTTGATAATTTCTGTAAATGTTGGATTGTCTTTTGTCCCCGAGAGCGCTGTTTTTTTCAAAATTTGTTTTGTTTTGAAAATCTAATAAAAAAGTTATACGAAAAAAAACAATGGCAGCAGGCAGTGTTTGCTGGTGATGATGCTTATGGCGTCCATATATGAGGGAACACTCAAAGTGAATGTTCAGCAGCTAATGGGGGATGGATGCCAGGTATACTATAATTTTCTATATCTTGTTTTCCATGCTGGATGCGTTGTACACTTCCCAGACATAAGCCAAAGGGAGGCCTCCATCTGACAGTATATGTCTATGGATACGATCAGTGAGTACGCCAGGACCTTTTCTAGAATACACGCTGCACGAGTGCCAAACCATCACCCTCCCGTCTCTATTCCTATCTCCTGTCATGCTGTTCAGTATAGTTTCAGGACTTATTTTCTGGCCTTGGGGACAGAGGTCTATCTGGTTAACCAGTAATAATAGACATTCTGGAGAGATTTATCAGAAATGTCTAAGAACAAACTAATTGGTAACCAATCAGAGCTCAGCTTTAATTATAAAAACATCTTTGGGAAAATGAAAGCTGAGCTCTGATTGCTTGCCATGTTCTGCTCTCAGACACTAATAATACATTTTCCAGCACAAACTTGAAAATGGCTGCAAAACTTCATGCAGCAATGTAAGCTTTTCATTCTTCTATCAAATACTTTGATAGATAAAACAACCTGAATGACAGTGAGTTACTCAACCGGACATAGTAATTAGTAACCTGACATCATAGTTTATGGCAAAAAAACTTACATCCAAAGCCATCTTAAACATTTAGAATCATCTATCATTCTTACCATGTACCCAAAACCACATACAGGGCCCTGACAAAGGGACAATCATTGAGAGACCCTACATAGCCATTTCATGAATCACCATTTTGTTATATTTCCAAATTTATGGAGGCATTTAATGTGTAGGATTGCCAGAATCAGCTGTTCAATGTCTATCTAGGCTAGTTTCACTAGCACAAAGTAAGATAAATCAATAAAAAAAACAAATAACACCCAAATGAGGCAATAACATCAGGCTGCTCATGAAGGAATTTTACCACCAGTGACAAGACAGAAATACAGCCACTGCAGTCTGACATCTGAACCAATTCTTCATTGTTTTTTTATCACATATTTATAGAAAATATATCCCTGTTTGCAATGTAAAATACATTGACCACTGCTTTACAGTCGAAAATATCCACAGCTTTGGGACTAAAAGAACCCCAACAAAAGAAATGTAGCTCCTATCCCCAGGATAGGGAATAAATGAGCTCTGACTGCCGCATGCCCAACCTGTATCTTATTCCTGTCTATTGGACTTCTAGGGCAACTTGCTCCCCCATTGGTATAGAAGAGAATAAAACACAGGAATGGCATTTCATGGGACGTTCTAGACCCTGCCCTTAAGATCATTGGAAACGAAATAATCAGCGGCACAACCCGTGTAAGCCTTCAATTTCCATCTTGCCCCAATTAAGACCAGTATGTTAAAATACCTTTTGCAGCATGGTGTTCATATACATTAAATCTTCATATCTCTTAACAGCTACTTACCTAGAAAAAAAAATGGAATATTACAATGGTGACAATTCTTAATCACTTACTCAACACAGATTTTTCCAGATTTTTTTTGTATAATGTTAAATCTATGCATCAAATAAAAGTTGTACAAATTCCAATATTACATGTTTTAGTTCCCATGTTTGCTGCTTATTAAGAACATTGGTTTAAATTCAGAGAACAAAAAGTATGGTATATACAACCTACAAATAACAATCATCTATGCACATGAGAAGGGAAATATACTGGCAATGTTACATAGGTACAAAGGAACACAATGATAAATTAGAAAGTAACGTGTTAAACATATCTTCACAATAAGTTGACTGCTTCATATAACTAAATGCTATAAGCAGAGCATCGGCAAGATGGAAGCGCACAGAAAAAAAACATTTCAATGACAAAATAAAAAAGAAAGCTGCTTTATATTAGTAAAGGAGAAAAATTTTGAAACATTAGGCAAATCTTTTAAACAGGATGGGCCTGTTTTCTGTCTCACTTTGCATTAGAAAGAATGTGCAAGCTACCTGCAAAAGTATTTATTAAGTGTCTGCGCCACTCTTGCACTGTCACCCACACCGCAAAGGGGGTTCTGATGCTGATTCGGACTGTGCACCACATTTCTTACTGCGATTCTTACTGCGAAATGTGGTACACGCCCATTAAATTGAGCGCACAAAAAAAAAAAAATGGTGCACTCAGTTTTTTTAAAGACCCTGTGCCAGTATTCAATAATTTGGTGGCAAACAGAGAGGCAAACTGTGCATAGTAACATCACTACTGATTATTGAGTTGCTGCTTTTATTTCTTGTTTTCATTCAACCATTGGTCAGAAAGCACTTTTATTCATCCTCTCTCTGCACTAAGGAGGAAACTCAACCATGAAGTCACGCTCCCTCCACCACCTTATGGCCGCTCAGTCTCCAAACACCACCCTAGCTCCTACATCACACTCGCTTAACACCAACTAAGGATGAATAAAGTTCTTTTTTAGAGCAACAGTTGAACATAAATAAGTATATAAGTAAATAAAGGCATTAATTGTACGTATGTAAAGTATAGAATAAGTCACTCTTGGTGTTTTATGGGGCATATCAGAGGTGACAGGTTCCCTTTTACATAGTTATACCACTTTACACAGCACAAATTAAGCATTTTTGGAACTAGTACATAAGGGGTTAAACTGGGCAACTACAATAATAAAGAAGGAGCATCTGCACACATTCGCTGAAATGTATCACCCAAGAGTTGAACTAGTTTAGCTGACACAGAATATGATACTCCTGAGTGCCTGCCATGCTGAGGGGGGCCTTTACAATCCGGCACATTATATGGATGAAAAATATTAAATTTAACCTTTTACTGGCAAACTTGGAAAAAGATCTGTGGATAAAAATTGATTTCAGATGATATTTTGGACATGTGCTGGTTCTGTTAATCACCACACGTTACTTTAAAAACAGACAGACAGAAGGAGGTCACCGCTCCAGATAACAAAATCTGATTATTACACAAGATATGCAGAGAAGGAAAATGAAGGTTGGGCGATGAGCAAGTATTGCTAAAATATGCAAAAATGGGAATGTATTTCTAGACCAAGAGCAGAGCGTACATTCATATTGACACAATCTACTGAACTGAGGTAGAATAATATAAAAGGGTGATATGGTTGTAAAGATGAGGTCATAAATAATGTACGACATGATCACACAGCCCCCCTATTCCTACAATAATGTGAAATTATACAGATGATCTAAAGTTCCACCTATGCATTTTCTCATTTAGGGAGATGTATCTTTATTTCTGCTAGTCGAATTGTCTCATTTTTGAGACTTTGGTCATTCTTGCGATTTTTCACTGCAATTTTTTCTGTCGTTTTTCAAGTACCCCTTGGCCTGCACTTTGTGCAGTGTGCCTTATGTATCTTTGTTTTCCAGATGTTCTGTGCAACTTTTCACTTATGTATCACTTTTTTTGCTTATTTTTGCAACTTTTTAGGCGTAAATCTGCACCTGGTCGAGGGCAGTTGCAAAGGAAGGATTATTTTTCATGGACCCTACTTTAACATGTAAATTGGAATTGTAAATGTTTAAAATTTTGCACAGTGACCTCTTTTTGAAAAATTTTAGCATTTACATTTTTTAAAAATGTATTTGTTAATTCTAAGGGTGCGGTCAAAAGTTTGTTTTGAAACCCATTACAACATCTGAGGAGAGGTGATTTGCCTAATTACATTACTGTTAACATTTGCGTTTACAAAACGCAATATAAACACAACATTAACGCATGCTTTAACATCGCTTTTACTATGCTTTATGTAAATGCAAATGTTAACCAGGGCTAAAAAAAGCTAAAAGAAGTGCAGATCCTGTCAGAGGGAACACACAAGACCGCCATGGTCTGGGTTCAAAATCCATCTCATTGCTATTAATAATTGTTTGAATCCAGGTGAATCCATGTGCTCATAGATAACCCTGCCTTTTATAGGTCACTGGTTTTTTAACATAACCAATTTAATAACGAAAAAACTCCTTGAAGTGGACATTTTTACTTGAGTCCAATACACAGATTTGAATCTACTTCTGAAATTTGTACTTCAGCCTGGTGATTCGCTATAAGGCCCCATGCACACGACCGTCAGCTGGACGCACGTACGGCTGCAAAGAACTGTTTATGAAAGCATATTGTTTGGTAAGATCCAACTTAGCATAAAAAGAAAGAAAAGTTTTATTCAATGGAATGACAGATAACTGCTACACATGCCATAAAAACTAATGCCCTTAATATAGTCTAATAGTTTTAAATAAATTAATCATGTCCCCTCGTAGTCGTCTCTTTTCCAGACTAAATAAATCTAGTTGTTTAATCTTTCCTCATAACTAAGACCCTCCATACCCCTTATCATTTTTGTGGCTCTACATTGAACCCTCTCCAGCTCCAGGGCATCCTTTTTATGGACCGGTGCCCAGAACTGGACAGCATATTCCAGGTGAGGCCGAACCAATGCCTTGTACAGTGGTAATATTACATCCCTATATATACACTCACCGGCCACTTTATTAGGTACACCTGTCCAACTGCTCGTTAACACTTAATTTCTAATCAGCCAATCACATGGTGGCAACTCAGTGCATTTAGGCATGTAGACATGGTCAAGACAATCTCCTGCAGTTCAAACCGAGCATCAGTATGGTGAAGAAAGGTGATTTGAGTGCCTTTGAACGTGGCATGGTTGTTGGTGCCAGAAGGGCTGGTCTGAGTATTTCAGAAACTGCTGATCTACTGGGATTTTCACGCACAACCATCTCTAGGGTTTACAGAGAATGGTCCGAAAAAGAAAAAACATCCAGTGAGCGGCAGTTCTGTGGGCGGAAATGCCTTGTTGATGCCAGAGGTCAGAGGAGAATGGGCAGACTGGTTCGAGCTGATAGAAAGGCAACAGTGACTCAAATCGCCACCCGTTACAACCAAGGTAGGCAGAAGAGCATCTCTGAACGCACAGTACGTCGAACTTTGAGGCAGATGGGCTACAGCAGCAAAAGACCACACCGGGTGCCACTCCTTTCAGCTAAGAACAGGAAACTGAGGCTACAATTTGCACAGGCTCATCGAAATTGGACAGTAGAAGATTGGAAAAACGTTGTCTGGTCTGATGAGTCTCGATTTCTGCTGCGACATTCGGATGGTAGGGTCATAATTTGGCGTCAACAACATGAAAGCATGGATCCATCCTGCCTTGTATCAACGGTTCAGGCTGGTGGTGGTGGTGTCATGGTGTGGGGAATATTTTCTTGGCACTCTTTGGGCCCCTTGGTACCACTTGAGCATCGTTGCAACGTCACAGCCTACCTGAGTATTGTTGCTGACCATGTCCATCCCTTTATGACCACAATGTACCCAACATCTGATGGCTACTTTCAGCAGGATAATGCGCCATGTCATAAAGCTGGAATCATCTCAGACTGGTTTCTTGAACATGACAATGAATTCACTGTACTCAAATGGCCTCCACAGTCACCAGATCTCAATCCAATAGAGCATCTTTGGGATGTGGTGGAACGTGAGATTCGCATCATGGATGTGCAGCCGACAAATCTGCGGCAACTGTGTGATGCCATCATGTCAATATGGACCAAAATCTCTGAGGAATGCTTCCAGCACCTTGTTGAATCTATCAGTACCAAATTCAAGTATACAGAACCACAATAAAATTCTAAATACATCAAAGGTAAATATTTAAACAGTATATCTTTATTTCTATTTGTGCTCAAAACTGGCAATCAACAATCAATATTAAAAACATCCCATAAAAACAAAGAGTGGTGGTGGTCAATACAATGATCAATATTAGGCCATATTAGGCATACAAGTAGAACAGGGAGAAATATCACGGTATAACCAGAATTCAGAGCCCTAACCAGGCATTCCACACTATCTATTCATACCACAGTAGAGAGACTCCCCGACCACCACCACAGCACCCCGACGCACGTTTCGCCGTCGCTTCCTCAAGGGGGTGTGAGGAAGCGACGGCGAAACGTGCGTCGGGGTGCTGTGGTGGTGGTCGGGGAGTCTCTCTACTGTGGTATGAATAGATAGTGTGGAATGCCTGGTTAGGGCTCTGAATTCTGGTTATACCGTGATATTTCTCCCTGTTCTACTTGTATGCCTAATATGGCCTAATATTGATCATTGTATTGACCACCACCACTCTTTGTTTTTATGGGATGTTTTTAATATTGATTGTTGATTGCCAGTTTTGAGCACAAATAGAAATAAAGATATACTGTTTAAATATTTACCTTTGATGTATTTAGAATTTTATTGTGGTTCTGTATACTTGAATTTGGTACTGATGCTTTGGTTAGTATAGGGACCTTATGTGAATATGTTGTAAGCGTTATCCCGATTGGTAATCCTTGTTGAATCTATGCCACGAAGAATTGAGGCAGTTCTGAAGGCAAAAGGGGGTCCAACCCGTTACTAGTATGGTGTACCTAATAAAGTGGCCAGTGAGTGTAGGTAATATATTTCAGAATTACTTTTTATTCCAGAAAGTTCTAAAAATGCAATTTAAATACTATGCATTTTTTATATGTCTTTTAATCAAAAATAAAAGCTTTGGGCAAATATGGAATATCAAGTTTTGGCACAACACATACATGAATAGCTCAGAGGGAAGTGTCACTGTCACAAATGGAAAGGTGTCATCTTTTATTAAAATGACAATTACAAATTTAAAAACTCTTTCATTGCATTGAAAAAGTTGCAAGAGGTCATTAACATAAAGAAAGGTTACACTTTTCTTCACAAGTCTCTGCTACAGTCCACTTCCTGGTATCTCTTGGCACATAGGAAGTACTTAGATAAGCTACCTAATGTTAGTCACTACTCCAGCCAGTGATTTTGTGCCTGGGCATCTTCAAGCATTTCCTCTGATTCGGGAAAAAGCAGGAATTGGGGTGCAAAAGGGACTTGAGCACTAGCTTAAAGGGAATTTGTAACCACATTTTAACATATACAGCTAGTGACAAGTTCATATAGAGCCCTATTAACTAACTGACAAACTTCTTTTAGTTAAAAAGTGTTTCCCTTACATCCACATAAATCAATTTTATATTTCCTGGCATCAGAGAAGGCTTATTTTACCCGTCCGACCCCTCCTATCTCAGCATGTCATGTAACCAGAGTGATATAACAGGTCTTTTAGCCTCCTAACCTTAGAAAACTGTAGACCATGTATATATGATCACATGAAATCACAGCTGACTCCATGGACTTTTGCTCCTCCTCATCCTCCACGGATTTCTACTTCTCCTCATCCACCATGGAGGCATGCTGTGATTGCATGTGATCAGATACATACAGGGGTAGACGTTGCAGGTGTAACAGGAACTTTGATTATGTAATTCTGGTCACAAGACTTTAAGTCCCCAAAGATGTAACAGAGCTCTCTACATCAGAATATCATACCAGGAACAAAGAGGCAGGGAAATGCTAGTAACCCATAAATATGCAGAGCTTCACTAGACTTAAGTAGTGTCACTGGATTCAACATAGGTGAGTTGCATATTAGTTTACAAACTGATTTTTTAACATTTCAGCCATGGAGAGGAACCATTTAGGGATAAGGGTAATGCTTTTTAACCCTAGTTTTTAATTAAGTATTTATTTTGGGTAGGTGAATAAGCATGACAGGTTCTCTTTAAGCAGTTCTTGATGTGCTGGTAATGTGAAGGAGAATATCTGTACATGAGCTTTATAGTTTTATACATGAATGGGAATATTTGTATATGAGCTTATAGTTTTATATTTTTATACTTTTATACTTTTATATAGCTGGCAAATACTAAAGTTTTTCCTCCTCAGCAATATGCTCAGATATGTTACTTAAGATGGCGCCGGCATCCACTGATATTACACAGCCAACACCCAATTTCCGGAAATAGATCAACATGCCTTATTCCAAGATGGCGTCAAGACTCACATCGAAACCTAAGGTTTTGTCAACGCCCAGGACATTATCTGCCCAGATACTGGAACTGACCAATCAGGGCACATCGGATGCTAGACACATATGCTTAATCCTTGCCCACTATGAAGCTGCATGACACATAACCACGCCTTTTTTACCGTTCTGTATAAAGTTTGCTAACACGGAAATAAAGTCTTGTTGTGCTGGGCAGTACGAGCTTGTCTCGAGACTGAAACTGGACAACTTTGTATCAGATTCTTTCTTGAGAATGTGCACGCTTGCTCTGTTTGATTTGAGGTGACTGATAGGACCGGTTGTTTGTCGATTACGACCCCGACAGTAACTGCTTTAAGTTTTTCAACTATAAATTCTTTCTTCCTCTGAAGTAACCTTTTTAACGTCTTACTATATGAAACAAGTTGAATTGGTAGGAAGCATGGATATTGTAGTGGTATTATGAATCCACAGATTATATGCGTTCTTATCTTTTCCCCACACAATTCCTCCTTGTATTCTCTGGGCTACATCATCTACCTTAAGACTTTTTTATATTCCATGATCTTGATACAAACGACATATTAGGAAGACCTGTCAATAATGAGAATGTTAATAATATCATGGTGACTGACTGTCCTTTTTGGAAGCCAATCTATTAGCATTCTTAAGATGAAATCCAAGAAAACGACAGAGTTGTTTGTCCCACATGAAATAAGATAGTAGAATACAAAAATCACTAACATTTTTTAGCCTCACAATCAAATATCTTTCAAATGATACTAGTGTGGCAAAACTATAGAGATTACTTCTGAAATCTACTTAAAAATGTTTTTAAACCCCCTTAAAAATATATAGACTACGGGGGAGATTCATCATAAATATGATGAAGTCCCCGTTCCTCAGACTTCACTGGATACACATGGAGGCTGTGACTGCACAGTGGACAACTCTATGCCAGACCCTGCACATTGTAGTCATAACCTGTAAGCTTTCAGTCATTAAAGTTTGCGGGCTATAGCGAGTGCACGGACGCAGGGCAGGTGCACCCTACTCTAGCTAACTCCGGCACTGGCCACACCAACCTTCATGTCCATCCATGGCCACATGAGGTGGAGATAGTAGAAGGGGGTAATCCTCTGTAACTCCAGCAAGTGACTTCTCTTAAAAATACACCTGAATAGCAGTAGCCCAATAACAGGTTCCCAATACTGGATTACAGTAGATGTGATTTGGGCTGTAGCCTGGGACCAAAGCCTTCTAGGGGGGCCCATGGCCACCCAAACCACCCAACAAATTTTATACTGAGAAGGATCTTTACCCATCAATAATATATACACAAGAGAAATTGGACCTCCAAACGTCCTTAAACTGCATATTTAAAACAGACAGAAGGGACACATCCTCCATTCCCCAATACGCTTGATTCTAGTACCAAATGTAGGAAGTGCATCCAAGACGTGTAGGGGCTATAATACTCATAAAGCCCTGGGCCCATGCCAGTCTTATCCACCCCTGCAGTTACCTCTTCCTCCAGGAGCTATTCTCCCTTCTCCAAAGACTTTTCCAACCAGTACCCTAAAACCTAAATAGGGGCAGAAAGACTGATAGAAGAGAAGCAAGATCTGACTTACTTTATAAAATATTCTATTAAAGTTTACTGTTATTACATGCACATTTGTTTAATGAAATCCCTATTACAAAATAGCAAAACTGTGTATATTTGTCAATTTGACCACATTTGGAATATTCTTCCAAGGTTGCGGCACTAGAAGGCTAATTAACCCCTGAAAGGGAACCTGTCATCAAGATCACACATTTTCACCCAATTACATCTCCCTGCTAGCTGGGGCGTCTGTTACAAGGCTACAGTCCTCATCACTATCTGTTCTGCTAGATCTTCCTTAACTTTTATCAACTTTGAACTATGGGAACCTGTAATTAGATGAAAATGTATGCCCTGATGACAGGTTCCCTTTAATGATACCCATATTGCACAGTGTTGTTAAGGTTGTATGAGGAGGGCACACGGCCTGAGCCATTTTCACGGACAATAAGTGTCTGCGCCATTATCTCAGCATTCATTTAATATAAATACTGAAATGACAAAAACAAATAAGGGAGTTAAGGGGTGAATAGTACTACTACTACTACTTCTACCACTACTGATGGTACTACTTTCAAGTAGGCAGAAGCAAACTTTTGCAGTGCACAAATAATAAGGTGGGAAGGACATAAAAGTCATAGGTGACAACAAGGAAAACTGAATGCCATAAAAGGGGCTTTCCTAGAGAAACTGAAGCCCTGACGGTCCCCTGTTGTACATTATTGGCAGCCGATAGAAAATTGCTCACTCTTCCTCCCTTTTCCACCCAGCCATGCTTTGGTCCAGACGTGTACATGGCTGTGTGCATGAGGCTTAAAGGGGTTTTCCCAGGAAAGGAAATTCTCAAATTTCAATCCCCTAGTGATGTTAACACAATAAAGATCATTTTAACCCTTTACTTCACAATTTTACTAAATTGTATTGCTGTTTTAGCTTCTATCATTCCCTAGGCTGGTCAGTGTAAGATTCCAGAGTGTGGGCAGGGACTCTCTAAGAAGATACTTTATGATCCATCTAGTTCTGTAAGCTGATAGTGTAATTAGATTATCAGGGTACAAGGTGTATATACACTTCCATCTGGCTTTTGAACATTGTACTAGTATCTGACACATAGAAAGAGAGTGAGGAGACAGAACATAGATGAGATGATAAGATCCATGAGATGCCTAATACACACAATGACACACTGACACAGTCATCTCTCCTACATCTCTGCTATTCAACAACACACTAGATCTGCTGTGCCTTCCTGCTGTGCCTTCCTGCTGTGCCTTCCTGCTGTGCCTCCCCAGATAAAGAACTTATCTGTCTGTAGCCTGTAGTTCTCCTCATGCTGCTGCCTGCAGGAACTCAGATTCTGTGTATCAGTGAATGAGCTCGGCCCTGGACTGCAGGGAGCAGAGAGAGAAACTCAGCTCCACGGCCATCACACAGAAATCCAAGGTGGCTTGCCTGACCCCAAGTCAGAAGTTACAGGGTCGTGTCTAAGGGCAACTGAAATTGTGTACACCAGAACTGATAGAGACAGGTTGGACTTATAGCTGTGAAATACTGTAATAACAGTGAACTAGAGAATCTTGTTATCCTGAATACATTTAAGAAACTTGTCTTCATGGGAAACCCCCTTTAAGATATCCTTGCATTACAAAATGCCTTAAATATCAAAATATAAAAATGGTTATTCCATGCAGTAAACCCTGTAATAGAAAAAAAATGACCAAATATCCTATACTGATCTTGTACTAACTCCATTCTCAGGTAATCCAACCCTCCCACACCCTCCTCCCCCATTCACGTGTTCACTTTAATACAGTTACTGGCTATGCATTACTCCAAAATTACTTCTATGATATCCTCTTACAAAGGGGCATATGTTATGTCATGACCTATTGTTGGGCACTATTGTGCTTTTAATTCAAAAACATTTTGTTGAAACTAAAAACATTTACTAATTTGGTTTCCACGTGAAAAAACTAACACAAAGAATAAAGATGCTGTTCCCTTTGGATCATTCGCTGAGTGTTGTAAAAACAGAAACCCAAAGAAATTGGCACAAGTGCGTTTTTCTGCCAATTTCACCACATTTGAATTTTTTTTCAGCTTCCCAACATGCCGCTTGGAATATTCAATGGCACCACTAGGAAGACCAGCAAAAAACATAAAAAATGGAAACAGCATAGGCAGAAAGGGGTTAATGAGGATAACTTGTTGCTATATAGACCTATGAACCTTTTTGTTATGCGCCATTCATTTTCTATGAAAAGGTACAAAAAAGGAGAAGGTATAATTGCTTTAACATGCGTTACAAAAATAAATAGCTTAAAGCAAAAATAAGAATATTAGCGGTAACAATAAACAGCATACGTCTCCAGGACCTGAGAAAGACTTTAGATGAGACTGAGAAGCTTTGTTGCTAACATGGAGCCTACAGCTGACCCGTACTGAATGTTCTCTGTATGTCTGAGCAGTGGCTATATTACAGGCAGTACAAGCATACATCCCCTTCTCCTGACTTTTCTCAGACATGCTGCTGTATCTCTATACCCAGGGATGGGATCCCACCCGCTCGTGCAAGCCGGTTGACAAAATCATTAGCGGCTCACCAAGCCGGGGCAGCACCCTGAAGAAGGCACAGAAAGATTAGTATGTTTATTTTTTTTTATATCATTGGCTACTGGAGGCATCACTTTGACTACTGGGGATAGCACTGTTACTACTGACTTCTGTGAGCAGGCACTGTGACTGCTGCCTACTGTGGGGTTGCTGGCGTGACTATTGGCCACTGTGAAGCAATTGCAGGCAATGTGACTAGATTAACCACTGTGGGTGGGCACTTTAAATATATTGGTTACTGTGCCAAGCGCTTGGTTCTGGTGTTATATATTACTGTATATATATGTTGTATAAAAACAAAAAAAAATAACTCTAACCACTTACCAATATAATAACAACTTCTCTTGGTTCCTTGCCATGTGTGAAGAGTGCCGGGATAAGTTATCCCATGCCAATTCACGTCAGCTCAAAGGATATGTAAATCCAGCACATATTTATGTTTTGAGGCTGCATTTATGGTATGATCTGGGCTCTGTGGTTGTATTTAACATGGTTCTGGTGTTGTATGTAACATGGTTCTGGTGCTGTATGTAACATGGTTCTGGATCGATTTAGTTAACACAGAATTTTTGCTTTGGGTGAGTATTTTTTGTGCTAGGCATACTAGGAGTAGGGGCCTGACCATATACTGGAGGGCACAGGCTGGCTGGCTAAATACTGCGGTGCACGGGCTGGCTACATACTGGGGGGCATGGGCTGGCAGGCTATATACTCGGGGGGCACGGGCTAGTAGGCTATATACCAGGGGGGCATAGGGCTGGCAGGCTATAAACTGGGGGGTTCGGGCTGGCAGGCTATATACTGGGGGGGGGGGCTGGCAGGCTATATACTGGGAGGCATGGGCAGGCAGGCTATATACTGGGGGCAGAGCTGCCAGACTATATACTGGGGGGCATGGGCTGCCAGGCAATATACTAGGGACAGGGGCTGGCAGGCTATATGCTGGGGGAAAGGGGCTGCCAGGCTATATACTGGGGCCAGAGCTGCCAGACTATATACTGGGGGGCATGGGCTGGCAGGCAATATACTGGGGACAGGGGCTGGCAGGCTATATACTGGAGACAGGGGCTGGCAGGTTATATACAGGGGGACATGGGCTGCCTGGCTATATACTAGGGGGCATGGGCTGCCTAGCTATTTACTGGTGGGCATGGGCTGGCTAGCTATGTACTGGGGTGCAGGAGGCTGAATGGTCATGTACTGGATGGAAGCTGTGCATTTCCCACCCTAGGCTTATACTCGAGTCAAAGAATTTTGTTGTTTTTTGTGTTAAAATTAAGTACCTCGGCTTACACTTGGTCGGCTTCTAATCGAGTATATAATTTTATATTCAAAACGGTTCATTTAAATAGTATATTAATATAAAGTACATTTTAGATATTGTAATTGTTGATAAGAGTAGGTACGAAATTTTCTTATGCAACAGTATGGGACGGACTTCACGCTTCCAAAGAAGGGAGCCTGTTAAAATTTTTAATCCCACCCCTCTTTATACTGAGGTAAAGGAAGGCAGAGCTACACAATGCCACACCTCCTCTGCTAGCCAATGCATCTGGAGAATGAGGCTGTCCCAGATACATGTTCAGCCTTGTAGTCATCTGTACTCAGGAGATCAACATGGGAGAAATGGGGTTGAAGTACTTGAAACTAGAGGGATTAGTCACATTACAGAAAGATCTACAAGAGGCTGCTGGTCAGGCAGGGTTATGTATGTAAATATATACTAACTGCTTCTATTCTATGTCTGGTATATACCTTATATGGCCTTATTCACAAGGTCGCAATGTATGAAGTATAGGCCATACAATAAGTACTTCTTCACAAGCTGCGCTTGAACTGATATTGGACTTTCCACTTCCACTTTGGTATCTGCAGCATTTTAATTATTGCTCAGATATTCCAATTTAGTTCTTGGTGCACACACCTGTGTTGCGTGAAAAAGTTGTCTGCGTGCTGTGAAATATAATGCAGAGTCTCTGCTTATAGGCGAAACTCCGGCGATGAACTGTAATTGTGTCTTATTACATTCCCCCTTTATCTCTCATCCGCCAGATAATAGATGTGGCTAATTCATTAAGCAGTCTACACCTTTTGATGAATTGGGAGCTAGTGTTTTTGTGAGCTATGACTTGCGTCATTTTCTAACTGCACATTAGCTATATAAGGTTACATTTTTATTGCTGACTGGAAAGTCCCTTGAACGGGTTACTTTTTTAAAACAGATTATTGATTATCTAATAGATGCTTTCAGGAATTGCAGTTGTCCAGACATCTATGCATAAGTGTATATAATGATGTCTAAAATTGCTGACAATTCTGTAAAGGTCAGGAAAGGCAAGCAAAGATGTTTTTGTAAGGAGAACCTGTCACTGGCTTTGTCACTACTAAACTAGCAGCACCCTCAGTGTGTGTCCACACATTCTGGTTTTCTGACACTGTTTTTGATGTTCAAACCAGGAATAGAGTGCAAAAAAGAGGAGGAGTAGCATCTCCATTATATGTCCTCACCCATAAAGATCCGCATCTGCTTTTGGTTTCTAAAACTGCATCTGAAATCTAGGCTTGCTTCTGATACTGTTAGAAAAGTACTAAAGCTTATCCTTCAGTTCAATGTCTCTAAACCTCCCATGGTGGTTCTTGCCCTACACATTGAAAAGTCCTCTGGTAGTGTCACTTGGCCATACATATTTTCTGTGCTAGAGGGGTTCGGTAACGGAGGTCTACCTTCCGCTCCCTACCACTAACAGGTCTATTATTTGTATTACCAGAGGCACTAGGCAAGGCTGCCCTCTGTCCCCAGCATTATTTGCCTTGTCAATGAAGACACTAGCGAGACTGATCACGGCTAATCCGAACATTGCAGGACTTGAACTTGGGGGCATCCAATATAAGGTGTATCTATTCGCAGGCTATCTACTACTGTCTATATCTAAGCCTCTGACGTCATTGCCTAATCTTGCTGCACTGATGGATAGGTTTGCTCGGTCCTCTGGCCTAAGCGTAAACTTTGATAAAACTGTGGCACTCTTCTGCAACATTGGCGCTTATTTACTAAGGGTCCAAGCACTCACTTTCGTCGGACTTTCCGGCGTTTTGCATGGCTGTGACAGGTATTTAACGGGTGTCTACGCTGGCATTGTGTCGTATGCAATCAGATTTTGGCGCAGCTGGCTTTCGTGCGACAGAAATTGGGGGACGTCCCATTGGACGATTCAGACTGAGCGTGGGATTTAACTTTCAAATTGAGTCACAAGACAATGCACTTATATGCACCACAAAAAAGATGGTGAACTCCGTCGGACCTGAGCGGGGAAGTGACAAATGCAGGATATCGGGCACACGATCTTAGTGAATCGTAGCAGAGTGCATTCTCGCACAATGCACTTTCGGGGTACTTCGTCGGACAGGTAACTAAATCTGCCCCATTGCCTCCCACATAGGTAAGCTGATAGAACTAAATTTTGGATTCAAAGCCAAGCCCAATTATATTACATATTTGCTGATGTTTTGGAAATTTCAATCTGACTTTGCTAACTGGGATGTCTCCACCATATCATGGGTAGGGCACATTAACACATTACTTAAAATCCTGTACTTGTCCCGTTGCCCCCCCCCCCCCCATTCATATCCCTGTAATGGACCTACAAGATTTCCAGAAGGCCATCTTCACTTTTATATGGGAGGGTAGGAAGCCTAGAATCAAGACTCACCTGATGCACCTACATAAGGGAGTTGGGGGAATGTCAGTACCCCACATTGTCAAGTACTATCAGGTGGCCAGGTTAACACAAATAAAGCTGTGCAGCTCCAGCTCCTTTGTGGAGTCCACTGCCACCCAAGTTATCACTAGGCACCTGTTTTACCTCCCATTCATTTACTATGTGGTGTAGGTTGTGCAAGTCCTTCTCTCTGTTGGACAATCCCTCCAGACTATTCTCGATATTAACGCACAGGGGGTTATAAATAAGGATACATCCGGGAGCCTTTAGTTGGAGAGAGAGGGGCCTGAGGCAAATGCGTCACTTGCTAAATGGGGATAAGTTGACTACAGCGGCCACCTTTGTGATGAAACATGACCTTCTCCATGTTCGTGTTAGGGCATCTGCTTCATTTCGCTAGTTCGCTGTGTCATCAGACTACCCTCCCAGACATGGCGTACTTATACTCAATGTCTAGAGGTGTTTTGTCCATCTACCATTCTTCCTGTAGATAAGGAACCGGAAAGATGCTACGTTAGTCAAAATTTGCCTTTCTTCTTTCAACTGTTTTGTTGTCCTCAAAAGGCCGATATAATTGAAAATTATGGTAGAACAGGTAGCAATAAATAACTACTTACCGTATATACTCGTGTATAAGCCGAGTTTTACAGCACAAAAAATGTGCTGAAAAACGTCCCCTAGGCTTATACACGAGTCTATTATAAAAAAAAATGTCTCTTCTTTCTTCCGGTATGGACGCGACCATGTTTTCTTCATGACCGCGCATACTATGACGTCAGCAGCGGCCGCATCATAGTATGCGCATGCTAGAAGAAAACATGGCCGCGTCCATGCCGGAAGAAAGAAGAGGTGCCACGGAGAAGAAAAAAGACGGGGCACGCTAACATCGGGGACATCGGTAAGCCGCGCCGACATCGGAGGGTGAGTATTTAAGTTTATTTTTTTAAGGTCCGTGGGGGCAGGCTGCTGTATACTACTAGGGGCTGCTGTATACTACTAGGGGCTTGCTGTGTAGTACTAGGGGCTTGCTGTATACTACTAGGGGCTGCTGTACATTACTAGGGTCTGCTGAATACTACTGGGGGCAGGCTGTATACTACTAGGGGCTGCAATTAGGAAATAATGCATGATCGAGTGTGAATGGCACCTTAACAGTGTGTTGAATACAAGGCAAATGGTAGTGATCTGTAATTGATCAAACGAGACTACATGTTTGCAGAGCACACTTTACTCAGTGGGAGAAAGGTTCTGAGTGGGACCGTCACAAATAAAGGTTCCTCTGAATCTACCTCTAGATACCCACTGAATTGCCTGTTTTAAGGAATTTTGTGGCTGAAGAGTGGCCCTAGTTTTAACAAATAATCAATAAAGTATTACATTTTTAAGTGTTCTATATTTTCAGGCAGTAACCTTACTTACCCTTGAACACAAACTTAGTATCTTTCATCACGACAATTTTGTTTATTCCATACTACTAGGGGCTTGCTGTATACTACTAGGGGCTTGCTGTATACTACTAGGGGCTGCTGTATACTACTAGGGGTTTGCTGTATACTACTAGGGGCTGCTGTATACTACTAGGGGCTGCTGTATACTACTATGGGCTTGCTGTATACTACTAGGGGCTTGCTGTATACTACTGGGGGCAGGCTGTATACTACTAGGGGCTGCTGTATACTACTGGAGGCTTTCTGTATAATACTAGGGGCTGCTGTATACTACTGGGGGCTGACAGGCTGTATACTACTGGGGGCTGGCAGGCTGTATACTACTGGGGGCTGGCAGGCTGTATACTACTGGGGGCTGGCAGGCTGTATACTATTGGGGGTGTTGACCAATGCATTTCCCACCCTCGGCTTATACTCGAGTCAGTAGTTTTTCCCAGTTTTTGTTGGTAAAATTAGGGGTCTCAGCTTATACTCAGGTCGGTTTATACTCGAGTATATACGGTAAATTGCCGTGCTGGCACTTTGCAATAAATAAGTGTGTTTTGGTTGTAGTTTGGGCACCTGATCTCTAAAAGGTTCTCCATTACTGATCTAGGGATTTGAAATTCCCACCATGAGTGTCAGACCTTAATGTCAACATGTCACTACAGAGGAGCAGACACTGTTTTGGCGAGGAGGAGTCACCTGGTGATTCTAGTGGAAACGTCCTTTAAGATCCTACATAAGTCCTATCTGGTCCAGGAACGTATCCATAAATTCTTCCCCTCTGCCTCACCCTTCTGTTTTAGAGGATGTTGATCATGCCTGAGGGTGATAGTGTTTTGGAACCACATTGCTCAAATGATTTCAACAGTCCTAAAAATGATTGTGAAGCCTACTCCTGTAGTACTGTCAGGGAATGGTCATGACATAACCAAAGTATTTCCCATCCACACTACCCCCATCCCTATAGCGTTCAGGCAAAAATTACAAGGTAAGTATAATAAGTATACAGTGGTAGGACTGGCCAAATAACATATCATAATCAAAATGCAATCATAACATAACCTGGTAATGGTCAATAGCCATGCAGTATGACAAAAGTAAAATAGAAACCACGAGTTCCAACATATAACAATGGTATCAGACCTGCATATCGTAAACACCCGTGGCTTTCTCAGGGGTAACTACATGTCAAATAGTGAAGGTACTGTATATATCTAAATGTGACTGCCAATGGCAAGCAGCGGTCTTACCCTTGTGTTGGCTTGTTTGTGTATATGCCAACAACCGCCACCCCGATCCTCCTCCTCCTCCATGTCAGGGAAGCACCGATCACTAGAGGACCACCGCTTTTGTTTGTGTCTCAATAGACAAAGGGTACCAATGCAAATTAACTTGGATGCAAGGAGTATCCAGTTTTACAGGAAGATATTTACATAGGAGATAGGTAATGTCTTGGCTGAAAGTCATCGATCCTGTTAGTAGCCCAGGTGAAGGCAAGGCTCTCGCAGATGTCACTTTATGAAAAGCTCTTGGCAATACTGGATGATAACATGGTGGTGTTTTACAAAATGGGGCAGCCTTGGACAGACTACTTCCAGCTGCCATCACCCTCAACACTACTAGCGCCTTGGCTCAATTAGCTGACGTGTTTTTGTGTTGAACCCGGTAGGAATCCACTCTGGACAATCCCCTGCGTTCTAAATTTCTGCAGTGAATTATGCTGCCGATTCATATCTCCCCTGCGTGGGTGAATCTAGGGCAAACTCTGCCTGATTATTTCTTTTAGTTTAGTTTGCAATTTTACTTTCTAGCAATTGCACCTGCATGGTTTCTCCTATGTGCCTAATAGGAGAACTATCATCGGACTGATTTATAGTACCATCTATGCAACATTATCCACTGTGAGCGATTCTTCTAAATGGTCCGGTATCTTCTGTGTTTTTGTTCAATAAAATTATTTGACATTAAAACTGCACCTGAAAACCTAAACACATGGACACATCCTTATGGGTCATACACACGTGTAAATGGGAAATATAATAGAAATATAATATAATGCCGAACATCCACCCCATGTATTAACTATTACAATTCTGATGCGACAGTTCAGTCGGAAGATGGGACATTCTTGCATTATATTTCTGAGGGTTTGTCCCTTAGTGCCGTTGTCTGGTCAATACAGCAGGAAAATACTTCTACTATATACAGCATAGGTATGATCAAGTAGAAAAAATGATTTTTGCGTTCAGCTTATCTCCTGTTCACTCTGGTGTTAAGTGCCGATGCACTGATCTGTGAGTACTGCATACAACTTGAAACAAAAATATTGATCCAGCATCTTAAAACATCCTAATCTATTATATTTCGATTAAAATCATGGTATCGCCACTAAAGGTACCGTATATACTCGAGTATAAGCCGACCCGAGTATAAGCCGAGACCCCTAATTTCAACACAAAAAAACTGGGAAAACCTATTGACTCGAGTATAAGCCGAGGGTGGGAAATGCATTGGTTACAGCCTCCCAGTATATATACAGCCTGCCCAACCCCTGTAGCATACACCCTGCCCAGCCCTGTAGTAGGAAAAAAAATAACACTGTACTCATCTTCCCGACGTCCCCCATGGGTCCTCTTCTGTCTCAAACAGAAGAGGACCTATGGGTGACGTAAGAAAGATGAGTTTTGTCTTTATGTTTTTAGTTGACTCGAGTATAAGCCGAGTTAGGGTTTTTGAGCACAAATTTTGTGCTGAAAAACTAGGCTTATACTCGAGTATATAAGGTACTAGGTCTGACGTCTTTCGGACGATTCATGTCCTTAGTTATAGCCTGACATAGTGGTTTTAGCAAAGCTAAAGGACAATCCCCTCAAAATCACATGATGATACAAGAACACAAGAACAAGATGGAGCTGGTGAAAACAAACTTGCTGTGTGAACACTATCTAATAAAGTTACATAAGATCACTTCTAAAATTTAGACCATGTGTTTTGCGTGTCTGCTAATATCCTTAATGCTTCTTTCATCCAGTCTCGGACTCTAGGTGGGCGGTCTACCCTTTCATTAGGAATGATATGTAACCTGGAAACGCTGCCATGAAGAGTATCTATAAAGTACTTACTTAACCCTGAGATTCCCGGTTTATAAGTAGGTTCTTGTTTTGTGGCTGCAGTGATATGTTCAGAAATACTGCGTTTTAAAGGTCTAATGATGCAATCTATATACTGCAAGTTGCAACTTGTGCAAATTGACAAGTACACTACATGATCTGTATTACAGTTCAAATGTGATTTGATTTTATTCTCTTTAGAGGAAAAACACTAGTCTTTTGAATAAAAGGGCAGAACATGAAACGATTGCCTCCATACTTTACACTGCAATGGTAGCTTAACCAGTTAGAAGCAGTTTTTTCTCTATAAAAATATCAGGAGATACTATTTTGCCAATGGAAAAGGCATTTCTGGAACAAACCATACACCTTCACGTAAGACCTGTAATAAAATGTTGTCTTGTCTTAGGGATATGTCTTTTGATTATCTTAATCATCTCAATCTACTTGGTGGGATATGTTCTGTAAGAATAACATTAGGCCATGCCCAGTGTATGGGATATACCAGTAATGGGGATCTCCTATCCCGAGCAAACAGTCATGTATTACCAGACTACTGTACATATAAATAAAGAATAAAACATATTAACGTATTTCAAAAGAGTTAAAAATAATTTTACTAAAAGGGTTTTTTTAATGTCCTAATAAGTTTTGTGCTAATCAGTTTGCATTTTTGGCATTAGAAGATAAATGAAGAACAGAACTTGTTTAAGTGAGCCCACAAAAGCTTGTAAGCAGGACCGGATTAGGGTTGGTGGGGGCCCTTGGATGCAAAATCAGGTGGAGGCCCCACTGAATGTAGCATACAAACATGTCCTCCTGCTCACTATTTACTATGCCCCTGTAATACATCTACATACAGCCTCCTCACCCCCAGTAATTCATCTACATACAGCTGCCAACATCGCCAGTAATACATCTATTTGCAACCACCAAACCCCCAGTAATACGTCTCTATATAGGGCCGTCACACCCCCCAGTAATACATCTACATGCAACCGCCAACCTCCAGTAATAGGTCTATATACAGCCGCCACACCCCCCCATTAATATATCTATATACAGCAGATTCACCTCCCACTAATGTATCTAAATACAGCCACCTTGTCTCCATTAATACAGCTATATACAACTGCCTCACACTCAGTTATACATCTATTTACAGAAGAGTAATCCCAGTAATACATAAATATACAGCCGCCAACCCCCCAGTAATACATCTACATACTGCCTATTAGCCCACATTAATACTACTTTATACAGTCGCCAATCTTACAGTAATGCACCTACATACAGCCGCCAACCCCCCAGTAACAAATCTATAGGAGCTGGAAAATAATTATGCATTCTTGTGCAGTGTAAGAAATAGCGATTTTAACAGCGACTACGCCATCTCCACGCCATGTGGGCATGGGGGAAGGGAGAGAGCGAGGCAACCACTAGAGTGGGCGGGCATAAAGCGTTCCTGTGTCGCAACAATTTTGAATAACCTGCATTTGGAGGTTTTTACACACAACTACTCGAAGTCCCACCTGGCATAGTTTTGCCCAGCTGCATCACCGCCGGATGCGTTAAGAGGCTCATGCTCCTTGATATATCTAGAAGGCACATGGTGTGTGGCCACTTTCATGTGCCTGTGCACGAGCGCCAGTGCATGATAATTCTCTCCCATAGTTACCATAGTTGAAAAAAAAGAGACTGAAGAGAAGGAATGTCGTTCTTGAAGTTCTCTGCTGTCCTGCTGTGGCCAGCTCCTGAGATAGGTTACTGCACAGATTACCAGTTCTTATGGTAAAGAAACCTTTTGCTGGAGACTAAATCTATTGTTTTTCAAGATGTAGACTGTGCCATCCTGATTTTTGATATGATTTGACACCTGTCAGCAGGTTACTGTAACTATTTCTGTCACCACTACCTGTTAGAGCAGTAAGATAAAGTTAATGTATGGGGTGGTGAGTGAAACAATTTTTCAGTAAAAGAAGGGTGACAGTTAATAATTAGGAAGTTATAGGGACCTGTCACTAGCTGCATTTGTGAAAATGTGCTGACAAGTTCCCTTTAACAACCTTTCACCATATTTTTGTATGGACCATATTTAAATAAATTAATCATGTGCCCCCCATTAGTCATCTTTTCAAAAGACAAATTCATTTAAATTGTTTATTCTTAATACTCGGAATAACTAGGATTCATAATTTTGTGGCTCTTTGAAGGATCCTCTCAATCCTTTTTATGAATTGGAACCCTGAACTGATCCACATATTCCAAGTATGGCTGAACCAATGGTTTGTATAGTGGTAATATTACATCTCTATCTATAGAGTCCATACCTCTTTTAATACATGACAATATCCTGCTTTCTTTAAAGACATTGCATGCTACTATTTATCTATGCTGTTATAAATCTTCTAGTACATCCAGATCCCATATAGATTACTAGTCCTCAGGTGCTTAACCTTACATTTATCCACAGTCAACCTCTTTTGTCAAGTGGATGCCTAAACAATCACAGTATCCAAGTTGGCTTGTAGCCTATGAACATTCTCCAAGTTAAATAATAGTGGGCCCAGCACAACCAGGGGCAGTTTCAAATGCATTTGCAAAATAGTGGCAAGTGAAAGAAATAGAAATTAGAACCACTGGGTTTGGTGTATGCCGCTATTTGTATATATTGCTATACACTGTATGCAGTTGCTAAACGTTATACTATACAGACACCAATCAGCTGTGAGCCATTAACCATAATGGATTTCTGTGCAATGCAATGCCTGATCTGCTCACATTTGTCAGCACTACAGTACAGCGGTAACTATAAATTGCAAATGTTCTCAGACACAATGATAGCATCCTAGAATCCCGGAGAACAGCTCGGATAAACAAGATGGTCCCTTGACATTTACTGGTGAGTACCACTAACACAGATTATCAATGAGAAGAGAGTTTGTAATTTAATATGTAATCTAATCCCCTAATGGAAATCACACTAAGTACTTAGTCATTAATATGGTTATTTCTTTATCCTGGTGTATTCTTTCCTGTGCAAATGAAAAATGCACGTTTGCTATTATATGCACTAGATGGATGTAGTAATCTAGATAAAACACTAAAAACTAACCTTTTCAAAAAATGTACATAAATCAATATTATTGTAGAAATAAAATTCTGGCCGTTACAGGGCTTGTTTTTTTTAGCATCTTTGCAGTTACTCTTGTCAGTTGTCTCAGAGCAAGTGGAAGAAGGTTAGTTGTCCTATTGTCTGTCATACACTACACAAAGAACATGAGGAAAATCTTCGGATCTTGCTTTGGAGAATCAGCCCTCTCATAAAGGACTTTGTTGCATTCCTCTCAATATTAGCAGTCATGTGACAATTTTAAGTCCCATGTGGCCCACAAATGTCTGAATTGTCCATTTTAATATTTAATTGAGGGCAATATTTAATTGAGAGCATTTTAATATTTAATATAGGGCAGCTTAGTGGTTAGCACTACAGCCTTGCAGTGCTGGGGACCTGGGTTCAAGTCCCAGGGTCAACATCTCAAAGAGTTTATATGTTCTCTCCATGTTTGCAAGGGTTTCCTCCAGGTCCTCCGATTTCCTCCCACACTCCAAAAACATACTGGTAGATTGATTAGCTTGTGACCCCCATTGGGGACAGGGACCAATTCAGGTGCAGCAAGGGGAAAAAATGTGACAGTTTTCAATTCGAGAGGTGATAATAAATGCCCTCCATCCTGTTTGTGTTTAGTTATGTTTGTTCCACTATCTCTCCTTTATCACTATGTTTGTGTTATTGGAAACAGGACTGGAAAAAATACTTATATTCCAGAATTGTTGTTGGACTTGGTACTCTCCTGTGTTAGAGCTGGAACAGAACATTGCACAGTTCCAGCACTTTTCCCTTATGCTCTGAGTAAGAGGAGTGAGTGAGAGTTGTGAGATATTACTGTCTCTCTCAGTCCAATTTGCCCCTAGACACAACCCTGTAGCTTCTGACTAAGGCTTGGTAAAGCCATATTGGATTTCTGTGTGACGGCCGCAAAGCAAAGTTTCTCTCTCTCTGCTCCCTGCACTTTAGCCTCGCCCCCTGCAATCTAGGACAGAGCTCATTCACTGATACACAGACACTGAGTTCCTGCTGGCAGCAACATGAGGAGAACTACAAGCTACAAACAAATAAGTTCTTTACCTGGGGAGTAAGACACAGCAGATCTAGTGTGAAATGGAATAGCAGCGATGTAGGAGAGTTCAGTGTCGTTGTGTGTAATAGGCATCTCATGGATCTCAACATCCTTGATCTGTCTCAACTCTTTTTCTGTGTCAGACTAATACAATGTTCAGAAGCTAAATTAAAGTGGAGATAAACCTGAATCCTGATAATCTAACCACATTGTCAGCTAACGGAACTAGATTGATCATAATGGGGCAGATTTACTTACCAGGTCCATTCGCGATCCAGCGGCGCATTTTCTGCGGTGGATTCGGGTCTTCCAGGTGTCGCTGCTCCGCTGAATACACTGGAGTTCACCAAGCCGGGCCAAGAAAGGATAAGCGTGTATCCGGCAACACTTTTTTAAAAAAAAAATGTGGCGGTTTCTCCGAATCCGTTGGGTTTACGTTCCGCCACGCCCCCTCCATTTCCGTCGCGTGCATGCCGGCGCCGATGCGCCACAATCCGATCGCGTGCGCCAAAAACCCGGTGCAATTAAGGGAAAATCGACGCAAATCGGAAATATTCGGGTAACACGTCGGGAAAACGCGAATCAGGCCCTTAGTAAATGACCCCCAATGTGTCTGCTTAGAGAGTCCCCACCTACACCCTGAAATTTTGCACTGACCAGCCTAGGGAGTGATAGGAGCTAAAACAGCAATAAAACTGAGTAAAATTGTGAAATAAAGTGTTAAAAAGTATCTTTTATTGTGTTGACATCACTAGGGGGTTGTTATTTGAGAATTTTCTTTCATGGTAAAACCCCTTTAATGAATATAGACTAAAGTCTGCAGCAGAAATCTACAGATTTAGGTTAGTTTTTAATGCAGTTGCACAGGTCAAAAGTCAACAGTGTATTTGAGAAGAACAAAATCCATGAAAACTGAATAATATGTGTAGATTATTTGGGGTCTTCACACACTAACATGTGAGTTACAATCACACAGATCTTTAAACTCGTATATTCACACATTTCTATACTTATATGCATAAATTCTATACAACCATACAGCATAAACATACATACATACAGTATGTACACACCACATATGTGGTTCAGCAATTATTTTTAGTGTCAACTTGTCAGTAGGACTCCTCTTATCAATGGGATGTGTAGTAAAACAACAGCATTGCCCACTCTGGACAGTGTCCATTGATGAGAGGATTAGCAATAGATAGTTGTCCATTTATCAATAAGAGGGAAGGCACAACACAGACTTGTAACAAAAGGGTCTCCATGAATTACACTGCAATCAATGGGGGTCAATTATCTAAGTTTTTATATTTCTATAATATGTTACATCTCCAACTTCTCTTTTTAATTTCTACTTTTTCACTAACCCAGCAGATCACCACAGCAACGTTTTTCAGTGTTGTGCTTGACATAGCTTTAGACAATTATGCTAATGAGCCAGAAGTTCTATGGTGGCGTTACCTGAGCACCTCCGTGCTATAGCTTTACAGGTGGTTACACTGTGCAAAGCACTTCCCCCTCCCATATATTTAAGATATGTGTAAGCAGGCAGAGGGAGGGAGTGATGATGGAGCAGGGGAAAGGGGAGACTGTCTAAAAGTCTGTAAAGTACAAACATGGGTTGCTCAGTAATTCTAACTTATCTCATATACACATTTATACACATACGCACACATATAGAGCATATACACATTACATATATAAACACACATATAGTGCCATATACAGACATACAGCATATATAAAACATATACCATATTCACATACGATATACACACACATCACATATATGTGATATACATATTATGCTGTACAATGTGCAGCATAACAAGTATATAATGGGAAACATACTCCATTCTTTAGTGTCTGGTCGAATGACGGGCCCCCTGACACTTTGGGCCCCATAGCGGCTGCGATGGCTACCGCAGTTGTTACGCTTCCGCTCTTGTTCCAGGAATTTTGAGAAAGTGGGCTCTGATTGTAGGAATATTATTAAAACTAACAATGTTTTTAAAATAAAAAACCTGAAAGCACAAGAGCTTTTACTTGTCAATAGTCATGTGAAATAATGGACCTCAGATCATTATTTCATGATTCCTGGATATAATGGTAAACCAAATGCTGAACTTGCACTTCCCAGTATTGAAGGAATGTGGAAGAATATCAGGAAATGTTTTTTTTCTCAGAGACAGCATGCTGTGTATCTATGTCTTCAACAACAAGCCACTCTGTGCGATACCTAAATACAATTCTAAATATGCTTTCTTTTCTCTTCCCGACTTCCCAGATCTGATAAACAGTAGCATCTGGCTATTACATGAGTCAATCTTTACAATCCAGAAAGCAGTGACTGTAGCCTTCTCAGACATTTCTGTGGATGGGCTTTATGCCCAGTCTATTATAATAACCCAGCACAGCTCCTGTCTCCCGCAGAGAGTACATTAGCATTGTTATATATCTTTTGCTTTATTTATGACCTCAAGTACAATTTATCTAAGTTATTTTCCAGTAAATGATCGCAAGACTATTAATGTATATAAAAATTAAATACAAGTATCCTCAAAAGATTTTTCCCTCATAAGATACATATAGTTAAAATATTAGACCCTCACAGTAATTAAAGCGTAACTGTAATGCACTAATGATTTTACCAAATCTACTTTGTGCTGCTCGTCCTTTTCTTTCCGGTGATGGCATTTTCTGTTCTGAAAGTGTTTGTCAAAAATCTTTCTCACCAGAGGTGAAGTGGGCAGAGACTAATATGTCAGTCTATGCCCTGAGGTAGAGGCCAGTTAGCTTGCCCACAGATCCCATGATGCCTTGTGTTCCCTCTCAAAGTAATTTAGCATTAAATCTATTTAGTTTCCCACAAGTAAATCCACGGAACTGCACAGCGCACATACTGGATGTATATGGTGACATCCCATAGAGGAGCAGGGGACATGTAATAAGTGGAATAAATCCAAGTAAACCAGTTGCATGAAGCCTAGTATAGCCTGTGCTGTGTGAGCACTAAGGGTTAATAGCTTATCTGCACAGTGTAGAAAGGTGGGGGAAGGGCTGCAGCATGAGGTTCAGAGAGAGACAGAGAAAGTTCTGTAGAATCACAGGCTGGGATAGAGGGACTGATGGGGAACAGGGGAGATCTTCTACCTCACTATTCTCTGCAGGAGACATCTGTATCCACAGTCCTGAACACGTCCAGCCTGCTACATACAAAGAGAGAGCTCTGTGAGCAGGGAGTAGCAGCCCCTCCCCTCCCATGAAACCGTCAGATAAACAAACTACAGACTCCAGGGCTTATAAGCACAGGAAGAGGAAGCAGCCATTGCAGCAGAGAGGTAATCTGAGGGGGATTGCAAAGAAACAGCTGCGTATAGGTAACAAAGATAAAAGGCAAAGTTGTTTTACATTCCAAGAGCTGTTGATTTGTGGGGAAAAAAACCTTTACAGTTACTCTTTAACTTGTGTCCCCAAGGCCTGTAGGATTGTTCTTGCAGAGCACAACATAAACTACAATACTTGTAATATAATAGTACATGACTGAACCCTTTAGATTAATGAGGGAATTAATGCACCAATATTTAAAAAATAAATAGTTTAATCTTTAGACAGAAACCTTGTTGGCATTTATCCTACCAAGCATATACCCCCTGATCAGCCATTCAGTTCACAGTGCAGTACCCTGCTATGCCAGTCAGCAGCGCTCAGTGGAATAACATGTAAATAATATATTTCAGTAAATCCAACATGGGTGAATGGCAGAGTGTATAATAAAGTATTCTGAAATTACAGGTTCAGTCCACAAGTGATTTCTACACTGTGTACATGCTGCATCCAAGGCAAAAACATTTCAGCAGTGAGAGCAAGCTGCATTATTACCCACAGTTCAATAGGATAAGCAGATTGCTACAAGCTAATCAAGTAATCCCACACTACCTTCATTATGGTTTTCTGACAAGCTCTGCCCTGTCATGCTGCTTACTATAAGAGACGTCCCAGGGGAGAACCTGAGTAAGTACACATTTACTGCTCAAGGAAACGTCCATAAATTTAGGGAAATTATCAAGCTAACAATGAGCAATAAATGTGTCATAACAGTGCTTTAAATTATATAAAACATCCAAAATAGAGATGATGAGATTCCCTCGTACCTTCGGGAATTAAGTAACTGCAATGTGGTTGGTATCACTTGTTTTATCATTTTATATCATCCTCAGCAGACAACTGTTATACACTGCATATACACATTAAAGGTGTTTATATTATGGATTAGGATGGGACTGACTGCAAATCTAGCATCTCCTAATGTACCCCAACAACTCAAAAGGGACAACAACCTTCCCATTTCAGAAGCATTAAGCTTCTCTGTGAACGGAAACAAACCAGTTTATTTATAGTTGAATTTCAGCTTTATATGAATTGGTTAGCAAAATTGGCCAACACAGTCATAACTGAGAGAATTCCTAATAATCTCAAAAATACTTTTACTGGAGAACTGCAGAATAAAATCAACATTTAGAGGCAGTAGACTTACATTTTGGCTCAGGGGTTTTTCCATGTTTGCTCCCTTCATATTCTAGGTTATTTGTTCTCTCAACAGTATAAGAGCCAATAAGAAAGTGCAGGGAAACCCCGGTACTCATGATTAGAAGACCCACTTTATGCCCTTTTAATATACCTTGTGTTAACACTAGTGATTATTTGGAACTTAATAGGGGACCTTTACAATGCACTGGTGCTAAATGCGCCAACGTATGATGTTTCCGTGCCCCCGGTAGTCAGTGGATCTATCAGGAGGTCCTGGTGGGGTAGTTTTACACCAGGTCTGGCCTAGTGTAGAATTGAGCCATAGTCTGCATATGACCAGTGGCATATACCAAACATATACTGGGCACACCCCCTTTCTCATCTTTTCATGGGCATTTGCCGTGGTCGGTACATAAGTCAGAAGAATGTGCAATTCTTGGCGCTGCAACAGTATTTGTGGCTATTTCAGGGCTTCAGGGCGTACAAACCCTGAAAATGGTGCCCAATTAATGTTTTACAAACTTAACTAATTCCGGGGTTTAAAATAAAAAAAAATCTTTCTTTTTAAAAATCCATATGAAAACAATTTTGCTAACTAACAGTTCATTTACACTTCTCACAGCTTGAGAGATGTGAATCTCTTGTATGCTGCTTCTACAATGCATACTGATGTTCATTGTCCATGTGGTCTGCTTGATTTTTTTTCCAAAAGTAGCATCAAGAAGGCCGTTAGGTGAGAATAATGGACATTCACGGTGATAAAATATTTACTGTGGACGAGACAGATGGCAAAAACTATGTGGCTGAGGACACTTTAGAACTGTAATAATGTCAATTAGGAATATGTTTTCATATTCCATAAATCAAAAAAAGTGTCAGAAAACCATTTCAATTCAACAATATGCAGAAATCTTTATCGAATGGTGGATTCAGGCAACTAGAATCATGCAGATTTGTAAAAAAAAGTAAAGCAGATTTGGGGGAGGTGGGGTCAGTAACAGAACAAACTGTGCTCTGTATTTTCGAAACATACATTAAAAAAACTATTCAGCACAGAATGCTGGACTGATGGAAAATCACTTTAAGGCACACCTGAATTTTCACTTCTGTAGTGGAGTGAGGTTTTGAATAATTTATTACACCTAAGTGTAAGTGATGAGATGGATTTTCATTGACTTATAGTTTTCTCTCTAATATCTCAGCTACATTGTTTAGTGCATTTGTTAGGGAATGTGCCAAAGGGTTGATATTCTTTGTAAAGAAATGTATCACACTTACTGTAATATAGTGACGTCACATCGGCCACTCCCAAGCAGTAATTATTATATTATAGATAATGACTCGTATATTACAATCTATGGTTTTATCAGTGCATGATCAGCTACATCCTACAACATAATGAATATCCATTTCTACCTTTACTAGCAAAGCAAAGTGTGTCTCTATAGCTGCTTCACAAGCCACCCTCTTGATGGTAGACACGGGTAAGTATTGTGTAGCCAACAGCAGGTGTCACAGGTTGCCGAATACCATTTTCGCCTCTGGCTACCTCAAATTGATCCTTGCTCTTACTCCCCTTCTAAAGTTTACATCCCTGATGTTCTTTGTTTGGGCTTATTTCTGAAAAAGATGGTGCGGTGCTTTGATGCGGTGCTATATTATTGCAGAAGTATGACTGAGGAGTTACATGTTATAAAAACAGAATTATGTCACAACATTATGTCATAAATAACAAATGTATATAGTTTCGTTATGAGACTTTGGCTGTGATGCATGATAAGTATTCTAATGTAAAATGTTTGAGCATCTCATGGTTCTTAGTAAATTGGTCTGATTCCCAGAATGAGAAGGGTGTGGCAGCCCGGAGCCAGACTGTTTGGTACCTCACTCCATTCCCATCAGTTGCAGTAAAAGCATCATTCGCGATCATGTAACAAGCAGTAATAAGAGTAAACAAATAATATCATATAAAACACGATGACTTCCATTAGTGCACTGTCCTCTATGTAGAAAGTTCTGTATCCCAGCCAGGCAGCTATATATAACACACGGCACTCTTTCAGCGCATTCAGATGAACACTTACTGGCCACAGGCAGCTGTGTCTGGCAGTCACATCCACAGATTCCCCGGCGCGATGCTCTGCAGCCCGTACAGATGATCGGACATGTGCTGCTGCTGAGGATGCAGCTCACACACTGGCCGCACCGCCCAACACACTACACCGTGACGTCACCGCACAGCGATCTGACCAATCGGAGCAGGCAGCTGCGCCCTCTACTGACGACTGATGGTGCTGTCCCGGTCCCATCTCTTGGTGTCCAGTTTCCTCAGCAGGAGGTCAGGGATTATCGATCTGCAGAGTGCAATATGCTAGTTGACATGGACTGATGGACTGAAGGGGAGAGGTGGGGGGCACTGGGACTTCCTAATGTCACGATGATTCATGTCGAGGACAAATGTAAGTGCTGATTGTCAAGGGACTGTAAAGCAATAATAATGTCACTATAAATGGGTTTCTACCTAGTGGCTGAACACTATAGAAAACCTACACGTGATGCAGCATTGTTAGCAAAAAACAGGAAAAAAATAAATAAAACTATGTACATTAGACACTTACAGATATATAATTGTTGTAGAATACTTATAGCATTATTACCAGCTGTGCAGATAAGAATAAAATGGGGTAAAGTGGGGTATTTATCCCCCTCCAGAAAGAGTTAATACAATTCAGTCAATGTTACATGCACCTCAAAATGGACACAATCACAGTTACCTCGCAAAAAATAAGCCCGCAGATGGCCTACAGAGCAGGAGCTGAACTATCATTAGACAATCAAGCATCTGCTCTACCAATCTTGGGACACTCAATATGCAATGCTAGCATTAGGTCTCCATAAAAGGCAGTGACCTAGCCTATGGTCCTTTAGTGACCATCATTACCCTGGTGGGGTGAAACAGTAATCATATCAACATAACTAAATGTATACTAGCTTTCACAGGGGTTAACACATATACCCATATTGCAACACATTGCCTGGGGCTATACACTGGTCTCCTCAGGAGAGCAATTACATTAAAATAGTAGAGCAGGAAGCAATAATCTCATTGTTCTGACATTCAGAGAGGAACTATGCATTGGGGGAGCCCCCAGACAAAATTGTAGGCTTTGGAGCACCATCAGGGGCAATGTTCAGATTATTTAGATTCCCCTTCAAAAGATTTACAGTCCACCTGCAAAAATAAGAATATATTCAGTGGCCTCAGAATCAATAGTATTCCATACAGCATGAATTACAGCATATACTTAAGTATAAGCCGTGGTTCCTACTTTTACCACCAAAAACTGGGAAAACCTATTGAGAGTGGGAAATGCATTGGTCACAGCCTCCCAGTATATAGACAGCAAGCCCCAAGTAGTATATAACCAGCCATCCCCCATTAGTATATTACCAGACCCCTGTAATCAACCCCCTTTAGTATATTGCCAGCCAGTCCCATGAAGTATATAGCCAACCCCCTTTAGTATATAGCCAACCAACGCCCTTAAGTATATAGCCTGCCCCCTGTAGTATATAGCCAGCCCCCAGTAGTATATATAACCAGTCCCCTGTAGTATATAGCCAACCCCCTTTAGTATATTGCCAGCCAGTCCCCTGTAGTATATAGCCAACCCCCTTTAGTATATAGCCAGCCAACGCCCTTTAGTATATAGCCAGCCGTCAGTAGTATATAGCCAGCCAGCACCCTGTAGTATATACCTAACCCCCTTTAGTATATAGCAAGCCAGTCCTGTAGTATATAGCCAATCCCTTTTAGTATATAGCCAGCCAATCCCCTTTAGTATATAGCCAGGGAGTCCCCTGTAGAATATTGCCAATCTCCTATAGAATAAAGCCAGCCCCCTTTAGTATATAGCCAGCCCCCTTTAGTATATAGCCAGCCCAGTGTAGTATATAGCGAGCCCAGTGTAGTATATAGCCAGCACAGAGCAGTATATAGTCAGCCCAGTGAAGTATATAGCCAGCCAGACCCCAGTTTGCCCTGCACATAAAAAAATGAACTTACATACCTTCCCGGCTCTCCTGATGCTCGGCGCGACTCCCTGATGCTCCTATGGCTCCCTGCTCCTCTTCTTTCTTCTCTCTAATTAAGCAGAGAGAAGAAAGAAGAGGAACTGTGGGGGGCTGCAGAGAGCATCTGGAGCTACGCCAAGAATGGGGAGCGCTGGAAGGTGAGTATGTAAGTTTATTTTTTTTATTGACTAGTGTATAAACCAAGGTGGTTTTTTTCAGCACATTTTTTGTGTTTAAAAACTCATAAACAAGTATATACGTGTGTGGGGGGATTTAATAAGTCACCAATTGTTCAAGTTTTCCCACCAAAAAAGATGAGAGAGGCCTGCAACTGACATCATAGGTAGACCTCAACTAGGAGTGACAAAATGTGAAAACAAATCCAGAAAATCACATTGTCTGATTTTTTAAGAATTTCTTTGCAAATTATGCTGGAAAGTATTTGGTCACCTATAAACAAGCAAGACTTCTGGCTCTCACAGACCCGTATCCTCTTCTTTAAGAAGCTCCCCTGTCCTCCACTCATTACCTACAGTAATGTTGGAACTTGTTATCAGTAAGCAACATCAAACAGTAACACTCCAAACCCTACTATGGTGAAGACCAAAAAGCTGTTGAAGTACAGCTAGACCTGCAATGGGCAGGCTGCTTGGTTTGAGGAATTCAACTGTGGGAGTAATAATTAGAAAATGTAAGACATGCAAGACCACTGATAATCTCCCAAGATCATGGGTTCCACATAAGATCTAAGCATGTGGGCTAGAGAGCATTTGCATGTTCCTGAAGAGTATTGGGGGAATGTTATATGGTCAGAAGAAACCAAAGTAAAAATGTTTGGTAGAAACCCCAACCCGTCGTGTTTGGAGAAGAGTGAATGCTGAGTTGCATCCAAAGAACGACATACCTTCTGTGAAACATGGGGGTGGCAACATCATGCTCTGCGGCTGTTTCTCTGTAAAGGGACCAGGACTGATCTGTGTACATGAAAGAATGAAGCTCTTTCCATCACACATGGTTGGGTCTTTACCCCATGACAATGATCCCAAGCATACCACCAGGGCAACAAAGGAGTGGCTTTGTTAGAAGCATTTTAAGGTCCTGAAGTGGCCTAGCCAGTCTCCAGAACTGAACATATGGCATTCCCCCAAAAATAGAGACTGAGAGAAATATTGCCAGGGAGAGCAAAAATAATCCCAATTTATTTTTCAAGTATATAAATGATAAGAAACTAAAAACAGAGAGTGTGGGTCCCCTTAGAAATAACATGGGGGTCATGGTGGAAGGAGATGAGGAAAGAGCCAATCTACTGAATGTTGCCTTCTCAACTGTCTTTACCCAGGAAAATCCCCTGGTGGAAGACACAATGAGGAATAATGTAAATTCTCTTTGGAATGTCAACAGTTTAACCCAGGAAGAGGTACGGCGCCGCCTCGCAACCACTAAGATAGATAAATCACCGGGGCCAGATGGCATACACCCCCGGGTTCTGCATGAACTATGTACCGTGATAGGCAGACTGTTATTTTTAGTATTTGTAGATTCACTGAGGACTGGTTATGTTCCACAGGACTGGCACATAGCAAATGTGGTACCAATATACAAAAAAGGATTAAAAAGCGATCCTGGAAACTACAGACCCATGAGTCTAACTTCTGTGGTGGGGACAATATTTGAGGGGTTTGTTAGAGATTCTATCCTGGAGTATCTCACTGTGCACAACCTTATAACCCAGCGTCAGCATGGGTTTATGAGAGATCGGTCTTGTCAGACTAATCTGATTGGTTTCTACAAGGAGGTAAGTTCAAGACTGGATCTGGGAGACGCTGTGGATGTTGTATACCTGGACTTTTCAAAGGCATTTGACACCATGCTGCATAAAAGGTTGGTATATAAAATGAGACTGCTGGGAATAGGGGAGAATCTGTGTATTTGGGTAAGTAATTGGCTTAGTGATAGAAAACAGAGGGTCGTCATTAATGGCACATTCTCAGATTGGGTTGAAGTTACCAGTGGAGTGCCACAGGGGTCAGTATTGGGGCCACTTCTTTTTAATATTTTTATTAATGACCTTGTAGTGGGTTTACAAAGTCAAGTTTCAATATTTGCAGATGATACTAAGCTGTGTAAAGTAATAAATACCGAGGTCGATAGTTTAGCATTACAGAGGGATTTGTGGAAGCTTGAGGAGTGGGCAGAGAAATGGTTGATGAGGTTTAATGTAGATAAATGTAAAGTTATGCACTTGGGCCATGGAAACAAAAAGTATAATTATGTTCTAAACAGTCAATTACTTGGTAAAACTGGAGCTGAAAAGGACTTGGGGGTATTGGTGGATGGTAAACTTAATTTTAATGACCAGAGCCAGGTGGCTGCTGCTAAAGCAAATCAAATTATGGGATGTATCAAGAGAGGAATAGATTCTCATGATAAAGACATAGTTTTGCCCTTAAACAAATCCCTGGTCAGACCACACATGGAATATTGTGTGCAGTTTTGGGCACCAGTGTATAAAAAGGACATAGTATAGCTGGACCGGGTGCAGAGGAGAGCAACCAAGATTATTAGACGAATGGGGGGACTAGAATACAATGACAGATTACAAAATTTGGGATTATTCAGTTTAGAAAAAAGACGACTGAGGGGAGACCTCATTACAATGTACAAATACCTGAACGGACAGTACAAGGATCTCTCCAAAGATCTTTTTATACCTAGGCCTGTGACCAGGACAAGGGGGCATCATCTGCGCCTAGAGGAGAGACGATTCTACCACCAACATAGACAAAGGTTCTTTACTGTACGAGCAGTGAGACTATGGAACGCTCTGCCGCAGGAGGTTGTAATGGCGGACTGCCATTACTGCCCAAGAGAGGCCTGGATACCTTTCTGGAGAGAAAAAGTATCACGGGTTATGGGGATAAAACATTTATTTAATTCTTAAAGGTTGGACTTGATGGACTTGTATCTTTTTCCAGCCTTATATACTATGAAACTATGAAACCCCTTTGAAAACCTTTGAAGGGAATTGAAAGTCTGTGTTGCCAAGCGACAGTCCCAAAACATCACTGCTCTAGAGGAGATCTGCATGGTGGAATGGGCCAACATACCAGCAACAGCCAATATTGTGAAGACTTACACAGAAAGTTTGACCTCTGTATATAATATATAAGTATTGAAATTAATTTTTGTTCTTGACCAAATACTTATTGTTCACCATAATTTGCAAATAAATTCTTTCAAAATCAGACCATGTGATTTTCTGGAGTTGTTTCCACATTTTGCCTCTTGTAGTTGAGGTCTAGTTATGATGTCAATTACAGGCCTCTCTAAGTGGGAGAACTTGCACAAGTGGTGACCAACTAAATATTTGTTCCCCAACTGTATATACAGTTGGTACGGAAAGTATTCGGACCCCTGAAATTTTTCACTCTTTGTTTCATTGCAGCCAATTGCAGCCACTCTTTGTTTGCTCATTAATGTACAATCTGCACCCCATCTTGGCAGGGAAAAAATACAGAAATGTAGTTATTGCTAATTAATTAAACAAAAACAGAAATATCACATGGTCATAAGTTTTCAGACCCTTTGCTGTGACACTCATATTTAACTTACATGCTATCCATTTCCTTATGATTCCTTGACATGATTCTATTTGATTTGACTTGATTAGGAAAGGCACACACCAGCCGCGTACAGTGTGCAAAAAACACAGAAAGGCCTCTTAGATTATGATAAATAAGATTCTCTAATCTGATGAGATGAAGATTGAACTTTTTGGTGTCAAAAATGGAGAAAACCAGGCAATGCACATCACCTATGTAAAAGTGGCCAACCCTGTTAAGGAAATCTGTGCCATGTCAATGAATACAGAGTTAACAAACTTACTATAAGATGCCGTTCTGTGTTGTTCCATTTTGTGATTGACTGCATTACCTGGTACTGACTAGGAGCACTACGGCTATTCATATTTTATATAGTCACTAATGCACCTCACTAATTCAACTGACCACACTTAACCAAAACACAAATGACTAGATGCAAGCATTTTTTGTTGTCAATAGCTCTCATTGTTAGATCCATGCATTAAAATAAATACAGTACAAATTTATGTATCCTAATTCATACTAAAAATTAAAAAAAAAATCTAAACTAAAAATTCGAATTAGTGATTCTGTAAGTTGGGTGAAAGGACCACCTGTTAGTATTCATAAAAGCATAATTGACAAACTATTCTGTCTAGTAAAAATTATAAATATATATATAAAGATGGCTCCCAAGAGAATAATGGTGACACCAAGGACAAACTGAATTCTTCTACAAGGACATATCATGTGAATTCTTTCAACATACTTGAGAGAAAAAGTATCATAACATATATCAATGTCCCTAGGGCCTTCCAGTATGGAAACAGAGATCTATCTATTTAAAGGGGTTTGCCCAACCCCCTAGTGATCTTTACTCAATAAAGATAATTTTCAACCCCCCCTTACTTTACAGTTTTATTGCTCAGTGATGGTCAATGTAAATTTCCAAAATGTGGGAGGGGACTTTCTACGCAGACACTTCTTGATCTTTCTAGTGCTTTCTAGTGCCCCCCCCCCCAAAAAAAGCCCTTATTAGGAACAAAGAGATGCTAAATCGAATGATCTTTTATAGAAAAACGTTTTTATTGTATAACACAAGCAGAACAAAACATATATAATCGAGGCATCTTCCGAGTTGCAATAAATTGCATTATAAAGATAACATGATACTTTTGCCTTAGGATAACGGTGCTAATTATTTAATCAGATAATACACTCCAAAATTTGTGGGGGGGGGTTTCAGCCCTTCTCCAGTACTCAATACTGTTAATCACTGTACAGAGCAACTTACATCTTCTGGCCCTGGGGTTCAAATGTTTTTGAGAGAGCACAGTCATACTTCTAAACTTAAAATGGACGCAGTTGTAACCACCATTCCAGAAGCACAAAATACCCCAGTGCAGCACAAAATACCACTCCAGAAACTACATATACCACATTGTTATTAAAAATAACTTCCCAACAGTGTCATACAAATACTGCAGTGCAGCTAAATACCAAACACCACTCCAAAAATGTTAAATGTCATTCCTAAACCAAACAGGCGATTATTAATAACAGAGATTCCAGACCTGACAATAGTTTATAATCCAGACTCCAGACCAAGCAATGGTTTATCATATAGACCAGACAATGGCTGATAATATAGACCAGACAATGGCTGATAATACAGACCACAGAAAAGGCAATGGCTAATATTACAAACCACAGAAAAGACAACGGGTGATAATGACAATGGCTGATAATACAGACCACAGACCAGACAATGGCTGATAATACTGACCACAGACCACACAATGGCTGATAATACAGACCACAGGCCAAACAATGTTACAAACTAATCTCCTTATGGCTGATAATCAAGACCAGGGAGGGGCTAATAATACACACCATGTTGACCACAGATCTGAAAATGGCTGATAATACACATATACACACAGACAATGGCCGATCATGTAGAACACAGACCAGACAATGGCTAATAAAACTACAAAAAAGACAAAGGCTGTTTATTGACCATAAAAAAGACAAAGGCTGATAATACATACCAAACAATGGCCGCTACTACAGACCACAGACCAGACAATGGTTGATAATACAAACCACAGACCAGACAATGGTTGATAATACTGACCACAGACCACACAATGCCTGATAAAACAGAAGACCACAGACCAAACAATGGCTGATAATACAGACCACAGACCAAACAATGGCTGATAATACAAACAATGGCTGATAATACAGCCCAGATAATTGTTGATAGTCAGACCACAGACCAGACAATGGTCCACATGTATCAACTGTGTGGCAAACTGCACTAAATGCATTTGTGTCCAGGGTGCGGCAGATTATTGAATAATGGTGCACAGTCTTCAACTATCTGGTGCATCCTGCACTGCTCTGGAAGCGTGCACCATCTTTTTTAGGTGCACCTTTAAAACACTGGGGCTCATTTACTAAGGGTTTGTGGACCGCACTATCGTTGGATATTCATTTAGTAGGGGATTTTGGCACACAGGATCGGATTTTGGCGTATCGGCGCCAGCTTTCATGCGACACAAATCGGTGGAGACAGGCCATCTGATTCGGACAAAGCACAGGATTTAACATTTAAATTGTGTCGCAAGCCATGCACTTACATACACCAGGAAGAAGATGGTGAACTACGGCGGACCTAAACGGGAAAAGCAACATGTGCAGGATTTCGTCGGACAAGTCACAGGGACGGGTAAGTAAATGTGCCCCACTGTGTTCAACACTCTTCTTAAATACATGTGCAAGATTTGGGCCAATGTTCAATAATGCAGACCCCCCCAGACCTGACAACTGGTAATACTGCACTTACCACCAAAAAAATTTGGATAATGCAGTACCAGAAGGTGTGTGCTCCCAATGCTGAAAATGGTACTGGAGAAATTGTGTAGCACTTCATATGAACTTATTGCTCAGAAAAAGGTCTGACCCTGATAGCAGAATTGTCTTACACTAATTTAGGCCCCATGCACACGACTTGTGGCCCCAATTTGCGGCCAGATGAAGGCCCCAATAAAGATCTACACTCACCGGCCACTTTATTAGGTACACCATGCTAGTAACGGGTTGGACCCCCTTTTGCCTTCAGAACTGCCTCAATTCTTCGTGGCATAAATTCAACAAGGTGCTGGAAGCATTCCTTAGAGATTTTGGTCCATATTGACATGATGGCCTCACAGAGTTGCCGCAGATTTGTCGGCTGCACATCCATGATGCAAATCTCCCGTTCCACCACATCCCAAAGATGCTCTATTGGAGTGAGATCTCGTGACTGTGGAGGCCATTTGAGTACAGTGAACTCATTGTCATGTTCAAGAAACCAGTCTGAGATGATACCAGCTTTATGGCATGGCGCATTATCCTGCTGAAAGTAGCCATCAGATGTTGGGTACATTGTGGTCATAAAGGGATGGACATGGTCAGCAACAATACTCAGGTAGACTGTGGCGTTGCAACGATGCTCAATTGGTACCAAGGGGCCCAAAGAGTGCCAAGAAAATATTCCCCACACCATGACACCACCACCACCAGCCTGAACCATTGATACAAGGCAGGATGGATCCATGCTTTCATGTTGTTGATGCCAAATTCTGACCCTACCATCCAAATGTCGCAGCAGAAATGGAGACTCATCAGACCAATCTTCTACTGTCCAATTTCGATGAGCTTGTGCAAATTGTTGCCTCAGTTTCCTGTTCTTAGCTGAAAGGAGTGGCACCCGGTGTGGTCTTCTGCTGCTGTAGCCCATCTGCCTCAAAGTTCGACGTACTGTGCGTTCAGAGATGCTCTTCTGCCTACCTTGGTTGTAACGGGTGAGTCACTGTTGCCTTTCTATCAGCTCGAACCAGTCTGCCCATTCTCCTCTGACCTCTGGCATCAACACGGCATTTCTGCCCACAGAACTGCCGCTCACTGGATGTTTTTTCTTTTTCGGACCATTCTCTGTAAACCCTAGAGATGGTTGTGCGTGAAAATCCCAGTAGATCAGCAGTTTCTGAAATACTCAGACCAGCCCTTCTGGCACCAACAACCATGCCACGTTCAAAGGCACTCAAATCACCTTTCTTCCCCATACTGATGCTCGGTTTGAACTGCAGGAGATTGTCTTGACCATGTCTACATGCCTAAATGCACTGAGTTGCTGCCATGTGATTGGCTGATTAGAAATTAAGTGTTAACGAGCAGTTGGACAGGTGTACCTAATAAAGTGGCCGGTGAGTGTATGTCACCTGGTCACGATGCTGTGCAAAATATATGACATCGTATATTTTGCCGTATCACAGTGCTGGACGCTCGGCATTCTCTCTCCTGTGCCTGGATGCATGCTCGCCTGCGTTACAGCCTGTAAGTGTTGTTTTAAAGTATATACATTGTTTTTAATGCTGGCTTGAGATTGTGTGGGGAATAAAAAAGCGAAATGGAATTTTTTTTGGGATAGAGATATTCATGGTTTATTCTGAGTTTGAGTCATTAATGTCAGATTGATGAGGTCTAATATCCAAGCTCGCCTTGATCAGCTGTTTGAATGCTGCAATGATATGATTTCATTGATCACAAAGTACATTTGTCAGAACCGTTCAGTGTGAATTGTGTCTCAGGGGTTTTGACACGCCCGATTGCGGTGGTGCAGCAAGTTCTGACAGTAATGTGCAATGTGAATTATGCCTTTGGAGTCTGGACACACCCGATGACTTTGGTCCAGCAGTTAATGAGTTACCTGGTCTTTGCTGGACTGATGCAGGTGATTTCAGCTCCAATCAGCACTAGTCCTATCAGCTTCTTGTCTGTCTCTCCAGCTTTACTTATAAGGCAGCTAGTGGCTCAATTGCGTGCTGGCTATTGTCTTGTTCTTACCTGGATATCCCAGCTCCCCATATTTCCCTGTGACCTCTTTGTACCTTCTGTTATCGTTGCCGAACCTCTGCCTGACTTTTGACTACCGTTTTTTGCCCACTGAATTTGTACTGCGATTCTTCTGGTTTTGATTCTGGCTTGTCGACCACCCCTTATTGTGTTGTCTGTCTTGTCCTGTTACGTGTGTCACTTACATAGTATAGGGACCGCCACCGTGGTTGTCCGCAGTTGCTAGAGCTGTCTTGAGGCAAGTAGGTAGGGACAGTGGGGGGGGTTCAGCCTTAGGGCTCACTGTCTGGTTGTCTTGCCCCCCTATACTGACAGAATAGCCAGCCCAATATACTGTCGCTGTCATGGACAGCAGAACTGCGTTGACAAATATTGTGGAACAGATGCAGCAAATCAACACCATGGTGCAGGAACTAGCTGTTCGGCTTCATGAGCAGGAGACGGCCCCACGTCAGTTTACTATGGCTTCCCCAGCACCACCTGAGCCACCTGTACAACTCCCAGATAAGTTCAGTGGGGATAGAAAGAGATTCTGTGCATTTCGGGAGGGGTGTAAATTGTTTTTTAGATTGCGCCCCCGCTCTTCTGGGGATGAGGTCCAGAAGGTGGGCATAGTTATGTCTCTACTCCAGGGGTCACCACAGGAATGGGCTTTCTCGTTACCTCCTAGTTCTCCTGAGTTGCAGACGGTGGATGGGTTTTTTCAGGCCCTAGGGCTACTGTATGATGACCCGGATAGTGCAGCTAATGCTGAACGTCACTTGACAGGTCTGAGGCAGGGTAGACGTCCTGTGGAGGAATATTGCTCGGAGTTTAGGCAGTGGAGTGGTCCCTCCACTTGGAATGACTCGGCACTCCGATTTCAGTTTCGTGTCGGACTGAATGATCGGTTGAAGGATCTGTTGGTAGCTTATCCCACTCCTAGTTCCCTTGAGGATAGCATGACATTAGCTATCCGAGTTGACAGACGCTTGAGAGACAGGCTAAAGGAGAGAGGTACATCAGACGCTTTTAGACCTTCACCTATTCGTGTTACCAACCCTAGTCCTTCCCCTTCTGCTATACCCCCATCAGAGGAACCTATGCAAGTGGATTCTACTGATGCCAAGACCAGACATGCATATCGTGTGTTGAACAACTTATGTTTCTACTGTGGGAAAGCAGGACATCGAGTCCGGCAATGTCCATCCCTTCCTGGACCACCGCCGGAAAACTTCTACGCCTGAGTGACTATCGAGGGGGTCACTCAGGCGAACAGGTAACCTTCACCAATAAGAATAAGTTATTATTGCCTATTTCATTGTCTTTGGGAGGGAGAAACATCTCTGGTTATGCTCAGATTGACTCGGGGTCTTCTGCTAATTTTGTTAACCCTATGTTCTTTTCCGGTCTAGAGGTGTGTCCCCTTCTGCTCCAATCTCCTGTTAATGTCACAGGAGCAGACTCAGCCCCCTTTGCTCAGGGGGATATACGTTACATCACTCCCTGCCTTGAGGTTAAGGTGGGGGCAGTTCATGTGGAACGTATGAAGTTTTTGTGTCTGCATAACCTGTCGTCTGATGTGATCTTAGGTTTGCCTTGGTTGGAGAAGCACAATCCTGTTTTTGATTGGGCAAACCGGGAACTGGTAAAATGGGGTACTGAATGTGACTCCCATTGTGAGGTGGTTTCTTTTGCTGAGTGCTCTTCCATGGAAGAGGGTATTCCGAGTTTTTTGTCCGATTATGCGGATGTATTTGATGAAAAAGCTGTGGACGGATTGCCGCCACACAGACCATACGACTGTACCATTGAATTAATTCCCGGAGCCAAGTTTCCTCGAGGTCGTATTTTTAACTTGTCTTGTCCAGAAAGGGAGGCTATGCGGGAGTACATTAAGGAAAGTCTCCAGAAGGGTCACATTCGCCCATCTTCCTCCCCATTGGGAGCAGGGTTCTTTTTTGTGGGAAAGAAGGATGGGGGATTACGACCCTGTATAGATTATCGACAACTTAACAGAATCACTGTTAAGAATCAACACCCTCTACCCCTGATTCCTGACTTATTTAACCAAATTGTGGGGGCCAAATGGTTTTCCAAGATAGACTTGCGAGGGGCTTACAATTTGATTAGAATCAGAGAGGGTGATGAATGGAAGACCGCTTTCAATACACCAGAGGGTCATTTTGAATATCTAGTGATGCCTTTCGGTTTATGCAATGCCCCGGCGGTCTTTCAACATTTTGTGAATGATATATTTCGTCAGCATCTAGGTCGTTTTCTTGTGGTCTACTTAGATGACATTTTGATTTTTTCTCCCGACTGGGCTTCACACATAAAACATGTTCGGGTAGTGATGGAACTGCTTAGACAAAACAGTCTGTTTGCTAAGTTGTCTAAATGTCAGTTTGGTATCCAGGAGGTCTCTTTTTTGGGTTACTACGTCACCCCTAATTCCTTCCGTATGGATCCCCTTAAGGTGGTGGCCATCGAAAAGTGGGAACGTCCCAATAATTTGAAGGCCTTACAAAGATTTCTGGGGTTCGCTAATTATTATAGGAAATTTATTAAGGGGTTTTCTGTTATAGCCAAACCACTTACTGATCTCACCAGGAAGGGGGCAGATCTTGTCAACTGGTCTCATGAGGCTATCCGAGCATTTGACAAGCTCCGTAAGTGTTTTTCAGAGGCCCCAGTACTGACTCAACCTAATTTTGAACGTCCATTTATTGTGGAGGTGGACGCATCAGAGGTAGGGGTAGGAGCGGTGTTGTCCCAAGGATCGGACACTCTCACTAACCTGCGACCTATTGCGTTCTTCTCAAAGAAGTTCTCTCAAGCTGAATGTAACTATGATATCGGTAATAGGGAACTATTGGCCATCAAGTTGGCATTTGATGAATGGAGGCATTTCCTTGAAGGTGCCAAACATAAGGTGGTGGTACTCACTGATCATAAGAATCTGGTTTACCTAGACAATGCTAAACGTCTCTCACCACGTCAAGCCCGATGGGCTTTGTTTTTTACCAGATTCGATTTTGAAGTCACTTACCGACCTGGTTCCCGTAATATCAAGGCTGACGCCTTGTCTCGTAGCTTTGATTTAGAAAGTTCCCCCAGAACTCAATCTGATACTGTTTTAAGACCCGGGGTAGTAGTGTCTATTTTGCAACCTGACTTGGTGACCCTGATTGCAGAATCTCAGGGTCAAGCACCTCATAACACTCCAGACTCTTTGTTGTATGTTCCGCCTAACCTTCGACTCCGAGTTCTTGAAGAGATTCATAGTTCTGTTTTGTCTGGTCATCCAGGTGTGGCAGGTACTAAGTATCTGCTCTCACGCCATTACTGGTGGCCATCTTGGGCTCAAGATGTCAAGGCTTTTGTCGAAGCTTGTGAGGTTTGTGCTAGGTCCAAGGTCCCTCGTAGGCCACCCGAGGGTCTGTTACATCCTCTACCGGTCCCTACGAGACCTTGGACGCATCTTTCTATGGATTTTATTACCGACTTGCCACTATCTAAGGGTAAGACAGTCATTTGGGTAGTGGTGGATAGATTTTCTAAGATGTGTCATCTCATTCCACTACGTAAACTGCCTAACGCTCGCACACTCGCCACACTTTTTATTAATCATATTCTACGTCTTCATGGGGTGCCTGAGAATGTTGTTTCCGACAGGGGTGTCCAGTTTGTGGCTAGGTTTTGGAGAGAGTTCTGTGGCAAATTAGGTATCTCTCTGTCCTTCTCGTCTGCATTCCATCCTCAGACTAATGGACAGACAGAGAGGACCAATCAATCGTTAGAGCAATTTCTAAGATGTTTTGTGGCTGATACTCAGACTAAGTGGAAAGACTTCATTTCTCTAGCAGAGTTTGCTATAAACAATCATGAACAACGTGCTATTAAGATGTCACCATTCTTCTGTAATTATGGTTTTAATCCCAGGTACTCGTCTGTTCATTCTGCAGAATCTATTAATCCCTCAGCCGAGGCCATTTTCTCTAAACTGTGCACAGTTTGGGCCCAAGCTCATCAGAACTTGGTAAAAGCCCAAGAGTCTTATCAAAGACATGCTAATAAAAGACGTATATCTGGCCAGCAATATGTACTAGGTGAGAAGGTCTGGCTTTCAGCTAAAAATCTGAAACTTAGGGTGCAGTCAGGGAAACTGGCACCCAAATATATTGGACCTTATACCATTGTGGAAATCATTAATCCGGTAACCTTTAGGTTGAAACTACCCAATGCTCTTCGTATCCATCCTGTGTTTCATAAGTCTCTTCTTAAAAGATATGTGCCACCGGTGTTGCCTTCACCTCCTCCGGCTCCACTCATCGTCCAGGGGGAATTGGAGTATGAGGTGGAGAAAATTTTGAATTCCCGCTGGGTACAGGACTCCTTACAGTATCTGGTCCACTGGAAGGGTTTCGGACCGGAGGAGCGCACGTGGGTCTCTGCTAAGGACATGCATGCGCCCCGTCTGGTCCGGCGGTACCATTTACATAATCCTTCTAAGCCTGGTCCAATGATTAAGGGTCCTGAGGCCCCTCATAAGAGGGGGGGTACTGTCAGAACCGTTCAGTGTGAATTGTGTCTCAGGGGTTTTGACACGCCCGATTGCGGTGGTGCAGCAAGTTCTGACAGTAATGTGCAATGTGAATTATGCCTTTGGAGTCTGGACACACCCGATGACTTTGGTCCAGCAGTTAATGAGTTACCTGGTCTTTGCTGGACTGATGCAGGTGATTTCAGCTCCAATCAGCACTAGTCCTATCAGCTTCTTGTCTGTCTCTCCAGCTTTACTTATAAGGCAGCTAGTGGCTCAATTGCGTGCTGGCTATTGTCTTGTTCTTACCTGGATATCCCAGCTCCCCATATTTCCCTGTGACCTCTTTGTACCTTCTGTTATCGTTGCCGAACCTCTGCCTGACTTTTGACTACCGTTTTTTGCCCACTGAATTTGTACTGCGATTCTTCTGGTTTTGATTCTGGCTTGTCGACCACCCCTTATTGTGTTGTCTGTCTTGTCCTGTTACGTGTGTCACTTACATAGTATAGGGACCGCCACCGTGGTTGTCCGCAGTTGCTAGAGCTGTCTTGAGGCAAGTAGGTAGGGACAGTGGGGGGGGTTCAGCCTTAGGGCTCACTGTCTGGTTGTCTTGCCCCCCTATACTGACAACATTGCTCTGGATTTCATTGTGGCTGTTCTTGCTATTGCAGCTAAGCTTGTTTCATTTGAATGGAAACATGGGCATACCTCCATGAAAATGTAGCCTTATGTTGACTGAAATGCCATTTCACAAATTTGCTACTATAAATGGATGCCTGGACAGAAAAGCATAGACTACTATGCTTTTGTTTTGAGTAACATATATAAAAAAGAAAAGTGACAAACAAATGTAGATGCATTGGATGAAAGAGATAACATCTAGATGTAGCAAATAGCCAACCAGTATAATATTAATAATTTATTTATATAGCGCCATCAAATTCTGTAGCGCTCTACAAATCATATAGGACATGTACAAATATAATATTACATTACAGAGTACAAACAGTCATATGGAACAATAGGAGTGAGGGCCCTGCTCACAAGAGCTTACAGTCTATGAGGATGAAGGGGGTGACACAAGAGGTAAAGAGCTTGTATAATAGTCCAGCCATTCTTTATAAGGGAACAGTATAAAATAATTTAATAAATAATAATTCTGCTGCATGAACCAGCCATCAGCCGCAATCTTATATACAAAGTCCAAGGTGAAAGTTAGCGAGTATGATAGGCTTTCTTAAAGAGATGGGTTTTAAAAGCACGTTCGAAACTTTGGAGGTTGGGTATTAGTCTAAAAGTCTACGGAAGGGCATTCCAGAGAATTGGTGCAGCTCGGGAGAAGTCCTGGAGACGTGCATGAGAGGTCCAAATTAAGGTAGATATTAATCTAAATGAGGGAAGAGAGGTAAGGAGGTGCAACATTATGCAGAGCTTTGTGGATGAGGGTTACTATTTTAAACTAAATTTGGAAGGAGAGAGGCATCCAGTGCAATGATTGGTACACACTGGAGGCATCTGTGTAGCATTTGGTCTGAAAGACAAGCCTGGCTGCTGCATTAAGAATAGATTGTAGAGGAGAAAGTTTAGTGAGTGGAAGACCAATTAGTATTGAGTTACCATAGTCTAGTCAAGAGTGAATAAGCTCAACGATCAGCATTTTAGAAGTTTCAATTATCAGAAATGGGCGGATTCTGAAGATGTTTCTGAGATGCATGCGGCAAGAGAGAACATCATCATAGTGAGGTCATCATAGTGTGCACCTGCCGGCAGCTCGCATGGACGCGACTGCCGGCTAGTGAAGAAGGCAGAGAGAAGCCGCCGCCGAGAATCCGGGAGCCGCCGCCGAGGATCGGGAGCCATGCCGAGTATTAAAAAGTGCGTTTTTTTTAATTAGCTTGGCATACTTGGGGCACGCTGTATACCACTTGGGGCAAGGCAGGCTGTATACCGCTTGGGGCAGGGCAGGATGTATACCGCTTGGGGCAGGCTGTATACCACTTGGGGCAGACTGTATACCACTTGGGGCAGGGCAGGCTGTATACCACTTGGGGCAGGCTGTATACCACTTGGGGCAGGGCAAGCTGTATACCACTTGGGGCAGGGCAGGCTGTATACCACTTGGGGCAGGGCAGGCTGTATACCACTCTGGGGCAGGGCAGGCTGTATACCACTTGGGGCAGGCAGGCTGTATAATACTTGCAGCAGGGCAGGCTGTATACTACTTGCAGCAGGGCAGGCTGTATACTACTTGGGGCAGGGCAGGCTGTATACTACTTGAGGCAGGGCAGGCTGTATACCACTTGGGGCAGGCTGTATACCACTTGGGGCAGGCTGTATACCACTTGGTGCAGGCTGTATACCACTTGGGGCAGGGCAGGCTGTATACCACTTGGGGCGGGGCAGGCTGTATACTACTTGGGGCAGGGCAGGCTGTATACTACTTGGGGCAGGGCAGGCTGTATAATACTTGGGGCAGGGCAGGCTGTATACTACTTGAGGCAGGGCAGGCTGTATACTACTTGGGACAGGGCAGGCTGTATACTACACCCTCGGCTTATACCTGAGTCAATAGGTTTTTCCAGTTTTTGGTGGTAAAATTAGGGGTCCCGGCTTATACTCGGGTCGGCTTATACTCAAGTATATACAGTAATTAGCAGGTCGGAGCATAGGGGCATGATGTTCAGCACTCTGGGCTGCTAATTATGCACGACCCCTTCGTGACTTCCCTGACTAACGTGGTAGAGGGATACATCTTTCACGCAGGAGGCGTTAATTCATGCCTCTCGCGTTACATCACCTGCCTCTCCCAGCATGAGAGAAAAAAATAGAAATGTAATTGACACTCATATTTAATTCATTTGCTGTCCATTTCCTTCTTGAGATTGTTCTACTCCTTCATTGGAGTCCAGCTGTGTATAATTAAACTGGCTGATTATGACTAGACCCATACATTCCCATTCTGTAGTGCTAAAAACACTACAGAAGGCACTAATGTATAAATGTACAAATACTTTATTAAATGCTATACATACAAAATTGTCAAATTCCCACAACGGGGTAAAAAGAGACGGCAGTTAAAACAGGACCAGCAAACAGAAAGAAAGCAGTACACACTAAATCAGGTGTAAAGTATAATATGCGGCGGTTATCCCTAACACACCCACAATAATAAATACAAGAAAGGGAGATTACACCCATGCGGAGACCCCTGAACAAATGAGCGTTGTGCACACGCTCAGGCTCTGTATGTCTGACTGGTTATTCCCTCCCTTCTTCCCTAATCACATTTTCTGGTACATAGAGGTCACCCACATTTGTTCAGGGGTCTCCGTGCCTGTAACCTGTACCCTACTATGGGTTTTGCTGCTGCAGAATTTATGCCAGCATGGGTGTAATCTCCCTCTCTTGTATTTATCCTTGTGGGTGTGTTAGGGATAACCGCTGTATATTATTCTTTACACCTAATTTAGTGTGTACTGCTTTCTTTCTGTTTGCTGGTCCTGTTTTAACTGCCGTCTCTTTTTACCCCGTTGTGGGAATTTGATAATTTTGTATGTATAGCATTTAATAAAGTATTTGTACATTTATACATTAGTGCCTTCTGTAGTGTTTTTAGCACTTAGTCAGTGGTTTTGCATATTTGGTGGTAACTGGCAGTGGCCCTTTTGCCAGTTTTTCACCCCAACATATCCTTTTTTGGTGTGCATATAACTTGCATTGGCTGCATTTAGGAGAAATGTAACTTTATTAAATATACAAATTAGCCAAACATTCTCTGCAGAGCACCCTACTTGGTCCGGTAAATAGTGTATAGAGAGTCGGTGACATCACCAATTCTCTCTGCAAAACTTGTGCATGTGTGAGAACAACATTGCCAGCAATGTGCGAGATTTGCAAGGAGACAGAGCTGGTGACGGAGTTGGTACACTATGTTGGCGGACCAAGTATGGCCAGGGGGCATGAATTATATAGCCGCGAAAGCAGGTTTTGCTCATTTTCATATTTTAATAAATTGAATTTCTCCTAAATCCCATTGCAAGTTATTATAAAAGAAGATGAGTGCACCTGGGGACGGGACAGGGAGGTGAGTTGTAATCATCTATTATTAGCTGATAGATGATGGTAGATGTCCTTTAAGTATAGAGAGCAATAAGTACAACACGGGCATGCATTTCCATGGAAATACATATACTCTAGTTTTATCTAGATTTATCAATCTGTCTGCACCAGAATTCTAAAGCAATTTCCTGAAATACCATGCGCCATAATTCTAGGGGGTTTTAGACCATTTTTAGGGAGCTGTCCGATTTGTTAAAAAAATGGGTGTTGCCTTTTTTTAAAGGGGTGTGGCCTAGTTCAGGTGCTAGAGAGTTTAGTTGTAAACTAAACCAACTATTAACTGGCCTAAAGTACGACTCCACAGTTCTAAACTACTCCAGATAAATCATTCAGTATCATTTATCTGTGGAGTCTAACTCTGCATTGGTCTATTCACATACACTTACATAAATCTCTCCCATTGTGTGTATCTTGATTTTGCCTTGTAAAAATCACCCCTTTTCCATAGAAATCATATATAAATAAATAAAACAAAATCATAAATGCATTAGTTGACCTTGGATCCCAAAATGCCTGATCTGGTAAAATATAAAAACATTCCATATGGGAAATCCATTTGATGAAAAAAAAATAGAACACAAATAGGAGATAGTTGTCACAATTGCTTTATTTACCCAATTCAATTTTTTTTTCTTTTTCTTCTGGGCATGAGATGAAAACCAGGGGGGCAATGGGGGAAAAAAGGAGAAAGCGATGCATGTATGATACTGCCTTGTGTGTGGTTGTATTCATATGGCTTACTGGTAACACGGATGGCACCGGAATGACACCTGTGAAGGGGTTGAGTCTAGTATGTGGAATCTATATTTTGGTGATAAAAGCTGCTATTATAGAAACTGTATTAAGGGAGAACACAATTTTTCCGAGGTGTTTCTATACATGCATAGAATTTTTGACAACAGATTTCTCTCTTTTTTTTGGTGGAGTATTCCCATTACCAAACAATATTCCAACAACAGAACTACAATTCACAATTCACTCCAATGTGTGGATATAAAAATTACACGTTTTTGAAATAAATTCAGTAAAAGAGAAAGGCACACTGCACACACATGAGACATAGTAATGGGAAGCAGCAATATGAAACAACAGGGGAGGAGAACAAAACAAGATTAAATGCAAGGGCTGGGGGCAGCAAATGCTACTAGGTTGTACACATGGTTACTGAAGCCTCAGTTCAGAGAGGACTGACAACACATATTCACATCACTGTCTCCAGCATGATATCATAACAGTGCCTGGATTTGTTTCATTTCTTCTGAGCTCCTTCTAATGCAATAGCCAGCTTCCTCTGACTGTAAAATACCTAGCATTTTTGGGTTATATGCAGATGTAAAGGGTTTTCCCATGAAATTTGGAATATTGCTAGAATTTGCCAACTCTATGGTGGAGTGTGTGTATAGGTTTTCATTCAGTCATTATGTAATTTGCAACTCTATGGTGGAGTCACTGTGGACATGCAGAGAAAAAGGAACAGAGAGAAACAGCGCTACCTAGTGCGAGATTATCCTTGGTTAGTTCGGGGGTGCTCTTGAGGAAGAGGTGCTCTTGGGTGAGATTGGGTACTCACCTTTGCTGGTTGTGCTACAGACAGGCACAACGCTGGGTCAGGCATATGTGGTAAGTAACCGCTGCCGCGTCCTCACCCTCGCCCCAAGGTTGGGTAAAAATGGGACATCAGAAAGGCGCTGGTCATCAGGGGTAGGAGGTTTCCTTTTATTCAGAGATATTTAGGATCACTTCTCCAGCACAACAAGCCTAGACCTGAGGAAGCACTCGTTGGAGTGCTAAACGCGTTGTCCTAAATATCTATGGTGGAGTGTGTGTATAGGTTTTCATTCAGTCATTATGTAATGGTCATGGTACAGTGGTAATATTTGGTCTGAACTAAATTATGAATCTAAAGATGCCATTGTTTTTAATATCTTCAGTACTTGGGCTGATATATTTAAAGGGAACCTACCACCCCGATTCTACCTATAACGGTAGAACTGGTGGTAAGTGGATGAATGGGACATGAGGATAGCCCTTTTTTGGGCTAATCCTCACGTCCTGGCTATCTTTTAGAAAAGTTTAATGAAGGCATATGTAAATTTTTTTATGCGGCTCCTGGGGCGTGGAGTAGCCAGACATGAGGCTACTAGTCGCGGCTACTCCACGCCCCAGTAGCCACGTTACTCCGCCTATCATTAAATCTTCGGCGCACAGCTCCTCGTAGCTGCGCGCCCTCGTCCATGTCCCCCTGCATCTGCGGCCTTCTGCGCATGTGCAGTAGCTCCGGCCTCGGAGCCGGGGCCGCACAGCCGAAGGCCTGCGTTCTGCGCATGTGCAGAGCGTCGGGACTAGGAGAAGGGCGCGCAGCTACGAGGAGCTGCGCGCCAAAGATTAATTGGCAGGCAGAGTAATGTGACTACTGGGGCGTGGAGTAGCCGCGACTAGTAGCCTCATGTCCGGCATTTTACAAAAAAAAAGTAGGTTTTGATTGTAGTTTGGGCACTCAGTGTCTAAAAGGTCCGCTATCACTGATATATTTCAGTTTAAGTATGTATATTTTAGATTTATTGTAGTGGGAGGGGACGCAGCGTTGGCTGCCAAGCCAGGGGGGCCCATCCTAAATGAGGTGCTCCATACTGCTGGGACCTTTAATCTGGCCCCGCATGTAAAATAGTCCTGTGATGCCTTCATACTAAGGTTCATTACAGATTCCTTGGGCTGTTAGAGATTGTTCCTCTTTGGTGGATATAGACCCTGGATCCATAGATAAGACATGTTGAGTGCTTCAGTATAAAAGGATAATGGTCTTTAATATCTGATAAATGTACACATGTATGCTATCTTATTGCTTGAAGGCTCATCATTATTTGATGTAAGAGATGTCTGTTCTGGTCTATGAGAGAGGTCTCCATCATTACTAACCCTTCTTCACTGTGCCTTATTTCTTATAACTAATAAGCAAATCCCATTGTATTTTTGGACAGTCTATCAATGCACCAGGGAGAACAGGATGAACAGTGCTATAGGCCATGTCTAGATTTAAGAGATCAAATAAAAACATTGACAAAACTTTTATAAGGGTAATTTAGCTCTTTAACTCTTAACTTGTGCTTCTAGGCAAAGAAGGGTGTGGATTTAATATACATGCACCAAAGAAAAATTCTACAGAAGAGAATGTTCAGCAAAATTGGGAACATGCCTATAGTTAAGGTGGGGCAGACACTGGCGGACTGTCTGTTCCAGTAATTCATTGCCAGGACACATGTGCATGTCACAATACTGCTGATCTCATAATAATATAAAGCAGTATTATTTTTCCCTCACAATTTATTATTTATATAAAGACCAGTATACTTCCAATAAACCTCCTATATACATTTGTTTTAATTCCCAGCTTTCAAGATCTCTGCTTAGGCCATTATAAAACATTACTGGGCCCATAAGTAGTAGTGTGCTTTGTCCACATATATTGTATAGGATTAGTAGTACTGTAGCCACATCTACAAGATAGGAGTAGCAATTTTTTGCGTTTAGTTCTGAAAAAAATGGAAATTTGGTGAAAATTTTGAAAAAAAAGTTCCTATTTTCAAACTTCAAAAGTGAGAAACTGTACCCCCTCATAGAATGTAAAACAAGTTTATGAAGCTTGCTAACCCTTTAACTGTTTTACAGGAGTTAAAACGAAATCTAGTAATATTTTTAAATTTAAATTTTTGGGGCTGAATGAAGGTATTTTACAAAAAATGTAAACATTCTCAGTAGATAAAATACCAAAACATTATACAAAGTTTGATACCCAATGGGGCACATTTACTAAGGGCTCCATTTCCGTCGGGTTTCCCGACTATTTCCGTTTTGCACCGCAATTAACAGGGTTTTTTGGCGTATGCGTTCGTATTTGGGGGCGCAAGTGCTCCGACTTTCATGTGACACAAATTGGGTGTCTGACCGTCGGACAACCCGACTGATTCGGATTGTGTTGCAAGACATGCATTGGGAAGAAGATGGTGAACTCCGGCAGACCTGATTCTGAGCGACAGAAGCAAGATATCGGGCGCACAATCTTGTTGAATCGCGGCAGACTTCATCCTCGTCGGACAACGCACCTCAGGGATCGCACAGGGACCGGGTAAGTAAATGTGCCCCAATGTCTCCTGAGTACACCAGGAGGACCCTTAGCTCGTTGATGAGATTTAAAATATGTTATCTTTATTCTATGGATCACTACGATTAAGAAGATATATCATTTATATATTTTTGCATTTTTACTGAAGAAAAATAGAGATGTTCATGAAGTGGGTTCAATACATTGTACAGATTGTTACAGACACATGATACCAAATATGTGGGGGGCTATTGTGTTATTTTGTACTTAGATGTGTACAGCAGGGTGTCAGCTGTAATACACAGCTGACACCCACAGCTTCTAGCACTAGCTCCACTTGTGAGCCGATGCCACTTTTGCGGGAGATCTTTTCACTATACTGTTTTACTGTTGTGGACTAACTTCCTAATTTTTTTCTGCACCACTGGGGACTGGGGTGGATTTGCTTTTAAGGCCGAACTTCATAAATCTGTCAACCACATCTTAAAATCACATCTTGAGGTATGGTGTGGAATAGGTTGGCAAAATACAGGTGGTCCCTGACTTAATGACACCCTACTTACAGATGACCCCTAGATGGAGATGGATGCCTCTGTGCACCGCAACCTCTGGTGAAGCTCTCTGCATGCTTTACTTTAGTCCAAGGCTGCAATGAACAGCTGTAAGGTGTAATCATGTTTTATTGATAATCTTGAAGAAGATTTTGAAGAAAGCAGATTAAAGAAACTGCAATGATATATATATATATATATATATATATATATATATATATATATATATATATATATATATATATAAAGCAAAGAAAAACGGCAGCACTCCAATGTTGTGAACAAACAAGCGTGTTTATTCCACCTCCAGCAACGTTTCGGCTGTTAGCTCAGCCTTTGTCAAAGGCTGAGCTAACAGCCGAAACGTTGCTGGAGGTGGAATAAACACGCTTGTTTGTTCACAACATTGGAGTGCTGCCGTTTTTCTTTGCTTTGGATATCTTACCCACTCAGACTGGTGTGAGTGGAAGGATAGCACCCGCTATATTTCATTACTAAGGACTGTGCTGCTGTTTTTTTGCTTTTATATATATATACCGGCCACTTTATTAGGTACACCTGTCCAACTGCTCGTTAACACTCAATTTCTAATCAGCCAATCACATGGCGGCAACTCAGTGCATTTAGGCATGTAGACATGGTCAAGACAATCTCCTGCAGTTCAAACCGAGCATCAGTATGGGGAAGAAAGGTGATTTGAGTGCCTTTGAACATGGCATGGTTGTTGGTGCCAGAAGGGCTGGTCTGAGTATTTCAGAAACTGCTGATCTACTGGGATTTTCATGCACAACCATCTCTGGGGTTTACAGAGAATGGTCCGAAAAAGAAAAAACATCCAGTGAGCGGCAGTTCTGTGGGCAGATATGCCTTGTTGATGCCAGAGGACAAAGGAGAATAGGCCGACTGGTTTGAGCTGATAGAAAGGCAACAGTGACTCAAATCGCCACCCGTTACAACCAAGGCAGGCAGAAGAGCATCTCTGAACGCACAGTACGTCGAACTTTGAGGCAGATGGGCTACAGCAGCAGAAGACCACACCGGGTGCCACTCCTTTCAGCTAAGAACAGGAAACGGAGGCTACAATTTACACAAGCTCATCGAAATTGGACAGTAGAAGATTGGAAAAACGTTGCCTGGTCTGATGAGTTTCGATTTTTGCTGCAACATTCGGATGGTAGGGTCAGAATTTGGCGTCAACAACATGAAAGCATGGATCCATCCTGCCTTGTATCAATGGTTCAGGCTGGTGGTGGTGGTGTCATGGTGTGGGGAATATTTTCTTGGCACTCTTTGGGCCCCTAGGTACCAATTGAGCATCGTTGCAACGCCACAGCCTACAGTATTGTTGCTGACCATGTCCATCCCTTTATGACCACAATGTACCCAACATCTGATGGCTACTTTCAGCAGGATAAAGCGCCATGTCATAAGGCTGGAATCATCTCAGACTGGTTTCTTGAACATGACAATGAGTTCAATGTACTCAAATAGCCTCTACAATCACCAGATCTCAATCCAATGTGGTGGAACGGGAGATTCGCATCATGGATGTGCAGCCGACAAATCTGCGGCAACTGTGTGATGCCATCATGTCAGTATGGACCAAAATCTCTGAGGAATGCTTCCAGCACCTTGTTGAATCGATGCCACGAAGAATTGAGGCAGTTCTGAAGGCAAAAGGGGGCCCAACACGTTACTAGCATGGTGTACTTAATAAAGTGGCCGGTGAGTATATATATATATATATATATATATATATATATATATATATATATATATATATTTATATATTATAATGTTGTGGAATGGCTGAAAAATGGTTATCACCCAGGGAATGTCTGTTCTGCCATTCATTGGCTGATATTACTAATTTCTGTGGGGTTTAAAGCTTTTAATGTTTAATTCCAGAACTGTATTTAGTCCACTGGACTTGGTGTAGTTATCAATACAAGCTTGACAAAATGTTATTTGACTCAGCTGGTAGAAAGCCTGGGAGTAGGAAGCAATGGCTTGTTAATCGAAACGTAACAGTTATACATGATATCTAATTTGTACTTATGAAAACAGCAGATACATTAATAAAATAAAAAGGGAATAAAGTAAAAAAGAAATCTATAACAATTTGGAAAGCTTTTGTCAATTAAAGTAGAGTCTAAAAGCTTGTTCTTTGGACACATATAAAAAAGAGCAATTTTTAAAAGACAAAGCTTCAGTTCTGTATCCAACTATTGAGCAATATGCTAATGAATACTAATACTATTCAGCCAACAGGTTTCAATAAGACACATTTTCTGACTGTGCACACTGCAATTACTGCCAGTTCTCAATTAAATGGTATTTGCCAGCTAAAGACTGCATGACCTTCTGCCAAGTCAAAATGGTCTTGTGTGCAGTTTTTTTTCAATGAAGATGTAAATTAGCCCATTTATAAGTATAATAAACAAAGATTTGCACAGATAAAAGCAAAAAAAAAACCGAGAGAAATATCTTTCTATCTTATATATGTTTTAAATAAAAGGTACTGTGCAAAAAGTAAGGGAGCATTAAAAAAAATATGCCTGTGTGAAGATAATTACTCATATATGTAGTGTGACACAGTCAGGGGTTTGTTGCTGGATGGGAGGTATTATCCTCTCAGCTTGTGTTGCTCAGAGTAATGCAGCAAGCTGAATTCAAGCACCGGTCCAAACCGGGTTTTCAGGGTGTTCCAGCTAACAAAGCTGAGCTGGAAGTGTGCACAAGAGAGTGGAGTGAGCTCTAGTCTCAGGGGGAGAAGCCTGTTCCAAGAGCAAACACGTGTCCTGTCTAGGAGGACAGGTTGGCTGTTTTGGACTTTAAATGGAGTGCTATGCAGCAGCTTCTGCAAGGTGTGAACATACACCAACAATTTGGACTATTTGTGAAGACCCTGCTACTGGGTGAGAAGGCCAAGCCTGGTCTGTATGTTTATGTTTTAAACAAGCATGAAGACAATGCTGGATTTTTGTTCCATTTGTTTTGTGGTGTGAATAAACACTGAACTGAACTGAGAACTGTCTCTTTCCCTCTGTCTGCGACCGCTACCTAGCTTATACCTGAGCAATACCCCACAATTGGTGGAGGATGCGGGCAAAACGCAGTGAGGGTGGTGCAAAACCGGAGTTTTTTTTCTGGGCACCATTGCATGTCGTGGATTAAACCTGCAAAGTTTCAGCTAGCATCACCGGACAAGATGGAGGAGCTGATTAAACAACTTGTGCAAGCTAATGTTCAACAGCAGATGGCACACTCTGAGGCTATGCAGGCCCAGCAACAGACTAACGACTTACTGTTACAACAAATAAAGGCGCTGCGTGAGACTCCAACAGTGGTGACCCAGCTACAGCCTGCGGCCAGAGAGAGAGTCCGAACTGCGCTGAGAAAGCTGACAGCGGAGGATGACGTAGAGGCCTTCCTGGCGGTGTTCGAGAGAACGGCAGAGCGTGAGGGGCTGCAGCCTGACCAGTGGGCTGAAGTGGTGGCCCCGTTCCTGACTGGCGATGCGTTAAAGGCATATTTTGACCTCACTCAGGAGGATGCCCTGGACTACAAGAAGTTGAAAGGTGAGATCCTGGCACGCATGGGGGTCAATGTTTATGTGCGGGCCCAACGTGTATATCAGTGGGGGTTTGTGGAATCCCGAGCTGCCAGGTCTCAAGCTTATGACCTACTGCACCTGGTAAAAAGGTGGCTTCAGCCTGAGACTTTAACCCCAGCCCAAATAGTGGAGAGGGTGGTGGTAGACCGTTTTGTGCGCACTCTGCCGGTTGCCATTCAGCGCTGGGTAGGTCAAGGTGACCCAGGTAATTTAGACCAGCTGGTTGGTCTGGTGGAACGTTACATAGCCACCCAGGACTTTGTGCGGGACTGTACCCCTACACGTAAGCCACCCCGTCCCTCACCCCCACTTGCAGTGACTGAGGAAAAGCCCCGACCTTCTGCTGGGAGTAGCTCCCCAACGATGTCCAAACAACGTTCCACAAAGATTCGTGAGGTCCCCACACTCCGCTGTTGGCGCTGTCATGTCCTGGGACATGTGGCTGCAAATTGCCCCTTGGCCTCCGAACCTATGGACTGTGGGTACGCTCGCCGTACTTCCTTCTATGCACGGCCTGTATGTACCGCTGACGTCCTGGATGCGGATAGGGCACCTCCCATGTGCCCAGTGTCCGTTGATGGGTGCAGGGCTAATGCACTACTTGACTCAGGGAGCCTAGTGACCATAGTACGGGATACCCTGGCGCTACCCTCTCAGTTCACTAGTCGCAAGGTTCGAGTATTGTGTATTCATGGAGACTTAAAAGATTATCCAACCGCACTGGTGGTCATAAAAACACCTGCTGGGAGGAAAGTCCACGAGGTGGCAGTAGCATCAAATCTGCCCTATGACCTAATTATAGGAAGAGACTTTCCATTATTCTCTGCACTATGGCCATCGTTACTGCATGTCAGTCCCCAGGGGTCAGGGAGAGCAATAGCTGAAGGTCATGTTCCAGACCTAGAACCAGAACCTTGGGAACCCGAGGCGGAAGGGCCAGCGGTAGGGGTGACCGCCACTTCGGTGGATGATGGGGAGACACTACCAATGAATGTAATGGTTGGGGAAGTAGAGGACTTGCCGCCAGGCCCTGAATTGTCAGACTTAAACGTCTCTGGTGACAATTTTGGTACGGCGCAACTCCGGGACCAGACTCTGTCCCGAGCCTGGGGGAATGTGTTAATGGTTGAAGGTGAGCCACAACAACCAGGAGCTGAGGCAGTTTTTCCTCGTTTTGTGGTTCACCATAATTTACTGTATCGGGTCACCCAACTACGGGGTGAGAATGTTGAACAATTAATAGTGCCTCAGGCATATCGTAGGATGGTACTGGATCTTGCTCACCAACATGTTTTAGGTGGACACCTTGGGCCGCAGAAAACCCAGGACCGTATACTGCAGCGATTTTACTGGCCCAGTGTGTTCAAAGAGGTGGAAGAGTTTTGTAAGTCCTGTCCGACCTGTCACATAACTAGCCCCCAGCAGCACTTCCGCAGTCCCCTAGTATCCCTCCCAATTATCGAGGTACCTTTTGAGAGAATTGCCATGGACCTTGTGGGTCCAGTACCTAAATCTGCTAGGGGTCACCAACATATTTTAGTGGTCCTTGACTACGCAACCCGGTATCCAGAAGCAGTGCCACTGCGTCATACCTCTGCCAAACTTATAGCTAAGGAGTTAATGGAGATGTTTTCAAGGGTTGGGATACCTAAGGAGATTCTGACAGACCAGGGGACTCCCTTCATGTCGAAGGTCATGAAGGAACTCTGCAAGTTGCTGGGGATTAAACAGTTAAGGACTTCAGTTTACCACCCCCAAACAGACGGCCTGGTGGAGAGATTTAATCAAACTTTGAAAAATATGCTGAAAAGAGCAGTGTCCAAGGATGGAAGGGACTGGGATCTGCTTCTGCCCTATCTTATGTTCGCAGTGCGAGAGGTGCCCCAGGCCTCTACTGGGTTCTCGCCCTTTGAATTACTATATGGCAGACATCCCCGAGGTTTGCTGGACGTGGCCAAAGAGGCATGGGAGCAACAGCCCACTCCGCATAAGAGTGTCATTGAATATGTCACTAAGATGCAGGAGCGGATGGAGACAGTGTTGCCCCTTGTCAGGGAACATATGGAGGCGGCTCAGCGAGCCCAGAGTCAGGTCTACAATAGAGTAGCTAAGGTGCGGAGCTTTAACCCAGGAGACAGAGTCTTGGTTTTAGTACCAACGGTAGACAGTAAGTTCCTCGCAAGGTGGCAAGGCCCTTACGAAATTCTGGAAAAGGTAAGCAATGTAAATTACAAGGTACATCAGCCAGGGCGGCGGAAGCCAGAGCAGGTCTACCATGTCAATTTGCTAAAGCCTTGGAGAGATAGGGAGACCTGCGTTGGGAGCACCCCGCAGCCGGTATGTTTAGGGGAAGGGAAACCAGTACCTCCAACTGTTCCCGGGGAAGCGGCTGCCACAGTGCGCATTGCTGACAGCCTTTCCCCTAAACAGGCTCAAGAGGCCAAGGAGTTCATTAGTCGGAACACGGACGTGTTCTCTGACCTCCCTGGACGTACTTCCGTAATCCAACATGACATTGTCACGGAGCCCCAGGCAAAAGTCCGGCTGAAGCCGTACCGGGTGCCCGAAGCTCGGCGACAAGCCATCACGGAGGAAGTACAGTTGATGCTGCGGATGGACGTAATTGAAGAGTCAAGAAGTGAGTGGGCAAGCCCAATAGTTTTGATACCCAAACCAGATGGGACGCTACGTTTCTGTAACGATTTTCGTAAACTGAACGAAGTGTCCAAATTTGATGCTTATCCCATGCCCCGGGTGGACGAGCTAATTGAGCGCTTAGGACAGGCCAGGTATTTTTCTACCTTGGACCTCACTAAAGGGTACTGGCAAGTGCCCTTGACGGAGGCTGCCAAGGAGAAAACTGCCTTTATCACACCTGAGGGACTATTTCAGTATAAAGTGTTACCCTTTGGCCTGCATGGCGCCCCGGCCACGTTCCAGCGTTTAATGGACATTGTGCTTCGTCCACATCGGCGTTACGCGTCAGCGTACCTCGATGATATTGTCATTTTCAGTGCTGACTGGGAGAGTCATCTGGCAAAAGTGCAGGCTGTAGTAGACTCCCTCCGTAGGGCCGGGCTAACTGCTAACCCAAAGAAATGTGCCATAGGGCTAGAGGAGGCACGGTACTTAGGCTATATCATTGGGCGTGGAGTCATCAAACCCCAGATGAATAAGGTAGAGGCAATACGGAGTTGGCCACGGCCGGTCACCACCAGGCAAATAAAGTCATTCCTGGGGATGGTGGGGTATTATATGAGATTTATTCCCCATTTTGCTACTGTAGCGGCTCCATTGACAGGGCTCCTGAAGGGACGTAAGACAGTGATGGTTCGCTGGAATGACCAAGCGGAGAAGGCTTTTTCCGCTTTGAAGTCGGCCTTGTGCGGGTCACCAGTCCTGGTGACACCCGACTTCAAGAGGGAGTTTGTAGTACAGACCGATGCCTCTGAAGTGGGCCTCGGTGCTGTACTATCTCAGGAAATTAATGGGGAAGAGCATCCTGTTGGGTTCCTGAGTCGCAAGCTCACCCCAGCCGAAACCAGGTACAGTATAGTGGAGAGGGAGTGCCTAGCCATCAAGTGGGCACTCGAGTCTCTCCGCTATTATCTGTTGGGGAGGAAGTTCCGACTGGTGACTGACCATTCACCTCTCAAGTGGATGAGCCAGGCCAAGGAGAGGAATGCTCGGGTCACCAGATGGTTCTTGTCTCTACAGAACTTCAAATTCACAGTGGAACACAGAGCAGGCCGGCTACAGGGGAATGCAGATGCCCTGTCCCGGGTGCACTGTCTGGCGAGTGTTCATCCCCTCAAGGTTGAACAAAGGGAGGGGGTATGTGACACAGTCAGGGGTTTGTTGCTGGATGGGAGGTATTATCCTCTCAGCTTGTGTTGCTCAGAGTAATGCAGCAAGCTGAATTCAAGCACCGGTCCAAACCGGGTTTTCAGGGTGTTCCAGCTAACAAAGCTGAGCTGGAAGTGTGCACAAGAGAGTGGAGTGAGCTCTAGTCTCAGGGGGAGAAGCCTGTTCCAAGAGCAAACACGTGTCCTGTCTAGGAGGACAGGTTGGCTGTTTTGGACTTTAAATGGACTAAGTGCTATGCAGCAGCTTCTGCAAGGTGTGAACATACACCAACAATTTGGACTATTTGTGAAGACCCTGCTACTGGGTGAGAAGGCCAAGCCTGGTCTGTATGTTTATGTTTTAAACAAGCATGAAGACAATGCTGGATTTTTGTTCCATTTGTTTTGTGGTGTGAATAAACACTGAACTGAACTGAGAACTGTCTCTTTCCCTCTGTCTGCGACCGCTACCTAGCTTATACCTGAGCAATACCCCACAGTAGTTATTTGGTCCCTTAGAAACAAGACTGTGTCTTTGGATACGGCCACCTCTGCTCGAGTGATTAAACAAAGAAACAAAAAGTTTTTGTATATGAAATGTCCGGGAGTTACTGCATGTCCTACAGCCGTCCTGTGGTAATGATTTCTGAATCCAGGTGGCCAGGCAGTACTTGTCTTGCCACCGCTGCCAGAGTGCGGGGTGGTCGTAACCTAGGAAGCTATCTAGTTTCTAAGGGACAACATGACTACATTTCTGAGAAATTATCTTCACACAGGAACATTTTTTTAATAACATCCAATTGAAGAAATATTTACATATGACAAATAAATTAAATGTGAATGTTCATATGGGAATACCCCTTTAAACATCACAGTATAAGACCAAGTCTACTAAATTTCAGGAATATTAAACTGTCCATTGTAAAACAACTCCACTTATTCTGTAAATGAAAGTGACCATCAGTGCAACATCAAGACAACCCACAAACGTAATGGTTTTGGTTTTACAGGTGGTGGCCACAAACATACTGGGGGACATTTATCAGGGCATTTATCAGAGAAGTGGCATATAAGCCCTGAACTAATGTGGGGGGTCGGGAAAAGACATGAAGGGGGAGGTAGAGTGAGCCTGCGCACTACTTCACTAAGTCACCTTGTATGTTCGTATGTGATTTGCACAATAATACACCAGCCACCCGCCATCAAGAAGCCTACGGCTACCATGTGAAGTGTGTAATTCTGACCAAAATGTCAGACACAACCTGTATATGAATGGTATTAGTGTTTACAGTCAAGCATTGTGCAGCTGCATTGGCATTTCACTAGAAAATACTAGAATTTGGAGGTCCACTATTGGACAGTGAATCAATTATCGAACAACATGGTATATCCTTGTAGGTAGGGCCTTTGAAACCTCAATGTGTTAGTTAACAGTACCTAAACTGGGTACCAGGATGAAAACCTCAATGCCATTTTTAGACCTGCTTTTAGAGCGTGAAACAGGCTGTTGCTCGTGGTGCATTTCCCCTGCTGCTACTCCACCTGATGTTTTGCTGTTTATTATGAAGGACTTTTGAATAAAGATTATTACACTTTTAATCGTGAGTGCTGCAGTTTTCACAGTTTTCATGCTTCACATGCTTATGCTTATGAGATGACTTCTATTTCTATTGCTACACTGCTGAGCACCACAATATTGAGTTGATGTACCTGCGTCTCATCAAAGTGCCCCACTGTTTGTTTGGTGTAGGGGTCACTGTAGTTCCTTCTGGTGAAGGACAATACACAACCTCTGAAGGCCAAAATGTGCAAATAGTTTCTGGTTGATAAAACATGATCTTGTTCTCCAAACCTGAATCCAAGTGACATTCCTAGAAAATAAGTAAATCAGTGATTCTGACACTGTCCACCAAGTAACAACACAGCTTGTACATGAGCCTACGTTTGCCCTAATCCAGGCCTTGGAGAAGATATCTAAGGATACCATCTGAAATAAAACTGGGCAGCCTAAAGTTTGCTGGGTGGCCCAACCATTTCTGAGTGGAGCATTTCAGTAGGGGTAAGATTTCTCTCTGTGTGTTTTGCCACCATGCAAACAAGATACACCTGTAACTATTGTAAGTGTTTGATTTATTAGAGCTGACAATACCATATGCGTACCCTATACCCACTACCGCCATTTGTACCTGACAAAACAGATGCTATGTTTAAACAGTCATTAAAATACGTTCAATGGGGGTAGGGCTTCTTGTGTCAGTTTTTAGATTTATTCCTAGGAGCTTTTCGTGTGTCATAGTTGCTTAGTTGTATTTTTGTAAGTTTTTACACTAACTTACTGTTAATACATTGTTAAGTATTTTTTACACCAGGAGAGGGCTGGAGTGAATTTGCACCTCAGGGTGGTGGCACACATGGCATTTTGACCTCATTTAAGGCCGTTTTTAAGCAGTCCGTTAAAAAACACATGCATTTATTTGAAAGAACATCAGTTTTTTGACCATTTTTGTCAGTTTTTCAATAATCTTAATAAAAAAAACGGCCCAAAAACAGGTTAAAAACGCCACATGCCACAACCCTCAAAGTGGAAGTTTTTTGAAATGTTACACTCCATAAATCTGTCTTACTTATCTGGATTCATTTCATAAAGTGAAAAGAGGAGAATGTTGGAAAATGTTGCAATAAAAATCACAGACAATTGTGTGACATGTGTATGACAGAAAATGGAGGGATATTGGGGGATATTTATCATACACCGGCACTTGTGCGCTGGAGTATGATAGCCCTGCCTCTGCTTTTTCGCAGCACAATACATCGAGAGGCTGAAGCGGGGTGCTGCGCAGCGTTTATCTATACGCCAGGCCCTGCCTATTGTAGAAATAAAAGCAGCAGTCAAATTATCACCTGTGAAAAGTCACTGGCTGCAGCGAGTACTAGAGGGAAGGTGGCGGATTGTTTTTCACGCCCCAAAAACACCATGTGTGACATCACCCTAAGATGCATTGGGGGATATTTATCATAAGCATTTTCGCAGCACGATACATCAGGAAGCTCCAGCCTCTTGGTGTATTGGGCAGGGTGCTGTGCAGTGTCTAGTGTAGAAATAAATGCAGCCGTCTCAGTCGTCTGCGTCCCCCCTTCACGCCCCACTGGCGAGAAGGTGGCGGAGAGGGCAAAATAATCGCGAGTGCTACCAATAAGCAAGCATTTGCGATTATTGACATGGCACAGAGGCCCTGATAAATATGCAAATATGTATCAGACTCACAAGCCAGCAATCAGAATTTGGGGATTAATAAACCTAGCTCCAGCCCTTTCATGTCTATGTGGCAGCATTGAGAAAAGTGGAGAAGTAGCAGTATCAAGGAAACATGGCGACAATAGTTAAAGAGGTCGATTACATTTTCATTTAGTAAGCATGAGGACACATTCATGACAAAACCAACATTTTCTCTAACTCTCGCTTTTACATATGAATCATCTTTCTTGGCCAAGTTGTGATGGCTGTATACATAGATATACAAAGGTTCAAGCCTTTCCCGCACATTGGTGATCAGCCTTTGCATATAAATGAAACCTGGCAAGGGCATTGCCATGGTTGCTGTGCTATAGCAAGGCATCTAGTGGCTTGTCAGGATGCTGAACCTCTCTGCTTTTCAATTTGTATCATCTAGCAGTGAATCCTGGAAATACAAATGCATTCAGATGGAGTCTGGATGCTGTCAATTTTTTCCATCCCTGTTGACTTATATAGGCCAACAGACTTTGTGAATCAGGCACTTCTGATGTGGGTATGTGTGCTGCTCAAGTTTGTGTAATTTAGTTCTTTTAATAAGATAGCGGGGAAATATTTAATATAAAACCTTAAACCCAAACACAAAATACCCTCACCTTATACCACACCATCCTTATTAAATTGGTTGTATTTTTACAAACAACATCTCATATTTTTTTTTTTTGTATGAAACATCAAGCTGGAAATGCATTTGTGTATTCTAGTATAGGAAGAAATACCATGCGCACAAACATGCAATGTATGTTTCTCTGTCTGTCGTGGGTCATGGCAAGGTGCGTGTCATGTACAGTATATGACTACTGTGTTATTCATACAACAGAACCTATTTATTTAAAGAAAACCAGAATGCAGCCCAGAACAAATGACTTTTATTTATTTCCAGAGAGATACTGTTTAGTAATATGATTGCTTAACCCTGTAACAAATATGCAATTAAAGGTGATATGGTGGAAATTATTAAAACTTGTAAAATACTTAAAGGAAATCAACCATCAAAATCCATCATGATAAAACAGGGACACTCACTCACAGATCCAGGCACTATTAATGTGTATTACTTTTTTGGGCTAATCCTCACGTCCCTGCTATCTTAAAGAAAACTTTAACCGGGATATGTAAATTATTTTAAGCGGCTACTGGGGCGTGGAGTAGCCGGACATAAGGCTACAGGTCGCGGCGGCTATTCCACGCCTCAGTAGCCTCTTTTCTCCGCCTACCATTGCATCTTCGGCGCGCAGCTACGAGGAGCTCCGCTCCGGCCTCGGAGCTGTGGCCGCAAACCCACAGGCCTGCGTTCTGAGGGGGCTCAGATACGAGGAGCTGCGCTCTGAAGATGCAATGGTAGGCGGCGAAAAGAGGCTACTGGGGCGTGGAGTAGCCGCGACGTGTAGTTTCATGTCCGGCTACTCCATGCCCCAGGAGCCGCTTAAAAAAATTTACATATCCCCGATTAAAGTTTTCTTAAAGATAGCTGGGACGTGAGGATTAGCCCCAAAAAGGGCTATCCTCTTGTCCCATTCATCCACCTACCACCCGTTCTACCTTTATAGGTAGAATCGTGGAGGTAGGTTCCCTTTAAGGGACCGCCTGTACTTCAGACAAGCAGCATCCTTATGGAAATTAATGAAACATTCTTGGAAATGGGTTTTATAATAAATATTTTGAAAAAGAAGAAGTGCCACATATTACTCTGTGTAACTTAGTAACTTATTCCACGACCCTTTAATACAGTTCCTCATGTTGTTTTGACCCCCAACTATAAAATTATTTTCGTGGCTTCTTCATCTGCACAACTTCAACTGTAATTATGCTACTGTTATGAATCGTGGTCACACTGATCTCCCAGTAGCCAATAGTCACAGTGATCCCATCACTAGTTACAGCGATGCCCATAGTAGACAGTAGTAACAATGATGCCTCCAGCAGTCATGGCATCTGCCCCCTGTAGCCAGTAGTCACAGTGATACCCCCAGCAGTCACAGGAATGCCACCGGTAGCCAGCAGTCACAGGGACACCCCCAGTAGCCAGCGATGCCTCCAGTAGCCAGTAGTCACAGTGATGCCCCCAAGTAGACCCAGGGATGTTCCCAGGGAGTTTTGGCGTCATCTGTGACAGGTCATCTCTGGCCATAGGCCTCTAGAGCCCTTAACCTGGTGCACACAGATGTGTCATCTGTGCCTGCCATCACATTTCATGCTCATGATCTGTTTGGTAGATGGAAACCAGCGGAGCATGAGATCTGAAAGAGCTCCTTTTCTGCTGCCACACGTGGCAGGTGGGAGCCAACACTCTGCCCTGCCTTGTCTTGGCTCCTAAGACCATGAGAAAACACATACACTCACTGGCCACTTTATTAGGTACACCATGCTAGCAACGGGTTGGACCCCCTTTTGCCTTCAGAACTCCCTCAATTCTTTGTGGCATAGATTCAACAAGGTGCTGGAAGCATTCCTCAGAGATTTTGGTCCATATTGACATGATGGCATCACACAGTTGCCGCAGATTTGTCGGCTGCACATCCATGATGCGAATCTCCCGTTCCACCACATCCCAAAGATGCTCTATTGGATTGAGATCTGGTGACTGTGGAGGCCATTTGTGCACAGTGAACTCATTGTCATGTTCAAGAAACCAGTCTGAGATGATTCCAGCTTTATGACATGGTGCATTATCCTGCTGAAAGTAGCCATCAGATGTTGGGTACATTGTGGTCATAAAGGGATGGACATGGTCAGCAACAATACTCAGGTAGGCTGTGGCGTTGCAACAATGCTCAATTGGTACCAAGGGGCCCAAAGAGTGCCAAGAAAATATTCCCCACACCATGACACCACCACCACCAGCCTGAACTGTTGATACAAGGCAGGATGGATCCATGCTTTCATGTTGTTGACGCCAAATTCTGACCCTACCATCCGAATGTTGCAGCAGAAATCGAGACTCATCAGACCAGGCAACGTTTTTCCAATCTTCTACTGTCCAATTTCGATAAACTTGTGCAAATTGTAGCCTCAGTTTCCTGTTCTTAGCTGAAAGGAGTGGCACCCGGTGTGGTCTTCTGCTGCTGTAGCCCACCTGCCTCAAAGTTCGACGAACTGTGCGTTCAGAGATGCTCTTCTGCCTACCTTGGTTGTAACGGGTGGAGATTTGAGTCACTGTTGCCTTTCTATCAGCTCGAACCAGTCTGCCCATTCTCCTCTGACCTCTGGCATCAACAAGGCATTTCCGCCCACAGAACTGCCGCTCACTGGATGTTTTTTCTTTTTCGGACCATTCTCTGTAAACCCCAGAGATGGTTGTGCGTGAAAATCCCAGTAGATCAGCAGTTTCTGAAATACTCAGACCAGCCCTTCTGACACCAACAACCATGCCACGTTCAAAGGCACTCAAATGATGCTCGGTTTGAACTGCAGGAGATTGTATTGACCATGTCTACATGCCTAAATGCACTGAGTTGCCGCCATGTGATTGGCAGATTAGAAATTAAGTGTTAACGAGCAGTTGGACAGGTGTACCTAATAAAGTGGCCGGTGAGTGTATTTCTTATGTGACCCTGCGAAAGGGTTGTTTGAACCCCAAATGGTTCAAGCCCCACAGATTGAGAACCGCTGCTATAAATAGACACGGCTCTGGAAGATGGCACTATTGTGGTATTTTTGGGTTTTTTTCCTGGACAACCTCATTAAACTTTATTTGCATTATTTTTTATTATCTCTCAAGTTTACTATTATTATAATTCACTGGGTTAGGCCCCATGCACAAGACCACATCACAGCCCCCATAGAGAACTATGGCACACAGTCACACCATGTCTCACTGCTCTGTGACCGAGCTGGAAGGCTGCACCAAGTTTTTAGGGTGCAGCCAGTTGGCTTTCAATGGAGGGCGTAGGGGTGAGGAGCTCTCACAGCTGTTTGCTTGTCCAGGTTACGGTCGTGTGCATATCCTTATTTCACAATAAACAGCAGGGATTGTAGTTCCCCCACAGCTGCTTCGCAGTGACATATGTGGTCAAACAAGAATATCATTTCCAAAGCTGGTATTATATGAATTATGGCAATTACTGCATGACCAAAATAAAATAACGATGCAGTATAATTCTAAATACATCTCAGATTACATCAACTAAATGGCTGGATAAATGTTAGATGCTTAGCAAAACCAACATTCACGGCAATATCAGCATTGGGGGCTCTAAACATAAACATTTCAACTGCAAGTTTAATGAATATTTTTTTCAGCTTCTCAGTACATTGCACAGAATATTGAATGGGATCACTAGAATTATTACAATTTCTCCCACAGATAACAAGCTCTCAAATAGCTATAAAAAATGAAAAATCAAAAAAGATAGGGGGAAAGGTGAAAACACAAAAACACAAAAAAACTGGTATAGAAGGGGATAAAACTACTCTATTGCTTTCAACTACTTTATGAAAAAACAAGGTAAAGAAGCAGCAACACAGACAGACAAGCAGCAAGACAAATGAAGAATTTGCTGTATAATGTTGAGACTCAGGAGTAAACCCTGAAACTTGAACTTTGTGGTTGCATAAAATAACATTTCTGATCTGATTTTACCATGCTGAGATACAGATGTCTGAGACTATCTCATAGCAGCCTTCTCTGAAAGCAAGATAGCTGTTTTTATAGCCCTTAGGCTGCTCTGTGTGCAAAGCAGACATGTATGGATAATGTATATGCAGAAAATGCTTCCATCTACCCGACTATACAGATCTGACTGTGTGTGAAGGTTTTATAGTAAAGTGCGGTGATGGGAAACACATTGATCTGTATTGTAAGTTCCCGCTGTAGGAAACTGCTCATGTTTTTGTGGAACCTGCCGAGAGTATCAATTTTTGCCAGAGCAGTCAAATTCCATTGATGTAACAAGCAAAAAAACACTTGTCAATTGACTGTCTACAGGAACTTACAATAACCTTTGTAACCATAACATTGCGAATCAGAAATGTAGATCAGACATATTACTACAGTTGTCTGCTTGCTAAAAAAATAGGCAAATGCTTTAAAAAAATTATAGAAACTTTATTCATCCCTTCAATTCCCCACCAATCCAACTGTTCTATATTTACATGTCATCAGTCAACTTAGTCATCTACTAAAAGGAATACTGCACCAGCATGTGAATACTATACTTTTTACTTAAATGGCTTCCTGTATCAGCAAATAAATATCATTGTTTGTATAATTAAAAGTTATACAATTTTCCAAAATACTTCCTATAACAGTTATACAATTTCCCAAATCTCTGCTTTCTGTCATAGAAAACTTTTATATTTACTTCCAGTGGATAGAAATCTGTCCATAGTTATGTGATGTCACACAGGTGCACGTCTCATTTGTATAACAGAGACTAATCAGAGCTGTGTAATACAAAGAGCTGTGCACCTGTGTGACATCACATGACCAGGGACCGTTTTCTACAGAATGTAAACATAGAAGCTTTCTATAGAATGACAGCAAGCAGAGATCTAGAAAACTGGGAGGAATTGATACACAAAGTATATAGGAAAATTGTATAACTTTTCAATATACAAACACTAATATGTATTTGCTTTAAAATCCTTTAAACATAAAAGTGTAGAATATAAAGCTATATGGCAGTACAGGCGGTCCCCTACTTAAGAACACTTGACTTACATACGACCCCTAGTTACAAACGGACCTCTGGATATTGGTAATTTATTGTGCTTTAATCCCAGGCTACAATAAACAGCTGTAACAGTTATCAAATGTGTCTGTAATGAAGCTTTAGTGTTAATCCTGATTCTTATGACAACCCAACATTTTTAAAATCCAATTGTCACAGACACAGTTCTGGCTGGGATTACAATGATAAAATATACAGTTCCGACTTACATACAAACTCAAGTTAAGAACAAACCTACAGACCATATCTTGTATGTAACCCAAGGACTGCCTGTATATAGTAAGTATATGGATATATGTTTCTGCCCTCACAAATTAGTTTATCATACATACTGTGTGAAGGGATTGTATATGAGTATATAATATGTATATAATATGTACAATTTGAAATAGAATAACGTATACACGTAGGGAAATTTGTTGATCTAGTGAAACAGAAAATGCCATTAAGGTGATTAAGATGCTTGTGCAAACTCTGTGATTCTGACATCTTCATCTCTAGGCCACTGTGAATGAAGAGACGGCTACACTTGAATAGTTTCTTTCATTCAGGTTATGGCATGCCTATAGGCAGAACTCCAAAACAGATGAATAGAGAGACATACTGGCATGGTCACCTCACAACACTGGTTCTAGAGATAGGTTTGGGTCCAAGAGGTAAGGTCTTTGACTACACCTGCATTCAGCCCCTCCTTTTGAGTTTTCCATTGAAGGCTCTGTCACCATTGAAGTGGCACAATACAGCATTATTTCACGGGTCTCTGCATGTCTCGGGTCTCTGCATCACTTACCTCTCCGGGTTCCAGCGTTGTCCCCGCCTCTTAGGGCTAATTGGTGCTGGCCATCCGCTGACCTATAAACGGTCTGCCTCTTCCTGTCACCCCTGCCGGATCTTTGTGCCTAGTTGCCATTGAGAAAGCTTGTTTCCTATGCCCTGTGCTGATATTGTGATTTCCTCTTGTGACCCCGATTCCGTTATTGACTTCGATCCTGTGCTGCCTGTCCTGACCTTTCGCTACGTCCCCGACTCCGATCCTGTACTTCCTGTCTTGACCTCCTGCCTGTCCCGGACTATGATTCTGCTTTACGACTTTGTACTTCGCCTTGACCCCCACTGCGAACATAGTCGCGCCTGTGGAGCAACCTGGTGGTAACGCACTGCAGCAAGTCCAACCTGCTTTGCGACGGGCTCTCGTAAAAACAAGGTGCCAATTAGACCCAAGTGTCGGCTTATGTCATCATCCGCGGTGGTCCAGTGGGTCCACTACCCCTGGTGCCTGACACATCCTATTGTAACTGCAGCAGCTGAACTGCAAACCATGAATGAAGGTGCGTGTTTCTGGTGTCCCACCCACACCAATCTCATACTTATGACCGATCTCGTACTTATGACAAGGCTATTAATATAAAAACCCCTTTCACATTTTACATTTGAGAAATACAGTACATGTCCCTCTGGAAGTTCGCACTGAGTGGTTATGATGATACCTACTTCTAGAAGGAATAACCTTGCAGAAATTCCTGCATACTTATTTCTTTAGAAACCAGAGCTCCAAACCAAATGGATGATCAATAGAGTGAGGCGCACTATAAGGTCACCACAAAGCCCATTCAAGCATCCAGCTGATACTCTTTAAAATGCAACAAAAGAAAAAAGGGGCAGATATATTAAAAGGATTTCCCTTACTCCAGCCACACAGATTTCCATACTCCCCACAATAGTTACTTGTTTAGCTTCACTCCTACAGTGCAATAACACTGTCCAGCCGGTACATCACACAAGATCTTATTGTCTGAAGTCAGCTAGCTGAAACTTACAGAATGCTGAGACAGCATACTTCCATCTGTATATCAAGATAGTACATGCTCATTACATGAGATTTCTGCATGATAATCCTCTAGTAAGGGCCACAACTAGACGGTACTAGAAACACACTTTACTTAACATATTGGGGGAGACGTGTTCTTCCTTTCCAACTGCCTAACACCAGCCTGCAGTTACTACCTGAGACAGTGTTCACATGTTGCGTTTTCATTGCAGTTCTGAAACACATTTTATGAAGGCATTTGTACGTATGCATTTTACATGATGCGTCTGCAATGTTTTTCAAAACTGCAATGAAAGCATAGTAACATGAACACGTATGCGTGTAAAACGCATGCGTCCAAACGCCACTTGTGAATGCGCCCTGACCAATGTTGCTGTATTGGGATGAAAAAGCAAAGAGCTAGGAAAGGCCACATGCCAGGGGCTGTGTGGGCACATTACTTACTGCGGGGCTGTGTGGGGGACAATTCTGGGGGTAATTGGCTCATTACTTGGGGCGTGGCACTTGGACAAGCCTTGGTTTGATCTCATTTGCGTTTCCAGTAATACCCATGTGATGGGTAACAAGCACCTGGTGTTGTTTAAATGCACGACAAACGTGTGAACACAGAATTACACTTTTTGGGGGAGTTTGTTAGGGGCAGCAGCAGGATAACACTGCCGGGGAACCAAGATTTAGGGACAATGAGAGACATAAGATGTGGTGATACACAAGCCTAATGGAGGACGTGTCACCTGCAGTCACTGGATGTAAGTAGGGATTTTTTCTGTGTTGTCTGTAGCTGTATACACCGTCAGTAAAGTTGTTATTGGCACAACCACATGTGAGGGGTTATGTACAGGAGGGGGCATTACTGTAAGAGCGCTACATATGTATTGGGGCCCGTGCCCCGGATCTTTTACAACCCTAGCAACGCCCCTGCCTAAAACAGAGGGGAAACTAGAGGTGGCCCTTAACACCTTAAGAACACAGCCATTTTTCGGTTTTACGTTTCTCACTTTTTGCAGGTATAGACCTGTACAAGGTCTTGTTTTCTGCATAATTGTACTTCCTAGTGATGGTATTTTTATTATTCCATACCATGTACTGGGAAACCGCAAAACTGAGTGTGGTTTTGTTCAAGAAATATGGCATCTTAAACTTTGGGACACCGAGGGGAGGAAATATGCTAAGGAAGGGGGACACATTACATTTTGAAATGCAGCTTCCCGAGACTTCGAGGAGGATGCCGGCAGGGAGCCAGGTAAAGTTTAAAATGCCGTATTTTTCGACCAAATCAACAAACAGTTATTATAAAACCATGTCTGCAGTCTACATTACACTGTCTTTGGGAACCTGCCACCAGTGAAAAATAGCCCTCTGGTGACAGGTTCCCTTTAAATTTTAGCTTTGCATCTACCCTTCTTTTCCCTTTCCCTTATATTTCACTTACCAAAGGAGTGTTTCTAATTGTAAAACAGATTAATATTAATAACAAATTAGGACTATTTTTAGCCAAGGAGGAGTCTGAAATTTTAATTAATACAAATTAATAAAAATGAAAATAGATCATAGGCATATATAATGTTAATAGATAATTGTAATCTTGAATTATGCATTAAACTGGGGGCCACATTTGTATCCACCACAGAAGAATCAAATACCACGCTGCAGCACAAAATATCTCCCCAGTATTGTCAATCAGACAATGGCTGATAGCAGAGATCCTAGTCCAGCCAATGGCTTATAAAATGGATTCTAAATCAAACAAAGGCTGGTTGTTTTGATGGATAAACAGTTTTTTTTGAGTGGGGGAATATCCACAAAAATATTTCTTTCGCGACCTCACTTTGTGTATGTGGCTTTAACCTTTAACATCACAGGATAGCACAACATATGTGGTATGAAAGCAATTGAAGTTATTAAGAGATGAACTGAATTTTTTTTTTTAAAGTAATAGCCAGGGACTAGGGGATAATTTATACTATGTAAATTGTAAATAAAATCAGCTTCATTCAAATGTAGGTTACCACAAGCTTTAGGGCTCATTTTGTTTAACCCTTTAACAAACACAGTTCATTTGGGTCCCCTAAACCACTAGCATATAATTTTACAGCTGGGATTTAGGATCCCAAACCTTAGTCCCTGTGACTGCTATAAGGATGTAGCACTAGACTAGCACCTTCCTTCGTTTTTTCTCAGCATGTATGAAGGTTTTAGAAACCTACCCACCCCAACACCTCTAAGAAGAAAAGCATGAAGTATCCAAACCTTCATCCAGGGCAGTTCTACTTCATCAGAAGAAATTTGTAAGACATTGGGCCTTGTTTGTCAAAACTGTTATCAATGCCCAGCACCAGCATTAACAACCAGGAATGGAAAAGCTTCAACCCTGGGTTTACAACCCCTTAGATAAAATCTTCAAACATGGGCAGCAGTGTCTAAATAGGTGCAGAGAAGGTGGGCTCCCTCTGTCAGCCATCAGCATCCTGTGATCGCAATGACATCACATACCCGCCAGGGGTACTCTGAAGGACTGTACCCACATTGGCATGGCCTAATAGAATGCCTGTTAGTTCTGATTACATAAATAGTGCAGCATATTACATAAGTGTTCAATTTATCTCATGTCAGTGTCCTCTCCAAAAAGCTTAACCTCAAATGATACCAATGAAAATTAAAGAAAAAAAAATAAACATTTACCTACCTCCACGGTCCCTTTCGGCGTCTGGCGCTGCCATCTCTCCGCTCCGTGCCCCCGTTTGTTTACAAAGTTGTGCTGTATTCAGCTTCTGGCCAGCAGCAGTGGCTGGCTGAATATAGAGCTTGGCAGCACCAGACGCCGGGAGGGACATACAAACCACATGTTCATATGTCTAGTACTGGGTAGGGCCGCATCTGCCATGAGGCGGGGTTAAGTCCTGCCTCAGGCGGCAGATTGCGGAACCTTTTGGAGGGCGGATCTCTGCTGCTAGTACGACAAGTCCGTACTACCTGAAAAATCAAATAAAATTGATAAGCAGAGTGGTGCAGCACATCGCATCTGTGTGCACCGCTCTGCAGGACACAGACCAGCCTGTGTCACTTTACAGGAGAAGCGGCTGCCGGCGCTGGCAGGAGAGGAGCTGTGGTGGAGCCTCGGGGCTGGAGCCTGACATTGAGAACAAGGTTTATTATTTTTTGGGGTTGTCATAGCTGTGTACACAGGGAAGGATATGTATATAGGGAAGGATATGTATACAGTGCAAGCTGTGTATACAGGGAAGGATATGTATACAGGGGAGGCTGTGTATACAGGATTATTTACAGACAGTACACTACTATGTCAAACATGTGAACAGACAATTAACAAATTGCTTGTTTGCTTGCTTGTCAGTTAATTAGTTACATGTTACTGAATAATATACAGGGTTACATACATACTCTAATTACAGATTAATTACACGAGGGTACAGTTAACAATAGACAGGGATTACATAGATTGTGCTGGTTCCCTGCTACTGGAGAGAGTGATAGATAGGGGTGATCAGTTCCAGCTTAGATCTGCTGAATATTGCAGCTATACTGGTGGCATTGGCTGGCGCTATTAGCAGCCTCATACTGGCAGCCACAGAAGCTATATAAAGCTCCAAGTGAAGGTTACACCCGGTGGCAACCCTGCCATTGGTTCACCTACATTTCAGAGCCCGGAGTCACCATGGGATTCGCCCAGTCAAGTGGCCCATGCTGTCTGGTGCAGGTGGACAGGAGTCAGCATGGGTTGGGAACAAGGAGAATCGAGGGGGGTGCAGAATAGGGTTGTAACCTAGGTGCAACCAAGGTTGGCACCTTGTGACTCCTGCCGCATCAAGTCCAGCCTGGAGTCGGTAGGCCAAAGAGTGGGTGGGGTAAAGCCTAAAGCTTTTAGGCTTGGCAAGAGCTAATGTCTTGCATTGAGATCACGAAAGTTGGAGGTGGCATGTTCGGGCATTACAAGCCTGATACCGGCCGCTGGTGTACAGGTGAGCCAAAGTTTCCATTGTGATGCCGGTTGCTAAAGGAGGCCACTGCCAAAGGTTAAACCTCAAATAAGGGACAGAAGCACCTGGAGAACAGCTGATTCACCACGTTGGACTGTTCCACATGGGAAGCCTTCAAGTACTGGCCCCGGTGAGAAAACAAGGAGTACTGGCTACGGCGAGACACCAAGGACTCTACTGGACAGGCTGCCTCCTTGTGGCAGTCCTCGCTCCAGATGTGATGGGAGTGCAGGGGGACCCGATGACTGCAACTGCCTCTTGATGTCCTTGATGCCCAGAACGCTGGCCATGACTCAATGGTGCAGGCCTGATGGTCTCCGACTGCTGGATCTGCTCCTGTGCTCTTTGATCTCTGTTTGGCTCCTGTCACTACAGGAATCTTCCAGGCGCGCTACCAGGCATGGAAGGTTGGGAGAAGGGAGCAATGTGCCACGAAGCAGGGGGAAAGAGACATTGGTGAATCAGGGAGGGAGAGGGGGAAGTGGGGGGATTTGATAGAGTGGGCGTAACGGCAGTCACTATGATGGCGCCATCATGACATTAAAATAACAATGTGTGGTGCCCATATAAAGAATATAAGTTGTACTTTGCTGTGTCTATATAGGCTGGATAGGAATAATAGTCCTGTGTCCTGTAAATAAATGCTGCGCAGGATAAGAGAAGTAGTATTTTGCTTTGTCCATATAAGTAATAGTACTTGGATGTGTACATATATGCAGGAGTAATAGTACTGTGCTCTGTACATATGCAGCATAGAAGTTGTACAATCCCATATACACAGGATAGGAGCGGAGTAGACAGGCTAACACAGATAGATCGCTACCACCACTGCTAGAAATAGTTGAAGTTAGGGCTGACAGGGGAAGAATATGGGTCTGTACAAATGGGGGTGAACCAGCCAGTCAATCTTGCTAATTCCACTGCAATGTAAATAAAGTTAGACAGTGTTAGCTTGTTCTTGCAAAGGGGTAAAACTTCGGGTTATTGCTAATATTGCCTCAAAATGTGGCAGCTTTTGCAAAACATCAGCATTTTGTAGCAATTTTATGGTATTTGCTGGAATACGCAATAATTTGACTTAATCCAATGGCACTATACATAGAATATTTGATCACATTTACTGTATACACATTTTCATATAGTACCATGGATAGCAGTGATACCACTAGCCCATCAGACTGGGACCAGGTACAAGCTTCACTCCAGCTGTGTCTATTCTTAAGAGAAAAGGAGTAGTGGAGCAGCCTGGCAACTATCATATGTGTCCGAGGAGCCCAGCAGGGCACAGAAGGAAGATGAAGGCGGCACTCAGTCAGACCACAGATAAAGATGCACTGTCATGACTGGTGACGTCACCTGCAGCTTTCCGGAATAGCTGTGACATAAAAGCCTAAACTTCATTGTTGTACAATGTAGTCCCTCAGTAGTTTGGTAGCCATGCCAGTAGTCAGGAGGCTAATAATGTCTCATTTGACTGTTGTAAATGGTCCCTGTATTACCCACCATTTAGTGCATATTAGTAGGGATGAATGGGTGTGGTATATTGATTTTCACTCACTTGTATATACATTGATTCCTTGAAGAGACTGCAGTATTTTGCTTTTTCTCATATGAAATAAAAATAGATAATGCAAATTTCCTTAAATCAAATGTAAATGAATAAAAGTGAAGCATGAAGAAGGACGGACGTCTGAGCAGCAGCATGGGCACAGAGTGCCAGTCATGTTTACCTGTTGACTGATATACATCATATATACATCCCATAGCTTATATGCTGGGCTCTATGTAAAGTCTTGCCACATTATAACATACACTATATTAAGGGAAATAACCAGTAGTAGCTGCAGTAGTGCCAACACTGCCATTACTAGCCACAGGCGTGGCAAAGCCACATAATTCTCAATGCCCTGTGCCAAAAACAAACAATATGCACCTATCATGTGCTACCTGTGTCCCTTTCTATCCACACTATGTGATATTTCAGGGACTGGTGCCCGCTATGCCCCATGGACCATCCATGTGCCAGTTGTGAGGCGTGCTCATGACAAGTCAGTGCCCTTGTCTATGAGGAGAGAGGTGTGGGGAGGTTCCCATACACATAACACAGGGCAGAGCAGGGCACATGTAATAAGCAGCGCACGTTATAGGTATACAATGGCATGGGCACCAGCTGCCCCAGCGGAGTCACCCACCTGGCGGATCCTGGGTGGCATGGGGGGAGATACACCACCCCCTGGTGTAGAGGCGGCAGAGGTGGGAGAGGCCATGTTCCCTCCCTCCTTCTCCAGCAGCAGTCCCCTCTGTGGCCGCAGGCTTTGGGCGGGGAATCCTGTCGCCGTCAGACACCTTCCACCTGACAGGCTTGTGGCATGGGTGGCAGCAGGGCAGGGTGGCAGCAGTGCTTGCTGCAGTGACCTTCCCGTCTCCGTCCAGCAGTGATCTGCAGAGCAGCGCCAGGCAGTCTGCAGTGAATGTGTGACAGACACTGGGGGGAGAGTGCTGGGATTATTACAGCAGGAGCTGGAGGCTGGGCTGCTGATGAGCTCACACACAGCTCCCTCACACTGGCAGAGATGCCAGGGTGCACTTATCAGTATGGGATCACCCAGTGACACACTGCTAAACTCCCAGGAGGTGAGCAGTCAGTGCTCTTCTGCAGTACATCCCTTTTACTAACCCTCTCTTCCCAGTAGATGGCGCTGCAACTTTAAAAGGGTCTTACAATTAAAGGCAGTCCCCAGGTTACATACATGATAGGTTCTGTAGGTTTGTTCTTAAAGGGGTTATCCGGGTTTAAAAAATTTTTTATGGCCGGGCAGGGGAGGGCTAGTTAAACATAATAAACATGGACTTACCTCCTCCGACGCCGCCGATGTCACGCGCCGCGGTCACTTCGATCCGTGCCCCTGTAAACAAACAGGGGCATGGAAGCCGTGCACAGGGAGCTTCCGGTCCGCGTTGTGGACAGCTCCTCCTATCCGTCCCTATCTCTCAGCGTTGTAAGCGCTGGGAGATGGTGCGCATGGGAGCTTCCAGCCGGCCGGAAGCTCCCTGTGCGCCCTTGTACTGAAACCGGCGCACGGAGAAGACGGGCCGCGGCGCGGGACATCGGCAGCACCGGAGGAGGTAAGTACATGTTTATTGTGTTTAAATAGCCCTCCTCAGCCCGGCCATAAAAAAATTTTTAATCCCGGATAACCCCTTTAATTTGAATTTGTATGGAAGTCGGAACTGTATACTTTGTTATTGTAACTTCAGTCAAAATTATTTTGGTCTCTGTGACCAAAAAGATGTTGGGTTGTCATAAGAACCAGAATTAACAATAAATCTTAAAGGAAACCTACCACTTGTAGTGGCAGGTTTCCGATGGCAATATCGGGCACCAGCTCAGGGTGAGCTGGTGCCGGAGCTTATTTTAGTTAGTGTTTTAAACCGCGGTATCACGGTTTAAAACACTTTTTAAATGTTGTAGCCGGCGCAGGCAGGTACGCGCTCGGCGCTTACCGTGCACGCGGCTACATAGGAAGTGAATGAGAGCCGCGTGCACGGTAAGCGCCGAGCGCGTACCTGCCTGCGCCGGCTACAACGTTTAAAAAGTGTTTTAAACCGCGATACCGCGGTTTAAAACACTAACTAAAATAAGCTCCGGCACCAGCTCACCCTGAGCTGGTGCCCGATATTGCCATCGGAAACCTGCCACTACAAGTGGTAGGTTTCCTTTAATTGCAGACACATTTGAGAACTGTTATAGCTGTTTATTATAGCTTAGTGTTAAAGTACAGTAAATTACCAAAATCCAGAGGTCTGTTTGTAACTAGGGGTCGTCTTTAAGTCAGGTGTTCTTAAATAGGGGAGTAAGGAGCCCCACTAATCCAATGGGCACGTGACAAATAGCTGGAGCACAGGGTGTAACAGAACCCCACCGCCAATGTTATAACAGCATGGTGAGCATAAGATCCTACTACAGGAGTGGGCTATTAATTATCCTATGGGGGCCAGATGAGAAATTGGAATCAAAATGCCCCCTCTCATTATGCCCCAAGGCATAGTGTCCCCTTCCATTATGCCCCCATCTCTCATTACACCCACATTCATAATGCCCACTTTTATAATGCTCTGTCCATTATGCCCCCATTTTTACTGACCCCTTTTATAATGCTCTCACGATAATTACCCAATCTATAGTACCCCCTCTTATTATGCCTCCATTCATAATGTTCCCTCTCATGCCCCCATTTATTGTGCCATCTTTTATAATGCTCTCTCCATTATGTCCCCATTTATAGTTCCCCTTCTCCTTGTGTTCCCTCTCATTATGCCCCCATCTCTCGACACACCTCCATTCATATTGCCCCCTCTCATTATTCCCCGTTTATAGTGCCCCGTTTATATGCCACCTTTTAAAATGCTCCCTCCATTATGACTCCTTTTAAAGTGCCCCTCTCCACTTTTCCCCCTTTTATAATGCGCCCTCCATTATGCTCCCATTTATAGTGCCCCCCTCTTCTTATGACCGCATTTATAGTGCCTCCTCTACATATGTCCCCTTTTATAATGCCCCGTCTCCTTATACCACTTCTCCTTATGCCCTTTTATTTTTTGTCCTCCATTCCATCCTCCACTTTTTATGACAGTGCAGGTTTTAAGAAAAAAAACAAAAAAACAGTACTCACCTTTCCTCTAATCTCTCTCGTGGAGGCAGCCTTCTGTTCTGCTCCAGCAGTGTATAACTCCCTGCTCTTCCATGGTGACAGCTGCTGGTCCCACTCTCAATGCCTGAGCGGTCGTGGTCGCCTACCTGCAAAGCATCAGCATGCAAATGCAAGGTTGGGCCTCTGAAAGGAGAGCTCAGGCTGACCAGTCAGAGACAGTTACAGGTAATATTTTGTGATATTTGTAGCTCCAATAACAAAAAGTTCTCTTCCCCCAGTTTTTTTGAGCAGTAACTGCAGTAGGGTAAGATTTTGGTGGCTGCTTTAATATAATGGCCAGGTGTAAGGTGTACACGAGATGATGAGTGTTCCCTGCTGTCTGTGTGCAAGCGAGTTTGGTGAGATGGCCACCGTTCGTACTGAGCTCTCAGCTGCAGAGTTGCCCCACCTCCGGATGCTAACAAGTTAGGTTAGAATCCAGGATTATTTATTACAGATTAGGGAAGAGGCAGGCAGACGTATTCTACCATCAGATCTACTTCTTATGGTAGATTACTCCTGGTAGGTTTCCTTTAAGGACACAGCTCTTTTTTTCAAATGTGCCATGTTTTATTATATGCAGTTATAACTTTAGAACGCTTAAAGGAAATCTAACACTAGTTGGTTTTAAAATTAAACTACACGTACCTACCTAAAGTCGTCTTTTCCACAATCCCAGCACTGGACTTCTTTAATGTTGAAACGCTGGGATAGCTGTAAAAAAAAGAGCTATGAAAAGAAGCTACAGAGTACCAGGCGCAATTTTCGGCATACCAGGCTGTTAATTATTCATGCCTCCTGCTTGATAGATACCTCACTCTGGAGAGGGAGGTGACCCCACGAGAGAGGCGTGAATTCACGCCTCAATACTAGCTAAGAAGGCAGCAGGGATGACTGATAAACCGTCTAAGAAGGTCAGTAGGATTAGAGCAGAGCCAATATTTTTTCAATGTAGACACCTAAATGTTGAATAATTGACTGAACACCCGATAAAATTGGCCTACCTTTCAAGGGATTTGTACCTTTATGTATTTTTGGCAAACTGTAAAAGGCGGCCATTACAGGGTTTTTGGGCAGCAGTCATATTCCTCCTTGATAATCATTTTGGCATCCAGGGCTGAGTCAAGTATGCTTTGTAATTTTAGTAAGGAGATTTCAGTGGGATTGTTTTGCACCACTGCAAAGGATCGTTATCTATCTATCAGTTGTAAAGTGACTTTCGGATTTACCCTTTTAGCCAAAAATGGCTACCGGTACCGGGATGAGACACTAAGACACATCAGTCTCTTAGAAAATGCAGACTCACAATCTTTATTAGCGTGCAGCCGCATATAGAAAACACAGAAAATCATCTTTATAGGGGCGTGAAAAGGTGATAAAAATACTGCAATGCTATAGGCCTGTTTGGATATCTCCCCATAAATTCACTTTCCCAAAAAATGCAGATGAACTTTACATATTATTTGTCACACAGAGCACTGTTTCCAGGGAGACTGAATGTTTGATTCCTGAGAAGAAGACTCTGATGGCTACTCGGTGAGGCCAAAACATAAGATAAGCAGGAGCTGAAGCAAAAATATAGGACAAGAGTCAAGGACAGAACTGTCTCTCAGCAGATTACACAAAATGATGTTTGAATCATGAGATGCATAGACATTTTACAATATGGCTGACAGTGGTCAGCATGACCGCTGGCTAAGACAAAATGGCATCCGTTTAGACCGAAATGACATCTGTAGAGAAATATATCTCTCACGATGACCACTTTATTACTTTGGTCCTTCAATACATTACTTCCCCCTTTGTCCAAGGGTTTTCTCTTTCTTTTTTCTCCAAACACTCCAACTGCAATCTCTTCTATACTGCAATTCAGTTTCTTTATCATTAAATACCAACAAGTCATCCAATACCACTACTAATAACAAAAACATCTATACTTGATCCGCTACTGGGGGGGTTTAGTGCTCCAGTAAATGGACCAAGGCCATTATGTGATAGTGGCATCTCAACAAGGCTTTCCAGTAGACTGATGTCAGATAAGATATCAGTCAGGATGCCTAGTTCCTTACTCTCTTTTCTGTCTTAATTTGCATAATAATTTTATCTACTTATAAAAAATGAACATATTTCATTTGTTAGTTGGAACGAATGATAACCCTTTGCTGACTACATACATTTCTGCAGTAGTAAGTTTTGTCGAGGACAAATTAATTATCAGGAATTTTTGGTCCGTCTTCTCTGATTCCAGTTGCGGAGAGAATATACTGGGCCCTGAGCTAAAAAAGGTGACAGGAGGTAGATGTTGCTTTTGAGGTGGCAGATTGTATTACAGTAAAAATCCCTAAAGAGTAAGACCAATCACGGAAAACAGTAACTCTATTTTTGGGGTCAAAAGTCCCCATTGATTACATTTTGTTAGTTTTTTTGGGGGGGAGTGCAAAGTCCCAGGGTCAACATCTGCAACATCTGTATGTTCTCTCCGTGTTTGCACGGGTTTCCTCTGAGTCCTCTGGTTTCTTCCCACTCTCCAAAACATACTGGTAGGTAGAGTAGATTGTGAACCCTATTGGGGACAGGGACTGATTTGGCAAGCTCTGTGCAGCACTGCATAATCTGTGTGCGCTATCACTTTTTGATTGGGTACATGTGACTTTTTATCACTTTTTATTGCTATTTAGTTTGAACAGATGCACAAAAATCTGAATTTTTGGCATGTTTTTTTTTTTTTTTACAGCATTCACCGGTCTAATAATGATATTATTTTAGTGTACGGTTTGTTATGGATGAAGCAATTATTAATATGTGTGTTTTTTATGTTTGGGAGTTTTTTTTAACATATAGGGCATTTAGGGGACTATTATTACTAATATTTTAATTTAAAATGTTTACAATTTTTTACTGTCCCACTGAAGTACTTGAACACTGGTGATCACTCCTTCAAACTGATGTATGGCAGTGCATTATAGCAGTCAAAATATGCAGATGCATATATCATATATATATATATATATATATATATATATATATATATATATATATATATATATATATACACTCACCGGCCACTTTATTAGGTACACCTGTCCAACTGCTCGTTAACACTTAATTTCTAATCAGCCAATCACATGGCGGCAACTCAGTGCATTTAGGCATGTAGACATGGTCAAGATAATCTCCTGCAATTTGAACCGAGCATCAGTATGGGGAAGAAAGGTGATTGCCTTTGAACGTGGCGTGGTTGTTGGTGCCAGAAGGGCTGGTCTGAGTATTTCAGAAACTGCTGATCTACTGGGATTTTCACGCACAACCATCTCTAGGGTTTAAAGAGAATGGTTCGAAAAAGAAAAAATATCCAGTGAGCGGCAGTTCTGTGGGCGGAAATGCCTTGTTGATGCCAGAGGTCAGAGGAGAATGGGCAGTCTGGTTCGAGCTGATAGAAAGGCAACAGTGACTCAACCAAGGTAGGCAGAAGAGCATCTCTAAACGCACAGTACGTTGAACTTTGAGGCAGATGGGCTACAGCAGCAGAATACCACACCGGGTGCCACTCCTTTCAGCTAAGAACAGGAAACTGAGGCTACAATTTGCACAAGCTCATCGAAATTGGACAGTAGAAGATTGGAAAAACGTTGCCTGGTCTGATGAGTCTCGATTTCTGCTGCGACATTCGGATGGTAGAGTCAGAATTTGGCGTCAACAACATGAAAGCATGGATCCACCCTGCCTTGTATCAACGGTTCAGGCTGGTGGTGGTGGTGTCATGGTGTGGGGAATATTTTCTTGGCACTCTTTGGGCCCCTTGGTACCAATTGAGCATCGTTGCAACGCCACAGCCTACCTGAGTATTGTTGCTGACCATGTCCATCCCTTTATGACCACAATGTACCCAACATCTGATGGCTACTTTCAGCAGGATAATGCACCATGTCATAAAGCTGGAATCATTTCAGACAGTTTCTTGAACATGACAATGAGTTCACTGTACTTAAAGGACACCTGTCATCAGGTCTCTGCCACTAGTCCTGTCACCTCTACCTGTTGGAGCAGCTCACAAGGATCCCATCCCAGCCTTTATCTAGTTATTTCATACATTAATCATTGTAAAATCATCTATGCTTTATTATGTAAATGAGGCTGGTCACATGGGCAGAGGCAGTGATGTCACCCCTGTTACCCCTCCCCTCTCCTCCCCCTGCTCATGTCTGTGTGTAATGTATAGTAAAGCATGGCTAGTGTGAATGCTGCATCTGCTGACATGCTGCATCCTCCTAATATACAGGTGAGAGACACAGACATCAGCTACACATGAATCTGACATGTTCTGCTGTAACATGGCTGCCTGGAGCTGCTGTATCTCTCCTAAACACACACACATGCACACACAGGCTGCAGGGGGCGTGGCGACCAGCACCAGGAAGCACATCATTATACAGCCTCACTCCATTATACAGGCTGTCAGTCATGCACTGGGGGTGTGGCTGTGCCTCCCACTCATGAATAGAGTGGACAGCTTGAATATGCTAATACTTTATTGGACATTTCACAGGTCATTTGCATACAGCTTTAGCACCTCATTGCTTAGGTTTACAGGCATGTAGGGGGACAATGAAGGGATAGAGGCAATGCTCTCTAATGGCAGTTTATGAAAATATATTTAGTTTAGGGGGGTTATTTTGCATGACGGGTTCTCTTTAAATGGCTTCCACAGTCACCAGATCTGAATCCAATAGAGCATCTTTGGGATGTGGTGGAACGGGAGATTCGCATCATGGATGTGCAGCCGACAAATCTGCGGCAACTGTGTGATGCCATCATGTCAATATGGACCAAAATCTCTGAGGAATGTGCAACGTCCCCCACCGGGGCCTAGCCCTTGAGGTGAGGCCTGGAGACAGCTGGGGCCCGCGGTACCGGAGTGGCTGGCGGTTGCGGCCTAAGCACGCTATTGTCACGGTGCTTGGTACGGGGGAACCGGAGGGCTGTCCTACAGCCTGGCAGGTCTCCAGCAGGGTGGTGTTGGCAAGAAAAGATGAGGGAGAGGCTGCTATAGCGGATCTCCCTGGGGCAACCCCTTAATGTCCCGAGGGTGAGTCTCTGGGTGATGGACAGGGTGCCGGTGCTGAGGGCAGCGGTAGTAGCAGGGACCAGACGGAGGCAGAGGTTGAACAGAAACACTTACAGTTCTTTATTGGAACCGACGGGAACATCCGCAACGTGCCTTTAACAAGATGGTGGAGTACTGGAGAGGTATTTGGAGGGAGCCACAGGATGTAGATCACCAGCCTGGATGCAAGAGCAGGCTGGGAGGCAGCTGTGTCCTTAGAGGATGCTTCAGCTCGGTCCTGGATCTCTTCAGGTATCACCCTTGAAGGTAGGATGATACCCCTTTCCTCACTACACTAACTCTAGTCTTATCCTCCACCTCAGGCAGGGGCTAGGCTCTTCCTGCACTGGTCTGGTGTGCTAGAGACTCTGAGCTACTGCTCAGCTAACTACTCTCTGCTTGCGTCCTGCAGACCCAGAGGGCCTGACTAGGACCGGTCTCTTCTCCCTTCTGGGAGAGACTGCTCTCTTCTCTCTCTTGAGAGAGACTTCTCTAGAACATTCCTGGCCAGGGGGTTTTATTACCTCCCTTTGGTCAGGTGGTGGCTGCTCCTCCCATTACCTCTCAGTTCACAGAGACAGGATGTAACACATATCATTGGATTAATCACTGCAATGTCCCCTGTGTGATGTGGTGACATGTTATGGGGCTTATTCGCAAACCCTACCTCGCCATTGCATCGGCGAGGGTGTTGCATACCCCGGGGGCAATTGAAAGAGCCGCCCTCGGCTCGACTACAGATGGTTTGGGGCACAGAGGGGGCTAAGGGCACTTCTAGGAAGTGCAGGCTATGTGAGGTGTAGGGACAAACCGCCCATGGTCCTGGAGACAGGCACCTGGGTTGGTGTTGGACTAAGACAAAAATATGTAGCTGTATGACAGTTGGTCGCTGACGCCATTAAACCGAACTGTACAGTAGGAAAGGTGTGGTGTCATGTCCTGTAATCCACTCCTTGCACCAAGGCCTGTATATTTGTTTTATCAACGCTTCTTCCCTGGCGGCAATTATATAAGGTGTCTATCGGCATTGCGTTAGCATATGCGACACAAGTACCTCCTGACTGGCATCCTTACCCATGTATGGGTGGCATCCAGGTGCTAGCTCTGTAACACCCCCGGTCCCCGAAGGACCCGCAGTTTACGGACTACCCCCATGTGCAAACCTCGGTTTGAGGGATCAGGTAGCGGTCAGTGTGTTACACAAAAAGACGGTCCGACACAGCCACACTACAACCTGAAAAGCCTATGAAAGGGTTAATGCAGACTACTGGCAGATATGACAGTGTGCAAACAGGTAAATGCTCATTGGCTTATGAGCCCAATGGGTACACAGATTATAACATCACAACGTTACAGATAGATAGGCTACTCAGGGTAACAAGATAGTAAATGTCTCTTTTCCTGCAAAGGAAAGGCATAAAGAGTGCAAGCATAACGTCCATACCTAGAAGGAAGGCATTAAGTGCAATATAGTAGTCAATAGCAATAGCAACTTTTTCCTGGAGTATCTGGCAAAAGTCTCTCAGAAGGTCTCTAATGACAAAGTCCATCTTCTGGGTACAGCCCTTGATGTGGGGAAAAGTGCTCTGAGATGCAAAGGGTCTCCTCTTTGTGTAGAGGGACAGAGTCCTTTGAAGAAATCTCTGCTGTGGCAGAGGAAGGGGTGCTATCATAGCACATGACAGTGTATAATCTCTTGACTGAGATAAATAAGGGTAAGAGTCTCAGGAAAGTCTCTGGCTCTTTGGGGCAAGGACAGAAATATACAATATGTACAATGGACATAGTACCTGGAGAGGGCTACAGCCCTTCAGGGGTTAGTCAGATGCACCTTCGCTGGGTTCAGCAGGGACAGGATCCAAAGTCAGCAGGGAATCCTGTGCATCCTCAGTGGGAGTAGGTGCCGGCTGGGGACACCCGGTGGCAGTAACGGGTACTGCAGGTGCAGCAACATCCTCCGGACCTTCAGGGGGAGGAGCGCTGTCGCCCGGGGTGTCGGCTGTTCCAGCCGGGGGCTCAACTGAGCCAGGGACCACGGAGGGGTCCAAGAAGAAATAAACAGAGCCCGGAGGCCGCGCCGCGGCTCCTTCCAGCTCCGGTTCTTCCGGGGCCGGGTCATCACCCCATTGGTAACCGGCAAGGGGAGATGTGGGCCTAGATGGAACCTCCGGACAAGGTTCGCTAGCCGGGATGTCTTCTCCCACAGAAGAGCCGCGGGACCTGGCAATGCTCCCAGCAGGGGAGACGGTGGGGGTGGCGCCCTGGATCATGCTCGGCCCATGGATGGCAATGGGACCCGTACTCACGATTACCGTGGATGGGGCATTCACATGGGTCACCGCCCGGGGACTCGCAGCCGAGGAAGAAGAGGTGTTCGGAGACTCCGGCCACTCGTCGTCCTGATACCAGTCATCGTGCGGGAAGTAGCGGTCCTCATCGGAGTCGGGGATCCGGATCACACCAGCCGCCCAAGGTCCTCGGGGCCCCTCTTGCAGGGAGAATTCAATGCACTCGCCTGGCTTCAGGTTGTGCTGGCTCTCCGGCAGATCAGGCCTCTTGACTGACCGGCGGGGTATAAATACTTCCCGTCCGGTGTAGTCCTGGGTGGCGAAGCCATAGCCACGCTGCTTGTCGAAGAACCGGACCATGCCGGTGGTGCGGTTCTTTTCCACCCAGGCTCCAGCTGTAGACCGGCCGGCCATGTAGCGTTGGGCCTCTTTCTCGCGGCGGCGCTGCTCCGAGACAGCGTCCCAGAGTCGCTGGCGGGCGGCCTCACCTCGGCCTCGAGGCTGCGGAGGTGCCGGTGCTGGGGCTCGTGGCTCCGGTGCAGGCTCGGATCTCCGTGATGGTCGGGCAGGTGCCGGAACAGGAGCAGGAGCAGCCGGAGGATCAGGAACCGTCACAGCAGGGCTAGCAGGCCGAACAGCAGGAATGGTAGGCCTCGGAGCAGGTGGCACAGCCGCAGTAGGCCCAGGCGTTGGCTCGGCAGGAGTCGGGGCCTCCCCACGTGGCACCTCCACGTGGGCCTGCGGTACCGGGATGGTAACCGGGATAGGTACGAGGAACCGCCCGGGTGGGACTTGGTACTGCGTCACCGTTTGAAAACACGTCCTGGTGACGAAGGCCCGAGTCAATCCTCGGTGCAGCCGATGTCCAGCGGAGGGTCTCCGGACCGGCTGCGCAGAGACCACCACCATAGTCTCTAGTACCTCATAGAATTCGGGACGCTCCACAGGAGGGAAGGGCGGAGGACCCCACATGGTGTTGTCCTCACTGTCCAAAATCCACTCAAGTTCTGGCGTTTCTCTGAGGCAGGGCAGGAAGTCCGCCTCGAGCCAGTGGGAGGAGTCCAAGTCCTTCCCGCCAAGAACTGTGGCGGGCTCTAATTTTTCCTGCGCCACAGGAGGCGGGGTTCGCGCCCTTCGCGCGTGGGTGGAGCTTGATGCGTCATCTGGGTTTCCCGCCAGTGAAGGTTTTGGCGGGCTTGAATTATTTGCTGCGCCACAGTTTCTGAGGTAAAAATCTTCAGGCGCGGCAGCGCCGTATGTAGCAGAACTGGTACAGTTCTTGCCAGGATTAACCTCTGGAGTGCGGGAGCGGCGCTCGACAGCACGTGGCAGCAGTATAACACAGTTCATTCCAGAAACACACAAGTACTTGGGCCTAAACCCGGATGGCAGCAGGGTTAGGCAGCACAGTCTTTTTCTTAATAAAGTACAGTCTTTAGTGCCAGGATAAGGCACAGAAGTATATATCCTGCTCGTGACGCCACTTGCAACATCCCCCACCGGGGCCTAGCCCTTGAGGTGAGGCCTGGAGACAGCCGGGGCCCGCGGTACCGGAGTGGCTGGCGGTTGCGGCCTAAGCACGCTATTGTCACGGTGCTTGGTACAGGGGAACCGGAGGGCTGTCCTACAGCCTGGCAGGTCTCCAGCAGGGTGGTGTTGGCAAGAAATGATGAGGGAGAGGCTGCTATAGCGGATCTCCCTGGGGCAACCCCTTAATGTCCCGAGGGTGAGTCTCTGGGTGATGGACAGGGTGCCGGTGCTGAGGGCAGCGGTAGTAGCAGGGACCAGACGGAGGCAGAGGTTGAACAGAAACACTTACAGTTCTTTATTGGAACCGACGGGAACATCCGCAACGTGCCTTTAACAAGATGGTGGAGTACTGGAGAGGTATTTGGAGGGAGCCACAGGATGTAGATCACCAGCCTGGATGCAAGAGCAGGCTGGGAGGCAGCTGTGTCCTTAGAGGATGCTTCAGCTCGGTCCTGGATCTCTTCAGGTATCACCCTTGAAGGTAGGATGATACCCCTTTCCTCACTACACTAACTCTAGTCTTATCCTCCACTTCAGGCAGGGGCTAGGCTCTTCCTGCACTGGTCTGGTGTGCTAGAGACTCTGAGCTACTGCTCAGCTAACTACTCTCTGCTTGCGTCCTGCAGACCCAGAGGGCCTGACTAGGACCGGTCTCTTCTCCCTTCTGGGAGAGACTGCTCTCTTCTCTCTCTTGAGAGAGACTTCTCTAGAACATTCCTGGCCAGGGGGTTTTATTACCTCCCTTTGGTCAGGTGGTGGCTGCTCCTCCAATTACCTCTCAGTTCACAGAGACAGGATGTAACACATATCATTGGATACTGGACTTTTACATCATATACAGATTTAACTTCTGCCTTGCCAGGCAGGATTAACCACTGCAATGTCCCCTGTGTGATGTGGTGACATGTTATGGGGCTTATTCGCAAACCCTACCTCGCCATTGCATCGGCGAGGGTGTTGCAAATGCTTCCAGCACCTTGTTGAATATATGCCACGAAGAATTGAGGCAGTTCTGAAGGCAAAAGGGAGTCCAACCCGTTACTAGCATGGTGTATCTAATAAAGTGGCGGATGAGTGTATATATATATATATATATATATATATATACCTTTATATAGATTAATGTGATACAGGATAGAAACTTAGATGCTGCTGTTGGTTGTGTGTGGCAGGAACATCTGGTTAATACAGGTGTTAGCATACACTCTTGTTCTTTAGATAGATACAGCGGCGTACCTACCACTGTAACAGTTATAGCAGCTGCTACATGGCTGCTATACCGTGTACTACTGGGGGGAGGGCTGTTGAAAATCTCTGATAATTATCTCCCCTTTATTTTGGAGGGAGATAGTTATTTTGTCCTGTCAGCGTCCTTGTCCTGTCACCTACTAGGACTGAGAAGTCATCCGCAGTTTATGGCCTAACATATGTCCTCCATAGAAAGGCAGTGGCCGCAAGGAGCGATAAGGCACTGCACCTCTCCGTACATAGGGAAAAGATAGGACGTGTCGTCAGACACCCCTCCTTCTCTCCATTGCACTGGACGTATGCCCGCCCGCATAGGCCAGTGTGCATGCAGCCTAAGTGTCCCTGGTTTATCATGCTCAATTTTAAATTCCTTTAACAATGTTCAGCACACCATATAGGGCCCCCATATACCCCCTAATTTATTAAATGTCAGCCCTCTTAGTGAAGTTATATAATGTATATGGCCAGTAATAAAATAATTTTAGTTAATTTTAGTGGAGGGTCATAGAGAGCGTGCAGTCAGCAGTATTTGTTGCTCTCTGTCAATTGCATCTGTGTCTTAAAGGAAAACAAAAAAATAAACTAAAAATACTCATCTGCACTCCTCTTCATCCCAAAGACTGTAAATGTAGGTTGTGTAAAGAATTGGGTTGTAGGTAGTGGGATATTCTATGACGGACAAATCCTTGTAAATGTTAAACCTTTGGTGTACCCTGATCTCTATTGTACAGCTAAAACATTCCTCCCCTTGTTGCAGCAGTTTGGTTCCTTCACAAGTGATAGCATTTTTTGTTATTGTCATGGGCACCCCCAGATCCATTGCCCTGGCTCTGGACTTACCTCTTCACGCTCCTGCTCCTGTCCAGACTAGGCCCAGTGCGCATCCCCACTCCCTAGGGCGTGTGCGCGGCAGTACTCACAGATTTAAAGGGCCAGCGCACAGGTGATTGGCGCTGGTCACTTCAGGGTCTGCAATCCAGCGGCTCCCATCACTCCCCGCTGAATCTTCAAACCATACCTGTGAAGAGAAAGCCCTCCTGTGTCTCCAGTGTTCCTGTGTCTCCAGCATTTCTGTATCTCTAGCATTCCTGTGTCTCCAGCGTTCCTGTGTCTCCAGCATTCCAGTGTCTCCAGCGTTCCTGTGTTTTCCCGTGTATCCTGCATTCCAGTTCCTTCTCCTGTGTTCCCGTGATCCTGCTCCTGCTCCTGCTTTCCTGCCAGTCCTGTGCTCCTGATGTGAGTCCTAGTGTTCCTTCCTGTGCTGTTCTCCCGCTGTCACCCCAGGTACAGACTGTCTCCTGCATTGCTACCTTGGCTACCACTGCAGACTAGTCACACTTGTGGAACGACCTGGTGGTACCCTGCCGCAGTAAGACCATCCCGCTTTGCATCGGGCTCTAGTGAAGACCAGGTGCCACTTAGACACCAGTCCCAGATGTCGGCTAGTACCATCTCCTGCGGTGGACCATAGGTCCACAGAATCCTGACAATAATATCATAAAAGGCTTATTTTTTGTGCAATAAATTTTACATTGATATTTTTTTAGGGGTGAAATTACCTCATTGAATAAATTGTATTATCTCTTTTGGGGAGATGCTAAACAATTCTGTAACTGAGTTTATTTTAATTTGCTGTTCACTGACCATCATAGATAACAGGTTACTAGAATATAAATAGAAACTTATTAATTCTGTGGATCAATATGTTAACGGTGAAATTTGATTTCTACCTTTTTCTTATGTCCAACTAAATGTCTAGAATGAAGATTCATTTGTGAGCAAAAGGCATAATTTACTTTCTTTTGAAGGATTTTTGTATGAGTAGTATATTATATTTCCATAATTTTATGATAAATTTGTCTTTTTGATTGCCTTTTATCCACTTTGTGTGAGTCTGGTCGTTAAAAAACATTTTCAGCACTCACGGTGTGATTCAGTCAAGTTTCATTTTTATTTTATAGCTTGCTACTGATGTGGCAATAGGTGATGGATAAAGTATGTGTGACATTTTCGTCCAATTTTTAACTACTCTTTTTGAAAACTTTTTCTTGAACAGTGTTTGCATAAGCATACACTCAAACTGTTAGACCTCGCTAGAGTGAGTGACTGCAGGCAGCCCTGGAGTCCTTCATTGAGGACAAAGAATTCTTAGTTACATTATATTTTATCCGTTATTGCTATCATAGTAACAATCTGGATGCTCTATATTTCACATTGCAATTGTATACATTACAATTAGTATACTTATATCTCATTGTTCAATTAAACAATTGAACAGTTAAACAAAAGCAAATAAACAAAACAAATAACAAGTGTTTTAAATGTTGCTACATGATTGTGATGATGCCCCATGTTGTTCCTCTGATTTTCTTCTAAGCTACCAATATCTTCTGGAGAGCAGACAGTAAGGTATGTCCATGTGAGATGGAAAAGTCCTGCATGATTTTAGCACAAACTTGCCTGTAATATCCAACGGATTTTCAGTACATGTGGCCTGAGCCTTAAAGCGGTTTCTGGTATTGATAGCCCCTGGCGCCAAAATTAACACAGATGACAAAGCCAGAAGTATAAATCCATTTTCAAGGTAACTGAGTTTTTGATAGTGGTGTATTGATAAGTATGTATGCTGGATATCTTGTCACAAGAGGTTTCTTTTAATTATTTCATCAGAAAAATCATTTTACATCATTTTACAGACAAATCTCATAAACAATTATCATAACAGAAATACAAGTAAGTCAGAACTGTATATTTTATAATTGTAGCTTCAGAAAAAAAAAACTATTTCTATCCCAGCAACAATTGGATTTTCAAAATTTTTTGCTACATTGGCAACAAGGAATATCAATAAAACTTATTTATGGACACCATACAGCTGATTATTGCAGCCTGGGAGTAAAGCATCTAGAGAGCTTCACCAGAGGTCACAGTGGGCAGAGGGGTCCGTCTGTAACTAGGGGTCGTCTGTAGGTCAGATGTCCTTAAGTATGGGACCGCCTGTATTGCTCATATATATAGCATATAGATGCTGGTTCACATAATGCAGAAAAACAGCATTCATAGAATCATATCTGTTATATTTGGTAACTGTAGTTTGAACACAAAAATGACTAATATCGATATGATTATGCACCTGTGTCAGATTTCTGTCAGATATGCGCCAAAAAACTGAAACAACTTTTGGCTCATTCATTAAGGCCTTGAATAAGCGTGCGCAATGGGCAGTCTGTGGGCCAAAAGGCACACAGTTTAGACCAGCTAAAAGCAGGTCTAAAAGTAGAACAGTCTTAGGCTACATTCGCACGAACATATGGGGGACGTATATATGGCCGACATATATACAGCAGATATACGTCCCCCATACATCACAATGGGTGCACGTGTGGCACCATACCGCTCCATACCCCATAGAAAGATAGGACATGTCCTATCTCTCTCCGGAATACGGCACAGTGTGCCATATATTCTTATGGAGAGGGGTGGGGTCGAGCGGCACCCTCCTCTCTCCCCACGGTACGGCGGGCGATAGCAGTGTCAATATAGCCTTAATCTGTGACAGATTCATCATCACAATGCGGCAGTAGACTAGTGTTGTCGAGCTCTGCACTTCATTAATGAAGCAGTTTCAGATGAAACGGTAAACAGTACCTAGTACAAATACATAGATTATACGGCATCTTTTGTGAATTATCTATGTATATGATATGTGAAATAATCTGGATGAGTATATCAATAAATGTAAGCATGATTTCTTCTATACTATTTTGAGAGCGATCATCATTTAATTTACCTCTGCTCTTACCTCAAGAACATGAATGTTCTTATGTAATATAAAGAAGTTAGCATAAACTGTGACTTTGTACTTTATCCACAGATACAGAATTATTTTCTTATTGGATGAGGTCCGACTGCAGGGGTTCAATTGCCATAAATAAATGAGGCAGCATCCTTCATTCTATTCATTCTCTATGGGACTTTCGGAGATAGCCAAGTACAGTCCTATAAGTTTGCAACTTGAGGCGACCTCCTTATTACCCATATATAGGAACATATATTGTAAACTTTTTGGTCTTCGATTTGATCACATGTGATTATAAATATTTTTAGGTTATAACCAGTCTTATGGTGATTGAAGTTCATGGTAGGATCCACTTAAATAGATGTAAGTTAAATCCTGAAAAAAATAAGAAGTAAAAGATAAATATGGCATTAAATGATTAATCGGTAATTTGTACCTACACAAGGGCACATGGTGGGAATTTATTAAGACTGCTGTTTTGAACTTCAGACTTCAATGGCCTAATGACCTAATGGAAACCTAGTGAATACTGTAGCAGAAAGAAATACCTGTTAAAGGGAACCTGTCACAATGTATTCTGCAGGCAGCATGTTATGGAGCATATGGAACTGAAAAGATCAATATTTAGGCTTGTGGAAAAGATTAAATTTTCTCGTCTTTGTCAGAGCCTGGGCCAACAAAAGAATCATCAGGCAAGCCCTATCCTCAGTCAGAGGGATGGTCCTAACAGTGATTGACAGTTATCTCTGTATGCACTACTATAGAGGAGAATCAGTAAGGACCACCCCATGACTCATTTAACAGTTTAAAGTGTAAAACATCTGAGATATAAACGATGAAATGACAAGTTATACAAAATCTTTTACACATAAAATACTGCCTGCAAATTGGACTGCATTTTGCAGCTTGCTGCAACTGCGCTGTATAATCACCTCCTAATCACCTGGCATAGTTTATACCAGGACATGAATATAAGCCTCAGGATCGAGATTCTGGATTGAATCTTCTTCTACCCAACTTTGTACTCACTGCTAGTGCGATGTGGTTAACTTTTTAGATGGTGTGGTCATAGAGACTGTATCATCTAAAGAAGTTTTTTTTTGCAGAGATAGGTTATTTGCTCACCTCTGCCTGCCCCACGCATGGCATGTGATGGAGGACAGCTGGGGGCCTAGTAAAGATCCCCAGGTCTGTCCTCATCATTTACCGATTAGTCCCTGCCAGAGGCATTTTGGCAATTTTGATGTTTTCTTACATTACAGGGTTTACTTTAAAATCTTAGAAGTACAGGCATTTTCAGCCACAACTATACCAAGTATTTGTATTTTTATATTATTATAATTATTATATTATTATTCTTTAGTTTTATATGTAAAAAAGGGAATGATCTCAAATTCTTTGCCTGTTTTATATATTTAAAAAAAAACTTTCTTTAGTTTATATTTATAGTCTCCCTAGGGGACTCATTAGTTAAGATCATATTCCACTTGTGCAGCATAGTACTTTTATATTGGCTGGTTGTAAAGGCTTTAAGAACCTTCATGATCCCACTGTCACATGACCTGAATGAGTGCCAGCTAACATTCAAATTGTCATTTGAAGCTTCTTAATGAAAGTAAATATGTGGATCATCTATGGTTGTGCCAGGGACAGATTTGTTGCTGTTCCTAAGAGCACCGGGGGCTGCACCTATCTTCAGCGGTGTCGCATTTTTTAAAATTATCCCCCTGGAAGTGCTTTGTTATAGAAATGTTGGCCTCAATATAGTCATACACTTACTTATAACAGGCAACCACTGGCATAAGTAAAATTTCAATAGACCTAACACACTGATTCAAATAAGAGAATTGCTTACATCCAATGCTCACTTTCTAAAGATCAGGATCTGGTACTTACTGTGTAAGGGTGTTCATCCTCTTGGATACATTCATTGTTTTCATTCTGTAAAATAAGGAAAGTAATTATTTCATATAATCTGCCATACAGCAGATAGAAAATTAGTGCAGGTCCTATTCCAGCCCACGTCCATGGAATCACTGTTAGGGTCCGGTGATACCACGTGTCTAACCCTCCGTCTCTTGTCTTCTTCTCTAATAAGTATCCCTCTTGTCTGGGCTGTCAGTTTTGGTGGCAGACCATGTCTTACAATCAGTAATGCCATTTTACTTATATTTACAAATCAATTCAATAGTGCTCCATGAAGATTTGGTTGCATTGCCTAGGGATATCTGATTCACACTTTTAGTGGGCTTGGTGTTGTCTGGAGTGGTGGCGAGTGTTGATGAAGAGCAAATGTCTGTGATGGGTTTGTTTGTTTACTTTATTTTGTGCTGTAACTACTGTTATATTAGTGCCATCGACTGTACTCCATTCTCTTTGCCAGAAAGGACATTAAAGTTTGTGACTCTTTCCTGGGGATATGCAATCCTCTGTATATGATATTCTGGGCACCTCTCCTCCTCTCTTTTGTTACACAGATAACACTAATATCTGCCCTTCTTTCTTTGTTTTACTACACTTTGTTGTGCTACATTTATAAATGTAGCTTTGTTATCACCCTCTGTGGTCATTCCACAGATAATAGTTTTGAGTTAGAAATGGATTCTCTATTCCTGGAGTCACTGACTGGGATTGAGGAACAAATAAAACAGGGGAGACATTTTACTTCAATATTCTGTGTAGAAAACATCTGTATCCACAGATCTGAACACTGTAACATGACCTGCCCCTCCTCCCTTACAGAGGGAGCAGCAGCCCCTCCCCCTAGAGTTCATAGAGTTTTTACAAAACGGTTTCACAGGGCTTAACAGCACAGCCAGGGGAAGCAGCTACTTGAGGAATAGGCCAAACTGAGTAGGATAGCAAGGTTATAGGTAATCAAGATATTGGGGCACATTTACATACCCGGGCCACTGGAGTTCACCGAAAGTGCATTATCCGACTCCAATGCACTGTGCCGCGATTCACTAAGATCATGCGCCCAATATCCTGCATGTGCTCCTTCCCCACTTAGGTTCGATGGAGTTCACATTCTTTTAAGTGGTGCATGTAAGTGCTTTGGCTTGCAACACAATTTGAATGTTAAATCCCGCGCTCAGTCTGAATCAGTCGGAGCATCCAACGGCACGCCCCTTAAATTGTGTCACATGGAAGCCAGTGCAGCTGCGCCAAAATCCCAGTGCAGACACTTCTTAAATACCTGTGCAAGCCGTGCAATCCCCAAAAAAGGCGCACAGTCCCTTAGTAAATGAGCCCCAATAGATAAAGAGCTATTTGATTTATGAAAAAATATCCAAGTTGCACTTTAATGCCTTTTTTGGATATTTGCCCCTTTGGTTAAATTATATATAAATGGCATTGCTCTCAGTGGATCTCTTACCCCTTCCCCACTCCATAACGTTTAGTGTAATTGTACATTTTTGTGAACTTCTATCTATTTTGCAAGTAAGGCAGAATTCAGAAGAGTTTTCAGCATGAATGTCTGTTTATCAAGGAAAGAGAAAGTGCTAGTCCCCTAAAATAGGACATCCCCCAAAAATAAGGCCTAGTACAATTTTGTTCAATCTTAGAAATATTAGGCCTCCCCTGAAAATAAGACCTAGTGGCAGTCATTGCAGCAGCTCCCCCCAAGCTGCATATTAGTTTTTTTAGATGCTGCAATAGGTTGTGACATGGGTGAAGAATTGCGGAATAAAATTACTGACTGTTGCAGGACAAATACACTACAAGCAGCTACATGGACTTGAAGTGGTCATTTAAGGAAAGTGCTGTTGCTAAACATGAGAGATTGGGGCCAAATATTCCAATAATTCAGAGTTTGGAGAGTTATCAGGATGTTTTAGAAGATGATTTTTTGTTCACCAATAAATGTAAGTTCTTGTTCCCCTGAAAATAAGACCTAGTGCCTCTTCAGGAGAAAAATTGAATTTAAGACACTGTCTTACTTTTGGGGAAACAGGGTATATGGCGATAGAAGTATTTTCCTCTGATACAGTTTCTTAAATTCACATGTACCATTGATTTATGCAAATTGTAAAAAGTTAGTGAACATTTAAAACTATTTTCAACTGACCTGGTAAACCGTAGGTGCTGGAATTGAGGGCAGTCTTCTGTTGATATTTTTGTGCGGCTTGAAAGACATGTCTTCATCTATAAAAAAAAAAAATGTATTGACCATATTATTTCTTACAGTGCACTTTGCAAATGTCTGGTTTTGTGAGGACAAGGCTGTTAACAGTTCCACGAGGGGTTGTTTTTTTGTGACACATATTAGGGAATATAAAACATAATGAAAATTATTTATTAAAAAAAACAATTCCACATTCATTTAATATTAATAGTATTTAATATTCCATGCCATGTACTTGCAGGAAAACAATTCCAAATGGAGTGAAATTGGTGAAAAAATGCATACGTGACGTTTTCTTATGGGCTTGGACTTTACTGCTTTCACTAAGCAAATGACATGTCTACTTTATTCTTTGGGTTGGTACGATCACGGGGATACCAAATTTATATAGGTTTTATAATGTTTTTTATACATTTGCAAAAATTAAAACCTCCTTTACAAAAAGTAGGTAGTGGTCTTAGCCTCACATCAGATGCTTCATGCTTATTTCATGTTTTTTTTATTGCTTGTATATTGACCAAGACTGGACATTCCGTATTCTTTTTTTATATTATTTTGTTTTTATATTCTTTTTGAACAATAGAATAAGTGTGATATTTCAGTTTTCTGGTTCACATTGGGGGAGATGTGTCTTTTTGGCACAGTGCACATCTGATAAATATGGCCTAGTGTAAGGCTATCGCATCCTTCTTTGCAACTTCTATTATTTGTTCTTTCTGTAAGGCAGTCTTATCCCAGGAGGGTCAGAGTCCACAGATCTGACTTCATGCAGCCCAGTAGCTGCTGAAGTACCGTAAATGGCAGGAAGTAGAGGTGAAGGATTCCTATCCCTACCCTCCTGGTGTCTCCTCTGAACTGCTGGATCAGGTGTGTACTGTGGGATATGTGCACTTTTATATACATATTATGCTGTACCATGTGTGGGATAATATGTATATAATGGTGCACATCCTCCATTTTTTAGTGTGTCAGGTCAGGTGACCAGACCCTCTGACACCCTTCCTCCCAACAGTACCGTTTTATGAGCGCATTCCTGCCACCTCGGGCCATTCGGAGTTTGTCCTGCGAGGCGAGATCAGCCCCTGCTACCTCCTTACTTGTGCTTCTTCATGACTGCATGGGGGCCACAGGAAGAAGAGGAGGGTGCCAGCGAAGGAGGATAGAGGACAGGAGGCCATGGGAGGAGGCTGTGGGACAGGAGGCTACAGGAGGTATCTGGAGGACAGGAGGAGGCCACAGGAGGGGGCTGAAGGACAGGAGGCCACAGTAAGAGGAGGATAGAGGAAAAGAGGAGGCCACAGGAGGAGGCTGGAGGACAAGAGGCCACAGGAGGAGGCTGCAGGACAGGAGGCCACAGGAGGAGGCTGGAGACTACAGAAAGAGGCTGCAGGACAGGAGGCCACAGAAAGAGGCTGGAGGATAGGAGGAGGCTGCAGGATAGGAGGCCACAAGAGGAGGTTGGAGTACAGTGGGCTACAGGAAGAGACTTGAGGACAGGAGGCTGGAGGACAAGGGGCCACAGGAAAAGGCCAGAGGATAGGAGGCTACAGGAGTAGGCTGTAGGACAGGAGGCCATGTGGGGAGGCTGGAGGACAAAGGGGCCACAGGAGGAGACTAAAGGACAGGAGGCCACAGGAGGAGGCTGCAGGTCAGGTGGCAACAGTAGAGGCCTGGGGTACAGGGGCCACAGGAGAAGGTTGGAGGACAGGGAACCACAGAATGACAAGAGGAGGCTGGAGGACAGGATGAGGCTTCAGGACAGGGGGCCACAGGAGTAGGCTGTTGGACAGGAGAAAGCTAGTGGTCAGGAGGTAACTGGAGCACAGGGGACTACAGGAGGAGGCTGGAGGACAGAGAGCCACAGTATGAGGAGGCTGGAGGAAAGGAGGTGCTGGAGGACAGGGGGACACAGGAGGAGGCTGGAGAACCGGGTGGCCACAGGAGGAGGCTGGAGGATAGGAGGAGGCTGAAGGACAGGGCGGCACACAAGGATGCTGGAGGACAGGAGGCGGCTGGAGCACAGGGGGGCTATAGGAGGAGGCTGGAGGACAGGGGGACACAGAAATAGGAAGATAAAGAACAGGGGACACACCATGTGAGGAGTGGTGGGGTCGGAGCAGGGCCGGATTGTAGGGGGGACACTCGGGACGCACGACCAGTGGCCCACACCACTGCTCCCGAGGTCATGTGCTGCAGATGTTCCCACAACTTCAGTCTATGGCAGAGGAAGGGAAGGAGGTTGGCATGCATCGGTGGAACGATGGAAGGTGAGTACAATTATATTATTTTACCTAGGACTGTATATAGTTATAATGGGAGTCTGTACTGTATATACACTCACCGGCCACTTTATTAGGTACACCTGTCCAACTGCTCGTTAACACTTAATTTCTAATCAGCCAATCACATGGCGGCAACTCAGTGCATTTAGGCATGTAGACATGGTCAAGACAATCTCCTGCAGTTCAAACCGAGCATCAGTATGGGGAAGAAAGGTGATTTGAGTGCCTTTGAAAGTGGCATGGTTGTTGGTGCCAGAAGGGCTGGTCTGAGTAACTGCTGATCTACTGGGATTTTCACACACAACCATCTCTAGGGTTTACAGAGAATGGTCCAAAAAAGAAAAAACATCCAGTGAGCGGCAGTTCTGTGGGTGGAAATGCCTTGTTGATGCCAGAGGTCAGAGGAGAATGGGTAGACTGGTTCGAGCTGATAGAAAGGCAACAGTGACTCAAATCGCCACCCGTTACAACCAAGGTAGGCAGAAGAGCATCTCTGAACACACAGTACGTCGAACTTTGAGGCAGATGGGCTACAGCAGCAGAAGACCAAACTGGGTGCCACTCCTTTCAGCTAAGAACAGGAAACTGAGGCTACAATTTGCACAAGCTCATCGAAATTGGACAGTAGAAGATTGGAAAAACGTTGCCTGGTCTGATGAGTCTCGATTTCTGCTGCGACATTCGGATGGTAGGGTCAGAATTTGGCGTCAACAACATGAAAGCATGGATCCATCCTGCCTTGTATCAACGGTTCAGGCTGGTGGTGGTGGTGTCATGGTGTGGGGAATATTTTCTTGGCACTCTTTGGGCCCCTTGGTACCAATTGAGCATCGTTGCAACGCCACAGCCTACCTGAGTATTGTTGCTGACCATGTCCATCCCTTTATGACCACAATGTACCCAACATCTGATGGCTACTTTCAGCAGGATAATGCACCATGTCATAAAGCTGGAATCATCTCAGACTGGTTTCTTGAACATGACAATGAGTTCACTGTACTCAAATGGCCTCCACAGTCACCAGATCTCAATCCAATAGAGCACCTTTGGGATGTGGTGGAACGGGAGATTCGCATCATGGATGTGCAGCCGACAAATCTGCGGCAACTGTGTGATGCCATCATGTCAATATGGACTAAAATCTCTGAGGAATGCTTCCAGCACCTTGTTGAATCTATGCCACGAAGAATTGAGGCAGTTCTGAAGGCAAAAGGGGGTCCAACCTGTTACTAGCATGGTGTACCTAATAAAGTGGCCGGTGAGTGTAGTTAGTTATTATAGGGGGATTTATATATCGGTAGTTAGAGGGGACTGTATATAGTTATTATAGGGGGTGTATATAGTTATTATAGGGGACTCCATATATAGTTATTATGGGGTACTTTATATATAGTTATTATAGGGGGACTGTATTTAGTTATAGGGGGGATGTACATAGTTATTATAGGAGGACAGTATATTGTTATAGGGAGTCTGTATATAGTTATTATAGGGGGCTGGATATAGTTATTATAATTGTAAACAGTGATTGCAGTGGGGCTGTATATAGTGATTACGGGGGCTGTATACAGTGATTGCTGGGAGAGCTGTATATAGTGATTGCCGGCGGCCCTATATATTGTGATTACTGGGAGCTATATACAGTAATTGCGGGGGTGGGGGGGGGGCTGTATACAGTGATTGCTGGTGGAACTGTATATAGTGATTGCTGGGGGCTGTATATAGTGATTGCTGGGGGGCTGTATATAGTGATTACTGGGCAGCTGTATACAGTGATTGCATGGGGTTGTGTATAGTGATTACTGAGGGAGCTGTATATAGTGATTGCTGGGGGGCTGTATATAGTGATTGCTAGGGGGTTTATATAGTGATTTGTGGGGGCTGTATACTGTGATTGCTGGGGGAGCTGTATATAGTGATTGCTGGGGGGCTGTATATAGTGATTACTGGGGGAACTGTATATAGTGATTGCTGGGGGGCTGTATATAGTGACTGCTGGGATCTGTATACTGTGATTGCTGGTGGAGCTGTATACAGTGATTGCTGGGGGGCTGTATACAGTCATTCCTGGGGGTGCTGTATACAGTGATTGCTGGGGGTGCTGTATACAGTGATTGCTGGGGGGCTGTATACAGTGATTGCTGGGGGAGCTGTATACAGTGATTGCTGGGGGAGCTGTATATAGTGATTGCTGGGGGGCTGTATACAGTGATTGCTGGGGGGGGGCTGTATAAAGTGAATACTGGAGGCTGTATATAGTGATTACTGGGGGCTGTATATAGTGATTACTGGGGAGGCTGTATATAGTTATTGCTGGGGAGCAGTATATAGCGATTGCTGTCCCCTGTCTGGACTACATTCAATGGGGGCCCCCACCATATTTTGCACCCAGGGGCCCCCACCAACCTTTATCCAGCCCTGGTGGTAAATTTTCTTTAACTTATCTTTGGAACAGTAGGATCTAGTTTAAACCTTTGGTGTATTGTCCGTGGACTATGTGGACTACAGCAAAATTATTTCAGGTAAGAAACATTTTGTTATAATTACCATGTGGGTTGAAAGGAGTTGTCATGTTTCATACTCACTTGGTGACGATAAAGTTGGCTTTTCATGTATAGAATCTGGGGTCTCTTGTGATTTATTACAGCCTCTTCTTCTATGCCAAATAAGAGAGGCAGCCACAACCAAAATCACTGCAACTACTGATCCAATTATAACACCTATTATAAGAGGAGTGTTCCCATCTGCAACAAAAGGAGAAGGTAATTTATACATAAATTTACATACATTTACTGCATAAATGTTAAAGCAGTATTCCCATCTCAGACAGTTATCTGATAGCTGGGAATATCAATGCAGCTATGGTCAGATGCAGAGCCGGATCATCATTGGCGCTCTTGGAGCGCCAGCGCCGGGCCCCCGGATGCAAATTTATTGATTGGGGGCCCCCGGGCTGGCGCTCCAATGATCCGGCTCCTGCTGTGGCCCCCGGTAGGCCTCGACCATCGGCAGTCGGGCAGGGGCCTCCGTCCGTCCGGACCGGAAGCTCCTGCCCGTCACTATATAGTGCTCGATGCGGCCATTTCCGGCCGCTCGAGCACTATTACTGGAGCGATGTGGCCGGAAGACAACCCCGGCGCACATCGCTCCATGAACTGGGATGCGCGGCCGCGTGATGACGTCACCACGCGGCCGCGCACCCCTTCCTTCCCGGACGCGGCAAGAAGAAGCAAGACACGGGACCTGAGGTGAGTAAAATGTTTGTTTTTTTTTTATCAAACAGTATTAAAAGATGGTGGGGGCAGAAATATCTAAAATAATTAATTTGTCGTGGGCAGCACATTAAATAGTTAATTGTGTGTGTGGGGGGCAGCAGCATATTAAATAGTTTATTATGGGGGGGGCAGCATATTAAATAGTTAATGGTGGGGGGGCAGCATATTGAATAGTTAATGGTGGGGGGGGGCAGCATATTAAATAGTTAATGGTGGGGGGGCAGTATATAAAATAGTTAATTGTGGGGGGGGGGGGGGAGCATATAAAATAATTAATTGTGGGGGGGCCAGCATAAAAAATCTTTTATTATGGGGGGCGGCATATTAAATAGTTTATTATGGGGGCATTAAGTAGTTAATTCTGGGAGGGGCAGCATATTAAATAGTTAATTGTGTGTGTGGGGGGGGGGGTAGAATATTAACTCCCTCACGCTCTGAGGTTTACATGTATGGCACAGAGGTGCGGCGCCACCATCTTTATTCCTATCATCGGTTGCCATAATAGCCTTGGGTCTTCATCAGACCCAAGGCTGCATGGCATCTGCAGTTTCGTTACAATGTACCAGTGGCTCATTGTAATGAATACTTTATAAAAATGCCATAAACTGCAATACATATACAGTAGTATTGTAGTATATGGTAGGAATGATAACACCATCGAGGGTTAAAGTACTCTAAAAAGTAGTAAAAAAAAAAAAAGTATAAAAAACAAATCCCCCCCTTCCCTAGAACTGATATTAAATTTAAAGGGGTTGTCCGAGTTTTCAAAAAAAACTATATGTGGCCGGGAGCGGGATGACTAAAACAATAAAGCTGTGCTTACCTTCCGGTGCCCTCCGGTATCCAGCGCTGCTGTTGCTCCGGTCCGGGCGCCATGTAAACAAACATGGCCGCCATAGCAGCGCTGGATTCAGCTTCCGGCCGGACCCGACAACCTTCCGGCCCCCATACACAATGCTGTGTACAGGGACGGATATGCGTACCCGGCCACGGCCGGCCGGAAGCTGAATGCAGCGCTGCTCCGGCGGCCATGTTTGTTTACATGGCGCCCGGACCGGAGCAACAGCAACGCTGGATACGGGAGGGCACCGGAAGGTAAGTACAGCTTTATTGTTTTAGTCAGCCCGCTCCCGGCCACATATAGTTCTTTTTTTTTTAAACTCGGACAACCCCTTTAATAAACAGTAAAAATCACAAACACATTAGGGATTGCGCATCTCAAAATATCTGATCTATCAAAATAAAAAAACGGTTATTGCTGGTGTTGAACCACATTACTGAAAATAGCGCCCAAATATCCGAAACGCAACTTTTACACAATTTTACATCACATAAAAAATGTAATAAAAACTGATCAAAATGTCGCACAGCCCTCAAAATGGTAGCAATGAAAACGTCAGCTCATGACTCCGCACACATCTCAGTACCTTATACACTCAAGTATAAGCCAACCCTTATATAGCCAGCAACTGAACCTGATATAGCCTTCCTCCTGCCCCGTATACAGCCAGCCAGCCCCCATATATACCCAGCACCTGCCCCCGATATATAGCCTGCCCCTGCCTCCGTATATAGCCAGCTCCTGCCATTGTATAGCCTTCCTCCTGCCCCGTATACAGCCAGCCAGCCCCCATATATACCCAGCACCTGCCCCCGATATAGCCTGCCCCTGCCTCCGTATATAGCCAGCTCCTGCCATTGTATAGCCTTCCTCCTGCCCCGTATATATAACCAGATCCTGCCCTTATATAGCCTTCCTCCTGCACCTGTATACAGCCAGCCAGCCCCCATATATACCCAGCACCTGCCCCCAATATAGCCTGCCCCTGCCTCCGTATATAGCCAGCTCCTGCCCTTGTATAGCCTTCCTCCTGCCTGTACATATAACCAGATCCTTCCCCCGTTTAGCCTTCCTCCTGCCCTTATATAGCCAGCTCCTGCCCCTATAAAGCCTTCCTCCTGCCCCAGTATATAGCCAGCTCCTGCCCCGTATATAGCCAGCTCCTGCCCCTATATAGCCTTCCTCCTGCCCCCGTATATAGCCAGCTCCTGCCCCTATATAGCCTTCCTCCTGCCCCAGTATATAGCCAGCTCCTGCCCCGTATATAGCCAGCTCCTGCCCCTATATAGCCTTCCTCCTGCCCCCGTATATAGCCAGCTCCTGCCCCTATATAGCCTTCCTCCTGCCCCTGTATATAGCCAGCTCCTGCCCCTATATAGCCTTCTTCCTGCCCCCGTATATAGCCTTCCTCCTGCCCCCGTATATAGCCTTCCTCCTGCCCCCGTATATAGCCTTCCTCCTGCCCCGTATATAGCCTTCCTCCTGCCCCCGTATATAGCCAGCTCTTGCCCCCGTATATAGCCTTCCTCCTGCCCCCGTATATAGACTTCCTCCAGCCCCCGTATATAGCCAGCTCCTGCCCCCGTATATATCCTTCCTCCTGCCCCCGTATATATCCTTCCTCCTGCCCCCGTATATTTCCTTCCTCCTGCCCCCGTATATAGCCAGCTCCTGCCCCCGTATATATAGCCAGCTCCTGCCACCGTATATATAGCCAGCTCCTGCCCCCGAATATAGCCAGCTCCTGCCCCCGTATATATCCTTCCTCCTGCCCCCGTATATATCCTTCCTCCTGCCCCCGTATATTTCCTTCCTCCTGCCCCCGTATATAGCCAGCTCCTGCCACCGTATATATAGCCAGCTCCTGCCCCCGAATATAGCCAGCTCCTGCCCCCGAATATAGCCAGCTCCTGCCCCCGTATATATAGCCAGCTCCTGCCCCCGAATATAGCCAGCTCCTGCCCCTTGTAGCACTCAAAAAAAGAAAGTCTTTTTTTTTTTATTGACTCGAGTATAAGCTGAGTTTGAGGTTTTAGCACATTTTTTGTGCTGAAAAACTTGGCTTATACTCGTGATGAGGTTTTAATTTTTTAAGATGTATTAAAACTCAATAAAACCTGTATAAATGTAGTTTCCCTGTGATCTTACTGAACCAAAGAGTAAAGTGTACAAAATTCATTTGGGGGCCCAGTATACTGCATAATTAATGGAGGGGGCAGAATATAAAATAGTTTAGAGGAAGCCAGTGTATGAAATTTATTGGGGGTGAGGCCCAGTATGTAAAATAGTTCACAGGGTGGGGTGAGGGGGCAGTATATTAAATAACTAAATAGGGGGGGGCAGTATATTAAATAATTAAATTAGAAGGTCCAGTCTCTAAAATTCAAGTGGCACCCCAGTATATTAGAAAGGGCCATAAATCGGTAAATTACTTCATTAAAGGGGGCAATATATAAATGAAGTCATGGGGGAACCATATATTGTGTAACTGGTGGGTGACATAAAATTAGGGGTACAGTATTACTCAGGGTCTGTAGTATAGTAATATATGCAGGGAACACAGAGGTTTTATTGTGGGGTATATTTGGGGGGGGGGGCATATTTCTGTTATCCAGGTGACATTATACTGTGAGTAACTGTGGTATTTTTAGGGGAACAGTGTGGGGTATGCGCTGCCAGGAGCAAAAGACATCTGGTGGAAGATTCTTCAGCCATAAGTTACGTCGATTCTGGCCCTGACGGAGAAGAAGTAGAAGTCACCTGTGAGGTACTAGATGCCACTTCTGCAGTGCCGGTAATGTATTAACTGACTAACCTTCTAGTGTGAGACATCTCTCAGCTTGTACTGTACATGTCCTGTTATATTCCTAGTGTCTATAGTGAGCCAGCATTGTGGTGTGGGGTTATTGTCATCAGTTATTGTTATGGTTTTCAGTGTTTTCTTATTTATCAAGCTTGATAAAGGCTCCCTGAGAGCCAAAACATCGCTCTACTTTATTGTACTCTTGCTTAAACATGGAATAAAGAAGACTACTTGTTTCACCTTACATTGGATATTTTGGAGTGGGTGTGAGGGGTATATATGATATGTGGGGGTACAGTGTGGTCAGTTGTGGTGTGAGTGGTATATATGATATACGTGGAGCACAGTGTGGACAGTTGTGGTGTGAGGGGTATATATGATATATGTGGGAGCACAGTGTGGACAGTTGTGGTGTGAGGGGTATATATGATATATGGGGCACAGTGTGGTCAGTTGTGGTGTGAGGGGTATATATGATATATGTGGGGGTACAGTGTGGTCAGTTGTGGTGTGAGGGGTATATATGATATATGTGGAGCACAGTGTGGACAGTTGTGGTGTGAGGGGTATATATGATATATGTGGAGCACAGTGTGGACAGTTGTGGTGTGAGGGGTATATATGATATATGTGGGAGCACAGTGTGGACAGTTGTGGTGTGAGGGGTATATATGATATATGTGGGGGTACAGTGTGGTCAGTTGTGGTGTGAGGGGTATATATGATATATGTGGGGCACAATGGGGTCAGTTGTGGTGTGAGCTGTATATATGATATATGTGGGGGCACAGTGTGGTCAGTTGTGGCGTGAGGGGTATATATGATATATGTGGGGCACAATGGGGTCAGTTGTGGTGTGAGGGGTATATATGAAATATGTGGAGCACAGTGTGGACAGTTGTGGTGTGAGGGGTATATATGATATATGTGGGGGCACAGTGTGGTCAGTTGTGGTGTGAGGGGTATATATGATATATGTGGGAGCACAGTGTGGACAGTTGTGGTGTGAGGGGTATATATGATATATGTGGGGGTACAGTGTGGTCAGTTGTGGTGTGAGGGGTATATATGATATATGTGGGGGTACAGTGTGGTCAGTTGTGGTGTGAGGGGTATATATGATATATGTGGGGCACAATGGGGTCAGTTGTGGTGTGAGCGGTATATATGATATATGTGGGGGCACAGTGTGGTCAGTTGTGGCGTGAGGGGTATATATGATATATGTGGGGCACAATGGGGTCAGTTGTGGTGTGAGGGGTATATATGATATATGTGGGGGCACAGTGTGGTCAGGTGTGGTGTTAGGGGAATATAGGATAAATGTGGGGGCACATTGTGGTCAGTTGTGGTGTGAGGGGTATATATGATATATGTGGGGGCACAGTGTGGTCAGTTGTGGTGTGAGGGGTATATATGATATATGTGGAGGCACAGTGTGGTCAGTTGTGGTGTGAGGGGTATATATGTTATATGTGGGGGCACAGTGTGGTCAGTTGTGGTGTGAGGGGTATATATGATATATGTGGGAGCACAGTGTGGACAGTTGTGGTGTGAGGGGTATATATGATATATGTGGGGGTACAGTGTGGTCAGTTGTGGTGTGAGGGGTATATATGATATATGTGGAGGCACAGTGTGGTCAGTTGTGGTGTGAGGGGTATATATGATATATGTGGGGGCACAGTGTGGTCAGTTGTGGTGTGAGGGGTATATATGATATATGTGGGCTAAAGTGTGGTCAGTTGTGATGTGAGGAGTATATATATGATATATGTGGGGGCACAGTGTGGTCAGTTGTGGTGTGAGGGGTATATATGATATATGTGGGGCACAGTGTGGACAGTTGTGGTGTGAGGGGTATATATGATATATGTGGGGGTACAGTGTGGCCAGTTGTGGTGTGAGGGGTATATATGATATATGTGGTGGTACAGTGTGGTCAGTTGTGGTGTGAGGGGTATATATGATATATGTGGGGGTACAGTGTGGCCAGTTGTGGTGTGAGGGGTATATATGATATATGTGGTGGTACAGTGTGGTCAGTTGTGGTGTGAGGGGTATATATGATATATGTGGGGGCACAGTGTGGTCAGTTGTGGTGTGAGGGGTATATATGATATATGTGGGCTAAAGTGTGGTCAGTTGTGATGTGAGGAGTATATATATGATATATGTGGGGGCACAGTGTGGTCAGTTGTAGTGTGAGGGGTATATATGATATATGTGGGGGCACAGTGTGGTCAGTTGTGGTGTGAGTGGTATATATGATATATGTGGGGGCACGATATGGTCAGTTGTGGTGTGAGGGGTATATATGATATATGTGGGGGTACAGTGTGGTCAGTTGTGGTGTGAGGGGTATATATGATATATGTGGGGGTTACAGTGTGATCAGTTGAGGTGTGAGGGGTATATATGATATATGTGGGGGCACAGTGTGGTCAGTTGTGGTGTGAGGGTTATATATGATATATGTGGGGGCGCAGTGTGGTCAGTTGTGGTGTGAGGGGTATATATGATATATGTGGGAGCACAGTGTGGTCAGTTGTGGTGTGAGGGTTATATATGATATATGTGGGGGTGCAGTGTGGTCAGTTGTGGTGTGAGCGGTATATATGATATATGTGGGGGTACAGTGTGGTCAGTTGTGGTGTGAGGGGTATATATGATATATGTGGGGGTACAGTGTGGTCAGTTGTGGTGTGAGGGGTATATATGATATATGTGGGGCACAATGGGGTCAGTTGTGGTGTGAGCGGTATATATGATATATGTGGGGGCACAGTGTGGTCAGTTGTGGCGTGAGGGGTATATATGATATATGTGGGGCACAATGGGGTCAGTTGTGGTGTGAGGGGTATATATGATATATGTGGGGGCACAGTGTGGTCAGGTGTGGTGTTAGGGGAATATAGGATAAATGTGGGGGCACATTGTGGTCAGTTGTGGTGTGAGGGGTATATATGATATATGTGGGGGCACAGTGTGGTCAGTTGTGGTGTGAGGGGTATATATGATATATGTGGAGGCACAGTGTGGTCAGTTGTGGTGTGAGGGGTATATATGTTATATGTGGGGGCACAGTGTGGTCAGTTGTGGTGTGAGGGGTATATATGATATATGTGGGAGCACAGTGTGGACAGTTGTGGTGTGAGGGGTATATATGATATATGTGGGGGTACAGTGTGGTCAGTTGTGGTGTGAGGGGTATATATGATATATGTGGAGGCACAGTGTGGTCAGTTGTGGTGTGAGGGGTATATATGATATATGTGGGGGCACAGTGTGGTCAGTTGTGGTGTGAGGGGTATATATGATATATGTGGGCTAAAGTGTGGTCAGTTGTGATGTGAGGAGTATATATATGATATATGTGGGGGCACAGTGTGGTCAGTTGTGGTGTGAGGGGTATATATGATATATGTGGGGCACAGTGTGGACAGTTGTGGTGTGAGGGGTATATATGATATATGTGGGGGTACAGTGTGGCCAGTTGTGGTGTGAGGGGTATATATGATATATGTGGTGGTACAGTGTGGTCTGTTGTGGTGTGAGGGGTATATATGATATATGTGGGGGTACAGTGTGGCCAGTTGTGGTGTGAGGGGTATATATGATATATGTGGTGGTACAGTGTGGTCAGTTGTGGTGTGAGGGGTATATATGATATATGTGGGGGCACAGTGTGGTCAGTTGTGGTGTGAGGGGTATATATGATATATGTGGGCTAAAGTGTGGTCAGTTGTGATGTGAGGAGTATATATATGATATATGTGGGGGCACAGTGTGGTCAGTTGTAGTGTGAGGGGTATATATGATATATGTGGGGGCACAGTGTGGTCAGTTGTGGTGTGAGGGGTATATATGATATATGTGGGGGCACGATATGGTCAGTTGTGGTGTGAGGGGTATATATGATATATGTGGGGGTACAGTGTGGTCAGTTGTGGTGTGAGGGGTATATATGATATATGTGGGGGTTACAGTGTGATCAGTTGAGGTGTGAGGGGTATATATGATATATGTGGGGGCACAGTGTGGTCAGTTGTGGTGTGAGGGTTATATATGATATATGTGGGGGCGCAGTGTGGTCAGTTGTGGTGTGAGGGGTATATATGATATATGTGGGAGCACAGTGTGGTCAGTTGTGGTGTGAGGGTTATATATGATATATGTGGGGGTGCAGTGTGGTCAGTTGTGGTGTGAGCGGTATATATGATATATGTGGGAGCACAGTGTGGTCAGTTGTGGTGTGAGGGTTATATATGATATATGTGGGGGTGCAGTGTGGTCAGTTGTGGTGTGAGGGATACTACTACTATATGGTCACTATATGCTGGTAGATACTGGTCTGCGTGTGTAGGTTATTATGTAGTATTGCAGTATTATCCAGTCATTATGTAGTGGTGATAATCAGGATGTAATGTTATTATTTGGGCCCTGTACAGAGGTGTCATTAGTGATATTGCACTTTGCTCGGTGGTGTTTGTATTATAACAATATAGCGGTAAAGATTATCAGTAAATGGAGTTTATAGTTGGTAAATTATTGGTAATACCGGTCACGTTGTGGTAATCCTGTGGGTCAGTTTCGAGGTATCCTTTGCAAATAGTAGCGCTATTGTTTGGAACTTTGGTCTTATGGTACTTTTATTTGGTAACAGTATTGTGGTATCATTATTCAGTAATAATATGGCGGGAGTATTTTTTAGTTTGTCATGGACCAAAATTGGAAATGGTTTAGTAAGTAGGAATTTATCTAAAACTAAAGATACCATTGTTTCTAATATCTCTAGAGCCTTGGAACTGTGTAACTATGTTATATCTTTTTACATATATTGTTATGGGAGGGGGCCCCGCATTGGCTAACGAGCTGGGGGGCCCCATCCTAAATGAGGTGCTCCATACCACTGGGACCCTTAATCTGGCCCTGGTCAGATGGAATACACCTTTTAGTTAGAACTGAAATTCAGTAATATCTGAGTTTTTTTTTTTATTATTTAAAGGCATAGAGGTGCATTGTGCGACAGAACTTGATGTTAATTCCCTTTGCTCCTGCCAGATATTCGGCTTCGAGTTATTCCAAGACTGCCAATAGTTATCAGTGGAGTTGTTTTTTTAAAATTTTAAATATTTTATTTTTTCTTATAATAACATACAGACCAAAAACTGAAAATATAAAAAAATCTTATAAATTAGACAAAGCCTTTTAACATTCAAAATAATCAATATCAAACATTATTAATTCCAAACAATGTTTAACGCACCTTGCCCACTACACAGCAGAACTGCATAGAACTTCAGTTTACACTGTTTTTGATAAATGTGGGCCTCTGGGGCACATTTGCTTGCGCCAGTTTTCTGGCAGACTTTGCACGTTCTTTTCAGGTGTTTAAGAAGCCACATTTGTGTCACATGCAGCCGTTTTGTGGCATGGCTGCATAATTCTTCATGCGACACAAATTTCTGCACTGAAATGGGCGTTCTAATGCTCAGTCGGACCTTGTGCCACATTTATCATGCAAAGTCTGACAGAAGTGTGTGGCACACCCTATGTTAAAGGTGCACCAAAAAAAGAAAGTGGTGCACTCTGTCGGGGCAGTGCAGGGAGCGCCAACCTGACCTCGGCACCTAACATTGGTGCCAATGGGAGCTGCCATCTTGGATGGCTGATCACAGTCCCCCTGTGACATCATCGCAGGGTGGTGATCAGTTGCCATTGCCGCCTACAGTGTCATAGAGTCTCATAGGCTTGCCTAATGAACTTTAACAGTGCCCGAATGGCGGTGAAATTGCAGCAGTATTACAGTATATACTATGAGCAAACAAACCCTGCAGTGTTCAAGAGAGTCTGAAAAAATATTTAAAAAATGTTTTTTAAATAACAGTTTTTTTTAAGTAAAAGTTAAATAACCTTCCTAGAACATTTTGAAAAATAAACAGTAAAAATCATAAACATGCTAGGTATCACCCCATCCCAAAATGCCCATCCTATTAAAGTATAAAAAGATTATTCCCAGCCATGAACACCATAAAGTAAAATAGTGCCCAAATGTCTGAATCGCCACTTTTTCGGCATTTTCCATCCATGATTATTTAAATTTAAAAAAAATAAAAAACAACTCCACTGATAACTTTTGGCTGTCTTGGAATAACTCTGCCGAATATCTGGCATGAGCAAAGGGAAGGGGTTAACATGTCCCAAATTGATATAAATTTAAACACCTGCACATACCGTAAAAAATGATAACTTGCATGATTAGGTCTGTACACCAAAGTGTGATAAAGTTATTGGCCTCTGAATTTGGCTAAATGCCAAATATTTTTTGTGTACAAAATATTTAATTAGTTTTTTTTAATCTACCAAAACTTTATAAAAACCTATATAAATGTATTATCCTTGTGATCGTATCAATCCAAAGAATAAAGACAAAGTACCTTTGGAGTGCAAAATTAAAGCCGTAAAAAAGAGCCCAAAAGTAAACACAGCAAATGTGTTATTTTTCTAAATTTCACAGCACTTAGAATTTCTTTCCAGCTTTCCAGTACATTGCTTGGAATATTAAATGGCACCACTAAAAAGTACACTTTGTCCCTCAGATAACAAGTCCTTACACATCTCTGTAAACATAAAAATAAAAAATGTATCACTTTTGGAATGAGGGGAGTTAAAAAACAAATGCAAAATCGAAAGGGCTGAGTCCTGTAAGGGTTAAAAATGCACCAAAAATGCACCCTTAGTTGAATGGGCATATTCATATCTGCAACTTTCTGCATCAGACCATGCAGAGAAAATCACAAAATGGATTACTTTTTACTGATTCTCACTAATCATTTACATCAGTGGTTCCGTGACAATAAATTGAAAGCAGATGGACACAATGGTGCAGATTTACTTATCCGGTCCATTCGCGATCCAGCGGCGCGTTCTCTGCTTCGGGTCCGGCCAGGATTCACTAAGGTAGTTCCTCCGACATCCACCAGGTGGCGCTGCTGCGCTAAAGTCCGCCGAAATGCACTCAAGTTCACCGGCCTATACCTAGTGAAGGTAAGTGCAAGTTTCGCGACACTTTTTTTCAAAAAATGCAGTGGTTTTTCCGAATCCGTCGGGTTTTTGTTCGCCCATGCCCCCCGATTTCCATCGCGTGCATGGCAGCGCCGATGCGCCACAATCCGATCGCGTGTGCCAAAATCCCGGGGCAATTCAGGGGAAATCGGCGCAAATCGGAAATATTCGGGTAACACGTCGGGAAAACGTGAATCGGGCCCTTAGTAAATTACTAGGAAACACTGTAAAAAAATGCGAACAATGATGTAAAATTATTTGTTATTTCCTCACTAAACATAGGCATGTCTGCCATTGCTGGTCTGAATATTGTCAAGGTCTGAAAGTTGTACACATTTCCTGCCCAACAGCGGCTTGATGGATCTTCCAGCATTACAGATATGGTCAAAACATAGGGGCAGATTTACTTACCCGGTCCATTCGCGATCCAGCTGCGCGTTCTCTGCGGTGGATTTGGGTCCGGGATTCACTAAGGTAGTTCCTCCGACGTCCACCAGGTGGCGCTGCTGCGCTGAAGTCCGCCGAAATGCACTCAAGTTCACTGGCCTATATCTAGTGAAGGTAAGTGCAAGTTTCGCAACACTTTTTTTTTTAAATGCAGCTGTGTTTCCAAATCCGTCGGGTTTTCTTTCGGCCACACCCCCTGGCGCCTCACATATTACCCATGGTCAGATGAAGTGTTTTGAAAAGCAGCCATGTTTTCGAACCACTGGACAACCCTTTTAAAAGTGGATTGTAACTGCACTCAAAGTCAGAATTACTTCATATTCAGCCTCCTGTACGTATTACATCACTAATCTTTGATTGAACACATTGCAAACATAAGTTGTGACGTAATATCTGAGTATTATTTTCTTTACCTTTTGCTTGACCATCTGTGGGTTTCAGATGTGGTGGAGCCACAGTCACATGAGCTGAAATGAAATAAAATACTTTTTGAAATCATTTTCTGTACATGTCCTTTTGTATTTTAAATTGTTAATGTGATTCGTCCCCACTTCAGAGGGCTATAAAATCTGCTCTGTAGGACATCCCTGCACACCTCCTGCATAACGTCACCTCCCTCTCCCATAATTAGCAGTCCGGAGAACCGGACAACTTGTCCCCGCGCTCCATGCTGCTAATTATAACTTTCTTTTCTCTATAAATCCAGCGTGTCCAGTGACGGACAGCGCCGGTATCAAGAAATCAGATTCTAGGTTTTTTGTTCTTTTAACTGCTTAATTTCCTTTAAGTAGAGACAGACAGTGGGATCAATTTATTATTGACGTTGTGACAAAATTGACAGTTTTGGAGAAAATAAAATGCCTACTGATTTGCATCAAAAGAGCAGATTTTTGTACTTTGCTGACCCTTTTTAAAACCGTCTTATAAACAAGGGAAATTAAAAACCTTATTTAGCATTCCCTCGCGGGTTCGCGACTGGACTGGGTAAGTAAATGTGGCCCAATGGCTGCTACCACTGTAGTTACGCCCCTGATGAAAATCTAGGCTTTCAAATCACATCAGGATCATAGGAAGGCATTTATCAGGGCTTCTATGCCAGAAAAGTGGCATAGAAGCTCTGAAATAATTGCAATTGCTAGAGTACTGCCAGCAATTACAATTATTTCCCCCCTTCACACCATCTCCATAGCTCCTACTCCTACCATGTATATTTATGGGCACATAACTGGTACTACCATCCTGTATATATGAACCTATATGAGATACTACTACTCCGTTCCTGTATGTATGGACAGAGAATAGTACTACTACTCCTATTTTGTATACACATGGGCACACTACTGCACTCACTACTCCTATCCTGTACGTATGGACACAACACAGTACTACTACTCCTATCCTGTATATATGGGCATAGAACCTTACCACCACCACTATCCTATATATATATATGGGCACAGCTCGGTACTACTACTGCTCTCCCGTATATATATTGGCACAGCTCAGTACTACTACTACTCCTATCCTGTATATGCAGGCAGAGCAGAAAATTATTACTCCAATCCTGTATACTGTATATGGGCACAACACAGCACTACTACTCTTATCCTGTATATATGGGTCCAGAACATTACTACCACCCATATCCTATATATATCGGCACAGGTCAGTACTATTAGTACTCCTATCCTGTATATATGCAGGAACAGCAGAATAATATTACTCCTATCCTGTATATATGGGCACAACACAGTGCTACCTCTCCTAATATGTATATATGGGCACAGATAAGTATTACTATTCCTAGTCCGTATTTATTGACCCATATATGGACCCCAATACTACCACTCCTATGCTGTATATATGGACACAGCACAGTTTTACTACTCCTGTGCTGTATATATGGGCACAGATTAGTACTACTACCCCTATCCTTCATATATGGGTAGAGTTCAGTACTAGTAATGATAAAGGCAGGTTGGTGGATTTAAATTGAAGATTTTCCTTTCACATCTGTCATCATGGATTGAACTGTAACATGGATTTCATTAAATATATCTTATTGTGAACCAGTCAGGTGGATTCGGGACATCATCCCTGTATGATTACTGTTCGAGACCACATTACCTCAGTCAAGGGCTCTCAGCTCTTCCAGAGAAGTATACCCCGGCTTCACTGCACAAGCACTGTAGGTACACAGCGTGCACCATGAAGGCGGAGTGATCCAGCTTCATTGAGAGAGGAGGTATCAAGATCTCCAGATGTGAGTCCTATGTGCCTCATCAAACTCACATCTATCTCAGTATAAACCCCCATAAGGACCTGTGGGTGGTTTAGTGTCCTGCCAGGTTCTCTTTAACAAATCCAAGATGCAAAGTCCGGAGTAAAGAGGTCCTGTAGGTCACTACGTTATGTTCTGTGATTATTAATAAAGAGTATTTATCTACCACTATATGGTCACTGTATAGTGGAATACTGATACACTCGGGTTGGGGGACCACTTGGGTTGGCTTGCCCCCCGATGCTGAACCCCTAGCTACAACCCAAGACAATAAAAGATTATAGGTGCAGGGCCTAAAGGGAGGAGCAGGACTAATTTTCATTGTATTCCTAGAACCTTGCTAGAACCTGGTGTCATGCTCCTTCCTTCAGGCTCTGCATTATGCAATGCATTGGCTTTGACAGGAGTGTTGCTTTAAAAAAACAAAAACAAAATTAAACAATAGAATAAGGTATATTGTATAGCTTAAACACAACTGCTGACATGAAAACACAATTTTCTGAATGTGCTACTTACAATTTACAGTCAGTTCATATGTACCAGAATCAAACGTATTTGGACTTGAAATTACTAGAGTGTAGTTTCCACTGTCTGAAGCAGTCACATTTGAAATCTCAAGGGATCCATTAGCTGTTACTTGTATTCTACCATTATGCATCTTTCCAATGGTCACACTGCTAGGATCAGAAGGGTTATATGACAGAATATTCTTTGAGATAATTCTTTCTCTTCCTCTGTACCAGTTTACCATGTTGATCGTATCGCCATATTCGAATAGCAGTGTAACATTTTCACCCTTATTTGGTTTTGGTGGTTGTGATTTCATTGGTATTTCAGAGCGGCTCTTTTCTACTTCAAAACAAAAAATTACTTGAAAATAAAAACAAAGAAAATATTATTCAGCAAATAGCGTGAAAAGTTTAATTTATTTTTAATTCCTCAAATTATATACCTTTTTAATTTTTTTGACCCATTTTAGGAAATATATACACATGATATTATCATTTATTTTGTATATACCACTTTTGGTCACTAGAGGAAGCATCATCTGTGCAAGACACACAACACAGATTAATTTTACATGTTAAATGGAACCTGTCACCAGGGACCTTATTTTCCCTAAAGAAAGGTTGCAAAAGCCCATTACAGCTGCAGTGCAAGTATGCCTTTCTGCTTTCTCTAAGCACTTGCATTACATTATAATTTTGTGTTATAACTTACCTTGCACCCTGACAGAATCCTTTGTGTAGTCCTAGGGGTTGGGTTTTGGTTAAGATGCATTTCAAAAAACAACATGTGACTTATCTGCTGCAGACTGCTCATCTCTTGGCCCCCACCTTTATGCTCCTGTACAGCTTTTTGAAATGCATCCAAACCAAAGCACAACCACTACACAGGGGATTCTGTCAGGGTGCAAGGTAAATTATAACATACAATTATGTTGTAATCAAATGCTTAGAGAAAGCAGAAAGGTATATTTGCTATCCACCTGTAATGGGCTTCTGTAACCTGTCTTAAGTGAAAATGATATCCCTGATGACAGGTTCCCTTTGAAGATCATTTGTTAATGTCATGTCACTAGGGAGCGACGAACAACCTGCTCTTGTTCTTTTGAAGCAGGAGGGAAAATTTGAAAACAGGGGAGACTGTACATGGTACTGAGCTGATCTGATTGCTGCATATCACTACAAATATCTTACACATTGCAGAAAACGCTCTGAGTGAGACCAATAGAGTGCTCTGGCCTTTCAAGACATGATCACAGGTCTTCTTCCCAGCAGGGCCGGCGCTATGGGTAGGCAAAGGTGGCAATTGCCCAGGGCCCCCTGAAAGAGGAGAATATCTTCTTTTAAATCAATCTTGAATTTTGTTTCTAGGTGCTATGGATCCAGAGATATTCAGGTTTAAAGTGAGAATATCAGGTGCCATTTTTATATATAAAAATCACTCCCAACGGCAGTTTAACAGTTATTATTAGAAACACACATTTAGATTCATATAAAAGAGGAGACTCTCTTCTTTCATAGGAAAAAAGAATTGAGGTTTTATGTGTCACAGAGCCAGAGATACAGCCCCCTGAAATTAGCCCCCCCCCAAATCCAGATTCTTAGCCATCAGGCTGCAGGGAGCATTTGCTGCACACAGGAGCTGCTGCACCTCACAGATAATGGAAATATTCACTTTATATGTTACTACATTTTGAGAAGGGATAATATCAACTAATATTCATGTTTTTAACCCTTCTCTATGCAGAACTATCTAAGAACACACTTTGGGCCACATGTATCAATCGTTTTTTTCTGTTGTTTTTGCGCCTTTTCATTCAGGCATGCCGTTTTTGAGCCATTTTTGCGACTAAACGGCAAACTAGCTGCACAGCAAAAATAACCAGCTTTCCCTCATTTATCATAGCAATCCAGATGTTTTGCTGAGACTAATGATATTCATCACTTGCGACTTTTCATTTAGGCGCAAAAACGGGCGCAAAAAAAAACACTCCAACCCAAAGGTGGCGTTATCTGAGAAGAAAGCACTGAGCCCCTTTGCAGAACAGCTCATTTCTAGCAGCAGAGCTCAGCCAGACACTAGAACATATAATACAGACATTAGATACACTGCAGACAGGAGCTGCAGACTCTATTTACAGTTCATCACCTTCTATTTACAAAACATTCTGCAGACTCCTGAGCTCAAAGCAAGAGCTCAGAACTTTGCAGAATGTTGCAGATACTACAGACAAGTGTCCCCCATGTAATACTGCACAGTGTCACCAGTGTGTCTGAGGGGGATACTGTGCAGAATTACAGGGGTGCAGCAGGAGCTCAGCACTGGGGGATCCCCTCCAGGAGAAGCCCCTGCTGAGGAGGTCACAGGGTGCAGGGTGTCACACACCTGGGTGCTGCTGTGAGTGTTATCTTCATTCTGGGCTGTGGGAGAAGCAGAGAGGAGCTTGTAGCAGGATGACATGTAAGTGCCTGAATCTAACATTGCGCCTAAACTGTGTTGAAGTAAAGTGATTAATAAGAGGCAGGAAATTAACTTATCACAGATGGTTGTAGCTTGTGATAATTCTGCGCCAGAATTTAGGCGCAACTACTACACTTAGGCGCACAAAAGTGGTAAATGGGGCCCTTTCTCTCTTATTCCCTTTTATTTTGTGATAGTCTTTTAGTGTTGGAAAAATTTACTAATGCGATGAACATTCGATCCTCTTCGCCGAATGTGACTACACCGTTCTGGATGGTGAGGAATAAAGTTTTTATTTCCCACCATCCTCCATCATTTACACCTATGTTATGATGTTCTCACTCTCATTCTTATGAAGCGCGGAGGGTTTTGTTATTGTGCAGCTAATACATTGGCGCACATCTAAAAGTGACTTTTATTATCTCATTAGAGGGATTTATGGATATATAGTTATTTATTTGGGTTACCATTGTGTAAGGAACAGACAATGATACATCTGTGTGAATTTTCTGCAGTTCCATTTGCTGCATATTTCGGTGAATACAGTATATTGGTGTGGGGTCTGTATGATCTCCTCACATCTTACTCTTTTAGGAAAGTATATTTTCTTTATATAAGTATCTGGATTTGTACATATTTTAGAGGAAATTTTAAATGTTAATTGCCAAATGCATCGCCTGGTTGTCTGCTTTCAAAATTCTATAGGTTTTATGGCACCTTTACTTTTTATTCTGTTTTATTGCTATATTTTGCAGGTTGTGACTGTCTAAAAATGTCTAGCTGAAAAGCAGGTATCTAGTTATTACAGTTTTAGTGATATTTGTGAACTCTACACATGTCCATGTATTACATTTAGGAGATGTGAAGGTAAACATTTTCTGTTTGGAGCACAATTTTTGCCATCAAAGTCAAATTTTAAGTATTTTTTATAAAATGTTTCAGTTTGAATCAAAATTGCATGCAGGCGCCTATGTCTATAAACTCTTTGATGCAATTTTAAAAATCGGGCAAGTGTCTGCTTTCAGAAAATATCGGTCCCTCTACCCAATGGGCCTCACAGTCTAATCAACCTACCAGTAATTTTTTGGAGTGTGGGCGGAAACCGGAGGACCCGGAGGAAACCCACGCAGACACAGAGAGAACATACAAAATCTTTGCAGATGTTGACCAGCGCAGCAAGGCTGTAGTGCTAATCACGGAGCCACCATGCTGCCCATAAATCTCCCTATCATCTATCTATCTCCTATAAAATTCTCCCATATTACAGTTTGTTTTACCATACTAAAGGGAGCCACTTCCTGACTGTGACTGGTCATAAAATAGTTTTATTTTGGGGCCCCACTTTTAGTTTTGCCCAGGGCCCCACTTTGTTTAGAACCGGCCCTGTCTACGGCGTCCCCCTGCTCCCTCATCAGCAGGTGGTGTCTCACCCCGCCCAGGACCACGGCCTCTGACCCCTGCAGTAGTTGGACGCCCACGCCCTCGTCCTCTACCCCTAGCCCTCGGGTTCAACATTTTCAAAATTAAAGTGTAAACTGTAAAATTTTTTTGTGTTTTTTTTGTATTTTTGTTTTTTTAACAAAACGATGCTATCCTATTGCTATGGCTAGTTTGTAGCCTACACTGACAGCACACAACTGGATTTTGTGTTGTGCCAGATGACTTTGAGTTATAAAAACAAATAAAAGTAAAAAAAAAAAAAAGAAAAAGGAGAATGTGCCTAATTCAATCAAACCCCTAATAAATTGTCCCACTTAGGTTTTTGAGATGGACATGTGTGTCACTAAGAGCTAAACAGAACGTTTGCAAGACTCCCTGCAAATTCATCACAATATGGTACTAGCTGCACTACTGGTGCCAGCAAGGCCAGCCACAAGCAAATCAACCAAAAATAAAATATATAACACTATTGTAGCCCTAAGAAGGCCTGTTGGGTTCTCGTATGGCTAGTTTCTAGACTACACTGACAGCACACAACTGGAATTTGTGCTGTGCCTGATGACTTTGAGTTATAAAAAAAAATAAAAGTAAAAAAAAAAAAAAAAAAACGTCAGACTGTGCCTAATTCAATCAAACCCCTAATAAATTGTCCCACTTAGGTGTTTGAGATGGATATGTGTGTCACTAAGAGCTAAATATAACGTTCGCAAGTCTCCCTGCAAATTCGTTACAAAATGGTACTAGCTGCACTACTAGTGCCAGCAAGGCCAGCCACAAGCAAATCAACAAAATATATATAACGCTATTGTAGCCCTAAGAAAGCCGGTTGGGGTCTTGTATGCCTAGTTCCTAACCTACACTGACAGCACACAACTGGATTTTAAGTCACTTTAAGTTTTGAAAAAAAAAAACGTCAGACTGTGCCTAATTCAATCAAACCTCTAATAAATAGTCCCACTTAGGTGTTTGAGATGAATATGTGTGTCACTAAGAGCTAAATATAATGTTCGCAAGTCTCCCTGCAAATTCGTCACAATATGGTACTAGCTGCACTACTAGTGCCAGCAAGGCCAGCCACAAGCAAAAAAAACGCTATTCTAGCCCTAACAAGGGCTGTTGGGTTCTTGTAGACTCACTCCTGCAGCAGCTCTCTCCCTAACGGCATCCAGACATAGAATGATGCGAGCAGCGCGGGCAGGGAATAGTCTATTCCAGGGTCACCTGATCGGGCCAGCCAACCATTGCTATCGACGTGTAAGGGTACCACGTCATGCTGGGTGGAGTGCAGAGTCTCCTGGCTTGTGATTGGCTCTGTTTCTGGCCGCCAAAAATCAAAACGGCGGGAGATGCCATTTTCTCGAGCTGGCAAAGTATTCGTCCGAGCAACGAGCAGTTACGAGTACGCTAATGCTCGAACGAGCATCAAGCTTGGACGAGTGTGTTCGCTCATCTCTATTTATCATGCTTTTTTGATGAAAGATTTCCTTTAAAGCACACCTGTTTTTTCAGAAGAGTTTGTACTATATCTGGAAATAAAAATGCTATTTTTCATCTGCCTTCCACCATGGGTGCTAGGTTGTAGTGAGATTGTGCACCTGACACCAGTTTTAAGATTAAAATATAGATACATGTACGGAAAATTTACCAGAATATTCTCAGTAAGAAGCACCATTCTCGTATCAAAGGTGACATCAACAATAACCTGAGAATTACATTTTTGTACAATAGATTCCCCACTTTTCATGGAGGAAGACTTCAGCTGTATCAGCCACCCGTAATACACATACTCTAAGAAAAGTTCCATTACAATATTTAAAATGTAAACATACACTCACCGGCCACTTTATTAGGTACACCTGTCCAACTGCTCGTTAACACTTAATTTCTAATCAGCCAATCACATGGCAGCAACTTAGTGCATTTAGGCATGTAGACATGGTCAAGACAATCTCCTGCAGTTCAAACCGAGCATCAGTATGGGGAAGAAAGGTGATTTGAGTGCCTTTGAACGTGGCATGGTTGTTGGTGCCAGAAGGGCTGGTCTGAGTATTTCAGAAACCAGGGTTTACAGAGAATGGTCAGAAAAAGAAAAAACATCCAGTGAGCAGCAGTTCTGTGGGCGGAAATGCCTTGTTGATGCCAGAGGTCAGAGGAGAATGGGCAGACTGGTTCGAGCTGATAGAAAGGCAACAGTGACTCAAATCGCCACCCGTTACAACCAAGGTAGGCAGAAGAGCAACTCTGAACGCACAGTACGTCGAACTTTGAGGCAGATGGGCTACAGCAGCAGAAGACCACACCGGGTGCCACTCCTTTCAGCTAAGAACAGGAAACTGAGGCTACAATTTGCACAAGCTCATCGAAATTGGACAGTAGAAGATTGGAAAAACGTTGCCTGGTCTGATGAGTCTCGATTTCTGTTGCGACATTCGGATGGTAGGGTCAGAATTTGGCGTCAACAACATGAAAGCATAGATCCATCCTGCCTTGTATCAACGGTTCAGGCTGGTGGTGGTGGTGTCATGGTGTGGGGAATATTTTCTTGGCACTCTTTGGGCCCCTTGGTACCAATTGAGCATCGTTGCAACGCCACAGCCTACCTGAGTATTGTTGCTTACCATGTCCATCCCTTTATGACCACAATGTACCCAACATCTGATGGCTACTTTCAGCAGGATAATGCACCATGTCATAAAGCTGGAATCATCTCAGACTGGTTTCTTGAACATGACAATGAGTTCACTGTACTCAAATGGCCTCCACAGTCACCAGATCTCAATCCAATAGAGCATCTTTGGGATGTGGTGGAACGGGAGATTCGCATCATGGATGTGCAGCCGACAAATCTGCGGCAACTGTGTGATGCCATCATGTCAATATGTACCAAAATCTCTGAGGAATGCTTCCAGCACCTTGTTGAATCTATGCCACGAAGAATTGAGGCAGTTCTGAAGGCAAAAGGGGGTCCAACCCGTTACTAGCATGGTGTACCAAATAAAGTGGCAGGTGAGTGTATATACACATAAATACAGCACCAGTATAAAACATAGTACTTGAGCCAAAATCAGTAGAAACATAAAGTACCAGAACCAACCTCTGTACATAAATACAGCACTAATCTCAGCACATAACAATGCATGGAAATCATCCCTAGTACATAAATACAGCCTCATAACTAGGCATAGTGCATAAAGCACCAGAACTAAGCTTAGGACATTTAAGAAAAATCAACCACTTAGACAAAGTGTTTTTAGTAGAGCTCACTTACATATTGCTGTATCCATGGTGACTATCCGTGGATCTTATCTTTATTAGTCCCGGACTGTCCCATGACTGAGATAAAAGCATATGCTAATTCCAGGATAGAGTGCCGGAGCATATCAGAGAAGACCTCCAGCACTCCCTCATTACCTTATTATGCACACCTCTTGCATGTGCAAGCCGACTCTTGTACATGGGAATGGGAGGGAGGAGGATGGAAGAAGCTCACGCAAGAGGTACTTCTTCCCTCCTCCTCCCTCACATTTCCCTGTGAGAATGCTTTCAAAAGTGTTAAAGCATAAAAATAATTGCAAGTACTAAAGGGAGTCCCCAGGCTTCTATATCCCACCACAAGTAAAACCAGCATTGTGTAGTACACTTGATAATCTTCTGATGTTATTTTTGTCATCCAGTCATCTGTCACTTCAATTTTATGCACCGGGTTTCTATTTAATTCATATTAGAGATGTCAATCATTGTGTACAAAGGAAATGCTGAGTAGCAATGGACATAATAGACAGTAAAAACAGGTGCATCATCAGGCACTATATTGCCCCAAATCCTCTAATTTGCATAAAATGATAGATTGCATTTGCACTAAAATGACATATAAGTTGGAAGCAGCAAAGCTACGTGTACTGCTTTTTTTATTAATTTTAATAATTTAATTATTTACTTATTTTTGTTGACCTTTTTATTTTTATTCTTTACACTTTTTAAAAACTATATAAAAAATGATCATCATTTTTAATATTTCCCACTTTTGGCCACTAGAGGGAGATTCATATACTATGTCAATAAACACAGACATGGTCAATAGTAAAGTAGAAACAGTAGGTTTATTTTTCCTCTATGATGAAGCTGGGAAGCAGGGCCGGTTCTAGACAAAGTGGGGCCCTGGGCAAAACTAAAAGTGGGGCCCCAAAATAAAACTATTTTATGACCAGTCACAGTCAGGAAGTGGCTCCCTTTAGTATGGTAAAACAAACTGTAATATGGGAGAATTTTATAGGAGATAGATAGATGATAGGGAGATTTATGGGCAGCACGGTGGCTCCGTGATTAGCACTACAGCCTTGCTGCGCTGGTCAACATCTGCAAAGATTTTGTATGTTCTCTCTGTGTCTGCGTGGGTTTCCTACGGGTCCTCCGGTTTCCGCCCACACTCCAAAAAATTACTGGTAGGTTGATTAGACTGTGAGGCCCATTGGGGAGAGGGACCGATATTTTCTGAAAGCAGACACTTGCCCGATTTTTAAAATTGCATCAAAGAGTTTATAGACATAGGCGCCTGCATGCAATTTTGATTCAAACTGAAACATTTTATAAAAAATACTTAAAATTTGACTTTGATGGCAAAAAATGTGCTCCAAACAGAAAATGTTTACCTTCACATCTCCTAAATGTAATACATGGACATGTGTAGAGTTCACAAATATCACTAAAACTGTAATAACTAGATACCTGCTTTTCAGCTAGACATTTTTAGACAGTCACAACCTGCAAAATATAGCAATAAAACAGAATAAAAAGTAAAGGTGCCATAAAACCTATAGAATTTTGAAAGCAGACAACCAGGCGATGCATTTGGCAATTAACATTTAAAATTTCCTCTAAAATATGTACAAATCCAGATACTTATATAAAGAAAATATACTTTCCTAAAAGAGTAAGATGTGAGGAGATCATACAGACCCCACACCAATATACTGTATTCACCGAAATATGCAGCAAATGGAACTGCAGAAAATTCACACAGATGTATCATTGTCTGTTCCTTACACAATGGTAAGCCAAATAAATAACTATATATCCATAAACCCCTCTAATGAGATAATAAAAGTCACTTTTAGATGTGCGCCAATGTATTAGCTGCACAATAACAGAACCCTCCGCGCTTCATAAGAATGAGAGTGAGAACATCATAACATAGGTGTAAATAATGGAGGATGGTGGGAAATAAAAACTTTATTCCTCACCATCCAGAACGGTGTAGTCACATTCGGCGAAGAGGATCGAATGTTCATCGCATTAGTAAATTTTCCCAACACTAAAAGACTATCACAAAATAAAAGGGAATAAGAGAGAAAGGGCCCCATTTACCACTTTTTTGCGCCTAAGTGTAGTAGTTGCGCCTAAATTCTGGCGCACTGTTTTCCAGAATTATCACAAGCTACAACCATCTGTGATAAGTTAATTTCCTGCCTCTTATTAATCACTTTACTTCAACACAGTTTAGGCGCAATGTTAGATTCAGGCACTTACATGTCATCCTGCTACAAGCTCCTCTCTGCTTCTCCCACAGCCCAGAATGAAGATAACACTCACAGCAGCACCCAGGTGTGTGACACCCTGCACCCTGTGACCTCCTCAGCAGGGGCTTCTCCTGGAGGGGATCCCCCAGTGCTGAGCTCCTGCTGCACCCCTGTAATTCTGCACAGTATCCCCCTCAGACACACTGGTGACACTGTGCAGTATTACATGGGGGACACTTGTCTGTAGTATCTGCAACATTCTGCAGCTCTGAGTTCTGAGCTCTTGCTTTGAGCTCAGGAGTCTGCAGAATGTTTTGTAAATAGAAGGTGATGAACTGTAAATAGAGTCTGCAGCTCCTGTCTGCAGTGTATCTATTGTCTGTATTATATGTTCTAGTGTCTGGCTGAGCTCTGCTGCTAGAAATGAGCTGTTCTGCAAAGGGGCTCAGTGCTTTCTTCTCAGATAAAGCCACCTTTGGGTTGGAGTGTTTTTTTTTGCGCCCGTTTTTGCGCCTAAATGAAAAGTCGCAAGTGATGAATATCATTAGTCTCAGCAAAACATCTGGATTGCTATGATAAATGAGGGAAAGCTGGTTATTTTTGCTGTGCAGCTAGTTTGCCGTTTAGTCGCAAAAATGGCTCAAAAACGGCATGCCTGAAAAAAATGATTGATACATGTGGCCCAAAGTGTGTTCTTAGATAGTTCTGCATAGAGAAGGGTTAAAAACATGAATATTAGTTGATATTATCCCTTCTCAAAATGTAGTAACATATAAAGTGAATATTTCCATTATCTGTGAGGTGCAGCAGCTCCTGTGTGCAGCAAATGCTCCCTGCAGCCTGATGGCTAAGAATCTGGATTGGGGGGGGGGGCTAATTTCAGGGGGCTGTATCTCTGGCTCTGTGACACATAAAACCTCAATTCTTTTTTCCTATGAAAGAAGAGAGTCTCCTCTTTTATATGAATCTAAATGTGTGTTTCTAATAATAACTGTTAAACTGCCGTTGGGAGTGATTTTTATATATAAAAATGGCACCTGATATTCTCACTTTAAACCTCACTTTAAACCTGAATATCTCTGGATCCATAGCACCTAGAAACAAAATTCAAGATTGATTTAAAAGAAGATATTCTCCTCTTTCAGGGGGCCATGGGCAATTGCCACCTTTGCCTACCCATAGCGCCGGCCCTGGCCGCAGAGCTACACTCCCTAGGTTCATGTCTCAAGTTACTGGGACTCGTGGTAGAGCACTGTTGAGGCCAGAACAGTGCGAACAGGTGATGTCATGGATTGCGGACAATGCTTCTAACCATTTGTCCACCAGTCAGTCTTCCACGCAGTCCACCCATGTCACCGACATCAGCACTCCTCCAGCTCCTCCACCTCAGCCTCCTTGCCCCCAGTCTGCCCCCTCCCAGCAAAATTTGGCATTTGAACTGTTTTCTGGACCCTTCCCAGAGTCACAAACCACTTGTCCGGTTGCTGCTGAGCTCTTTTCCAATGCCCAGGTTTTCCACCGGTTGCAGTCTGTGGGTGATGATGACATTGTTGATGTAGTGGAAGAAGTGTGTAAAGAGGTGTCGGACGATGAGGAGACACGGTTGTCAGACAGTGGTTAAGTTGTTGTCAGGGCAGGAAGTCCGAGGGGGGAGCAGACTGAGGGATCGGAGGATGATGAGGTGACAGACCCAAGCTGGGTTGATAGGCCAGATGAACACAGTGCTTCTGAGACGGAGGCGAGTCCTCGACGAGAACAGGTTGGAAGAGGCAGTGGTGGGGCCAGATGGAAAGGCAGGGCCAGAGCTGGTGCAGATTTTTGGAAGTCTGGAGGTTCTTTAAAGAAACACCGGATGACCGACGGACTGTGGTGTGCAACCTGTGCCAAACCAGGATCAACAGGGGTTCCACCACTACCAGCTTAACCACCACCAGTATGCGCAGGCATATGAATGCTAAACACCCCACTCAATGGAACCAAGGCCGTTCACCTACGGCCGGGCACACCACTGCTCCTTCCCCTGTGTCACCTGCTGCCTCTGCTAGTCAGCCCCCTGCCCAAGACCCCGGCCCAAACACCTCCCGTGCGAAAACCACACCTTCGCCTCCACGATCCTCCACAACATCAACCAATGTTTCCATGCGCAGCGTTCAGCTCTCCATACCACAGACGCTGGAGGGCAAGAGGAAGTACAGTGCAATCCACCCACACGCCCAAGCCCTCAACGTACACATCTCCAAACTGCTTAGCCTGGAGATGCTGCCCTATAGGCTGGTAGAGACCTGGGCCTTTTGCAACCTCATGGCGGCGGCCGCCCCTCGGTATTCGGTCCCCAGCCGCCACTACTTTTCCCGATGTGCCGTCCCAGCACGTGTCAGACAAGATCATCCGTGCCCTGACCAACGCCGTTTCTGATAAGGTCCACCTGACCACGGACACATGGACGAGTGCTGCCAGGCAGGGCCACTATATATATCGCTGACGGCACATTGGGTTAACTTGATGGAGGCTGGGACCGAGTCTGACCCTGGGGCTGGTCATATACTGCCGACGCCGAGGCCTACCTCGGTCCAGGTCTCTCAGGCCTACTATGCCTCCTCCCACCCCTCCTCCACCTCCTCCTCCGAATTACCATCCGTGGGCATGGTGCCATCAGTCGGTAGCTCTAGGCACAGCAGTAGTGCCATCGCTAAGCGACAGCAGGCGGTGCTCAAACTGCTGAGCCTAGGCGATAAAAGGCACACCGCCCTAGAGCCATTACAGGGCATCACAGCGCAGACTGATCTGTGGCTGGCACCGCTGAACCTGAAGCCAGGCATGGTTGTGTGTGACAACGGCCCTAACCTGGTGGCGGCTCTGCAACTCGGCAGACTGACACATGTGCCAGCACAGATGCTGCCACTCTCAGGGCAGCGCAGCGCCGCCTCCAACTGCCCGCTCACTGATGGTTGTGCGACGTGCCCACGAGGTGGAATTCAACATTAACCATGTTATCCAGAGTTTACCAGCAGCGCAGAGCGATTGTAGACTGCCAGATGTAAACTTCCACCAGAACTGGTAGTCAGGTCAGTCAGCTTCCTCAAGTCTACAATGAGCAGTGGACGTGGATGTCTGATATCTGTCAGGTGCTGAGTAATTTGAGGAGCCAACACAGATGGTCAGTGGCGATGCCGCCATCATCAGCCTCACCATCCCGCTGCTTGGCCTGTTGAAAAACTCTCTGGTCAGCATGAAGTCAGAAGCTTTGTGCTCATCACAAGAGACGGGGGAAGAAGATTCCCTTGTTGATAGCCAAAGCACCCTCAGGTCTGTTTCTCAGCGCATATCGGAGGAGGTGAAGGACGATGAGGAGGAAGAGGAGGAGAATGTTGGCGAGACACAAGAGGGGAGCATTGCTCAGTCCTTCACTGTTCAGCGTGTATGGGCAGAAGAAGAGGAGTTGGAGGAGGAGGAAATGGACAGTCAGGCCATTGAGGGGAGTGAATTCTTGCGCGTTGGGACTCTGGCGCATATGGCAGATTTCATGCTAGGCTGCCTATCCCGTGACCCTCGCGTTCAAAGAATTTATTCCAGCACCGATTACTAGGTATTCACTCTCCTGGACCCACGGTACAAGCAAAATCTTTCCACTCTCATCCCTGGAGAGGAAAGGAGAGTGAGAATGCATGAATACCAGCAGGCCCTGGTGCACAAGCTGAAACAGTATTTCCCTTCTGACAGCGCTAGCGGCAGAAGGCGTACCTCTGCGGGACAAGTAGCGAGGGGGAGTAGGCGAGCAGGAAGCTTGTACAACACTGGCAGGGGTACGCTTTACAAGGCCTTTGCCAGTTTTATGTCACCCCAGCAAGACACTGGGCTGATCTTTACAGAAAGATGGTGAGGGAGTACGTAGCTGACCATACCATTGTCCTAAATGATGACACAGCTCCCTACAACTACTGGGTTTCAAAGCTGGACATGTGGCACGAACTGGCGCTGTACGCCTCGGAGGTTCTTGCCTGCCCTGCCGCTTGCGTGTTGTCTGAGCGGGTTTTCAGTGCAGCTGGTGGCATCATCACCGATAAGCGTACACGCCTGTCGACTGACAGCGATGACAGGCTGACACTTATCAAGATGAATAAAGCCTGGATTTCTCAAGATTTCCATTCTCCACCAGGTGAAAGAAGCTCAACCTGAATAATGTATGCACTCCTCCTCCTCCTCATTTTCCTCCTTTTCCTCCTCTTTTCACACTAAAGCAGAGGAAACTGGCTATTTTTTGCCAGGGCCAACTGGCTCTAGGTATAGTACTTTATATATTTAATTTTTCTGGAGGGCCACCTACCTGGTCCTCTGTTTTAAACAATTTTTGGGAGTGCCACATACAGGTACTCTATGTATTAAAATTTTCTGAAGGGCCACCCACCCGGTCCTCTGGTTTGAAAACTTTTTTGGACTGCCACATACAGGCACTCAATCTATTTAATTTTTCTGGAGGACCATCTACTTGCTCCCCTGGTTTGAAAACTTTTTTGGACTGCCACATACAGGCACTATCCAAATTTAATTGTCTCCATAGCAGCCTCCACACATAGTCTTTATAGCTGCCTCCACACGTTGTCTCCATTGCTACCTCCACAAATCATCTCCAAAGCTGCCTCCCAAAGCCGTCCATACAGCTGCCTTGATACATCGTCCCCTTAGCAAACGAGCTGTGTCAGGCAGAATTTTGGGTTGTTTTCATGGCTTTCACATCAAACTTGTTAACTTTGTCGCCACCCTGCTGTGTTATCCACAAAATATACTGGCAAACTTTTATCATTTACCGATATTATTTCAGCGCTTCTTGCGCATCTGTTTACATTCCCCTCACCCGCCATAACCAAAACTTATAAGAACAGTACTACACTTGATCTTATCTAAAAGGTTCTTAGAAGTGCTGTTTGTAGCCCCCGCCTGCTTTGAAAATGATACTTTTTTCAAAGGAAACGCTTCTGGCCCCCAGGCCCATTTTGGGTGGGGAGGAGCCGAGAGACAGGGGCTTGGACAGGCGAAAGCTCGCCTGGCAGCGGACCGCCAGCTCCATCCCAAGATTAGGCAGCCTCAGAGGCATCCATGCATGCTGCCCCTGCTGTTTCCTGTCCATTTTGCCTCCACGATCCTCCACAGCGTCCACCAATGTCTCCATGCGCAACTTTCAACTCTCTATACCCCAGACGCTGGAGCACGAGAGGATATGCAGCACATCATCCCCTTAGCAAACAAGCTGTGTCAGGCAGAATTTTCAGGTGTTTCACCAGATACATAATGGAACTCGGCGCATCTGTCGCCGCCATGCTGGAGACCTGAAGTTTCAATCATAGCAGCGCAACATGGATGCCCCATACTGTCACTCTTAATCATGGAAGTCGTCTCCATGGCTGCCTCCACATGTCGTTCCCTTATCAAACGAGCTGTGTCAGGCTCATTATTCGGGTGTTTCACCAGATACGTTATGGAACTTGGTCACTATGTCGCCACCATGCTGTGTTATCGACTAAATATACCGTCAATCTTTTGTTCACATAGGAAATCATTTCAGCGCTTCTTGCTCACCTCCTTTGGTTCCTCTCTGCCACCCATTGGTTTGAAGCCTGAGTCCATTTGGGGTATGTCGCCATGACACTCTCTAGCCTGCCGCTGCTGCCGCTGCCTCTGCATGCCGTCTTCTATAGTGTCAGGGTCAATTATTGGATGTTTTAGATACTATCTAGCCTCATTCGCACACTCTGTCATCGCCATGCTGTTGCCCATAATTTTGGCATAATGGTGCGATTAAGCAGACTCAGAGGCATCCATGCATGATGCCCCTGCTGTTTCCTGTCCATTTCCGTGGTGTTTCCATCATTTTCTGAGGTTTCCAGGTGTTTGGCCAAGCTTCCATGTGCAGACCCTTGGTCCCCTTAAAAAATGCTCGAGTCTCCCATTGACTTCAATGGGGTTCGTTATTCGAGACGAGCACTCGAGCATCGGGAAAAGTTTGTCTCGAATAACGAGCACCCGAGCATTTTAGTGCTCGCTCATCTCTAATGATAAACCAAGGACACTTAGTTATAATTACCGGTACCATGACCAGCTGGACGAAGGCTCATCTAAAGCCGAAAAGTGCCTCTGGGACGTGGTCAACCTGGGCACTGGAGTCCATCACCTTTTCCACTGGTGTAAGAGCTGGAATATGATGAGTTGGGTGCCTACCTAACACAGGCATACTACAGGCAATGTTATAAATTACAGGTCCAACTATTTAGTGACCAGCAAATAGGCTCCCAGAAGATATTGTTATTCCAGTATGTTGTTTTGCTTCCTGTTACAATTATGCTCCATATATGTCCAGGCTGACTGCTATTATCCTCTGTGTACCACCACTAGCTGCATTTTTCATGTCAATATTGTTCATTTTTGTAGTTTTTAGCATTGTATCAATAAAATGTATCTTTTATTGCAACTTCCCTATGAGTCTAGTCTTGTCCTCCTTCCTCTCAGATTGCAAGGTACATTTTGGTATGACAAACTTAATTTGGAGTTGTGTGAAAATGGCCTTTGCTTGCTTCCTGCACTGATGACACTAGCACCCTTCCTCTCCCCTGTAAACTACCCTATGTCTTAATAAAGGACTGCACATGAAGATCAGCTGTTTGGTGAGTGTCATTCTTTTCTTACTACATGTTTAAGGTGTGCTGCCTAGTGGCATGACTCTCAACCAAGAATAACCGATTAAATTAGCCAAGATATTGGTATTGGTGTTGTAATATCGAAAACACATTATAACATTTTAATAGATTTTCACCAAAGAATGTATCAAGCAAAAAAGGGAAGGAGAAGAAAGAAGAAATATGATAAACTATTACACAAATAGCTTCTTTATATGATATCCACAGTTATGTACATTACTGTTTGAGGCTAGGCACATAAGGACCATATACATAAATGGGAGGATGAGTACAGCAGCTTAAGCATAGACCAGAACACTACCCATGGCTTCTAGATCTCCGAAAATGCTTAAGATTACACTTTCCATTTCACTTAGTAAGTAATCTACTCTATAGATTTATTTAAACTTTCCATAAGAATAAAGATAGTGGCTTTTACTTGAACTAAAAGAGTGGCAGTTTCTGTAGGCCCTTGAATAGATAAATCTTTCAAAAAGAAAAATGTAAAAAATTATCAGCAACTCAACATGTCTGATTGGTGAACTTAATCAACATGAAAAGAGTCTGAAATTAAAAAAAATACCAAACATTTTGAAATAAAACTATATTAAAAATTATGGCAGAGTGAGTTCCATGTCAACAGAATCTGTGAAAGCTGATTAAACTTTTGCAAAGGAACATTATACTAGAAAAACTAAACTGATTTAAATGTTTGACCCATATTAAAAGAAAGCAACTAAACAATTTTATATTTTTTAGATGTTTCTTAAATTCCTGCCTAGAAGACATTTTGAGTCAGTCCAAGTTTCTTACCTGCGAGAAATAATCCCCAGAACATCTCTACAAGAGTTACTGCTATCTGTGTCTCATGAGAATGTAATAAGGAAATGTGCTGGCAAACATTACATGGAAGGAGAAGAGTGAGATGGTGAAACATTTTAATTGTCTGGGATTTTACCAGTAACAGGCGGTAGTTTAACAATTCCACTGTCTAAACCAGCAATTAATTATTGAGAAACCTTGTAGCCCGGCCCAGATATCTTAATCATGACTATATCTTGTGCTTATAATAGAAAACAAGACTTACAAGAATTGGTGGGATGAATGTGTGAAAGGTTGGAAATGCAAATCCATCATTCCAGCATCAATGGGAGGTGACAGACCTGGTACAGATTGTGCAAACAATTGGTGCATATCGTATGTATCAGACTTTTTACTTCATATTGACTTTTAGGCTTATCACTTCTACTTTTAACTGTGTGGAAAGAAGGAGGCAAATGAAATAAAATATATTCTGTGAGGCAGAGTATCTAACAAGTCAATTCATATATTTGGTGAGATCAACTTCCTGTTTGTAGCACATTAGTATATGAGAGGGGGGGAAAACTTTTCAACATGGGTGCTGACAGTGGTGGCCATTTTGAAATTGGCCAATTCTGATCAAACTTTATTTTTTCAAAGATAAAGAGGATCATATAACACATCAAACATATTGAGGATTTCACAAGAAAAACAATGGTGTGCTTGGATTATTATGTTATTGACATGACGCAGAGGTTAACACGTTAGGAGTAGATAGAAATTGTGTTGATGCCTGGTGACCGCAGCACCCGGGTCATTGCAACAGATTTCAATGCAAGATACCATATGAGACCACCAATCTTCCATGCTACAGTTAGCAAACTGCTTGCCATATTTTGTGAAACAGGTTCAGTGTTGGATTTACCAAAATGTGGACGCAAGAAACTGTCACAAATAAAAAAAAAACATCAGGTAGCAGACCACACATATGATATGTAGATATTGGAGCAGGGGGGGGGCAGGACTATGATATTTTATTCCCCAGGAGGAACAATTAAAGCATCAAAACCCTGTTGTTGCTGTAGAGTAGTTTGCAATGGGATAAAAATTGAGACTGATGGTGAAGGAGCAATCCCATATCCCATAGACTCCATAGACTTTGGAATTAGGAAAATAAATGCTTTTGGTTTCATTTGTACTTATATATATGAATGCGAATAATAAAGAAAGAAAAATCATAAAATCAAAGTCTTCCATGGTGTAATATCTTCTTCATCTGGATTGTTAGAATCCAATAGATGGGTGCTGACTTATTGAGATGTACACAAGGGATAGATCTGGACTAGAATGGACTATTAGGTCACAAATGACTGTAATTTCTGGACTTCATCATTAGTATATCTGTCTATACATAAACATTTACAAGCAATTAGAATCCCCATGGAATGCTGAGTGTTCTGTCATGGAGTGGGTGTATCCCTACTTGTGCAACAGAAGCTACTACAGGCGTTAGGTGTATTACTTTGTTATTACGTAACGGGAGGAGGCGGGGATTTTTAACTACGAAGACAAGCACTGTACAAGAATGATGCTATCATGTTTTATTCTGTTCAAGATCTATGACACTACTACATATGCACCATATGTGCAATATAAACGGTATAGCTGGGGACAGGGGTGGGAGGAGGAATTTAGTACAATGGTACTGTATAGGAGGAGGGCCCATTATGCAGGGGCAGGAGGGAGTGCTGTGAAGTAGAAGAAGGGCACTGTACAGCAGTAGTGGGTGCTTTATGGCAGAGAGTGCTGTATATAATTTCAAGAGGGGGAACCTGTATAAAGGGGCATAAAGCAGCTACTGTAGATACATGTATAGGGGCACAGTATATTAGATGGACTATAGATAAATTCAAGAGTGGTGCATTGCATAGCAGGGGGCATGAAATATAAAGTTATGAAGGAGAAATGTATAGCAGGAGTGTGCTGCATATGAATTAATGAGGAGACTACCATTTTTACCTTTAATGACCAGGTCCTTTTTTGTCTTTGTGTTTCCATTTTTCACTTCCTACCTTCAAAAATCTATAACTTTTTGATTTTTTTATGTAAGGAGCTGTGTGTGGGCTTTTTTTCTGTGTAACAAATTGCACTACATAGTGATGCAATATTTAATGTTCCATGGAATAAAAAAATACAAATGCAGTAAAATTGGTAAACCCCCCCCCCCGCATTTGTTGTCATCTTCTTGTAGCCCTGGTTTTTATGGCTTTCACTGTGCACCCCAAATGGCACACCTCCCTTCTTTTGGGTTGGTACGATCATGAGAATACTAAATTCATTTATGTTTAATACATTTAAAAAAAAAAAAAAAAAGAAATATTAATTTCACCAAATTCTGGCACTAATAACTTTTTAATGCTTCGTTGTATGGAGCTGTGTGAAGTGTAATTTTTTGCGACATGAGCTACTGTTTTCTTTGCTACCATTTTTGGGGACTGTATGACTTTTGGATCACTTTTCTATGCTACAAACAAGTTAATAACTATGTTATTTCTATGTGGCAAACAAGTTAATAACTGTTATTATATTTTGATAGCTCGGACATTTTGGGAAGTGGCGATACCTAGCATCTAAATATGTTTACAATTTTGCAGTTTACTTTTATATCATTTGTATGGAAAGGGGGGTGATATGAATTTTGGAGCAGGCTTAGTGACATAGTGACATTCACCTCTTAACGACTCGTGACGTAATAGCACGGGTTCACGGGCTGAGCCCTCTCCATAGCTGCAATCGGTGCTAGCAAAGCTGCAAAGCTACCGGCGGCTTCAAAAAGATGGCGGTGTCCATCTCTCTCTTGTTGGAGATTCTCGCTTCCTGTGATGTCATTGGGGAGCGGCGGTTGGTTGCCATCTTCTGAAGGCCAGAGGCGGTCTCATTTTAGCCCATTTATTACAATGTGTGATTTGCAAATTTTAATGAATGAGGTGAAAAATACTGTAGTATGGCAGTATATGTTAGGATCGATCAGACAACCTAGGGTTAAAGTACCCTAGGGAGTCTGAAAAATAGTAAAAGTAAAAATAAAAAAAGTTTTAAATAAAAAAACTAAAAATTAAAATCACCCCCCCTTTCCCTAGAACTGATATAAATACCGGTATAAACAGTAAAAATCACAAACACATTAGGTATCGCCGCATCCGAAAATACGTGATCTATCAAAATATAATAACGTGTTTTCACTGCGTTTAAAACCGTAACGGAAAATAGAGGCTGCATTTGAAAATGGCACTTTTTTGACATTTTAAAAAGTAAAAAAAAATCAATAAAAAGTGATCAGAAGGTCGTACAGTCCTGGAAATGGTAGCGTTGAAAACTTAATCAAAAGTCGCAAAAAATTACACCTCCCACAGCTCCTACAACAAAGTATGAAAAAGCTATTAGTGCCAGAAGATGGCAAAATCTAAAAAGAATTTTTGGAATTTTGAACGAGGTTTTAATTTTTGTAACTGTATGAAAACATTATAAAACCTATACAATTTTGGTATCCCCGTGATTGTACCGACCCAAAGAATAAAGTAGGCATGTAATTTCTAGTGCACAGTGAAAGCCGTAAAATCCAAGCCCACAAGAACACGGTCCAAATGCGTTTTTTCACCAATTTCACTGCATTTGGAACTTTTTTCCCGCTTGAAGTGCAATTTGTTACACAGAAAACAAGCTGTCACACAGCTCTTTACGTGTATATTTTTGATTGAGGGGAGTAAAAAATGAAAAAACAAAAAAGGGCAAGGTCTTTAAAGGGTTAATAATTTTATGCAAATTAGCTTTTAAGTACAATGAGGGCACGAATGTCTCACGTGCACACGCCAAGACTTTTCTAGTGCAGCCGCTCTTTTATCTAGCCGGCTGTGTAAAGAAGTCTCGGTGTGTCTCGACTTAGACACTGCCAGCTGGCGTCACCAGCAGTGTGAAGGATACCGTGGTGGGACATGGAACGACGGGGGCCGGGAATAAATTATGAGCCCACAGATTTAGGAGACACTCAGAATTTATCTATTCTGGGACTTGAATAAGTGATCAATAGATCACCTGTTCAAATTAATACAGTTTCATATGTATGGCAATGTATTATACCAGTCAACCTATGCAGCCCAGCAGGCAGTTAGACAAGGCAGCCCTGGGGTCCTTCATTCGACCTCAGGGTTGCTGGGGAGACGATTGCTGGGGCGGTCATGTTTGGTTACTATGGCGATCCCAGCTGTAAGTGCAGAGGCTCGGCTGTCACATACAGCCGAGCCTCTTCTTCTGAGTCTGTACTCCCCATGACGTTGAGGAATGTCATGGTAGCCGAAACAGAGGCTCACCATGACGTTCCCCAATGTCATGGTAACTTAAGGGGTTAATTAAGGTATGTTGTGCGGTGAATTCATTGGTATGATAATTTTAATATTTTACAGATAAATTGGAAATGTACCGTATATAGTTTGTAGGTATGTATATTTGTGTACACCTAGATTTGAGTGTTTCTTACATTTGCTTATGGTGCTGTGTTTATATATGTGTGTAATGTAAATAGACTGGTATCATGTGTTTAGGGTAATGGGTTCCTGATCTGAATTACACATTGGGGCCCCGCAGTGTCTTGTTAGGCTGCTGCTCCTGCCACCCAAAAGGATACACTGCTTACCTTTTCCCATGTATATTTATGCTTCCTAGGGAATAACAAATAAACAAAATGTACTTACTGAATTTCTAACAGACTTACTGAGTCCTCAGGCAGCACAGCTTTTCCACCAGTACAATTATTTTTACTGCTACCACCAATACAAGGATCATGTGATTTATTTTTGCTTACAAACTTATCTGTTCTGATAGCATCCCGGGAGTACACCCCATTGGTATTTGTGCTACCTGGAGACTCCAGAAAACATAAAACTTTGATAAGTAAAGTTGTTTTTTGTTGTGTAGCCCCTGGAATCCTCATTAAGGCTCTCAATAGTCAGACCATTTAAGTGACTGACATATAATCTATAAAAATATGCACCTGCTGTAAATGTCTGTATCTCTTTAAAAGCAAATATTGCAGCAGAGGGCTTTTTTCAATTATTTGTGTTGATGGCCCTTACATTCCCAGGCAAATGCACTTCCTCATTGTCAGGATGTAATTAGATAGATCTCTTTAAAAGGCATTAAAACATGTTACAGAATGCAATTTGTATCTGAATTCCACTTGTTCATTACAGGGCATAATGGTAAAATGTTCCTTGCTGTTGTTGGCGGTGGAGCGGATGTGATAAATAATGCACTCTGTTTATATTTTTGTAGTGTACTGAGTGGTGACAGGGAGTAGATGTTCTCTCATAGCAGACAACTCTGGGAATAAGAGAACCTGATCTGCACATGAATGGAAAGTAGCCAAAAACCTGCCCTGACCCCAAATATATGATAGACATAGCTTATACCCTTATATATAATAGACATTGTTATACCCTTGAAGGTGTACCATTCTTTAGGCCCATTGCACACAACCGTCTTTGCAGTCCATTTTGTGGCCCCTACACTTGCAGGTAACTTATGATGACACTAGTGCCCCTTAAAAAAAAAAAAAAAAACCTCAGGGCATGTCCTATTCATGGCTGTGTTTGCGGCTCTGCCATCCCATAGAAATCTATGGAACGGTGCGAAAATAGATGCAACACAAATGTTTGTGTATATGACTGTTATTTTTATGTCATTGTGTTCTACGTTGGAGCAGTGTTAACAACTGTACTTCCTCTTTGAGATAAATTATAAAATAAAAGCCTCTATATCATGACCAATAATGCCTATAATATCACTGTACCAGGACCAAATATTACTTCTAAATGCAAAGAGAAAACCACGTGTGAACGCGGCCTCATACACACAACAGTATGCATTATACAGAGACATGAGTTATATACTGGAGACAGAAAACAGCTGCAAAAACAGGTCGTGTATCACCTGTATGTAACCCATATGCCACAATCAACAAGGCTGGAACCCACGTGACCTGGTCTCTTGGGCAACTCACCACAAAAAGGGGCCGTATGTGGTGGACACAAACATGTGTAGGCTGTTTTTTTGCATTCCCATAGACTTCTATGGAGAGACCTACCTAAAAAAAGAAAAAATAGAACATGTTCTATTTTTTACATTGCGGTCTGACAGCCAGTTCACGGTGCGGTAAGAAATATTGTGACCAGAGACATACAGATACGTATTTCCCATTGAAGTCAATGTGGCTGTTTTTATTTTTAGACACATTTTAATGTCTAAATATAACGGTTGTGTGCATGAAGACTTGGTTGTATGGAGAGGGTTCAGGAGCTTAGCATCTATCTTACAAGGTAGGTACCTGCTGAATTCTACTGGCATCAAATGTCAGATATTGTGGTGGAACCCTACACAGCGGCATGGGCCCAGTATCTTTACCAACAGATTTCTTATGTGCATAGCCGACAAAACTTGTGAGCTAACGTTTACACACTAACCATTTCAAGCGATTTGTTGATTTTGGCTGATTAAAGCATAAATGTGTATAGGGCTGTATATGTATATTCGGCTGACTCTCTAGAAGATGTGTATGTGCAGCGAGAAGACTAATACATTTGTAAACACAGCACAAGTTCTAAATGTAGTAGAATGGGAAATTATAAAAATTTGGTCTTAATTCACTGAGAGAGAAGTATGTACTTCACTATGCAAGAGAAGTACAGGCGTTCCCCTACTTAAGAACACCTGACTTACAGATGACCCCTAGTTACAAACGGACCTCTGGATGTTGGTAATTTACTGGTAAGGCTACTATAATCAGCTAAAACAGTTAATAAATATGTGTGACATTGAGCTTTATTAATAATTCTGGTTCTTATGACAATCCAACATTTTTAAAATCCAATTGTCACAGAGACTAAAAAAATATTTGACTGGGGTTACAATTATAAAATATACAGTTCTGACTTGCATACAAATTCAACTAAAGAACAAACCTACAGAACCTCGTACGTAACCCCGGGACTGCCTGTATAGCATTTTATATTATTTATAGACTGTGCATTAAAAAGCTAAATGCTGAGAGATGGTTATATGATATTGGACTTGTCCAATCCCGGTTCCCTTCTTCTATTAAGGATCTGTAAGTGTTAGTGGGGCCCGCTTAGAGGATCTCAAGATCTTATGGGCACAGAGCAAGAGAAAATTCATACAAGTAATGTCTCCTGCAGTGTTCCTATGGCCAAAGGACCAGTAGTCTGCGGGCCATATGTCGGCAGTGTTCTTCCCAGAGTTTGACCTGTATGGCCGCAAATACGAGCCATATGTCACCCATATTTGCTGATCCGCAAAAAAGTTTGGACGGCTGCCAAATAAAATAATGTCTCTAGCTTGTCCCAATCCCTTGAAGAGTCACAATTGTGTTACCTAGCAACTGATCCGCAAACAGAACCCTAAAGGAAAAATTGTGTGCATGTGGGCTCACACAGGAACCTCAGATGGTCACTTACCAGATTAGGTGCCATTTCCAACATATTTATAAACTGTATGAAAACTATACAAAAACCAGACCAGTATTTATCATGCATGAAGTAAAACACCAGCTCACCTTCCCATATCATGCCACGTGTGTCGGATCCGGCACGGGCCACTTTCCTGCCAAGGTATGTAGAGACTGAAGAATTTAATCACGGTCTAGACATACATTATGTATGTCATGATTAAGGGCGGGCGTTCCGCTTGAAACGCGTTGAAGTTTTGACTTGCTTCTATGGATTGGTTATGATGTAACCTAAATAAAGTTAACTGATGTCGGGAACCTGGCTGGACCGTGATTATATTCTTCAGTATTTATCATGCACTGAAATCTCTGACAGAAATCAGGTTAAAAGGTTAAATGCAAGGGACATCAAGTCACGTACACTTTTTTTTTTTAATTATAAAAACAATACACTCATATTTAAATCAGCTTAAAAAGAATTTCACAAGTGAATACATTCATGTACTCCTGTATTGAAGCATCAATCTACAAAGGAAAAATATAGTCCAATTTACAAACATGGGATTAAAACAACAAAAATGTGTACACATTGTCTAGATTCAAGGTTCATCGAGGAATCGGATGTGTTTGCTCGCCTCTTGTGTCTTGATAAGCCTCATGTTTTCACCTTTAGCAACCAGCTGCAAAAAAGTAAAACCTAGTTAGAATATAAACTAGTAATTCATTTTACAAATCTGACCCGTTTTCTGGTATTTTTAATAGGATAGCACATGGCTGTAATTGAGCCCGATGCATTGTAAAATGGAATTTCAGCATTTATTACAAAATATGCAGCCTTAGGCTCTGTTCGCACTACGGTTGTGATTTCCGTCTCTAGTTTTTAGAAAAGTAAAAACTGAAATAGAACGGATCAGTTTTAAATCCCATTGAAATCAATGTAAATTTTTAGGTTATCTTGCAGTCCTTTTTTTTGTCTAAAAAAACAAGTGATCCAAAACTGATGGCGCCAAACTGACCACAACGGATGGCATAAATTTTTTATTTTACATTGGAGGCAATGGGACAGATAGTAAGTGTCCGGTTTTTCCTTTTTTTGGATGAAGATATTAAAGAGATAGAAATAGTTAATAAATAGATGATAGATTATAGATAAATGTGAGGAATAGAAAGAAAGATCGGTAGGCAAATAGAAATAAGAGCTCAATAGCCAGATGGGTAATTAGAAATAAGAACGACAGGTAGGTAGAAAGAAAGGATAGATAGAAAAGCGAGATCGTCAGGTAGGTAAAAATTAGACATCTATAGAAGGCAACTATTATGATAGATAGACAAGATAGATATAGAAGTTATAGATCAATGTCTTGAAAGTGAAAGTAAAGTGTAATTTAAAAAACTGACTCTTCAAAAAAAAACAAAAAAAAAACTGGCACTAACTGAAAGACAAGGGTCTGCCTTTTTTAACCAAGAAACGTTAGGGTATCAGTTAAATAAACACACACTATGTCAGGAGTTGCTGTTAGTTTTATTTAGCTTTATTTATCATCCAGAGATAAAGAACAGCTATGCTGCCAATGGGAGGTGAGAGGAGGAGGAGCAGAAAGCTTAGCTGTATACAGGAGTGAAGGATGCGATTTCCACTGTTTACTGTAGTGATGCGAATTACGGCTCTTCTGGCTCCTGAACGGCTCCCTATTAAATATATAATAGGGAGCCGCAGGCCAAATCTGTCACCCCACAACACACCACTTCTACCCGTTGTATCGGGTTAAACGGGCATGGCGAGTGAGTTAGGGGCACGGTTAAGTGAGCCATCGGCTCACGCTTCTGGTCTTTCACGAACAAAAGCTGGCTCGTTTGCGAATGACACATCACTAGCTTACTGCAAGCTTCTGCTTCACCAGTGCTTACAGAAGATAGAAGGTAAATGTAGCCAGATATAGTCATGTGCTACACAGAGGAGTCATCCCCTAACATGGATGTAAGCAATGTAGCAGCCCTCTTCTCCCTCCACCATTAGTCAGGTAAAGGCTGCAGAGATAATACAAGCAACAGGCTGAGATCTGAGCTCCAACACATCCTGCAATCCTCCTCCTGTGATCACCACTGCTGACTGTCCCTCCAGGCTACAGTGCTGTCCTGCAGTCCTTCTGTAATCACCACTGCTGACTGTCCCTCCAGGCTACACTGCTGTTCTGCAGTCCTCCTCCTGTAAATCACCACTGCTGACTGTCCCTCCAGGCTACACTGCAGTCCTACAGTCCTCCTCCTTTAAATCACCACTGCTGACTATCCCTCCAGGCTACACTGCAGTCCTGCTCCTGTAAATCACCACTGCTTACTGTCCCTCCAGGCTACAGTGCTGTCCTACAGTCCTCCTCCTGTAAATCACCACTGCTGACTGTCCCTCCAGGCTACACTGCAGTCCTCCTCCTGTGATCACCACTGCTGACTGTCCCTCCAGGCTACACTGCTGTCCTACAGTCCTCCTCCTGTAAATCACCACTGCTGACTGTCCCTCCAGGCTACACTGCAGTCCTCCTCCTGTAAATCACCACTGCTGACTGTCCCTCCAGGCTACACTGCAGTCCTCCTCCTGTGATCAACACTGCTGACTGTCCCTCCAGGCTACACTGCTGTCCTACAGTCCTCCTCCTGTGATCACCACTGCTGACTGTCCCTCCAGGCTACACTGCAGTCCTCCTCCTGTGATCACCACTGCTGACTGTCCCTCCAGGCTACACTGCTGTTCTGCAAGGAGCCCCGGTCACCAAATAGCAGGAAAGTATCTAGAGATCAACAACATGTGAGGATTAGTCCCCCTATTTAGAGATGCAAAGGCCCTAAAGTAACATACAAAAATGCAAATGTTTATTAGTAAATTATGATCACATAATACATACAACAATAATAAAAACACCTAAAAAGGTCTATGTTAATGCATCTTATTTCAGTGACAATGAAAAGTACAAAGCCATGTCTCTGGAAAAAACCCTCACTCCTGCCAATGTCAAATCTAATCAAACATGATAAATGGACCTTCCGAATAAATGGTATGACAAATGAAATCAGAAAGATCTGTGACTCAATGGTATAATCAATGCATACAAGTAGAGCAAAACAATGTATTCTCACAACAACATGGTCGGTTTGGCTGACAGTAAAGTGTAAGCATAGGAGGTCTAGATAAATACAGGGGAAGCAAACCCCCTGTGTATTTGGAGTGCCGATACACGTGGGCTTTGCCTCCCCTGCACCTATCTAGACCCACAACATGCCTCACCGACCATGATGTTGTGAGAAGACATTGCCCCACATTTTTTAAAAACTGTGCAGTCTGTACTATGTGTATAGTGAAGGGGGCATTAGATTCAGGATTTTGGCGCCCTTTCTGCATGAATCTTTTGCCCCCTGCACTACCCCACTGAGGTCATTGACTACCTACAGGTAGTCAAGTGGGCATGAAGGGGGAATGTCTGGTTGCAGGGTTGGTTGGCACGGGTGCTCCATGCCCTGCACTTGGACACAAGCTGTAATCTGCTGAGGTGCACATTATATCAAAATTTCAAACCAGCAAGGACCTGGCATAGATTTTGCAGTGGGTCCCTGGGGGTTGGTTTAAATCAAATGCTAGCGCACAACGCACCGGTGTAGGATGAATCGCCCTAATGATTTTTCCTGGTTGCTATGAACTATATATGCTGTGCATAAGATGTGTGGAACAGAAGAGGCTGAACAAGTATCACAATAACAAATAAAAATGTATTTTGAATTCCAGGTAACCATTACTTATAGATTTTCAAAATATTTTACTCTTTGAGAGCTTTTTGGAGTCATTTGTTTCGTGGCATAACGCCTTTAAGTAAAAAAAGATTTTCCCGTAAATGATAAAAGAAGGAGAGCTTGTGATAAGACACAATGTGAAGTGCCAAAGTCAAGGTTAGTGGTTAGACTAGACAGTCTAAGGATACTAAAGATTTATCATATACATGTGAAAATCTGGTTAAGGTAAGTCAGACAGTCATAGTTTATGAAGTCCCGTGAAAAACAGTTTCCAGACTGAAGCAAATCAGCCATGAAAAAATGGTCGTCAATGTACATTTTTTAACGGCTGATTATTGCTACTTTCTGCTCCACTGAGCAGTCATGGAATCCATCTGAAAGTCTCCAAAGGTTCTTTATGTGAGATTTAACCCCTAGGGGACACAGCCTATTTTGGCCTTAAGGACGCGGCCCCATTCTTCAAATCTGACCTGTGTCACTATAAGTGGTTATAGCTTTGGAACGCTATGAGATATCCAGGGGATTTTTAGATTGTTTTCTCGTGACACATTGTACTTCAAATTAGTTTAAAGATTTGGCTGATATCTTTTGTGTTTAGTTATGAAAAAAAACAAAATTTGGAAAAAATTTGGAAAAATTCTTTATTTTCAACGTTCTAAATTCTCTACTTTTGATGCAGATAGTCATAGCTCCCAAATAAATTCATAACTTACATTTCCCAAATGTCTGCTTTATGTTGGCATGGTTTTTTAAGATTCCACATATTTTACTAGAATGTTATGAGGCTCAGAATTTAGGTATCATTTTTCACATTTTTTGTAAAATCACCAAAACCCGCATTTAGATGGACCTGCTCAACTTCTAATTGACACTGAGAGGCCTAAATAATAGTGAGACTCGTAAATTACCCCATTGTGGAAACTACACACCTCAACGTATGAAAAACCACTTTTAAGAAGTTTGTTAACGCGTTACGTGTTTTATAGGGGTTAAAACAAAATGGAGGTGCAGTCTGCAAATTGTAATATTTTTTCACAATACACCCATTTTGGGTGGAAAATTAAACATTTACAATGGATTAAATGAATAAAGGCTCCAGAAAGTTTGTTACCCAATTTCTCCCGAGTACACGGATACTCTATATGTGGTGGTAACCTGCTGTATGGGCGCACGGCCGGGCATAGAAGGGAAGGAGGCGCCATCCAGATCAGATTTGCTGTCACATTGCACAGGCTATAATTTTTTTCTTTTTTTTTAATGTGGACCTATAGGGGCTTATTTCTTTTGCCACATGAGATGCACTTTTCTGGTACGTAATTTGGGGGAATCTATAGGCTAATTGGTGAGATTTTATTAACTCTTTGTTGGTGGAGGAAATGAAAATCATCACTTTTCAGGAAGATTTTTATGGGGTTTTTTTTTGCCCGTTTACCATACCATAAAAATAGTATATTATTTTTATTCTATGGGTCGCCACGATTACAAAAAGACCTCATTTATATAGATTTTTTTATTTTTTTTCCATTTCTACTGCATAAAAAGTAATTTGGCAAAAATGTTGTTAATTTTAGCATCACAGTCTTTCATATGCATAACTTTTTTATTTTTTGCCTCACAAATCTGTTTAAGGGCTTATTTTTTGCGAGAAGGATTGTTCTTTTTAGTGGTCTTATTTTAGAGTGCATAACATTTTTTAAATCCCTTTTTAGAGCATTTTTATAGGGTATTAATTGAAAATGATCTTTTTTCTGGAGCTTTTTTTTGTTTTGTTTTTTACGGGGTTCACTTTGCGGATCTAATAACGATTCTGTTTTATTATGCAGATTGTTACGGACGCAGGGATACCAAATATGTGGGGGTTTTGTGTATTTTATTAAATTGTACTGAATAAAAACCAATTTGGAGAAAATCTTGTTCATTTTAGCATCACCATATTTTCATATGCATAACTTTTTTATTTTTCATCTGACAAATCTGGTTAGGGGCTTATTTTTTGCGAGAAGAGTTGTTCTTTTTAGTGGGCTTATTTTGGAGTGCATAAAATTTTTTAAATTACTTTTTAGAGCATTTTTTGATAGGGTATAATTAAAAATTATCTTTTTTCGGAAAGTTTTTGCGTTTTTTTTTCTACGGCGTGTACCGTGCGGGTCCAGTAATGATTCTGTTTTATTATACAGATTGTTACGGACGCGGCAATACCAAATATGCGGGGTTTTTTGTGTTTTTGTGTTTTTTATACATTATTAAGTGTTTTTATGGGAAAGTGACATTTTAGGGGCTTATATTTTTATGTATTTATTTTTTATTTATTATAATGTGTAGTGTTAAGTGTTTTTGCATATTTTTACTTATACATACTTGAACTTAAACCAGTGATGCTCTGATCACTGGTTTAAGTTCAATACACTGCTCTACAATACTATTTTATTGTAGAGCAGTGTAAACTGTCTGAGCAAGCTTGCGCATGCTCAGACAGTTTACAGCCAGACCCGGAAGGGGTCTGGCTGCCATGGAGACCGGGCAGCTCCGGGGCACATACCAGTCCTCGGAGCTGCCCAGAAGTGGATCGGATCCCCCGGTAAGCGGCACGGGGGATCCGATCCACAGCGCAAACACCCTTACACGCCGCGGTCATGTTTGACCGCGGCGTGTAAGGGGTTAACACTCGCGATCGGAGCCGGCTCCGATCGCGGGTGTTAGCGCAGGCTGTCAGCTGTACTAGACAGCTGACAGCCGCTGCTTCTGGTACCGGCTCCGTTCGTGAGCCGGTGCCAGAAGCAGGACGTTATAGAACGTCCCCGTGCGCTAAGCATCTAACCCCGGGGACGTACTATAACGTCCTGGTGCGCCTAGGGGTTAAAGAGAACCGTATCTAATGTTTTGAAAGTCAATATTATAAAAGAAGCATTGCTAAATCATATAAATATGGTTTAAATGGAGGGGTATACCATCAATTAAAATCACCTATTTACAGGACAAAAAAATAATAATCTAATGAAATAAATGGGGGTTCCACTGGGGCAATTGCTGAATATCAGAAGAGGTTTCATGAACCCTTTTTCCTGTTTGGGGTCCCCCCTTTTGCTTACTCAATGACTGCAGAATCCTACCTTTTGAGTACCACGTATCTTTTCACGAGGCCTGTTAAGTTTAGCCTGTCGGTCCACCAAAATCTTCTGCCAGTATCTCTGCTCACTATCCCCTGGTGGAAACAAACAAAGGTTTTGTAGGCCCAATTCACTTCTCCGTTCTTCAATTGTTTGCATTCTGTTATTATGAGCCATAACCAGACCAGACATAGGTAAGGTATAATGAAAACACTTGCACCTGTTTTGTGCGTTTGTAGACTTGTTGTAAGCCAAAAGCAGGTAATGGTCAGACAAAGGTGTTCAGCCCATAGTGACAGACTGCATTGTACAGAAATATGCTGGCCGAACAGCAGCACCCTATGAACTGTTACAGCACTATTTTTGGTCAACATGCAGGTTGTCCTTGCATATTTCTATACGATGCAACGACTCTCGTCCAGTGCAATGTCAGATCAGATCATCATATGGGTTCATTTTAACAAGCTGAACACATTTGTCTGCAGATGGCCTTACTTAGAAAAACAAAATAACAACTATGGAAATGAGTGAGGACTTTACAGATGTGAAATGGACCTTACAAAGATACAAATTTGATCACTTAGAAGCATTAACATACAATGGTGGGTCAAAACTAAAGTACAAAACTGTACAGTACTAAAACTGCAAAGATGTTCTCTCCAAGTTTGTGTAGCTTTCCTCCCACACTCCAAAACATACTGCTGGGTTGATTAGATTGTGAACCCCATTGGTGACAGGGACTGATATGGTAAACTCTGTGCGCTATATAAATAAAGGAATTATTATTATGTGTACAACTTCCCTTTCAGACAGCTAATACCAAACAACTGCTTACCAGACAGGATCTTCATTTTCCAGTTGTGCTTTTTTTGCACCTCTGGACAGGAACTGAGGACTGCCTGGGCATCTTCTGGGGTTTTAAAACGAACATGGCATTCTGTATCGCCTTCTAGCATATCTACATAAACCACTTCAGAGACTCCAGACAAAGCATCCTACAGGAGAAGAAGTTTTATTTTAGTTCACTTTTGAAACTTTTCTAATACTCTTTACATTGTCAAAAAAAAATAATAATAATAATTCTAAAGAACTAGGGAAGCTTTAAAAAAAAAAAAAGTTACCTTAACATGCTGGCGATTTGGAAATGGATCAGAACTAGTGATCTTCACAATAACTCCACTGATAAATGTGGGACCAAGGGTTTCATTCTTCACAATATCCACTATAGAGAACACAAAGTGACAAGTGTGTAAGCATTTTACAATTTTAAAAAAAGAAGAAGAATCAGCGCCTCAGACCACCCCCTCATGAATATGCCGGACTGCTGTACGTTCGGTCTGGCACTGCAGTGTTTGCTAGCTTTATTGGTAGGTTCCGATAAAGCTAGCAGTTTAACACTGCTAATACTGGGGTACCGCTAGGTTCTGCTAGGTTAGCAGCTCCTAAAGCGCTTTTTTAAGGGTGACAGGTCCTCTATAACAACGTCTCTAAATGGGATGTTCCAAAATGGTGTGTCCTTTTATGGTACAGCTTTATTTAATCTCCATTGGATAGATGAAGCAAGTATAAGCACACCTATGCATCTGTCACTCCATTTTAATGGGGTTAGAGGAAAGAGAATATTATGGTGTGAAAACCCATTAAAGGGCATTCAAAGCTAATAACACTGGTATGTACCTTAGCCTCAAATGCAGTGGGTGAGGCGGACAAGAAAACATAAGGGCTGTATAAAGTTATATTGTGCTTCTTTTACTAGTTACTTATGTGATTGGAAAATAATGAAATAAAAAAAAATAGTGAACTATGAGATATAGTGGGCAGCAAAAAATGGGAAAAAAAAAATCAAAGTATATTTAGTTACAGTGAATTAATACTGCTAAACAAAGTCTTCTCTACGGTTTGTCGCTTTACCGTCTTTTGTGTTCGAGTTCTGTTTACTTTGTTCAACTTCCATTTCTGCTGTTGAATAATTTTTTTCACTCATGGACTTTTTTAGGGAAGACATGCTGGCTCTCTGCAGTGTCAAGTATTCAGTCCTGAGATCTAACCATTCTTGCCTGTAGTACGAGAGAGGTCAAAATGATTACAAACCAATGGGATAAGCCAACTAGGGGACTATGGCTTTTTGAAGAATCATATACATTTTGCATGTCAATACCTCATCGTTTTAACATTCTTCATTTACTGATGGTGAATGGACAGATCTTACCTACAATATTACATTCTCACAAACCCCCAGATTTAAAGGACACGACGTGCAGGTTTTCTTCAAAAAGATTCACATGCAGTGACATCAGGAAGAAATATTTCATTTAGGCTACTTTCAAACTAAACGTATGGTCGCCTGGTCACAGCCGATTGAGCACACTTGAGGCTCCCTATAGCGATGCACAGCCGTAGACACAGGAAAAGAAAGAGCATGTGTGTGGTCACCGTACTGCCGCCATAGCCATCCGCACACGGCTTGTGTAAAAGGGGCCTGAAAAGTCAAACCTTTTTTATGCACACTGATACAATCTTGCCAAGCAGAAATTTGGCGCAATATATATCTCTAGATAGAGAGATCAGACCGAAAAAAATCCCCAAAACAAACAAAAAAACCCCAAAAACACTGATATTTCATACAATGCCTCAGGGTGCTTCTAGTTTAGTGGTGTATAAGTAGGTGACAGATTCTTTTTACGTGTCAAAAAGTCTCAGTGGGGTCCCCTCATAGATTTAATCATACATCATATTTTATTACACAACATACTTGGCTAATACTCTTAGAGGGATGACCTCTTCACCAACTCTGTGTCTCTCCCTATTCTTGCGTTTTCTTTTTACTTTGCTAGCAGAAGTTTCCTTTTTGTCACCCGTGTCCTTTTCTTCTTCAGTGGAAATTTCTAGAGAAAAAGGGAAATTAATTTACATGATTTTTTCTTTGGTTGTTAAATAATATAAGAGACTAATAGAGGTTGAGATACATGAGATTTCTGGTCCCTGGACCAACTTTCATACAAATGACCTTTCCTCGGCAAGGGTCATCAATATCATGATGGTGGGGGTCTAACACCTGGACTGCACTAAGACAGCTTTCCAGGAAGCCCCCAGGTACCGAAAGTTAAGAAGTGACTGGAACTGGTAGCTTACAATTTGAGCCAGTAGCTTTACTTTTTAACTATACATTGTGGCCTGCCAGCTCTGCTTTTAACATCAAGAAACACACAGGGCAAGCAGCTCAGTGCGTGTTTTCTTAATCCCTTTAGGACACAGCCTATGTTGACCTTATGTATACAGCCCCATTTTTCAATTTAAATTGTAATACCTTTAAATTTACAATTTAATATAACAAGTTGATTTTGAGATTGTTTTTTTTGTGACATTTACTTCATGTTAGTTGAAACATTTGAGCGATATATTTAGAATTTATTAATGTAAAAAACTGAAAAATATTAAAAATGTTTAAAAATTAGCTCTTTCTTAAACTTTGAACTGTTACAATTTGACAAATAGTCAAACCAGAAAAATTACCTAATATTTAACATATGTCTGCTTTATGTTGCCAACATTTTTTATTAATTCTTTTGTATCTGTCTGTAGGATAGTAGAAGGCTTTTATGTTTAGAAGCAATTTTCAAGAAAATTTTCAAAATCATTTTATTAAAGGCAATTTCATTTCTCAAGTGATTTTAATGGACTTAAACAACAGAAAACACACACAAATTACACCACTTAAGAAAACTACACCCCTTAAAATTATTCAAAACTGCTTAAGGACTTTATTAACCCTTTAGAGTTCAGAATTAAATCAAAATGGAGAGGAGAGCACAGAGGGGAGAGGTATGCAGTTGGGCAGGAAAGGGGTTAATTGTACATGGTGTGGAGTGGTGCGACTTATTATGTGGAGAGTCACTGTAGGCATCTGATCTCCTTTATCTGTGAAGAAAAAAAGAGGAGATGGGATACTGGGAGTTCAGCCAGGGAAAGCCAGCTTTTTGCTGTGATTTGTCAGTCTGTATTAAATGACCAATCACAATCACAGGGGGGGATTCTTTTCCTTCCCTGACATGTTACAGAGAGCCTTAGCTCTCAGAAAACACTGGACCTTTAATCCTGTCACCGTGTTTTGTCAAGGTGACAGACAGAAGCCAACGTTATGGTGTCTTTATGCACTGCTGTCCATGACTAGATGAACATCATGGTAGCTTAACGGGTTAATGGGATTTGGAAAAATATGACGGATCAATAAGCCCCTATGGATGTGAATCCTACCATAGTAAAACCACAACTCAATTTCTAACAGCCCCATTCATTCACGTATGCGTAGAGCTTTAAGCAAATACAAATCAAATACAAAGAACAGACCTCTCACCTCTACATTCTGTCAGCTCTGCAGAGGCCACATGAGATTTTGACTGTAGATCATCTTTGTGATGCAGTTTCCGATGCTTGGAAGAGCCCTGATCTTCTGAACTACTGTGTTTTCTCTTGGAAGGTCTGCCTTCCTCGGACTGGTCTGAGCTTTCTGCCCGGTCTCGTTTCTTTGTCCCCTTCTTAGTCTGTCTGTTAGACTCTGATGTATCAGTCACTGAACTTTCAGAAACACTGCGGTGCCTTTTCGATTTTGTGGTTGCCTTGGTTGACAATTCCATGACACACTGGTCATTACTTTCATCCTCTGCTATTTCTTCACTCTCCTTTTTGCTCTTCGACTTTTTCTTTTTCTTCTTTTTCTTTTCCTCTAAAATGAACATAAAAATTCGGTCACACTTATTTCACATCAAGACTATTATTTAATAAACTAACTCAAAGCAAGGTGTTGGATACATGGAGCCCATTCACTAAACTTCTGGCCGCCGATGGACATTTTACATTTGTTTTTTACTCCCCACCTTCAAAAATCCATAACTTTTTAATTTTTCCATGTGCAGAGCTGTAGGAGGCTAGTTTTCTGTGTAACAAAATACAACTCCCAGTGATGGCATTTTATTTTTTATGCCGTGCACTGGGGAAAAAAACCAAAACAAAATGCAGTGAAACTGACATAAAAGCGCATTTGCGCTATCTTCTTGTGGGCTTCATTTTTACAGCTTTAACCATGTGCTCCAAATGAGAACTCCCCTTTATTCTTTGGGTCCGTATGAGCACCAAATTTATTTAGGTTTTAATAGACAAAAAAAAATAAAAAAATGTCTTTTGTGCTAAAAATATGTTCCACCAATAATTTTTTCATACAACTATACAAGTTGCCATTTTTAGTGAACAAGTTGACGTTTTCAATGCTACCATTTTGGAGACTGTGTTGATCACCTTTTATTAAAAATGGGCAATTCGGACATTTAGGCATATTTTTACGTTATGGGGTTCAACACTGGGTATAACCGTTTTATAATTTGGGATACCTGATGTGTGTGGTTATTTAAATTTATTTGCATTTAGGGAAAAGAGGGATGATTTGAACATTTAGGCTTTTCAAAATATAATTTTTTTTTTTAAATTTTATTTTTCGTGGTACTTCTAGTCCCCAAAGGGTTTTTGAACCTTAGGGGTTGGATCACTTATACAATATACTTCAATACTACAGTATATTGCAAAATTGTCAGATGAAAGCAGGCTCCTTTATAGATCCTGCTATGATGGCCTTGCTGTCAAAGCAACCTACTAGTGTCCTCTAATGACGACACAGGGGAGTGCCAGCAGGATCCAAGATGGCAGCGCCATCATCCGTTTGATGAAGCACTGACGGTAAGAAGGAGCACATGTATGAACCATGGGCGTTAGCCATGCTGTGGTCCGTCAGAGCAGTGTCCTTGTTTGTTTACAGGTGCACGGCAGCTCCACTCCAGCAACTTTCGACTGCCTCTGGTCAGAAGAGACAGGACCCTCTCTTAGGCAACATATTGTTTTTGTCACTGTGTCATCTTTTAATTCAATAGTTAGAACACAGACATATTCATTTCACTGTTTCTACTGATGAGCGTGTGTGCCGCCAGTCCAAGCCACAAAATCCAGAGCAGGTTCTACGGATTTCTAACAAAAGACCACAGATCCCTTGTTTGCTACACCCATGTACACTTACAGTATCTGCATCTATCACTCATTCAATATGTATCATATTAGAGAAGGTTGGAAAAAGATACAGGTCCACCTGGTTCAACCTATAATTTAGAATTAAACAATTGTTTTTCCCCCATAACCCATGGGGGCCATTATATTATGCTTGTGGGTAAGGCAATGGTTTAGAAAACTTTGTCTTTCTCTAGCCCAAAACATGAAAGGTGTTTAGACCTTCAATCTTCTCAGTCTCTCTTGTTACATAACAGAAATAATTACCGGATTCAAGCGACTCTTCAGGTTTTAGCTCAGGTAGAGGTTTCTGTTTGACAGTTTTGGGAAAAATACCAGCTTTCCTTGGTGCTTCCTCAGGTGGATTGTTTAAAAGCTAAATAACAAACATGTAAAAAAAAAAAGTCAAGAGCACATTTTATCTGGGGTACAGTATATAATTCCAAACCTAAAAAAAAAGACTCAAACTTAAATAAATAATCACCTCAATTGCTTTGGTAGCTTGTTCTTGCTTTTCAAACTCAATAAATGCAAATCCTTTAGTGTCTCCTGTGGTTTTATACCGAGGGATGCTTATATAGACTACCGTGCCACATTTACCAAATACCCGTTTTATCCAGCTGTGGGTAACATTTTTAGGCAACAGCTCCTGGGAAAACAAAAAAATGTATGAGGATGTAAAGAGACTGAGTAGAAAATTTTGGTCAACATTTTACACTAGTTTGGGTATGGGAGATGTTGGTTGACCAAATCAGACTCATATAACTCCTTCAGTTTACATGATGTTACTGAAAATCACTTATCAGATTGCAAAGTTCTTTTATACAGGTCAAATGATGGACTGATTGATCTAACTGATGTGATTTTAATTTTCCTCTAGTTTCCATGTTACCTCTTATTTGCAGTATAGTGCTCTTCTCAGCTATTTCCAGAAGTCCCAGGATCCCCGCTGGACGACTGGCAGACGAGAAGTTCTTGCATCATATTTTGACATAATGCAAGGACTTCCATCCTCTGCGAGGTGTGCAGTGGGATGAGGCCCAACATACAGGACTTTATCCACAGAACGCACATTATTGTCTACATAAGTTCTCTTACTCATAGTTATTATGAATAAGTTACCCGAAGTTATCCATAATCATCAGCTCAAAGTGAACCTGTCACCAAGAATATCATTTTTAGCTGTTGACAAGTTCCAATAGCCTATGCCTTTGAAGGAAAACCTTTTAGAGAACAGTTTAATGCTTAAACCGCAAACCAAAGTCCATGTAGTTATCGCAAAGTGCCAACATGGCCATAGCCTAATATTACCAACAATACCACTCTACAAGGGACATATAATACGGTCACATGATAAACATTACCAGTAGAACAAGATAAATACCATTACACTAATAATATGCAGACCCCATAGAAAGAGCAATATCACTACGCAGAAAATAGTGTGAAGAGCACCGCCTGCACACCGTGAAAAATTTTCTTCTATTTAGTAATATAAATGCAGTGACAATAGTCCAGAATAGGAGGGGGTGGGGGCTATGGTGCTTTAGCTGCTTATGGAACAAATATTGCCAGTAGCAGGGTCAATATGAAGGATTGAGGAATCCAATTTGGCAGGGGGTGTGTAGGGCACAGTGTGTATTGTGGGGAGGAGTGTGTGGGCACTGAACAACAAGGAACCAGGGAGGGGAATTTTGGATCAGATCACCACATATGACTGTCGTATTTGGCCACATAAATATTATATATACATAGAGACTTCCCTTGGTCCTGAGCTCTTGGCACCTGTGCCATGCTGTCAGTGAGGGTACCGCGGCTTCTCCATTCTTATTCTGGTACCGCGGCTTCACCGCAGCTTCTCACAGCGTCAAGAGATCCGGGCCATGGGAAGTATATATGTGGCCATGGATAGCTGTCATATGGGGCAATTTGGGACATTAAACAATAAGGACCTATAGTTCTTTAGTGTACCAAAGCCACCCGACAGGTCTCTCCTACTGAGTGACTGCACTTATGACTTATCTGTACTCAGCAGCTGCTCAGTGCACTTCAGTAGTTCTGCCTTACTGTCCCCCGGGGCTGCAGTGGAGGAGAGGGAGTGGAGGGCTGGGAACTGACCTGCTGCTGTTTCTCCAGGTAAGAGTTCCCCTCCCGGAGACTGCCAATTAAGGCGACCGTGTAGGCGTGTGGAGTCTTATAGCCATGGATGCTCCACTAGGGGATTCTTGTAACATATGCCAAGTTTTCCAGGCTGACATAAGGAAAACCATGCCGTTTTTAGCTACCTTGTAAGGCAGCTCCCTTGACATCAAGCAAGGCCTAGAAGAGGTCTTATGACATGATGCAGGATTAAAACCCAACCAGTATATCTATTCCAGAAGGAACCTACTCCCAACTGTAGACAGCACTGTTTCAACCTGGTTGGTTTCTGCCCAGCCCAGGTGGTTGCTTAGCAACATTTGAGAAAAAAATTGGACCGCTTGCTGATGTCATCCGTGTGCCGCTTTTTTTTGCAAATCCATTGACTTCAATGGAAGTCTTTGTGAGAAAAAAAATTACAGTATGCATTTTTTTATTACTCAGTTTCCTGTGAAAAAAAAAACCCATCAACAGACCCCCTAGACGTTGATGGGTCAAGTATGCTATCCCCCTAAAAAAAACAAAAAAACGGATATCATATTGATATCAAGCCTTATAGTCCGACGCGCCTTATATATGGAATTATTACATATATAAGGTGCATCGGACTAATGCGCCTTATATTCCGGTGCGCCTAATGGCCAGGAAAATACGGTAATCAGTTTCTTATCAGATATTCTGAGCCAAAACCCATAACACCTTTAACAGATACAGATTTGCACTTTATATCTTACCTCTATGTAATCTCCCGCCTGTTTTTTGCTTACAATAACAAATAAAGAACTAAGGTGTATTTGAACAAGTCCTAATGTTGAATACACTTGATGTAATTTAATACTCAGTTGAACTGTACATATTACCAAGAACTTACCGCATATACAGTACGTGCATCAACGTCTTGTGGTTTTTCGCCAAGGGGATGCCGCCTTCTGATTTTTGTACCATCTAAATTTACCTTTAAAAAAAAAAAAAAAAAAGGGTACATTTCTAGCAAAAATATGAGTCGTGAAGACCAAACAATAAATTAACACTTACCTCTACTATGGAAGAATTCTTCAGGGCTCTGGCGATAAGTTTGGGATCTGTAGTCAGTTTTTTCATTTTATTAAAAGATGCCAAAAGAGAGATATCAATGTCTAGAAAAGAACATATTAAAACAACCCTTTAAGTCCAGCAAGTCACTCTACAGACTAGATATTACAGTAATTATGCTCCTGTGTACACATATTCAAGTGACATCACTCAGAAGGTGTGCATAAATGTATGACAGCATTGGGATTGAGGAGAGCAGGAAAGTATGGCTGTTGGAGGCGTGCATAATTGTTAACCTCGAGCACTCTGTGTTACAGAGCACCCAAGATTAATTAGCATATTTATTTGACTTTTTTTTTTTTTTTTTTTTCATAGGAATGCTGGCGAATAAAGGATTAAGAAGATGTGTGATCATAATTCACTGTTCCTATTACAGTCAGGATTCAGAAAGACCCAAAAGTTTGAGTGTTGGGATATGTGATGGGATAGAGACCTCTAGGGTTGAGCAACTTGCCGTGGCCCAAACTGCTGTACAAGGTCCAAAAGACCATTGCAAGGCATTGGCTTGACACTGACCCACCAAGAAAAAAATATGCTATTTACGAATGTTGTACAGTTTTGTACAGTTTTCTTTATTGCCACCGAATATTGACACGGTTAACATTATATGCTTTAATAAACGTTACTCGATTAAAAAAAAAAAATCCCCGGTCATTAAATCTTTTTTAGCCCTCGTCACTAAGGGGTTGAGGAAACAGATAAGCAAAGAGAAGTTGGTTGTAGAACTTAGGTAATGACACTTACAGCAAAGCTTATAGTGCTAAGCCAGTGGTGGCGAACCTATGGCACGGGTGCCAGAGGTGGCACTCAGAGCCCTTTCTGTGGGCACCCAAGCCATCACCAGACAGGACTCATGGAATCTTCCTGCAGTCCAAGCCATCCCAGGACTTGCTGTGCACAGAGCTATGTTAAAGTGACAGGACTACCTGGGACTACTGGAGGAGTGGGAAGGTGTGGACAGATCTAGATTATCATTGTTGCTCCTGATCCGGCCCTGACAATTCTTCCTGTTTATGGGACCCTGGAGGGAAGCTACAATGATCATCCAAATTTCCTCTTATTTTCTGCTTTATCGGTGTCCTCAGGAGGCTGATATGAATGAAAGCTGTGACAGAGCAGGGAGTATAAGTCACAGATTAAATTTCTGTGTTGGCACTTTGCGATAAATAAGCGGGTCTTGGTTGTAGATTGGGCACTCGGCCTCTAAAAGGTTCACCATCACTGTGCTAAGCTGTTTCATGCACTCCTATTCACCAGTATATAGGTGTCATAGAAGTAGCCGCATTCAGTTGCTCAAATCCTACATCTCAAAGTGTTGAAGACAGGGCTATTCTCATCTCAGCCAATATGCAGCAAATAATAACACAAACAAGGAGAAATTGGGTTTGTTTATAGGTCTGCAAGCCACGGTCAAAAAGACTACTGTATCCCATTAACTGACAAGCTCATCTTTACCATTACTATACCTATTCACATTTTAACACCTTATTCCAGGAGGAATTAAGTGATAGACTACTTTATACTCTTAAGTCTTATAATCATAACTTACAGCCATCTCTGGATTTTTCTATCTGCTCATTCAAAAATCGATCTTTGTGAAGGTTTACATCACCAAACCAAAAGTCCACTTGTTTGGCAATGTCGGCAAGTAGCTGTTTCACCCGATAACGCTTCTTTTTCTCACGATCCTTCCTCGCCTCAGTGCTTTCATCTTCCTTCAGTTCATTCCTTGGTGTATCCATCTCCATTTCAGTAAGTCACTTTTAAGTAATTTATATGAAGTGTGATTAACAGAAACATAATGTAACAGATCAGCAGATATAAAATGTATGTACATTTATTTGGCTTTTATAGATTTACTCTGTCCTGAAAAGACGCAACCATAGATTTCTTCATCCCACCCTTGAAACTGTATTTGCACATTTCCCAAAGTAGAGAAATCAAGTGGGGCAAAAAGTATTTGGTCAGCCACCAATTGTATAAGTTATACCACTTAAAAAGAAGAGAAAGGGCTTTAACTGACATCATAGTTAGACCCTGATATATGAGAGACAAAATGTTAAAGGACACCTGCAACTAGGATGAAGGATTGTAAACCAAACACATAGACATACTGGTGTGTGCCCCCTCTAGCAGGATCTGATCTTCTTTTAGTTTCTTATAACCTGGCTTATAAGAGGATGAGTAACACCACTCAATGATATGTTCTCACCCATTATGGTCCACACCTGCTTTTGGCTTTGAAAACTTCCTCTGAAAAACTGAGCGTGTGAACGCATTCTTAGCGTGACGCATGACTGTGGAGAGGCCCCTCTGTCCTTCCTTCATTACCTGTAGTAATGGCTCCTGTTGGTACTTGTTATCAGTATAAAAGACTCCAGTGCAAATCATCAAACAGTAACACTGCAAACTCCACTATAGTACAACAGAAACAAAAAATTGTAGACCTGCAACAGGTCAGAAGACCGAATCTGTAATAGGCAACCGGCTTAGTGTGAAAAAACAGACTATAGGAGCAATAATTAGAAAATGGAAGACACGCAAGACCACAGATAAGCTGCCAAGATCAGTGGCTCCACACAAGATCTCACCCCATGGGGTCATTATGTTCAGCTGCAGAAAGCTGGGACCAATGTAACACAGGCTACCATCAGTAATACACTACGCTAAGGATTCATATCCTACAGTGCCAGACGTGCCCCCTGCTTAAAGGGGTTGGCCCCTTTACCTCATGGTGTGTGTGTTATCAAAAGTGCTGCTCTGGTCTCCTGATACGAGCAGACAACAGGCATCAACTTTACAAAGGTGGGGAGCCCCTATAAAACCTAAAATGTGGATCAGATGTTGCGATAGAAAAAGCAGGACCTGCCCTTCCAGCTGTAAGAACCGTCTACCTAACGGACGTGCAATGCCCCCTCACATCTCCTCACCAAAACTAGCTGCAACTTACCAGCGCCTCACATGTCACTCAGCGACAAACTACCAGTAGAAATGCGCTCCACGTCACTACCGCGCGACCCGCAGCAGAAGAGGACCAGACCCGTGCGAGGGCTGTCCATCAGGGTGCCTGTGTAACCATAGTAACACGAGTGCCGCAGAGCCGCGCCGCTTTACATTGTATTTACATGCATTTTCTAAGCATTTTACCTCAGATACAAGAGAACGCGGCTCCGCGACGGCCCGGAAGCGTTTAGCACTGCGCTTAGTGGTAAATCTCGCTGCCCGTCGCGGGGGATGTGACGTCATTCCAGCGCGAAAAGTTCGAACAAGACTTGAGAGTAGATAACTGCACAGCGTGTAATATCACAGGAGACGTGCGTGCAAGTAATACAGGTATAAGGTGGGAGCGGGTTCTTCTGGATATACCAGGTCACCAATAAGATATGTTGTATACCAAAATAGTAAACTTTATCATATATTTTATTAAAGAAAATATCCCCCTGTGTCCTTCTTCCTCTGCCTTTCTTCCTTTAAGCATGATAAACCAGGGACACTTTCTTATAGACCCAGGCACTGTGACTGTGGTAATCTTAGATTTGTTATCCATCATTCCTTCTAAAATCAACTTTTAACACTATGCTAATGAGGCTGAAGGGCTTGGAGTGGCTTGTAGCTTCACAGGTTGATGTAACTCAAATCATCTTTCACTGGTGTCAGATTCTCTCAGCTAGTTCCTTAAAATTTGCACAGGAAATACCACACAAAGACTGTTATTTTTCCCCTCAGACTTGCATGCTCAACTTTTGATTCATCACAATTCAGACGCGCGGCATGAAAAAAAAGGGGGCTGGTGTATTAATTGTGTATTTATTGTGATTATTTCTGCGACCACGCCACCGTCAGAGTTCTTGCACCGTGCCTGGTTATTTTCTGAAACTTCAAACTTTCGGACCTGGTGTGGTATGGTGGCACGGCCATCCCATGGATACATCATGTGTCCGGCGTGGCCTTTATCATACACCAGTGCACAATAAATTCCCCCCATGTCTGAATAAAACAATAGTTTAGTGTGAGTCCAATGCGATGACAGATTGCATTGGACTCGCATAAAAGAGGCTTTACTTGTATACTCTGCTCAGAATTGCAATGTCATAAACATTTTACTCAGTGAGACCTTTAGAATCTAATATGGAGCTCTTGGGTTTTTCCAAATTCCCTGAGCATTGCATTTTCTGACCTTAGGGGACTTGGAAATGATCAACAAGCTTGCATGTTCTACCTTTTTCTTGAAATTGTTTAGAAGTTGTCTTCCCAGATGGATGGGTATCAAGAACTTCTTCTCTAAGATCATTATTGATCGCTTTGTTTCAGAAAGTCTTGAGCAGAGATGCGCTCCATCTGAAAAGACCCAGCTGTTTTGCTTTGATCCTATGACACTCGAGGTCCATGTGACTGCTGTTCAGACAACTGGAGACCCAGAATGCTCTTGATTTCCGTGAAGGAGCAAGATAAACTGCAGTGACACCGATATACATTACTGCAGCAATGGGATGCGCATCTATATTGTTATCTGGTCAAACAATATTAGCACAATAGGGTCGGTGGCGTAATGTTGGTCATGGATTATATTTACCTAAATTTAACACCTAAGGACCAGATGTTATATTATTATATAATGATATGTAAAGCAATAGAATTCAAAGAGGATGTACAATAGTTAGAAGAAAGCCATACTGTTTCCGAACAGGTTTGTTTTATTGATATATTTTTTTTTTATAGGTGATATTGAATGTCTAGAAACATTTTCTAAATGACACCATGGCGGCTCAGGTGTATATTGTAAGTAAAATGATTGATCTATTCTGTTTTAGACAAGGACTAAAACAATTTGCTTTAATATTAATATCAGTCAACCATTTTTTTAAGGTTCTATATACACACCAGAAGACAAAAAAGATTAAGCTGTGGCATGATGGCCTTTTGAAGACATCTGGAGGAAAACAGGTACTGTCTATGTTGTACTAAGAGTCTAGTGTTGTGAAGATAAATGATCATATGGTTTTGCTTGTTTTTTTTTTTTTTCAAAATTTTTATCGAATTTTCAAGTTGCACCTGTCTGGCAGACTGGCTGTGCTGGCGTACAATTCTTCACCAGGTCCTGCCCTGTGTAGAGTTGCACTATTACCATCGACCGTTCCGGTTTTATAGGTCACACTCTGCTGCCGGCCGCCCCACTTGGTGTGAAGGTGGAGAAAATTATCACCAGGAAACTGGCTCCCATTATGTTTCTTTTTAGATGATTTTAATATACATACTGTATTCTAGTGAGGTAGCCTTGCATACTTCTCTTTTCTAAACTGTAAAAGATATGTAAAACCAATGACCATATTTTGAGTCTATAGGAGGTCCATTTTATATATTGTGTAGTATATCAAATGCTTTATATGTTTTTCTATTTCATGATTCTTTTTGTTCAATAGGCAGTGTTATACAGTGATAAAGGACAGCACCTGGACAGTGTCTATCTAAAAACTGAATTGGTGAGTAGTTATTTCATGGATAATGGCAAACTACTAGCAGTTGTTCTTTTTACCAAAATTGACCCTTTTCCCTTTTATAAAGATAAGTGTAAAGCTATCTGCACACGTTGCAGGTTTTGTTACAGAAAAATCTGCAGCACAATACACTTTAAAGTGAATGGGATTTGGAAAAAGTAACATAGATGGTGCGTTTTACTGCTCTCAAAAATTGTTGCACAATGCGAATAATAAATTACTCATGTCATATCATGGGGATTTTATTTTTTTATACTTTATAGTTCTAGTGAAAATCTGCATCAAAACAGATATAGGCCCCATGCACAAGGCCGTATATACGGCCGTAATAGGGCCCCATGCATTCCAATGGGTAATACGACCATCTATGTAAATGGCTGTATTGTCCACTTTACCGTACTTTAAGCGAGCCGTATAAAAATATAGCGCATGTCCAATTTTCCATCGTATTTCCATTACCTAGGACCCATAGAAGTCAATGGGAACGTATAAAATACGGGCTAAATATGTGCTGCGTACGGCTGTGCATCGTATGCTACCGTATATACGCGCAATATCCAGAACCAGTGGGAGGTGCATTCTGTCATCCAGCCATTAGTCAGACATCCATCATCTGCCCACCTAGTTTATACAGATACGGTGCAATACCTTGCCATACTGTTGTCCTGTATTTACTTTGTTGTCTCGTATTTACAGCCAGAATACATCTGTTTTTACATAACAGAAAAAACCATACAGTCGTATACCATGAGGCCTTCATGTGGAGGATTTTTTTTACTAATGATTTTCAGTTTCCTGAAAAAACTGGGTTGAAAAAAACACTACAAGCCAAACTTCCGGCTCCCCAATTTCCCTAACTTTGATTTCAGCTCCACCAAAATGGTCACTTTCCAGAGCGTTGTTATCCTGATCACTCCGACAGCGCTAAGATAAATGCAGGTATTCCTTCTCAGTGCCGTATTCCTCTGATCTGAGCATTTACATAAAGTTCAGCCAATCAAATAAAAGCCTAGAAGAGGAGTGCACAACCTGCAGCCTGTGCAGCCATGAGTTGCTGTTCACACCCTGCTGACAATCGGAATCCAATGAGCGCTTCCATAACTGATGGAAACGATCATTGGTGCAGGAGGTTGGGTAGCATTGAGTGCAGCTGAAAAGTCCTCACTGCTCCTGGGTCCTCTCCTGACTCTTCTCTCTGTGTCCTGACTCCTGACACTGGGTGTACACGCTGCCTTAAGGACACTGTAAAGAACGACCCCAGGAGCAGGAGAGCACCCAGAAGTGGTAAATAATTATAGTACTTACTGTACTGGTCCTCTCCTCCAGGTCCTTATGCGACCCATACAACAAAAGTGGCACATGGGGGGAAAAAAAAAAGCTGCAGCATGGTGCAAGAGAGGAGCCAGGAAATGATAGTGTATTTTTGTGTCTGCTCTAGGGGTCTACAGTATTATTGTCTTCTTTGCCAGTATTAGTAGTTTTAAAGAGAACCCGTCATGCAAAATAACCCCCTAAACTAAATATATTTTCATAAACTACCATTAGAGAGCATTGCCTCTATCCCTTCATTGTCCCCCTACATGTAAACCTAAGCAACGAGGTCCTAAAGCTGTATGCAAATGACCTGTGAAATGTCCAATGAAGCATTAGCATATTCAAGCTGTCCACTCTATTCATGAGTGGGAGGCACAGCCACACCCCCAGTGCATGACTGACAGCCTGTATAATGGAGTGAGGCTGTATAATGATGTGCTTCCTGGTGCTGGCGCCCCCTGCATCCTGTGTGTGCATGTGTGTGTGTTTAGGAGAGATACAGCAGCCCCAGGCAGCCATGTTACAGCAGAACATGTCAGATTCATGTGTAGCTGATGTCTGTGTCTCTCACCTGTATATTAGGAGGATGCAGCATGTCAGCAGATGCAGCACACACTAGCCATGCTTTACTATACATTACACACAGACATGAGCAGGGGGAGCAGAGGGGAGGGGTAACAGGGGTGACATCACTGCCTCTGACCATGTGACTAGCCTCATTTACATAATAAAGAATAGATGATTTTACAATGAATAATGTATGAAATAACTAGATAAAGGCTGTGATAGATCCTTGTGAGCTGCTCCAACAGGTAGAGGTGACAGGACAAGTGACACAGACCTGATGACAGGTGTCCTTTAAGCTCTAGGGGTCTCCAATGTTGTCATCTGCTCTGGGGGTCTCCATTATTAGTATTTGGCTGCTCTGCGGGTTTCCTGTATTAGTAGTTTATGATCTGGGGTCTCCAGTATTTTTAGTCTGCTATGACTTCTCCAGTACTGTTATTATCTGCACTATTATTGTTTGCTCTGAAAATAGTACAGGCGGTCCCCTACTTTAGAACACCCTACTTACAGACGACCCCTGGTTGCAAATGGACCTCTGGATGTTGGTAATTACCTGTACTTTAGCCCTAGACTACTATAAACAGCTCTAAAAGTTATCACATGTGTCTGCAATGAAGCTTTATTGTTAATCCTGGTTCTGATGACAATCCAACATTTATAAAATCCAGTCGTCACAGAGACCAAAAAAATTTGTCTGGGGTTACAATTATAAAGTATATGGTTCCGACTTACATACAAATTGAACTTAAGAACAAACCTACAAGACCCTATCTTGTACGTAACCCGGGTACTGCCTGTATTTGGTTGTTGGGGTTTTATTTATTACTGTACAGTGACATTTTTAATTTCTGTGGTGGCATTTTGTGCTTTAGTGGTTTGATGCAGTCCCTTAAAGTTGAGCAGTATGACAATGTGGCACTTGGACTTGAATGTTGTTTACCCCAGGTCTAAATTCTTGGAACAGGAATAAAATAGACATTTAAAGGAAATTTCATCATTTTTATAATTTATGTTTGTGGAGTCGGTCCATTTATCACGACTCCAACATCACAGCCCTGGTTCTAAGGTTAAGGCTCAAAGTTATACTAGTGTACACAGAGAAAGGATAACATAGTTTACGAGCCATAGCCTTATTTAGATATTACATAAACTGTAATGTTACCACGTTTAACTCCCTGGTTAATATCGGTGTACAATAGAATCCAAAAGGGCCCCTTAATCTGGGTTTTATTTGATCTTTCAACAACAAGTAATTATTGATAGGCCATCAATATTACTCATTGAAATGCTCTTGTAATGGCTAAATACACCTGGAAGAAATACATAGGACACCGCTTATCCAGATTTTTTCTTTGTTTATGAATAATTGCTGTTATCCACATATTTTAATATTTTCCAAATATTCTGGTTGCCAAGGGAAACAGGAGACCCAAAAGTATGACATCAGCTTTGTTATATTTATGGATGGGACTAAGGAATAGATTGTTTTTGTCAAAAATTGAAAAAAATAAATTATAGCTCAATAATCAACACAAATATTTGAGGTGTAAACAGGCGGTCCCCTACTTAAGAACACTCGACTTACATACGACCCATAGTTACAAACGGACATCTTGATATTAGTAATTTATTGTACTTTAGGCCTAGGCTACAATAATCAGCTGGAACAGTTATCAAATATGTCTGTAATGAAGCTTTAGTGTTAATATTGATTCTTATGACAACCCAACATTTTTAAAATCCAATTGTCACAGAGACCAAAAAAGTTATGGCTGGGATTACAATGATAAAATATACAGTTCCGACTTACATACAAATTCAACTTAAGAACAAACCTACAGACCCTATCTTGTATGTAACCCGGGGACTGCCTGTACTGTGCTTATTCCACTTAATGAAACTAACTTTCATTTTTTTAAAGTTCAGCGTTATTTATTTTTTTTTGTCATTTGTAATTATGTTTTCAAATTTTAATATGATTTAATCTTCCTCTTCAATATCTGATGATCATTTATTCTCTTTTTAGGTGAGCCCGGGAGATGAACTGGAAAGTGATCGCTATCTAATCACTGTGGAAGCAGTTGGTGAAAATATTAGCTCTTCAAAGAGCTCTACTGAAATTAAAGAGGTGCAAAACAGGGAAGCCTTTAAACCTATTGGTCTCCGGCCTCCAGCTAGTTTAAAGAGAAAGTTTTTGGTGAGAACTATTAATAATTTTTTTTAATTTGACCTTAACCCCTTCCCCTACATTTGATGTAGTAATAGGTCACAGGCAGCAGGACATGTCCTATCTTTTCCCGTGCTACGGAGCGGTACGGTGCCGTGAGCCCATAGGAGTGTATGGGGGATGTATATCAGCCGTATATACGTCGGCCGTATATACGTCCCCCGTACATGTGTGTGAATGTAGCTTAAGGTGAAGAAAAGCTTAAACAAGCAATCAGAGCATCTACTGTACCCCCAACTGAAAAGCGGCGGTTCGCACATTTTCCTAGTGCGCCTAGGAAAAAGGCTCAAAGTCACTGACTGAGCTATCCAAGCACCGTACGCGGCTATTTGTCATTCCTGTAAAGATGAATAGAGCAGCAAGCGCATGTGCAACCAGATACTTTGTTGATTTGGGGTTACAACAGACCCACATTCCTGTGAATCATAGCGATACAGGACAGAGCCTCTATCCACAAGAGTATGGGCTTACTGGCTGTCAGTGGGAGGATTTTATGTAAGTAAGAGCTTCACTGACACACACTGTGACAAACTCAAACAAAAGGACAGCACACGGACATCAAAAATACCTGTCTAAATGACCCCTAAATTATACTATTTAGTATAGTAACCCTCAAAATTCTGAATACTAGAATACCCCTTTAAGATTGTAACTCTAGAAAAGGTTTGCATGGTTATGACATGTTGGTAGAATCCAACGGACCAAACGGACCTCTGGATGTTGGTAATTTACTGTACTTTAGTCCCAGGCTACAATGATCCGCTATAACAGTTATCAAATGTGTCTGCAATTGAGCTGTATTATTAATCCTGATTCTTATGACAACAAAACATTTTTAAAATCCAATTGTCACACAGGCCAAAAAAATTTTGACTGTGGTTACAATTATAAAATATACAGTTCCGACTTGCATAAAAATTCAACTTAAGAACAAACCTACAGAACATATCTTGTATGTGACCTGGGGACTGCCTGTATTTATTAAAACAACAATTTGTCTTCCAATTTCGTAAGTGGTTCAGATTCTTTGTACATCTTCTTTGTTGAATAATGCTAGTCAGTGAGGTTTAACAATTTTTAATATATATATTTTTTTAGGGTTTTCAAGGTCCTCGTGAAATAACAAAGAAGCCATCTTTAGAGCCGGAGGAGAGTGCAACTCTCTTGTCTTCTCCGTTGGCAAATGGTCGCTTTTCACAAGCTCCGCAGCTGTACACTACATCACCCCTTTTTGCTGCTGTTTATGGAAAGCAAGCGGACAAAGACGAGCAAGTAAACTGTTCAAATCTCACAGCAATTACTGCAAAAAATGCAAATGTTGGAGCTTTTAGTAACTTTTCCGCTTCTCCAGAGCATACAGAAACAATAAATGGTGAAAGAATAGTAGAACAACAAACTAAACCAAATCCACGAAGCACAGCACAAATTTTGGCTTTGTTAAACATTTTTCCAAGTCCAGAGGGATCAGCTGCTGGTCAGTTATCTGCAGGAGTGTCCAATGTGAGCAGTAATGAGGTTCCGAAAACGACATTGATGAGGAATGCCCCAGGAGATGCAAAACCTCGTAAACTCCCCAATGTGTTGTCAGATGTAATAGCTAACCCTATCAAGAGCCGATGGGAAGTTTACTTGGATAATGTTCCAGCTTCTGGTACTTCTCACGATAACCCTGATGATGACTTACTATTGCTTAGCCCAGGCAAAAGGCTAGATGCTTCCTGGGAGTCAGACAGGAAAATGGATATAGTAGAAAAGACGCCACTGCTTGATTCTCGCGTTACTGAATATGACCTAAAGAATAGTCTGCCACCTACACCAGAGACAATGGCTGTTGATACTGATGATATAATGGTAGCTGATGATAACACACATGGACCGTTTTCAGAGATCTCATTTAATCTAATGGACAGTTTTGATTTTACGCAATTAGATGATACAGATTCTAAAGAGAGTGGGAAAGAAAGCGCATCAGACTTGGTTAAAGAAGGTTCAGACTGTAATGAAAAGCAAGGTTTTATACAGAAGGGAAGTCAAGAGAACAATGAGCATAATACAGATTGTGGGGTCTCTGCATCTGAATTTCCATTTGACAAAGCCCATAGTGAAGGTATTACACAACCACTCCTGAAGGGCCAGTCTACAAAGGCTAAAACAGAGGTAATGACTGAGTCGAAAAATATATTAATAGTAGGAAAAGGTGAATTTTTGCTTCCAGCTGAGAGAGGTCATATTTCTTCCAGTACAGTTAAATTTCAATCAGATGATATGTCAAACCAAATGGAATTACCTAAAAATCAGGATGAATTGTTTGGATATTTTACTGATGATTCATCGCATCGTTTGCCAAATGCTAACATACCCAATACAGTTCGGGGGTCTGATGAAGACTGTAACTCACCCAAAGTTTTGCCTTCAGTATGCAGCATTTCACTCTTCAGATCTTTAATTGAGCCTAGCAGTGCTCTAGAGAGTCTTAATGGTTACAGCGTGAATTCCCCAGCCACAACCAAGAATACAGAGTCAGGTGTACAGACCCAAAGGGAGGAAGAACAAGGTTAGGTTTACAGATTTTTTTTTTTAAATTATTTGCAGACAAAAAGTTAGATGTTCCAAAAGCAATATGTCTCTAATCTAATTTTATTTTCAGATGTTGAAAGATTGGATTTTTGAATTTGTATCACACTAATATATACAGATATCAAGTTTCATCACCTATTCACCGGAATATGTGCAACCCTTTGAAATGGTCCTGTATGTCGGCTTAGTCCCACAAACTACACACCCCACACAGCACGGGAGTCCTTGTATTATACAGAAATATGATGCATGGACTTTCCATCTGCTGGCCAGAAATTAGTGTTGGTACTGTTCGCAGACAGTTCTCTATACTTTGGCATTAATACAGGGCCATGGAATCAGTTGGGGCCCACAAATATACAAAATAAATTATAAAAATGTCAACATTTCCTTTAAATGTCTGTTCTATTTCTCATCTAACGATTTAGACCATGGGTGAGCAAGGGCCATACTGTCATACTACTCAACTTAAAGTAATCAGCACCCTCGATACACCAACAACAACGGTGCAGCACAAAATGCCACCCCATAATTAAAAATTCCACAGAAACCCCAGAAACCAAATACTGCTTTCTGAGCATACAATAATATTGCAGACCCGAGAGCAGATAATAGTAGTGGGGACCACATAGCAGGCTTAAATACTGGAGACCCCCAGAGCATACAACTACTGGAGACTATAGTAGATAATAATACAATTATACTAGAGATTCCATAGCGGACGAACAATACTGAAGACCCCCAGAAGAGACAATAATACTGGAGACCCCATAGAAGACAAGACTGGAGTCCACCACAGCATAAAGCTGATAATGTTGCAGACCCCCAATGCAGACAATATTACTCGAGGCCTCTAGAGTTTAAAACTAATAATACTGGAGTCATCAGAGCAGCCAAAAATAAATCTCCTCCCTGCACCACACTGCAGCTTCTACTCTCCTACATGTACTGCTCTGCGTCTCATGCACAGAGCCCGTAGCAGAACGGGAGAACAGGAGCACGTGAGGACCTGGAGCAGTACAGAAGAGCTGACAAGTCCCTACAACTCCTGGGTCCTCTCCTGCATGCGCTCTGCTCTGAGTCCTGACCCCGATGCATACAGTCCGTGTCAGGAGTCAGGACACAGAATGAAGCGGCAGGAAAGGACCCGAGAACAGTGAGGACTTCTCCTTCCATTAGTTATATTACATTAATTATGAAAGTGTTCATTGGACTCTGACTGTCAGCAGGGTGCGGACCATCCCTCATGGCCTGATGGGCTGTAGGTGGCCTGTTGGCATGGGTTGTGCACCCCTGATCCCCCTTTTAGTTGAGATGAATGTGTGGTACGTTTTATGTACATATTCAGGAGGGAAGCTCCTCTGCTATAGATTAGAAGAATAGGGCACTGAGAAGGAATGCCCACATTTATCTTAAGCGCTGCCAGAGTGACCAGCAAAACAGGACTGTGGAATGGATATTGGTGACCATTTTGGTGGAGCTAAGAGTATTGGTCTTGCAGCTGAGGGAGTATATGGGAGGCAGAAGTTCTGTTTTCAGTGGGGCTGAAAAAGTGGGGTTCTGACAGCAGTGTTTTTGCAAAAATATAGATAACACAATGCACATAATGGTAAGGGACAGATTGATCATTATTGTCCCTTTTTATACCTTATGTAGTGTAGGTGCATAATGTTCATATGCTCTAATAGATTTATGCCTCTAGTCACCTCACTGAAAACTCCTGACCTAATTGCCTAAAGCTGTGTGTGAACATGAGAGCACAGTAGTGTGGAGGCTCCAACTATGTTACACACCATTAGGGACTACAGTGTTTGATAGCTGAACCGTTAATTTCTCACCCCACAACAATACATATTAAATGGGTTTTCCCACCAAACAAGATAGCCTCTATACTGTGGAATGGGACTAACTTGCTTATCAGTGGGGGTCTCGGTGATGAGACTTACACAGATCACAAGAATGAGGGGTCCGATGGGGTCTGAGGTACCTCCTTTGGACTCCATCCTCTCTCCTCAAGATGAATGGAGCAGATGGCTGTACATGTCCGTTCTGCTCCAGTCATCTCTATGGAGCTGACAGAGATTGCTGAGCACCAAGGAATGTACCATGGAAAGGAAGCATTTGGGGAATGCTTTTTAACTATAGTTTTTAATCAAGTCATTATTTTGGGTAGGTTAATTTGCATGACAGGTCCTCTTTAAGGACCGACTGAAAACTATTTAAAGGAAATAAAAAAAAAAACTCCTAGAAATGCTCACCTGCACTCCTCTTCATCTTGATCCCATCCATCCCAAGGTCTTTTTACATCTGAAACATCTACCTTATGTATGGTATGTAGCTGATCACATGAAATCGCAGGAGTCTCCATGGAGGATAGGGAGGAGTAGAAGTCCATGGAGGCTTCTGTGATTTCATGTAATCAATTATATGCATGGTGTTAGGGTTGTACTGATACCAGAATTTTGAGTGGGATGCGATACCCAGAAAAGTACTGCAATACTCGACACAATACTTTTAAGAAAATAAAAAAAGCATTATCTGAATGTTTAGGGTGTGATCACATGGGCTATTTACATTACATTTAGAAAATCAGTAACAGTCAGTCAATGATTTACCCAGTGAAGAAGGTTATCTTAGTAATGATAATATAAAATAATATACTTAATAGTGTAATTTAGGGTTCATGTAGACAAGTGTTTTTGATGTTTGTGTGCTGTCTTTTTTTTTTTTTTTTTTTTTTTTTTGTGGAGTGGAAACACCAGTCTTTATTTTTTGTCTAATACATTTCTATTCATTTAACTGTATTATAGTCTTAAAATATTATCTCCATTGTAATAATCATAATAATCTCTGAGAACATCCCGCGGGGGAACTTTAAGACTGCTGTTTTGAACATGCAATCTGATAAATCTCTTTCATGCGAAAAATCACTTTAAAACACATATGTCCCGCAAAAAAAAAAGAAAAGCTCCTGCAAGAGCATACATAACGTTCTTGTAATCCTGTTCCCCTTTAGCCGATGGCATGTGTGTTTTTTAAGGGTCTCTGTCAACTTAAGCCTTTAGATGATAACTATTCTATGCTAATATTTTGATTTGTACCACTATTTGTATCATCCATGTGCCAGTACAGTCCTTGTGAATCTAAAACATAATGTTAGTTTCCCACAGGTTCAGTCAAGGGGCAGCTCTGGAAGGCTACCAAGCAAGGCCTTTATTCATTGCAAAATCTTTTTCAACAATAGGTACCACAATATCTGCTTCACAGCTGGTAAATATAATTGTGTTCCTTCAAGTTCTAGAGTGGTGTTATAAAGTACGTTACATGATCTATCAGGGCTGTGGAGTCAGTATGCCAAGCCTCAGACTCCTCTCTTTTACTATACTCCTACAGTCTATAGTTTTGTGTTTTGTGTGTGTGTATATTTATATAAAAAAGATATGGGCCTGTAATTGACAGAACATAACATATTAATATGGTTACAATTTCTCAACTTTTCCTAAAATCCAATCAAAGCAAATGATTAAATAAATGGATTAAATAAATAAAAAATTTGAGCTGGTTTGGTTGCACTAAAAAAAAAAAAAAGTGTGCTGCTCAATCACTCGTCAGCCCCCACCTTTGTGCTCCTGTACAGGTCTTCCCTCCTGCTTTTTCACTCACACAGGGACAGAGTTCACAGCTTGGTGAGCTGCCATCAGTGGGGGAGGGAGGAGTTGTGCAGGAGCACTAAGGTGGGGGTTAAGAGCTGAGGAGTGATTGAGCAGAACAGATACGTCACATGTTTGTTTTTGTTTTTTTTTTAATGCAGCCAAACCAAAGGTAACTTGGGACCCAGAAAAGGATTCTATCGGGGTGCAAGGTAAGTTAAAACACGCAATATTGTATATACAAGCAGTCCCCTGCTTACCTACAGGATAGGTTCCATAGGCTTGTTCTTAAATTGAATTTGTATGTAAATCGGAACTACATATTTTAGAATTGTAGTTTCAATGTTTTTTTTTTTTCCCCAGTGACAATTGGAGTTTAAATTTTTTTTTTCTGTAATGAGACCAAGGATTATTAATAAAGCTTCATTGCAGACACCTTTCAGGTGGTTATTGCAGCCTGGGACTATAGTAAAGCATTTAGAGAGCTTTACCAGGGGTCACAGTGGGCAGAGGGCTCCGTCTTTAACTAGGGGTCATCTATAAGTTGGTGTCCTTAAAAAGGGGACCGCCTTTACAATATATTATATTGTAATGCAAATCCACAGAAAAGGCAGAAAGACATCTTTGCATTGCAGGTTTGATGGGCTTCTGCAACCTGTCTTTAGTGAAAATCAAATCCCTGGTTACAGGTTCCTTTTAACATGCAATCATTTTTCTAACTTGTGTAGTTGGAGACACAGACATCTTGAGTGTAGCTGCTACCTCACGTAGATCTCCTAATCTGTAGTGGCTGCAATAGGATGTTTATCTGAGGTACTGGATATCACCTGAAAAGGAAACCTAGGGATTTCAAAGCCCCCAAGGCACTCAGGACTGCATCACCTTCCCCAGTGTTTATTCAAAGAATCGCCTGAATTTCCTTCATGTCAGGACCAGTCTGACCTCATCCAAGATGCCAAAGCCAGAGTTATTTATAAAATATATTTGAGATTTCCTACATGGTGGACATCCAAATCCTTAAGGATACTTCTCCATTACTTTCAGAGGTTTTCATTTCCACTGGACTAGGCACAAGGCTCTTTTTATATCAACCATATCAAAGGAATGTAAAATTCTGACAGGAACCTTTTTGGCTGAGAGAGCCATAAGCCCCACATTTTAAAATATTATTCTGCGGGAGCCGTACAATATTTAAAGGGACACTGACAGAACAATCGCTCCAGCAGTCTTTAGTACAGCAAGGACTATTCCTCCCTGCTGTACTAAGCCACAACTGGACCGGAAAAATGGTAATTTGCTGTAAAAAAAAAAAAAAATTTACATTGGAGCTTGCGATGCATGACATCTCGTCCAGAACTTTGGCTTCTTTTTAATGTGTATGACTGGAAGCTGGCATTATTCCCATGTGATGATGAGAGATGCCCGCTTTCAAGCATGCGCAGAAGAAGGACATATAAACCGATTTTGTCTTCCTAAAGAGGGAGACAAGCCCAGGACATAATCGCTTGATACAAAGATTGTAATCAAGTTAAACTTTATTAAATTCAGTATACAAACAATATATAAAAGATTTTTTCTCAAGTTAAAAATAGTGCAGCCACAGATGATGGTGAGCAGATAAGGGAGTAACACCACTTGGACATACAAGGGAGAGTCATATATTACATATTCTTGGGGGTCAGATTAGTTAGGTAGGTACACATCATTGTAAACATTTACTCTGTATATATACAATTATATTGCACTAGCCCCCAGGTATTTAAAGTAAACAAGGTATCTTACCCATAGTTATTTAATGACTTCCCAGGTCCAGGGTGACTCCGGCCCCGACGCGCGTTTCGGCTCACTGAGCCTTCGTCTGGGGGTGGCGTCATCCGTGTCTAGGTAGCCTTATAAGTAGGTAATAGACCAATCAGAGTTACCTCACTATGACATGTGATGTCGCTACGTCATGATTACGTGGACGGTCCGTGAGCATGCGCAGTAGAGCTTAGATACTACATAGACTCTACGCGCAGGCGCTCTGTGTCGCTATGTCACATGATCGACGGAATAACTAGAGCTTGCGCAATGTAGCCAGGGGAGAAAGAGAATCTCCGTATGTATATGTACCGCAGCGGCCACACAGGCCGCTCGCGTGCAGCATTACATAGAAGGAGGTAAGTTTGAATGCCAACTGGCAAGTAGAAACACAGATCATATTGATGTTCATAGAATGTGCCAAAAAACAGTGTGATCTATCTAATATCACATACAATATATCGTACCAAAAGGGTACAGTGTGATATTATTACGTGGCAAAGTACAACATATTAATAAAACCAAATTCATTAGTTGTGAAAACAAAAATTGAAACATTCAAAGTGCTAAATGGTGTTATATTAGTCATCCTCTACAGATCGCATTGCTTATGCTAAAGAGAAGGCGACCAATTAAGACATGATTGTGATAAAGTTATAAACATGATATTATAAACTAACATGAATTACCAAACATTAATTAGTGACGTGAAGGGGAGGTGAGGATGGGAGTGAGGATGTGTGATGAAGTGAGGGAAGTGAGGTTACGTGCGGGTAGGAGGGGTAAGTGATAACATCATGAAAACACAGTACCATTGTATGACATTATTTAACAACTATTATATTATTATATGAGTGCTGTTTATACAAGAAAGTTTTTTGTTATATAAATCAAAGGAGGACACTATTCAACAAATTATAGCATAATAAGTTAAAAAACTTTAGCAATACATGTAAAGTATAATTCAATCAATATGATGATGGTGATCCAAAGTGTTTGTCATATTTTTTCAAAAGGTTGTAAGATAGACTAAAAGATCAGATGGTCGCTAAATCATGATTTGTTGTCCAGTTGGAGTGTTAGTTCTTTCACATATTTATTCAAATGACCGATCAGGAAACATTAAGGGTACCTAGAACTCAAAAGCATAAAAACAAGTTAGATTAAAAAACAAAATAAAAAACGCATTATTAACCTATTAGATGACGCAGGTGGGTGGGATGTGGCAGACTCGAAAAAGAGAACTCTCCCCATAAACTAGTGTACTAACTATGAGTATAAAAATGGGGATCATAGGAAGGGCGCATAACTCAGTGATTCATTGAGACCATTCGGATAAATGGTATTGAGAGTCCAAATCCATTTTGATTCCCGTTGTGCTAGTCTCCGCTGTATGGGTCCCCCTCTAATTCCTAGAGAGATCCTGTCAATGCCGCGAACTCTGAAGCCACTAGGATCCGAATTATGTTTGTCTCTGAAATGTTGTGCAATCGGTTTACCATCTGAATTGAAATCGGCATTTCCAGATGCATTAATGTCACGCATATGCTCTCTTATACGCACTTTCATTGCCCTAACAGTCATGCCGATGTAAATCTTCTTACACGGGCATGTCGCATAGTAGATTACAGCTTGAGTGCTGCATGTAATGCTTTGTGTAATTTTATAGGTTTTCGTGCCGGCAGAGTCACAGAAACTATTGCATGCCTCTACATTTGGGCAAGCAATGCACTTTCCACATGGCTTACATCCCCATTGTGGCAGACTGGCGCCAAAGATTGTTTTGGGGGTGTCAGAGGTATGGTGACTTTTTACTAAAAGGTCTTTCAAATTCCTGGCTCTGCGTGCAGTTGTAGTGGGATAAGGGGCAATGTATTTCCCTATAATGGGGTCAGAGTGCAATATTGGCCAGTATCTCTTAAGGACATTACGCATTTCATTCCACTGTGAATGGTAGTTCGTAATATATCTCACCTGGGAAGAGATTTTTTCTTTAGACCGTGGTTTCAATAGTTGTTGCCGGGGTGTGCATTTGGCTCGCCAGTAAGCCTTCTTGATGGCTCTGTTACTATAGCCTCTTTGTCGAAAACGAGTGCAGAGATCCTTTGCTTGCAATTCAAATGCTTGATCAGTGGAGCAGATTCTTTTAATACGAAGAAATTGGCCCGTTGGTATCGCATCGATTGTCTGTGGAGGATGTGAGGATGTAGCATGAAGTAGAGCATTAACTGCAGTTTCCTTTCTATACACATTGGTCTGTAAATAACCTTCCGCATCCTTATACAGGGAAACATCAAGAAAAGAGACCTTTTGTTTATCAGCAGTATACGTAAGTTTTATATTGAGATGATTGTGATTCAATCTCTCAATAAACTGTTGCAGCTCACAGTGGTCCCCCCTCCAGATCAGCAGGATGTCGTCTATGTACCGGGCCCAAAATATGACCCGGTCCATAGCGACATCCCGCTCGTCTCCCAACAGGTCCCTCTCCCACAGCCCCAGGAACAAATTCGCATATGAGGGCGCACAAGACGCCCCCATTGCTGTACCCTGGAGCTGCAGGTAGAAGGACCCGCCGAAGACGAAAAAGTTATGGAATAGCACAAATTCCAAAAGCTGCAAAAGTAAAGAGACAAATGCATGATCAAGATTTTCCATGGAGAGGAAGAATTTTACTGCTTTTAATCCGTCCAGATGTCGAATACTGGTGTAAAGTGACTCGACATCACAGGTTACCAAAAGCATATCATCTGTGATATGCAGGCCATCAATTTTTTGTAGAAGGTCAGTCGTATCACGTGTATATGACGGTAAGGTTTCAACTATTTTCTTAAGATAGTAATCAATGAATCTACTCACGTTTTCAGTGAGACTGCCACACCCTGAAATAATCGGGCGTCCCGGGGGAGCTGTAGGATGCTTATGAATCTTAGGCAGTAGATACAGTGTAGGTACGACTGGATCCATTACCTTCAAACAATCAGACAGATCTTTGTTAATAATGTTATCCCTTACTGCTTGTAATAAGATAGAATTTAGTTCATTGGTGAACTTTAGTGAAGGGTTAAACGTGAGACGTTTATAACATTGACTCTGACTCAATTGTCTATTCGCTTCAGCTTCGTACATTGTACATGGCCAAATCACAACATTGCCCCCCTTATCTGATTGTTTAATTACAATCGATTTGTCCTGTTTAAGGGAGTTAATGCTATGTCTCTCTTTATTCGATAAATTATCATGACTGACCTGTTGTTGCATCTGTGAGAATTCTTGAGTCACCACTTTGACAAATTGGTCCACCGCCGGGCATACTGACAGGTTAGGGAATTTGGTTGATTTTTTCTTTATGCATTGTGGAATTCGGCTGTCTGCCTCATGTTCCTCTTGGAGTTCCTCCAAGGCCCTTACTGCCTCAACCTCTGCTGTAGTGTCGAATATTTGTTCTGGTTCGATGGTATGGAACCATTTTTTAAAAATCAGTGACCTACCAAACACGTGGAGGTCTTTTACCGCTGTAAAGACATTAAATTTAGTACATGGGGAGAATGTTAAGCCTTTTGACAATACATTAATCTCATCTACGGTCAACAATCTATTGGAAAGATTGATTACCTTTAATTGGTTACTTGTCATCACACTCCGGGTCTCTGGACGTCGTTTATTGTCCGTTTGGGATTGCGTTTGTTTACGCTTAGTTCCCTGGTTATTATGTCTCCTTAGGTTCTCTTCACGGTCACCCAGTGAGATAGTTGATGACATAGAAGAGGATCTGCTTGCTGTTCGGCCTGATCCAGGGAATCTGCTCCTGCCAGAGCGTTTCCACTTATATGTCTGTTTGGAGGCAAAGTCATTAAGGTCCCGTTGAAATTTCTTTGCTTTCACGTCACAAATCTCTTTCTCCCATTTACCAAAGTCCGTTTCTAGAGATTCTTCAAATCCTTTGAAGGATTCCTCAGTCATTGTAGACTTTAGGGTTGTACGTAATTGTTCAATTTCTATAGCCATAGTCTCCAAGCTTTTTTTGTTATTCTCAATCAGCATTTCCATAAATTTGATGGAGCATGTAGAGCATGCATCTTCCCATTGGGAGATAAATGACTCATCCTCTATGGGAAATGCTGGAAATACCTGAACTCTTAATCCCCGCGGTATTAATTTGCGTTCTACATATTTTTCTAGGAACGCTCCATTCCACCAAATCTTCATGCGTTTATGGAGAAGATTTTTCAAAGTTCTCTGAGCCATACCAACATCCCTACCACCTTCTGCGCCACCATCTATTGCTGCATCATTAAAAACAAGATTTAATTGTGTCCGCCAGGTATGCTCCCTGGACAGATAATTCATGGTGTCAGTAGTAGCAGTATCTGTGAAACAAAACCACAGCAAAAGTTAAGTCAACAACCTATAATTGACTACTGAAAACTAAAAAGGAAGGAGCCCAGAAGAAGGACACCAGAGTGCTGGACAAGATTGTTTCGGTCCACTCCTGGAACACTCCTTGCTGTACTAAGTGACTGGTGGAGCTATTGTTCTGTCAGTGGCCCTTTTGAAAGTGTTGATCTTAAATAAAGTAAACAAAAAAAGAGGGTGCTCAGTCCCATAGGGAACTTGTAGCTTCAATTTACTAAAATCGCTGATAAGCAGGAGTAGGAGCTGCAGAACCTGCAGAATACACGTGGCAGCCCCCAAATACACGCGCCATCTGCTGCAGAACATCCCTATATACACGCCAACTGCTGCAGAACATCCCCATACATGCGGCAGCCGTCTCAGAACCTCCCAATGCACACACCGGCAGCCGTCTCAGAACCTCCCAATGCAAGCGCCAGCTGCTGCAAAACATCCCATTACACACACCAACCACTGCAGAACATCCCAATACATGCACCAGCTGCTGCAGAACATCCCAATACACACGGCAACCGCTGCAGAATATTACAATATACATTTATTAAACTGTCTGCGCCAGTTTACTGGTGACTTTGCACTGGATAGAACATCTTTGGAGCTTGTACATGTATTTATAACGTGTCTGCGCCAGTTTTGTGTGGCGGCTGCTCTGTGTCCCTTTAGAGAGAAAAATGTATATCTAAAGGGGCTGTTACTGGCTATTACGTGTCTAAGCTGCTGCAGAACCTCACATTAATGTAGAAATGCCGTGGTGGGGGGAGATATGTGGGAATGATGCAGAGGGGTCTCACTAAGGTGTTAAGGCAGAGTGTGAGGAGACACTGGGGGGAGGGAGGACTTATCTCTGGCTGATTCCCGGCTGCAGACTCCTCCTCCTCATGTGCTGACTCCTCCTCCTCAGGTGCTGGACCTTCTCCGGAGTATGCAGCTCTCTCCTCTGTATGAATCTCCCGCGCTGCTACGTCCAGCTCCGGGATTGGCTGCAGGCAAACAGTCTCCTCCGCCCCCGAATTAACCCCACGTACCCTGCGCTGCTCTGCCGATTACATACAGGGGCACAACTACAGCCAGGGGCAGGCACTGTAGCAGTTCCTGTACCAGTTGCACCCATGGATAGGAGCCCTGGCTGCGAGCCAGATGCGGCCATCAAGAGCCACATCTGGCTCGCGAGCCATAGGTTCCCGTCTCCTGACCTACTGTATATGAGGCACTAAGAGAGGAGTTAAGTATTAAATTGCATCTGTGTGTCAGTAACTTTCTTAACTCCTTAAAGGGTTATCCGGGTATAAAAATTTACTTATGGCCTGGCTGGGGTGGGCTATTTAAAAATAACAAACTTGTACTTGCCACCTCTGGCACCGCTGATGTACCGCGCCGCGGTCCGTTTGATCCGTGCCCCTGTTTGTTTACAGGGGCACAGAAGCCGCGCACAGGGAGCTTCCGGCCGGTGATGTGGCCGGCTCCTCCCATCCATCCCTATCTCTCATCGTTGTAAGCGCTGGGAGATGGTTTCGGATGGGAGCTTCCAGCCCGCCGGAAGCTCCCTGTGCGCCCCTGTATACAAATGGCGCACAGATGGGACTGACCGCGGCACCGGATGAGGTAAGTACACGTTTATTATTTTTAAATAGCCCACCCCAGCCTGGCCATAAGTAAATTTGTATAGCCGGATAACCCCTTTAACGCTCACTGATGGATATATCTGTCGAGGTGGGCCTTATTTATATAGGCATAAGGTTTGCTGCATATTGAAGCAAACGCCCATTGCTAACAGCTGCGTTTGGTGCTAGTAAAGGTGCCGGCTGCATTTAAGAGATTGACGCTCCCCATGAGGGTGCGGTCACACGTTGGAGTTAAAACTGCATCACAATTAGTTTTTGGTTGGTTTTAGGTGGTATTACTTATTTTAACAAGTGAAAGGCACCAAATCAACAGGTGAATGAAATTTGTGCAACAGCTTTGTCCTTCAAAATTAAATTCACCCATTCAGTTCATGTCTTTCACCTGTGAAATTGACAAAACTGCACCTAAACCCAACCCAAAACTAATTGCGATGCAGTTTTAACTGCAACGTGTGACTGCACCCTGAGGATTTGAGGCTTTATGGTATCTGCAGATTTGTTACAATGTACCAGTGGCGCAATGTAATGAATCCTATGTAAAATCGCCATATACTGCAATACAGTAGAATTTTGGTCAGAGGTCGCACTAACATTTTTCCAGAAGGGTAATATTACTCCTCTTACTATTTTTGAGTAATATTTTTAGCCGAGAAGGAGTATAAAATTTTCAGTAATACAAATATCTAACTTCAATCCATATATGATGTTAAAAGACGATATTTAAACAAGAAAATCATCTCCGTATCTTAGCAAATTGTGGCAGTTAAAGCAACATTACATCATTCAGTAAACAAGAGCCCCCCCCCCCCCAAACCAAACTGTGGCTCATGCCGCCCCTCGGGAAACACGTTGGATCTTAGTATCTATGGAGTGCTAGCTTTAGGATTAGGGCACTAGTTTGCTTTAGTCAATTAGCAGCTGTGAATAGCCCATTGAGGCTCCAGTGTGGCTTACTAACTGATCCCTATCCAACACTATATAAGCCTCCACTCCATTTATTCTGACCTCAGTGCATGCTGTGATTCTTATTCTATGACTGGGGTGGTGATATTATTTATCAGCCAAATAACCCCTGCAATGCCTGTTCTGACCTCAACGTAGACTGGCCTAGATGAGTGCTAGCAAGTGAGGCCATACTTTAGCTTTTTAAACACACAATAATTTGGTGTAAGGTTTTTTCACCCCCGAATCACATTCGTTTACCTATTTTAGACTTATCTAATAAAAGTTGTGTTTAATACTTTATACTCTCTATTCCCCTTTTCAGTGATGCACCCCTCACCCTTCCCCTAGACCAGACTGTGACTCACACCGCCAAACACCCCCCCCCCTCCACCACCAGTCTGTGGGTGATGCCCCACAAACACAAAATGTTTGTGTGTGTGTGTTGCAGGGGATTAATGCTTTAATTTTTAAAAAATTTAATTTGTGTGTTTGTCATTTTTATGTGCTTTTAGGGACTATTCCATTATACAGATCACATGTAACAGTGATCTTATGGTAACATCCCAAAGGATCAGTAATCTGTATACAGACATGTAGGGGGATGCACATTGCATCTTCTCAGCACTCCTCTAACCCCTCTTAGGGAATCCCAGTGATGTCATATCAGTGCAGGCACAGCGCTCAGTATGACTGACTGATGATATCAGACCCCTGTCACAGTAAAGGATCAGACTGTCCTGGTTAATGGTAACCATTGCCGAAAGTTTGGTCACTGTCCTGGTTTAAAGGTTTAAATTGTAAGGTCTTAAAGTTGCCTTTTTCCAGCTCACACCTTTTTGGTCCTGGACTGGAGACTCTTATCTCCAAGTGGTAGGACCACTGATTTACCTTAGTAGACCCATTGCAGTACTGCTTTGAACAGGATAACCACTCCCCATGTCTGCAGTCTTTAGGGACTGGAAGTCCCAATTAAATTCCTCCAGGTGTGACCCAAACAAAAAAAAAAAAACCTGCTTGCACTGCTGCCCCATCTAATCTTCTGCCAGGCTCTTGATTGTAGAACAGATAGTATTGTTTTCTACAAGGATGAGAAGGCCCTTTCATGTTTTTCCTGCCCTCATCATGCTCTCCTTCATAGAGGTGGTTCCATATTGGGTTTTCAAACATGACCATCACTGGCTGGATTTGGCTAACTGTTTTTGGGAACTCCTACCTTCTTCCTCACTGTTCATTTTACCAGAGCAGTGGGGTGGACTTGGGCAGTATCCAGCTGAGTGGTTGAAAAGTGTCCATGTGGTTGAAGCTTCCCACTTTCTTGAAATGTTGTTCTTTGCATCCATATGATATGCATCTCTGGCGAAAGTATGCTACTTCTTCCAGCAGAGTCTCCCCGTTTTCCCCCCAAGCCTAGGGACTGTTTATACGTCCCAGGGGCTCTGTGTCCCCCAATAACGGCAGGAAAAAAATACTATTTTTGTGACCCTCCTCTGTTCATTGGAGGCGAAATCAACCACATAGTTTTTAATGCTGTTTTTTTTTTTCTGAGTTCCAATTGGTTGCAAGGCACGTCTTTGATTATTTCTTTTTACAGGAGGTGTATAGCTGGAGGAGGATTTTACACTTGTGGATTAGTGTACACCTCCTAGTAGAAACTGCTATACTCTAGTTCTCTGTGTCCCCCAATGCACTCTGCCATTAAAGCATTCTAGTGAGTGTGAAATAAATCCTATTCTTTAAAAATCTTCACCTTTTTATGTAACTTTAATGCCGGGAAAATATAAACTGTTACTGTTTGGGGAAATTCAGCGTTGACCGCATATTAATGTGGTGTCTTATATGCCAACTTACAAAAACATAATAAAGCCCCATAATAAATGGAATGAATACATGATTCTAAAGGCAAGTGTGTTCACAATGGGAAGCTAAAAATGAGCCTTTACCAAACAGTGATACGGTATATATTTGGTTTCTAAATGGCACCATATTGCAAAATCAGTCTGGTGAATAGGTATCAACATTAGTTTTGTTGTGCGCACCCAAAGCTTTATGGGTGTATGCAGCAAACACATTTTTAAAACTCGTTCTAGTTAGACCCTTAGAAACTTTATTTTAAAAGTGTTATATTGTGCAAACAATATATTTTCACACAAGATTATACATATATTTTCACACACTATTTTTCTGTATTGGTTATCATTTTTAAAGTTACTCTTTTTAGTAATTCTTTCATATTGTCACTTTATTAGACAAACCATCCAGTCGTAACGGAAGGTCACAGTGTGAAAGGATCAGTATGCAGTGCAGTTGTAATAAGACGCAGCAACCCAGTGCTGGACTGCTTCACATCTTTAGACAGCAGCCAATACAGTCAATCGAGTAGTAGCTTTATTTCATCACCCGCTCGTCTTCTGGGTAACAACATGAGGGTAAATACATTTATATATCGGTTTTCAGAATCTATGTAATACAAATCTTACATCTTTTTCAATCTTTTGAAGCAAATAGTCACTTAATTGAAATTAAAAAAAAGAGCTTTAAGATCTTTATAATATTGATATTGAATATGTTGATAATGTATTCTGCACTGGTATTCCACTTCTATATGGGGATACAATGAGATGTGTGACACACAGTAATGGTATGGTTCTGAATTGCTCTTCACTGGTCCAGTTGTGGGCATTTATGATTACTAGACATTCCCGCAGGAACAGATGATATGGTATAAGCATGAAATATTCATGATTAAATTAATCATTTTATTTACACTTCCGTTAATACCTGTGCAGACTAGAAGTAGTTTGATTCTAGAAAAAAAAAAATTTCTTTTGAAGTTAATTTAAATGTCATTATGCAGGGGTATAATACTGTCTTTGTGTACATAGAGAGCAAGTGATACTTCCCATTAAAATGTGATTGATGTTCATTTAAACACTAATTGTTTCTTAGGCTTCCACCAAAACTTCCCAGGACAATGCCATAATTGATGTTAAAGTTTCACCGCTTCAGTCACGATCCAGGCACAGTCCAGCATCTCCTGACGGTAAAATGCTGAAATTATTTAGAGAACCTGTCATGCAAATTAACCCACCCCAAATAAAGACTTCATTAAAAATATGATTAAAAAGCATCGCCCTTATCCCTAAACTGTTGCTTTCAATGGCTGCAATGTTACAAAAATCAGTTTGTAAACTTATATGCAGCTCACCTGATGTGAGTCATTCATATTAAATTTACTTGGATTGCCCTGCCTGCTTGTTCCTGATTGCCACGTCTAAGTGCTATGATATTCTGCTGTATAGAACCTTGGGATAGGGCTCTGTTACATAATTTTGTACTTAGTCATGTGACCATAATTTAAGGTTCTGTTACATTTGCATCGTCTAGCCCATATATCACTTGAAATCATGCCTTCGAGGAGGACGGGGTGGAGTAGAAGTCCATGGAGGCATCCTGTGATTTCATATGATCAGATACATATTTATGGTAGATGTTGGAAATGAAATGGGACCTTAGATGATTTCATCTTGGTCACTTGACAAGCTGAGAAGAGGCATGGGACATAGGGAGGAGTAGTTGGGGTGGGATTGGCTCAGCATGACGCCTCCCATTTATGCCAGGTTACATAAGATAGTTATTTATGCAGATCTAAGAGAAGCAGTTTATAGCTAAAAGAAGGGTGTCCGTTAGTTAAGAGGGCTCTATAGGAACCTGTCACTAGCTGTATATGTGATAATGTGGTGACAGGTTCCATTTAAACCCATGATGTTCTGATCAAACATTATTGTTGGTACTGTAAAAGTCATGGTTTTAGTCTCAATTCATTTTCATAATAAGCCACATCTCTTTACAAGTGGACCTGATAACATTTGAGTGATTTCTGTTTTTCTTCTACACCAGCAGAGCAGGTGTGGATATGATAAAAACTCACACAATATATGTGATTAAAAGTTCTTTTGAAGCATTTGCTACCTATCCAATTGAAGGTTTTGCCACTAGGATCCCCACGCCTGTTTGCCAAAAGAGATCTGCTAGGAGTTCTGTACTGTTCTTGTCTTTGCTATCAATTTTGAATGGCGGAGCATGGTATTAACTCTTAATACATAGGATTTAGCATGATACTAACAGATCACTTTTTCTAACTACAAAAGTTTTCCTTTTTCACAGCTACATCCAAGCAAAATATCCTAACTCAATGGACTCAAGGCTCAGAATGTGATTTGGAGTTATCACAGTGGTCACCTTCTAAATTTAATAAGGTTAGTTTGCTGTTCTCAGTAACATATGACATAAATTCAATGTGTTAAGGAAAAATATACTTCTATACAAAACCATATTTATAACTGTGTTTAATATTCTTTCTCATCCATAATTAAATTATAAAGCTCAGCACCTGAAATGACAATGCAACATCCCCCACCGGTGCCTAGCCTTTTCTTGGGACCTGAGTGGCTTGCTAGTGTGACCGTGGGCACACTGTGGTTGCGGTGCTTGGTATAGGGACCAGAGGGCTGACCTATAGCCTGGCAGGTCTCCAGCAGGTGATGCGTGCAAGAAATATGGAAAGAGAGGCTGATGCAATGGTTTCCTGTTGGGGCAACTTCTGAGGTGTCTGTAGGAGGAATCCGTGGATGATGGATGGGGAAGCCCGTGGTAGTAAGCAGCTTTGATCCAGGGAGCAGACGGAGGCAATGTTGTGCAAATCAACTTACAGTTCTTTATTCAACAGCAACTGCTAAACGATGGTAGAGTCATGGAGAGCAGGTCCACAGGAGGGTAACTCTCAGCCTAGTAGGAACTGCACGCTGACCTGGTAGAAATGGAGCTGAGTCCAGGTGGGGACGTATGTTCTGGGGCTTGGGTCTCCTGACTTACCCACAGGTATCAGGCAGCGGCCTGAGGTACCTCTTCTTCCTGGTAGTGGGTCTGGAGGGCAGCTCTGCAGGGAACTTCACACTGGACCTGTTTCTCTATCTACTGATTGGAATCCAAGACCATTATCCTGCCCACCAGGGGTTTATATACTCCCTCGGTCAGGTGGTAGCACTCTCCAATTAGTTTCCAGCTTGCCTCAAAATGTCACAGGAAACATCATTGGACCAGAACATTCCACAGTGTTAACTCTTGCCTTTCCAGGCAGTGTCTAGAGCTGCAATCACTAAGTTCTCCAGTACTTGGAGACTTCCTAGAAAGGTGATAAGCCTCCCCAACAACTCCTGAAATGGAGAGGGCGCTATTCGCAACTACCACCTTACCTATGATTTGGCAGGGGTGTTGCAACAATATAATTATTAAAAATAGGGCTGAATTGATCCCCCAAGATGTTTAGCTTGTGATTTTAAAAACTTCACAATTTTTAGTTACAAGTTATGAGTTATTTTCTATTCTGTGCGGTTTGCTTAGTTGTGTAACAGTTATACTAACAATGTAAGCAGTTGGAACTTCCTCATATTAGAGACTATGTATAAGCAAATGTATATTTTCCCATGATATAGTCTCAAGATGACTAATTCATATTTAATTGCTTTATTTGTCAGATGAAGACACCAGTACAGAATCAAACTGAAGGTGTATGTCGTTTTACACTGAGACCAAGACAAAGCAATAGTGTTGAGAACATGCTAACAAAGATGCATGAATCTACAACATCACTGGATCAAAACGGTAAGATCTTGATTAAATTCCTTCACAAGACTTGTAACAGTGAATCAAGATTCTTAATATTGAACTTCTTACAGATCCTGATGTTTCACTTTATAGTCTTCTTTCTTTCAAGAGCTGGATTATCAAAGTGAAATTCTCACAGTTTGGTAGAGTTGGTCTTTATCAGCTTTTTTTAACCTGTCAGCTGTCTTTGTGCAGGCATCTGGTGTATGCACAGATGCATTTGTAGACACTGTTATAAGTGCAGGAAAGGTGGGAGGGGAAAAGTAGGACCAGGAAGCATTTTTATTAATCAGATATATTACGACATGTACTCTATTTGAATCATCTGAACAGAAACCACCACATTCACATATTGATGGAAATAAAATCACAGATATTTTTTTGCCCACCAAGTGAAATCGCAGTAACTCCATCAACATTAAGTAAATTATATATCCATCTAAAAAGAGTCATAGAGGAATCCAAAGTTTTGTCCTGTATGCCACTTTTTCAAGGTGTATTCGATGAACGGCTTAATCTCACAGATTTATATATGGATTATCTTTATAATTCTTATTGAATGAAAGATATATAACATAATGTGAACATGCAGTTTTTTATTTAATGAGCAATAAAATAATGATAGTCGTTGCATCTGTGTGGGAGACAGGCAAAAGGGATTATTATTATAGAATTATACTCTGCTGTTAGCACTTCACCATAGAAACATTTTTCTATTAGTAAATCCGAAAAGGTCCCCCTGATTTCTGGAAGGTCTAACTCGTTTAGACCAAGTCAAACTTGCTCTCAAAATTAGATAAAGTCTCCATCATTTTCTGGTGGAGACTTCAGTAAATTGTGTGGGCCCAAAATTATGTGTGGGACACAAACAGCTTGAAATCCACTCAAACGCTTATTTTAGTTTTCTGGTGTGCGAGGCTTGTGAATCCCACCCCCTTTGTTCTTTATAGCACCTATAGATTTATTTCCATAGAGTTTGAGGCTATGTACAACTCTTTTTTTTCTTTTCTGCCTATTTTAAAGACTAAGTAGCAATGTAATAACTTTCCAACAATTTCAACATTTAACCATTTTGCAAAAAAGATGATGACCATAATCAGAGCAGCAATGACTGTAGCACAGAGAGTATAACTACTTTTTCTGAAGGTTCAAACAGTTGCCCATCAGTAGGAAGTGCGCAGGCCTTGGCTTTGAATGATTTCAGTACATTTGCATCCACAGGACCCCTCACTAGAGTCTCACACTACTCTGGGTTTATTTTGGTTCACTCTTCTACCACAGGTTTTTTTTTTTTTTTTTCGAACCAGCTTTATTTGGTGATTGACGAACAAGGTTATAGATAAAGTTGTTTATATAAAAAATATTTGTATATACATGAGTTGCAGTCCATCAATAACCGGTATTGCAATCAGATCCTTTTCATTACACAATCAACACAAAAAACTGAGACGCAACGTCTGTAAGAAGCTATGCATAATTTAAGTACAGATCACAATAAGAATCGTTAAGGTGTTGTATAAGTAAAAGAAAAAATCATGGGATACATATATCAACTATGACTCAGATGGTATCAGTCATACAGATTTTGGTAGCGAGAGAGTGACTCAGGAAGATAAAAATTTCACAATCCAAGCTTGAGCCTATGTCACAGTAGCTCCCAGAACTTCAGCTTGCCATGGGTACTTCTTATATTTGCCTTGTGATACCATTCCATGTGGCTGATCCTGGCCATAGGCAGTTTGATTTATTTTGTAGTAAGGTATGTTACTATAAATTTGCGCCATTTCCTAAAAAAATATTTGGTACATTTATTACCCAAACGCTCCATTTTTATTTTATCCACTTCTAAATAGTATTTAACCTGTGCCAAGACGTTCCAAGCAATGGTTTAGTAGGCTTCTCTTGGCTACTAATAGTGTAATATGGACAATGGGTGATAGGAGCTCTGGTCTCCTCTTTTGAATCTAGTGGGGCTATAGAGTGAAAGAGTAGAGCTAAGGCTTGTATCGGTCTATCTCAGTGATGGTGAACCTTTTAGCGGCCGAGTGCCCAAAACAAACCAAAACCCCCCTTATTTATCGCAAGGTGCCAACCAAAATTAAAGCAGTAACTTATTGCTCCCTGTTCTTCAACAACTTTCAATCATATTGGCCTCCTGAGGACAGAAACATAGTAGAAAGATGGAAAATTTGTATCATTGTAGCTTCTTTCCAGTGTCCCTCTGTACACAGAGAATCGTGGGGCAGCAGAAGGTCCTCCAAAGGTAATTTGTCCCTGTCTACTCATTCTCCCTCTTCCTACAGTCCCTAGAAACTAAGCAAGTATCAAAATATGACGGAAAGCAGCATCTTCTAAGTTGCTTGGAACTGCAGGAAGATTTATTGAGTCCGATTTGGTGTGCTGCGGTGATGGCCTGGGTGCCCACAGAAAGAGATGTGCCATAGGTTCGCCACCACTGGTCTATCTGATAACGGATTTCTACAGATCTTTACCAGGGGTGCTCCACATTTCAGGCGTTTTGTTATCCTGTTATCTAGCAAGGCAGATGCTGGTATATTATACCTGATGCTGGTCCATTTTGACCAATCGGGGGTTTGTACCCTCACGGGAAGCTAGAAACAACGCCACAAAGGAATTGAATATGGTCCATCTAGTCAAGACAACGGCCCTTTCCACGGTTATTTTATTCACTGATGCCGAAAAGGCTTTTGATGGGTGGGCTGGTTCTTCTTGTCATGAAGCATTTGTGGTTGGGTAAGCACGTTACTGTGGATTGGAGCACTATACTCCAACCCAATGGCATCGGTGAGGGTAAATGGATTATACTCTGACTTCTGGAACGTGTCAGGGATGCCTACTATCCCCCCTCATCTTTGCTCTGACAATAAAACCCCTCCTTCAGCTGCTTAGGAACAACCAGGATATATCTGGGGTGACAACAGATGGGAAAGAAATTAAAATAGTAGCCTACACTGATGATTTGCTATGTTTTCTATCCTCCCTCTAGGTGTCCATCCCTGACCTACTTAAAGAATTAGACACCTTTAGGAGACTATGTCTGGGCTAGTAAGCCCCCAAGATTGCAGATAAAACCCTATACCTGCTCAAGAGGGAGGCCGGTGTAGCACTCTGAAATATCTCTCAATACTACATGGCTTCCCACCAAAGCAGGGTTGTTGACTGGTGCAGAACACAAAACAACAACGGCCTGGGTCTCAGTTAAGCAGCACTTTGCTTACGATATATTGCTGTGTATTTGTATTGCAAATTGGAATGTTGTTGTATTACTCATATGCAACCCTTGAACTCGATAATCCTCAAACTATGCCTGTGCTTTAATCTAATAAAGGAATTGTGTCGCTTCTGGCCTTTTGCCGGATTTGCTAGTATGCATCCCGATTTGTTGCCATGCCGAAATGGCTCAGCCTCAAATACTGATCGCTTTTGGGAATTATGTACTGTACTTCTATTTGTGGGGTGTTGAAAAATTCTCCCTGGTTTTGGTTAGGAGCATAGAATCCTGTAGAATGCGATCCACTGCACATAAGGCGTGTGATCTTTACTGGTAAATAAAAAATAATATAACCAATGCTCAACTCTCCTTTCAATATCACAGTTAAATTCCAAAGAAGTTAAAGGTAAGAAAAGAGAACAGTACTTTCAAATTGGAGGTCACGTACACCACTCCACCCAGTTTCCGAAATGGAAGACTCTCAGTGCTTCAGAACTTGCCCAAGTTTGGGAGTAATGGCCAAGCTCTGATGCACATAGACTGCCAGATAGCCTTCCAAGGTAGAAATTCTCTTTTCCACTTCAGCTATTTGGGACGAATGTATCCTCAATAGCTGCAGATACAGCTTCTTGGATGCTGGGAGCAATTTTCTTTGCACTTCTTTAGCCAGTACCTTCCACAGTTCTGTGACTGTTGTGGGTTTGTTGGCCACCAAGGATATTGCAGAGGTTTTCTGTTGGGCTTAGATCCAGACACTGGGATGACCATTTCATTGTTTCAATGTTTTTTTGTTTTTTAAGGAACTGCTTTACCTGTTTTGCTGTGCTGATACATAGTTGCATTCACTTTACAATGCAGCTGTATGAGAGGCCCAACTCCTTTGGCAGAAAGCATTCTTTACACTTTTTCCACCACCTTACACTGATTTGTTCACACACTTTGGGTTTAGTTTTTCCCCAATTTGTCGACAAACATATTTACATCACAATCAAAATAAATTAAACATTCGTTAACCCCTATCCGCACCAGAACGTGCTATAACGTTCTGGTGCTGCGGGAGGTGTATGGAGAGAGTTCACGGGCTGAGCTCTCTCCATACACAGCGGGCGACGGCTGTATAATACAGCTGACACCCGCCTCTTGCTGCCGCAGTCAGTGCTGTGGAACCCGGTCACAGCACCAAACTTACCCCTTTGTGGGCGCCGTCCAAACCCCCGTCTGAGAGATTGCCGTCTCCCCATGAGACTTGTAGGCTATTAGAGATCACCAGTAATATTGCGATACACTGTACAGTAGCATTGCAGTATGTAGTATTACCAATCAGACCTTGTAGTGTTAAAGTACCCTAGAGGGCCTAAAATAATAGGTAAAAGTTAAGTAAAAAAATTAAGAGTAAAAATTTAAATCACCCCCCTTTCCCTAAATCACATATAAAAGTAAATAAACAGTAAAATAATTATGATGGGTATCGACGCGTCCCAAAATGCCTGTTCTATCAAGATATAAAAACACTTATTCCCAGCCGTGAACACTGTAACGGAAAATAGCACCCAAATGCCCGAATCACCACTTTTTCCCCATTTTTCCATCCATGAATATTTGAATAAGAATGATCAAACAGTCAAATAGGTCCCAAGTTGATATAAATTAATACGCCAGCTCATGCAGCAAAAAATGACACCTTACACAGGTCCGTACACCAAAGTGTGAAAAAGTCATTTGCCTCAGAGTTTGGCCCAAAAAATAGTTTTTATGTACAAAAGATAAATTTTTTTTAAATCTATTAAAACCTAATAAAACCTAAACCTATATAAATTTGATATCCTTTTGATTGTAGTAACCCAAAGAATATAGAGAAAGTGTCATTTGGAGCGCAGAAAAACGTCACAAATGTTTTTTTTGTCAATTTCACTGCACTTGGAATTTTTTCCAATACATTGCATGGAATATTAAATGACGCCACTACAAAGTGCAATTTGTCCCACAGATAACAAGCCCTAACGTATCTATGTAAACTTGAAATAAAAAAGTTTACGGTTTTGGAACGAGGGACGTACAAAACAGAAGCACAAAAACGGAAAAAGGGCTGCGTCCTGTAAGGGGTACCGTATTTTTCGGCCTATAAGGCGCACTTCTAATAAATGCCTGCTAAGACATCTAGGTTCATATATAAGGCGCAGGATCAAATGTAGTACCTAAAAATGATCAGCAGGTGGCAGACCTGTGCACAGTTCAAGCCAGCTACACTTCCTGGGAAACTTGTCTTCAGCGTGTCAGAGAGCTCTGATCTCAGAGGTATGGGCTGCTGGGTGGGGGTTAATGCAGGGGGATGCAGCAAGGGTTAAGCGGTCTCCCTCTGCCCCTTCTCCTTCCCTCCTCAGCCAGGGTGTTATTCCTGTGGGGTTCCCTGTGGCTCCTTCTCTTTCCCCTGTTACAGGGATGTCAGGTATGGGGGATTGTTTACTGATGATGATGATTGCCTCGTGGTCGGCACTATGGCAGCTCCGGTCTCTCCGTGCTAGGGGAGGGCAGGATGGGCACAATGTTAGTTGTGGTGCCAGGGCACCTCAGGAGCTGGGGACCCTGTATACTGTGTGGGAAGGTGCAGGAAATTTCTGGGGATGTAGCTATTAAACACTGGTAAATGTACAGTACATCTTGTCTGTAGTACATTTCTGTATAAGTTCATATATAAGGTGCACCTGCTTATAAGGCGCACCTTTGATTTCTGAGAAAATTAAAGGATTTTTGGTGTGCCTTATAGGCCGAAAAATACGGTAATCACTAAAATGAACTGTAAACCACTTGTCTACACAACAAGGTCTTCAGAAAAGGTGAGTTAAGGGTTTTGATTCTTTCTGCTAATGAGAGTCTGTTCCTTATCCTGTTCAGTGCTGAACTGGTGAGCAATTTCCATCTGTAGTGTTGAAAAGATTACCTATGGAGATTCTCTGCATTATCCTGTCCTTTCCTTCTTGGGGGACTTGAATGAGTTTGTTATGAGTTAGGTTATGTTGTTAGACTTCTCTTGCTATTGTTGATAGGATCACCTGTTCATCTGCAAATCTGCTGCTGGAGGATTTCGGAACGGCACAACATTTTTTGCAAAGTCAGGGTGAGGTCACACATGGCATTTAACGAATGCACTTCAAAGCGCATTGTGAAAGCTATGGAGGCGATACCCATCATAATTATTATTAACTAATGTGTTTGACATAATATTAAAACATGCGTTAACGGTTGCATTTTGTGAACGCAAATGTTAGCAAGAATTTGATTAGGCAAATCACTCTTCAGCTGTTGCAATGCGTTTTGAAATGCATGCGTTAAACACCACATATGACTGCACCCCCAGGGTGCGGTCACACGTCACGTTTAACAACGCATTGCAATAGCTGAAGAGTGATTTGCCTAATTAACCCCTACGGGACTCGGCCTCTTTTGGCCTTAAGGACGCGGACCCATTTTTCAAATCAGGCCTGTGTCACTATAAGTGGTTATAGCTTTGGAACGCTATGAGATACCCAGGGGATTTTGAGACTGTTTTCTCGTGACACATTGTACTTCAAATTAGTTTAAAAATTTGGATGAAATCTTTTGCGTTTAGTTATGAAAAAAAACAAAATTTGGCAAAAATTTGGAAAAATTCTTTATTTTCAACGCTCTAAATTCTCTACTTTTGATGCAGATAGTCATAGCACTCAAATTCATAACTTACATTTCCAAAATGTCTGCTTTATGTTGGATGGTTTTTTAAGATTCTACATATTTTACTAGAATGTTATGAGGCTCAGAATTTAGGTATCATTTTTCACATTTTTTTGTAAAATCACCAAAACCTGTATTTAGATGGACCTGCCCAACTTCTAATTGACACTGAGAGGCCTAAATAATCGCTAGACTTGTAAATTACCCCATATTGGAAACTACACCCCTCAACATATGGAAAACCACTTTTAAGAAGTTTGTTAACCCTTTAGGTGTTTTATAGGGGTTAAAACAAAATGGAGGTGCAGTCTGCAAATTGTAATATTTTTTCACAATACACTCATTTTGGGTGGAAAATTAAACATTTACAATGGATTAAATGAAAAAAGGCTCCACAAAGTTTGATACCCAATTTCTCCCAAGTACACCAATACCCTATATGTGGTGGTAACCTGCTGTATGGGCGCACGGCCGGGCATAGAAGGGAAGGAGGCGCCATCCAGATCAGATTTGCTATGTCACATTGTACAGGCTATAATTTTTTTTCTTATTTTAATGTGGACCTATAGGGGCTTATTTCTTTTGCCACATGAGATGCACTTTTCTGGTACATAATTTTGGGGAATCTATAGCTACCGTATATGCCGGCGTATAAGACGACCTGGTGTATAAGACGACCCCCCTACTTTCCTGTTTAAAATATAGAGTTTAAGATATATTCGCCGTATAAGACTACCCCTTTTCCAACGCATACAGTAGTATACAGCACAGCCCCCAGTAGTATACAGCACTGTCCCCAGTAGTATACAGCACTGCCCCCAGTAGTATACAGCACTGCCCCCAGTAGTATACAGCACTGCCCCCAGTAGTATACAGCCTAGCCCCCAGTAGTATACAGCCTAGCCCCCAGTAGTATACAGCACAGCCCCCAGTAGTATACAGCACAGCCCCCAGTAGTATACAGCACAGCCCCCAGTAGTATACAGCACAGCCCCCAGTAGTATACAGCACTGCCCCCAGTAGTATACAGCACTGCCCCCAGTAGTATACAGCACTGCCCCCAGTAGTATACAGCACTGCCCCCAGTAGTATACAGCACTGCCCCCAGTAGTATACAGCACTGCCCCCAGTAGTATACAGCACTGCCCCCAGTAGTATACAGCACTGCCCCCAGTAGTATACAGCACTGCCCCCAGTAGTATACAGCACTGCCCCCAGTAGTATACAGCCCAGCATTTAAAAAAAAATAATCATATACTCACCCCGATGCTCCCCCGATGTCCGCGCCGTCTTCTTTCTTCTGCCGGGCGCCGCCATTGATCTTCCCCGGCAGGCGCCTAGTATGACGCGCCGCTGCTGACGTCATACTAGGCGCCGACCCGGGGAAAAACATGGCGGCGCCTAGCAGAAGAAAGAAGACGGCGCGGTGAGTATGTCCCATGCGCATCTTTTTGAGGCTGCCGGCAGCTTTGCCGGCAGCCATCGCTGTGAAAACACCCGCGATCGGTGCTAGCACCGATCGCGGGTGTTACCGGTAAGCCTTTGCTGCAATATGCAGCAAAGACTTACCGGCTATGGAGAGGGCTCAGCCCGTGAGCCCTCTCCATGCAGCGCGATCCGACCGCGATCGTCTTATACGCCGTCATTACCGGCGTATAAGACGATTACCGGCGTATAAGACGACCCCAGAGAAGACAGAAGATTTTTCTGTCTTCAAAAGTCGTCTTATACGCCGGTATATACGGTAATTGGTGAGATTTTATTAACTCTCTTTGTTGGTGGAGGAAATGAAAATCATCAATTTTTAGGAAAATTTTTTTTTTTTTTTTTTTGCCCGTTAACCATTCCATAAAAATAGTATATTATTTTTATTCTATGGGTTGCCACGATTACGAAAAGACCTCATTTATATAGATTTTTTATTTTTCACCATTTTTACTGAATAAAAAGTAATTTGGCAAATTTGGTTTCAGCATCACCATCTTTCATATGCATAACTTTTTTATTTTTCGCCTCACAAATCTGTTTAAGGGCTTATTTTTTGCGAGAAGGATTGTTCTTTTTAGTGGTCTTATTTTAGAGTGCATAACATTTTTAAATCAATTTTTTTAGAGCATTTTTAATAGGGTATTACCGTATATACTCGTGTATAAGCCGAGTTTTGCAGCACAAAAAATGTGCTGAAAAACGTCCCCTCGGCTTATACACGAGTCAATACTCTAAACCAACGACTAAAATTGACTAAAAAAAATAATAAACTTTTATACTCACCCTCCGGTGGCCCCGATGCGCAGCGCTGCTCCCCCGATGTCATCGCGGCTCCTCTTCTGGCTTCCCGGCTGTTCTTCTTCCTTCAGCGTGCTGGGCGCCGCCATGCTCTTCTCGCGGGCGGCGCCTAGTATGACGTCAGCAGCGGCGCGTCATACTAGGCGCCGCCCGCGAGAAGAACAAGACGGCGCCCAGCAAGCTGAAGCAAGAATAGGAGCCGCGATGACGCATCGGGACGCACGGTGAGTATATAACTTTATTTTTTTATACTACTGGGGGCAGGCTGGGCTGTATACTACTGGGGGCAGGCTGGGCTGTATACTACAGGGGGCAGGCTGGGCTGTATACTACAGGGGGCAGGCTGGGCTGTATACTACAGGGGGCAGGCTGGGCTGTATACTACAGGGGGCAGGCTGGGCTGTATACTACAGGGGGCAGGCTGGGCTGTATACTACTGGGGGCAGGCTGGGCTGTATACTACTGGGGGCAGGCTGGGCTGTATACTACTGGGGGCAGGCTGGGCTGTATACTACTGGGGGCAGGCTGGGCTGTATACTACTGGGGGCAGGCTGGGCTGTATACTACTGGGGGCAGGCTGGGCTGTATACTACTGGGGGCAGGCTGGGCTGTATACTACTGGGGGCAGGCTGGGCTGTATACTACTGGGGGCAGGCTGGGCTGTATACTACTGGGGGCAGGCTGGGCTGTATACTACTGGGGGCAGGCTGGGCTGTATACTACTGGGGGCAGGCTGGGCTGTATACTACTGGGGGCAGGCTGGGCTGTATACTACTGGGGGCAGGCTGGGCTGTATACTACTGGGGGCAGGCTGGGCTGTATACTACTGGGGGCAGGCTGGGCTGTATACTACTGGGGGCAGGCTGGGCTGTATACTACTGGGGGCAGGCTGGGCTGTATACTACTGGGGGCAGGCTGGGCTGTATACTACTGGGGGCAGGCTGGGCTGTATACTACTGGGGGCAGGCTGGGCTGTATACTACTGGGGGCAGGCTGGGCTGTATACTACTGGGGGCAGGCTGGGCTGTATACTACTGGGGGCTGGCTGGGCTGTATACTACTGGGGGCTGGCTGGGCTGTATACTACTGGGGGCTGGCTGGGCTGTATACTACTGGGGGCTGGCTGGGCTGTATACTACTGGGGGCTGGCTGGGCTGTATACTACTGGGGGCTGGCTGGGCTGTATACTACTGGGGGCTGGCTGGGCTGTATACTACTGGGGGCTGGCTGGGCTGTATACTGGGGGGTCTGTGACCAATGCATTTCCCACCCTCGGCTTATACTCGAGTCAATAGGTTTTCCCAGTTTTTTGTGGTAAAATTAGGGGTCTCGGCTTATACTCGGGTCGGCTTATACTCGAGTATATACGGTAATTGAAAATGATCTTTTTTGGAGCTTTTTTTTTTTTTTTATGGGGTTCCCTTTGCGGATCTAATAACGATTCTATTTTATTATGCAGATTGTTACGGACGCAGGGATACCAAATATGTGGGGGTTTTATGTATTTTATTCAATTGTACTGAATAAAAACTAATTTGGAGAAAATCTTGTTCATTTTAGCATCACCATCTTTTCATATGCAAAACTTTTTTCAGCTGACAAATCTGGTTAGGGGCTTATTGTTTGCGAGAAGAGTTGTTGGCTTATTTTAGAGTGCATAACATTTTTTAAAATCACTTTTTAGAGCATTTTTTATAATGTATTAATTAAAAATTATTTTTTTTGGAACGTTTTTGCGTTTTTTTCCTCCGGCATTTACCGTGTGGGTCCAGTAACGATTCTGTTTTATTATACAGATTGTTACGGACGCGGCAATACCAAATATGCAGGGTTTTTTTGTGTTTTTTATACTTTACATTTTAGGGGCTTTATATTTTTATTTATTTATTTTTTATTTATTCTAATGTGTTAACTTTAGTGTTTTTAACTTTTTTTTTTTTACTTATACTTATTTGAACTTGAACCATTGATGCTCTAATCGCCAATCCTTTATTGACAAGAAGCCTACTTTCTCTTCAGCTATGCCAACTCGGCTCTACTACATCATTCACACACGGGCTGTATGACTTACTGAAGAGAATTCCAGAGGGAGAGGTGAATGAGGGGGGTGAGAGAGACAAAGGTTGTATGTGACTGGAAGAGACATTAGCTCACCCTTTCCTGAGGAATTCTCTTCAGCAAGGGGAATGACCTGGAGGCGTGCCTGAGCAGGTAGGATATGAATATGCTGGACACGGCTCTAAGGACAGATGATGATCGGACTTGAATGGGTTGTTGGCATAGATGCTGATTCTACTTTAAAGTTTATGGAATGGCATGGGGAATAACAGTATAGGGATAGTCATTCTTCTGCGTAATAGGTGTTTTCAAAGATGTGTTTAGTTGGTGTGGGATAGTTTAAATGACCTGTTCCCTTCAATATGCTCTCTGCACATACAATGTTTCTCATTGATCTGTTATTTTATTGAAAATTCAGTGTTAATATTTTTGCAAATTAGCTCCTCTGTGCATCAAGATCATGCCTGCTAGTTCATCTGTCTTTTTCTTTCGATGATGCCCAGTACTAGACAACAATACTCTTGTTCACAGTCAGAATGAGTAGAAAGAAGAAGCTGTGCACCAGCAGAAACATACATAATCTGTTGCACCAAGAGGGTAATATGCATCAGGGTAAAAGTTTTCTCGAAAATGGGAAGTGGGGTGTGTCTAGAAAGCATGTTAAAGGGAACTTGTCATCAGTAGAGCCATTTTTAGCACCTCCCCAGTCCCCATAGAGCATTGTACATACACTGCCAAACAGTTGTGTTAAAAATGAAACTGTTTTACAGAAAAAAGATAAGTTATATACTACCTAACATTACCATGTGAGCAGTAACTAGTCTATTTGTCAACCTGGGAGTGGCTAAAGAGTAGCAGTTTATCCCCAACCTTTGGGAAACCGCTCCTCTTAGTGTCCTTTTTCAAATTTAAAAAACCGCACCTGACCTGGAATATCGACGCCCCCTGCCTTGTTTGTCATTACAACACACACGCCCCCTTCCCACCGTGGACGTCGCTAAACGATGATGCGCCTGTTCAGGTGCGAGAATGCCTGACGCGGTAATCGAGAATTGATGACAGTGGGCGCATTATCGATTGATGACGTCCGTGGGGGGGACAAGGCAGGGTGGTTTCCCAAGGGGGGGGGGGCTGCTCCTCTTTAGCCACTCCCAGGTGACAAATGGACTAGCCATTGCTCACATAGCATTGTAAGGTAATCTAAAAAAAAATTTTAAAAAATTCTGTAAATCCAATTTTTTTTTTATACAAAAACTGTTTGGCAATGTATGTATAATGCTCTACGGGGACTGGTGCTAAAAATGGGTCTCCGGGTCACAGGTTCCCTTTAAGTGTCCTAAATCTTGCTGGTTTTATTGTAGGTTAGTTGAGAGATGGTAGATTCCCTTCAAAGGGTGCCTTTATTTTCCTCTCATGCCTCTTATAGTTAGAAATGTTTCAATTTTAGTGTAAATAACATCATTTTTGCTTACTTTTAGATTTTTCAGACTCAACTAAAATACACAAGGTTCAGTCCAGAATTATGAAGGAGTCCATAGCAATATCTGTACCAGAGAATGAAGTGAATGATATCACATTCAACACCACAAATGCTCTAGAGCCTAGCACTTTATTATTGAGGAATAGTAGGAACAGTGGTGTGTCTTCAGAATTGCAGTCAAGCAAATGGACCGTGTACCAGAGCGCGTGTTCGGGGAATTTTCTAGAGGAAAACAAAGAGGACAGTGATTTCTGTCCACAGAGTGTCTTCAGAAGGAAGAATGAAATAAATGCAATACCGAATATTGATGTGGAGGCAACAGCTTCACCTAACATTTCCACTTTAAAGGATAAACTTGGCTACCCAAGTAACGCAGATTGTGGATCAAGGGATCAGATTCTCACAAAAATTCTTACCCCATCTGAATGCTTGAAGCATTTTAAAGGGATCAAGTGTTCTTTTTCACAAGAAACTAGAGACGAGCAGGTGTGTATCAAGGAGAAGCGGTATTTATCATTTTCTGTGTATGGTGAATGGTAGAATACTTTTGAGACACTGAAAGTTGGCTTTTGATGTTAAGTTTACTTTTATTAGTATTCTAAACATAAATTTCAAATTATTTCTGTAGGATTTGCTTTCATGTGAACTTGGATTTCCATGTAGCAAGACTGTTCTATCTTCTTCAGTTCCTAAAAGGAAAGTGAATATACCGACTTTCTTCAAGTCCCGGGCACATTATAAACAAGTCTTCAGTGCATGCCTTTCAGGTGGGAGACGGTTTTATCAGTTCTGTATTACATATAAGACATTTAACATAAAGCCTTCAGGCAAGTGGAGGAATTCACAAATTCAAAGAACAACAGTAAAGTATAAAAACCTTTGCCTAACTGCAGTAAGCTGGATGCTCTACCTGTCTTTGTTTTGATTGGTTGCCATGGGAATCCGTATCTGGATGCTGGAGAGGAATGGAGGGTTGGGAGGGACCGCTAGTAGAGCACTGGCTGTGTGTTGTATGCATGTAGAAGTGCTGGCTGTGTGTTGCACGCAAGATGGCGGCACCCAAATACTGTTGTCTTTTAAATGCCAGCGACGGCATCGGAGGGATATCATCAGTGGGTGTTTGCTGCAGTATGCAGCAACCCCCACCTCTGTATGAGCCGTGAGCCCTCCTCATACAGCCTCGGCACCTCTGCGCCGTGCATGAAGGAGATAATAAGCCAAATCACTGTTGGTGCAAACTTTACCTTACTTGTTTACATGCAATATGACATGTCATCTTGTCACGTAGAAACAGTAGTAACCGCACACCATATGTGGGTGGTTCTCAATATAGGATTCTCAATCCTTCCATATTCCAAATAGAGAACATGGCACACCGAACTGGGTTTTTATTACTTTTTTATTTTAGTGAATATTTCACACAGTAAAGCCTTCACCGTAGCAAATGAACACAAATGATATATTATTGTACAGATCAGAAATAGTTTACGACGTTTCGGTCATCACGACCTTTGTCAAGTATGATCTGGCACTGTCTGGGGTAGTTAGTAGGAGGCAGCTTGTGTCTTCTAATGGCTGTAATGCCTCACCATGACCTGCAGGTGCCACTGTTACATTTGAAGCTTTTGTATCAACTTTGTTGCAAATTATAACCATAAATAAGTTTAAAAAATAGAAAGTCTATTCTTTGTATTCATCAGTCAGGAAAATCATATACCGTATTTTCCGGCGTATAAGACGACCTGGTGTATAAGACGACCCCCCTACTTTCCTGTTTAAAATATAGAGTTTAAGATATATTCGCCGTATAAGACTACCCCTTTTCCAACGCATACAAAACACCGGTAAAAATAAAAAAAAAAAACAGATTTGAATTTAACATGGTCCTTTTTTAATGTAAATTCATGCAGGTATATAGCAGGAAAACTGTCGCTCATTAACATAAGGCATACAACAACAACATTACCATTACAGCACAGCCCCCAGTAGTATACAGCACTGCCCCCAGTAGTATACAGCACTGCCCCCAGTAGTATACAGCACTGCCCCCAGTAGTATACAGCCAGCCCAGCATTAATACAAAATAATAAACTTATATACTCACCCTCCGGTGGCCCCGACCTGCAGCGCTGCTCCCCCGATGTCCGCGTGGGTCCTCTTCTGCCTTCGGCTCCCGTCTTCACTAGCTTTGTGCCGGGCGCCGCCATTGTTCCCCCCTGGACGGCGCCTAGTATGACGCGCCGCTGCTGACGTCATACTAGGCGCCGCCCCGGGGAAAAGCATGGCGGCGTCCAGCAGAAGAGAGAAGACTGCGCGGAAGACGATCCGCGCGGACATCGGGGCCAACGGAGGGTGAGTATGCACCCGATGTCTTTTTGAGGCTGCTGGCAGCCATCGCTCTGCAATATGCAGCAAAGACTTACCGGCTATGGAGAGGGCTCAGCCCGTGAGCCCTCTCCATGCACCGGGACCCGCCGTATAAGACGATTACCGGCGTATAAGACGACCCCAGAGAAGACAGAAGATTTTTCTGTCTTCAAAAGTCGTCTTATATGCCGGTATATACGGTAGTCCATTTTTTTAATTCTCTAGGGCAGTGGATAATCTGACAGTAGTTGGAATCCAGGTAGTGCCTCTCCTACTGCTTCTGGCCTGCAGACTAAATCAGGCCCTAACGAGGCCTGTGACCCGCACCTGTGGGCAATTCACAAACCCAGGACCAAAGCCCGGGTGGAGTAGGAGTCCCACTACCAGCCTACCCCTACTCCATAATAAGCAGGCCCAGTACGGACATTACAAATGTGTCTGTGTTAGCTAGGCCAACACAGACAAAACAGACTATTCCTGCTTATCATGTCTGCATTAACCCTTGGGTTACTGCAGACAAACCCAGGGCTTTTACCACATGTATTTCATCTGCCTGTGGGACAGATAGCGGTTTTCCCACACAACACCTCTTACTTTCTCACAAATATATATATATATATATATATATATATATATATATATATATATATATATGCAAAAAAATAGAGAAACAGCAGCACAATCTTAAAAGAAAAAAAGATAAAAATTCAAGTACTATCCTGCTTTCTCACCAAAAGTGTCCAATAGTAAGATGAAGAAAACGGCAGCACTCCATTCAAGTAAAAAAAAAACGGTGTTTATTCCATCCTATGTAATGTTTTAGCTTTATCCCAGCCTTTGTCAAGCTTGACAAAGGCTGGGATACAGCTGAAACGTTGCATAGGATGGAATAAACACAGTTTTTTTTTACTTGAATGGAGTGCTGCCGTTTTCTTCATCTTACTATTGGACACACCTTCTCAATAGTTTTTTCTGTATTTTTATGACCATAAAAATTGTAGATTCACACTGAAGGCATCAAAACTATGAATTAACAAGTTTGTAATTCTATATATTCTATATTATCACAAAAAAGTGTGAAACAACTTTTATTCTAGGTTCTTCATAGTAGTCACCTTTTGGTTTGATTACTGCTTTGCACACTCTCAGCATTCTCTTGATGATCTTCAAGATCATCAAAAGTCACCAGAAAAGGTTTTCATATCACAGGTGCCCTGTCAGGTTTAATAAGTGGGATTTCTTGCCTTATAAATGGGTTGGGACCATCAGTTGTGTTGTGCAGAAGTCAGGTGGATACACAGCTTATAGTCCTACTGAATAGACTGTTAGATGCTTTTTTCTAGCCATAAAACAAATTCTAAGTAAAGAAAAATGAGTGGCCATCAATATTTTAAGAAATGAAGGTCCGTCAGTCTGGAAAATTGAGAAAACTTTGAAAGTGTCCCCAAGTCCAGTTGCAAAAACCATCAAGCACTACAAAGAAACCGGCTCACATGACGACCACCCCAGGAAAGGAAGACCAAGAGTCACCTCTGCTGCAGAGGATCAGTTCATCCGATCACCAGCCTCAGAAATCACAGGATAACAGCAGCTCAGATTAGAGACCAGGTCAATAGAGTTCTACCAGCAGACACATCTGTACAACAAATGTTAAGGGGAGACTGTGTGCAGCAGCCTTCATGGTAAAATAGCTGCTAGGAAACCACTGCTAAGAACATGCAACAAGCAGAAGAGACTTGTTTGGGTTAAAGAACACAAGGAATGGACATAAGACCAGTGGAAATCTGTGCTTTGTCTCATGACTCCAAATTTTAGATCTTCAGCGACGCAGAAAAGGTGAATGAATGGACCCTACGTGGCTGATTCCCACCTTGAAGTGTGGAGAATGTGTGATGGTGTGGGCGTGCTTTGGTGGTGACAATGTTGGGGATTTATTCAAAATTAAAGGTATACTGAACCAGCTTGGTTACCACAGCATCCTGTATGCTATTCCATCCGGTTTGTGTTTAGTTGGACCATCATTTCTTTTTCAACAGGACAGTGACTGTGTAAGGGCTATTTGACCAAGAAAAATAGTGATGGGGTGCTACGCTAGATTACCTGGTCTCCACAGATACAAGACCTGAACCCAATCGAGATGGTTTGGGGTGAGCTGGACCGCAGAGTGAAGGCAAAAGAGCCAACAAGTAAGCATCTCTGGGAACTTCTTCAAGACTTTTGGAAGACCATTTCTGGTGACTACCTCTTGAATCTACCGCTTATCTAGAGAATTACAAGAGTGTGTAAAGCAGTAATAAAAGCAAAAGGTAGCTACTTTGAAAAACATAGAATATAAGACATATGTTAACATGTGTTAATTCTATGTAAAATGTCTGAAATATCTTATAACTAATTAATCTGAGCAGTATCTTTTTCCTTCCTGTGCAGAACATTTAAATATAGTAATGTATGACTTATCGCAGCGACTGCACAAAGCTTACTCCAAAGTTAATATGTCTTTCTATACTTCAAATGGAGATGAGGAACATATGAAACAAAATGCTGCTCCCTTTTGTCAACACAAGCAGCCTGCTAAGCTTGTAATGACCAAAAAAGAAGGCCCCAACAAGGTGAAGTGTTCTTTCCATTTCTTATTGGATTAAACCATGAATTTAGAATACAATAAATGTTCCATAAACAACTATTAACGTATGTTTTATTCATATGAAGGAAAATTCTTTATATAATCAGACAGACTTAAAGGAGTTGTCCAGTATTGAAAAACACGGCTGCTTTTTTCCAAAAACTGATCCACACCTGACGATTGATAATGGTTGTTATTGCAATTAGCCCCTTAAGGACGCAGCCATTTTACAGCTTAAGGCTCAGTCCCATTTTTTAGATTCTGACCTGCGTCTCTTTTTATGGTTATAACTTTTGAACACTGTTACTTATCAAAGCGATTCTGAGATTGGTTTTTTTTCCCCCACATGGTGTAATTCATTTTAGTGGTAAATTTTGGCTGATAAGTTTTGCGTTTATTTACAAAAAAAAGAAAAAATTTATGAATTTTTAGAAAAATGTGCCATTTTCGAAATTCAAAATCACAGCGTTTTCAGGCAGATCGATTTTGAAGGCTATAAAATTTTTGCTTTTCCGTTATTTGGGCCATGTGACGGCATTTTTTTTTTGCGGGACGAGATGCTTTTTCCAGTGTTACCATTTTGAGGTTGGTATCACCTATTGTTGAAAATTTAGGAACTTTTTTTGAGGTCATGAGTAGAAAAGCATCAATTCTGTACTGGATTTTTTACTTTTTTTTTTTTTCGTGTTCACCGTATAACCTAAAAATCATGTTATCTTTATTCTATGGGTCGATACGATTACGGGGATACCAGACATGAATATTTTTTCTTATGTTTTACTAAATCTGCCAAATAAAACCCTAATGTGGGGAAAAATCTATCATTTTTGCATCGCCGTCTTCCAAGTGGCATAACATTGTTACGTTTTTGGCTACAGAGCTGGTTGATGGCTTGTTTTTTGCGGGACATGTTGTTCTTTGCAAAGGTATCATTCTGGAGTACATATGTTTTGTTGATCACTTTTTATTGCATTTTTAGTGGGATATAGGTAAAAATCATAATTTTTGGCAGGTTTTTAACTTTTTTTTTTTTTACGGTGTTCATCATATGGGTTCAATAGTTATTTAGTTTTATTCTATGGATTGTTATGGACGCGGTGATACTATATATGTGGGGTTTGTGTTATGATTTAGACTTTTTTGAGTGTTATATGTCTCTTTATATGTTTTGGGGCTTATGGGCATTTTTAGTGATTTATAAAGTAATTTTTTTATTGAAAAACATTTTTTTTTACATTTTTTTTTACATGATCCACCATGGGATATGAACAAGCAATCATCTGATTGCTTGTTCTTGATAATACTCTGCAATACTGATGTATTGCAGGGTATTAGCAGTGCCAGCCTATGCAGAGGCTGACACTTTGCCTTTAAGATGACGTCACAGACGCCATCTTAAAGGCAATCCCTCCAGGCTTCTCTGGGGTCCCGATCGGACCCCAGAGGTGCCAAAACAGAGATCGGTGCGGGGGGGGGGGGGGGGGCGATCGTGGGGTAAAGACCCCCAGAAGGCATGTTAAATGCCGCGGTCCATTTAACGGGTTAAACACCCGCGATCGGAGCCCACTCCGACCGCGGGTGTTAGCCGGGGATGTCAACGGTAGATTACCGTTGAAATCCCGCGGCTAACGATGCTGGTTCGGCTGCTATACAGCGCTGAACCGGCATCGTCTCTGCGCAGTAGCTGTACTGCGCTGAGCGCTATTCGCGTTACTCAGCGCAGTACAGCTACGGCGCAGAGTGCTAAGGGGTTAAATACCAAGCCCTTTTTTGTTTTTGCATTTCCATTTTTCCCTCTCCTCCTTCAAAAATCTAGAGCATCTTTATTTTTCCATGTACATGGAAAGGGCTTGTTTTCCATGTGTGAGGGCTTGTTCTACGTAAAAAATGGTAACTTTCTGGTGATGGTATTTAATATTCCATGTATTGGGAAGCAGGGAAAAAAATCCAAGCGCAGTGAAATGGGTGGAAAAATGCATTTGCGCCGTATTCTTGTGGGTTTGGGTTTTACGGCTTTCACTGTGCGCACCAAATTATATGTCTACTTTATTCTTTGGGTCGGTACGATCAAGGGGATACCAAATGTTTATAGGTTTTATAATATTTTCATAAATCTACAAAAATTAAAACCTCCTGTACAAAAAATAAATTCTTCATTTTGCCATCTTCTGGCAGTAATAACTTTTTCATACTTTGTGTACAGATCTGTGGGTGGTGTCCTTTTTGATTTAATGTCATATTTTTAAAATAGCATAAAAGTGGCATTTTTGACTTTTCTGTTACGGGGTTAAACTATTTTGATAGATCAGACATTTTGGGACGCAGTGATACCTAACATATTTATGATTTTTAATGTTTATCAGTTCTAGGGAAAGGGGGTTGATTTTTTTTTTTTAATTATAATTTTTTTCTATTCTATTTTTCAGACCCCCTAGGGTACTTTAACCCTAGGCTGTCTGAGCCTACCATATACTGCCATTCTACAGTATTTTCCTCATCATTTATTACAATGTGCAAAACTCAGATCTGGTCTTTGTATGTTGCGAAGCTGCCATGTAACCAGGTCGCCGCTCCCAGATGGCGTCACGAGGAGCGTCAATCTTCACAGGCCATCATCTTTTTGAAGCCGCCAGCAGCTTTACCATCGGTGATGGCAGTGTAAACACCTGCAATTGGTGTTAGCACAGATCGAAGGTGTTATCGGTGTTTTTTTTTTATGATAATAATTCCTTTATTTAGCGCACACAGATTATTCAGTGCTACACAGAACTTGCCAAATCGGTCCCTGTCCCCCATGGGGCTCACAGTCTAATCAACCTACCAGTATGTTTTGGGTGTGGGGGGAAACCTGGACCAGGAGAAAACCCACATGAACACGGAGGGAACATACAAACTCTTTACAGATGTTGACCCTGGGACGTGAATGCAGGTCCCCAGCGCTGCAAGGCTGTAATGCTAACCACTAAGTTACTGTGTTTTGTGCAATATGCAGCAAACACCCTCCAGGTATGGAGAGGGCTGAAAAGTGCAAAAAACAGTCTCCAGTGCAACAGAATTCTGAAGTCTGCTGAGAATGTTGGGTTCTAGAAGAAGAGGCTTGACCTATGATGTGCCCAAAAATGTGCCATCGTTTTGTAGATAAAGCTATCAAATAGGAAGTATAGACTGAGACTATAGAAATAACTTTTAATTGAAAAATGTTGCCCTATTAGTTTTATTTTTAAATGCCCTATCACCTATATTCAGAGGGGTATTCTCATCTGGGCACTGACATTAATTTTAAATTTATTCATCTGCCATACACATTCCATCAATTGGCTGTCTGTATTTAACCCATTCATTACTATGAGCTAATTGCACATTGTAATGTATGAGTATGAAAATTCCCATATACTGCCATACTGTAATGTGGTAGTATATGATGGGATCTATCAGACAACCTAGGGTTAAAGTACCCTAGGGAGTCTGAAAAATAGTAAAAGTAAAAAAAAAAAATTAGCGCCAGAAGATGGCAAAATATAATTTGTACAGGAGGTTTTAATTTTTGTAAATGTATGAAAACATTATAAGACCTATACAAATTTGGTATCCCGGTAATGGCAAAGACCCAATGAAGTAGATATGTCATTTGTGGCGTACATTGAAATCCTTAAAATCCAAGCCCACAAGAAAATGGGGCAAATGCGTTTTTTCACCAATTTCACTGCATTTGGATTTTTTACCCGCTTCCCAGTGCACGGCATGGGAGAATAAATACCATCAATATGAAGTGCAATTTGTTACGCAGAAAACATGCCCTCACACAACCCTTAATGTGTAAAAATAAAAAAGTTGTAGATTTTTGATTGTGGGGAGTGAAAAATAGAAATGAAAAACAAAAAAGGGCCAGGTCTTTAAAGGTTTAAATGTCATTTGGTCTCCTAGAAACGGGATTGTTGTTCTTGGATATGACCATCGCTGCTGTGATTGCACAAAGAAACAAATAGTTTTTGCATATGAAATGTCTGGGAGTTACTGCATGTCCCACTCCACAGCCATTCTGTTGTAACAAACATGTAAAAAAATTAATAACATTGAAGAAATGTATAAATCAGATAAATTTAAAATAATTGTGAATGCTTAGATTCCCCTAGACTACCCCTTTAACTGTCTGGCAGGTGGTTGTCTTCACCGGTTTCTTACCAATTGGTTTACTAGGAGTTTGCCAACTCTCCATTTCCATATTGTTTAATTTAGACTGAGACTATACAGTTTAAAAGTGCAAATTTATTCTCCACCTCTGGACTTTATGCAACAAATTTAATTATTGGACAGCTATTATTAAAAATATATATTTTCTTTTTATATTAGGGACGCTTCTTTTATGCTTGTGATGCGCCCAAAGGCAGTCAGTGTAAGTTCTTTAAATGGTTGAATGAGGTCAAGGGGACAAATACGGATATTAACCATAAGGAAACCAGATTGGTCATGGCAGATATGAAAAGTCTTTCCAGCTATGTCAGATGTCACAACATAAACCTGTATGAGGAGAGCCAGCTCATTATTAGGTATGTAATTCTCCATTTCACTTACTTCTATATTTACAATTAGGGGTGTGCGACAGTCTCGGGATCCAACTCCAATAATAGACTATGCTTCACTTGGGTATGATGCAATAAAGATTTGTTTTTTATTTACAAGACAGTGTATCAAAAATGGACATTTCGACCCACTGGGCCTTTGTCAACAATAGAATACAAGACAATAAAGATATATTGAATACAAAGACTTACAGAGATATACTGTATATATACATATATACAAGAAACAAGACCTGGCCTAATCCAATGATAATGAACGTCATATACACATAAGCCATCATAGTTATATATATATATATAACATGTTAGCTGGAAGAAGATACATGAAATATCAGAATAGGGGTCTAATGCATACTGTTGTCCAATGCTTGTAAGTGGAAAGGGATGCTATAAGACATCTCAGACCCAGGGATGCATCAATAAGTAATACAAGATAGTTATGTCGCCAAACCAAAGGATTCAGAAGTGATCACCCTGACAAAAATAAGATTGCTTACCACTGTGATATGTGTCCAGTGTATGGAAGCATTGGCGTATGGTGCTGCTGCACGCTAGATCGGCATTATCAGTCTCTGGTAGCCAGCATTCATATAGGTGGAGGATGTTAGACAAGCCCACCTGGAGGCCGGGGAAATTGCATTGTGACTGTGTGTACTGAGGGGACATAAGGCCTGTGTATAGAGACCATAGCTATATCATCATGACGTACAGGAAGGAGTGGTTAATCTCCCCTGAACTAAGGAGTAAGGGCAGTAAGTAATGGCAAAAAAGACTCTAGCAATGTAATGATAGTGTGCTTGTGTAATTAGGGCAGTAGGTGGCGATAACAGCACATACTTGATGAAGTCGAAGTCTGCCAGTTATATATGGGATCACACTATGTCTCCCGTAAGATAATGGCATATGTGTGAGCTGAGACACTATGGATATAGTCATTATGTGTAGAGATCTTACCCTATGTAAGGATGTTAGCTGATCTACTAACGCATCTGTAGAAAAATTAACTCCAGGTTATATAGAAAATATTAAAGATACCGTATATGCCAGCGTATAAGACGACTGGGCGTATAAGACGACCCCCAACTTCTGCCCTAAAAATATAGAATTTGGTATATACTCACTGTATAAGACTACCCCTCTCCCAAATGAAAAAAAGTCTGCTTAAAACTTAGCAAAACAAACAAGAGAGCAAGTGCCTGGTGATCATAACTGTAAGCTGCGATATTAATGAAGATCCGACATGCTTCTGTAAGTGCCTGTGCCTGTGACCCCCAGCTCTGTGACGCCGACCGCTGTGACAGGGCGGCTGCATTAGCATACAGCGCGCCGCCCCGTCAGCGCGTACTAAGCCTCTTCTAATGACTGTGAGAGGCGGACTGCCGCGCAAGCTCTCTGCGCGCTGACGGGGAAAAAAAACACCTCACACAGTGCGGCCCCCGTATATCCGGCGTATAAGACGACCCCCCACTGTAGCCATTATTTTAAGGGGTTAAAAAGTAGTCTTATACGCCAGTATATACAGTAATTATAATCTATATAATGCTTATATACAGTGGGTCAATATAAAGCATCAAGTAAAAGTGCTATAGTATTGAATACATGCTAAAATGCTAGTATTATGAACCTTATTATCCAGCATTGGAGAAGGCTTATAATCATCATGGTTAAGACCCCTGGTTATCAGGGTCTGTAATTTATTGATCCAAAAGGCTTTGTGTCTTTTGAGACCTTATATCCTATTGCCACCATATCTCGGTTCTGGCACATGCTCGGTCACCTGGTACTTGAGCTTGTGACGAGACAGGTAATACCATATTGTTAGTTAGAATCAAGGTCTTGAGCTGGCCATTGTGGTCTTTTAACCTTTTGAGTAGTCTCCCTAACGTAATAGGGAGTAGTCATGTGTAATATGGATCTCATCATCTATCATCTATGATCTGTCTCATGTCTTTTTGTAGGTGTCAGATACTAGTGAAAGTTAAAAAGCTAAATTGAAATGTATATAAACCTGTATCCTGATAATCCAACCACATTGTCAGCACACAGCATCTCAGAGCACAGAGGAATCATGAAGTGTCTGCTTAGAGAGTCCCCGCCCACCGTCTGGAATTTTACACTTCTCATCACTGAATGATAGGAGCTTAAACAACAATAAAACTGAGTAAAATTGTAAAAGGGGTTAAAAATTATTTTTATTGTGTAAACATTACTAGGGGATTACAATTTGAGAATTTTCTTTCATGGGAAAACCCCTTTAATGGAGAACTGTTTCCCCATATGAGGGTGTGAGAATTATTCCCCTTTTAACACGTTTCTTACACTCACCAGAACCTTCAAAAACAAATCTGGTTAGTTGGGACGTGACTAGCTTATGCACCTCAATACCAAATGAGGAGGGCATTCATGCAGTTACCAACTTACTAAGGACTAACCAAGTACCTGCAACACACGTTCCATTTGTCACTGATATTCTTCGCCTGTTGCTGCAGGAAAATTATTTAAATACCAATTTTATCTTCAGAAACGAGGAATGGCAATGGGGTCCGATGTGGCTCCTCTATATGACAAAAGTTTCATGGATGCAATTGAGATTTGTTTTGTATACACTAATGATTTATTTTACTCTTATTCTGGAAGCGTTTTATCGACAACATCTTCTGCATATGGGGGGGAAGGGGTCCAATGGTCCCTTTTCGCCTTCAACAAGACCATCAATCACTTACTACCAACTTTACAGTTTACTTTACCATATAGCTTTGATGCCATCTGTTTCCTAGACACCATAGTTCTCAAATCAGGTTAACTCACAACCGAAATTTACAGGAAACCAACAGACCGCAATAGTATATTACATAATGACTCCTGCCATCCACCAAAAAAAAAATCGAACCCACACCCTCAATTCACGCTTGTCAAGAGACTAGTCACTGATCCCACCACTGAGATGCTCAGACTCCGTGAAGTGGTTAATTGATTCCGGTCTAGGGGCTATCTAGAAAATGTCATCAGTCAGGCATTTTAAACTCTTCTGCCCCATTGCCTTTTTGATCAATAAATTACAGACCCAGATACCCAGGAGTCTTAACTGTGATTATGATGTTCAAAGCTTTCTCTAATGCTGGATAATATGATTCATAATACTTGCATTGTCAGCATATATTCAATACTATAGCACTTTTACTTGATGCTTTACACTCACCGGCCACTTTATTAGGTACACCATGCTAGTATCGTGTTGGACCCCCTTTTGCCTTCAGAACTGCCTCAATTCTTCGTGGCATAGATTCAACAAAGTGCTGGAAGCATTCCTCACATTTTGGTCCATATTGACATGATGGCATCACACAGTTGCCGCAGATTTGTCGGCTGCACATCCATGATGTGAATCTCCCGTTCCACCACATCCCAAAGATGCTCTATTGGATTGAGATCTGGTGACTGTGGAGGCCATTTGAGTACAGTGAACTCATTGTCATGTTCAAGAAACCAGTCTGCGATGATTCCAGCTTTATGACATGGCGCATTATCCTGCTGAAAGTAGCCATCAGATGTTGGGTACATCGTGGTCATAAAGGGGTGGACATGGTCAGCAACAATACTCAGGTAGGCTGTGGCGTTGCAACGATGCTCAATTGGTACCAAGGGGCCCAAAGAGTGCCAAGAAAATATTCCCCACACCATGACACCACCACCACCAGCCTGAACCGTTGATACAAGGCAGGATGGATCCATGCTTTCATGTTGTTGTTGCCAAATTCTGACCCTACCATCCGAATGTCGCAGCAGAAATCGAGACTCATCAGACCAGGCAACGTTTTTCCAATCTTCTACTGTCCAATTTCGATGAGCTTGTGCAAATTGTAGCCTCAGTTTCCTGTTCTTAGCTGAAAGGAGTGGCACCCGGTGTGGTCTTCTGCTGCTGTAGCCCATCTGCCTCAAAGTTTGACGTACTGTGCGTTCAGAGATGCTCTTCTGCCTACCTTGGTTGTAACTGGTGGCGATTTGAGTCGCTGTTGCCTTTCTATCAGCTCGAACCAGTCTGCCCATTCTCCTCTGACCTCTGGCATCAACAAGGCATTTCCACCCACAGAACTGCCGCTCACTGGATGTTTTTTCTTTTTCGGACCAGTCTCTGTAAACCCTAGAGATGGTTGTGTGTGAAAATCCCAGTAGATCAGCAGTTTCTGAAATACTCAGACCAGCCCTTCTGGCACCAACAACCATGCCACGTTCAAAGGCACTCAAATCACCTTTCTTCCCCATACTGATGCTCGGTTTGAACTACAGGAGATTGTCTTGACCATGTCTACATGCCTAAATGCACTGAGTTGCCGCCATGTGATTTGGCTGATTAGAAATTAAGTGTTAACGAGCAGTTGGACAGGTGTACCTAATAAAGTGTCCGGTGAGTGTATATTGATCCACTGTATATAGGCATTATATAGATTATACAGACAGTTCCCGGGTTACTTACAAGATAAGGTCCATAGGTTTGTTCTCAAGTTGAATTTGTATGCAAGTTGAAGCTGTATATTTTAAATTGTAGTTCTAGACACCTATAATTGTAGATCCAGACAAAAAAAATTTTGGCCCCAGTGACAATTGGAGTTTAAACATTTCTTGCTGTAATGGGACTAAGGCTTCATTACAGACACCTTACATCTGATCATTGCAGTCTGGGACTATAGTAAAGCATTCAGAGAGCTTCACCAGAGGTCAGAGGGGTCAGTCTTTAACTAGGGGTCGTCTGTAAGGCGTGTGTCCTTAAGTAGGGGACCACCTGTATTTATCTTTCATATTTTCGTTATGTTTCCTATATAACCCGATATAAATTTTTCTATAGATGCGTCAGCTAACACCCTTAAATCTGGCATGGCTCCTTGCCCCTAGTATATAGCCAGCAGCCCCCTGCCCCCATATTATATAGTAGCCCCCTATTCCCAGCCTATTTAAAAAAAAAAAAAGTACTCTCCTTTCCGAGGCCCCCGCAGGTTATCTTCTGATGCTTTGTCTCGGGGGTCCCCGCATGCTGCCGTCGCATATACCATGATTTCAGTTGCTTGCCGACATTATAGTGTGCGCGCCGCCATCAGCATACACTGTGATGTCGGCAAGCAGCTGACATCATGGTGTGTGCGAAACAGCAGGGAACCGAAGATGGAGCCGGAGCTTCAAAAGATAGAAGAGAACCAGCAGGTGGAGGGGCAAGAAGAGGGGGCCGAAAGGTGAGTACAGTGACGTCGGGGGGGGCGAAGAGGGGTGATAGATATGGTAGGATCAGTCATACAACCTACGATTAAAGTACCCAAGGGGGTCTGAAAATAGTTTAAAAAAAAAAAAAAAAGTTTTTTTTTTCAATATTTATTTTATTTTTTTTAAACCCCTACGGGACGCGGACCCATTTTTCAAATCCGCCCTGTGTCACTATAAGTGGTTGTAGCTTTGGAACGCTATGAGATACCCAGGGGATTTTGAGACTGTTTTCTCGTGACACATTGTACTTCAAATTAGTTTAAAAATTTGGATGAAATCTTTTGCTTTTAGTTATGGAAAAAAAACAAAATTTGGCAAAAATTTGGAAATATTCTTTGTTTTCAACGTTCTAAATTCTCTACTTTTGATGCAGATAGTCATAGCACCCAAATAAATTCATAACTTACATTTCCCAAATGTCTGCTTTATGTTGGATGGTTTAAGATTCCACATATTTTACTAGAATGTTATTAATCTCAGAATGTAGGTATCATTTTAAAATTTTTTGTAAAATCACCAAAACCCGTATTTAGATGGACCTGCTCAACTTCTAATTGACACTGAGAGGCCTAAATAATAGCGAGACTCCTAAATCACTTTTAAGAAGTTTGTTAACCCTTTAGGTGTTTTATAGGGGTTAAAAAAAATGGAGGTGCAGTCTACAAATTGTAATATCTCAATATATTTAATTTTGGTTGGAAAATTAAACATTTACGATGGATTAAATAAAAAAAAGCTCCACAAAGTTTGATACCCAATTTCTCCTGAGTGCACTGATATCCCATAGGTGGTGGTAACCTGCTGTATGGGCGCACGGCCGGGCATAGAAGGGAAGGAGGCGTCATCCAGATCAGATTTGCTATGTCACATTGTACAGGCTATAATTTTTTTTCTTTTTTTAATGTGGATATATAGGGGCTTATTTCTTTTGCCACATGAGATGCACTTTTCTGGTAGGTAATTTTGGGGAATCTATAGCTAATTGGTGAGATTTTATTAACTCTTTTGTTGGTGGAGGAAATGAAAATCTTAAATTTTTGGGAAAATTTATATGGTTTTTTTTTGGTCGTTAACCATACCATAAAAATAGTATATTATTTTTATTCCATGGGTCGCCACGATTTCGAAGAGACTTCATTTATATAGATTTTTTATTTTTCCCCATTTTTACTGAATAAAAAGTAATTTGGCAAAAATGTTGTTAATTTCAGCATCACCGTCTTTCATATGCATAACTTTTTTATTTTTCGCCTCACAAATCTATTTAAGGGCTTATTTTTTTGCGAGAAGGATTGTTCTTTTTAGTGGTCTTATTTTAGAGTGCATAACACTTTTTAGAGCATTTTTTTTATAGGGTATTAAAATTTATCTTTTTTTTGGAGTTTTTTTTTTCTACTGGGTTCACTTTGCGGTTTTAATAATGATTCTGTTTTATTATGCAGATTGTTACGGACACAGGGATACCAAATATGTGGGGGTTTTGTGTAGTTTATTCAATTGTACTGAATAAAAACCAATTTGGAGAAAATCTTGTTCATTTTTGCATCAGCATCTTTTCATATGCATAACTTTTTTATTTTTCAGCTGAAAAGGGCTTATTTTTTGTGAAAAAAGTTGCTCTTTTGAGTGGGCTTATTTTAGAGTGCATTTTTTAAATTACCTTCTAGAGAATTTTTTTATAGGCTAGTAATTAAAAATGATCTTTTTTCGGAACGTTTTTGCGGTTTTTTTTTTCTTCCAGCGTTTACCGTGTGGGTCCAGTAACAATTCTGTTTTATTATACAGATTGTTACGCACCCTGCAATACCAAATATGCAGGGTTTTTTTGTGTGTTTTTGTGTTTTTTATACTTTATTAATTGTTTTTATGGGAAAGTGACATTTTAGGGGCTTATATTTTAATGTATTTATTTTTTATTTATTCTAATGTGTAAACTTTAGTGTTTTTACATGTTTTTACTTTTCCATACTTGAACTTGAACCAGCTATGCTCTGATCGCTGGTTCAAGTTCGATACACTGCTCTACAATACAGAAGTGGATTGGATCCCCCGGTAAGCGGCGCGGGGGATCCGATCCATAGAGCAAACACCCTTACACGCCGCGGTCATGCTGGACCGCGGCGTGTAAGGGGTTAACAACCACGATCGGAGTGGGCTCCGATCGTAGGTGTTAGCGCAGGCTGTCAGCTGTTCGTGAGCCGGTGCCAGAAGCAGGACGTTAAAGCACGTCCCCGTGCGCTTAGCATGTAGCCCCGGGGACGTGCTATAATGTCCTGGTGCGCCTAGGGGTTAATGACCCTCTAGAACTGATATAAATAAACATTAAAATCATAAACTTTCTGGGTATCGCCACCTCCCAAAATGCCAGATCTATCAAAATATAGTAATGTTTATTCCCTGTGTTTAACCCCGTAACGGAAAATAGCGCCCAAAATCAAAATGCCACTTTTTTTTGCCATTTTAAAAATATAAAAGATTCAATGAAAAGATATTAAAAGGCTGTACAGTCCCCAAAATGGTAGAATTGAGAACTTCATCAAATATCAAATGCAAAAAATGACACCACCCACAGCTCTGTGCACCGAAGTAAAAAAAAAGTCATTAGCGTCAGAAGATGGCAAAATGAAAAATTTTTGTACAGGAGGTTTTTATTTTTGTAAATGAAAACTTTATCAAACATATTCAAATCATCCCCATGATTGCACCGACCCAAAGTATGGAGTAGACGTGTCATTTGGGGCGCACAGTGAAAGCTGAAAAATCGATGCCCAAAAGAATACGGTGCAAATGTGGTTTTTTTCATCATTTTCACTGCATTTGGATTTTTTTTGCAGTTTCCCAGGACATGGCATGGGATATTAAATACTGTCACTATGAAGTGCAATTTGTTATGCAGAAAACAAGTCCACATATGGCTCTTTACATGGAAAAATAAAAAGGATTTTGAAGGTGGGGAGTGAAAAATTAAAACGCAAAAACGAAAAAGGGCCTTGGCAAAAAGGGGTTAACATCTTATCTGTGAGTCATGGAACTGTGACTCACCCCAAAGAATTGGCTACTAGTTAGCAAAATACTGGTAATATAACAGTTGTTTTTGTAAAAACGCAGTGATCCAGAACCAGACACAGTTATTATTGTTCACTAAAAAATATTAATTCTGTCCCTATAAATGACGCATGGCGGCTGTACAGTGAGCACAACCTGTGTCACTGTACCGGCGCCAGGAATAAGATGCAACCTGCTCTATCTTTTTCCATATGTATATATATATATACGGCGGGGAACCATGCATCCACTTCTTAAGCTGAATGTATGCTACACCATTCATATTAAAGAAACCTAAGTGTGCCTAGTTTATCATGCATGAGGGGCTCCAGGCTCCAAAGGTATTAAGGTATATGGGTATAGCCCATCAGGCTCCTTTGTACACAGTCTTTCATCCTGGTGGTAGATGCCCTTTAATGGTGCATAGTGTGTTTTTTGTATTTGATTGAATGGGGTAAAATTTGTAAAAAAGGAAAAAAAATTGTTCTGTGAATATTATCTTTTACAGAAAACTGTCAACCTTCCCGCAAAGACAATATGGCAGATTGAAAAATGTTGCCAACGTTGCTTCAGATTTTTGCAATTCAAAAACAAGACTGTATCTTAAGTTAAGTAGAAAGGATATCTCCTCTACATACAGCAAAGGTAATAACAACACGTGAATGTAATCTAGAGTATATTGCATCTGTTGTTTCATAGTTATTATGCTTTATACACTACTGTACTATTTATGTAAAAGATTGTAGGTAATGTAAAGCCTCAAAATAATTTTAATTGACCAGATGAATAAAAAAGGCTGGTATTACATCCTTGGAGGTAACCCTAAAGGTTCAGTGGTGTGACCTGAACATCAGCCTTCCCATTCATTATGTGTCGCACTGAGATTGAACAGTTATATATAACTGCACTATTTATAATCACCCACTTTATCACTTTTTCAGATGACCTTTGGGTTATTTCAAAGACCCTGAACTTTGATCCGCTGGATACGTTCATTGCTTGCAGTGTTTTCTTTGGTCCCTCTTCTAACAATGATATAGAGATTTCACCTTTGAAAGGATACAGTCCATCCAACTGGCCATCAAATAGTATGTAACTGGTAAAACTCTACAGAGAAATATCAAAATACTGTATATACACGTGTATAAGCCGAGTTTTTCTGCACATAAAATGTGCTGAAACAACCTTACCTCGGCTTATACACAAGTCAATAAAAAAAATAAACTTCTATACTTGCCCTCCGGCGGCCCCGATGCTCTGCGTGGCTCCCCGATGCTCAGCGCGGCTCCTCTTCTGTCTTCCCCACGGCTCCTCTTCTTTCTTCGGTCTTCTGTAATAGCCGGCATAGATGTGGCCATGTACTATAAAGTCAGCACTGGACGCATTATAGTATGCGCCAGCGAGCAGAGCGCATGTCCGCGTCTATGCCTGCTGTTACAAAAAAACGAAGAAAGATGAGGAGCAGCGGGGAAGAAAGAAGAGGAGCCGCACTGAGCATCGGTTTATTTTTTTTAAGTGCTGGGTGGGCTGGTTGTATACTACATGGGGGGCTGACTGGCTGTATACATACTATATGGGGGGCTGACTGGCTGTATACATACTACATGGGGGGCTGACTGGCTGTATACATACTACATGGGGGGCTGACTGGCTGTATACATACTACATGGGGGGCTGACTGGCTGTATACATACTACATGGGGGGCTGACTGGCTGTATACATACTACATGGGGGGCTGACTGGCTGTATACATACTACATGGGGGGCTGACTGGCTGTATACATACTACATGGGGGGCTGGCTGGCTGTATACATACTACATGGGGGGCTGGCTGACTGTACACTACGTGGGGGCTGGCTGTACACTACATGGGGGGCTGGCTGGCTGTACACTACGTGGGGGCTGGCTGACTGTACACTACGTGGGGGCTGGCTGACTGTACACTACGTGGGGGCTGGCTGACTGTACACTACGTGGGGGCTGGCTGGCTGTACACTACGTGGGGGCTGGCTGGCTGTACACTACGTGGGGGCTGGCTGGCTGTACACTACGTGGGGGCTGGCTGGCTGTACACTACGTGGGGGCTGGCTGGCTGTACACTACGTGGGGGGATGGCTGGCTGGCTGTACACTACATGGGGGGCTGGCTGGCTGTATACCGAGGGAGGGGGGGCTGTGACCAATGCATTTCCCATCATCGGCTTATACTTGAGTCAATAGGTTTTCCTAGTTTTTGGTGGTAAAATTAGGGGCCTCGGCTTATACTCGGGCTGGCTTCTACTCAGAAATGTGTGAATTACCGTATGTACATGTATTTGCCTAATTGTTATCATAAATGTTGTTCCATTATAACAAGAAGATGGAGTCTAGTGAATTGCTGGATGATATGTCTGCTGTTCTGCCACAAACTAGATTGTTAGTTGTGATAATTATGTATTAAATGTACATACTTTTCAGACTGTTGACCTTTTGTAGACAAGTGATGCAGTTGCGGTCATACAAATATCAGCTATTATTTTCTTAAAATAAATCTTAAAAAAAAGTTGTTTTATTTATTTGATACTCTACCGTTGCTTTAAAGGCTCTCGTAATCATCACAGGCAACGTGGAGGTTCATGTTCACTAGTCAACCTCTTAAATGGGTTGGCCACTAATAAGTTATATTATCGGAGTACAATATGGGTGACCCTATTAGGGTGTTAAACTTACCATGTTTGTTATAAGTGGCCAACACCTTCCAGCACCCTAACCTCCACAAGCCCACAAACAGTACCTTCTTTTGTAATATGTACGTCCCATGGAGATCTTTTTAGGTTGAAGCATGGATGAAAAATCCTCAAAAATGTATGATGCATTCAGGCAACCCCGCCTCTTGCTGTCAAACAACCCACCTCCTGCCGTCAGCTTTCTCTGCCACAGCCTGACTCCTAATTGTGATGTAATTCTCTGGCTACCCGCAGATCTACAAGGCAGTGCTGGGACACTAGATGCATGGAGTGGGCAAAGCAAACTGACTGGAGGAGGTGTCGTTGCCTGACAGCATCATACAAAAAAAATAAAAGATGATGAATTTTTTTATTCGTGTTGCAATTTAGAAATATCATAAAAAGATCTCCAGGGGATCTACATGCTACAGAATAAGGTGTTGGCCCACAGTTATGTGGCACACTATGTGCAGTTTGCTTGTGGAGTTTGCTGGGTGTGGCAGATTCAAACAAAGTGGTGCATGTTCTTCATTAATCTGGCAACAACTTTTTTTTGGTGCACCTTTAACATAGAGCGTGCAACACAATTTTGTTCCACTATATGCAGAAATTTGTGGAACGTCGGGCATAGCGGGAACGGCGGGCACTGGCGCAGACACTTTATATATACATGTGTTTTTTCTAGTGCAAAGTCCGAAAGAAAACTGGTGCAACGGCTCTCATAAATGTGGGCCATTGTATGTGGGCTTGGGAGGGTTTGTGGGGTGACAGGTTTCTTTTTAAGATATTAGTATCTTATAAGTATATTTTACCAATAACTCTTTTCTTTTGCAGTGGTTGTCCATGCATTACTGGTATGTAATGCAAGTACTGAACTGACTTCTTTGAGAAATATACAGGAGCATTTTAACCCATCTTCATTGCCTATAATGCCTCATCTTCTCACCAGGTAAGTAACCCATTACATGATTTTACCACAATTCTAATGTGTTGTCTTGGTTAGAAGAGTTTGCTGGGTCACTTCACTATATTTATAAATAGTACCGTATATTCCGGCGTATAAGACGACCTGGTGTATAAGACGACCCCCCTACTTTCCTGTTTAAAATAGAGTTTAAGATATATTCGCCGTATAAGACTACCCATTTTCCAACGCATACAAAACACCGGTAAAAATTAAAAAAAAAACAGATTTGAATTTAACATGGTCCTTTTTTTAATGTAAATTCTTATGACATGCAGGTATATAGCAGGAAAAATGTCGCTCATAAACATAAGGCATACAGCAACAACATTACCATTACAGCACTGCCCCCAGTAGTATACAGCACTGCCCCCAGGAGTATACAGCACAGTCCCCAGTAGTATACAGCACAGTCCCCAGTAGTATACAGCACTGCCCCCAGTAGTATACAGCACTGCCCCCAGTAGTATACAGCACAGCCCCCAGTAGTATACAGCACAGCCCCCAGTAGTATACAGCACTGCCCCCAGTAGTATACAGCACTGCCCCCAGTAGTATACAGCACTGCCCCCAGTAGTATACAGCACTGCCCCCAGTAGTATACAGCACTGCCCCCAGTAGTATACAGCACTGCCCCCAGTAGTATACAGCACTGCCCCCAGTAGTATACAGCACTGCCCCCAGTAGTATACAGCACTGCCCCCAGTAGTATACAGCACTGCCCCCAGTAGTATACAGCACTGCCCCCAGTAGTATACAGCACTGCCCCCAGTAGTATACAGCACTGCCCCAGTAGTATACAGCACTGCCCCCAGTAGTATACAGCACTGCCCCCAGTAGTATACAGCACTGCCCCCAGTAGTATACAGCACTGCCCCCAGTAGTATACAGCACTGCCCCCAGTAGTATACAGCACTGCCCCCATTAGTATACAGCCCCCAGTAGTATACAGCACTGCCCCCATTAGTATACAGCCCCCAGTAGTATACAGCACTGCCCCCATTAGTATACAGCCCCCAGTAGTATACAGCACAGCCCAGCATTAAAAAAAATAAATAAACTTATATACTCACCCTCCGGTGGCCCCGATGTGCTGCGCTGCTCCCCCGATGTCCGCGCCGTCTTCTTTCTTCTGCCGGGCGCCGCCATTGATCTTCCCCGGCAGGCGCCTAGTATGACGCGCCGCTGCTGACGTCATACTAGGCGCCGCCCCGGGGAAAAGCATGGCGGCGCCCAGCAGAAGAAAGAAGACGGCGCGGAAGACGATCCGCGCGGACATCGGGGCCAACGGAGGGTGAGTATGCACCCGATGTCTTTTTGAGGCTGCCGGCAGCTTTTTGAGGCTGCCGGCAGCCATCGCTGTGCAAACACCCGCGATCGGTGCTAGCACCGATCGCGGGTGTTACCGGTAATCCTTTGCTACAATATGCAGCAAAGACTTACCGGCTATGGAGAGGGCTCAGCCTGTGAGCACTGGGACCCGACCGCCGCCGTATAAGACGATTACCGGCGTATAAGACGACCCCAGAGAAGACAGAAGATTTTTCTGTCTTCAAAAGTCGTCTTATACGCCAGTATATACTGTATATTTTCTTTGTAAATCTGTATATAGTACATACAGGCAGTATCGGTTCTGTAGGTTTGTTCTTAAGTTGAATTTATATGTAAGTCGGAACTGTATGTTTTATAATTGTAACCCCAGCCAACTTTTTTTCGTCTCTGTGACAATTGGATTTTAAATGTTGGATTGTGATAAGAACCAGGATTAACACTAAAGCTTCATTGCAGACTCCTTAGGTAACTGTTATAGTTGTTTATAGTAGCCTAGGGTTAAAGTACAGTAAATTACTAATTACCAGAGGTCCGTTTGTAACTAGGGGACGTCTTTAAGTCAAGTGTTCTTAACTAGGGGACCGCCTGCATAAGAAATTCTATATTTATCAGATGCAGTCTTACATCTTGTTCGTTATATCGCTAATTGATTTGTTTGTCTCTTTCATGGATTCAAGGTCTTCTGGATATGAAAAATATGAGAGACCAATAAAAATTTCTAGAGGAAAGTTCAAACCGCCTGCAATCACTGCTAAAGTCTCCACCAAATGTAATATTGCAGATCATGGATTTGTGCTAAATTTGGCAAGGGAGATGATCATGCAGTTTTATTTGAATGACGACCAAGCCACAGCTTTACTACAAATAGCACATATGATGTCTAGCTCTGATGAATTTCAGGGACCCCATGCTGCACCCATCTCAATTATTCATGGTAAAGGAAACTCCATTGAACTAATATACTCTACCTTAGTTACTATTTAGTTTAAGGATATAAACTTTAACTTGCCTACAATTCGGGGCACTTCAAGGGCGCATGTAATGGGAATTCACAGGAGCCGTTCATGTCCATGGTCCTACATTAAAAGAAACGAGCATGCATGATTTTTCTTCAGCCGCTAAATGTGTACCATTTGTACCTTTGTAAAGGTTGTTGGGAGAAAATGTGAACAAAACAGGAAGCTTCTAAAACAATGGGGCACACTTACTAAGAGCAGTGCAAAGTGCAATAAATGCAGTTTGCCTGTGTAGTGTGCAGGGGGTGCCAGATTCAGGATCTGGTGCTCTCTGCACTGCTCCGACAGAGTGCACCAACTTTTTGCACCAAAATTCTGTCTGACTTGATAAATCTGCTGCACAGTCCGACTGAGCACCGGAACGCCTCCTAATTTGTGTCGCTTGAAGACTAGTGAGGCTGTGCCACAAAGCCCATTGGCCAGAAGAAGCCAAGGTAGAGATGTTTAACATAATCAGATGAAAAAATAGTAATGAAGCAGCTGTGTATGTTCAAAGGGGTTCTCCGGTCACTATATGAACGCAGTGTATATGCGCGGTGGAGGCCATTGAAATGGGGGAGAATGCAGCAGTATTTCATCTCTCTTGGACTCCATTGAGTGTATGATCAGGGAATTCCCCAGTGATGTCACTGTCCATATAAGGACAATGAAAACAAGGAAACGGAGATAGCACTACTCAGGTAAATATAATCAAGGTCAAAGTCGTACACTAACTGACCAAACAAAAATCAAAGATGTATGCTATATGACCAAAAATATCAGAATTGTTTTTTTGTATCAAAAAATACACCACAACACAGACATGTTAAAACCATCTAAAAGTGTGAACACAACACACAAATATGATCATCCCGGGGACCCTTGCATATGGTTATACTGATTGCCCAAAGAAAGAGTAATTTTTTACTTTCTAGCACATTTTTTGTTTTTTCACCCCCTTGGGTCACCTTTTATTTGTTTTCTTGTCCGTGGCTCCTTACTCACTTTTCTGTCTTGCCTCACTGGGATCACATTTTTTCAGGGCCAGTAATTAGCACAGTATTTTATGGTGGGATTGGGGTCCTAAATTTTAGGAGACCGAACTCCGTACACAATCCTCACACCTACTTTGTACTGTTCACTCACTTTTTGGACCACGGACAAGCACATACACGCCATTTGGTGACCCTGGTTCCTCACATCTGGGTGGATGTGCACGACATCTGAGTACATCTTGTATATTTATGTTTGCACATTTATACTTTTTTCCAGATTTCATTACTTACCTTGTAGCATGCTTGCCTTTTGGTCTCTCTTTAATTGATGTCGGTCATCCTTGAATCTCTGGGTGATGTCCGATACATATGGTGGCTCTGCTTTGGTCATCTCCCATGAATACATCCGGATATTACTTACCTGATGATACAAGTCGTACGCTCTGCTTTCCAACCAGCTCTCGCCTGATCATGTACTATTGACTCGGGATATGATATATTAACTATATTAAAAATACTAAGACTTTGACCTGATGTTGATATATAATAATTTTGGTGAATCTTTTTTTGATTCTATACTGAGGCCCATTCTAGTTGGATGCTCCCCTTGTTCTACATGGCTAGGATTTATATTGTTATTTGAATACTGTATATGCATTTGCACTTTGATTATATTCGTATATATGATGCATGTTCATGGGCCAATGAAAGGATGTTTGGGTGTTTGGTTGGTTGTGTGTATATTTGTGGTGGTACTTACATGGTTCTTATAGGTTTTTCACATTATTCACTTTTTCTATTAATTATTTATGTTTTAGATATATTTATATTGCATTGGGGATGTATAGATGTCTATTTACATTGATTACATTATTTATTATTCTTCACCTATTTTCAGATTATTGTATCACAATTAATGTACATTGGGGCTTATTTACTTACCCGCTATCCCGCGGTGCATTGTCCGACGAGGATTCGGGTCCGGCGCGATTCACTAAGGTCCCTGCGTCCAATTTCCTGCAGGAGTCGCTTCCGCCAAGGTCCGCCGGAGTTCACATTCGTTTTCCTGGTACCTGTGAGTGCTGATCTTGGGACACATTTCGTTTTTAAATTCTGCGGTTTCTCCGAATCCGTCGGGTTGTCGGCGCAAAACGGAAATATTCTGGAAAACCCGATGAAATTGCGGTCCGTGGACCCTTAGTAAATGTGCCCCATTGTGTCTTTTATGTCTTTTCATGTTTCTAGGGCTCAGTTGGTTATTTCCTTAGTTATATATTATAGGCTTTGGTGCAAGCATTTCTTTTATTGAATATAACAGCGGCCGTTTTTGGATTTGAAGCGGCTATAGCCAGAGCACGCACAGTCCGTTAACATAACATCACGGTACATAACTGAGTAGTGCGCCCCATATCATTATTCTGGCGCAGGCACGGATATACACACAGCCAGGGGCGCGTGCCGCCAGTTTGTACTGTTTTGGCGCAGGCATGATTACTTACATAGGATCACTTTCCTTTGCGTGTGCCACATTTGTAGATCGGATTATTATATCTAGTACACAACATACTTCGGTCGGCACCGGAAGTCATTAACTGCGAGCGAGTTGCTACACGTGGGATGCCATCCTTTATAATGGGCACAGTATTGCACCACAGCACCCCTGAGGAAGCCAGTTGGGTGGTGATACACGTGGGGTTTTGTCCCCAGCTCCCTCCACCCCTCTCATTGTGTCATCCTCCGCTGTTGAAGGTAGTTATTTATGGGCTCTACTATCCCTGATCGACTTTAATGGTATTCACACACCTTGTCTTATTATTTATATTGGTTTGTTTACACTCTGCCTGCCTTGAGCGTGTTACGTTATAATATTATTTTGTTATTATATTTACTGATATAGAGGGTTTTTTTCAGTACGGGGAGCATTACCATATGCAAGGGTCCCCGGGATGATCATATTTGTGTGTTGTGTGATGGTTTTAACATGTCTGTGTTGTGGTGTATTTTTTGATACAAATAAAATTCTGATATTTTTTGGTCATATAGCATACGTCTTTGTTCTTTGATTTTCATATAAGGACGATGACTTCATTTTGGTGACACCGTGAACCTCAGATGCAGCCAATCACTTTGGTTTTCATGGTTGGCAGCGGCGACATATCCCACTGTATGTATAAAATAAGATACATCTGCACCTTAGGCTACATTCCCACTGCCGTGAGCCCGCCGCACCGTAGCACGGCGGACACACGGCAGCGCGGGGAGAGGAGGAGGAGGTGAGCGCAGCTCACCCCCGCCCCTCTCCATAGCGATGTGTGGCCGCGGCGCCGTAATACAGGAAAAGATAGGACATGTCCTATCTTTTCCCGGGCTATGGAGCGGTACGGTGCCGCACGTGTACTGCACCGTACCGCTCCCGTAGGGCGCCGCGAGCCCATAGAAGTGTATGGGGGACGTATATCGGCCGCATATACGTCGGCCATATATACGTCCCCCATACTGTAGTGTGAATGTAGCCTTACGTTGTAAGAACACGTCGGGAATCCGCCCAACATGTCCTTACAAAGTAGGCAAAAAACAAGGTGTGGATCTAGCCTGACACAACTATGCAAGCTGTGTCTTAAATAAATGGCTTTTGTGTTTACTTTTGTATCTTATCTGTGGCCCTCCTGTTCTTCGTGTATAGAGTTACCTCACATTGTGATAATCGCTGAAAATACAGTGAATTTACTAAATAAATTCTCGATTTAAACAAAACCTTTTCAATTAAAGTTAAAAATGTTTCTCCCTTTAGAAAAAATCCCATATAGAGTCACAGTACTTTTAAGTGCGTTTATTGCACACCACTATGTTATCAAAAAGTGACAATCTATATGTATATAATGCATACTAATTTACTTTTAATATTTTAGGAGTTTTCGGTGCTGGAAAAAGCTACCTACTAGCAGTGGTTGTTTTGTTCTTAGTTCAGCTATTTGAAACCCACAATCCACCAGAAGAAAATAGTTCATGCCACTGGAAATTACTAATTTCGTCATCCACAAATGTAGCCGTTGACCGCGTTCTACTGGGGTATGTAGTGTCCTTTCCTACCAAACATAACACTGCTTTACAACCAGTCCTGAAAACTAATGTGGTTTGTTCTTTTTTTGGAAAAATTTAAATCATAAACAAGGTAAAACATATACACGTTTATGAAGTACCTTAAAGGTGTATTCTGGAATCCAGATCCTGTGAATAGGTCCTAAAACTTTTTTATGAAGTACAACGTGGCTAAACAAAGACAAAAAAATACAAAGCAGAAAGACGTGGTCAAATCCCCACCCCCTGTACGGAAAGCTGTTTTAGAGAAAGGAAAAAATGTTAATTGCTACTGGAAAGAATTCCAATTTCAGAATTGTCTGGTTCTAGACTATTAAATTGAAGATGAATATTCCTTATATTCCTTCTGTGTAAAGTAGATGGAAGAGTAGTAATGAGGCACAGGCGGTCTAGGGGGGAAGAATTTATCACAACTCTTGACAGGTTTGTTGTGCTTGTTTTTCTGCCTAGGAAGTAATAATTGCAAGATTTTCTGCACCAAAAATGGCACAGTTGCTAACATGCAACTTTTTAGGTGCAGTAATTAGTAAAACATACCTGCCAGAGTTGTGATACCCCCTCCCCAATGGTGCTGTATGAGTCCATATCACTAACCTGTTGGTGATAGCAACTGTGAACTACCACTAGTGCTGTTTATGTCTTATAAATTCCCAGTAAATAACACTAAAGTGGAGAGAACTGCTTTCTTTAATTTAAATGGATGTATAGTCGCCTACTCCACCTTATTCATTTTATCCATTAGGTCTGTCCTAAAATTACCTCAGACTTGTTCAGGGAAGCTGTCTTTAAGGATCATTATAGAAAGCACCATGTAACTGCATAACTACATGTCTTGTATATGGTTACAATTTCGGGTGGTTGATTGCTTTAACCCTTTCCCTGGGAAGGACGTGTCTTATATGTCCTCACAGGGGGGCAAATGTATAGCCAAGGGCGTATGTGATACATCCTCACTTCAGAGGGCTATAACATTGCCTAGAAACACAATTGTTTCGCATTCTTTCAAATGAATCTAAAATTGTGTTTCTAGGTGTCAGGGTACCGGAGATATTTACATTAAATTGAGAATTTCGGGTGTGATTTTTATATATAAAAATCTCGCCCAAAAGCACTTCAACAGTTAATATCTCCTGACAACTTGAAACACAAATTTAAATTCACCTAATGTGGCTATATATCAACACCGCAACCCGAACATGTCTATAAAGTTTTATATGCAACACAAAAAAACACACAAACATTCCTGACTAAATTTTTTCAAATAGTGTTTAATAGTGTTCTTACTCATTTTATCATGAACCACAGAGGGTTCCTTTATTGCGTGGCTAATATATTGGTGCACATCTAAAAGTGACTTTTGTTATCTCAGCTTGGTTTATGGATATATAGGTTTTTATTTGGGTTACTGTTGTGTAAAGGAGCATACAATAATATATCTGTATCAACTTCCCACATCTTACTGTTTTAGGAAAGTATATTTCTTTTATATAAGTAGTCTGGATTTGTCCATTTTTTTTTTTAGAGGAAATTTAGAATTTTCATGTAATTTTTGCATTTTATTACTGTTTGCTGCAAAGTTGCATGAAGGTGGTTGTGTGTATTAATTAAAAAATTATTTTTGTGTACGTGGTAGGCAGTGTTTGCTGAAAAAAAAATGACAGAATAGGAGCATCTTACCCTGTGTGTAATATATTTTAAACATATTTGTGGATTGCAACCAAATATGGCATGGTTTTGATTGTAACATTTTTGGGAGAGTAAATTCTTGTTGCCGTTGTGTATTGTGGTATAAATAAATCTGCTTGTGTTATTATTTTTAAATGCCTATTGGTGCGTAAAACTCCACTTCGATGTGAGTTTTATGTAAAAACTAATGTATCATGGGACTTTTTAAAAATAATTTGTTTGTTACAAAGTTACAAGATGGTGGTACAGGCTGAATATATAGATTTAAGGGGTACCTTTCCTTTTTATCTCTTTTATTCCTATTTTTTGCAGCTTGTGACTGTCTTAAAATTTCTAGCTAAAAAGCAGATATTTAGTTATATCAGTTTTAGTGCTATTATGATGGTTTATTCATGTGAACAAATGACTATGAGATATCACTGAACTCTACACATGTTCATTTAGAAGATGTAAAAGTAAATATTTTCTGTTTGGTCCAAATTGTTTGCCATCAAAGTCAATTTTTATGTATTTTTTTTTATAAAAGTTTACACTTTGAATCAAAATTGCATTAAGGCTCTTATGTCTATAAACTCTTTAATGCAATTTTAAAAATGGGGCAAATGTCTGCTTTCAGAAAATAATAGGGTTGGTTGGGGTTAAGCATAATTCTTTTTTGCTGTAATTTCTGTTTTATTTGTACACGTCAAAATTGTAAAATTTGTTCACGTCAATAACGCAACAACATTTCCAGAAATGCCTGGCAGTGAAAAGGTTAAAGTATTTTTGCATGTCTTTTTTTTTTTTTTTTTTTTTTTTTTTTTTTACATATTAGTTTCTTCTGCTGCCTTTTGTTACAAATACTGTTTTGTCTTTCTCTTGATGTTGAAAGAATGGTGAAGGATGTCTGTATCCCATGGCCTGGAGGCTTTACACAGTTATAATTGCTACAGATAGTTGTCAATTAAAGCTGTCCTTACAAATAAGATAAGGGTTACATAAGGCTGGCCATACAAATTAAATAACTATTGATAAAATTGTTATCTCTGCTGTTAGTGCTCTGCTCCTCTGAGTATGCATGTGGTCTTAGTAAAAATAGGTCACCTGTTAAAAAATTATAAATTACATTTAACAATACATAGAACAATAGAGACAATATTTAAGAATATTTAACATCACCTAACTAGCAAAAAGGGCTTTTGGGCAGTTTAACTTGTCCATACACTATCTATTCAATGCTGGCTGTAAGGGGAGAGTCCCCCATACAAATTGAGATGACTGTCCTGTTTGCTCTCCACATATACATTTATACACTCACCGGCCACTTTATTAGGTACACCATGCTAGTAACGGGTTGGACCCCCTTTTGCCTTCAGAACTGCCTCAATTCTTCGTGGCATGTATTCAACAAGGTGCTGGAAGCATTCCTCAGAGATTTTGGTCCATATTGACATGATGGCATCACACAGTTGCCGCAGATTTGTCGGCTGCACATCCATGATGCGAATCTCCCGTTCCACCACATCCCAAAGATGCTCTATTGGATTGAGATCTGGTGACTGTGGAGGCCATTTGAGTACAGTGAACTCATTGTCATGTTCAAGAAACCAGTCTGAGATGATTCCAGCTTTATGACATGGCGCATTATCCTGCTGAAAGTAGCCATCAGATGTTGGGTACATTGTGGTCATAAAGGGATGGACATGGTCAGCAACAATACTCAGGTAGGCTGTGGCGTTGCAACGATGCTCAATTGGCCCAAAGAGTGCCAAGAAAATATTCCCCACACCATGACACCACCACCACCAGCCTGAACCGTTGATACAAGGCAGGATGGATCCATGCTTTCATTTTGTTGACGCCAAATTCTGACCCTACCATCCAAATGTTGCAGCAGAAATCAAGACTCATCAGACCAGGCAACGTTTTTCCAATCTACTACTGTCCAATTTCGATGAGCTTGTGCAAATTGTAGCCTCAGTTTCCTCTTCTTAGCTGAAAGGAGTGGCACCCGGTGTGGTCTTCTGCTGCTGTAGCCCATCTGCCTCAAAGTTCGACGTACTGTGCGTTCAGAGATGCTCTTCTGCCTACCTTGGTTGTAACGGGTGGCGATTTGAGTCACTGTTGCCTTGCTATAAGCTCGAACCAGTCTGCCCATTCTCCTCTGACCTCTGGTATCAACAAGGCATTTCCACCCACAGAACTGCCGCTCACTGGATGTTTTTTCTTTTTCGGACCAGTCTCTGTAAACCCTAGAGATGGTTGTGCGTGAAAATCCCAGTAGATCAACAGTTTCTGAAATACTCAGACCAGCCCTTCTGGCACCAACAACCATGCCACGTTCAAAGGCACTCAAATCACCTTTCTTCCCCATACTGATGCTCGGTTTGAACTGCAGGAGATTGTCTTGACCATGTCTACATGCCTAAATGCACTGAGTTGCCGCCATGTGATTGGCTGATTAGAACTTAAGTGTTAACGAGCAGTTGGGCAGGTGTACCTAATAAAGTGACCGGTGAGTGTACATATATAGTTCCAAGTGTGTATGTTGTTTCAGTATGAGTTAGAACTTGATGCTGTCTGGCTTTTCCGATAAAACATGCAATCAGAAATACTGTCAAAAACTATGGAATAGATGTACAAATATCTAGTGTTTACTCCTAGGTTAAGAGGAGATGCTCTCACTAATATCCTGTAATTTGGATGTGAAATGAGACCTAATGTTAAATGGGGACTCAGAACCTAAAGTTGGTCCTCCTTGGAGCAATGTTTCCGTCAGACTCCTAAGCTGCAGCTCCCCACTGTGTGTTTGATTTGCTCATTTAATTGGAGAGGTTGGGATTATTTTACTGAAGACAAAAGGTATATTTGATTTACATAAAAATGATAAATGTGTTTTGGAAACAGTGTAGTTAAGTGGATGAGATAGACTCTGATAAACCAATTACCATTCTCTTATTTAAGCCAGTATAACTGTATATTGAGCCTCTGATACCAAAACATGAAGATTATCCCTTTAATGCCGGAGGGGTTATCAGATTGTGAAGGGTTAACAGAGAACAATATGGAAATGGCACAACTAAGCACTTGACACTCTATTACAAGCCCTAATGGAAGAAGCATATGCTACCATGTTTAGTGTAATAACTGTAATTTATGACCTTGTTAGGGAAGTACTTGTCATGGCTAATCTCCTTTTGTGTGTGTTTTTATACATGTACATTGCCTGCAGGGTTCACTTGAGGTCCTACACATCTGTTGCCTCAATCTGCATGCACCTTCCTGAGAAGATTGTTTTAAACAACCATAAATAGTGGCTAATTTGGGTAGATGACCACAATACTACTTAGCCCCTACCACCACCTCCACATAAGATGTCTCCAGGCAGAAGTGTGCCTTCCATTGTAACATAAACATTCATACAAGTAGATGTGACAGTATGGCATGCCGCCATTGTCTAAAAATTTACTTCAGGTCTCCTGAAGAGTACTGTACAGTACAGTGTTTCAGTTGACCAAGTTGTGTTGTGGTTTGTTGGTTACAGATTACTGGATCTTGGATTTGACCGGTTTATTAGAGTTGGCAGCATAAGAAAGATTGCAAAACCCATTCTACCTCACAGGTGAGCACTTACCACTGAGCTCTGCCATAGTCACAGATTTCATAATAGGATCTTGGCTTTAATATTTGCTGCCAGAGGCAGCTAAGGACATGTAATAAAAGTATCATTGCATTCTTATTTTGTTATATATGTTCAATATACTGCATTCTTACTGCAGTATAAAGAATAACACATACACAGTGGTTAAGGTGTGACTGAACTTTTTAACAAATTGGCATAATTGGATAGTGGCGATGTAATAGTAACTTTTGTAATATACTTTATTAAAGAAAAATGTCCCTGTGTCCTTCTTCCGCCCTGCCTTTCTTCCCTTTCTTCCTTATTGAAGCAGTTTGTGTAAATCTTCTTTCTGTCTTGTTCTCCACTGAGATAAAGGAGCCTGATAATGATTCTAATGTATTATCTTCTTATAGAACTGAAGCATCAAGCAAAATATGCTCTTGGTATAGAAAGTTAGAAAGAGATGCATGTTCACAACTGACCTAAGGAGATTAGACTATGCAGGGACTGTCTGTAAAGAGTTAACTCATTAGATACTTTATCACCTCCTTATCGATATCCTGTCAGTGGAGTAGAGGCCACAAAGCTGATTTATACAGCCTAATAAAAGCTGAAGGAAAGGCAGGGAAAAAGAAGGAAACAGAAACATTTTCTTTAATAAAGTATATTACAAAGTTTAGTATTGTCATCTGCACTATTTATTTCATTCAGCTCGCCTCCCCCAATGAGGAGACACCTGTGTGGGAACTACCCCTGTTTCCCCGAAAATAAGACAGTGTCTTATATTAATTTTTGCTTCTAAAGAGGCACTAGGTCTTATATTCAGGGGATGTCTTATTTTTCCATGAACAAGAATTTACATTTATCGTTGAACAAAAAATCAACTTCTCTAACTTCTTTATGACTCTCCAAACTCTGAATTTCATGCTGTATTTCTTGTGACTCGATTTTTATTGGTATCATTGGCCCCAATCTCTCATGTTTAGTAAAAGCACTTTCCATAAATTACCCTTCTTATCCTGGTAGCTGCTGGTATCACGTTTGCAGCACAACAGCTGGTGATTTACTTCCATGAATTCTTCTCCATGTCACATCCTTCTGCAGCATCTAAAAGATTTCCATATACTAATGTATGGCGCGGGGGGAGCTGCTGCTATGGCGGCCGTTAGGTCTTATTTTCAGGGGAGGCCTTATATTTCTAAGCCTGAACAAAATTGTACTAGGTCTTACTTTCGGGGGATGTCTTATTTTAGGGGAAACAGGGTAGTACTGTCACTACCATAGGGCCACTAAAAATACATGGAATAAACTATTCATTTATGAATTTTTGTTGAATGTTCTATTACTCCACTCTCCAAACCGAGCTTTCCTAGGTATAGGGGGTGAAAGGTTGTCAGCTGAATGAGAGTTCAGTCAATGGCTGAAAAGTATATGGTCACCTTAGTGCACTAAGATTATTTGGCAGCATCCCTTAGGTTTTCTGAGACTGAATGGTGGCTAAGTAAAAACAACGACAACTATAAATTATCACCTCCGGTCCTCTTCACTTTGATCCTGGCACTGTCCATCGGTATTCTTGACATGCTGCTAATTATGCACGCCCCCGCACCTCCCTCTCCCATGAATTCACACCCCTCGCATGACATCACCTCCCTCTCCCAGCGTGCGGGGATGTGCATAATATTGTAACTTTCCTTTCTTGGTGATCTGGCGTGTCAAGACTAGCAACAGACAGCGTCCAGATCAAGGTGAAAAGGAGTGGAATATTTATAGTTTTCTTTTAAAAAAAAAAAAAATGATGCTAAAATGGGGTATAGATGGTATTACAGTTTGTAGACCACAATCTATTCTGTCTCTCTAGGATGCGAATCGTTACATTTTAATATTTTATGATATTCAGTCCTAGTACTATAGTATTAGTACTATAGCATTTCTGGATTATGCAGCTTTTTCAATGACCCCTGTAATGATGTTATATGTGTAGCTTGCATGCTGGTTCTGAGAATGAAAGCGAACAACTTAGAGAACTTCAGGCTCTATTAAAAGAAGACTTAACCCCTGGGGAAAAGGTTTATGTTCGCAAAAGTATGGAGCTTCATAAACTGGGCACCAATAAAACATTGTTGGAACAGGTATGTATTGTTGTTTATTCATAATATATTTGATATTCAGTACTAGCAAATTTACTTGCAATCTTTTATTTTTATTTGCATGCATATGACCAGGTTCGTGTAGTTGGTGCAACTTGTGCAGCTTGTCCCTTCCCATGTCTGAGTAATCTGAAGTTCCCAGTGGTGATTCTTGATGAATGCAGTCAGATGACAGAGCCATCATCTGTGCTTCCAATAGCCAGGTAATATCAACATAAAAGATGAACTGTATCCTTTATTATAGTGTAAATGTGATGCATACGCATTGTAAAGACAAACACAATGTTACCGTAAATGCAATGGGATGTGATGTCAACGCATTGCAAACACAATGGGACAGATTTATCAAGCTGTCTGAAAGTCAGAATATTTCTAGTTTCCCATGGCAACCAATCACAGCTCCCCTTTAAAATATTCATGAGCACTGAAAGCTGAGCTGTGATTGGTTGCCATGGGCAACTAGAAATATTCTGACTTTCAGACAGCTTGATAAATCTACCCCAATGCGAACACAAACGTGATGTAAATGCAATTACACCACAAAAGCGATCTGAAAAGAAAAAGCCACGTAAATGTAATGTTTTTGCAAATGCAATTTAAAAGCATTTTACATTATGTTTGTTTAGATCTCTCTTGTTTTGTGAGTTAACATGACATTTTTGTTCACATTGCGTTTACATAGCGGTTACATTGCATTTGCATTTACATCATGTTAACATTGTTTTTGCGTTTTCATCGCATTCGCGGAACATCACATTTGCTTTCACAATATTTTTACGTTCACGTTGAGTGTACATTTCGTATACATAATCCTTGGCTATAAAAGAAGCATTGTGGAGAAGCTATTGATTTGTTTGATGCGGTTCTGATAGAGGTTTTATTAGGTTACTTCTTGCTGACTAGTCCCCTTTCCCAGAAAACACTTGCAGCCCTGACAACCACGTCTTTCCACATTTGATATAGGTACTTTATAATAAAGTGGAAATATGATGTCTAGTTTCTTTAATGACACTTGATTGACAACTTGACATTAAAATTGGATTACAATCCTGTTGAAATACATATAATTGCCTTCCCAAGATATGTAAAGGAAAGTATAGATAGGGAAGCTCAGACTATGGATAAGGAACATAGATATGTTTTTGTGACAATTGAGATTTTTCTGGAACTTAAAGATTTCAGTGTGAAAAGCTGATTCTTGTTGGAGACCCAAAGCAACTTTCCCCTACTATCCAAGGATCTGAGGCTGTTCATGAACACGGACTGGAACAAACTCTCTTCAATCGGCTGATCCTAATGGTATGTTTTAATGTTTGCCATATCCACACCTGCATTTTTCTGTTATTGTGCTCTGTTGTTTTTACATAAAAATCCAAATATTTTTGTTAATGTCTCCATTGGTTTCAGTGGGATTCATCTCCTCATCATTTGCTTAACCCCCTTAAAGAGAATCCATTTAGTTTAACCCCCAAAACTAAATATATTTTCATAAACTGCCATTAGAGAGCATTGCCTCTATCCCTTCATTGTCCCTCTACATGCCTGTAAACCTAAGCAATGAGGTCCTAAAGCTGTATGCAAATGACCTGTGAGATATCCAATGAGTCATTAGCATATTCAAGCTGTCCAGCTTATTCATGAGTGGGAGACACAGCCACACCCCAGTGCTTGACTGACAGCCTGTATAATGATGTGGGGAATAATGGTGTAATGGCTCCTCCTTGTGCTTCCTGGAGCTGGCGCCCCCTGCAGCATGTGTGTGTATAGGAGAGATACAACATCTCCAGGCAGCCATGTTATAGCAGAACATGTCAGGTACTTGTGTAGCTGATGTCTGTGTCTCACACGTGTATTAGGAGGGAGCATGTCAGCAGATAAAGCACAGACACTAGCAATGCTTTACTATACCTAACACACAGACATGAGCAGGTGGAGGAGAGGAGGGGTAACCGGGGTGACATCACTGCCTCTCACCATGTGACCAGCCTCATTTACATAATAAAGAAAAGATGATTTTAGAATGATTAATGTATGAATTAATTAGATTACGGCTGGGATGGAATCCATGTAAGCTGCTCCAACGGGTAGAGGTGACAGGACTAGTTACAGACACTTGATGACTGGTGTCCTTTAAGGACTTGGCCCTTTTTTTTTCTTTTTTTTTCATTTCCATTTTTCACTCCCCACCTTCAAAAATGTATAACTTTTTTTATTTTTACATTTTTACATTACAGTGCTCTGTGACAACTTGTTTTCTGCGTAACAAATTGCTCTTCGCAGTCATGGTATTTAATATTCCATGCCGTGTGCTGCAAAAAAATTCCAAATGCAGTAAAAGTGGTGAAAAAAAGAAATGCATTTGGCTGTTTTCTTGTGGGCTTGGGCTTTATGGCTTTCACTATGCGCCCCAAATGACATGTCTATTTTATTCTTTGGGACGGTGTGATCACGGGATAACAACTTTGAATAGATGTTATAATATTTTCAAACATTTACAAAAATGAAAACCTCCTCTACAAAAATTTTGGTTTTGCCAGCTTCTGGGGCGAATAACTTTTGCATAATTTGGTGTATGGAGCTGTGGGTGGTGTCATTTTTTGCAACTTTTGATAGCAATGCTGCTATTATTAGGACTGTATGATGTTTTGATCACTTTTTATTGAATTTTTTTCTTGCAGGGTTAAATGCAATGAAAAACCGTTATCGTATTTTGATCGGCATTTTCGGACACGGCGATACCTAATGTTTTTATGATTTTTACTATTTATTTATATAACTTCTAGGGAAAGGGGGTGATTAGAATTTTTTAGGGGTTTTTTTAATTATAAATTTATTTTCCCATGAAGACGAGATTCTTAACCCCTTAACAATGATTTTTACTGTTTATTAATATTAGTTCTCGGGAAAGAGGGGTGATTTGAATTTTTAGGTTTTTTAATTATAATTTTTTATTTCTTTTTTAAAAAATTTTGTATTTTCACTATTTTTCGGACTACCTAGGGTACTTTAACCCTATGTGATCTGATCGATCCTATCATATACTTCTGATAGCACATTGTAATGAAAGGGTTAAATAGAGAAGACCCGAAGCTGTTGTGGTGACAGATCGCCATTCTCCGATGACGTCGCGTCCGCAATCGGCGGGAAAACACTTGTGATTGGTGATAGCTCCCATCACGGGCGTTAACGGAAAGTCTTTGCTGCAACATGCAGCAAAGACTTACCAGCTATGGAGAGGGCTCTCGGTCCGGTTAGGGGTTAAATATATTCAGGATACCAAAATAATTCATATAATTCTCTAATTCAATGTTATTAACAAAAATATTAACAAAAATACAGCATTTCACAGATATAATTCCAACCTGTCTCTACCTGCCCTGGGATACGACCGTAAATCAAAAGTCTAGGGTTGGACACGACAAATTTTTCTCATGCCTGACACTGCAATTAACTTCTCCTGTCCCTCCCCTTACATTCCAAGACCAGCTCACACAGAGAGAGACTTCCGACAAACAGCAGCGCGAGGAGAGTAAATCTACAAGTGACAGATGAGGCTTTTATCTAGGGGAAGGAGGCACATCAGTGCTGACAGTGTATGTTATGGCTGAGATATGGCAGGGCTGAGAATTTCATTGTGTGTTATATGCATCTCATGGATCTCATCATCTCTGATCTGTCTCGTCACTTTCTATTTGTCAGATACTAGTGTATGCTCAGAAATTAAACTGTAGATAAACCTGAACTCTGATCATTTTTAGCACATTGTTAGCACACAGCATCTCATAGCACAGAGAGGAGTCATGATGTGTTTCATTACAGAGTCCCCGCGCACACTCTGGAATTTTACACTGACCATCACTGTAGTCAGTCACCCAGACTATCACCATCAGTGATAGGGTCACCCATATTGTACTCACAGGGGTAAACCCTTTAAACTTTCCCCCGTAGGAGCACAAGTCACTAGACCCACCGTCACCCCAAATTTCTTCCATTTAAGGATGATGGAGGCCACTGTGCTCTTAGGACTCCAGAGTGCTGCAGAAATAGCTTGGTAACCTTGGCCAGATCTTTTTCTTGCCACATTTTTGTTTTGGGCAGTTCCTTGAACCTCATGATTCTTATGTGCTCTGACATGCACTGTGAGCTCCTATATAGAAAGGTGTGTGCCTTTCCTAATCAAGTCCAATCAGTTTAATTAAACACAAATGAAGGAATAGAACCATCTCAAGGAGGATCAGAATAGACAGCATGTGAGTTAACCCCTCAAGGACGCAGGGTTTTTCCGCTCATTTCTCTTTTACGTGTACAGAGCTGTGTGAGGGCTTATTTTGTGTGTAACAAATTTTATTTTCCTGTGATGTTATTTATTATAAGATGGCGTGTACTGGGAAGCAGGAAAAAATTTCCAAATGTGGAGAAATTGAAAAAAAAAATGCATGTCCGTCGCGTTCTTGTGGGCTCCGTTTTTACGACTTTAACTCTGTGCTCCAAAAAACACCTCTACTTTATTCTTTGGTTTGGTACGATCACGGTGATACCAAATTTATACAGGTTTTTTTGCGTTAAATTAATACATTTTCAAAAATTAAATGAATGTGTACGAAAAAAGAAAAAAAATTGCCATCTTCTGATGCTAAATGAGCCTACATTTTCATTGCTACCATTTTGAGGACAGTGCAACATTTTGATCACTTTTCATTACATTTTTTATGTCATGCAAAAAGGTGTAAAGGTAAGTTATAACTGTTTTTATATTTTGATAAATTTTGGGATGCGGCGATACCTAATGTGTTTATGATTTTTACTGTTTATTATGTTTTGTATCAGTTCTAGGGAACGGGGTGGTGATTTTAACTTTTAATATTTTATTAATTTTTTACATTTTTTAAACTTTTTTTTTTTTTTCTCAATTTCTTAGACCCTCTAGGGCAGAGGTCCCCAACCTTTTTTGCACCAGGGACCAGCTTTAAGCTAGACCAGTTTTCCATGGCCCGTGGGGGTGGGGGCGGGGCTTTGGTCATATGGTGTGGGGTTATGGAGTGGTGGAGTTTATAATATAAGATATCAGGGAGTGTCCGGACCAGATCCATCATATTGGTTTGGTGTAAAAATAAAGCAATGCAAAATGCATACAGCGTATCGCCACGTAGTATAAAATGCATACAGCGTATCGCCATGTAGTATAAAATGCATACAGCGTATCGCCACGTAGTATAAAATGCATACAGCGTATCGCCATGTAGTATAGAATGCATACAGCGTACTGCCATGTAGTATAAAATGCATACAGTGTATCGCCATGTGGTATAAAATGCATACAGCGTACTGCCATGTAGTATAAAATGCATACAGTGTATCGCCATGTAGTATAAAATGCGTACAGCGTATCGCCATGTAGTATAAAATGCGTACAGAATACCGCCATGTAGTATAAAATGCATACAGAATACCGCCATGTAGTATAAAATGCATACAGAATACCGCCATGTAGTATAAAATGCATACAGCGTATCACCGTGTAGTATAAAATGCACACAGCATGCCACCGTGTAGTATAAAATGCATACCGAGTACTGCCATGTAGTACAAAATAGAAGCCCTGATAAATATCACAAATGCTGCATATATACACATAAACAAACAGTAGATACAGCATATACACATACACATATTACACATATATATGCAAAGATAAAGTAACCTTACCTATTGTGTTCTTGGAAATTTCGGTGCCTTGTCCTGCAGTGGTGGTGGCGCGGTGAGGTCCCCTGGAGCGAGTAGGTCGTGAGAGCCGGGAGGCTAGGGAGCCTGGAGCTTAAGCGGGGGCAGGGGGAGCCGGGAGCCTGAAGGGGGGGCCTTAGCGGAGCCGGGTTCAGACGGGAGTGGAAGGGGAGCAGAGAGCCGGAAGCGGGTAGGTCAAGAGCCGAGAACCGGGAGCGGGGTGGCAGAGGGAGCTGAGTGCCGAGAGCGGAGGGAACAGTAGGGGAGCGTGGAGCTTGAGCAGGGGCAGGGAGCCGAGAGCCTGGAGGGGGGGGTGGGGCGTTAGCGGAGACAGGTTGAGACGGGAGTGGAGAGCCGGGGGCGGAGAGCCGGGAACCGGAGGGAGCGGAGAGCCGGGAACCGGAGGGAGCGGAGAGCCTGGAGCGGAAAACCGGGAACCGGAGGGAGCGGGGGGCGGAGAGCCGGGAGCAGGGAGGACGTTAGTGGAGGGAGCGGGAAAGGAGCCTGGAGCTTGAGCGGGGGCAGGGGGAGCAGGGAGCCGAGAGCCTGGAGGGGGGGGGGGAGCTCGGTGCCGGCAGGGTCTGGGGGCCGTTGTAAGGTGCCGGCGGCGTCGGGGGGTGGGCGCAAGGTGCTGGCAGCGTCGGGGAGCAAGGTGCCGGACGGAGGGCTGCAACGTGGTCCCGTCCGGTGCGGGAGCTCAGTGCTGGCCGGTGCCGCCCCTGCGCAGACCGGCTGATGAACTCCAACGGCCCGGTCCTGGTCCGCGGACCGGCGGTTGGGGACCTCTGCTCTAGGGTACATTAACCCTAGATGGTCAGATCGTTCCTACCATATACTACTGTATTGCAGTACATGGAGTTTTTGCATGTGATTCGTTACAATGAGCCACTGGCTCATTGTAACGAATCTCCTGAAACCATGCAGCCTCGGGTCAGACGAAGACCCGAGGCCGTCATGGCAACCGATCGGCCATACCCATAACATAACATGATGTTCGGGGGAGCGACAATTGGAGGAAACATGGCGGCGCCCATGCGGGTGATAGCGATGGGTTTTTGCTGCAATATGCAGCAAAGCCCATCTCTGTATGAAAGGGGTTGTGTCACCATAGCAAATGGCTGTAATTGGGTCCAATGCGTTCTGACAAGTACTTTCACCATTTACACTTATTACAAAATCTGCAGCCTTACTGAGATAACTCCTCTTGTTATGGTTGCTGGCGCCCTCTGGTGGTAGCTGTGTCCCGTCCTGAGCTACAGCTGATCTGGCGAGTCTGCACGCAAGGAGTCAGCAGCTGCTCTGCACTACAGATCACTCCACGGGCTCACAGCTCCTCCTACACTGAGAGATCAGCTGACACACTGCAGCCAATAGGAAGTGAGAGAGGAGGAGGGGCAGAGATTGTGCTGTGATGTCCACTGCCTACCAGCTCCACAGGTGCTTCCAGCAGCAGATTCAAGGTAACTGCAGCCAGACAGACATGACTATCTGCAGCTCAGAGGAGTCCCCCCCCTAACATGGATCATAGCAATGTAGCAGCCCTTCCTCCCTCCACCATTAGTCAGGTCACACAGGAGCCTACAGCAGCAGATACAAGGTAACTGCAGCCAGACATGGCATCTGCTGCTCCGAGGAGTCCTCCCCTAACATGGATCATAGCAATGTAGCAGCCCTCTCCTCCCTCCACCATTAGTCAGGTCACACAGGAGGCTGCAGAGATAACACAAGGAATAGGCTGAGCTCTCACATCTCCTGATGCAGTCCTTCTCCTGTACTCTCCTCCATGCATTCTCCCTCCATGCTACCCCTGCTCTCCTGCAGTCCTCCTCCTGTACTCTCCACCATTCACTCTCCCTACATGCTACACTGCTGTCCTGCAAAGGGGCCCCTGGCCCTGACTAGCAGGGAAGTAGTTAAATAGGTGACAGCTTCTCACATGTTACTGATCTTTATCTATCCAAGTCCTATTATCTATCACCTGTCTATCTATCTATCTATCTCATATATATCTTCTATCCATCCATCACCTGTCATCTATCTATCCTATAGCTATCTCATATCTATCTATTTATCTATCACCTGTCATCTATCTATCTATTTATCACATATCTATCTATCTATTGATTTAGTTGCAATTCCTTACAAATTACACAGAAATAGATGCAATTAACGGCCCCAAAGTAACATACAAAAATACAAAAGTTTATTAGCAAAAGTCATTAAAACAACTAAAAAGGTCCAATCAGTGCATACAAGAAGAGCAAAACAATGTATTCTCACAGCATCATGATCGGTCAGGCGGACAGTAAAGTGTAAATATGTCGGAGGTCCAGAAAAATGCAGGGATGCAAAACTCCATGCGTATCCTCACTTCAAAGTGACTTCCTCAGGGGTAAGTGCCACTTTGGAGTGACGATACACGTGGGGTTTGCCTCCCCTGCACCCACCTAGACTTCCGCCATGCATGTCAGCCTGACCGACCATGATGCTGTGATAATACATAGTACATGTGTACTATGTGCATTGTCCTGTGTAGTGTGCAGGGGCCGCCTGATTCAGGATTTCTGGCACACCTTTTTCATGAATCTGGTGCCCCCTGCACTGCCCCGACAGAGTGCACCAACTTTTTTTGCACTTTTAACATGGGGCGCGTGACACATATTCTATTGAACTTTGCATGTTAAATCTGGCGCACGGACAGAGCAGTGGAATGCTTCCTAATTTGTCATGTATTTTCTTATTCAAGTATATATTGACAATGATTAAAAGGAGAGGAAGCAGTGTCAGGGCTTTGGTAGGTGACACACAGCACCAATAGCAGATTCCTGCTGTGCTGGGGACCAGTATGTGCAGGGACTATTTGAGCACAGTAGGTGGAAGGAGACTCTGAAGGCTGATTGCTAGGCCCCTCCCACATCTGCTTCTGTGTGGAGCAGAATAGAGGCTGAACAAGCATCATAATAACAAACAGAAAGGTATTTTTACTTCCAGGTAATCATTACCAATAGATTTTTGAAATATTTTAACCTCTTTGACAGATTTTTGTAGTAAATAGTTTTGTGGCATAACCCCTTGAAGAGGGCTCAGCCCGTGACAGCAATGGGTCTAAACACTTATGACCATGTGATATTTCAGTTTTTGTTTAATAAATTAGCAAAAATATGTACATTTCTGTTTATTACGTCAATTTCTGCTTTCTGGTTCCCTTTAAATACATCAAAATTTAGCATTGGGACTATTATTCCTTGTACTGCAATCCAGTCATTTAATGGTGATCTTTCTCTTAGAAGGAATTGGGCTATATTATTTTTCATATTAATGTAGCATGTTATTTCACATCCTCAGGGTCATCAAGCTGTTATGCTAAGGACGCAGTATCGCTGTCATCCATCTATAAGTGCAATAGCTAATGATCTGTTTTATGAAGGGAGTCTTTTAAATGGAGTATCAGATGAAGATAGGAAGCCCCTGTTGGACTGGTTACCCACAGTATGCTTTTATAATGCCAATGGCACTGAGCAGGTAGGCATGAATGTGACACAACATATTACACATACAAATATACACAACATACAAATTAGAGAAAAATACGATATTCTGATCCATGAGCATTTAACATACATTAGGAAAAACTCCTATATCCTTTAATCTTGGGAATCAATTAAATTCTTATATTTCTCAAGATGAATGGAGCTCAAGAGTAATGGACCATCAACTTGGCTCACCAAGCACTCAAAGTTTTCTCACAACTGGAACTAACATGTAAGCTATTTCTACAATGGTATTATACCCCAGAACGCCAAGTGCTGGAAAGGATGTGGCAAAAGGGGCACGCTCTTACACATAATCTGGAGCTGTCCATTACTCAAACAATATTGGTCTGACATTTTTAAGATAACTTTGAAATAACACACCATGGAATAAACAAATTGGCAAAAACTGGTTTACTTTCATTAGAATCTCTGATATTTTGCTATGTAAAGTGAAGGCACCTGTCTTTTGCCTCATCAGTCAGACATTCCTGACCATAATATGGCTGCAGATAGAGGGTCATGTGATCTCTATCTGTCCAATCGCCAGTTAGAGATCACATGACCCTCCATCTGCTGTCATTTTATGGACAGTAAAGACAGGAGTATTCACTTAACATATCACAAAACTTTTAATATATGTATACTGGTAAATTACCTAATACAGTATCCTGCTCCCCCCCCCTTACACACACATTACAAAAACATGGGGTGAAGTGGCCAACCCTTTAAATAACACACATGCTCTGTTGAACTCTGTTTTATTGTTTTTCTGTTTTTAATGAGTAGGTTCGAGTTTGCAATCCTACCCTATACCGCAAATAAAATATCAACTGACCAACTAAATATTGTACATATTGTTTTATATGTACATACCTATGCGAAGGTGATAATAAAAATTATTGTTGAAAAAAAAAGCTGGCTGTATAGGGCATTATATGTAGCTTATTATTAAATTAGTACACTAATCATGCTGGATAATATTCTGCCATTATGGAGAGCACACTTGGGGGTATGGTCACAAGATTGTTTATGTGTGTTATGCCATAAAATAGTATTTACCGTATATACTTGTCTATAAGCTGGGTTTTTCAACACAAAAAATGTGCTGCAAAAAACCTTACCTCGGCTTATACACAAGTCAATAAAAATAAAAAACTTATATACTCGCCCCTCGGCGCCCCGATGTCTGCGCGGCTGCTCTTCTGTCTTCGGTCTTCTGTACAGCAGGCAGAGACACGGCCATGTTATCTTCCTGGCAAGAGCATACTATGATGCGGCCACTGATGACATCACAGTATGCGCCAGCCGGGAGATAACATGGCCGTGTCCCTGCCTGCTGTACAGAAGACTGAAGACAGAAGAGGAGCGCATCGTAGACATAGGGAGCTGCACTGAGCATCGAGGCCACAGAGGGTGAGTATATAAGGAGCAGGCTGGGCTGGCTGTATACTACAGGGGGCAGGCTGGGCTGGCTGTATACTACAGGGGGCAGGCTGGGCTGGCTGTATACTACTGGGGGCTTATACTGGAGTCAATAGGTTTTCCCAGTTTTTGGTGGTAAAATTAGGGGTCTGGGCTTATACTCGGGTTGGCTTATACTGGAGTATATATGGTATTTTGTGATACATTATTATAATACTGTTGGTTCTGTTTTAAGCTTATTAGATTTCAGGTGATGCAATTCTTTTTTCTAGGTGGAGGGGAATAACAGTTTCTATAATGTGGAGGAGGCCAACTTTATAGTAAAGCTTATCCAATCATTGATTGCAAGTGGCATAGAAGGATCTATGATTGGGCTGATCACCCTGTACAAATCACAGATGAATAAGGTATCTTTAACCCTTTTTAGCTGCATTGTGTAAATAAATACATGGATACATTTAATATGGGAATCTCCTTGTTAGAAGGCAAAAGTAACCAATTACAGTGGAGCTTTAGTTTCTCATAGTGTATTATGATTGTTTAGAATGAATAACAAAAAGAAATGGATAAAATAGTGTATTTGTTTTCCTAAACAGTAATAGTCCGGGATAATCAGAATCCGTCCTAGTGATTGGGGGAGCTGTATAAAAGGAAGGTCCATTTCACCAGTGTAGCCCTTGTCCTATGGACTGGAAGTGATGAGGCTTCCCCAACTGCTGTGGGTAAAATAATTGCCTAAATTGTCACATGGGCAAGTACAGCATGTCATCAGCAGTGACATCACTCATTTATTCCTTTATGTCATTGTTCTGTCTGGGCTTAGGAGTAAGTGGGCAGTCCTTTCAGTCTGTGTATATAGTCACATAATGAATCCTGTAAGAAACTGATCAGCACCCCTGCACAATAACATGCTTCCAGCAAATTAGACTGTAATATCACCATGGTGACATGTTTACTTTGAAAGCTTTTTTTAAAAAAAATGTAACGTTTGAAGCCTAACAGTGCATTTATTGTATAGTTTTCAATCATATTATTAGAATAAATATCAGATTAATGGTAATACTAGTATTTAACCATGGTAAAATCTTTATGTAGGCATCATTGTTACGTTTCTTTATCGAAAAAGTGTCTTGTAATCTTTTTTTTTTTCATAATAGTTTAATAGCTTAAAATATTTTCTCTTATTTGTTTTAAAACTGTGAAAATGTTAGTTTTTTTTTCCTGTATACCCCTTGTATTTGACCCGTATATCCTCTGTGAGCAGGTCTGCTGCATGCTAAGCTCTGCCACTGTATGTGACTCATCGGATATGAAGGCAGTTCAGGTGTCCACGGTGGATGCCTTCCAAGGAGCTGAAAAGGAAATAATCATCCTTTCTTGTGTCCGGACAAGGCAGGTCGGATTTATAGACTCAGAAAAGAGGATGAACGTTGCACTGACCCGGGGAAAGCGACATTTATTAATTGTTGGAAGTCTTGCTTGCTTGACAAAAAACAAGCTGTGGGAGCAGGTGATTCATCATTGTGAAAGTACGTAAGAGATACTTGCACTATCCAGTTTAAACCTATAGCAATGCCATTGATTTACTACTGTAGGAATAGTTTGAAGTCTAAACTAGCATTAGTGGAGTCAGTCCCGACATATTTCATATTTGGTTTTGATATGAGATGCATCAAGCTGTGGACTAAAGTTGCTGTTTTTAAAGTCTTTCTGATATATTTGTCATATTTATAGAAAGCAAAAAAACAAAAAGGTGTAATGGTCACCATGCCATTTCTACATAGATCGCACTCTGTCAATGATAATAGTATACTTATCGCATAATAGGAAAAAAAAAAAAAACACCCTTGACGTGTACAGTTTCTGATATGTGCCACTGTTAAAGACACTGGCCTGTCTTTAGCCTGTCTTTGTCATATATAGCATAATATATATACAGGGTTTTTTTTATACCTTGTTTTATCTCTTGTATGCATCGGAAATCTGTGAAATCCAAATAAAGTAACATCCCAACGTATTATTGTGTAAAGGACAAGTGTCGCTTGCTACATGGGATTGTTTTCATAATAAATAAAATTATATCGGCTTCTCAGTACTTTGCATGGAACATTAACTCACCTAAACAATTTGTAGCTTAAAGAGTTACTGTAAAGATTTTTTTCTCCCCAAATCAATAGCTCTTGAGATGTAAAACAACTTTGCGTATTATCTTTGTTACCTATATGCAGGTAACCTATATCTTTCTGTGCTTTACCCATCAGATTACCTCAGTGCTGCAGGACTTGGTTCCTCTGCCTATCCTAATAAGCCCTGTGAGTCTGTAGTTTGTTAATAGTTTATCTGCCGGTTTTAAGGGAGGGGAAAGGCTGCTGCTACTTGTTCACAGGGAAGGATGTGATGTAACAGAGCTCTTTCATTGCATGAAGCAGAGCTGGATGTGTGATACAGGTCTCCTGCACAGAATAATAAGGAACAAGATCTCCCCTGTTCCCTATCAGCCCCTCCATCCCAGTCTGTGATTCTACAAAACTTTCTCTGTCTCTCTCTGCACCTCATGTCGGTCCCCCACATTGTCATGGCACTTTGTGCACTGTGCAGATAAGCTATTAACCCTACGTGCTCACACAGCACAGGCTATATACTGCATGTGATGAAGCAGCCAGGCTGTCACCATATACATCCTGTATGTGCAGTGTTCAGTGGATTTACTTGTGGGAAACGAAATGGATTTAATGTTAGTTTTTGAGAGAACACAAGGAATCATGGGATCTGTAGGCAAGCTAACTGGCCTCGGCTTGAGAGCATAGACTGACAGAGATTAGTCCCTGCTCACTTCACCTCTGGTGAGAAGGATTTTGGTAGAACTTTGGAAAGAGAAGGGCAAGCAACACAAAGTAGGCACCGTTGTGTTTGTTTTTAAAGGGGGAATCACACAGTAATTTGGTAAAATCATTATAACTTTATAGTTACACTTTAAAGGGGTTTTCCATCCACGGTGGGGGTCTTGGTGATGAGAGAATGAGGGGTCCAAGGTGCCTTTGTCAGACCTCTCGTCGTTCCCCAAGATGAATGGAGCAGACGGCCGCACATGTCCATTCTGCTCCATTTATCTCTATGGAGCTTACAGAGATTGCCCCATCAGACCCCTTGTTCTCGTGATCTGTGGGGGTCTCATGAATGAGCCCCCTACCAATCAGCAAGTTAGGCCCTATGTTTTGGATACGCCCTAACTTGTTTACTGGGAAAACCCCTTTAAGGCTCAGGGAAGGAGAGCCATGCATTAGCCACTTTAGCCCTATAGGATGTAACGGTTTTTAATAAGCTATAAAATATAATTTTTTTCTGTTAATGGGACCATGTGAGGGCCATTATTTCAGCAGGATGTGATATTACAATTATAGGGTGGTTATACTGTAAATTGGTTATATTGGTTAGGGTGGTTATACTCTAAGGGCCACATTTATCACTTGTTTTTTCTGTTGTTTTTGCGCCTTTTCGTTTAGGCGCACCGTTTTTGCGCCATTTTTGCGATTAAACGTCAAATTAGCCGCGCAGCTAAAATAACCACCTTTCCCTCATCTATCGTTCAATTCCAGATGTTTTGCTGCGCCTAATGATATTCATCACGTGCGACTTTTGCATTTAGGCGCAAAAACGGGCGCAAAAACACTCCAGCCCGAAGGTGGCGTTATCTGAGAGGAAAGCACTGAGCCCCTTTGCAGAAGAGCTCATTTCTAGCAGCAAAGCTTAGCCAGACACTGGAACATATAATAGATACAATTAGATACATTTCAGACAGGAGCTGCAGACTATTTATAGTTCATCACCTTCTATTTACAAAATATTCTGCAAAACGCTGTGCTCACAGCAAGAGAGAAGAGAAGTTTGCACAAGTTTGCAGAATGTTGCAGATACTACATACAAGTGTCCCCCATGTAATTCTGCACAGTGTCTGAGGGGGATATTGTGCAGAATTACAGGGGTGCAGCAGGAGACTGCACTGGGGGATCCCCTCCAGGAGAAGCCCCTGCTGAGGAGGTCACTGGGTGCAGGGTGTCACACACCTGGGTGCTGCTGTGAGTGTTATCTTCATTCTGAGCTGTGGGAGAAGCAGAGAGGAGCTTGTAGCAGGATCACATGTAAGTGCCCGAATCTAACATTGCGCCTAAACTGCGCCTAAACTGAAGTGATTAATAAGAGGCAGAAAATATACTTATCACAGATGGTTGTAGCTTGTGATAATTCTAGCAAAACAGTGCTCCCGAATTTAGGCGCAACTACTACACTTAGGCGCACAAAAGTGATAAATGTGGCCCTAAATACTCTTCGGGTGGAAAAATGCATACATTTTGAATCAACTTCTTCCAAGAGGTATAAAACTTTTATTTTCTTGTCTACGGAGTTGGTTCAGGGCTTTTTTTTTTGTGGGACATGCTGTACTTTACACCATTACAATTCTGGAGTAGATATATTTTTGGTCACTTTTTCTTGCATTTTTTTGTGGGATGAGATAGGTAAAAATCACCAGTTTTACTACATATGTGTAGGGTTTGTGATGATTTTCACTTTTTTTTATCGGTTATATGTAATGTGGGCTTTGGGGCATTTTTTATAAATATCTTGATTTATTTTTATTGTATAGCTTATTGTATATAAGCTATAGTCAAGGGGTTACTGAAGACTTTATAAGCAGCCATTTTTTTTTTTAGATAGAAATAGTAATGTCTATTTCATTGCTACCATTTCATCCCAAAGTGTTCCAGATCATTGTTGCTGCCACCACGAACAAGCAGTGGTTGTTATAAACTAGTTTTTGCTACCAGAAACACTTCCTTTAATGTGAACCATTTGAAATCTTGCTAGTAGGATCAAACGTTTTACAAGTCAGGGATTCCAACGCAAATAAGAGATCCCAAGGGCAAACTGTACATCTCCTCATTGGTGTGATACGTGAAGCGGCTCTAATAAATATTAAGGTTCAGAGATGGAAGGCTAAAGATTTATCAGTGAGCCAATGGGAGACGCGTTGTCCCGAGGTTCAGAACGGCTCCACAATTGACCATGTGTAATGCGTGGTACTACAGATTTTTTCTCCATTCATTTCTATACAGCCAGGCTGCAATACCAGCACAAGCCATGGTCGGAAAGCAGCCATGATATTTAACCCCTGAATATGCAATTTAGGAGTTGATGTTGATCACAGCTATAATTTATACCATTTTCTTTTGTAAATAAAAGAAATCTGTGGTCAGAGGTGTGCAGAGACACGAAATGTCTAAAGTTTGATCCAGGAAAAAAAATCCTTTACCTAAACATGCAATTTAAAATAGTAGCTTGAATTATGTGGTACATCCTCCCCATTGTGTGCTGATATAGAAATCAATCATGCTCATAAAAGACCATAAACAGCGTTTGGGTTAATACAGGTTTGGTGTCTGTGTACTGGTCTTTGTTAATATATGTATCTGTGTGACTTCTAAGGACATGAAGACATATTGTAAATATAACCTTCTTAATGGTTTCAGAGCAAAAAGATGGATTAAAACATGTCAGTCAGTGGGATGAAAGACTAAATTCAATACTTGTACTCTATCAAAAAAAGAAAGAGGAAGTGGAGGCATCAAATTCACAGAAGAATACTAGCAAAGCAAAGGTAGGGAAGGTAAGCAAAAGTAGAACTGGTATTGAGTGTTTATGATTATGATACCTTTTCCTGACTTATGTAAAGAAGGTTTCTCCCTTTGGAAAACTATTTTTACCGTAATGCCAATGACTGGGTTTATGCTGCTGGAAAGTCAACAGTGATCAGCTGATCACCAGCCACTAAAAGCTTTGATCCAAATTGGCGTCTTTTGTGGCTGTTAAAAGGGTTACATCAATTTCCTTGTAATGTGTGGGTGGGAGCAGGTAGGCAATTTACCAATATACACCTATTTAATCTTCACTGCTTTCTTGGTATATAAAGTAAAGCCTGTGGATTGAAATGTCATTTACCTTATCAGCTCCCATTCCTGGCCATAATATTTTCAGATGATGGGTTATGTGATGCTAACTGTCCATGACCAGTCTACCCTCCAGGACCTTATAATTGTTTTCATGCATACAAGGTCCTGGAAGGTAGATTTGTCATGACCCTCCATCTGTGGCCATGTTATGAACAGAAATGGCAGCTGATGAGGTTAAAGACCTTTCTGAGCTTTACTTAGCTAAATCCTACCCCCACACATGAGAAAAGACAGCAACCTGTTAGATGCTGTGGTTATACCATGGAACCTAAACATTGTAACTGCATTTGCGGTATCCCGTTTCAAAATGTGATTGATTTCTAAAGCGCTACGGAATATGATGCCACTATATAAATAAAGATTATTATTATTAACAATCCCATCATAAAACATAGATGAGACAATTTCTACTTGACTGGAAAGGTTTCCTGTACATTCTTCTAAATCTAAGAAACTTAGTATACAGTCATGGAAGCTAAGCAGTTTGGTGTCTCATTGCAACTTCCAGGTGTGACATGAGGTGCCTAGTCTTTAACTCATGGAAATGTTATACAACAAGAGTGAAATAACATGCCCCAACAGAAGAGTATGATCTTTTCAATCCCTTTAATTCGTAAAGGGCATTGTTCATACTATACCACATAAGGTATAAATGCAGTTTATTTAACCCTTTAGGAAGTCAAAAATGAAAATCAATATTCGGTTGTTTGTGTAAAAATCTACAGAGATTCTAAGCATAACTTCTTCCTCCAAATGTCTTTCAGAGCTAAATGATGGACCGCGGAAGGCCTACTCTGGATATGTGTGAAAGTGAAGATAATCTGGTGTAATTTCACCTTCTCTTGTGTCTGTATAGCTTTACACTTTTACATTGTAAACCCCAAAAATATGCAGAATATGTTTACTGTAGTTATTTCATTGTTTTCAGAATTATCTCCACAATAAGAGTAACCATTTGTCATATCAAAGAAAGTTGATATAGGTTATCTGGAATGTCTGCCTGTTGTTGTGAAGTGTTAATATTTAATGGAATTGTGATTTTAAGTATATTTGTATGCATATAAACCTTCAGATAAAATGTTATAAATTAATGTTCTCATTGACACTAGGTGGCATTAATGTATTCCTTATTTATAACTGTCTGTTTTTGTGTATTTTTACCAATGGAGCTATAACTGCATGGAGATAATTTAATAGTTATAGTTTTTAATGAGATTTTAAAATGCAGGTCATTAATTGTCAAACTCTGTACAATACAATTTGTTTTTGTTCTTGAGAAAAAAATATTTTTGGGCGATAACAATTTCCTGTGTTGGGTTTTTTTTTTTTCTGCTTTAAAAGGGAGGTGTATATTTTCCTTTAAAATGCTGTTTATATGTTATAACTTTGTTTAATTATCTTGAATAAAGGGACATAGAAATGTAATAAAAACAAAATCTAGTGAATTATCTCCTTCGAGATTACTACTGGCATCTCTGTATAGTTCCTTAAAATCTCAATCAACAATCCATTAGAGCTCAACAGGAGTAAAACTAAATCCTCGTTTAAGTGTATTTATCCAATCTCTTTTCTCTCTTTCAAATGCTAAATCCATTTTAGCATATGCCCCTTCTTTCTCTCGCCTTTTTCTAAAGCTTAGCAGCTTCTATTACCCTTGTAAATATGAAAGATGCTAATCATATGACATATCACGTCTCAGTCGGAGCCTGGAATAAAGCCCTGAGATGTGGGATCATTGCATCCAGACAACAGCTTCATCAGCCAGAAAGTTGTGTTTTTTTTCCTCTTTTGCCTTCAACTCTGAATCCCTTCTTTGTCTGCAGGAAAATGTAGGCAGTACGAGCTAGCATGGCCATATGGTCCACTCTGTACTTTGTTAGTCTGCTTCAGTATGACTAGGTGGTGTCTAGAGATACATAATATCCTTCTCTTTGTTTTTGTTTAGTTTTTTTTTAAATTCTTTTTAAACAGTCCAAACATACAGGTGTTTTTATTATTATTTATGATTTCTGCATTTCTACAAATGATAGATAATCTAGCATATAATACCTTTTGGGACAACGTCTAAAAGGGCCTTATGGAAAAAGGCTAATTTTTAGGGTAAAAATAATATGATATTTTATTGTATGAGAGCAAAAAAAAAGTGGCTATTTGCCCACTTGTTTTTTAATTGAATTGTTTCCACAGTTTCCTGTGCAGTATAAAAACCATGAAAACAATTATCCTGTAGGTTAGTATGATTAGGGAGGTTTTCTTATATTTTTGCTTTAAAAATACACCTTTTTGAGGAAAACTAGTTATGTGTTACCATATTCTAAGAGCTATAACTTTTTTCTATTTCAATTAAAAGAGCAATGTTAGGGTTTGATTATTTTGGGAGGAGGGTAGATTGGTACTATTTGGGTACATCAAATTTTTTTTATTGCTTTTTATTACATTTTTTGATAGCCAAGAAGCACTAAAATGGCATTTTCAACCCCTTCCCGACATTTGATGTAATAGTACTGCATGACGGGAGGTGGGTTCCCTAAACAGAGCCGGTACTAGAAGCATCGGACACCAGCTGTATGTTACAGCTGACACCCATCTCTAGCACCCACAATCAGAGTTTCCTCCGATTGTGGGCATTAACCCCCTTATAAACCACAGTCACCCGAGAGCCGATTCCTGCCTTCTCAGCATGCTCAGTGTGTTACTTAAAGGAAATGGTAGGTGTAAGCTGTTAGTACCGAGCACCAGCTCAGGGTGAGCTGGTGCCGGTACTTACTTTTGTTAGTGTTATTAACCGCTGTATCACGGTTTTAACACTTTTTAAAGTTTATAGCAGAAGCTGCTTCGACCCTGTGCGCGACCGTGCGCGCGCAACATCTCCGGCATTTCCTATGTAGGCGCGCGCACGATCATGCGCACGCAGTCCCGAAGCAGCTTCTGCTTTAAACTTTAAAAAGTGTTAAAACCGCAATACAGCGGTTAATAACACTAACGAAAGTAAGCACCGGCACCAGCTCACCCCGTGTACTACTACACTGTATTAGGTGACAAAGAGCTTGAACAAGCGATCAGAGCATCACTTGTTCAAGTCAACCTGTGAAAGTAAAGAAGAAAAGTTAAGAACACTTAATAAAAATACTTTTTTAATAAAAACAATTAATTAAATAAAGTTAAAGTCCCTTAAACACAAACATTCCCTATACATATCTAATAAAGTAAAAAAAAAAAAAAACACAAAATCACCATCATCATTTGGTATTTTCGCGTTTGTAACAATCTGTACAAGAACTCAGAAATATTATTGGACCCACTTGGTGAGCACCGTAAAAACAAAACCTGAAAAACTCACCAAAAATGTAAATTTTTCATAAAATCCCTTCACAAAAATGTTCTAAAAAGTGATCAAAAAAATTTACGTGTACCAAAATGTTACCACTGAAAAGGACAACTGAAGGACACCCGACTTACAGACAACCCATAGTACAGACTGACCCCTCTGACCTCTGGTGAAGCTTTCTGAATGCTCTACTATAGTCCCAGATTGCAATAATCAGCTGTAAGGTGTCTGTAATGAAGCTTTATTGATAATCCTTGGTCCCATTACAGCAAAAAATGTTTAAACTCCAATTGTCACTGGGGCCAAAATTTTTTTTTGTCTGGATCTACAATTATAAAATATACAGTTTTGACTTACATACAAATTCAACTTAAGAACAAACCTCTGGACCCCATCTTGTACGTAATCCGGGGACTGCCTGTATTAGTTTTTCTTCAGTAAAATTGTAAAAGTATATATAAAACTATATAAATGAGGTATCCTTTATATCATAATTGTAGGGATCTATAGAACAAATATACTATGTTATTTTTATGGTACGGTGTATGGTCCCAAAATAAAATATAAGAAAGAAAACCAACCTACATACATTTAAGAGTTAATAAAATCTCATCAATGAGCTAATGACCCACTAAAATTATTTGTAAAGTGAAGTATTTGTAAAGTGAATCTAATGTCGCAAAAAATAAGCCCTTATTTGTCCAAATTTCCAGAAAAATAAATATTGTATAGCCAATAAAAAGGGACAATGTATAATCTGCTCTGAACGTGCAGTTTCCCTTCAATGCCCTGGCGTGTGCCCATACAGCAGGTCACCACTACATATGGGGTATTGTTATACTCAGGAGAAATTGGGTATCAAACTTTTTGGAGCGTTTTGTTATTTTATCCACTGAAAATTTGTACATTTCTTGAAAAACACATTCATTTAGCCAAATAAATTTAAATTTCAAAATTGCATCCAATTTTGTTTTATCCCCTGTAAAATAATTAAAGGGTTAACAAACTTCATGAAAGTTGTTTTACATACGTTAAGGAGTGTAGTTTCTCTAATGGGGTAACTTATTTAGGCCTCTTAAAGTGACTTGAAATCTAAGCAGGTCCCGCAAAAATGTGATTTGTGTTTTTTATGAAAATGTGAGAAAGTTCAAAGCCCCATAACATCTTACAATAATGACAGGATGCAAAAAAACCATGGAGACATAAAGCAGACATTCGGTTAATGTAAGTTATCAAGTTTTTTTGCTGTTACGACTATGTATGGAAAATGTAGAACCTTTTTCAATTTCAAAAATCCAGACTTTTTCCAAATTTTCACCAAATACCATTTTTTTTCATAAACACATACCAACAAAATTTTTCAACGAACATGAAGTACTAATTGTGATGAGAAAACTATTTCAAAATCACTTTGATATGTTAAAGCGTTCTGAAGTTATAACCACTTATAGTGACACAGGACAGATTTGAAAAAATGGGCCGTGTCAGGAAGGTGAAAAGTGGCTTTGGCGTTAAGGGGTTAAAATATGTTATTTTTTTGTACCTTCCATAGTACAGGAATAAAAACATAATATCTGTATAGCCAAGGTCACTGCAGGCACGACAATACCCAGTTTGTGGGGGATTTTTTTTATTTTTTAAAACTTATTTGAACTTACTGTTTCACTACAATACATTAATTTGCAATGTATTATAGTGAAAATATTACTAACATTTCACGTATTAGACCCTATCTTGAGTTAAGCCTATTAGGCTACCCTACATGACATTCCCAGAGGCCTTCATCCTGCCTCCAGCTTCCATGGCATCCCTACTGCACCCTGTGATCAGGTTTGTGGGGAGGCTGGGGGAATCCTCTTCCCTTTCCAGCCTCCTGATATAACTGGCGGCTGGCTGCACAGGCAGACAATAAAATTGCTCTGCGTCTGAACAGGCACAGGATATAGCTAGTGCACGAGGCAGGAACGAACCGCCTTCACAGCCCAAAGGGGGAGAATAACCACAATTCCTGGCTATGTTCCTACCTGCATTTACACAGCTGGGTTCCTTTCACTTCTCCATGGGTGTAACTCATCCAAGGTCAATCAAAGAAAAGTTGCATGAAAATGCAGCTAATACACATGAAAAGTGCAGCAGTGCAAATTTTACAGCTCTATGTAGAGCACTGTGTTCTCCCTCAGTGTATTCCAAAGAAGGTCCTAGGCACACAGATTATAAGTAAAATTGTGAGATTGTGCTCTGAGGGAAAATACCCAAATGTAAAGTAGACCAGAAGGTGGCCAATTTCTCAGGACATGTAAGTGTCATGTTTTCAGCACTCTGAGCTTTGCCCTTTCAAGAGCAGTGACATAAATCCGTAGCGTGAGTGTACAGTGGTTGTAGATACGTCCTTAAATGACAACTAATGTGTATTTATTTGTAAGGAGTAGCCTAACTTGGATGGCTGCCTACAAATCCCCTCCCTCCTGTTCTATTCGTAGTTCAAACCCCAAAAGGCTTTCAGCCAAATCATTAAATTCAACAGAGGTGGTCAAGCTAGCACAGCTTTTCTGTTATGCCCTGAAAAGAAAGGCATCCTTGAAGTTTAGAAGATGCCCAAGGAAAACTCCCTGAAAGACATGAAAAGATTGAGTTTCCATAGCTGTTGGAGCACGAGAGCCGTGTAAGAGCACAAAGAGGGATTGGAGCACTGCCACAGGCCCACTGCTCTATCTCAGCACAATTGGGTCACTGAAATGGGGAATTAATTACCATTGGTGAGTGGGCAGTCCATTCACCACTGGCTGAGTTTTATTAAACGCCAATATAAATAACAAAACAACTCTTGTGGCTGTACTATTCCTACACGCCAAAGGAAGGATTATGCTGAGGATTAACATCTTAAAGTCTATGAGACTTTCTGACTCAGGGCTCCGAGCTCGTAATCGTATTTGTCTGCTGTATCAGCGATTAGTGCTCTCATTCTCCCACTTTTGCCTGGATGGCCAATGTCCCTTTTTGCAGGCAAGAGTCCCAACACAATAGGCTGTTCTTTTCTATGCATCTTTGTAGTATGAGAGGAATATAATAAAGCACAGTCTGACCGGTCTTCTTAATCTTAACAGCGGCACTTGGAGGCTTATCTTTGATTGTTGTGCTAGGCTCAAATATAGTAGGTCCATCTATATTTTGTTAGAAAAAGTTGTGCAATCTCTTCAAGTTTTTGTTTATAACAACCATAACAATATATATCTTAACAAGTGCCACATACATATCAAATGTATTTGCATCATGTCTATTAGCAAGAGGCTAACAGATCTTAAAAAGTTCTACCATTCCTCACTTTTAGCTTATAAATAACAGGATGGGTCATTCAGGTCACAGCAGAAAGGAAACTTTTTTGGGAAATATACTTTAGATTTCAAAACAAATTCTTACCCTCTACTGGGAGTGCATTGGGTAGCTTTACCAAGCTTAATGAGCTCGGCAAGGGGTTAGGGCTTGCCGTACCATAATTTTGTCACAAAGTTAACCAATAGGTAGCATAAGGGCAGACAGATATAGCAAAGAGTGCACCAAATGTATCATTCATCATTTTCCATTTGGATACATTTGATCATCTTTGGACAGCTTGGACTAAATGTACATGACCTATTTAACAGCATTATAACATTGAGCTAATCAATGCACTATATATTCCAGCATTCCATTATCTGCATGTGGCCGTCGGTATCTTACCCATTTATATTCCCCAAGTATTTAATGATTTATTTGTATCTGCTCAGGATTTTTACTGTTATTCTTTTAAAAGGGGTTTAGTAGACTCCCCACTCATGTGGCAGAACATAAATCAGGACTTGCCTTTGTGTTTTTTTTTTTTTTTTTACAATACCCCCTTATATTTATTTCCAGTTGACCTCCTAAAAAAGAAAGACTTGCCACTATCCAGGCATGCTACTTGTGGGGTCTCTCTCTTTCATAGTCACCAGTGACTATAAACACACCTAAACTTCTGTGGTTACTTTCAGACCTTACAAAGTTCAGATAAACAAAGAGCTTTCTTCTAAACTTGGAGAGTCCCCTTTCTTGCAGAAGAGGTGGTGGGACAAGCCATAGCCATTGTCTGATTTCTTGATCCTTGCCTAGTTTTGTGCCTTTGTTGATGTAAAGTAGGATTTTCCTACAAAGGGTTGGAGTTGAACAATTTGACCCTCACAAACAGTTCATGGACTGGAAAGTAAAGGCGCAACTTCTCTCTCTCTCTTTTTTTTTTTTTTTTTTTTTTAGCGTTGTAGTCCAATTTTAGCTGTACTCTATGAAGAACCAAGCCTAACAAGACAGTGTTTAATACACTTTTCATAATTTGGATGACATTAGATTTTTTAGGTTTTTTTTTTGTTTCTCTTTTGTAGGATTTCTTAGTAGTGAATGAATCTAACTGACAAGCCTCTGTGTTAATGCATCTAAAAGTAGGAGTTTCAGTGTTGCTCATATGAGCTATATGAGGGAGGCCATTATTGCACTGATGTGGGGATACTGAGCGAGTAAGCAGTTTTATAGTTTCTATTAAAATACAGCATGTGCTCTGGCATGTTGAAGCTCCGAATCTGACCATTTCTAATACTTGGACAATGATTTGCAACATTGGTCCCTCATGTACATATTGGTGACAGGGACCACTAAATTCTTTGGCTAAATTCACATTGCATTTCCTTTCTCCATTGTAAGGATACATCCTGCTGTTCCACCCCTTCCCCCTGGAAGCGGAAGGAGGAGCAAGCATGGGCAGCTGCCAGTGATTTGCTGCTGCTGATGGTTCTGTGTTTATCCCTAGTGGTACCCACAGTGTACGTTCAGGACAAACAGTGGCATCTGTCCCCATAGCCTATGGCTATAGACGTTCGCTTTTGTTCCAGCAAAAAGTGAGATCTGCTACAAATTGTCCTGCTGGATAAGGAGTATACTGAGTTTTCTGGCATATAACGCTGAATGTGTCCAAATAACAAGATGTGACTTCTAAAATGATGTTGGTCATGTGATTTCCTCCCTGTAAGCGGGCAGTTACATAATAAATAACTGCCTTCATCTTGGGAGCTGTAGACTAAGCATCCACTACATCCATAGGGAACCCGTGTTTAGCAGAGGGGTAGGTTTAGGCATCAATTTGTACTGTATTTAGAAATAACCGGTTTTAGAGATTCAACTTCTAGCAAACCTCAGTTACCACAGGTAGATTCATCATAAGTGTGTGAGAGCGGAACTGTCCTAGTTGCAGCCAATCAGAACTCAGCTTTCATTTTACCACAGCTGAGCACTGATTGGTTTCCTTTGGCAACTAGACACTTCTGATAAATCTCCCCCATTATGAGAGTGTCTCATAAAATAGAGAAGGCTGGAGGCTTGGGGAAAAAAAAGTTTTTTTGAGCAGCATGCAAACATTACATTGTATACCTTGTATAAGTGTCAAGCAATCAAAGTTTTTAACTAGCCACAATGCCCTCACATCACAACAGTTTGAGGAGACTTATCCAGTGCTCAAAATCCATCTAAAATCCTGGAATATAAATGGATTTTCATTCACAAAGATATGATGAAATCGCAGCTACCTAATACTGTCTGCAGCTCTTCATGATCGAAAACTGCTGATAGCTTCCTATTAACCCTTTTGCTGTCAGAAGTTTGTGGACATTTTTCAACTTTATTTGCCAAAGATACTTTTACATTTTAACAAAATGAAAATTAAATCATACTAAATCCCAGGAAACCATATTGTTGCATTGCATTGGGGAGTTTATAAACATAGGCACGATAAGTCAATTGTGATTGAAAGTGTACATTTTTATTTTTATAAAACGCATAAAAATGTACTTTGATGGCAAAAAATGTGCCCCAAACAGAAAACAATCAGTTCAACACCTCCTAATTGTAATAGATGAACAGGTGTAGAGTTTATAGATACCTCAATGGCATATGTTCAAATGAATATAAAATCACTTAAACTGAAATAACCTGAGCCAGCATGATGACAGAAGAGGCGCCGCCACGGAGCTGCCGCGGACCTGCGGCATGAAGATGAAGATGAGCTGTCTGGGCCATTTTTTTCCCGGCAACAGGGGGCTGGCAGGCTATATACTGGGAGGCTGTTACCAATGCATTTGACACCCTCGGCTTATACTCGAGTCAATAGGTTTTTCCAGTTTTTGGTGTAAAACTAGGTACCTCGGCTTATTCTTGAGTATATACGGTACTTGAAACATGAAAACATCATCAAAGCTGAGGATTACACACAAAGGGATGTAAGAATAATAAGTCAGCAGATTTATATGTACTATTATTCTCAATATAAAAAAACATCTACACCCCCTAAAATTGTAAAACCAAAGGCATGCAATATTTTGTTGACTGAGTAACGTTCAGCTACCACCATGTGGAAACGCCGTACAACGGGAGCGCGGATCCTCACTCCACCTGAGAATATTTTGTTGTAATCCACAAGTGTGTAAAAATATTTATTGAACAGTTTAAAAAAAATTCCATACTGTCAATTTTTTTTTCAGAAAGCACAGCCGACAAAGTAAAACAACATAACTTTGTTAATTAACTTTTTATGAAACTTTGCGAACATGTGAATGTTTACTTATCAGCCCCTTTAATTTTGGTAGTTATAGTGGTTAGCCCACCAAAAATTAGTAAGCGTCAATTAAGCTATGCTGTTAATTAAAATATGGGGAGAAAAATACAGGAACAATATCACTTTCAACCAGTAGATGGCAGATTTCAGTTAAAGAAGCAACCTCTATGTCAGTGATGACTAACCTATGGCACTGGTGCCAGAGGTGGCACTCAGAGCCCTTTCTGTGGGCACTCAGGCCATCACCAGAGATGACTCCAGGTATCTTCCTGCAGTCCCAGACAGCCCAGGACTTGCTGTGCAAAGAGTTATTTTAAAGTGACAGCTCTACCTGGGACTATTTTCTGCTATATTGGTGTCCTCAGGGTTCTGGTATCAATGAAAACTGTGACAGAGAAGGGAGTATAATACACAAATTAAATTTCTGTGTTGGCACATTGCGATAAATAAGCGGGTCTTTGTTGAAGTTTGGGCATTCGGTCTCTAAAAGGTTTGCCATCACTGCTCTATGTCTTCAGTCTGTGTTCCTAGAGAGTATAGCTTTCTTTATATGGCCTGTGACATGATAAAGAGAACACATAGTGCTGATAATCGTCAGAATATCTTACATATTCACATATTTTATGGCTATACACAGTTTATTTCCACTATTACCCTATCCAGGGCCAGATTAAGGGTCCCAGTGGTATGGAGCACCTCATTTAGGATGGGGCCCCCCAGCTCGTTAGCCAATGCGGGGCCCCCTCCCATAACAATATATGTAAAAAGATATAACATAGTTACACAGTTCCAAGGCTCTAGAGATATTAGAAACAATGGTATCTTTAGTTTTAGATAAATTCCTACTTACTAAACCATTTCCAATTTTGGTCCATGACAAACTAAAAAATACTCCCGCCATATTATTACTGAATAATGATACCACAATACTGTTACCAAATAAAAGTACCATAAGACCAAAGTTCCAAACAATAGCGCTACTATTTGCAAAGGATACCTCGAAACTGACCCACAGGATTACCACAACGTGACCGGTATTACCAATAATTTACCAACTATAAACTCCATTTACTGATAATCTTTACCGCTATATTGTTATAATACAAACACCACCGAGCAAAGTGCAATATCACTAATGACACCTCTGTACAGGGCCCAAATAATAACATTACATCCTGATTATCACCACTACATAATGACTGGATAATACTGCAATACTACATAATAACCTACACACGCAGACCAGTATCTACCAGCATATAGTGACCATATAGTAGTAGTATCCCTCACACCACAACTGACCACACTGCACCCCCACATATATCATATATAACCCTCACACCACAACTGACCACACTGTGCTCCCACATATATCATATATACCGCTCACACCACAACTGACCACACTGCACCCCCACATATATCATATATAACCCTCACACCACAACTGACCACACTGTGCTCCCACATATATCATATATACCCCTCACACCACAACTGACCACACTGCGCCCCCACATATATCATATATAACCCTCACACCACAACTAACCACACTGTGCCCCCACATATATCATATATACCCCTCACACCTCAACTGATCACACTGTAACCCCCACATATATCATATATACCCCTCACACCACAACTGACCACACTGTACCCCCACATATATCATATATACCCCTCACACCACAACTGACCATATCGTGCCCCCACATATATCATATATACCCCTCACACCACAACTGACCACACTGTGCCCCCACATATATCATATATACCCCTCACACTACAACTGACCACACTGTGCCCCCACATATATCATATATATACTCCTCACATCACAACTGACCACACTTTAGCCCACATATATCATATATACCCCTCACACCACAACTGACCACACTGTGCCCCCACATATATCATATATACCCCTCACACCACAACTGACCACACTGTACCACCACATATATCATATATACCCCTCACACCACAACTGGCCACACTGTACCCCCACATATATCATATATACCCCTCACACCACAACTGACCACACTGTACCACCACATATATCATATATACCCCTCACACCACAACTGGCCACACTGTACCCCCACATATATCATATATACCCCTCACACCACAACTGTCCACACTGTGCCCCACATATATCATATATACCCCTCACACCACAACTGACCACACTGTGCCCCCACATATATCATATATATACTCCTCACATCACAACTGACCACACTTTAGCCCACATATATCATATATACCCCTCACACCACAACTGACCACACTGTGCCCCCACATATATCATATATACCCCTCACACCACAACTGACCACACTGTGCCTCCACATATATCATATATACCCCTCACACCACAACTGACCACACTGTACCCCCACATATATCATATATACCCCTCACACCACAACTGTCCACACTGTGCTCCCACATATATCATATATACCCCTCACACCACAACTGACCACACTGTGCCCCCACATATAACATATATACCCCTCACACCACAACTGACCACACTGTGCCTCCACATATATCATATATACCCCTCACACCACAACTGACCACACTGTGCCCCCACATATATCATATATACCCCTCACACCACAACTGACCACAATGTGCCCCCACATTTATCCTATATTCCCCTAACACCACACCTGACCACACTGTGCCCCCACATATATCATATATACCCCTCACACCACAACTGACCCCATTGTGCCCCACATATATCATATATACCCCTCACGCCACAACTGACCACACTGTGCCCCCACATATATCATATATACCGCTCACACCACAACTGACCCCATTGTGCCCCACATATATCATATATACCCCTCACACCACAACTGACCACACTGTACCCCCACATATATCATATATACCCCTCACACCACAACTGACCACACTGTACCCCCACATATATCATATATACCGCTCACACCACAACTGACCACACTGCACCCCCACATATATCATATATAACCCTCACACCACAACTGACCACACTGTGCTCCCACATATATCATATATACCCCTCACACCACAACTGACCACACTGCGCCCCCACATATATCATATATAACCCTCACACCACAACTGACCACACTGTGCCCCCACATATATCATATATACCCCTCACACCTCAACTGATCACACTGTAACCCCCACATATATCATATATACCCCTCACACCACAACTGACCACACTGTACCCCCACATATATCATATATACCCCTCACACCACAACTGACCATATCGTGTCCCCACATATATCATATATACCACTCACACCACAACTGACCACACTGTGCCCCCACATATATCATATATACCCCTCACACTACAACTGACCACACTGTGCCCCCACATATATCATATATATACTCCTCACATCACAACTGACCACACTTTAGCCCACATATATCATATATACCCCTCACACCACAACTGACCACACTGTGCCCCCACATATATCATATATACCCCTCACACCACAACTGACCACACTGTACCACCACATATATCATATATACCCCTCACACCACAACTGGCCACACTGTACCCCCACATATATCATATATACCCCTCACACCACAACTGACCACACTGTACCACCACATATATCATATATACCCCTCACACCACAACTGGCCACACTGTACCCCCACATATATCATATATACCCCTCACACCACAACTGTCCACACTGTGCCCCACATATATCATATATACCCCTCACACCACAACTGACCACACTGTGCCCCCACATATATCATATATATACTCCTCACATCACAACTGACCACACTTTAGCCCACATATATCATATATACCCCTCACACCACAACTGACCACACTGTGCCCCCACATATATCATATATACCCCTCACACCACAACTGACCACACTGTGCCTCCACATATATCATATATACCCCTCACACCACAACTGACCACACTGTACCCCCACATATATCATATATACCCCTCACACCACAACTGTCCACACTGTGCTCCCACATATATCATATATACCCCTCACACCACAACTGACCACACTGTGCCCCCACATATAACATATATACCCCTCACACCACAACTGACCACACTGTGCCTCCACATATATCATATATACCCCTCACACCACAACTGACCACACTGTGCCCCCACATATATCATATATACCCCTCACACCACAACTGACCACAATGTGCCCCCACATTTATCCTATATTCCCCTAACACCACACCTGACCACACTGTGCCCCCACATATATCATATATACCCCTCACACCACAACTGACCCCATTGTGCCCCACATATATCATATATACCCCTCACGCCACAACTGACCACACTGTGCCCCCACATATATCATATATACCGCTCACACCACAACTGACCCCATTGTGCCCCACATATATCATATATACCCCTCACACCACAACTGACCACACTGTACCCCCACATATATCATATATACCCCTCACACCACAACTGACCACACTGTACCCCCACATATATCATATATACCCCTCACACCACAACTGTCCACACTGTGCTCCCACATATATCATATATACCCCTCACACCACAACTGACCACACTGTGCCCCCACATATATCATATATACCCCTCACACCACAACTGTCCACACTGTGCTCCACATATTTCATATATACCCCTCACACCACAACTGACCCCATTGTGCCCCACATATATCATACATACCCCTCACGCCACAACTGACCACACTGTGCCCCCACATATATCATATATACAGCTCACACCACAACTGACCCCATTGTGCCCCACATATATCATATATACCCCTCACACCACAACTGACCACACTGTACCCCCACATATATCATATATACCCCTCACACCACAACTGTCCACACTGTGCTCCCACATATATCATATATACCCCTCACACCACAACTGTCCACACTGTGCTCCACATATATCATATATACCCCTCACACCACAACTGTCCACACTGTGCTCCACATATATCATATATACCCCTCACACCACAACTGACCACACTGTACCCCCACATATATCATATATACCCCTCACACCACAACTGACCACACTGTGCCCCATATATCATATATACCCCTCACACCACAACTGTCCACACTGTGCTCCCACATATATCATATATACCCCTCACACCACAACTGTCCACACTGTGCTCCACGTATATCATATATACCACTCACACCACAACTGACCACACTGTACCCCCACATATCATATATACCCCTCACACCCACTCCAAAATATCCAATGTAAGGTGAAACAAGTAGTCTTCTTTATTCCATGTTTAAGCAAGAGTACAATAAAGTAGAGCGATGTTTTGGCTCTCAGGGAGCCTTTATCAAGCTTGATAAATAAGAAAACACTGAAAACCATAACAATAACTGATGACAATAACCCCACACCACAATGCTGGCTCACTATAGACACTAGGAATATAACAGGACATGTACAGTACAAGCTGAGAGATGTCTCACACTAGAAGGTTAGTCAGTTAATACATTACCGGCACTGCAGAAGTGGCATCTAGTACCTCACAGGTGACTTCTACTTCTTCTCCGTCAGGGCCAGAATCGACGTAACTTATGGCTGAAGAATCTTCCACCAGATGTCTTTTGCTCCTGGCAGCGCATACCCCACACTGTTCCCCTAAAAATACCACAGTTACTCACAGTATAATGTCACCTGGATAACAGAAATATGCCCCCCCCCCCAAATATACCCCACAATAAAACCTCTGTGTTCCCTGCATATATTACTATACTACAGACCCTGAGTAATACTGTACCCCTAATTTTATGTCACCCACCAATTACACAATATATGGTTCCCCCATGACTTCATTTATATATTGCCCCCTTTAATGAAGTAATTTACCGATTTATGGCCCTTTCTAATATACTGGGGTGCCACTTGAATTTTAGAGACTGGACCTTCTAATTTAATTATTTAATATACTGCCCCCCCCTATTTAGTTATTTAATATACTGCCCCCTCACCCCACCCTGTGAACTATTTTACATACTGGGCCTCACCCCCAATAAATTTCATACACTGGCTTCCTCTAAACTATTTTATATTCTGCCCCCTCCATTAATTATGCAGTATACTGGGCCCCCAAATGAATTTTGTACACTTTACTCTTTGGTTCAGTAAGATCACAGGGAAACTACATTTATACAGGTTTTATTGAGTTTTAATACATCTTAAAAAATTAAAACCTCATCACGAGTATAAGCCAAGTTTTTCAGCACAAAAAATGTGCTAAAACCTCAAACTCAGCTTATACTCGAGTCAATAAAAAAAAAAAGACTTTCTTTTTTTGAGTGCTACAAGGGGCAGGAGCTGGCTATATTCGGGGGCAGGAGCTGGCTATATATACGGGGGCAGGAGCTGGCTATATTCGGGGGCAGGAGCTGGCTATATTCGGGGGCAGGAGCTGGCTATATATACGGTGGCAGGAGCTGGCTATATACGGGGGCAGGAGGAAGGAAATATACGGGGGCAGGAGGAAGGATATATACGGGGGCAGGAGGAAGGATATATACGGGGGCAGGAGCTGGCTATATTCGGGGGCAGGAGCTGGCTATATATACGGTGGCAGGAGCTGGCTATATATACGGGGGCAGGAGCTGGCTATATACGGGGGCAGGAGGAAGGAAATATACGGGGGCAGGAGGAAGGATATATACGGGGGCAGGAGGAAGGATATATACGGGGGCAGGAGCTGGCTATATACGGGGGCTGGAGGAAGTCTATATACGGGGGCAGGAGGAAGGCTATATACGGGGGCAAGAGCTGGCTATATACGGGGGCAGGAGGAAGGCTATATACGGGGCAGGAGGAAGGCTATATACGGGGGCAGGAGGAAGGCTATATACGGGGGCAGGAGGAAGGCTATATACGGGGGCAGGAAGAAGGCTATATAGGGGCAGGAGCTGGCTATATACAGGGGCAGGAGGAAGGCTATATAGGGGCAGGAGCTGGCTATATACGGGGGCAGGAGGAAGGCTATATAGGGGCAGGAGCTGGCTATATACGGGGCAGGAGCTGGCTATATACTGGGGCAGGAGGAAGGCTATATAGGGGCAGGAGCTGGCTATATACGGGGGCAGGAGGAAGGCTATATAGGGGCAGGAGCTGGCTATATACGGGGCAGGAGCTGGCTATATACTGGGGCAGGAGGAAGGCTTTATAGGGGCAGGAGCTGGCTATATAAGGGCAGGAGGAAGGCTAAACGGGGGAAGGATCTGGTTATATGTACAGGCAGGAGGAAGGCTATACAAGGGCAGGAGCTGGCTATATACGGAGGCAGGGGCAGGCTATATTGGGGGCAGGTGCTGGGTATATATGGGGGCTGGCTGGCTGTATACAGGTGCAGGAGGAAGGCTATATAAGGGCAGGATCTGGTTATATATACGGGGCAGGAGGAAGGCTATACAATGGCAGGAGCTGGCTATATACGGAGGCAGGGGCAGGCTATATCGGGGGCAGGTGCTGGGTATATATGGGGGCTGGCTGGCTGTATACGGGGCAGGAGGAAGGCTATACAATGGCAGGAGCTGGCTATATACGGAGGCAGGGGCAGGCTATATATCGGGGGCAGGTGCTGGGTATATATGGGGGCTGGCTGGCTGTATACGGGGCAGGAGGAAGGCTATATCAGGTTCAGTTGCTGGCTATATAAGGGTTGGCTTATACTTGAGTGTATAAGGTACTGAGATGTGTGCGGAGTCATGAGCTGACGTTTTCATTGCTACCATTTTGAGGGCTGTGCGACATTTTGATCAGTTTTTATTACATTTTTTATGTGATGTAAAATTGTGTAAAAGTTGCGTTTCGGATATTTGGGCGCTATTTTCAGTAATGTGGTTCAACACCAGCAATAACCGTTTTTTTATTTTGATAGATCAGATATTTTGAGATGCGCAATCCCTAATGTGTTTGTGATTTTTACTGTTTATTAAAGGGGTTGTCCGAGTTTAAAAAAAAAAGAACTATATGTGGCCGGGAGCGGGCTGACTAAAACAATAAAGCTGTACTTACCTTCCGGTGCCCTCCCGTATCCAGCGTTGCTGTTGCTCCGGTCCGGGCGCCATGTAAACAAACATGGCCGCCGGAGCAGCGCTGCATTCAGCTTCCGGCCGGCCGTGGCCGGGTACGCATATCCGTCCCTGTACACAGCATTGTGTATGGGGGCCGGAAGGTTGTCGGGTCCGGCCGGAAGCTGAATCCAGCGCTGCTATGGCGGCCATGTTTGTTTACATGGCGCCCGGACCGGAGCAACAGCAGCGCTGGATACCGGAGGGCACCGGAAGGTAAGCACAGCTTTATTGTTTTAGTCATCCCGCTCCCGGCCACATATAGTTTTTTTTGAAAACTCGGACAACCCCTTTAAATTTAATATCAGTTCTAGGGAAGGGGGGGATTTGTTTTTTATACTTTTTTTTTTTTTACTACTTTTTAGAGTACTTTAACCCTCGATGGTGTTATCATTCCTACCATATACTACAATACTACTGTATATGTATTGCAGTTTATGGCATTTTTATAAAGTATTCATTACAATGAGCCACTGGTACATTGTAACGAAACTGCAGATGCCATGCAGCCTTGGGTCTGATGAAGACCCAAGGCTATTATGGCAACCGATGATAGGAATAAAGATGGTGGCGCCGCACCTCTGTGCCATACATGTAAACCTCAGAGCGTGAGGGAGTTAATATTCTACCCCCCCCCCCACACACACAATTAACTATTTAATATGCTGCCCCTCCCAGAATTAACTACTTAATGCCCCCATAATAAACTATTTAATATGCCGCCCCCCATAATAAAAGATTTTTTATGCTGGCCCCCCCACAATTAATTATTTTATATGCTCCCCCCCCCCCCCCCACAATTAACTATTTTATATACTGCCCCCCCACCATTAACTATTTAATATGCTGCCCCCCCCCACCATTAACTATTCAATATGCTGCCCCCCCACCATTAACTATTTAATATGCTGCCCCCCCCCATAATAAACTATTTAATATGCTGCTGCCCCCCACACACACAATTAACTATTTAATGTGCTGCCCACGACAAATTAATTATTTTAGATATTTCTGCCCCCACCATCTTTTAATACTGTTTGATAAAAAAAAAACAAACATTTTACTCACCTCAGGTCCCGTGTCTTGCTTCTTCTTGCCGCGTCCGGGAAGGAAGGGGTGCGCGGCCGCGTGGTGACGTCATCACGCGGCCGCGCATCCCAGTTCATGGAGCGATGTGCGCCGGGGTTGTCTTCCGGCCACATCGCTCCAGTAATAGTGCTCGAGCGGCCGGAAATGGCCGCATCGAGCACTATATAGTGACGGGCAGGAGCTTCCGGTCCGGACGGACGGAGGCCCCTGCCCGACTGCCGATGGTCGAGGCCTACCGGGGGCCACAGCAGGAGCCGGATCATTGGAGCGCCAGCCCGGGGGCCCCCAATCAATAAATTTGCATCCGGGGGCCCGGCGCTGGCGCTCCAAGAGCGCCAATGATGATCCGGCTCTGACCCTATCGCACTGTTATATAATCTGCAGGAGATATTCCCTTATTTGACACAGCCTGGACCAGCAGGATTTTGTAACACTACTGAGGACGCAGATGAGAGATACAGAAGTATTACAAGTTACTCCAACTTACAATTTCAATACACATGCAAGTCAGTGAAATGCTAATGTCACTTACCAGGCTTGTCAGCACAAGGGACATTTTAATCAAAGTAAATAGGCACTTCAGAAAGCTACAGTTTGAGAATGAAAAGGCCATTCCTGAGGGATGGAGTAAGGAATGTGCTTGGTTACTAAGGACACTAGTAACCTGTCACTGGATGTGGCTAGAAATCGATCCGTTCTTGTGGCTATTATAGAAAGGAATTTTGCCAACAGCTGCTAGTGTAAGTGCAAAGTGTGTTCTATCTAGTGAAACTGTTGAATATGTTTAAAGGGGATGTCTCTCAAGATATGTAATATAAAAATGGACCCCCAATAAACACTGGATCATGATTCTAGGGGAAGAACAGGGCATATATTGTGTAAAAGTGATAAATAGCTTTTATAGGAAACCCATACAGGGATACAATTCCCAGATCACACACTTAAAAATAATTAAGTTTGGGTATTACTACTGTTTGAAGATCTACTTCTCAAATACTTACAGTGCATACAGAAAGTATTCAGACGCCTTTAAGTCTTTCACTCTTTGTTTCATTGTCGCCAGTTGATCAAAATAATTAATTCATTACTGTACACTCCGCAACTCATCTTGACAGAAAAAAAAACAGAAATGTATATATTTTGGCTAATTTATTAAACAACAAAAACTGAAATATCACATGGTCATAAGTATTCAGAACCTTTGCTGTGACATTCATATTTAAATCACATGCTGTCCATTTCATTCTGATCCACCTGGAAATGGTTCTACTCCAACTATGTTTAACTCATCTGGTTGGACTAGAATAGGAAAGGCACATACCTAAAGGCACAGAAGCCTCCATAATTCTTAAATTGAGTAGGTTTGGAACGACTATAACTCTTCCTCGACCTGACCGTCCAGCCAAACTAAGCAATCGGGGGAGAAGGGCCTTGGTAAGACAGATAAAGGAGAACCCCATGATCACTGTGGCTTAGCTCCCGAGATACAGTAAGGAGATGGGAAAAAGTTCCAAAAAGTCAACTATCACTGCAGCACTACACCAGTCAGGGCTTTATGGCAGAGTGTGCTGATGGAAGGAAGACATATAAAAGCCTGCATGCATTTTGCTAAAAAAAAAAAAAACGTGAAGGAATCCAAGACTATGAGAAATAACGGGGAACCAGGATATGGATGAAATTGACAAAAAAAAATGATATTGACAAAAAAATTATTTGCACCATTCTTTTCTAGGCTCTGTTTTTATGACTTTCACTGTCAAATCAAAATGACGCATTTACTTTGATTTGGTATGACCACAGGGATACAAAATTTATAAAGGTTTATCAGGTTTAGTAGATTTTAAAAAATGAAAACGTTCTGTACAACGAAAAATTTCCTCATTTCGCCATATTCTTTTCCATGTTTTCATATTTTTCATACTACTGTGTAATTTTTTGCTGGACATGAGGATGTTTTCTTTGCTACCACTTAGGGGACTGTACAGTCTTTTGATCACTTTTTTTCCCACTTGTTTTTATATTTTAATAGATCAGGACTTTTGGGACGCGGTGACACCTAAAAGGTTTAGGTTTATTTAGTCATCGTTATGAGTTCTAGAAAAAAGGGGGTGGTTTAAATTTTTATTATAATTTTTTTCAAATGCCATAAGACCTCACGAAGTTTGACTAACTAAACAAAGATGGCTACGTGCATGTGCATGCATGCCAAACACAATGGGAGCTATGGGCCGTTTTACGCAGCGGTGCTTCCTTGAGCTAACTACTTCCATACGATATGGCCTATAGATCCCAATGTGTTACTTCTCACACCAGGCAGTTTCATATAGATCAGACTTATTAAGTTGTGTCTTTTAACAAAATATAACTGAACTTAGGACCTTATCTACCATGAGGCAATTTGAGCATCTCATCTCAGGTAGCAGATAGCACAGCCCTGAGAAGCGTGTCAGATTGCCAGAAAAATCAATCATATCTGTGTCTTTAATACAGAGAAGCAGTTGACTGGAAAAGAAGGGCACATGAATTTATTTATTTAATAAAGTTTATTAAAAAGTTTACTATTACCATCTGCACTTTTGATTTATGCAATTTTGTTAAAAGTTTAGTAAGGCTTTAAGCACAGTTATCATCAACAACGTTTAACAATATTGCAAAATACACCACCATTAATAAATGCAGGCCATTGCCTTTGTGACTGATGCTAGATTATAAATCTGGAGAAGTTTAAGACTGTTGAATTGTACTTGCACCATCTATTAGTTGTGAAAATATATTTTTAGGTGCACAGACTTTTCTGTGAGAAACCACGCCCCTTTTCATGAGGCAACATCCTTTTTTGCACAAGTCGGAAATGTGCTTAAAAAAGGTCTAAAACCCTTGACAAAAGGGGCACAGGGCATGTCAGTTTTTTACACCAGAATTCTGGCGCAGACAGCTTAATAAATCTTTGTTGTTTTTTTAACAAATTAGATTTTATAGTGACACTTGTACTTAACAATGTATGTAACTGATACTCCACTATTAGGTTTTCTAAAGATGAATTAAAAATAATAGACAAAGAGTTAAAGGTTCAAGGACACTTTGGTATGGCAGTTTAGAGGGCATCTACCACCAGGATGAAGGATTGTAAACCAAGCACACTGACATACTGGTGTGTGCCACCTCTGGCAGGATTTGCTCTTCTTTTTGCTTTTTTTTCCCCTGGTCTTTGCTAAAAAAAGGGCTTTGAAAATATTGAAAATGACCATTAAATAGCCATAGGTGACCTCAGGCTCATTTGCATAATTTTGAAGCCTTTTATCCTTAAAAACAAGGGCATAAGAAAGTTAAAGAAGATTAGATACTATCAGAGGGTGTTTCACCAGTATGTCAGTGTGCTTGGTTTGCAATCCTTGATCCTGGTGGTAGTTTTCCTTTAAGTTGTAAGGTTGGTAAAATGATTTTAGCTTTTTACAGTTAACCAGACATTTCTTTTAATTTACTAATGTGCATGCTAAACTGTTATTTGTTCAATGCAGAGAGCTATTCGGAAGCAAGACTGATGCACCAGATGCCATCAAGATTAATAGGACCAATTCAGGCATAAGTTTTTCTCCAGTGTTTCACTAGTAGGCCAAATCGAAAAATATTATTAATATAAGTACATATAATTGTTTTTGGCAAAGTTTTGAATTAGATAAAATGTTAATATACCAATATATACATACAATATTTTAATAATTATAACAACAATAAACAACATTAACCATATTTGATGCATCAGTCGTGCTGACATAAGAAATCTTTTCTGAATGATGGCAAACAGATGAAACAATGGAAACATTATCTCAAGAAAGCGAGGGAATAGATTGATGAGTATACTGCATGATATTTTTAATAGTATATTTGATTGTTTTCATCAGAATCAACAACACTCGACTTTGAATTCAGATTTCTTCTTTAAAATGTTATTTAATAGGGACAATCCGTAACAGATTTGCGCTGTAATTCACAGAAGAAATTGTCCTATTGTTGGTTTAAGGGGATTATCTGAAATAAGAAATGACAGAAAATACTACTGTCCTATCCATTCCTCCTTGCAGACAGCATGTGACCTTCATCACTGTGCCACAATGCCAGTAGTGTGGCACTTTGCCACTTCAGTCAGTGTTTTTCCTCAGTATTTGAAAGACAAAATCAAGAATAGGAACATAGGGAGGAATTTATCAGGACGAAGAATCCCTGAAATAATCGCAAATGTTTGGTTTTTTGCTTACTTTCTCCATTCCGCAACCTCCTTGCCAGAGGGGTGTGAAGGGGCGCCGTCCGCAATAGCTGCAGCCTCTGACTTTTCAGGTTATGATCAGATTTTCTTCTTTCTGCATGGGATTGCCAATCTTAGAGCAAAATCGTGGTGTTGGTTTGCACTGGGCAGCTGCAGTAGACATGATAATGCCCTCGGTGTACTGAGAAGCTAATTTGCATAAATATTCCAATTTTTTATAGTCGAGGACTAAGAGGACATAGTGCCACATTTATTAAAGAGTTTTTGCCAGTGCAGGGGACACCAGATTAATGAAGACCGTTCACCAGAATGCTTTAATTTGGCGCATTCTGCACACTGCACGGGAAAACTGCACCTAATACAGTTTGCACTATTTTTGATATATATGTATGTGTGCCATAATGTCCAAAAACAGTGTTACTCTTCATGCACACACTAGAGTACTGATATCTGCAATAATAATATGTGGTAATAATAATTACTATTGCTTAATAATGTTTAATGTTAATTTCTAATATATACATTCAGTATCAAAAAAATTTTCAAGAATTCTGTCTGCAGTTGTTGAAAGGGGAATTAGTTGTTCACTTTCACAGGATGAAAAAGAAACTTCTCTGGCTGTGTAATGATCATTTAAGGATCTTCAAAGAAAACCATTTTTCTACCATTTGCTGTATACATTATGAACCAAACATACCTTGAGAATGCTGTCCATACACTGATGCAGAAACATATCTTGTTTAATCCCTGAACTGAGTGGTTTTGCTGAAAAAACAATTATAAAATTATGATAATGAGGCTCTGTTGATCCTGTGATCCTTCAGAGAAAGCTGTATTCACTGTGTTGTGCCTGACAGGTAGAAGTAATCAATTGCTGCACCATCCCCCAGCTGCTGCGTATGAATCATCCAGCTCAGGTTGATTAGTCCTGACTGGACAGTTCAGGAAGCTTTGTGTAATGACCTTATCCAGCTTTCCCAAGGTCCTGAATTTTATAATTGTTTTTTGAGGAAAAACCACTCTGTTGAGGGATTAGACAAGATATGTGTTTCCGCATCAGTGTAACTACAGCATTCTCAAGGTATGTTTGGCTCCCAATGCATAAGAACAACAAATGGTGGATTTCTTTTAAGTTAGAATGATGTCAGAATGAACATGGGATACTTTTTATTTTTCCATTAATAAATATTAATATAATGATGTACACTTTTATGCAGTACACAGTTTAAATCACATGTAGCTAACAGATAGAATGCTGTTCTGGCAGCAACTATTAATGCTTTGATAGTAGCATCTACAAGCGACTACATTTACTAATATTAGTGAAAAAGTTGTAAGACATACAGCAACAGCCGATCCCTACTGTGAGACAGCACTGACTTTCCAATCTTCTCACAAAGTCACATATAATAAACAACAGCTTGACAAGATAACCATTATACTTCGCTTATCGATTTTTTGAGGCTGAGTAATATAAAAATGCAAACACATAGGGGGTGATTTATCTTATTTCCCCCTTCCCTGAACTCTTTTTGCGCCTTTTGTTAGTCTATTTTTTGCACCTGCTTTGTATTTGTCAAATAAAGTTTTTTTGCGCAAATTTTTAGAAAGGCGCCATTTTGTCGCGTAAATCATACCATTGCTTTTCCTAAGCATGGTCAGGACTGGCGTTTTATTGCGCAATTATTTGTGCCCATATAGGCAGTAATCAATGTTAAATAAGGCACAAACATCTGGAAGCAGGAGAAATACAAAGATAAATCAGGCGCAAAACAGGATGACTGCTACACAGCAAATTCCGGCAAACTGCTGGGAAAAGGCGCAAAAGAATTGCGCAAATACTCCAATGCGATCAAAAAGGAAATAAAATGCAACTTAAAAAGGTGCATCAGACTAAGGCTATATTCACACTGCCGTTGCCCGCCCGTACGGTAGCGGGAAACGGCAGTGCATGGGGAGAGGAGGAGGAGTCCCCCGGCGCCGTACTACGGGTAAAGATAGAACAGGTCCTATCTTTTTCCCGGGTACGGAGCGGTACGGTGCCGCACGTGCGCCCATTGCCGTCTATGGAGGACGTATATCGGCCATATATACGTCCTCCATACGTTAGTGTGAATGTAGCTTAAGAAAAATGACCCCAATAGAGGAATAGCAAGTAAGATAGAGGACAGATAGAAAGATGGGTAGATAAATGATTAGACTGTTTAAAGTAAGATGAATAGATATACAGACAGTCCCCGGGTTACGTACAGGATAGGTTCTGCAGACTTGTTCTTAAGTTGAAGTTGTATGTAAGGCGGAACTGTATAGTTTATAATTGTAATCCAGCCAAAAATGTTTGGTCTCTGTGACAATTGGATTCTAAAAATGTTTGGTTGTCATAAGAACCAGGATTAACAATAAAGCTTAATTGCAGACACCTGTGATAACTGTTACAGCTGTTTATTGTAGTCTAAGGAAAAGTACAGTACCAAAAATCCAAATGAAATTAGTGGATCTATTTTCTGAATGTAACCTATCAGACCATACAGTATAAGAGACTTTCTGAACAGCTAGCATACATTCATACACAACAAATATATAGATAGGTATATATGTGATAGATAGATAGATAGATAGATAGATAGATAGATAGATAGATAGATAGATAATGAATGGATGGACAGGTAGGTGATACATTTATAGAATGATGTGTGGCATACTGACTAACATAAACAGATAGTGTTAGAAAATAGATGAATGGATGAGTAAATAGAATTTTAAAGTAAAGTACCGTAGATTGATCAATAGAAGACAATCTCTAACTTTCATACTTGGATCTGTGTATAGGGAGCTGGATAACCAGGTAGACAGATGATGGATGTAAAGGCAGGTAATATTAATAGATATTTCTACAGGTAGGAGATGGATAACTGGATAGATCAGATGTCTGGAGTAATATGCAGAGATATAGATATTATACAGGATTGATGTGCAGCTCCCCATACATTCTATAAGTAATGTCATGTTCTCGCAGCCAGTGGCGGCTCGCACAGAGTTGTGTATAATGTATGCTGGCGGTCATTATTCCGATGCCTCCTGAGCCGGCAGCTGCCCCGCGCCCTCCTCCCCCGCCTCACCCCGGACACGCGTGTCTGCTGCCCCCCGTCCCGGGCCCGGCCCCGCCATTGGCTGCTCCTCTTCCTATTCATTAATAAAATTAGCGGCACGCTTCAGCCGAGCGGGAGCCACCAATCAGCGGGCGGCCTGCGGGGGGAGGAGCCAGCAGGACAACAGAGCTGTGCGCACAGGAGCGGAGAAGTGACGGGGATGAGGGATGCTGAGGAGAATGAGCCGGGTGGGGAGGGGGCGCCGTGCCCCGGGGTAGCCCTGATTGTTGTGGGCTTGTATATAAGGGCTATGAGGAGGGTCGTGTGCCAGACACACAGCCGCCAAGCCACCGGCAGCGTCACCGCACTTCAGCTCAAGGAGTGAGACGCGTGCCACCCGAGCCGCCCTCAGCTACAGCAGCAGCAGCATCACCTCAGCCACAGCTACAGCAGCAGGTGAGTCCCGCAGCAGAGCTGTGTACACCTGGAGTAGCATCTTCTCAGCTGTAAGCTGTAGTGCCATGTCCAGTCTTCTCATGCCTCTCTTTCTCCTTACAGGATGGTGTTAGTAAAGAGTGAGTACACCGAGGAGGAGATGTCTTCTCCCTGCTCCATGTCCACCACCTCCAGCCTGTCCCCCCACCCCTGCACCTCTGATGATGAGCAGCAGTTCACCCCCAGCCTACCATCCGAGGACGGAGAGATGGGCACAGATGCCACCAAGAAGTCCAGACGTAACCGTACACGCAGCAACGTTAAAAATGGCGAAGTTGTCATGAAAATTAAAAAAACCCGCCGCCTCAAAGCGAATAACCGGGAACGAAATCGCATGCACAACCTAAACTCTGCCCTGGATGCCCTGAGGGAAGTGCTGCCCACCTTTCCTGAGGATGCCAAGCTTACCAAGATAGAGACCCTGCGCTTTGCACACAACTATATCTGGGCGCTTTCGGAGACTCTACGCCTGGCAGACCAACTGCATGGCTCTGGTACCTCTCCTATAATGATCAAGGACTCCCCTCCTTCTCCAAGCCCCTCTGCTTCTTCATGGAGCTGCACATCTCCCTCATCCTGCGGCTCTCTGTCCCCCAGCAGTCCTGCAAGCTCAACCTCAGACATCCTGGATTACTGGCAACCTGCTAATCGTCACTTACACAGTGCCCTCACCCAGCAAACCCTCTGTGCACCTGCCACCCAGGTCTATATTTGATCACCAAATGCCCATTCATTTGGACTAAATGCATTGGGACTGCAGAGACCAATATATATATAGGGGAAATTATGTGAATACCCTATGTAGAAAGCCTTGTGCTGGTCAGTCTGACACCCAGCTGAATGATCTCCACATGTCATTATCTACATGTAGGAGGCTGGAGCAATGTTCTTACTGGGTCAGTGGAGAAAGCACATGACATGACATGACTGTGATAGGAATCAGGGCTAGGGAATTCCTTATGTCAGAGAGAGTTACAGGTTAGCCTGAAAATCTCCTTAAAAACACAAATCCATTGATGTTTGTCAGTCTTGAGGAATAACCAGCTTAGTAGAAGGTGGTCCTAACAGACTGTCATCCATAGAGAGGGGGGAAATCTGCTGCATCTGTTTATTTCCCACTGGTTGTTGATTGGTGTGGGAATTTCAAGTGTCAATCCAAACTTTTCCTCTGACTTGCACTTCGTTCACTTTGCCAGATTTTGTCACAATACCTTTTGTTCTGTCATTCTATTTGCCTGTTTCCATCTGTCCGCTATGATTTATTTGTTAAAAAAGGGGAAAAAAAAGTTGTTGCCAGAGGGCCAGGTTAGAAGTCATTGTATAATTTGTAGGCTTTTGTAGCCCTTGAATGGAAGCGTGAAAATTTAGGCTGAACTTACTGCGAAAAGAAGAAAATGTGCAAAAAGGGGAAAATGGAAAGGGAGGTTTCCTTCATACATTATTTATCTGTGCATTCAGAGGATGAGGAGCCCCTATTCTTCCATGAGATTAAAAGAGAGCAGCAGACAAGGAGGATCACTGTGACCAGATACATGTGTTCACTTTTATTTATTACAGATGATAATTTCACGGAGTATATGTATTTTTTTTGTATATTGAAAGAGTTTATTTTAGAATGTATTTACAATAAGACAGAGTTCGTGTTTATAATTATTAAATAAAATCTATAATTTTCCTAACTTTTGTCTATGTTGCTTTTCATGGTGTATTGCTTTGTTGTGCAAAATGCTGGGGTAAGAAAATAAAATAAAAAGGTCCTAAATAAATTATATACCACCTTTTTAGAAAATAAATACAGGATTATAAAAAAATATTTAAGTTGCTCACTTTATCCAAGAGCAAGATTTTGAGTAGGGAAAGGCAACCAGTAAATCTAATGTAACATTTCTATTCTATAAATGATTAATAAGGATATAACTAATTACTAACTAATTAAAATCTTGTTAATACTTGCTTGCAAAACATTTCAAATAAATGTAATCATTAAAGGATCATACATTTATTTACAGGATAAAAGGGATAGATGTCTCATCGTCTAGAAGTCCAATACCTGGGACCTCCTGTATTGAGAAGGATGGGGGACCAGAAGTCCCCTTAGCTGCCCTGTATTGCAGGGGGCGACCAGCATCGGCTAATCCTGTACCACATCCTTAAAACCCTATATAAATTAATGGGGTACAGGAACCTCTAAAGTATGATCTCTAGTTTATAAAAAAAAAATTATAGCATAATAAAGAATAGCTGTTAGAGTTTTGTATGATCACATTTAGGGTGGCTGCACTGTGGGGGCATAAATCAACATGCAACTGTTTGAAGTTGCTTATCAGAAGACTACAATCTTATGAACCCTTTGATGAATTTGGAACATCGAAATGGATACATTTTTACAACTTTTTTTTGTAACTGTCATAGGCCGCAGACACACTGGGAGGATTTGTGCTGGGTAACTGCAGTGGAATTGCTAGTGACCAGCAATGATCGAAATTAGCAGACCTAATGTAGCAAAGCTTTGATTAAAAACCTGCAGTGGAAAATGATCTTATTCACAGCAGGTGGATTATTAGGTGAGAAATTCAACCTTTCAAATGTAAAAGTTAGAGTTTCAGCGAAAACTTTAATCAAAAACTGAGGTCGAAAGCAGACGTTTTCACCTGTGGACTGTCCCTGTCCCTACAGTACATTAGACACCCAAGCCCGCAAACCAGGAATAGTGCAACATACATGCAGACTTAACTTAAACAATATATAATTCTGCCTGAAGCAGATAAAAGAAAACGTAGCAATTTGTTTTATTTTTCTCAAAATACTACCTTGTATAAAAAATGTGATTTACATTCAGTACCATTATGAGTTATAAATATTCAATATACATAAAATTATATGACTAAAAAAAGATACTTATGTATGACAATTTCTGAAATTATAGATACAAAACTGATTCTTGATAGCATAAACGTTATGAGCTTGCCCACACTGGTGGATTTATTTCTGTTATTTTAACATGTAGTGTTATGTGCAGGGCAATATTTAAAGTAGAACAAAAACTTAATTGTGGATCAACAATGACGTTTTGGAGGGAGGGGAATAGGTGAGAAAATAACACAAATAGACAGGTGTTAGTATGGAGGACAAATAAGGGAAAAGGAATAAAAGCCTGGAGAAAGGGATGACCCCAGGTCTTGTATTTGTATTATTTATACCAAAATGATCTACAAATGCAGCCAAGGAGCGTGTATATATGACACACCACTGGTGACAACTCTCTTGTGTCTACTGGGGACACACATCTTAATTCACTATACAATGTACCTTGCAATTCTCCCATGAGTTATGTGTTTTCAGAATAAAAAGAAAGCAGCATAATTTATTCATGTAAACTAGCAGTGATTTGTCCCTGAAGTCATGTAACGGGCGCAGTATGTAGAGAATTAGTATTCTAAATAAAGATGCAAATATACTTAAAGCTTAAATATGGCTAATTAGCCCAAGGCATTCCTGTATGGGAAAGCACATGTGTTATGAGCTACCTGCCTCCTACTGAGTGTTCTTTAAACACTTGTCAGTCCTCAGGCTTGTGAATGTAGATTGTCTACAGGCATTGCCCTGCCTGACAGGCTCAATACCCTTGGCAGAGCCCAAGCACAAAGCCATTAAATCCACTATGAATAAACACCCCTCCCAATGCAATTAAAGGCTACAGAACACAGTGATATCATATACCAAGCTTCGTTACCAGTAATTGGGCTAATGCTCCAAAGGGCAAAAAAGTTGTGCTTCTATTCAGTTTAATCACAATTATAAATGTTCAATAAAGGGTGAGCAGATCTGATCGTTAATAAGTGCATTCTCTCATTTACACTGGGATTCTGCCAAAGCCAAAATATTACTGCTCTCATTATACAGACTCGTCAGGCCTCCTTTATTCAATTATGCCTTTGCATTAAAGGGGTTCTCCCATTATAGCAAATTAATGTTATTGTTTGTATTATAAAAAGTTATACAACTTTCCAATATACTTTCCCTATCAATTCCTCATGGTTTTCTAGATCTCTGCTTGCTGTTATTCTATTGAAAGCTTCTGTGTTTACTTTCAGTGGACAGAAATCTGACCATGGTCATACAGGTGCACTGCTCATTATAACACCCACATCTGATTACTCTATGTGACATAACGAGTTGTGGACCTGTGATATATATATCACTTGTAGCAGTTTTCCTCATATTTGTGTTACTTAAATGGGTATTCCCACCTATATATAGGTATATATATATATAGGCAACAGATATCTCCACCTCAGTATTTTTATGTTCTCCTGGGCATGAAATATAATTAGTCGGAATATATTCTAGGTGGTAATGAGACCTGCAAATACTACCTCCGGCTATACCTTCACTATACATCTGAAAACTACACTACTTTATAACAGAGTAACATACAACTCATCTTTGTTTTAAACTTGTTTTACACTAAAGATTCTGTTCATAAACAATAGATGATCAAAGTACAAGCAGTTGCTTGGCCAAAATGTATGAATATAAAAGTTGAATGTTAAGTTTGTATTGCCATGCAATCTCCAATGGCAACATCTGCAGAAGAATGGATCAGGGTGATCGGCTCTTTGGCTTTCTATAAATAAGACATAGGAATTGAGAATAACAGTTTAACAAATATTGGTTGTTGTGGGCAACAAGGCAAGTTTCAGTTTTCATAACTGATGCCCCCTCATCTGATGTTTTGGTCAAGATGCTCAACAAAGGATGAATGTCAACCAAACCCATCATTTTTAGCAGGAGCAGCAAACTATCAAATGTCAATAGATATATACAGCATCTTCTCCAATGGCTGATGTTGGGGAAATAAGGGTTAGGCATGTTAGTTTTCAACATGGATGATTCGTTATTTTCAAACCGGTGATAAGCCAAGGTGAGTGTCAGTGGCCCATTCCCCTATCGACAGGACACCTACATGCATGATTGCAGGGGACCCAGATAAGATGCTTTTCAACCAAACGCAGGTTTGGGCAGTTATCTAAAGGGTGGGGCCAGACCCTGCAAGAGCCTCTGACCTCTTAGTATGTCTGGTGCAAAATTGTGTGGCTGGATAATTCTACATCACCCCTGCCTATTATAGACTTGCATTATATCCTGTGGCAGAAACAGGGCAACTCTGTGGACCAAGTGTCCATAAGTTATAGAGAATTTACCATCAAAATCAAGCATGGATAAACCAGGGACACATACTCATAGTTACCCATGACTGTGATAATCTTATATTTATTATCCATGGCCTCCTTCCCTCTAAAATGAACTTTTAAATTGTGCTAATTAGCCTGGAGGGCTCGGGGACAATTAACAGAGCCATTCAGTGCTGCAAATTCACAGGCTGTTACAATGAGCATAAGATGCCTCATCCAACCCCCTGCTTTGTCCCTTTTCCTTCTGGTTGTGTAATCTATCAGCAGAATGAAGTGCAGGGGGGACCTGCTCTGCTCATTGTAACAGCTTGTAAACCTACAGCACTGAGGGGCTCTGGTAACACGCCCCCCACTGCCCTTTTGGCTCTTAGAATAATTATAGAAGTTGGCTTTGGAAGGAAGCCAATAGCAAATATAAGAAGAATACCACAGTCATATTGCCTGGATCTGTGAATAATTGTCCATGGTTTAGCTTGATTTTGATGGTAGATTTCCTTTAAGTTATGTGTAATAATAAGAAATGACACGGGGAAAAGTATTAAACACATCAAGAAAGAGGGCTTCAAACAGACATGAAAAGTCATGACACCAGCTTAAATCCATTAGTTATTAGAAAGCAATCCTGCCTCTTCTATAAAGGTGGCTAGCAGCCCTAGACCATTAAAAGTTATGTGAAAATAAGCAGAAATATGATACCTGAGATGAGTCAAGTTTAGAGGCTGCGGTGGGAGTGTCACTTCAGAAGCCCCTAGTTTTGGTTCTCCACAGAATATGCCATAACTAATAACAAAACATAATAACATATATTTGCCACTGTATTTGGTAATTACCTAGATTCTATCCTTTTGGAAAGATACTGTCCTTTAATATTAGCATATTTGAATATTTATGCTCTATCATATATAGTGCATGAACTATGCAATTCCAAAGTTTAATAAAGTTGTTTGCATACATTTTTTTCAAGTAAAAATATAAAAAAGATCTCTAAATGAACAAATGTTAATACTAAATAAATCCTTCATAAAACTCCCTGATTCATTCAATGAGCAAGTTGCAAACATTAACAGTATAGATTAAAATATTAGTAGCAAACGCTGATGGAGCCGCTGGTCTTTCACTCATCTCCTTTGTGACCTCCATCTCCAAAGCTATCCCCCTATGCCTTGTAAACAGGGACTATTGATTGTGGATTCAGGAAATAAGAACGCGCACAGTCACGAGAGCCCTTGTCTTGGCACACGAGTGCTCCGTGTGTAGCCTCTATGGTCTAGCTTCCAGTCTGATGTAGGCTCTCCAGAGACCAGCTCTCGGCCTTTAAATATTCAGGAGCAACCCTGTCTCCAGATACACAGAAAACAGAATACTCTAGGGGGCAAGTCTTATTGACAAAAATATATAAAGATAAGTAACGAGAAGCTTATTAATACAGAATGAATATCATTGTACATAACCACTGAGTATTTTTGCTGCTGAGGCAAAGCCATTAGACGTAATAGAAATTACATCCTTCTCTGAAAACATATTGGTATGCTGATTAGATTGTGAGCCCCATGGGGACAGGGACTGATCTGGCAAGCTCTGTGCAGCATTGGAGAATCTGTTGGAGCTATATAAATAAAGGAATTATTAATTATTATTAAATTTAGAATATCAGAAACCACCTTTACGTTTTGTCATCATATCAAAGAATAAGATTGTAGAGTAAATGTGTTTGAACATTTCTGATAGTCTTACATTATTTAAATGCATACTACAGCTGATATAAAACATAATTTTTAAGACTACGGTCTTAGATGAACTTATCATGAGTTTATATACAGGTGTGTGGGCACAAAGGCTAATCGTTTATAGGAGTAGGGGTACAGGTTTGCCAAGTTATAGGAGTAGGGAGGTCATAGATTATGGGATTGATGACAGGAGACTAAAGTATTTAGGAATGGGGGCACAGAAAGTAATAACCTTCTAGTAAATGTGGGTATACAATTTATATTATAGTGGTTAAATTATTTTACTGATTGCTAGCAATTTCAAAATCCTTATACAGGCAGTCCCTGGGTTACATACAAGATAGGTTCTGTAGGTTTGTTCTTAAGTTGAATTTGTATGTAAGTCGGAACTGTATATTTTATCATTGTAACTCCAGACAAATTTTTTTGGTCTCTTTGACAATTGGATTTTAAAAATGTTGGATTGTCATAAAGCTTGATTGCAGACACCTCTGATAACTGTTATAGCTATTTATTGTACCCTGGGACTAAAGTACAGTAAATTACCAACATCCAGAGGTCCGTTTGTAATTAGGGGTCGTCTGTAAGCCAAGTGTTCTTAAGTAGGGGACCACCTGTAATGTGTTTTTTAGTTCAGCAACATAAGTGATTCCACAAGGTAAAACCTATACATATCCATTTAACTCTATATTTTTACTCCTAGGATAAGTGTACACATTGCTTGATCAGGATATTCATCAGGACTTTTGATATTGTCAGGGCCGGCGCTATGGGTAGGCAAAGTGGGCAATTGCCCAGGGCCCCCTGAAAGGGCAGAATCTCTTCTTTCAAATGAATCTTGAAGTTTGTTTCTAGGTGCTATGGATCCAAAGATATTCAGGTTTAAAGTGAGAATATCAGGTGCCATTTTTATAAATAAAAATCACTCCCGATGGCAGTTTAACAGTTAATAGCTCAGTTTTCCTGACAATTAGAAACACAAATTTCGATTCATATAAAAGAGGAGGAGACTATTCTTTCACAGAAAAAAGGAAGTGTCAGAGAGCCAGAGATACAGCCCTCTGAAGTGTGCACCCCCCTCCAGATTCTTAGACGGCAGCTACAGTGAGAATTTGCTGCACACAGGAGCTGCTGCACCTCACAGATAATGGAAATATTCACTTAATATGTTACTACATTTTGAGAAGGGATAATATCAACTAATATTCATGTTTAACCCTTCTCTATGCAGATCTATCTACGAACACACTTCCTCTCGCATTGCCTTTTATTTCATGATAGATTTTTTTTTCTCGAAAATTGACTGATACAATGAACATTCATTCCTCTTTGCCTAATGTTGCTGTTATATATTAACAACCGCGACCGAGAATATGTCCATAAAGTTATATGTAACACCAAAAACACGCACATGTTCTGGAATAAAGTTTAATTTCACACCATCCTCCATTATTTACACCTATGTTCTTGCTCAAATTCTTATGAAGCGCGGAGGGTTCTGTTATTGTGCGGCTAATACATTGGCGCACATCTAAAAGTGACTTTCGTTATCTCATTAGCTTTGTTTATGGATATATATATATATTTATATTTATATTTATTTGGGTTACCATTGTGTAAGGGACATACAATGATAGATCTGTGTGACGCTCAGTGCAATTTTCTGCAAAAATTGTTGGGTGTCCCCTGTAGATTTAAGGTTCTTTTTGCTGCATATTTTGGTGAATATATTGGTGTGGGGTCTGTATGATCTCCTTAAATATTACTGTTTTAGGAAAGTATATTTTCTTTATATTAAGTATTCTGGATTTTTTAATATTTTAGAGGAAATTTTGAATGTTAATTGCCAAATGCATCGTCTGGCCCCATGGGGCTCACAATCTATTCAGCCTACCAGTAATTTTTTGGAGTCTGGGAGGAAATCGTAGGAGGAAACCCATGCAAACACAGAGAGCACAAACTCTTTGCAGATGTTGACCAGCACTGCAAAGCTGTAGTACTAACCACTGAGGCACCTTGCTGCCCATCAATCTCCCTATCATCTATCTCCTATAAAATTCTCCCATATTACAGATTGTTTTACCATACCAAAGGGAGCCTCTTGCTGACTGACTGGTCATAAAATAGTTTTATTTTGGGGCCCCACTTTTTGTTTTGCCCAGGGCCCCACTTTGTCTAGAACCGGCCCTGGATATTGTCCAAACAGACAGATGTACCAGACTTATGCATTGATGCACCAATATAGCTACTTACATTTGTCACTGACCCCCACTAACGAAAAATATACTTCCATAGTGTTATATCGAACATCCAGGTAACCTTGTATTATTTTACAGAAGAGGGCCATGGTATCCCACCATATTTTGGATAAGTGTATGCCAAAGGACATCCTTTTGCTATTATTGTCTATTTTTATATGGAGATATATCATGGGAGGTTTTGCAGAATGTGCATCACAGACATTGTATAATTACTATTTAATAATATCAAGTCATTGTGTATAGACTTAAAACATTAGTTCAGTGAGGCTCATATATGCAAAAGTTCCATGTAACATTTTCTATAACCATGAAGAATTATTGGAAGAGAGATAAAGGAGCTAGGGGGCATGATTTAAACCTTAAAACAAACAATTGGTGACAAAAGCGCTGTTATAGGGTGCTGGTATCATGGTTGTGTCCACAGGCTTTGTTGCACCATTCAAATAAACTAGAGCCTGCTTCTTTTATTCACTTTCTCTTTTTCTCTAGATCTTTAAGCCACCAGCACCAGGCACCTGGAAATCATTCTGAGGTGCAAAATCCACTTTCCCCAAGTGAATGGATTAATTAAATAAAATCCTCAGACCATGAATCTTCTAAACATAGTGGGATCCTCTGACCGTGAAGCCCAGCTAGAAAAACACTGACTAATAAAATAAAATGTGTGAAAATAGAATTAGTGAAATTAGTTTAGGCTAATAAATCGTGAGCCGCTCTTCTTTTTCTTCCTACCAGCCCTGGGCTAAAGTGCTAGCTTGCCTGATCTATTGTTTCCTATCCAAGCAGGGGGTTTATTGTGTGATAAATAATTCCTTTAAAAAAGTGAGTATTTGCATAATCAGTTCTTTGAAGTGTCCAGCATTCTGAGGATTGGTCCCTAGATTTGCAATGGGCCTTGAGTAACAAAAAGACTCCAATCTTTCACTGCACTGACAGTGTGTGGCAGCTTGTCATAAACAGCTTCACCCTTCGTCTTTTTTCCGATCCCCCTAATGACTAAACTTTAGGAATGTCAGAAAATAGAGGTTGTGTTTTTTCTTCAAGTCAGGCATGATGGATCTGATTGTGCTCCTTCCCAACATCCTTCAGGAGCCTATTCTGTACACTACCCTGCATGTATTGCCCCACTTTAAACAGCAACTTCCACCATAATATCCACCCACAGGCTAAGAATAATCCATTGACCTGATCTCCTACAGGGAAAATAAACAGCAGCAAACTGTAGCTTTTTATCATTACACAGAACAGGAGAATAGAATTGTAGTTAACTTGATTGTAAAACGATCATGAATACATTGGTCATTTTCATAAAATGTCTGCTTTATAGAATATTTATGGTAAGAAGGAAACAAGAAATAAAGGGAAGACTGTGGATGGTGGGTTGGATTCTGCCCAGTGCAAGGGGTATCCCTGGTACAAAAACCTTCCAAACTATTTAGGGCACATACGTAATCACAATTTAGACTAGGGGTCCTCAAAGTCTGTTAGAGTTTCCCAAGGACCACGCAACCAGTCACAAAATTGTGAACTTTCCCTATAAGAGATTCAGAACTTTCCCTATAAGAGGTTTGTCTCACATTGAACTGTTCAAACTATGTTCCATGACCAGTGTCTTGATGTGTCTAATATCCTCTAGTTCTTTAACCCATCCAAAATCCTTTATTCATTTTTTCAGCCAGGAGAATGGAGGAATAAGAGACGGTTGGCTTGGGAGGTACTGTCCCATATATCTGAATCAAAATATCAAAGATCACTTGCAGAAAAGCTGGAGCTTTGGGCACATCCACCAAATGTGGACATAATACCCCCTCAGAAACTAGATGCTTAAAGTGGTTCCTCATGGTTTTCTAGATTTCCGCTTGCTGTTCTGCTATACCAAGCTATTCCAGTGGATAGAAATCTGTCCATGGTCTTGTGATGGACATGCAGGCGCATTGAAAGTTTTCAGGACCCTGCGTGCCAATCACAAGACCATGAATAGATTACTATCCACTGGAAGTAAACATAGAAGCTTTCTATAGCAGGACAGCAAGCAGAGATCTATAAAACCACATGGAATTGATACAGAAAGTACACCAGAAAATTGTATACAATTATTCAATACACTATTGAATACAATATACAATACACGATAATTATTATTATACACTGCTGAAGTCGAAACTACAGGGCATGTGGGTAGAACCTAGGTTAATCAATTGGTTGATGGACTACCTGCGTTGCAGACCACAGAGGGTTAGATTAGGGTATTCATGGTCTGATGAGGTGGTGTGCAGCACTGGAGCTCCACAGGGCACTTTGTTATCCCCTTTTTATTTATTTTATATACCTCAGATTTTACAAAGAATGACTCTGGGTGTTTTGTCCAAAAGTACTCAGATGACTCTTTGCTGGTCAGATGCATCACGGATGGGTAAGATTCTGAGTACAGAGAGACAGTGACAGCGTTTACAGAATGGTGTAGTAATAACGGGGTCATGCTCAATGTCAACAAAACCAAAGAAATGATAATGAATTTCTCCCATAACCAGGGGGAATTAAGTGAACCTTTGTGTATAGGTAGTGTGGAAGTACAGCGGGATAGAAGTTACAAATATCCGGGCATCATTATATACAAATAAGCTCAACTTGCATTAACAGACTGACAAGGTTCGGAGCTGAGCTAATAGTAATCTGTTCTTTTTACATAGTCCATTCAATGTGTCACAAATAATATTTAACCAAAAAAAACCTCAATAACACTGAATACGTACAGTAACCAATACTTCATATGGTACACATAATTAATCTTTATTAATGACATAAGTCCAGGAAAAAAAAGTATTTAAAAACACCCCATTAAAAGAGATACACATAAAAACAACAGACAGTGTGATAATATCTGTACTGGGAGTATATAAATGTATAACAAGGTCCTGGTAACACATCATAAATATCACATCAGCAATTACACATTTTAGGGGAATACAGAAGGTTAAATACACATAGTCTAATCCAATACTCTAAATCCCCCCAAATTAGTTTGAGCCAGCTATGACACAAGCATAATACCAACCAGAGGCCATAGTCCACAAGTCCAGTACCACACTGTCCGAACACCCCGACGTACGTTTCGCACCCTGCTTAGTCAGGGTTTCGATTGTACAGTAATGGTGAATGCCTTTACATTTGCTATAACAACTTGGGGCAATTGTATCTCTACTAGGGACCGTTTACAGTTGGATAAAATTACTCACAGAGAATATTGAAGAAACTGGATAAAATTGCAGGCAACATCGATCACCCACTGTTTGGTCTATTCCAGGACCATTTAAGTGACTTTATCTCCTACTTTATATCTATGAGGTGTAGGTGTAGAATCATTTATACCAGCTGTACTAGAAATGTCTAATGGTGCTAGGAAGGACAGACCACATCATATCTTCAGTAGTTGAGAGGTTCTTGAATGTGTGAGTATGTACTTTGTATTTTATATAAATATGTCTTATTCTAGGGATGTGACCTATTTTATATATACGTTTTAAGTTTTATGTTGGTTTTATGGTCTGTCTATTGCAGATGTGACACTTTAAGTTCCCTCTGGGGATAACAAAGTTATTATTATTGTTTTAACTTTTCCTTACACAAACAATATCAATTATTTGCTGATCGTGGACAACCCCTTTAGGAATAGATGAACACGAGAAAGTCTGGCACTAGTGAATGTGGCTAAAGTCTCATTTTTGAGTTTTGACATACTATTAAAACAAGGACAGTATAGGCTATTTTTACACTATTACATATGAGTTATACACTTATTTGATATTCACAAATGTTCACAATATAATACAAAATATTATAAAAAATGTTAAAAAACATAAGTGCATTTATCTTATCGCACAACCTAACATGGCATGTCCAAAACACAGGCGTTCCCCTACTTAAGAACACCCGACTTACTGAAGACCCCTAGTTACAGCGGACCTATGGATGTTGATAATTAAGCTTTATTTGTAATCCTGGCTTACAACAATCCAACATTGTCACAGAGACCAAAAAAAATTTGGCTGCGGTTACAATTATAAAATATACAGTTCTGACTTAAAAACCTACAGAACCTATCTTGTACATAACCCGGGGACTGCCTGTATGTTGATAAATGTCCATCTCATGGATTTACCCTTTGCAAATCAATCTTATGTCAGTTTATTGGTTGAAATAGTTTGGAAACATCAGAATTTATAGATTGTTGTGATATTTGTATTTTCAATTATCTATGATGGCATGTAGTGTATCATTGTTCCATTCTATAAACACTAGTGTTAAATGTTTCCGTCAGGTCAATCAGGTTTGGTTGTTATAGTTATAAATATAATATGGTAAGAATCTCATACCAAACAGGAAGGTTGAAGATTTGAAAAACTCCTAGCACGATCCAGCAATCAGTCGGTAATTGAGATAAAACAATGTATATTTATTGAAGTATAAATCCATCCATAGCAGCTGCAACAAGTATCCCAGAGGTTAGCAGTACCAGAACCGTCTACGGGTTTCAATGCCATGTCTCTTAATCATGACCTCTGCGGGCTGCGGGACGTCCGTGGTACGCGATTCCTTCATGGGAGTGTGATGACATTGAAGGCTGGTGAGCTGAATGACATTTTCTTTCTCTCTTTACAATTGTTTCAAACAGAAACGTTGCAACTCAAGGCGGTATTGCTGTGTAACCTCGTGGGCCTCTGTTACTCCAGCATGATGTACTTTGCTCGGCATCTGCCGGCTCTCTGTTGCATCCCGCCAGAGTTTCACGCATGTGTACCTTGAATCAGAGGCGCACCACAGATCGCAGAAGAGCGATGTGTACTTTCAAACCAGTTCTAATTTTCCATATGAGAGATGTAGCAATATTTCCTTTTGGAATATATAGGATCGGCCAATCCACGTTGACAGTAATACAAAAGGCAATCCTTCCCTATTTAAATAGCAAAGATAGAAGGGAGATAATTGAAAAATACCAACTGCTACATCTCTCATATGGAAAATTAAACGCGACTACCGACTACCCCTGTCTGGACCACAGTGACCATTGGCTACAGGTCAGATATATGTATGCATGTGCCCACATCCTCCCTTTTTTGTAAAACCCTTTAGAAATAGCGCATGTGCAATAGTTTATATCCTTTGCTAGGCGAGACAGGGGTAGTTGGCAAAAATACTTTGTCAGTCCATATTAGAGAAGGTCCTACCAGTTCTGTTTGCCCAACACATACGCACAGGTCAGATATATGTATGCATGTGCCCACATCCTCCCTTTTTTGTAAAATCCTTTAGAAATAGCGCATGTGCAATAGTTTATATCCTTTGCTAGGCGAGACATGGGTAGTTGGCAAAAATACTTTGTCAGTCCATATCAGAGAAGGTCTTACCAGTTCTGTTTGCCCAACACATATGCATAGGTCTCATTGTTAAATCTGGTTGTGAGAAGCTGATAAAGTAAAGAAGTAAAGTGAGTCAGATCCAGGGTTGGTAGTAAGATGGACTCAAACTCAGTACGCATCTATGTGCCCATACGTCTAGCAGGCATCTGTTAGCTGGGGACAAACCTACATAACCATGGTGATTTCCATTTGTTTAATTAATTTCTTGACTGCTATTTTTATATTTGTAAAAAATATTTACATATGCTTCAACAACACAGACACAATCCATATGTGTATGACAATCCGTTTCACCCTCCCACCCATTGATACATAGCATCAAATAATGATCCTACCAATTACATACTGTCCATCCAGGTGGGTAATATTCAAAGACCATGTCTACTCCTTAGGGGTTAAGTCTGGGATGGGGAGAAACAGAAAGAAGGGATCATTGTCAGATCATATAATTTCTTCAAGAGTGCCCACTTTAAGTAGCATATGGCTAAGGAGTTCTATTCTGGAATACATAATAGATAATAAAGAGTAATATGTTTTGTCCCTTCCATCTGGATTTAGAACATGTCATATGTTTCCTTTACTATGTTAAAGGTACAAATGAGCAAATTTGTAGACATTTGCTACATAAATTGTTATCCTCCTATCCACAAGACACTGCTGTGTTATTTCCATGACTCTCATCTGCTACTCCATCAGTTAGTGATGATGGATCCCCCATTCTTGTTATGGGAGGGGGTCCCCGCAGGCAGAGCCCACAAATAAGATTACTATCCCCTAACCTGTGAATGACAATAAAACTTGACACAAATCTATACCTCATCATTTTTCTCTCCAACTTCATTTTTACTGTATCCTGACTATTAGACTTTTAACTGCATTTATTACCCATCACACAGTGTTTTGAGTTTTCATACTATATCAATAAGGAATACGCATGAAATAATTCTTTATCATCCTAACAAGGAAACTCCAATATTTTGATTTAGTGAGGAACAAATAGTGCTGGTCTGTAAGAAATTCCACTTAATAGGTTAGATGCAATGACAGCTATGCTTAAAACACAAGTAGGGGCTTAATCTACTTATCAGAACTTTGTAGTTTTTTTTCTTATTAACAAAGCCATGGTTTTTATTCAACATGAAGTACTAGTTTATTAAGGTTGTTCATACACCTTACAGATTTACCACAGTTTTTTTCCTCTTCAGGTTCACAGTCAATAAGTAGTGTGACAAGTGCCCTCTTAAAGTGGTATCGCCACCTGCTTTCTGAAAAGGAAAGAAAGAACCAAAAAAGAAGATGTGTTATAGAGCTTTTTCTGCTGATTAAGAACAAGGGGGTTGGCCCTTCTCAGAGAGCGTGCTCTATACAAAAGTTTTTTTTATTCTGGAGATCAATGTTTTGTCTTGGTTATAGCTTTCCACATAGCTTACAGGCTTTTGTATTGGTCAATAGTAAGCATTAGTTTCTACAGAGTTGTGAAGAGCAGTTCTACAAACGTCCGCCATAATTGGGGTAGTTATTCTCCACCACAAGTGTATTTCACAATGTAGATCAACAGCTTAGAGCATGTAAACATTCCTGCAGTGTACCATCACCATATACAGGCGGTTTAGCACACAAATGTCCAATATTCAATAATAGTTAACCTTACTAGTTGTCATGGGTGTAACTTTTAGGTTAGCTGGCAAAATAGCTATGTAATAGCTACATAAACGTTTTGAAATGTTTATGGATGATGCTATTAAATGCTGCATATCTGATCACAGGGAATTTTCAATATTTCTGTACTCTTTTTTTTAAATCAGGTAACTTTTATTTAAGCATATAAACTTCACAGTATTAACATACATAAATCATAAACACTTCTGTGCATTATACAATACAAACATCCCCCCCCCTAACTCCCCCCCCCCTCCCCCTTAGGTCTGGCTGTTTCACTATTCCCAAAGATTGCCTCTCGTTTCAGTGTCCACAGAGTCCTCATTCTCAATACCTATCTCCTTTTCCCTCATAATTCCAGCCATCCTTTGGGACAGACCCTCCGCCACCTACATACCAAATCATCAGCCCCTATACCTGGACACTCAAGCCATTTCTTCCACTGCCTCTCAAATTTCTTGAGTGCATTTCTCTTCAGGTATACCCCCAACTCCATCTTAATGGTATTATTGAGCGCTCCTTTAATTTCTGACATCCTCGGCGGGTCTGCATCTAACCAATGCCTCGCAATGGTCTTTCGTGCCTGGTACAGCAATTTTGCCACTGCCATTTGTTCTGCCCTAGTGACATCTATTCCACCCACATATCCTAACACACAGATTTGGGGATTCTGCTCAATCTGGACTCCGAACACCTCCTGTATTAATCGTTTAACCTTACTCCATAACCCTGTTAACCTTGGACAGGTCCAGAACATATGTAATATATCAGCCCCCTCAGCCCAGCATCTTGGGCAACATGTATCTTCCCTCAATCGCATCTTATGCAGTACCACCAGAGTCCTGTATGCCCTATGCAATAAAAATAGTTGGGAACGCCTTTGTGCTACGTTCAGGGACAATTTACTCGTAAACTCCAGAATCTCTTCCCATTCGTCATCTGGTAGTTCTCCTACCTCGAGGTCCCACTTCCTATGCGTTGTGTCCATTTGGTTCGACCAACAGTTTGCCTAGAATTGTGCCATACAGCAATGAGATAAGGCTCCTCATATTCTGTGCTTGCACTACTACATTCATGACTCCAATGATGTAAAACTGACCTGCTCAGATTCAAATTGCGTCTGTAAGCTGTGGCGCAGCTGTAGTCCTGGGTATCTGGAATTCCTCCACCAACTGATCAAATGATTTAAGATTAGATTCATCATATACCTGTTGTAAATATGGTACCCCCCTCTGTTTCCAACTTTGACTAATTTCCAACATATACACCTCCCCCAAATATGGATTGTTCCATAGTGGGGTGTACTTAGTCCAGAACCCCATTCCCATTATCTGTTTGTAAACCTTCCATATTTTCTGCATTAAAGTTAGTGTTGGATATCGATTTCCCCTATTTCCCAACTTCCCCGCTTCTAGGGCAGCCACTGGTTCCAGCGTGTCCCCAAAATGCCTTACTACCACTGGGCACCAAGACGCTTCCCCCAGTCTCTTCCATCCTCCGAAATGCTGACATTGAGCAGCTATATAATATGCCCATGCGTCTGGAACCGCCAATCCCCCTTTACACTTGGGCAGTAGTAGTTTTTCTAATTTTATCCTAGGCAGAAATTGCTTCCATAATAAGTCTCTAAACAGGCCATGAATCTTCCTAAACCAGAACTTCGGTATCCATACTGGAGCATTGTGTAAAATATATAAAAATTGTGGCATTAGTGTCATCTTAATTAAGTTTGCCCGCCCTAAAGCCGAGATAGGAAGCTTATTCCACACCTGGATCCTGGAACGTGCCTCTCTTAATATAGGCAATAAGTTCAATTCGACATTGTCAGAAATTGTCCTAGTGACTCGGATACCCAAATATCTAAATTCTTCCACAACAAGGATAACACCCTCTTGTAGCTGTGCCGGGTAATTTCTGGACAGAGGTAGCATTGCAGATTTTAGCCAATTAATCCTTATGCCAGAAAATCCCCCAAAGTGCTCCAACACCTCCATTACCACTGGCACCGTAGCCTGAGCCTCAAACAAAAATAGCAGGACATCGTCCGCATACAACGCAACCTTTTCTCCCCCCCCCCCTGTATGTGAACCCTCTTATATCTTGATGTTGTCATATTATGCAAGTCAGAGGCTCCATGGCTAGGGCAAATAGAAGAGGGGATAGGGGACACCCCTGCCTCATACCTCTCTGTAAATGGAATTGTTCTGACACCCCTCCATTTGCCCTCACATTCGCCACTGGTGACTTATATAATATACGGACCCACCGTATAAAATTAGGTCCAAATCCCAGCTTCTCTAGTACAGCCCACAGGTACGTCCATTCTATACTATCAAAAGCCTTGGCGGCGTCTAGAGACACCACCACAGCTTCATCCCTATTCACCTCTGCAGCCTGTAGATTTAGGAATAGTCGTTGCAGAATCAGTGCCGTCGATTTGGAGGGCATAAAACCGGGCTGGTCCCGGTGTACTACCGTCCCTACCACCGCCCCCAACAGATTTGCTAATACTTTAGCTAGTAGCTTAATATCTGCTGTTATGAGAGATATTGGCCTGTAGGATTCTGGTAACTTGGCATCCTTCTCCTCTTTCAGGAGCACTACTATCAGTGCCTCATAACAAGAAGCCGGTAGACTACCTTGTTCCAAACTTTCCTTCAAAGTTTCTAGCCATTGTGGTAGTAATATTTCCCCAAATGCTTTAAACACTTCTATTGGGAGACCGGCCATCCCTGGCGCCTTCTCGTTAGCCATGCCTGTCATTGCTTGTTCCAGTTCCTCCAAAGATATTGGGGCCTCCAGCACTTCCCTGGCTTCTCCACTCAATCTAGGCATATTTACCCCTTCTAAATAAGAGTTTAGTTGGGACCTCGAATAGTTGGCTTTAGAGGAGTATAGTTGCCTATAATAAGTGCTCAATACCTCCAATATGCCCCCAATATCCGTGACCTCCCTCCCTTCAACATCCCTCAACCCATTTGTTCGCCTGGCATTCGCCATCCTCGCTAGGAGTTTCCCAGTTTGTTCTCCCTCGGCATAAAACTGTTCTTTCAGGAACATAAGCTTGTTTTCTGCCTGCTCCAACATGTGCTCCGTTAATTGTTTCTGTTCCGCCGTCCATCTCACCTCAGTGTCCCTTGTATTAGTCTGAATATGCTGCTGTTCTGCTTCCCTCACCTCACTCTGTAATTCCCATCCAATTTGTCGGGATCTGGTTTTCACCTTCTTAATTTCCCTAGCGAGAGCCCCTTGCAGGAACATTTTCATGGCGTCCCATAATACCACTCTAGACACGGATCCCTCGGTAAATTCTAAATACTCCTTTAAACGTTCCTTAATCATCATCCCATCTATCAGCCGTAGCCAGAAGGCATTCATGCGCCATCCACCCTTTACACGTGTCCTTCCCCTCCCACAATTTACAGTTATCAATAAAGGAGAATGATCTGATAGTGCTTGCGGCAAATAAATGATATCTACCACAGCTGGTATTACCCTTTCTGTACCCAATATCATGTCTATTTGGGACAGAGAGCCATATGTAGAGGAGACACAAGAATACTGACGCACCCCTTCGTTGCGTTCCCGCCACAGATCATGAAGCCCTAGCTCTATACACCACTTCCCCAAAGAAGTTAAATTATTCAATCCTCCACCTCCTCCACTATTAAACCTGTCTTTCTCTTCACATAATACCTTATTGAAGTCCCCCATTATTAACCAGGGCACATCTGGAAATTGTTCCAGATTCTTCAGTAGTTCACGCATTGGTACACAGGAATATGGTGGTGGTATATATAGTACCACCAAAACACACTCCCAACTGTATATTCGGCAGTGTACCACCACATATCTCCCCTCTGGATCCGAGATAGAGGAGTAACACAGAAACAGAACTGATTTGGCAATTAACAGACTTATACCCCTAGAATATGTAGTATGGAAGGCATGAAAACTATACCCCACCCATGCCCTTTGGGTTAAAGAAACAGTCTCCTTAGTCAAGTGCGTTTCCTGTAACCCAATCAGTTGCACCACTATTCTTATATACTCAAAAATGGCGCGTCTTTTCTTTGTATTACCCATGCCCCGAATGTTCCAGGACATCCCTTTAACCCCTTAAAGGAAACCTACCACTTGAAGTGCCAGGTTTCAGAAGAAAACACCGAGCACCAGCTCAGGCTGAGCTGGTGCCGGAGTTTATTTTTGTTAGTGTTTTAAACCGCGGTATCGGGGTTTAAAACACTTTTTAAACTGTATAGCCGGCGCAGGGAGGCGTACCTCCCTGCGCCGCCTATACAGTTTAAAAAGTGTTTTAAACCGCGATACCGGTTGTTCTTTCTGCCACTTTGTGGATATCATGGCGCATCAACAGAATATCTTCTTTCAGGCTATCCACACGGCCTGTTAACTTGAGCAATGTAGATGCATTATGCTGCACTGCTTTAAGAATGTCGGCCAAAGTGGGTTCAGCCTCAGGATCAGATTCTTGGGATTCTAGGTTCCCTTCCATAGCTTTTACATTTTCTGTCATTACATCCTCCTCCTCTGACATGGAATCCTGTAAAGCTGCATATCTAGAGCCCCAAGCCTTACTTGGAGTTCCTGGCTGGGACTTGTTGTTACTGCCCCTGGGTCTTTCTGCTCCTGTGTCTGCCCGAGCAAAGCCACTCAATCTGGCAGCAGTCTCTGCCCGCAGAGGCCGCGCCACGCTGTGTCCTGCTGTGTCCTGCTGTGTGCCCGGCGCCATCTTGGGAGCTGCGCTCCCCTTGCTTCTCCCCCGGCTTGCTGCGCTTATTACCGGGCATCCTATACAGCGGGGGACTCCCTCACCGTGTCAACGCGGCCACTCGAGTTTTCCCCGCGGTCTTATCGCCAATCAGGTGAGGGTGCAGGATTCTAACAGGAGTCGGGTAGCGGAGCCCTGATGCCGTGCGTCTTACTCCATTGCCCGCTCAATATATTTCTGTACTCTAATATCACTATATTTTCCTATACTATTTATTGTGAGCTTACATTTTTTTGGATGCTTTCACATCACTATGTATATAATGCCTCTGCCGTTATATTACAGTCTGCTTCATTTCAGTAAACTGACATTAATGTTAGCAACAGATATCAGAAGATATCAAAATGTTTATCCTGAAACACGCCTTTTAATATATATCTCATAGAGGCCCATGTGGAAGAAAATGTAATTTTTGCTACCTATGAGCTTGCATAGATTTATGTCAGGGAATATATTTCTCAAACTCTTCCCACTAAGCTGCTTGTTTGTGTGTCTTTTTTGTGTTAAAGTCACATAAGCAGTAGAACATAGCAAACATTCACAAGATTTTCTTGTAATACAGTATTACTAAATTCATCAAAAACAGAGTTCTGCAATTTCTTTAAGAAATGGTGCATGTTCATTGTGCATTGCATGTCCCAGACAGAAAGGGTCCAGGTGATGTAACCATTCACACTGATGGAATGGAACTTGACTGAGAGTTTGAGGGGCACATTAGGTCCGAGTGTAGTAAAAATGGAGATCTTGATGCCGTCTTGGGTCGCATCCCAGCGGTTGGGACTACGGGATAGTCCCAAAGGGTCTTCCTATACTTCCTATATGTTGCCGGATCTTACTGTCAGGATCTGAGGTAGTGGATCCTCTGTACCACTCTGAGCGATGGCGTAAGTCACCACCTGGCAGCGGAGTCTAAATGGCACCTGGTCTTGAGGCAGAATTGTGGTCAGGCACAGGCCAGAGGTTGAGACAGGGAGCACGGGATCAACGTCAGGAACAAAGCAGGAGGTCAAGGCAGGCAGCACTGAATCAAAGCCAGAAACAGAACCGGGGTCACTGGGAAAACAGCAGACAGGCACAAGGCAACGTAACAAGCTTTCTCTGAGGCATGAAGCACAAAGATCTGGTGGGGAATGCAAGAAGTAGCCGGCATTTATAAAATTCCTGGAAATGGCCAGCACCAATTAGCGGTGTGTTAGCCCTTTAAATCTTTGAGCGCCGGTGCGGCCAGATCCGGAGCAGGAGTGTGGAGAGGTAAGAAAGTACCGGGGGAGCTGGTGCCCGCGGAGGACCCGGGGACCAAAGCGTGGAAACGACCCGTGACCCGAGAGGTGGATCGTGGGGACACCCGTGACAATCAAATAGTTAAAAAGGAGGAGGTATAACTGGGAAAAGTGAGACATTAAAATTGGGGGCAGGTATATCCTATTGGGCTGTAGACACATTGCTGTTGTTTACTGGATTATGTATTTGTGGCTTTGTCAATGATTTTTGGCAAAATATTTGGTACCCTCCAGATATAAAAAGATTTATTCTATATGTATTAGTACAATATCATGCACTTTTGCTTGTTACCTTTGGATCTCGCCTTCTGTTTGGGTCCTTCCTTTTTAATTATAGCATGCATATTTCTACAATTTTCAATATCTTCCAGACTTCTACTGAAAATTGTGATTCCAGATATATTATTGCTTGTATTGTTGTGTATATTAGACTTTCTGTTCTTAATATTTAATTATGCAGCCAGATTTTGGCATATGTAAAGCAATCATTAGAAACATAGCAAACATGATAAATGATCGGATAAGTGTGTTTGTCATTGCCCACGGCTTTATAAATAGAGGCATTGGACAGAACCACTTACTCAACCTGTATCTATGTTAAACCTAAACAGAAAGTGAGAAAAAGATAGCATTCACTTTCCTCTAACAGTTCTCTAAACACCTGTCACTGTAGACTTCCTGGTCCCAAAGCACAAGTCATCCAAGTGTAAAGTCTGTGATTATCTACAAGTGGGTCTTATCCTGTGGCCCAGATGAAAGCCATGGAGTAGGATGTGATCTGACCCTTTTGGTATTCATTACATTTTGTTAACATAGCACATGTGAAAATGTTAGCAATTACTAAGAGATGTCCAGTCATTTCACTCACATTCCTCAATCATCCAGCCATTGAAACCATGAAAGAAGAAGTCTCCTACCTGTTGACAGTAAACACAAACTGTAGAGGTTCCATGATGGATGACAACTGAGCCAGCACAGACTCTCTTACCCCAGGAAACGACGACAAACACTTCAGTGGGCACTCTCCTTAAGTTTATTCTTCACTGGCCTCAATGAGAAATAGAAAGCAGCCATATAGAATTTCTTTTCTTTAAAAACAACCATCCATTAAATATATATGTGTACACTCTGCACAGTCCAGCAGGTCTAGTACCTATGGCCACCCATTTCCCTATTTATAATGTGTTGAGAAGACACTATCATTTATTGTTAGATTCACATATTCTTAGTTATTGAATGCGTTTTTACTTTTCCATTTCCATTATAAATGATATAATATTGCATTATCTGTCTGTAAGTAGGACTGAAATAAACTTGTTGGGAACCCATCAAACTTCTGAAAACACAAAACCCCTGTTAAGCCATATATTGGCGCCGGTATTGACAGTCAACCTATTAGGGCCTAATGAGACAACAGCCCGTACTTATCAAACTGGCTGCTCCAGTTTTCAACTGCTTGCACATATATTTATGAAGCGTTTGCACCAGTATTGTGTCACAGCTGCACTGTGTTCTCCGTGACACAAAACTATGCACCTAAAGGGGCGTCCTGGTGTGGATTCACATTGGCCACCACCTTTATGTCGATAGTCCTAACGTAATTGTGGTACACGCTTGTTAAACTGAGTGGTACATAATGTTAATCACAGTAGATGGTGCATTCTGATCAGTGGGAGCTTGACTAAATCACTGGGCTCAGTGACCTCATTATTAAAACAAGAATTTTACATTTCACTTCAAAGCTGACTTTCTGGATGATGCTATAAGGTAGGTGTAGTAGCAGGGCACAGGCAAAGACAGTGAGCCCAACTACTGAGCCCAGCCTACTGTCACCTGCCTGCTTATTGGGCCTACTACAGAGATAGCTTCTACTGGTTATGAAGGGTTTATACCGGTGCAGGTGACACATATCATCTATGACATGGGAAACACAAGACGGGAACACAAGAAGATGGGGAACACATGAAGATGGCAGGGAGGACTGCTGTATGGGATTAAAAGTGGCTGGCCTTATGGTTTGAAATAGGACGTGTTAGTCCTTGTTTAAGTAGATTCTTTTGTTTTTAGGCAGTAACTGAAACCTGCCTTAAATGGCAGCATATCAGCGCTGACAGGGAGATATGACCAGGGATGTGGGAATGAAGGAAGGCAGGGGTTAATTCAGGAGAGGTTGCCAAGGGGAATAGTTGCCTTGATCCAATGAAGGCAGGAGATCAAGCTTCATGTTCACTTGCTGTAACCTACCATTTTTTTCTCATAGGTAATTTGGATGCCCTGGTGGCCTCCAGGTCTGTTGGCACATTTTAAAGGCACTGGCATTGTCAGGGAGCAACATAGGTATGTGTTGATGGGTTTGTTCAAGGAGTCTTCAAAAAGGTCACGTGCATGGATTGCCTCAGGTTGGAGCATACTCCGTGGAATCTGCACATAGGGAGACCATCTCCTACAAACAGTTTAGCGGGGGTAGGCTCTCCAGCAAACTCTTTCGCCAAAGCAGAATCCACAACATCTATACTACTCAGTGTGCTATACAGGATGGTACCCAAGGTGAGCCACCATCTATGAGCAGCTGGTGTCTGCAGCTACAAATAATGTTGGTTTGTGCATCACCAGAAGAGCAATTCTGGCAGAGCAAGGAAGTTTGGTTGAACTTGCACTGGGGCCACCAGACATCAACCCATGACTGTTGCCACAGCACTAACGGTGGGTAGTCTGTGGTCTGGCAGCAGCTGCTGCACCATGGGGGGATGGAGGATTAAAGTTTTTAGGATTTATGATTCTTATAATGATTTTATGTTTTTTACAATTTTTTATGGGATTTGAATGCTAACCTGTACCATACTTGAGATTTACATATGCTTCATACTTGAATGACAATGAATCTTGAAACCTCAATCTTAAATTGCATACTGAAACAGGTTAAGATAACCACATTTAGAAAATGTACAGCAGCCAACACTATTTTTTATGCCTACAGTTCGTATCCCAAGCCTACCACATGATCTTTCCTGATTGGGGAACTAATAAGGGTAAAATGTAATTGCTATACACAAGAAGATTTTGAATAGTCATATGGGAGATTTATCTTTTCTCTTTCTAGTTTTCTAGTTGTCGAGTTTTCTGTCTTGTTTCTTAGTCTAATTTGTCTCAGATCGATTCTCCCTGTTTTAAATTTCTCCTGTGGCAGTTAACCTCACATTGCTCCCTGGTGTGGAGGATGCGTTTTTTTTTTTTTAAGTAGAAAATTATTGCACAAAAAAGGCTCAAAGTCAACTGATCGAAACTTCTCCCCCTTTCTTTATATTATGCTTTTGGTTATATTTAAAAATAAAAATGTATTTCCAAAAAAAAAAAAAATTGCAATCAGCAGTTTAGGCCATTTGTTAAAATTTGCACAACATTTAATGTGTCTAAATAAATCATTTTAGATCAAAAATGTTAAAGCATTTTTACATTGCTGTCTAAAATGAACTTTTAAAATATTATTTAACCTGAATTTTTTTTTTACGGTGGTGAAGTTAGACAGGTCAGTGTTGTGACTTTTTTGGGACTTTTTAAAAACGCCCAATTGGTGAATATATCTAACTTTAGTCTAAACAGCTGGATTTGTTAGATAAATGCAACAATTCTATAGAAAAACAGTGTAAATGTGGAAAAGTAGCAAAAAATGCACCAAAAAAGTCTCTTTTTTGTTCCAACATTTAGAGGAAAGTGATAAATCTCCCCCATAGGGTATTTCCCCGTAGCCTGAGATATTTTTGCTCTCCAGAAATGCATGCGGGCCTCTTTTGAAGATGTACAAAGAGTCTGCAAGATCAACCTCCCATGACAGAATGTCCCACAGTCTCACTGCTCTTACAGTACAGGCAGTCTCCTACTTAAGAACACCTGACTTACAGACGATCCCTAGTTACAAACGGGCCTCTGGTAATTGATAATTTACTGTACTTTAGCCTTAGGCTACAATAAATAGCTATAACAGTTATTAAAGATGCCGTTAGAATTATTGTTAACCCCTTAATGCCGCAGCCCTTTTTAGTTTTTGCGTTTTCATTTTTCACTTCCCACCTTCAAAAACCTATAACTTTTTATTTTTCCATGTACAGAGCTGTGTGATGGCTTATTTTATGCGTAACACATTGCACTTCAAAATGGTGGTTTTAATATTCCATGGCGTGTACTGGGAAGCGGGAAAAAAATTCCAAATGCAATGAAATTAGTAAAAAAAAACGCATTTGTGCCTTTTTCTTGTGGGCTCGGATTTTATGAATTTCATTGTAAGCCCCAAATGACATGTCTACTTTATTCTTTGAGTTGGTACGATTACGGCGATACCAAATTTGTATAGGTTTTATAATGTTTTCATACATTTAAAAAAATTAAAACCTCCTGTACAAAATTTTTTTGGGGATTTTGCCATCTTCTGGCGCTAATAACTTTTTTATACTTTGGTGTGGGTGGTGTCATTTTTTGAGGATTTGGATGACGTTTACAATGTTATCATTTTTAGGACTGTGCGACACTTTTTTAGAATTTTTTTTTTAAATGGCAAAAAAGTGGCATATTCGACTTTCCCTTATGGGGTGAAATGCAGTGAAAAACCGTTACCATATTTTTATAGATTGGGCATTTTCGGATGCAGCGATACCTAATGTATTTATGATTTTTTACTGTTTACCGTATATACTCGTGTATAAGCCGAGTTTTTCAGCACAAAAAATGTGCTGAAAAACGTCCCCTCGGCTTATACACGAGTCTATTACCCCAAAAATATTACCCACTTAAAAAAATAAACTTAAATACTCACCCTCGGATGTCAGCGCGGCTCCCCGATGTCGGCACGGCTTACCGATGTCCCCGATGTCAGCGCGTCCTGTCTTCTTTCTTCTCCGCGGCTCCTCTTCTTTCTTCTATCATCGACGCGGCCATGTTTTCTTCATGGCCACGCATACTATGACGTCAGCAGCGGCCGCGTCATCGTATGCGCCTGCTAAAAGAAAACATGGGCGTCCGAAGAGTGAAGCGGAGCCGCGGAGAAGAAAGAAGACGGGACACGCTGACATCGGGGACATTGGTAAGTCGCGCCGACATCGGGAAGCCGCGATGACATCGGAGGGTGAGTATTTAAGTTTATTTTTTTAAGGGCCGTGGGGGCAGGCTGTATACTACTAGGGGCAGGCTGTATACTACTAGGGGCAGGCTGTATACTACTAGGGGCTGCTGTATACTACTAGAGGTAGGCTGTTTACTACTAGGGGCAGGCTGTATACTACTAGGGGCTTGCTGTATACTACATGGGGGCTGCTGTATACTACAGAGGGGCTGCTGTAGATTACTGGGGGCTACTGTAGACTACTGGGGGCCGCTGTATACTACAGGGGGGCTGCTGTATACTTCTAGGGGCTGCTGTATACTACTAGGGGCTGCTGTATGCTACTAGGGGCTTGCTGTATACTACATGGGGGCTGCTGTATACTACAGGGGGGCTGCTGTATACTAGGGGCTGCTGTATACTACTAGGGGCTTGCTGTATACTACTAGGGGCTTGCTGTATACTACATGGGGCTTCTGTATACTACTAGGGGCTTGCTGTATACTACATGGGGGCTGCTGTATTCTACTGGGGGCTGCTATATACTACTAGGGGCTGCTGTATTCTTCTGGGGGCTGGCAGGCTGTATACTACTGGGGGCTGGCAGGCTGTATACTACTGGGGGGGTTTGACCAATGCATTTCCCACCCTCGGATTATACTCAAGTCAGTAGTTTTTCCCAGTTTTTGGTGGTAAAATTAGGGGTCTCGGCTTATACTCGGGTCGGCTTATACTTGAGTATATACGGCTTATACTCGAGTATATTTATTTTTATAGCAGTTCTAGGAAAAGGGGGGTGATTTGAGTTTTTAGGTTTTTTTATTTTTATTTTTTTTTAAACTTTTTTTTTATTTTTACTATTTTTCAGACTCCCTAGGGTACTTTAACCTTAGGGTGTCGGTACGATCCTACCATATTCTGCCATACTACAGTATGGCCGTATATGGGGATTTTACTCCTCATACATTACAATGTGCTGATAGCACATTGTAATGCATGGGTTAACCCGAAGTAGCCTCGGGTCTTCGGAAGACCCGAGGCTACTATGACGACAGGCATCTTTTTGAAGTTGCTGGCACCGATCGCGGGTGTTACCAGTAAGCAATAAGCAAAGACTTACCGGCTATGGAGAGGGCTCAGCTTGTGAGCCCTCTCCATGCACCCGCACCCGGCATGTGACGTAACAATATGTCACATGTCAGTAAGGGGTTAATACTGGTTCTTATGACAATCCAACATTTTAAAAATCCAAATGTAACAAAGACCAAAAAAAAATTTGAGTTACAATTATAAAATATACAGTTCCACCTTACATACAAATTCAACTTAAGAACAAACCTACAGAACCAATCTTGTACATAACTGCCTGTAAAGAATCCCCATTTATGGCGATGGTAGAAATGCCACTCCTGTAGGGGTAGAGGATGCCCCCTTGACATGTCCTAGGAATAGAGAAGATCTTTGGAAAGCTGTCCATTCTGGTATTTGTACAATGTAATGAGGTCTTCCCTCAGCTGTCTTTTTTCTAAGCTGAACTACCCTAAGTTTTGTATTTTATCCATTCGCCTAAAAACCTTGGTTGTCCTCTGCAAACCAAATTAAAAATAGGATTAAAATGTGGGTTTATACTTAAAGGAAACCTACCATTTCAAATGGTAGGTTTAAGCTGTAAACACCGAGCACCAGCTCAGGGTGAGCTGGTGCCGGTGCTTAGCTTCGTTAGTGTTAAAACCGCGGTATCGCGGTTTTAACACTTTTTAAACTTTATAGCAGAAGCCGCTTCGGCGCTGCACGCGACCGTGCGCACGCAACGCCTGCGGCATTTCCTATGTAGGCGCGCGCACGATCGTGCGCACGCAGCGCCAAAGCAGTTTATGCTATAAAGTTTAAAAAGTGTTAAAACCGCGATACCGCGGTTTTAACACTAACGAAACTAAGCACCGGCACCAGTTCACCCTGAGCTGGTGCTCGGTGTTTACAGCTTAAACCTACCATTTGAAATGGTAGGTTTCCTTTAATTAATACAAAATAGAGCTCAAAATATAGGGTACACTAAGTAAAGTAATGAAATGCTTTCTTAAAAGAAAAATAAACAAAAAGTCAATTTAAAAAAAACTACCTTTTTTGGTTACAGCAACTTTTTTAAAAAAATGAAAAACATAGCACAGAAACATCTTTCTATACCTTTTGAAGATGAAAAATTGGGTTGAATTTTACAAAATGAATGCAATATAGTGTTTAGAAAATTACAATACAATAGGAAACAAAATTTCTCCCAGCTTTTTCATTTCCAATAAAGTTAGGTCAATTTTTGACATTCTGCTATGCGCTTCTTTAAATGACCATATCTTTGGAAAAGCTTTACATATCATAACAATTTTTACTTTGTTCTTTTAAAGACATTTGAGACTTTAACGGAATAATTTTATTAATTACATATTTTTTTCTTTATAAAGTTTGCCAATAAATGACTACAAACATGAATAAAGATTTTAGTACGTCACGAGTCATCTGCCAATGTTTAGAGAGGGCTTATGGGTTGAGCCCTTGTCAGGATTCGGGATCAGTGGATCCTCTGGACCAACGCGGGAGGACCAACGCGGGACCAACGCAGTAGCCGACTACTGGGACTGGAATCCAAGTGGCACCTGGTCTTCACCAGAGCCCGCCACAAAGCGGGTTGGTCTTGCTGCGGCGGGATACCACCGGGTCTTTCCACAGGTGTGACTAGCCCGCGATGGCAGCCGAGGTCAAGGTACCTTAGCAGGAGACATTCTCGTGGTCAGATTTAGGCACAGGTAAGGGCAGGTGGCAGAGATGCAAGGTCAAGTCCAATCCGGGGTCAGCAACGGGAGGTCAAGGCAAATGGGAACAGGAACACAGAACCACGGGACACAGGAACCCGGGAACATGGGAACACAGGAGCAGGAACACATGGGATTGCAGGAACACAGGAACATGGGAACTCAGGAGCAGGAACACACAGGAACGCAGGAATATCACAGGGGAGCTTTCTCTAAATAGCCTTCCTCGGCACGCTCCTTAAACGGTACGTCAATCCGAGTGTTGAGACCACTCAGAGTAGACTGCAGGTCATGAGCTGCCAGAGCGTCTTTGACCTGAGCAAAGAGTCCTTTTTTAAATGGGGTGCATCTTCAGAGGCAGTTCAAAGGCCTGGGTGCGGAACTGGTATTTTTATTAACTGCCTGAAAATTAGAACACTTAAAATACAAATACTTTATTAAGACCTATTAAAATCAGGCCACTCAACAGCCACAAAATTCAATCAGGCATTCAGTGTATACACAGGCATCGGGAATCCAAAATTCAAGCACTCCCGATCACACTTATCATTCCTGGATACTACTGAGCAAGAAAGTGTGCGGCACCAGTGCAGCCTATTTACTTAGTTTGAGATCACTGCACTGTTCCACGTAGCACATAACCTAGTCTAGTGCTGTTCACATTGGTGTTGACACACTTAAGGTGATCCTATAAATAACCTCCGCCTGACACGTTTCTACATCTCCCGTCCGGGAAATGTGTCATCAGAGGCATAAGATTAAACCTATAGGATAGGTCATTTCACATGCACCCGTCAACATTGTCCAGCACTGTTGCGGCCGTATGCGCGCGCGGCTGGACGCGCGAGATATAAGGATAACGCCACGCCTCCAGGGAGGAGCAAGAACGGCCTCAGTTGAGGGCCAATCACGGCGTTATATTGAGAGAGGGCTCGTCCTATGGTTGGCCAATCATGAGGCACCGAGGATAATGCCAGTCAAGTGACAAGATGCTCGTCGCTCTGACAAGGCAAGGATGGACAACAACCTCAAGGTCTAAATATTAAAGAGTCGCGCTCGCATCCGACCGTATCCCCAAGACATTAAGCACCGACACCTCAATTTACTTGTGGTACAGCTAAATGTCAATTTGTATAATGATACAGTCCCTGCAGTGGGTTGATGCCCAGACTTATAGGGTGCGGAACTGGACAGCATATTCTTTTACAGATAAGTCGCCTTGGCGCAGGTTCAATAATGCAGTCTCAGCAGAGGAAGCACGCGCAGGTTCTTCGAACATGGACCAGAACTCTGCCAGAAATGCTGTGAGAGTAGCCGTGACTGGGACATCTCTGTCCCAGAGAGGGGTAGCCCAGCCCAGGGCCCCTCCCGGAGAGGAGGCTGATGATAAATGCCACCTTAGATCGATCTGTGACAAATTGAGACAGCATGACTTCAATGTGCAGGGAGCATTGGGTTATAAAGCTCCTGCACAGCTTGGGATCTCCATCATATTTGCTGGACATAGACAGCCATAGACTAGGTTTAGCGGCAGGAAGGCAAGCCTGGGTAGCAGAAGTCATGGAAGCAGTCTCAGGAACCTGTTGCTGATGCTCAGTGGCTAGCAGCTTTTGCAGCCTGGAGGTGACTTGTCCCAGCTGTTCGCGTTGCGCGGCAATCTGCCGGGATTGCTGAGCCACGATGGTGGCAAGATCAGGCCGTCCAGGAAGCGGAACCTAGGTGGGATCCATGGCCGGATCTTACTGGCCTGGGATCCCAATCTAAGTGACACCTGATCTTCACCAGAGCCCGCCACAAAGCGCAATATTCTTGCTGTAGCAGGGTACCACCAGGTTGTTCCACAGGTGCGACTAGCCCGCAGTGGCAGCCGTGTTCGAGGTACATTAGCAGGAGACAGTCTCTTGGTCAAGTTCAGGCACTGGGTCAGGGCAGGTGGCAGAGATGCAAGTTGAAGTCCAATCCGGGATCAGCAACGGGAGGTCCAGGCAGATGGCAACGGGAACAAAGGAACATGGGACACAGGAACGCAGGAACACGGGAACATGGGAACACAGGAGCAGGAACACACAGGAATGCAGGAACACGGGAACATGGAAACTCAGGAGCAGGAACACATAGGAACGCAGGAATATCACAGGGAAGCTTTCTCTATGACGTAGGCACAAAGATCCCGCAGGGTGTGATGGAAGAGGCAGAGCCTTCGGGGAAAATGGCCAGCGCCAATCAACGGTACGCTGGCCCTTTAAATTTCCTGAAGCCAGTGCGTGATCTAGGAGACGGGGAAGCGCGCACACGGAAACCCCAAACGGGGACAGGTGAGTGGCGCTGGCCCTGTGCCCGCGGGCATCGAGGAGCACGGGTGAGCACCTGTGACAGCCCTCTCCATACCAGCAGGCTGTTTGCTGCATATTGCAGCAAACACCCACCGGTAACACACCCATCGGGTGTTTACATTGTGAGCACCACCCGTAAAGCTGACGGCGGCATAAAAAGATGGCAGTGCATGAGTTCTGCCATCTTGGTGACGATTGTTTTTTTGTACAGTAAGTTTTAATTTTTGTAAATGTATGAAAACATTATAAAACCTAAATACATTTGGTATCCCTGTGATCGTACCAACCCAAAGAACAAGGTAGACATGTCATTTGGGGTGCATAGTGAAAGCCGGAAAATCCAATCCCACAAGAAAATGGAGTGTATGCTTTTTCATCAATTAAACTGCAATTGAATTTTTTCCCTGCTTCCCTGCACACTGCATGGAATATTAAATACTGTCACTATGAAGTGCAATTTGTTACGTAGAAAACATCCCCTCACACAGCTCTGTACATGTTAAAATAAAAAAGATTTTTAGAGATGTGGAGTGAAAAATAAAAAACGCAAAAATGAAAAATGGCCTAGTCGTTAGACAGGCTGTAGGGGGGCACAATTCAAACGCCTATATCTCCTGAACCGTTGCATACAGAAACACAAACCGTACATAAAATTGAACACTGTACATCTAATTTTTTACTACAAGCTTAGGGGTGGATATCTCTGGTTCTTTGAACCATCCAAACAAAACATGCCATATTAAAGGGTAGATTCTCTTGTTTAACATGACATCAGAATTGTATTTGGCCACTGTCATGATGACTGTAAACATCCTTTCTGCACTGGGCATGCGCTGTGTATATAGCCGGATGGCAGTCATAAAGGTGTTAAACATCTAAATAAACACAGTAATAATAAAAAGATTGTCTGTAATGCAGCTAGACATTTTTTTGAATACCATGATGGCAAAACTAACAATATGGAGGAATTTGCCATAGAAGAAATAAATGTACCCCTGGGAGGAGGTGATAGATTTTGAATTTTGAGAGACTGGGAAGCATTCTAGATTTTTCATTTAGTAAGCAAGTTTCTTCATGGTCTTAACCAAAAGATTGAGGTGAGGAGATGATCGACGTGTAAACTGTACGATATACTGTTGTAATTTGACAATTGAAACATTTTATTTTCATGCACTTAAAGAGGACCTGCCACCCTCAAAAAGACCCCCACCAAAAATGCTCCCCATAATGCTCTCCCCAGCCCCTTTCTACATATGTTAAATTTATTTTAATTTATGTTGGGAAAGTTGTACCTAAAAGAACTGACCTCTTACCAAATAAGAAGTCGGATCCTCGTATGCCCTGCGCTCAGGGCCGGCGCTATGGGTAGGCAAAGTGGGCAAACCCTAACGAGGAGACCCTAACCTAAACCTGAAAGAGCAGAATCTCTTCTTTCAAATGAATCTTGAATTTTGTTTCTAGGTGGCATGGATCCAAAGATATTCATGTTTAAAGTGAGGATATCAGGTGACATTTTTATATATAAAAATCACTTAGAAACACAAATTTTGATTCTTATAAAAGAGGAGACTCTCTTCTTTCATAGGAAAAAAGAAGTGAGGTTCTATGAGTCACAGAGCCAAAGATGCAGCCCTCTGAAGTGTGTGTCCCCTTCAGATTCTTATCGCCAGGCTACAGGGAGAGTTTGCTGCACACAGGAGCTGCTGCACCTCACAGATAATGTAAATATTCACAAGGGATAATATCAACTACTATTCATGTTTTTAACCCTTAACTATGCAGAACTAGGTATAGTATAAAATAGGTTTTACGGTGCCTTTACTTCAAAGTTTAGGTATTTTTTATAAAATGCTTCATTGCATGAAGGTGCCCATGTCTTTAAACTCTATAATGCAATTTTGAAAATGGAGCAAGTTTCTGCTTTCAGAAATTATGTGGTTTGTTGGGTTTTTCCTTTAATTCTTTTTTCTGTAATTTCGATTTTATTTTTAAACTTCAAAATCTTAAAAATTTCTCTGGTGAATAACGCGACAAAATATCCAGAAATGCCAGGGGGTGAAAGGGTTAATACCCTTTGGTTGAATTCCCGGGTGAAGATGCTTATCCAATGTCTCCTCTTCTCCCAGCTCATCTGCTGGGTCGAGACTTTTGTGTAGGGACGCAGGTACCATGACATCATCAAATGCTGCCTGTTTCCTGCAGAGCATACAGAGTGGTACAGACAAAAGTAATTGGTTTTTTAGGTTGCCTGAATCATCTGCATTGAAAGACATTCTGCAGGGATTTACCGCCTGAGGCGAAAATGATCAACTTGCCTCATTACAGATGTGTCATTGAGTTAGAACTGCACAGGACGCTCTTAAACTCTCAACCCCTGCAAAACATATAGCCCCACTTTAAAAACTGGTCACACTGCTTAGTAAAAGAAACAAAATATCCACCCATGATGTCTCAAAAAACCCTAGAGAAAAAGGACAAATCAAAGTAACTTCATTCAAGTAAGTTGTCCTTCGGCAGAGATCATTCCTGTAGCCACAAAATCAAAGATTAAAAAAATGTATATCTGGGTAGTTGAAATCATCTATAATAAGTACCTCATTGTTATTTGTTAGTGCATCTATTTGCCTTCCTAGTGATATTTCTTACACATGTTTACTAACCTCAGATATATCTTCCTATACCGTGAAATTTAGATAAAAACAAACTCCTCCAGCTTTTATGATCCTTTATAGAGAGATATACTGTAATAAAAAGAATCACTATAAGTCTCCTTTTAAATGAACATTTCTGCGGTCCGTTTTTGTGGACCTAAATTTGTGGATAACTTAGAACTCTGTTGTTGTTTAATGGGTTTTTGTTGTGTGATTTTGTGCTATGCCACATTTTTTGGTTGAAAACCTAGATACACTGGCTCAGAACCATTTCTGTGGGAATAAGAGAGTGGATGCTAATGCTGACTCTGCAGCCAAGGAGCAAGGAGATGAAGGACATGGGCCACAATATGAGGGAAGACAGAGGACAGGAGTCCAGCATATGAGGGGTTGGAGGACAGAGGCCACAATGTGAGGTAGTATGGAAGACAGAAAGCCACAATATGAGGTGGATGGAGGTCAGAGGCAACAATATGAGAGTGATGGAAGGCAGGAGGTCGCAATATGAGGGAAGATGGAGAACCGGAGGCCCCAATGTTAGGAGGAGGATGGAGGGGAGGGGGAGCAGGAATGCAGAAAGCTTGGGCATTGGGCATAAGTTTGGAAAGATAAATAAAAGTGGGGAAACAGATGCATAGGGAGGATAAAACTAAAGAGGGGGCATTATATGTTGCTGAGTTGCATTATTGGCTTGCCAACAGGAAAGAATTACATTAAGTTCGATATTATACTATACATGGGGGTGGGGCAAGGGGCAAACAATGGGCATGGTTTATGAAAAAGAGGGAGGGACTTTTTGTTCCTCTTTTTTCTAGCCCCTAGTGGGCCCCTGTAACCTTGTGGAGTCTGAGCTGCTGGATCATATCCATCACCGCAGATTGGTCGCACAAGAAGACATGTTCTGCAGGTGAATGATTCTTCATATCCAAGACCTCCCCAGTGAAAGAAAGTGGCTTTGTCAGTTCGTCCACGTCATTTCTCACATCAACCTAGCAGTCCGCTTCCTCCTGCGACTCCCCGTCATGGTCATATGAGCGGGAAGAAATGGATCCTCTTGTGGTATCAGTCAGAATTTATTATTTCTGGGCCAAACCCTTTCACCTGTGAGCTATTTGAATATTATTTTTTTGTTGTCTTTCTTTGGCTCATAATTCTATATAATGATTTTTTTAAGTTTAGTTGGTGTAGTTGGGAAAATGGACAGGATTAGAGATGAGCGAACATACTCGTCCGAGCTTGATGCTCGTTCGAGCATTAGCGTACTCGAAACTGCTCGTTGCTCGGACGAATACTTCGCTCGCTCGAGAAAATGGCAGCTCCCGCCGTTTTGCTTTTTGGCGGCCAGAAACAGAGCCAATCACAAGCCAGGAGACTCTGCACTCCACCCAGCATGACGTGGTACCCTTACACGTCGATAGCAGTGGTTGGCTGGCCAGATCAGGTGACCCTGGGATAGACTAGCCGCTGCCCGCGCTGCTCGGATCATTCTGTGTCTGGATGCCGCTAGGGAGAGAGCTGCTGCTGGTCAGGGAAAGCGTTAGGGTGTTCTATTAGAATAGTGTTAGGCAGGAGTGATTCAACAAGAACCCAACAGCCCTTCTTAGGGCTACAATAACGTTATACTTTTTTTTTTTTGTTTGCTTGTGGCTGGGCTTGCTGGCACTAGTAGTGCAGCTAGTACCATATTGTGAGGAATTTGCAGGGGGACTTGCTACCGTTGTGTTTAGCTCTTAGTGACACACATATCCACCTCAAACACCAAAGTGGGAAAATTTATTAGGGGTTTGATTTCAATTAGGCACAGTCTGCCATTTACTTTTTATTTTACGTTTATTTTTTCATAAATCAGCGTCATCTCATCTGGCATAGCAGTGTGCTTTCATACTTGGCTAGAAAATAGCCATAGGAGAATCCAAACGGCTTACTTACGCCTACAATAGCGTTACATATATTTTATTTCTGGTTGATCTGCTGGTGGCTGTCCTTGCTGCAGTGCATCTACTAGCCAATTGTGAGGAATTTGTAGTGAGACTTGCAACCGCTGTGTTTAGCACTTAGTGACGCACATATCCATCGCAAAGACCGAAGTGGGAAAATTTATTAGGGGTTGGATTTCAATTAGGCACATTCTGGCAGTTTCTTTTTATTTTACGTTTATTTTTTCATAACTCAGCGTCATCTCATCTGGCATAGCAGTGTGCTTTTATACTTGGCTAGAAAATAGCCATAGGAGAATCCAAACGGCTTACTTACGCCTACAATAGCGTTATATATATTTTATTTCTGGTTGATCTGCTGGTGGCTGTCCTTGCTGCAGTGCATCTACTAGCCAATTGTGAGGAATTTGTAGTGAGACTTGCGACCGCTGTGTTTAGCACTTAGTGACGCACATATCCATCGCAAAGACCGAAGTGGGAAAATTTATTAGGGGTTGGATTTCAATTAGGCACAGTCTGGCAGTTTCTTTTTATTTTACGTTTATTTTTTCATAACTCAGCGTCATCTCATCAATGTGCTTTCATACTTGGCTAGAAAATAGCCAAAGGAGAATCCAAACGGCTTACTTACGCCTACAATAGCGTGATATATATTTTATTTCTGGTTGATCTGCTGGTGGCTGTCCTTGCTGCAGTGCATCTACTAGCCAATTGTGAGGAATTTGGAGTGAGACTTGCGACCGCGGTGTTTAGCGCTTAGTGACGCACATATCCATCGCAAAGACCGAAGTGGGAAAATTTATTAGGGGTTGGATTTCAATTAGGCACAGTCTGGCAGTTTCTTTTTATTTTACGTTTATTTTTTCATAACTCAGCGTCATCTCATCAGTGTGCTTTCATACTTGGCTAGAAAATAGCCAAAGGAGAATCCAAACGGCTTACTTACGCCTACAATAGCGTGATATATATTTTATTTCTGGTTGATCTGCTGGTGGCTGTCCTTGCTGCAGTGCATCTACTAGCCAATTGTGAGGAATTTGGAGTGAGACTTGCGACCGCTGTGTTTAGCGCTTAGTGACGCACATATCCATCGCAAAGACCGAAGTGGGAAAATTTATTAGGGGTTGGATTTCAATTAGGCACAGTCTGGCAGTTTCTTTTTATTTTACGTTTATTTTTTCATAACTCAGCGTCATCTCATCAGTGTGCTTTCATACTTGGCTAGAAAATAGCCATAGGAGAATCCAAACGGCTTACTTACGCCTACAATAGCGTGATATATATTTTATTTCTGGTTGATCTGCTGGTGGCTGTCCTTGCTGCAGTGCATCTACTAGCCAATTGTGAGGAATTTGGAGTGAGACTTGCGACCGCTGTGTTTAGCGCTTAGTGACGCACATATCCATCGCAAAGACCGAAGTGGGAAAATTTATTAGGGGTTGGATTTCAATTAGGCACAGTCTGGCAGTTTCTTTTTATTTTACGTTTATTTTTTCATAACTCAGCGTCATCTCATCAGTGTGCTTTCATACTTGGCTAGAAAATAGCCAAAGGAGAATCCAAACGGCTTACTTACGCCTACAATAGCGTTATATATATTTTATTTCTGGTTGATCTGCTGGTGGCTGTCCTTGCTGCAGTGCATCTACTAGCCAATTGTGAGGAATTTGGAGTGAGACTTGCGACCGCTGTGTTTAGCGCTTAGTGACGCACATATCCATCGCAAAGGCCGAAGTGGGAAAATTTATTAGGGGTTGGATTTCAATTAGGCACAGTCTGCCATTTCCTTTTTATTTTACGTTTATTTTTTCATAACTCAGCGTCATCTCATCTGGCATAGCAGTGTGCTTTCATACTTGGCTAGAAAATAGCCATAGCAATAGGATAGCATCGTTTGGTTTTAAAAACTAAAAAACACAAAAAAAAACTAAAAAACACAAAAAAACAAAAAAAAGTTAAAAAAAAATTAAAGTTATATAGGGCTAGGGGTAGAGGACGAGGGCGGGGACATGGGCGTCCAACTACTGCAGGGGTCAGAGGCCATGGTCCTGGGCGGGGTGAGACACCACCTGCTTATGAGGGAGCAGGGGAACGCCGCAGAGCTACACTCCCTAGGTTCATGTCTGAAGTTACTGGGACTCGTGGTAGAGCACTGTTGAGGCCAGAACAGTGCGAACAGGTGATGTCGTGGATTGCCGACAATGCTTCGAGCAATTTGTCCACCAGTCAGTCTTCCACGCAGTCCACCCATGTCACCGAAATCGGCACTCCTCCAGCTCCTGCACCTCAGCCTCCTCCCCCCAGTCTGCCCCCTCCCATGAAAATTTGGCATTTGAACCGGCATACTCTGAGGAACTTTTTTCTGGACCCTTCCCACAGTCACAAACCACTTGTCCGGTTGCTGCTGAGCAATTTTCCGATGCCCAGGTTTTCCACCAGTCGCAGTCTGTGGGTGATGATGACCTTCTTGACGTAGTGGAAGAAGTGTGTAAAGAGGTGTCCGACGATGAGGAGACACGGTTGTCAGACAGTGGTGAAGTTGTTGTCAGGGCAGGAAGTCCGAGGGGGGAGCAGACTGAGGGATCGGAGGATGATGAGGTGACAGACCCAAGCTGGGTTGAGAGGCCGGGTGAACACAGTGCTTCTGAGACGGAGGAGAGTCCTCGACCAGAACAGGTTGGAAGAGGCAGTGGTGGGGCCAGACGGAGAGGCAGGGCCAGAGCAGGTGCATCAGCGCCAAATGTGTCACGTAGTGAAGCTCCCGTGGCGAGGGCTCCCGCGGCGAGGGCTAGATTTTCAGAAGTCTGGAGGTTCTTTAAGGAAACACCGGATGACCGACAGACTGTGGTGTGCAACCTTTGCCAAACCAGGATCAGCAGGGGTTCCACCACTACTAGCTTAACTACCACCAGTATGCGCAGGCATATGAATGCTAAACACCCCACTCAGTGGCACCAAGCCCGTTCACCTCCGGCCGTGCACACCACTGCTCCTTCCCCTGTGTCAGCTGATAGTCAGCCCCCTGCCCAGGACCCTGACCAACGCTTTCTGACAAGGTCCACCTGACCACGGACACGTGGACGAGTGCTGCCGGGCAGGGCCACTATATATCGCTGACGGCACATTGGGTTAACTTGGTGGAGGCTGGGACCGAGTCTGACCCTGCGGCTGGTCATATACTGCCGACGCCGAGGATTGCGGGGCCTACCTCGGTCCAGGTCTTTCAGGCCTACTATGCCTCCTCCTCCTCCCACCCCTCCTCCACCTCCTCCTCCGAACTACCATCCGTGGGCATGGCGCCATCAGTCGCTAGCTCTAGGCACAGCAGCAGTGCCGTCGCTAAGCGACAGCAGGCGGTGCTCAAACTGCTGAGCCTAGGCGATAAAAGGCACACCGCCCAAGAGCTATTACAGGGCATCACGGCGCAGACTGATCTGTGGCTGGCACCGCTGAACCTGAAGCCAGGCATGGTTGTGTGTGACAACGGCCGTAACCTGGTGGCGGCTCTGCAACTCGGCAGACTGACACATGTGCCATGCCTGGCCCATGTGTTAAATCTGATAGTTCAGCGTTTCCTCAAGACATACCCCAATCTGTCTGATTTGCTCACGAAGGTGCGCCGCATCTGTGCGCATTTCAGGAAGTCCAGCACAGATGCTGCCACTCTCAGGGCAGCGCAGCGCCGCCTCCAACTGCCCGCTCACCGACTGTTGTGCGACGTGCCCACGAGGTGGAATTCAACATTAACCATGTTATCCAGAGTTTACCAGCAGCGCAGAGCGATTGTAGACTGCCAGATGTCAACTTCCACCAGAACTGGTAGTCAGGTCAGTCAGCTTCCTCAAGTCTACAATGAGGAGTGGACGTGGATGTCTGATATCTGTCAGGTGCTGAGTAACTTCGAGGAGTCAACACAGATGGTCAGTGGCGATGCCGCCATCATCAGCCTCACCATCCCGCTGCTTGGCCTGTTGAAAAACTCTCTGATCAGCATGAAGTCGGAAGCTTTGCGCTCCTCACAAGAGACGGGGGAAGAAGATTGCCTTGTTGATAGCCAAAGCACCCTTAGGTCTGTTTCTCAGCGCATATCGGAGGAGGTGGAGGTGGAGGAGGATGAGGAGGAAGAGGAGGAGAATGTTGGCGAGACACAAGAGGGGACCATTGTTGAGTCCTTCACTGTTCAGCGTGTATGGGCAGAAGAAGAGGAGTTGGAGGAGTTGGAGGAGGAGGAAATGGACAGTCAGGCCAGTGAGGGGAGTGAATTCTTACGCGTTGGTACTCTGGCGCATATGGCAGATTTCATGCTAGGCTGCCTATCCCGTGACCCTCGCGTTCAAAGAATTTATTCCAGCGCCGATTACTGGGTATTCACTCTCCTGGACCCACGGTACAAGCAAAATCTTTCCACTCTCATCCCTGGAGAGGAAAGGAGTGTGAGAATGCATGAATACCAGCAGGCCCTGGTGCACAAGCTGAAACACTATTTCCCTTCTGACAGCGCTAGCGGCAGAGTGCGTAGTTCTGCGGGACAAGTAGCGAGGGAGAGTAGGCAAGCAGGCAGCTTGTCCAGCACTGGCAAGGGTACGCTTTACAAGGCTTTTGCCAGCTTTATGTCACCCCAGCAAGACACTGTCACCTGTCCCCAGTCTCGGCAGAGTAGGGCTGATCTTTACAGAAAGATGGTGAGGGAGTACGTAGCTGACCATACCATCGTCCTAAATGATCACACAGCTCCCTACAACTACTGGGTTTCAAAGCTGGACATGTGGCACGAACTGGCGCTGTACGCCTTGGAGGTTCTTGCCTGCCCTGCCACTAGCGTGTTGTCCGAGCGGGTTTTCAGTGCAGCTGGTGGCATCATCACCGATAAGCGTACACGTCTGTCGACTGACAGCGCTGACAGGCTGACGCTTATTAAGATGAATAAAGCCTGGATTTCTCATAATTTCCAATCTCCACCAGGTGAAGGAAGCTCAACCTGAATAATTTATCCACTCCTCCTCCTCATTTTCCTCCTTCTCCTCCTCTTTGTACACTAAAGCAGAGGAAACTGGCTATTTTTTGACAGGGCCCACTGGCTCTAGCTATAGTACTTTATGCATTTAATTTTTCTGGAGGGCCACCTACCCGGTCCTCTGTTTTAAACAATTTTTGGGAGTGCCACATACAGGCACTCAATCTATTCAATTTTTCTGGAGGGCCACCTACCTGCTCCTCTGGTTTGAAAACTTTTTTGGACTGCCACATACAGGCACTCAATCTATTTCATTTTTCTGGAGGGCCACCTACCTGCTCCTCTGGTTTGAAAACTTTTTTGGACTGCCACATACAGGCACTCAATCTATTTCATTTTTCTGGAGGGCCACCTACCTGCTCCTCTGGTTTGAAAACTTTTTTGGACTGCCACATACAGGCACTCAATCTATTTCATTTTTCTGGAGGGCCACCTACCTGCTCCTCTGGTTTGAAAACTTTTTTGGACTGCCACATACAGGCACTCAATCTATTTCATTTTTCTGGAGGGCCACCTACCTGCTCCTCTGGTTTGAAAACTTTTTTGGACTGCCACATACAGGCACTCAATCTATTTTATTTTTCTGGAGGGCCACCTACCTGCTCCTCTGGTTTGAAAACTTTTTTGGACTGCCACATACAGGCACTCAATCTATTTCATTTTTCTGGAGGGCCACCTACCTGCTCCTCTGGTTTGAAAACTTTTTTGGACTGCCACATACAGGCACTCAATCTATTTCATTTTTCTGGAGGGCCACCTACCTGCTCCTCTGGTTTGAAAACTTTTTTGGACTGCCACATACAGGCACTCAATCTATTTCATTTTTCTGGAGGGCCACCTACCTGCTCCTCTGGTTTGAAAACTTTTTTGGACTGCCACATACAGGCACTCAATCTATTTCATTTTTCTGGAGGGCCACCTACCTGCTCCTCTGGTTTGAAAACTTTTTTGGACTGCCACATACAGGCACTCAATCTATTTCATTTTTCTGGAGGGCCACCTACCTGCTCCTCTGGTTTGAAAACTTTTTTGGACTGCCACATACAGGCACTATCCAAATTAAATTGTCTCCATAGCAGCCTCCACACGTTGTCTCCATTGCTACCTCCAAAAGTCGTCCATATAGCTGCCTCCATACATCGTCCCCTTATCAAACGAGGTGTGTCAGGCAGAAATTTGGGTTGTTTTCATGGATTCCACATCAAAGTTGTTAACTTTGTCGCCACCCTGCTGTGTTATCCACAAAATATACTGGCAAACTTTTACCATTTAGGGATATTATTTCAGCGCTTCTTGCGCATCTGTTTACATTCCCCTCACCCGCCATAACCCAAACTTATAAGAACGCTACTACACTTAACTTGGTGCACGCTGGGACCGAGTCTGACCCTGGGGCTGGTCATATACTGCCGACGCAGAGGATTGCGGTGCCTACCTCGGTCCAGGTCTCAAAGGCCTACTATACCTCCTCCTCCTCCCACCCCTCCTCCTCCTCCTCCGAATTACCATCCGTGGCCATGGCGCCATCAGTTGGTAGCTCTAGGCACAGCAGCAGTGCCGTCGCTAAGCGACAGCAGGCGGTGCTCAAACTGCTGAGCCTAGGCGATAAAAGGCACACCGCCCAAGAGCTATTACAGGGAATTCCACATCAAACTTGTTAACTTTGTCGCCACCCTGCTGTGTAATCCACAAAATATACTGGCAAACTTTTATAATTTACCGATATTATTTCAGCGCTTCTTGCGCATCTGTTTACATTCCCCTCACTCGCCATATCCCAAACTTATAAGAACGCTACTACACTTGATCTTATACAAAAGGTTCTTAGAAGTGCTGTTTGGGGAGTAGCCTAGAGACAGGGGCTTGGATTGGCGAAAGCTCGCCTGGAAGCGGAGCGCCAGCTCCATCCCAAGATCCAACTAACATAGTTTTAAGTGCAGCACCTTTAATCTACTACTAGTTCACTGCCTCCATAATAATAATAATAATAATCTTTATTTATATAGCGCCATCATATTCCGTAGCGCTTTACAAATCATAGGAAACAAATACAAATGTAATGTAACAGAGCACAACATTTGTATGGAACAACAGGAGTGAGGTCCCTGCTCGCCAGAGCTTACGGTTTATGAAGATGATGGGGTAACACGAGGTAAAAGAATTTTTAATGGTCAAGCCATTCTTCTTAGGGAATAGAACAAAATATAATAAATGGAATTGCTGTCGCTTGAACCACTCAGCCGTCATCTTATATACCAGGTCCAGGGTGAATGGGACTGCAGAGAAGTCTGGTGCCTGTTGGTTGCTGGATAACAGATGGGAGGACGACACAGGACGGGTTAGTAGAAGAGTTAAAACTTCATGCAGTTAATGAGTGTTATAGGCTTGCCTAAAGAAATGGGTTTTAAGAGCACGTTTGAAACTTTGGAGGTTAGGTATTAGTCTGATAGTCCGGGGCAGAGCATTCCATAGAATTGGTGCAGCTCTAGAGAAGTCTTGGAGACGCGAGTGGGAGGTCTGCACTAGGGTAGAGGTTGATCTAAGATCACTGGCGGATCTAAGAGCACGGGTTGGGCGATAGACTGAGATAAGAGAGGAGAGGTAGGGGGGTGCAGCATTATACAGAGCTTTATGGATGAGGGTTATTATTTTAAACTGTATTCGAAAGGAGACTGGCAGCCAGTGCAGCGACTGGCATGAACTGTAGGCATACATGGTCCCCTTATCAAACGAGCTGTGTCAGGCAGAATTTTGGGTTGTTTTCATGGCTTCCACAACAAACTTGTTAACTTTGTCGCCACCCTGCTGTGTAATCCACAAAATATACTGGCAAACTTTTATCATTTACCAATATTATTTCAGCGCTTCTTGCACATCTGTTTACATTCCCCTCACCTGCCATATCCTAAACTTATAAGAACGCTACTACACTTGATCTTATACAAAAGGTTCTTAGAAGTGCTGTTTGGGGAGTAGCCTAGAGACAGGGGCTTGGATTGGCGAAAGCTCGCCTGGCAGCGGAGCGCCAGCTCCATGCCAAGATCCAACTAACATAGTTTTAAGTGCAGCACCTTTAATCTACTACTAGTTCACTGCCTCCATACATGGTCCCCTTATCAAACGAGCTGTGTCAGGCAGAATTTTGGGTTGTTTTCATGGCTTCCATGTTAACTTTGTCGCCACCCTGCTGTGTAATCCACAAAATATACTGGCAAACTTTTATCATGTACCGATATTATTTGAGCGCTTCTTGCTCACCTCCTTTGGTTCCTCTCTGCCACCCATTGGTTTGAAGCCTGAGTCCATTTAGGGTATGTCGCCATGCCACTCTCTAGCCTGGCGCTGCTGCCGCTGCCTCTGCATGCCGTCCCCTATATTGGATGTTTTAGATGCTATCTAGCTTCATTCTGTCACTCTGTCATGGCCATGCTGTTGCCCATAATTTTGGCATAATGGTGCGATTAAGCAGCCTCAGAGGCATCCATGCATGCTGCCCCTGCTGTTTCCTGTCCATTTCCGTTGTGTTTCCATCCTTTTCTGAGGTTCCCAGGTGTTTGGCCAAGCTTCCCTGTGCAGAGCCTTGGTCCCCTTGAAAAATGCTCGAGTCTCCCATTGACTTCAATGGGGCTCGTTATTCGAGACGAGCACTCGAGCATCGGGAAAAGTTCGTCTCGAATAACGAGTACCCGAGCATTTTAGTGCTCGCTCATCTCTAGACAGGATGCTTGTGCAAATCACTAAAGAGTTTCCTAAGATGATCCTCTAATGGACGCTGGACCATAATGAGGTGAACCCAATACCAATGTTTAGACCACAGTTCAACATCTTGCATAGATATAAGCCTGACGAAATGTTGATAAATAAGCCAAAAATGTCACTATCTAAAGGATTATAGGTGATCGTAGATTATCCAAACAAAAGCCAACCCCATAGAAACAGGAGCAAGACAAACAGAGTTCAACCAACATAAAACAAACACATGTCTATAAAATTATCACATGATAAAGTTGAAATAGAGGCTAGAAGCCAGTGACATCCAGCCTTACAGTTTTTTTGTGGTTCCGCAAAAAGAATAACATATGGATGACATGTGGACTGTTTTTGTGGATGAGGATTGAAGAAAACAGCACAAAATTGGATCTGTTGTTGTTATGGAAGATGTAGTTTTTGCAAGTTGCAAAAACTTTGTGTAAAAGTCTGCTAGTTAGTTGTTTTGTTGTCTTCTAGCCAAGTTCAGCAGCTGAGACTAGGCAAGTCTTTGCAACTTTAAAAAATTGCAGATAGTCAATGCAACTAACATGCAGCAAAACATTTGCATAAAAAGATAAATAAAGCAAATACTACTTGGACTGCTTGTGTACAATGAGTTGAAATACAAAAAAGTTGCACAAATTGTTGAACATTTGTTGCAAGTTTTGTTCCTCAAAGACTTTTTAAATCTACAATGTAATAACAAAAAAATAAGATAGGTCTCCCCAATAAAATTATAGTTTCTGCCAGTGAACTTGTTTCAAGATACTGGTAAGGGAAAACTTGCAGGATCCAAGGCAAATAAAATCAAAGGTTTTGCCATTCCCATAAAAGCTTAATCCCTTGTCACACAAAGGTCATCTTTCCTTTAAAATGTGTTTATGATCCCTTTGTGCATTGTATATTGCCACAAAAGCTCCTCTGCAGTCTCAAGGATGAAGGGGCAGTTCTATGGCTCTCATGGGGGTTTATTGCCCTCACTGGCATAAGAATAGCGACAAGAGACCAAACTAGTGCCAATGTGACAAAAGATGAACCCCAAGGGCTTGCATGAGCTGGCTTTCATGTAGCACATAAATCTTGAAGAGTTGGAATAATTAAAAAGGCTTCTCCTGGGGGGCTTCATGATTTGTTTTTACAGTTCCCTAGGCCTTCATTTCCACATCTAGTGGTCCAACAGGGTATCACTAGGAGGTGGGGGCAAGGGCAATTGCCAAATATACTTTCTAAATGTTGTGTTTCTTATAGCACTAATTTTATAAATCGATGTGTGTCTTCAACTTTATCACTATAACACACACATTATGGATATTTTTTAAGTCTTTGCAACCACCATTTGGTGACATGTTACATTGAAGACGTGATTGCTACCATTTTAATAGTGTAATGCCACATGTGGCTCACTCAATACATATACGTACGGTAGTTTTAGTAGCTGTGGGCACATGGTCCCATGGTCCTACTTACATTGAAGGCACAATACATATAGATGAGTCACTAGTTCTAAAATATTCATGGAATTGTAATGGGCTTTTCTAAAGTTGCTAGAAATGGCATATTTAGGAGAAGTATCCAGCCAGGGGGAAATCTGCTCACATGGGTGCAGAATTGTACTCTCCCATTCTATAGTAATCTTCTGAAGGAACTCTCTTAGTTGCCAGACAAAATGATAGATAACTCCACAGGGTGGTTTACCTTGTGACATTTCAATAGGTTATGTGAGAATGTAGTGATTTTAAGCCAACACTGCCCCTTATGTTTTCTCATTTATAGCAATGATCTCAAGCAGTTAAAGTGAGCTGGTGCCGGAGCTTATTTTTGTTAGTGTTTTAAACCGCTGTATCACGGTTTAAAACACTTTTTAAACTTTCTAGCCGAAGCTGCTTCGGCGCAGGGAGGTATGCGCTCGGCTCTCCTTCACTTCCTATGTAGCCACGCACACGGTCGCGCACATGGTAAGCACCGAGCGCGTACCTCCCTGCGCCGAAGCAGCTTCGGCTAGAAAGTGTTTTAAACCACGATACAGTGGTTTAAAACACTAACAAAAATAAACTCAGGGTGAGCTGGTGCTCGGTATTTCCTTCTTATACCTGACACTTCAAGTGATAGGTTTCCTTTAAGGTGGATGTCCGCTTTGGACAATCTTTTTTTCTTAGAACTGCCCCCTGATGATAAGCCAATCATAGGCTCTTCTGCTTCTGGGCACAATTACTTCTTACGCTGACTAGTAGATTAGCCCCCTTATAGCAGATTACTACATTGATGCAGAAATCAATAATCATAATCTGCCATACATATTGGAAATATTTAGCATGCAGTCTTGATTAAAATGCAATACTTGTTATAATTACATAAATGGTAAGAGGATGATATCTGTCGTGTGCTGCTGGTGGGCAAAATTATACTTCCTACTGCATAATTCCATATATATATACATATATTCCAGATTACAGGCAGATTATTATCATTATGTATTTTGCCCTCCAATATTTTGCACTTAATGACCTATTATCCAAGACAATTGCTCTGGTAACATTGCCAAAATGATCATTTGATGAGTGCCTTGTCAGAGAGGGAAGAGACCAATATAGTTATGCCAAAAACATCATTGTTATAACCAGAAGTCAAAACATGACACATATATTCATAAATGTTTAATGTGTGGTGAAAAATATTTTGCTTCAGAAAAATGTGTATAAATGTCACATACAAAATAAATCTGCAGCAGAAACTTAACTGTGGTGTAGATCTGCTGCATATCAAGTTTTGTTACAGATTTTTTACTCGGGATGTTAATTATTTGGCAAAGCATAGAGTGCAGATATGCAGAAATATGCAGCATTTACTGAATAAAATACATATTTTCAGGTCCTCACGTCATTGCCATGGAGCTGGTCTGCCACTAGGATAACAGAGCTGTCTCCATCCTGTTTCAATTTCTGTTAATCGATTGCTGAGAACAGTAGATTTATATATGTTCCTGGCGTCAATCTGATATTGCACTTATGGATATGTTATGGATACGTTATTAATATTTTTAGCCTGGGTAGTACTTGTTGTTGATTTCACCCAATATAATATTTAGGGGAAATATTCTCTAAATAAATTTTTTTAAACGTTGCTTGATTCATCATTCAGGATTAGAAACTGACAAATATTGTACAGTTAAATACAGCTAGTATTTATTAAAGGTAAGTGAGTACTCATAGGAGAAGTGTTGCAGTCCCTTTAAGAGATACAGCTTGGTGCGGAGCACAAAGACTCTGTAGGATATTCTGTTACATTAGCATTTAGCTGTAGGTGGTAATTAATGTACAGTAACCAAACTCCTGTAGTGCATGAATAGTGTACAAGGTAAAGCTTCCTTATGTGTACAAAATGTGTCTCTCACATTGAAGAATGTGGTGCACAGCACATAATGAGCCGATTCGGAGGTGTGAAGGCAATTAATGTGGGAATTCCAAGTGACAATGTACAGTGCACACACACCTCCTCATTTTATATTGATTTATTGATTGTGGGTTTATTGAGTGAAGCCTAAAGATAATGACTCAGCTTTTTTACTATAGGACATTTCTATAATAATGAGCTGTAAACCTCACACCAACTCATTATGGATAGCAATGTCAAGGAAACCTCCACAGAGGGGGTCACATTTAGGTACATTGCATGTAAAGTCTGTGCATGTATGTGGGAATTAAATCAGTATTTGTTGTAATATTACAAATCTTCTGCCCTTGTACTCTTCCAATAGCTGACAATTAGTAGACAGTATAACATACTGTTATAGAACATTATGATTATCACAACACTATCTTCTAAGATATAAAGGTGACATTTGTATAAACAGAGATGGATGAATGTAATTTAATGGAATTTCATATACAGTAATTTTCTATATGTCTTGAAAAGCCATACATAGATAGGCCTGTCACAGGGGTTCATTAATTTCCAGGTAAAAGGTCTGTTATACGTCTTTACCTCCTATAGCTATCTGGGAAATTGGGAGGCCAGAAAATGCATGGTGCTTTGGTAGACCCAGTAGTGACAAGTAGACAACATGGACTCCCCTGCCAACTATAGTTGAATGGAGTATCCTAATGACAAGCCATGAATGTCTGTTATTAGATAATCTCAGAAAAGTGACAACTGCAATAAGGCTGCATATGGGGAACAACATACATTATTATGTTAAATAGATTTTAGAAATCAGGTCCACTTTGCCAGCAATATCTGACTAATATTAATAGATAATATTATTATAAACATAATAGAGAGGTTTATATACAATGGGGGCATGTTTCTTAGTTTTTTCTTTTTTTCTGATCTTGGCACAGCAAAATTAGCCACAACCCTTTTTTTCCTAACCTACTGTACCCCAAAACTGGGGAATTGATATAAAAAAAATGTAAATCTTTATTAATGTAGTCAACCAGTAAAAAATATGTATGAACGACAAGTGGGGAAACACAGAAGAGGAGTTATCCCAAATGGTACACAGAGAGAAAGTAGTAGAAACCTACATACAGTAAGTACTATAATCGTTTTTTATACTGAAAGAAGATAGGTGTGTAAGCTATATCAGAGCACTAGAGGCAAACATAAATCAGAAATATGCCAGAAAAGTGCATAATCTCAGTGGACCAAAATGCCAAAAGAAGTTACGTTCAAAGAAAAGGTATATCAATAAGAATATAAGGTATCTTACCCATGTCAGATCGTAAGTCGATAAGGTATCAGGGATAACGCCATCCTCCACGCCTGTTCAGCTGTAATTAGCCTTCGTCTGGGCGAAGTACACATCCGGGACTGCGTTATCTCTGGTACCGGAGCCTACTTACTATCTGACATGGGTAAGATACCTTATAATCTTATAGATATACTTTTTCTTTAAACATAACTTCTTTTGGCATTTTGGTTCACTGAGATTCCGCACTTTTCTGTCTTATTTCTGATTTATGTTTGCCTCTAGTGCTTTGATTTAGCTTACCCAACTATCTTTTTTCGGTTTTAAAATTATGTTTATAGTACTTACTGTTCGTACACATTTTTTTTACTGGTTAACTACATTAATAAAGATTACATTTTATCAATACTCTTTGTAGTTATTTACATTTTTTTGTATCAATTCCCCAATTTTTGGGTACAATAGGTTAGGATCTATTTATATCAACCAAAAAATTGTTTTCTGTTTTTGTACAATGGAGAATTACTGAGCTTTGATTGCCGTATTTAACATTTGTAGATGGGTATTTTGTTTTCTACCTTCCATCCCTTTCCCCTTCTTGGCTTGTTTGCTTACAGTTTTTGTATTATATTTTCAGTGCTGTGCCTAAAAAAAATCCAGATGTAGATATGTTAAAAAGCAGACGTAGGCATTAGAATGGTATGGGCAGCTCAAGTCTGCAACTTCTTTTGAAAAAAGTTGCAAAAATCATCCGCTCTAAATAAACCCAAAACCCAAAGGAAAAAATTAGATGAACCTCTTTAGGCCAAGTCTGACCTGACAGAGATTTCAACCAATCTCTACCACTTTTCCAATCATGCCCTTGTCCACCTGTTCTCCACTTTGGTCATGTGGGGGGTAGAAAACAGTGAAAACCGGGGGCAATGGGGAGATTTTTATGCCTTCTGTGTCAGAAAACTTCTCCACCATGTGATGTCTCCTCCCCTATAGCTGTAATGGTTATATCAAGATTCTCCTTCCTCCTGATGAATCGTTGGCGGACAGGTCCAGTCTGCACAGGCTATAACCAGTGCAGTTGTGGGACAGGGCCCAAGCAGGCCCATTCCGGTACCTGGCATTCCAGGTGGAGGTGCATAAAGGGGAAGAATAATCATTGAATTTGAATAAATTTAAAGGGTACCTTGGGATCAGGCTAAAACAAGTTGAGGTGTAGGGCTATGACATAAAATAAAACAGAGAACTACAACCCGTTATATTTCCTGCACTTTCTCCATTATTTGCACCTTTGGAGTAAAGCCATACTCATCAGCACACATACAGCAACAAGGAAGGAGTAAGTAATTGTGTACTTTTTGTTTTATTATTTTAAGCCATTTCCCTGTTTTTTGCCGATTGTGGTAAACCCCTTTCAGTCATATCCATTCACATTTGGGTTATACAATTGTTCCCTATTGCATCACTTGTGCATTCAAAACAGAAGTGTATATAGACATCACACATCCACCAGCACTGAACACTTGTCTAATCAGTTCTAGGATCTCAGCTGCAGTCACTTGGTTATTCTTTCCCTGTCTTATGACAAAGGCAAAGGGATGGCCCAGTGCCTTTGGCTTATTTACCTTCGTGAGTTAAAAAATTAATTACTGCTTGGAGCAAACTAGCACAGAAGTCTAGGGCAGCCTTTTATTACCAGACCCCTTCATTAATTTCCATCACCGGATTTGCTGTTAATGGTGGCTTGGTCCCAGTCTGCTAAAAAGCAGCATCTGTGCCATTGAGTCGGGAAGCTGAGGCCAAAGGGAGGGGTGATGACAGGGGGGAGGAAAAGGATTCTGTTTACAAATCAACCCCTATTAACATGATGGCTAGGGGGACCATGCAGTTTACATTAAATCATTACTATAAATGCTGGCTCTGGCTTACCTGGTGTGCTATTGACCTTAATTAAACTTTCATCGCAATAATACATATCACTTGCATTTTAAATCATCCCAAAGGGATTTGCTGACATATAGAGTTTATGGTAAAGTGTATCATTATATTTGTGTATTTCATTACTCACTGAATACCGCATTCTTTTTGTAGTGAAATTATCAGTGCAACAATAACAAATAACACCCTTTTTACATCTTGCGAATAGGCCCTCACTCCTATTGTTCCATATTACTGCTTGTACACTGTAATGTAATATTATATTTATATATGACCCTTATGATTTATAAAGCGCTGCAAAATTTGATGGCACTATATAAATAAAGAGTATTATTATTTTATCAATTATAAAAAAAGGAAGTTGGACATGGCCCACATTTACTAAATGCCGTTGCCTGTGTAGTGTGCAGAGGATGCCAGATTCAGGATTTCTGGCGCATGTTGTTCATGAATTTGGCGCTCCCTAAACTGCCATGGTAGAGTTCACCATTTTTTTGGTGCACCGTTGACATGGGGTGTGCAACACACTTCTGTAGGACTTCGCATTTTTTCTGTAGGACTTCGCATGTCGGACTGAGCACCAAAACGACATTTCAGTGCAGAACTTTGTGTCAAGTTGGGCATAGTGTACCAAGTGCCACAAAGTGTTGTGTGCACCACAATTGTGTCTCACACATTTCTTAACTACATGTGCAAGCAGTTTTCACATGAAAGAATGTGCAAAGTCCGACAGAAAAGTGGCACTGGGGCAATAGTAATTCTGGGCCATTAAGTGAGATTTAAGTTACAGGTTCCTTTGACTCCACACATTTATAAATTATTTAAAAATCCTTATCTGTTCACATGTTGGGTCTGGTATTTAAGCTGTTGCCGGTCCATGTCTATTAGATCTCAATATAAAACCTCATCATCTTTAGCCACAACAATAGTAGAGTACTTGAAAGCTTCTAAAAGTTTATAAACTCTTTAAAAGGTTAACTGAACCATTTAACTAGAATACACTACAATATTGCAATGAAGAAAATATGGCTGGTCATGTGAGCTAGAACTTGCTTTATGCCAGTATGCACAGTATGAAAACAAACTACACCCTCTTCGATTTTTGTTATTTGATATGTAAAACTAAGGGAGTATTTCATGACTGCATAGGTGGCCACCACTTTCACATTTGTAGATGATTTCTACTATAAGGTCATGATAAACATACTTAGATTGATAAACTCAACTAATATTTAGCATTTTTGATGAAAAAATGCTAAATATTAGGTCTAGTTGTATGGACACAGCAGTATGTTGTACTGACAGCGCATCAAAGAGTATGAAAACAAAACTGCATGTATAAATATGGATTTTCATTAAACAATACAAAGGTTTGGCCAAGGATTTCACTTTAAATAATCCATCAGCTGTTGGGAATGCCTAATATACCTTGACTTTCCAAACGATCCATTAAGTGAATTGACCCATATTACAATATATGCCCTTTAAATGTATGTCACACACTATTACTCATGCAGAATAGCAAGTATTCTAAGCTTCTGATTTGTTATAATGGCAATGTTATCTTTTAGGCCATAAAACCACAGGGTTGATGTATTGGACATTCTAGAGTGTCTCAATAAGGTTTTTTTATTTGGCATTAGATGGGCTGTAAAAGGAAAGCCCCATGCTGTGTTATGTATATGACTTGTCTATGACCTCTTCATTAGGTTTAGGAAAAGGCAATTGAATTAGCATGTGATACCAAATAGATTTATGACATATCTGCTCCCATTTTCCTATTACTCCTATTCACATGATTCACTCAAACTAGTTAATTTATGAAGGAGTATGAAACCATTGGTGACCTTATTTTGCATATTAATACCTCAAATATTTTGTAAAATATTTTTCTAAATCCTTTTTTTATTTTGACTTATATTTATGTACATGAGATCTGTGGTTTTACTGTGTGCTTTCATAAAAGTAACCGCGAATGTCGACTATTTGACTAAAACAACCTAGGAACAATGCAGTTTACCATAGCCAACCACAACAAAGCACCCTAAAACGCACTAAGTATCCGCTCCTCTCATGAAAAGTTCATATTATTATACTGCTTCATATCCTTAGGCTAGCTTACAAGGTAGCTAAGAGTTGAAGTTTTCATTATCCAATTCCATTTGCTTATTTAATTTCCCAGAATCCATAGTGGAGCATCAATGGCTGTAAATTTCCATAAGTCTGCAGAAGTGGACTATAATGCAAAATCTCCTTAAAGATGTTGTCCACCTCAAGCAAATAATGATATGGATTGTGCAATGAAAAGTTTTAAAATTTTCCAATGTATCTTCAGTATCAATTCTTCATGGTTTCCAAGATCGCTGCTTGCTGTCTTCTTCCTGTCATGCAACAGGAAGCTTCATTGATTACTTCCTGTAAACACCAGTGCATGGTCATGTGATGTCACACAGGTGTTCAGCTCGTTACATCACACAGTGTAATCAAAGCTGTGTGATGCTAATGAGCTGTACCACTTAGAGACATTGAATAGATATAAATTGTAAGATGATGAGTATTTTTAACAAAAAAAAGCATTTTATAAACGTTCTATGCAACATCTGTAAAGCAAACATAACTAAACCTTTGAAGATAATTTCTTTTTAGTTCACAGGTAAATAGTGCAGGTGAAAACTTTAATAAATAAAAAGAATCTCTGTCTACTGCAATGAGCAGTTTATCTAAAAGCCTTCTAAAGTCTATACACACGAAGTAGGTAGTAGGTAAGGAGAGGAGCCCAAAAACAACTCCTTACATACTTAAAGAATATTTCAGGTAATGATTCAGCTCTGGGTTAAGTAATAAGAAACTGGATCAGAATTCCTTATTGTTCAACTCTCAATTTGCGTAGGTAAATAAAAACATTTAGATAAATTGCTGAGAGCTGAAATGAAACAGCTTTCAGTTCAATAAAACAATCTAGCCACACATACTAAAGCAAGAATCTCCCTAGCCTTCCCCAGTTATCACACTTTTTCATTTCTAACTTTATTGGAAAATACAGAAAAGCTGTGAAACACTGAGGTAAGTACAGGCGGTCCCCTACTTAAGGACACCTGACTTACAGACAACCCATAGTTACAGACAGACCCCTCTGTAATCCTGGTGAAGCTTTCTGAATGCTTTACTATAGTCCCAGATTGCAATAATCAGCTGTAAGGTGTCTGTAATTAAGCTTTATTGATAATCCTTGGTCCTATTACAGCAACAAATGTTTAACCCCTTAATGACCGCCGTATCGGCTTTTTACGGCGGTCATTAAGGGAACTTCTTCTGACGCGTACGCCTTTCTACGGCGGCGCGTCAGAAGAAGATTTCGGGACATCGGGTCAGTATAGTGCCGGTGTCGGGCTGTGATATCACAGCCCAGACCCTACACTAACACCCGGGATCGGAAAAACTACGATGTCAAGCATGACCGCGGCGTGCAAGTGTGTCCCCCGTGGATCGGACCCCCCCGGTGTGCTTACCGGGGGATCCGATCCCTCCTGCCTCAGCCCCGGGTTCTGACGAGTGACCCGGGGCTGTTGGCTCCTCTCTGTGCCGGGTTCCGCCTCCTGGCAGGACCCGACTGTAAGTAACTGAGCATGCGCGGCATGCTCAGTTACTTACACTATACACTGCAATACAAGTGTATTGCAGTGTAAAGGCTTGAATAAGTGATCGGATGATCGCTTATTCAAGCCAAGAAGTAGAAAGTGTAAAAAAGTTTAAAAAAAAAAAAAAAATCTTTTTATAATATAATTAAATAAATAAATAAAATAAAAGTCCCATAATCTCCCCAGTAACACATAAAATGCAAATAAAGTAAATAAAACACAAAAACACGTACATATTTGGTATCACCGCGTCCGTATTAATCTGTACAATAAATCTAAATCAATATTGAACCCGCTCGGTGAACTACGTAAAAAAAACTCGAAAAACTTCCCATAATATACAATTTTCCATCAAACACCATCACAAAAAATGTTCTAAAAAGTGATCAAAAAAAGTTACGTTCCCTTATATGATACGACTGAAAAGAACAACTGTTTTCGCAAAAAATAAGCCCTAAACCAGATCTGACAACAGAAAAATACAGAAGTTATGGCCCTGAAAAGTTGTCAATAGTAAAAACAATGCGATTTCTCCAATATTGGTTTTGCTCAGGAAAATTGAGCAAAAATAAGAAAAACTATATAAATGAGGAATCACCGCAATCGTAGTGAACCAGAGAATAAAGATAAAATATTATTTTTACGTTACGGTGAGTGGGGAAAATAAAATGCTAACAATCCAAAATAAAAATTGATGATTTTGTTTGTGTACCCCTTGAAATAGTTAATAAAATCTCATGAATAAGCTTTAGACTCCCCAAATGAATTATCTATACATTGTATCTCATCCCGTACATAATAAGCCCTCATATGTTCGCATTACCAAAAAAAAAAAATTTATAGGTCGTACAATGTGACAATACAAATCTGCTGTGAATGGCGCCTCCATTCATTCTATACTTGGCCGTGCGCCCGTACAGAAATTTACCACCACATATGGGGTATCAGTACACTTGGGAGGAATTGGGCATCAAGCGTTGCAGTGCGTTTCATCATTTAATTTATTCTGAAAATGTCAGTTTTGGCCTAAATGAATGTATTTTCCAAAAAAATTCTATAGTTTCTAAATCGCAGGTCCATATTTTTTAACCCATGTGAAACACTTAAAGGGTTAATAGACTAAATAGAAGTTGTTTTACATATGTTGAGGGGTGAAGTTTCTATAGTGGGGTAATTTATGTGGTTTTACTATTATTTAGGCCTCTCAAAGTCACTTGAAAGCTGAGTTGTCCCTCAAAATGTGAGTTTTGGCAATTTTCATGAAAATGAGAAAAATCGCACCTAAAGTTCTGCACCTCATAACATCCTAGAAAAATGACAGGAAGCATAAAATATCATCCCAACATAAAGCAGATATTCTGTAAATGTTAATTATCAAACTTTTTGGGTAGTTTTACATCTTGTCTGGAAACCAGAACATTTCAAACTTGGAAAATGAAGAATTTTTACAAACTTTTGCCAAATTTTCACTTTTTTTCAGAATGAAACGCAAAAGTTATCACTTAAATTTTATAACTAACATGAAGTACAATGTGTCACAAGAAAACATTCTCAAAATCACCCGGATATGTTAAAGCATTCCGAAGTTATAACCAATTATCGTGAGACAGGGCAGATTTGAAAAATCGAGTCTGGTCATTGAGCTGAAAACTAGTGTCGGTGATAAGGGGTTAAACTCCAATTGTCAATGGGGCCAAAAATGTTTTTGTCTGGATCTAGAATTATAAAATATACAGTTTCGACTTACATACAAATTCAACTTAAGAACAAACCTATCTTGTACGTAACCCGGGGACTGCCTGTAGTGGAAAGCTCGACAGACCAAGCTTCCAGCGGCCTGGTGTATTCATGAGGGGGTGGTCCTAGGCACTCCCCTCTCTTCAGCTTCTCTCCGCTAACACACTAGATGCCTGCGGTGAATGCCACTGTCCACTGGGCCCTGGGACAAATTTCCTAGCAGGCCCCCCTCACTTTTAGAGTCAATAAACATTTAAATCTATGACCCAGAATTGAATAGCAAGTAGAATGAAATACCATGTAGTTTAAAAACCAATTACATAAAGCATTTAACAGGCAGATTCTGAATATAGCCATGTTGCCTCCGATAGGCAAACAGGTAACTAAGGGCACATTCGCATGCTCTATCTTTCGGCGTGTGTGCGGCCGTGCGCCACTATTCTCTATGGAGGGAGGAGGGGCCGCCTCCTCCTCCTCTCCAGCACACGGCGGTATGCCCGCACGGCGGGCATACCGCCGTGTGAATGTACCCTAAGGAATAGAGGTAGGGTAGAACATTCGGTTACATAACGAAAAGGGTGGGGTTGGGTGTTGGGTTGAAGAACATAGAAAGGAGAGATTAAGGAAGAGAAGAATAAGAAGATAAAGAAAAGAACCAGGTTGCAAAGGAGTGAGATTCGCTGAAAGTCATCCAATTGGACCATATAGTGTAAAACTGCAGGGCTGTGTCATTATTGATCTCCCTCAATTCCTCCATTCTGAAAAAGTGATTCAGGGCAGCAACCCAGTCAGCTCTGGAGGGAGGAGGATCTCCAGCAGCGGGGGGGATAATCTCAAGAGTAGCTACAAGAAAATGTCTCAGTAGATCCTTTTTTATTTAAGTGACAGGTCCTGAAAGAGCAAAGAGAAGTGCCTTTTCCACAGTGAAGGTCACACGGGATTTGGTTAATGCATTATATAGCTGATTAATATTCTGCCACGGGGGGGCTATGAGAGGGCAACTCCACCAAATATGCAGCATGGTGCATATGTCACTATCGCAACTCCAGCACTGGTCTGAAATCTGAGGGTCAATTTGCCTCAGTTTAACTGGGGTGCAATACCATTGTGAGAGAATCTTAAAGTTTAGTTCCTGAAGTCTACAGGATGATGAGAGAACATGAGTCAAAGTGAATGCATTAGACCATTGTCCCATGGTCAATTCTTTACCCAGTGCTAACGGGGCCCCCCTCTTTTTTAACCATGACCATTACTACTACCGATCTTGTAGACGATAATAAAATACAGATGAACATTTTTATTTTACAGTATCTACTTCATAGATACAGAACCAGAACCAGTTTACTACATAGTTATTGGAAGGGAACCAAGATTATACATACATACAGGACCAGAACCAAGCCTCCATGAATTAAACCAATGTTTCCAAATATATGTAAACCAAGATTACTATATAGTAACAGGGCTGAAATCCAAGTAGAATTAGACAGAAAGCCTTACACTGCACCAGATGTATCAGAGTGTCTGATGCTTGGTGAAAAATCTGACTTTCTCCATGTATATTCCCTCATAGGGAAAGGTAAAAGGGAGAAACAGCACAAGAGATATGGCTACAGAGCTGTGAACTCATGGGTAATACCGGCATTTAGTATGAATCTGTCGAGAGACGAGTATGATCGGAGGAGTCTCTTTAGTTTCCTTATTCTACCTGTTCACCATGTCAAAAATTTGTTCCCCTAGAGATCCCCCACTGTAGTCAATAAAGTCACACATGCCCCCACAATTGTATTCACAGGAGCCTCCAATGTAGCCAATATAGTGACAGGAGCCCATATTGTAGTCAATATAGTCGCAGGTGCCCTGATGATGGCCAGTACAATCACAAGAGCCCCCACTGTAGCCCATATAGTCACAGGGGTCTGCAATGTAGACAAAATTGTCGTCACGGGAGCCACTGCTGTAGCCAGTATAATCACAGAAGCCCTGACTGTAGCCAATATAGTGACAGGAGCCCCCACCTTAACCAATATAGTCACAGGAGTCCCCACTGTAAACCAATTTAGTGACAGGGGTGCTTACAGTAGCCAAAATAGTCAATGGAGCCCCCATGGTAGCCCCCATAGTCACAGGAGCTCCCGCAGTGGCCAACATAGTCACAGAAGCCCCCACAGTAATCGATATATAATCACAGGAGTCCCTACGGTGTCCAATATAGTCACAGGAACCCCCGCGTTGGCCAATAGTCACAGGTGCCCCCACTGTAGCCATTACTAACACATGCCCCATGGTGGCTTAAAGTCACGGGTGCCCACTGACCTTGCCCCAGTACAATGTAGGAAGATGAAAAGAGCCAAGGCTGTCTGGTTTTAATCTATTCATTACAATATGTGATTTCATTGTACATTGCACATTCATTGTAATGAATGATGAGGAAAATCCCCATATGCTGCCATACAGTACTATATATTGTATAGTATATGGATCAATCAGACATCCTAGGGTTAAAGTACCCTAGGGCGTCAGTAAAATAGTAAAATAAAAATTATATTTAAAAAACCCTAAAAATTCAAATCACCCCTCTTTCTCTTGAACCCATAGAAGTATAAATAAATTGTAAAAATCATAAACATGTTTATAAAATATAATAACTTTTTTCCCGGTGTTTAACCCCTTAATGAAAAATAGCTCCCAAAGTCAAAAATACCAATTTTTGACATTTTGAAAAATTCTATAAAACGTGATCAAAAGGCCATACAGTCCTAAAAATGGAAGTATTGAAAACATTGCTAAAAATGACACCACCCACAGCTTGGTACACCGAAGTATGAAAGAGTTATTAGCGCCAGAAGATGACAAAATTAAGAATTTATTTTTTTACAGGAGGTAGTTTTTGTAAATGTATGAAAACATTATAAAACCTATACAAATTTGGAATCCCCTTGATCCCACCTTCCCAATGAATGCAGAGGACATGTCATTTGGAGTGCACGGTGAAAGCCATTAAATCCAAGCCCACAAAAAAAATGGTGCAAATTTGTTTTCTTCACTGCATTTGGAATTTTTTTCCCACTTCCCAGTACAAGGCATGGAATATTGAATACTGTCACTAAGTGCAATTTGTCACGCAGAAAACAAGCCATCACAGAGCTCTTTACATGGAAAAATTAAAAAAAGTAATAGATTTTTGACGGTGGGTAGTAAAAAATGGAAGGGCCTCGACATTAAGGGGTTAAGCTGTAACAAACAAGACAAAAATATAGTGTAAAGTATTTAATAAAGTATCAACATTTATTTTTTATCATCACAGTTGATTTATGCGAACTGATTTAAAATTTGAGTTTCACTTAAAAATATTATTTAAATGAAGTCCAAACAATCTGGGAAACTCTGCCTCCCTAGATGTTAGTCACTTGCTCATGTTGTGCAGTGTTAGATTCTTAAGGTTGACTATTCTTTTACATATACATCTGATGGATTTCACAGGTTGTACTCACCGGTCTACTAATGCATTGTGTTTGGAGATTTAACAAATCAAAGTCATCTAAGCAATAGATGGTAATTCCACCAGCAACAGAGACATCTAGACTCAGAAGAAGCCAAAGTGATAACTTCAGGCAAAGCCTTTGGCTGTGTCTAGTGTGCCCCAGGAACCCTAGGAACCCTGAGGCATATTTCCTAGAAAAAGAAGATATTCTTATTTGTTTTTAATATTTGCATATTCACATGTGTGTTTTCCCTCTGTTGCAGTTGTTTCTATACTCCAGGCAATAGGAATAGTGATGCAGGCCGAAATGATGATCTTACATGCTACAAGAAGCCTAAATAAGCATGAAATCTCTATTATAATGGTGTTCTCATGTGTATGCAATATCTGTGTATTGAATCCTCTACAGCTTTCTCTTTCTAAGGCCCATGAAGGATTACCGTATATTCCGGCGTATAAGATGACCTGGTGTATAAGACGACCCCCCTACTTTCCTGTGAAAAATATAGAGTTTAAGATATATTCGCCGTATAAGACTACCCCTTTTCCAACAGCCAGCTCCCCCTGTATATTGCCAGCCTGTACCCCCAGTATACAGCCAGCCCCCCTGTATATAGCCAAACTGCCCCCCCTAGTATACTGCCAGCCTGTACCCCCAGTATACAGCCAGCTATTATACAGCCTGGCGGCCCCCCAATTGTGCAGAATGCCGGCCCCCCAGCTTGCATCCTGCCGCCTCCCCCTCTATATAGCCAGCCTGCTTGGCACATTAATAATACAACAGCTTCTTACCTTTTCCGCGGTCCACTGAAGCTCCGCTGCTACACTCCGGCCGGCGGTGACAGCTCATTGAGCGCTGGCGGCTCACAGAATATGACGTCAGCCGCGTACCGACGTCATATTCTCTGCGACGCCGGCACCCACGGAGCTGTCACCGGCAGCCGGAACGTAGCAGCGGAGCTTCGGTGGATCGCGGAAAAGGTAAGAAGAAACATTACCGGCGTATAAGACGACCCCAGACCAGACTGAAGATTTTTCAGTCTTCAAAAGTCGTCTTATACGCCGGTATATACGGTAAATCTTACTTTAAGTTACCAATCTGGGTCCTTGTTTTGTTTTAACCAGTTTGTGTCCTATCACTCAGACTCTTGTTTGTTCTCCTCCCTATTACAACAGTGTGATTTGCATGATAGACCTCTGTACTACAGTGTACAACATTCTCCTACAATTTGTACAGCCAGCACAGCTAAAAGTAGTATATAGCCTGATCTATATTATGCACATCTGTATCACCAGTTGTATGAAGAATTGATTATGCCAGTGATAGCTGACCTATGAGAGTGCTGCGGTGTCCTTCACTAAAGGATATAATAAGATATTAGCAGGAGAGTTTCCTCTCTCCCGATGCTGATCCTGTCTGCTTTCTGCCTGGCTTCACTACTTGCTGGGTCGCATCTGCCATGAGGGGGACGAAGTCTGAGGAAGGACGTTAGTGCGTTGGAAACGCGTTGCTGATTCATGTTTTTTTAAGCTGTTATATGTGGGAACTGGAAATTTGTGATTATGGTCCTGAAATAAAAGCATGAAGTTTTATCTTTGAAAAATCGGGTTCAGAGTGTCCTGTTTACTGGATCATAACAAGTTTGAAATTGAGGGCAGATTACAGACCCTTTTTGGGGGCAGGCAGATCACTGGTAGTATGGACTTGTATATGGAGGAGGCTGTGTATAAGGCTGGAGGCTGTGTATACTGGGGAGACTATGTATACTGGGGAGGCTGTGTATACTGGGGAGACTGTGTATACTTGGGACAGGCTGTGTATAATGGAGGAGGCTGTCTATAATGGGGTGGGGGGTGCTGTACTACTGAAGGAGGCTGTGTGTTGCGAGGGGAGGCTATACTGTGTGCTACTGGGCGTGGCTCTATATACTCTCTATGGGGGATCTGTATATAGGGGCTGAATTTTAATAAAGAGGGTGGCCGTATGTAGAGTACTGTATATAATTTAATTTGGGAGTATGTATATGGGTGCTGTTATAAAATAAATTAGGAGAATATATAATATATAATATAATGTATATAAATTAGCAGGGGGGTGTAGTTCAGGGGGTGTGGTAAATATAATAAATTATGGGTGCTGTAGATAATATGATTTACTCGGGGACTATATAAAGGATGTGTTTTGATGGTAATAGTGTGTTCAGTCGTGTTGTGAGGATAATATATATTTAGCAACACAATCCATTATACTGTAAGTGACTGTGGTTTTTAGGCGGAGCTGTGTGGAGTTGTGCTGCATGAAGCTGAAGACATTTGACTATTAATTCAGGAGAGATAAACCATGGTCGGGGGAAATTGTAAAGAAGTTCTCATCCTGTTGGAGCATATCATCACTTGTAAGGTACTAGATACTAGATGTCACTAATGTCTGTGTCATTGTTTGACTACTGGTGCGTGAGGTAGCATCATCGGGGGAGGGGGGGGGGTGGAGGGTCCAGCATTTTCAATATTCGCCTCAGGCAGCAAAAAGGCTAGAATCAGCCCTGACCACGTGACAGCATAAGCACCTAGAGGCAGTGCCATCCTGCTTCCAAGAGTGTGGTGCGAATGGCGGCCATCTTATCTCCGTTAGTGAAGACAGTTAGGCAAGACAGAGCTCACACCAGCACTACATTTTTTGCCAACTTGCATCCAGACAGCTGGAAGAACTGTGTTGCCCTTTTAGCAGCAGACGAGTGGACCAAGATCCATTACAGTGGCTAAAGGGAGGATAGCAGAGTCCTCTGAAGCGTTTGTGCTCCTTATACCCTGGCCATTATCTTAAAGCAGTTACCAAAATCTCACCCTGCTGCGGTGTACCCACCACAGTTACAGCCCTGCAATACTGGGGGAACATAACCTTTTCATATTACAGCTACAACTATCACACAATAAATGATTTTTCAATGATGTGACTCTTTATGTGATTTGTATTACTGATTTACTGATCACTTATTAGTGATTGAGGTAATGGACTAAACTATTTCAAGGGGATCCAAGTGACTTGTTAGCTCGGTCCCTCAGATGGCTAGATCATACAGCAAACAACAGATGGGATATCATGTTCTTATAAGAAGCACCACAATGTTGTTATACAGATTTCTAAACCATTGCCTGTGGTGGTTAATTGGCCATGAAGACAATTACACCTTAGTTGTAAGTAAGGCAGAGTGGCCCGGATGAGGTCGCTTTATATGGTTATAACCTTTCAACACTTTAACTTACCAAAGTGATTTTGAGAATGTTTTTTGTCAAATGTTGTAGTTTATTTTAGTGGTAAATTTTGGTTGATTATCTCCTTTTTAGATGGATAGTAACTCTTATGGGTGGTAAAACTAACTAACATTTCCCATATGTATGTTTATGTTTTCATTATTTTTGTCTGGATATTTTAATTTGATGTCACAAGGCTTACAAATTAAACATTAGTTTTCCATGTTATCAAGGAGATTTCAGAATTGACTTGGCAGGGTATAACTATAGTGGCCGCAGCCATAGCAGCCCACGGAGCAGTGTTGTGTGCGCACATTGTAGACACTGTTCTTTGATTGGCTGTGTTCCAGGCAGTTAGAACGTGTACAGCAGGCGTGCATACTCTGTTTATGTGTGGGGCACCATGCACGCATATATACGCTGGCAAATGCGACCCGCAGCTCTGCAGAGAGGCTTCACGCCAGCGCGACTAAAGTCTCCTGGTTGTTACCGGAGAAATCGGTATGTGTAAGCACACTGGGGCATATTTACTAAGAGTATTGCAAACTGCACTAAAAGTGTGTTTGCCTTTGTATAATGAAAAGTGTGCCACAAAGTGTCGAGCGCGCCAGAAATGTGTCTCAGACACTTCTTAAATGTAAGCAGTTTGCACATAAAGGAACAGGGAAAGTCTGACAGAAAACTGGCGCAAGGTCGTTAGTAAATATGCCCCAATGTGTCCTAAAAGCTAAAAATTTGATTAGCAAAAAAATTAGCAGGAATTGTTAATAGCATTAAATTAGTGATTGCCAATACTTTGGTTAACGTATATCGTGGCTGTCAAGGTCCATGGCCCTACAACCCCTTTAAAAGTGGAGGATGTGCACCTTTATATATGTACTATGCTGCACACTGAACACCATAATATGTATTTAACATATATGTGATGTATATATGATATATCTGTGATGTGTATATGATGTATGGTGTGTGCGTATATACTTTGTGTTTATATGCTGTATGTTTTGTATATGGCACTGTATGCGTGTGTATATGCTAGATATGTGTGCACATGAGTGTATTAATGAATGATTGTAACTCAAATGAATGAGTATAGAAATAATCAAATTTTTATGTGGGAAGGGGGGCCCCATTCAGAAGCCTGCTGTGGGGGCCTGACTCTCCTTGTTGCACCACTGCTTTTTGGGGATTATTTTGGTTTTTAATGAGCTTTGAAATATATAATATTACAACCCCCTATGAATCATCCCAGTTTTAAATCTGCACCGCTCAAACTATTAAGAACAACTTTTAAGAAACTGTTAACCAATTGCGATCTTCATAATGATGAAAACAAAATGGAGTTGAACTTTAGAATGGTCTAATTTTGTCAGCAAGACATTTTCATTTTGCCCTTATATTTACACATTCACAAAAGATAAAGCAAGGAAACCCATATCAAAATGTGTTATGTTATTTCAGAGACACTAAACACAAGTTGTACAAGTGCACAGTGAGGATCAAAAAGGAAGGAGGGCCATGGAGCAACAAGTTTAGCCCTGTAGGATGGTTTTTAGTTGGTTTATTGGCGCATTTTTGTGAGCTATAAGATATTTGTTTTACTGTTAATGTTTTTTGTGAGAAGACATGCATTTTTCAGTGATACTATTTTGAGGTGTCTATGCCCTGTTGATGTACATTTTGTAGAAAAAACGTTAATTCTGTAAATAATTTTTACTTTTTTTTTTGGTGGTCACAGGATACCTTAATTAACATGTCATCTTTATTCTCTAGGTCAGTACAATTACGACAATAGCAAATTTTTATATTTTTCCTTGCATTTTACTAATTTTGTAGAATAAAACCTAAAACCATCAGGGAAAAAAAAATAGAGCTGGTTGAGAGCTTGTATTTTGTGGGACATGTTGTACTTTACAAAAGTACAATTTTTTCTTATAGATATATATTTTTCATCATTTTTTACTGCATTTTATGTGGGACAAGATAGGTAAACTTCTATTTTTTTTAAGAATAAGCAATTAGATTTCCTAAAAATAGAGAAACAACCTTTTTTCAGATAGAGGTCTCTCGGCTAAGAAAATTGGCAAACGACATCATGTGACGGGCATGACAGCTGGAAGAACACAAATTGAAGTCCATCCATGCATTCCAAAGACAAGAGATGGACATCCAACCAAAATATCCAACTATTCAGCTTATCACAAGGTCTATCTGTCCGGTTGCAACAAACACAACAGTGGAGATGGATTGTATGCTTTATAATAGTGAGATCAGAAACATTCATGCAAGCACTGTGTAATGCACATAACACTTTAATATTAATATAAAAAACGTTGGATCAAGTTTACAAAAAAGTACAAAAAGTGTATACTAGAATATTAGAAATTAGTGATTTGGAGCAATGGAATTATGTCAATATATTGGATTCTTAGGGGTGTAATAGGTTTTGAATAATCCAAAAAAAAGGGGGTTAACAGATGAAGAAATTGAAGTTACTGCCTAGGTGGAGGACATGGGGTTGTTTCACAGCAAAAGTCGTAGTATACTTGACCAAGATTGATGGTATTATCAATGCTGAGCTATGTGTGTGTCCTACACGATGAGTTAATTCATACACTTTAGTACTATCTATATGAAAAGGAGGACACATTCTTGGAGCAGCACAACCACTCAAAACGAGATCAAATGAAGAACCGGGTCTATAGCAATGAAGTATAGTTGCTGGATTGGCCCCCATAGTTCACAGACATCAATCCATTCATACAAGCCAAGATGAAGTCCATAAAATGATGGTATTCTCACATTCAAAGCTGTATTGTCTGGTTAGATATGAAGCCTGAAAGTCAAAAGTTCACAACATTGTTACCCTTTTGCACATAGGTATATTTTTAACCAGTTTCTTACCACCATATGACTATATAGTTCACATAGCCTAACATACTGCAACACAGGGGGGATTAATCAAGGCTTGTACAAATGATTGGTGTCATGTTTGAGCACCCAGTTTACCCCATGTGGAGAGACTTTTAGGAACTGGCACAGGTTCTGCATAACCGGTATAACCGCTGTGGCGTGCAGAGGGAACGCATGAGGTGAGAACATTTTTAGCTTTAGTGAGGTCAATTTGTTTATTTAATGACAAAGATCTGTGAAAATTTTTGATCACAGTACCATACTGTAAATTAAGGTAGCTCTTCATTAATATCTTAGTTATTACAAAGGTTATGAAATAACATGTATGATATAGGAACATAGTGAAGAGAAGACACTTGCTTATACAGGATTTTCACCCAAAACCTAAAAAGGAAACTAAATACTTAAGGAAACGTTGTCGTTCACATCATCACCAAAGTCATATTAATTGCAGCAGACAAGTTTGCATTAATGGTTTCTCGGAAGCTGTCTAAAAAATGAGAGCTAATGTAGCTTCTACTTCCTGTGCATAAGGAGATTTAACAATCTCACATTTTTTTTATAAAAGAAAATCGAAACAACTAAAGAAATAAGTATTTAAATCAACTACAATGCAAAAACATATAAAAATATATATATACTTGGTACCTCTGAAAATGTACAAACCAAATAGAAAAGTTAATATGTTAATGGTGAAAAATAAATAATGGGGGCGCTGCTTTTTATCTTTAGTCCAATTATTCTATCAAATAATTTAAATTTAACTTTAATTGATATCTTATAATAAAATCCACCATACAGCTATGGTAACAGCAAAGTTATAGGCTTTGGAGGAAGACACAAAGAAAAAAAAGGGAAAGATGTGTCAATAATCTTTCTTTTTCCGTGTTTTACCAAATTCTGCTAATATCCTGGCATCAGGTCTTGTTAGAGAGAGTCTTTTACAAATGTTATTGCATTCTTTATGTTGATAAGTGAAGAACATGTATATCCCATATTTTTCAAAGTTGATATGTGTGGCTCCTGGTGTACTTTCCATTGAATGGATCTGCGGATCTGTTAGGTAAATGATTGCTTCACCCTTCTCACTTCCAGTCACCCACCCTGTAAAGTGAAGCAAACTGCTGTTTTAACACATTAAAATCAAATCCTATCTTCTTTATGTTAGCAATCGGAGAGGGAGAATAAAATTGGATTTTGGAAGAAAAGTGCAACATAAAAGAGTAAGAAATTAAGCATTTGAACACTATCAAGGCTCAGAATAAGTTACAACTTTATTTGGTAATTTGGTAATTTGTGATTCGTACATATATATCTTTGATCATTCAAAACCTAAAATAGTTGTCTAGTCATGGGGTTGGTTCTATTAGTGTATGACATCCCTATATTTATTGACTGTTCACACAGAGATGCCAAAATCTGAAAGGATTAGACCTGTGTCTAGGAATGTAAATTATTAAAATACAAGTGAATCTTTTCCCACAAAACTTTATATTAATCAGCAATTTTATGTTCCCACAGACTTTATTTTATGGTGAGAAAACCCAACACTTATATCTCCTGCAGAAAGTTGCCACAAATACAGGAAATGGTATATAATGTGGAACAAGCGAACAATTACTGAACCAAAAAACAAAAATTCCACCACATTGTAGTCATGAAAAAGTAAAAAATCAATTTTATTGTATTTAACATGTAAAAGACATACAGATATTTAGACATATGCTCAGGGGGTCATAACCCTGGCTAAACACGGCAGGGGTGTAAGTAAGAAACATGTACAGTTTATATTATTCAAGTGAAATACTCTGTATTGAGATATAATATGGGAAGGACCAAAGAAATAATCCAAATGCTAAAATGGTCACTAAAAGATGGAAACTGAATGTATCAGACCTTACCCATGAAAACAGAAGCCCCACGCCGACCCCGACGTACGTTTCAGCCGTCAAGCCTTCATCTGGGGGTGATGAACAGGCTGACCCGGTAGCAGTATATTTGAACAGGTATTCACAACACATTACACCTTGAAAATGGATTCCTTTATTTATGTTTATTTATTTATTTATTCATATAGTCTTGTGGCATAGTATGTGGTTCGGTCCATAACACCTATTGTCACTTCCTCATATAAAAATGAGCATATGTCTAAATATCTGTATGTCTTTTACATGTTAAATACAATAAAATTGATTTTTTACTTTTTCATGACTACAATGTGGTGGAATTTTTGTTTTTTGGTTCATTTATTTTATGGTGGTAGGTTAACAATATGACAACCAGTAAACACACTGCCCAGTTTTTATAGCTACGTAAGGGAAGCAAGCTTATGTAGGCTTTATTCAAAGTTAAAAATATGATATATTGTCATAAGTTATTGATAAATACCACTGCTGACCCTCAAAACATTTCACATGAGTATTCCATATAATATTTAATTGTATTTTTTATCCAGGAGAAAATAAAGAACTCATGAGTTTTCCTGTATTTATGAGGTAAACTCAATCCTGAGAAAAATTATCAGCACCACCTCAAGGTCAGGGACCGAGTATCCACAAGTCACACTGTCCCCAGGAGCAGTTATGTGAAAGTCCCAGCATAGAGGCCAGTTAGGTCTACAGCAAAGAGTCTATAGAAAAGCAAGGGCCTAGACCTAGAAGAGAAGGTTAGAGAACACACTGCCACAGGAACAAGGGAGTGCTACACAGCTTGTTTGTGTATTCTAGTACTTCCAGTATCAGAAATGTGACAGCTTTGTGTTTTGGCCTTGAGGTACAGGACTGTTTCTGCAACAAGTCTATGTGCTGCCATTTTATTTTTTTGTAAAACTGCAACATTACTTTGAATTGCTGCTTCTGCCTCCTGGTTCTTATTTCATCATCAAGGGCACCCTGATTCCCAATCTGTAGGCGAGCAGAATACAAGCCAGGTGTTTGCCTCAGGGGTTAAACCACCCCACACACCCCTCTTCACAGCAGCCAGCAGACTACAGAGACTGAAGAGATTAAACCCCCTATAAGAAGCAAGATTGCCGCTCAATGGACCCGTCATCTTAAAATCTCTGTGTGTGCATTAACCCCTAGCCAACACCCCGCCTGCTTTCCACAGGGAAACCATAATCAAGCTCACAGCAGTATGTTTTAAGATGTATTCACAAAACACCAATGGGTTAAAGGGTCACCTGTCACCAGCGATGTCTTTATTTATGTTTTAGATGTCTATGGATCGATCTATGGGATAAAAGCCAGTATTATTCCAAAAAAGACTTCTACTGATGCCCTTCATTACTAAGATCCAGTCACAGAGCATACAGTCAAGCAACCTTGTCCTCCTCACAGACCCTGACACTGCTAGCCTGGGCCCCCTCAGGAATGAGGAAGTTGAGAGCGATGTTGTGTGTGTGTGACTGGCTCAAAAAATTACTGAGGGAGGGGTGTATGAGGGGGTTGAGAGAGAAGTTGGCTGTGTATGACTCTCCGAAGAGAATTCCTGAAGGGAGGAATGAGGGGTTGATGTCGCACACATCCTGTTAATTAGGAGGGGACAGTGTTAGCGGTGTCAGTTAGAAGGCGGGGTAGCATGACTGTAGTATGCCAAAGCTCCCCCCTCCATGACTGGATCGTTAGTAACAGAAAGCGTCAATAAGTCAATACGTCTTTTTTATAAGAAAGGGGCGTTTTACCCCATGGATAGATCAGTGAAACATATAAATATATAGAAACATCTAAAATGTCTTTGTGTGTGGTTTGTGGGAAGGGGGGGCTCATCGGTGATGGGTTCCCTGTAAGTAGTAAAACATAGGGAACAGGAAGAGAGGAAAAAATTGTGAGGGATTTGTCTAGAGCCAGGCGCCAAAAGTATGCACAAAATGGGGGAGAGAGATAATGGGGTGGAGTTGCAGCGTCAGACCCCGGGGCTGGATGTGGATCCAGATGTGTTGTGTAGAAATAGAGAAAAAACGGGGTCAAAGAGTTAGACGCGCTACATCCGAGGTGTATTATTGATATTATTGAAACGCGTAGTCACATTTCCAATAAAAATAATCAATAATACACCTCGGATGTAGCGCGTCTAACTCTTTGACCCCGTTTTTTCTCTATTTCAACATAGGGAACAGAAGTTTGTGCAGATATGCAGATTTCCTTTTTTTTTTTTTTTTTTTTTTAAATATCTTACCTTGTAAATCCACCACTATATCAGAAAAATACTCATAAGTAAAATGGCCAAAAGCCAAACCATACTTTGTAGCTTCAAACTCTGGTTTAACAATTTTGGTGTTATTAGAAAGCTTGACAAAATCTCCAAGAATATAAGGTTCCACACTCATACATTCCTTTATGGTTCTGCCCTCCATGATCTGAAACAGTGAGATTAGAGAGAATTCATACAATGGAGTGTAGAATGAGATGCTACTATCTGTTTATTATTTGTTATTTCTCTTTATTTACCTCACATATAAAGAAAGTTGATAAATAAACTGACCATAAATTAAAATAATTGAAGACACAGCGTCATTTATACCATGAAGTTAAAAACAACAGTTAATGTCAGTAATGACATTTGTAAGGTTTATTATGACAAATCTGAAAACTTGCGTAATAATATATCTATTCAATAATATATATGTCAAGTCTATTTATCTGCCAATGTCATTTTTTTCTGTCAAATAAATGCATGCATTATGAATGTTTGCCCAACTAAACAATGGCTGACATGAAATTTACACTGATGTCATGGCCTGGGCTGGAAAACAGGTGAAACGATAATGTGCAACAAAGGGTTCTCCAGTAACAAGTTAGCTCATATCACAGGATACAGGCTAACTTGCTGATCGGGACCTCTACAGATCACGAGAATGGGGGTCTTTTTACCCCTGATGAACAGAGCATCCAGAAACGCATGTGCCGGCTTCTCTATTCATCTCAGTGGTGGTGACTGAAATAGCCGAGTATGGCACCTGTCTAACTCTGTCAGTGCCATAGAATATAGAGCAGCCGGAGCTTGCGTGTCTGGCTACTCAGTTCATCGGGGGTACAATGGATATCCGTTCTCTTGTGGCTAACTTGTTGCCACTGGAGAAAATCTTTATAGCCAACATATTTTATATATTTTCTCTTTTTAATAAAGAAATAACATCATAAGTGGGTATAACCACATATTAATATTGTTATTTTACTAGAGTGGTCTTACCAGAAGAACAGCAGAGGGGACAAAAAATATCTGTGTGGGAATGTTTAATCCATATAATCTCTTGTTGAACTCTGTGACGTAGTACTGAGCAGTCATCTGACGCTCAACATCACAAAAATGGTACAGCAGTTCCTTGTGTTTTTTATATGCTTTTCCAATGTATCTAAAAAAAACACAAAGAAAAATGAAATCAGCAAATGTACTACTTGTGCATACTGCAGTGTATACAACATGTTCTTAGGCATTGCTTTGGAGAAGGGAGGGGTCACCCCTTCTCCTCTCTATGGCGATGGATGTATACTGACCCAGCCATAGCCGTGCAGGCATACGCCAGTGTAAATGCAGTCCTAGTCATATAAGTTTACACAGTGGGGCACATTTACTAAGGGACCGGTAAGTAAATGTGCCCCAGTAACCAGGTGTGTAGGTAACATGAGTTGAATTTCTAGTCTAGTTTAAAGGGATCGTACTTGGAAAAACAAATATACCATATTTTTCAGACTATAAGATGCACTTTTATAAGTCCGAAGGTCAGGAGCATCCATCACTAACAAATCTTCCGGACCCCTGTCCTGGAGATTGTGTAAAGCGCTAACAAATCATTTCTTCCAATATCTAAGAAAGCGGAGTCTTGGCTCTGCTTCCTCCCTCTTCTTCCTCATCCTGACACTGTCTCTGCAAGGCATTGTGTGATATCAGAAGCGTGTGAAGCATGCTTCCTGCATCACTGCAATGCCCCTTCATGCTGCCAGAACATGGAACCAGACAAGTCAAAGAACAAATTGCTTGGACTAGTAAAGAAAAGTTATGAATGGTTCTAGTAGAGCTGTGTGTGAATGAATGGTTTTTGCAGAGCTGTGTGTGTGTAGATGTAGAAGTTTTGTGTTGTGCTTGTGTGTGAGCAACTGGGAATTTTTAACTAAATCTGGGATGCGTCGTATGAAAGGCACAATGTAAATACAGTATAATGACTGGGGATCTTAGGAACATTGTACCAAGACCTGTTTCTCTTCATTGCATGTGTGCAATAAGGAGGAATATAAATGGTGCAGTGGTAAAATATGTACACTATGTACACTACCACTCAAATCAATGTCTGTGTGGCATAAATAACAATAAAATCTCTAGCATTCTCTTACGGTTAAATGGAGCAGTAGGCATCATGCTCAACCACTGCTAAATCTAAACACATCCTTTACTGATCATGACTAAGACACACAAGCGTTGAAACGTGTCGATCTTTTTTTTTTAAACTCAGTTCTATTGAGAAGTAAAAACATACATATCCATACATAATGTACAAGGTTGGGCAATCAGCTTGCGTCGATCTTTTAAGCTGTAACTGTATGTTGTTCCGGAGATGTGAAAAAGAGGAAGAAATTTATCTAAACCAAACCTGGTGGCTTCATGTGATTGCTGAGATTCCTTGTCCTTCACAGCTGTTTTGTACTAATGGAACTGGAAACTTATAAACAACAGAAGTCATACACTTATCACCTACTCTGCAAAATCTTGTGGTGGTCATGGCAGATGCGAGTGTCGGTGAAAAGGCAACTTAGCCAGAGCAGGGTAAGTGCACTTTGTTTCATTTCCGTACATCTGCCCAGGCTCCCATAAAATTTTCCTGAATTCCTGGAAAACCTTTTTCATGATTTTAATAACACAACCTTTCTAATATACCATATAAGATCTGTAACAAACCTTCCTAGAGTCTCATCCTGGTGTAGAAAGTAGACCCAGAAAGCGTTTCTTTGTTTTCCTTTCTTTCCAACATCTACATGTTTTCCAATATGTACTACCGTTTCCTGCGCCGTCCAAAGCTCTGATTTTTTTGAAAACTTGAGAAGCAGAGCATCTGCATAAACAGGGTACAAATGTCACATGAGGAGTAGCATCTGACAAAAGGTACATAAAATTTTACAATGACTTAAGTTTATTTGGTACAATGATTTTGGTACCATTAAAAGCCTTCATCTGTCATGCAGTAAAACTTGCCTTAGACACATTTCAATAATTGACAGAAGGTTAAAAAGCAGTACAAATTGGTATTCAGGCTTACTATATACTATCTACAGTATATAGAATACTACTGGCCATACTTGTTATGCAAGCATTATGACAATCTCAATGCAGACACTTCTTAAATACCTGTGCAAGCCGTTTTAGCAACATGCGACCCTTCTTAAATGTGCCCCATTGCATTAAATGGGTGTTGTCAAACTTGAAAAACGCACCATACAACTGTATGGAGGTGCATTAAAACTGCATTGGATTTTGAGACAAATGCAAGTCCAATGCAAGTGCAATGTGTTTTTCACTGATCAATTGCCATAGAAAAGATAGACCACAGTCATGAGTCTTTTTCATGTGCATTGTCTGCGCACAAAAAATGCATTGAAAATGCATTGAAAACACAAATAAAATGTGCGTGAAAAACTGAGACACGGAACAAACTGTGACTGAAAAATGATTGAACTCTGATGAAAAATGTCAGTTATTGACTGACCAAACCCGGATTGCTCTCTGATCAGACTCTCGTGATTTGCAACGCGAGTGAGAAAGGGACCTTAGTAGATCAAGGTAGTGAAGCACCAGGGGTATATTATGACTGGTGTGCAAAACGCCAGTCTTAATAAATTCACCTCTGTGTGTAATTTTTACAACAGGGACTTACAACTGCTTACAAGAATTAAAATCTGTTAGCAAAATACTGTCAAATACATATAATTATTATATACTTACTATGTGTCTTTTGTGATTCTTTGAAGCTGAATACGCCTGTATTTTCTAGCCTCTTCAGTAGCCAGCTGTGACTTACTCCAGAGAGTAGTTTTTCATAATCAGTATCATCTAGAGAACAAGCTTGCTGGATGTGCTCAGTACTTAGCCCTGACAGTATACCAAATGAACTTGCACTGGAACTAATTAATGAGTTGGATTCAGAAAGAGATCTAGAAAACTGACTTATTCTGCTCCAGGAGCTGGATCCATGACTGCTACTGAAAGCGCTCAGACTTAACTTATCATCTCCTTCTTCTGTGCTCTCACATGGATCAACATTGTTTAGCAATTGTTTGTGGTCATTTGTTGAAGAAGACATATGTAATCTACTGTCCCAATGGGTCAAAGAGCTTCTTTGGTTGGAAGTTTCTACAGAGCATTGCTGATGAAGGAATTGCTTTTCCAATTTGTCCTCTGTGCTCAACATCTTTTCCTCAGATGTATCATGAGTAATCGGAGAAGTACATTGTCCCATGAGGTTGGGCACAGACACTTTTATTTGTCTTTGTGAATAGTCTGCATTATCTTTAGATTTCATGACAGTTGTATGAATCATCTTTTGTTCAATATTACCACCTACCGGTACTAAGGAATTTGGTGTGTTTTCAGATATCCTAAGCTCATCATTTGTATCAACATTTGTTTCAGTCTCTCCTTCAGCCCCAAGTGAAAACACTTCTCCTACAATGTCACCTGTAAAGTAATGGTTTTCCTTTTGGCTTCCATGCATTCTATTACTTCTTGTATCTTCTATTTCAGCTTTAATGTTCTCTGCATGACAACGTAATGCATCTGGATGAATGAAATTGTCCTCGTGCAATCTAGTGAAAACATTATCAGTACCATCTTCTGTTTCAGCTTTTATATCAACTCCATAAATCTGGGTATTTCCTCTAGGACTATTTGATGGCCCTGTAGATATCAAGTCATTCTTAAAGGTTCCATGTACAGTATCTGTAGTATCTACAGTTTCTGCTTGCATGTCAATTCCATGCATTACTATGTGCCCTTTATTACTAATGAATGAGCCTGTATTATACACACCATCATTATCTGCTCCTGTAGAAGGTATTCTGATGTTATGTGAAGGTAATGTCTCAGAAAAATGGCCGACGACCTCAAAGTCTTCATCATCTGAAGAGTGAACAGTTTCTGCATTATGTGACGCAGCAGGCACCACATTTTCAATATCTGTGGCTTTTGAAAGTGTATTGCCAGCTTGTCCAGATTTGGAACTTGGGACACAATTATCACTAGAAAACAAAATTTCTGGTTTCTTATGTGAGGAATAGGTAGACTGATCATCATGTACTTTTTTTTCTTGAAGTGAGAGTCCACGAAGTTTGATCTTATTGCTTTCTTCATCTCCATGGATGTACTTAACTGGGTTATCTGAAGAGCAAGAACTATCTACTTTCTCTGCATTACCATATTCTTCTTCTTCTTCTGCTTTTAGCTCATGGATGTATTCCCAACTAAAAGAGGAGTTTGACAAACTCGAGCTCTGACTGCTGTTGAAGGACCTACTTGATTTCTCTCTATTGCCATCACAACTAACTGCATTAGACCGTGCCAATTTTCCTCTCTTTGATCTCTTGCCTAATCGGTCACTTTTTTCATTGGTGTAGCTGGATGGGTTATCTATTGTGGTTACTGTATCACTAGTCTTTAGTGCAGTAACACACACGCCTGATCCTCTTCCATCTGTCATGACGTTCTGTTTGCAAGTAACATCAAACACTTCACACACAGAATTGTGATGCTGAGAATACGTGTGCAATAACTCTGTGAAACTGACATTTCTAGTAACAATGTTCTTTTCTATACACTCCTTATAGATGTCAGGAACATAACAATTTTCCTCTGAGCTCTTGAATGGTTTTACATCTAAATGCTCTTTAATAGCGCTTACAAGAGACATGATATCCATGGATAAGTCTACTTTGTCTTGTTTATCTGGTAACATGTTATATTTTGCAAGTTTCTCCATGGCTTCCATACAAAGTTGATCCACTTCTTCCTTTACAGGTTGTTTAAGCCACTTGTGTACATTTACAAGGCAAAAGGCTGCCCTGACAAAGCCGTGAAGCTCCTGCTTACTTATAATATTGTCTCCTGTCTTCTTGGTGAGAAGACCAATATGGAATGATTCCTTAGCTTCGGAGAGATAATAAGACCTTTTCTCAATTGGACATTGTTCTGACAAGCTGTATGATAATAAACATGCACCACGAATGTTCTGAGAAAATAAAAAATATAACAACTAGTAACTGGAAGTTTTTTTAACTGTTCTTCTGTTCTGAGAAAATAACATTTATTGTAATGCATCACTTAGATATGTGTGAAATGTTTTGTTGTAATGGAAAGTATGGATTTGTATGTTCCCTTTCCAAAGGCACAGAATGGATTAGTAACACTCATTAAAATAAAAAAAAAACATTCTGGGTACCAGGGTCTCTGCCAGTCTCAATTTCATGGGTTTTGACACAGGAAATGCCTGAAAATGTCAACTAAACCAATTGCTAAGGGCAGCACATTGACTTAGTGGTTAGCATTACAAACTTGCAGCTCTGGAGACCCGGGTTCAAGTCCCAGGGTCAACATCTGCAAAGAGTTTGTATGTTCTCTACATGTTTGCGTGGGTTTCCTCCTACACTCCAAAACATACTGGTAGGTTGATAAGATTGTGAGCCCCACAATCAGGGACCGATTTGGCAAACTCTGTGTAGCGTAATCTGTGTGCGCTACATAAATAAAGGAATTATTCTTATTATTATTGCTGAACACAGCAGTGGCCCAGCTAAGCAATTTATGACTGTTTAATCAAGCATTACCTACAGGTCATCATGAGGTATGAAACAATTAAATAAGTAATGATTCTTTTATTTTATCCTTACAGAAACCCAGGGCCGGATTAAGGGTGGTGGGGGCGCCTGGGAGCAAACTGTTAGGGGCCCTTCCAACAATGTTTTTGGAAGTATATAGCCTGCCAGCCTCCTGTAGTATATAGCCTGCCAGCCCCCTGTAGTATATGGCCTGCCATAGGGGTTTAGGATGTCAGCTGTGCCATCGCTGGGGGAGATTTTGTGCAGCAGCATGTTGTGATTGGACGCCAGCAGCATGACGTCATCACTCGCCGCCAGTGTCCCATCACAACCTGCTACCAAAACAGTGCATCGGCGAACTCCCCCAGTGATGGCAGCTGTGTCTCACTGATACAGCTGACATCCTAGACCCCTATTTGCGATGCGGGCGGCCACGGGCCACTGCATATCACACACAGAGACAGTCAGCGACTCAGCCGGCCCCTTAAAAAGTGAAAGTGGTGGGGGCCCCGGGGCTAGAGCCCCATGAGCCCCTCCTTTAATCCGGCCCTAAAGAAACCCCTATAAAACAAATAAAATAGTCTTAAAAAGTAATATTGGAAAAAGTTAGAATTTTTGAATTGGAAAAAGTTCGAATTATACTATTGGATTTATAGAAATGTGGTAATCTTCCCAGCTGTGAAAAGAATTTGTAGTAATAAAGGAAACTTCCATTGCTTTGACACTCCTAATGGTATTGATTTTTATACTGTGCTTGTGCTTTTGAAACATTTGCTACAGGTTTCCCCATTTTCCAAATTAACTGATTACTTATTGATGGTGCGCCTTATACTCCGGTGCTCCTTATAGTCCGAAAAATACTGTAATTACCGGCCGTTTATTTTCCAATCAAAATCAGCAATAGAAAAGGTGAATAGGGAAGAAAACTTCAACTCTAAATATAAATTAAATCCAAAGTTATTATTCAACATTTGAGAAACCTTAAAGAAAATCTATGATTAAAATCAAGCATGATAAACCAGGGACACTTACTCATATGTTTATATTTGTTATCCGTGGCCTCCTTCCGTCTAAAATAAGCTTTTAAAATGATGCTAATTAGTTGGAGGGGCTCTGGGGGTGGTTTCCAGAGCCCCTCAGTGATGTATTTTCACAGACTATTACAATGAGCAGAGGAGGTCTCCCCTCCCCCTGCATTTCCTCCTGCTGTAAGAATAGATGGAGGATGGAGAGAGCAAGAAGTTGGGCGAGGCATGTTTTGCTCATTGTAACAGCCTGATTTTGATAGTAATAGTAATAATTCTTTATTAATAAAGCGCATACAGATTACGCAACGCTGTACAGAGTTTGCCAAATCGGCCCCTGTCCCCAATGGGGTTCTTAATCTAATCAACCTACCAGTATGTTTTTGGAGTGTGGGAGGAAACTGATGCAAACACAAAGAGAACATACTAACTCTTTGATTTTCTTTAAACCCGTAGACAGCGCTATATAGGACATGGTACACTATGTCGAATGCTTGGCTGCAAAATTCAACACATACTCCCTTAAAGCATATTACAGCAGGAAAATATCAATTTAAGCTATAACAAAGTAACATGTTTGTAATAAAAAGAAAGAATCAGTTACCAAGTTGGTAAGGACAAAGAGCGGTGAGTACAGACTGAAGGTTGCAGCTAGTTTGCATGCTTCTGCAGCAGACAATAATCTGTGTTCATACTCTTCTAGTAATGTCTGTCAAAGGAAACATACAAGATTTGTTACAGAACAAACTCATATATTTACCCCTCCGCCACTGTACAGTTATCGGGAAGTATTTGTGCCAGTATCTCAAAAGTTGTGCTTTATAACCGCAGACCTGTAATCTACTTTTAGTTTATTTAGTTTTACTTTATTTTTTTCATCTTTGAATTTTCATTTTCCAACCACATAGAAAACAACAAATGCACAAACATTACCCCCCCAGAACCCCCCCCCCCCCCCGAAAACATAAAAATGCTCTACTGTAATAATATAACCACAGTGCGCTGTTCTTTTAGAAAGAAAAAACTTTCTTAATACCCTTCTTAGGCTCCGTACATATTGGCCCACATTTACTAAGGGCTGTGTGCCAGTTTTCTGGCAGAATTTGTATGTTCTTTTAGGTGCAAATTGCTTTCACAGGTAGTATATAAGAAGTGTGGCACGGGCATACTATTCTTCATGCGACACAAATTTCTGCACTGAAATGGGCATTCCGATGCAGAGTCCGACCTTGCGACACATTTATCATGCAAAGTCTGACAGAAATGTGACGCGTGCCATATGTTAAAGTTGCACCAAAAAAAAGTGTATTCTGTTGGAGCAGTGTAGGGAGGGCCAGAATCATGAAAAATGTGCACCAGAAATCCTGAATATGGTGCACTCTGCACTATACACAGGCACATAGTGCAGTTTGCACTGTTTTTATGAAATCTGGGCCATGTGTAATAAAAGTGAAAATAATTTTTTTATTTTAAGTTATATTTGGGGTTAAAAGTGGAAAAAAAAATTATCTACAAATTAACTAAAAATGAACATTATTAATTAATTCCCTATTTTGTTTTGGTCATTTTGATATATAATGGGGCACATTTACTAAGGGTTTTGCGCCAGTTTTCTGTTGGACTTTGCACGTTCTTTAAGGTGTAAACTGCTTGCACACTGTGGCGCAGCTGCGCTAGTCTTCATGCGACACAAATTAGGGGGCATTCCGGTGCTCAGTGGACTGTGCTCCAGATTTCACATGCAAAGCCCTATGTTAAAGGAGCACCACAAAAAAGTTGGCGAACTCAGTCGGGCCATTGCAGGGAAGCACTATATTCATGACTACTGGTGCACGTTCTTAATGAATCTGTCTCAGCCAGCAATATATACAGGCAGAGCACTTTTAGTGCAGTTTCCCACATTTTTAGTAAATGTGCCCCAATATGTATAGTCTTAGGTAAACGTGGTGACTGTGGCAATGTTTTTTGTAGCATAGTGGGAAATTCTTTTTATTATATTGGGAAATGTAAATGCATCAATTTTTAATTTTTCTTTTCTTTTACAAGTTTTCCCCTGTAACTGGGGCATCCACAAAGTTACAGAGCCCCAGGGAGAAACCAGCTCCTATGAGGGCTTATGTTAATCAAAGCTGTGCTGTGCCTGATCAGACCCAGTAGCTCTGATTAACCACATCTCTCTTCTCTAAAGATGTCTCTGCAGATTCCGGATCTGCGTCCACTGTAAAATGATGTTTTTTTTGTCCTTATAACAACAACTGGTGATATTTTTTCTCTTTGGTATAGAGTTTACACATGGTAGAATGTTTCAGGCAAGCAAACTTCTGATTTTATACAGGTTGTCACACTTGCTGATGATCAATGAACTAAGGGCTTTTACTTAGCATCTCCTTACTGCTACTTCATTTTCTTAGTTTTTAAACATTGTTTTTGCATTTGATTTTATTTTTGTTGATGAAATAGTGGCACAGTAGAATCTTTCGAGCATTGGTGTGTCTGATGTTGTATTTATCTAACTATAAGACCTTCTAAATTCCTATTTTTTTAATAATTGAAAGTGCAAGGTGGCAACTATGTCAAATTTCACAGTACTCTGTGTAAACCCACACTATTTTGCTACTAAACATTATAGTAGGGCACATTCTGGTTGTAAAACCTGTTTTTATTTTAAACATCGGGTATACCTTTTAACTAATGTATTTCTCTTATGGTCTCCTTCACAGCCAGTTTTTCCATAAAGGACACGACTAATTTTGTGGTTTACTTTTCTCATTGGATAAGGTATGCTATTTTTTTGTTTCCTAATGAAATTTTAAAAAATATTCATATATTTTATATTTTACTGTACGTTGCAACACTTACCAGACCCATGTGGCTACTTTGTTTGAATCTTTGGTAGTCCTCCTCGCTCATAGATATAAAGATTTCAGCTAAAATACCAAGAGATCTTGCAATTCCCTAAAAACAGGCAAATAAATAAACACGGAGAGGTGCACCAAATAAATGAATATAAATGACAAGTAGAGCAAAGGGGTAACAAAGTTATAAACTTTTGACTTCTAGGCTCCCCATCCATCATTTATAGGCATTTATATTGAGTACAATACATAAATATGACACTATTGCACTATTTAGAATATGGTTAGTAATGTTGATTCTTGTCATGAAACTGTTTTGTCACTGTTTTGTAAATTCACCTTCAGCTTTCAACAATGCCTGAATTCTTCTTGGCATGTTCATTCAACCATGTTTTTACCAAAATCTGATCCTAGGTCTCTTTACACATTCCCAATGTTGGAACATACTGGTTGACTCACTTGAGTATGAATAGTTTTCGCTTCTACTCTACTCACAAGTACTCTACTCACTCCCCCGACGGATCCACCCCCTTTCATGCCCCTCAACGTCTCCTTGTTGTAAAGGGAGAAATCATCGCAATTGCTGGCAGTTTGCTATTACTGGGCTTCTATGCCAGTTTTCTGACATAGAAGCCCTGTTAAATGTCCCCCTTAAAGTGTATCCCTTTGGCCTTTAACTGTTATAATTTAGTAGACTATGGTACTGTATACAGCAAAAATAAAATATGTCTTAGACTTGTACTTTGAGACCATTTGGTCTATATCAGTGATGGCGAACCTATGGCACTGGTGCCAGAGGTGGCACTCAGAGCCCTTTCTGTGGGCACTCAGGCCATCAGCCCAGGACAGAGTTCACCAAACAGGACCAAATCCATTAAATTTTCCCACAGTCACAGGCAACTTATAAGATGTTGCTCTCAGCACTATTTTACAGCGACACTTCATTGACTATTGGAACTGCTTGAAAAGTGAGAAGGTGTTGACAGAAGTGCATTATCTTTGGAGCTCATCCTGCTGGACCTAACATTCTTTCTGTACAGAGAGACACGGGAGGGAAGCTACAATGATAGTCTGAATTTGCCCTCCTTCTTTCAACTGTATTGGTGGCCTCAGGTGGCCGATACAATTAAAGAAGTGGAAGAACAGGTAGCAATAAGTTACTGCTTAAAATGGCACGTTGGCACTTCACGGTAAATAAATGGACTTTGGTTGTAGTTTGGGCACTCGGTCTCTAAAAGGTTCGCCATCACTGGTCTATATATTGCGATCATCAATGGCCATAATTGTGGCAGCTATACTTTTAAATGCTTGGAAGGTGGGGATTTTAAAATGGAAGCTCAAGAATGGAAAAGGGGGTTGACATTAAGGGGTTAAAGACATTCATACATCATACATCCCTAATCATTAAATAGAAGCCTAATATATGATGGGAACAAGACCTTAGATTGCTTAGAGCAAGGGATGGGTTTTACAGTCACTGCAAAGACAAGGATTAGACTTGTGCTTCTGCCTCAGTTTTCCAGACTATAATAATTAATCAATTGCTTAAAACAGTAATTAGTGGCACAGAATACTTAGCAAGCTAAAACTTCCTCATTGCATCTCATTATCAGTAAGAGCAAAGAGCCATATGATTGAGCCTAACACTGCCCTGTCATTACATTATTTGCTTTTGTTCCCTACTAGAAGGCTATCACTTTGGCTTTTATACATAGGAAAGGATTACAGAGGTGGAGAGAACAGACCGAACTACTCCCATCTTTCTGATGTTGTAGCACAAAACAAAGTCTAATTCACATCACCACTTGCTCATTAGCTCATTAAAATGTAGTAAGATCTACCTTTTTGTCAGGTAAGTGGAGTTCAAAATAGCCAACAATAGAGGTCCAGATGAGCTCCGCTGCTTCATACCACATGCCTGCAATCGACAGGGAAGAATGTTCTAGATAGTTTTATAAAATTAATACATAGGCACATTATAAAAACTGCCACAGCTGCCTGTGGCTTGTATGTGGTATTGGAGCTTAGCCTAACTCACTTCAAAGAAGTGGAGATGCAATACCAAATACATCCCATAGACAGATATGATGCAGTTTCTAAAGAAATAACATTTAATTCCTGTACAACTCAATAAAAAAATTCTCTTTTATTTGTGACTTCTTTGGGTGTACTTACACATTTTCTAATTTGCCAAAGTTTGGGACTTTTCCATTCTAGATGTGGATATATGAAAAAGTCCCAATTTTGGTGCAGATTGCAGGAAAGAGTCACAATTTTTCTTTGTCTTAGGACAAAGTTTAGAAAAGGCTGCAGAAGAAGCTGTGAATTTAGTGCAACTTTTTAAACAACAGTCGCAAATTTTTTTTAAAGAACTCATTATCCAGATATATGACCCTTTAAGATAAATCAAATAAGTTCAAAATCAGGAAAAAAAAACAAAAACATGTCTAGATTAAAGATTAATGACTCCCAATGATGAAAACGGAGCAATCTTCTTACACAAGAATTCTGTCATAAATTGTATCACAACAAGCCAACAGGATAGGGCTCTACCACACTACGGAGCACCAAGTGGAGCCTCTTAGTGGATATGGGTGCAGGAGGGAGGAAATTGAGGAATGGCGTTCTAAAGGCCAGTCTTAATGAATTCCCCATAGTTTGTCTGGTATACTGATATATCATGAATTTTATACATTACTAGGTCTATAAAATATTAACAGAATATTACACACAGAAGTAAAAATATACAGAAAAAAGTTTTTCAGCTTTTGGTGCCTCTACAAATGGTTATAAGGGGCAGTGCATCATCCAGTATGAAAAATATAGTAATTAAAGTTGAAAAAGTCAACGCAAAATAATAACAAAATTGGTTAAAACAAATATTTGGCACTTTGTGCATAGATATAAACAATATAAAAAACATGTCTGTAACATGAGGTAATTCAATTCAAAATTCTTCACCTAGTTTCTGCAGGATTTGTCCTCGTATCTGTATGCAAACAGACTGAACCAGAAGTCTATCACTTTCTATATAATAATTCCAAGTACCTGTAAAGTGAAGGTTTAATTAAAATTTGCAGCAAATAATTCATAATATACATTAACAATAACTTACAAAATACAATAGCCGATGACATTCCCAAAGGTACACATTAACCCTTTTCAAGATCATTTTTTGGGGGGTATTGCATTTCCGTTTTTTCACTCCCCTCCGTCCACCAGCCATATCTTTAGAATTTTCTATTTAATAAGTTATGTAAGGGCTTGTTATTTGCTGGACAAATTATACTTTCTAGTTCTTCACTAGGCATCACTTTTTAGCAGTCATTAGTGAAGTGGAGATTTGGACATTTGGACGCTTTTTTTCCATTATTGAATGGAATGATAGTTTTTATATTTTGAAAGGGCAGACATGAGGATACCTAGCATGTTAATTATTTTATTTAATTTTTGGAATCTTCTCTGCTTTGTTTCCAAACTCCCTCTCAACCCCTCTTCTCTTTCGTAATTTCTAATCAGAATCCTACTTACACAGAACAGACAGAAAGGGATGTTAAATCTTCCACGAATACAGCTACAATCCTGGAATAAGAATGCATTTTCACAGTCCTGCTGCTACTGACAAATGAACAAATATATGGCTACACAGAGCTCCTAACATTGTCTACAGTTTTGTATGATGACAACTACTGGTAGATGCCCTCTAAAAAATCTGCTAATCTGATATTATCTGATGTTATACGTTTGGGGAAATTACCTGAATATATGTTGATTTTTCACTTATTGGTTAACATATTATTTACAACACATTGGGAGAGTTTCATTACACATAAATCTCCCGATTGCAACCAGTTTCCCTGTTTCCCCATCCCATTCACCACTTTAGGCATGTTGGGGCGGTGAGCATGAAGACAGGGGCGTTCATGCCTGGAAAACCAGTGGAGACTACAGGTAGTCCCCGGGTTACATACGAGATAAGTTCTGTAGGTTTGTTCTTAAGTTGAATTTGTATGTAAGTTGAAACTGTATATTTTATAATTTTTTTTTGGTCTTTGTGACAACTAATTTTTTTAAATGTTTTAAAAGTAACAATATAGCTTAATTCCAGACAAATGTGATAACTATTATTGCTGTTTATTGTAGCCTAAGGCTAAAGTACAATAAATTACCAACATCCAGAGGTCCGTTTGTAACTAGGGGTCGTCTGTAAGTCGGGTGTTCTTAAGTAGGGGACCGCCTGTAAAGCAGAAATCTCTGCCATTTCAGACCTGGTCTTAGGTCTGAAGTGGCGTAGACTGCGTCTAATCTACTAAGATAGCGCAGCCTCTTAGTAGATACGGGCACTGGGGCGCTAGTGGGGGAAATTTAAAGAAAATCTACCATTTGATTTCATGCATTATTAACCAAACATGCCTTGAGAATTCTGTAGCTACACTGATGTAAGAACATATCTTGTTTAAGTTAAGCGGTTTTGCTGAAATAACAATTATAAAATTCAGAACCTTGGCAAAGTTGGATAAACATTATACACAAGCTTTCTGAACAGCCAAGATAGGACTATTTACCCTGAGCTGGGTGACTCATACAAAGCAGCTGGGGGATGGTACAGCAATTGATTATTCTGCCAGGCAGGAAGAACACCATGATTACATCATTCTCTGGAGCAGTGCATAGCTAATGAGAAAGAAAAAGCACTGACCCCAGGCACAGAAGCAACACAGCTTCATTATCAGAATTGTATAATTGTTTTTTTGAGCAAAACCACTCAGCACAGAGATTAAACATGATATATTTCTGCATCAGTGTAGCTACAGCAGCCTCAAGGTATGTTAGCTTCATAATGCATCAAATCAAATGGTAGGTTTCCTTAAGTCTGGCATTTAAAATGTCTTATTAAGTTCCCCCTTATAGTTTTTTTCTCATGTTTTAGGCCAGTGGTTCTCAACCTTTGTAATGCTGTGACCCCGCAATACAGTTACTCCTGTTGCAGTGACCCCAAACCATGCGATTTGCAGTAAAAACAAAATACAATCGTGTCTCCAAAGGCTTTAGGCAACCCCAGTGTTTTGGTCGTGCTGGGGTCACGACCCACAGGTTGAGAACCACTGTTTTAGGCCATCTCTGTAATTTATATTTTAAATAATTAAATAGAAAATATTTTTTTCATCAGTGCTGGATTTAATACAGAATGAAAATGTAATAATTCATACTTGTGATTAGATATTAGTATTCATACAACATTACTCTTGTCATTTGAATGTACAACTGTTATTGTACTCACCTGTTGCTCCATTATTACTTATCAAACTGCTTAATATATATTCAGCTTTTAAAAGTTTTCCTGCAGAGGTAAAAATGAAACTCATTTACCTGGATATATACATGAAAACATAAAATTATAATCCAGTGCACAAGTTAAGCATGTTTCTACATGGAGGAGGTAACTTAGAAATGCACATTAATTTGCCATGTGGCTGACCAAAGACAAACGTCTGGGTACACTGAAAGCTCTGAACAATCTTACAGTACAACCCTAAGAGACAGATGAGTCAAAAGGCATCAAAAGTGTCGTTCTCTTCTGACTTGAGCAGGTATGTATGTGAGCAGTGGGGTTTTATTATCATATCCACTAACTGACTAAACCAAGTTTTATCCAACCTGAGAAGGATACAGAAGACAAGAGCATTGGGGTTTAGCATTTACTGGCTATCACTCCTTAAAGGGAACCTACCACCATGATTCTACCTATAAAGTTAGAATGGGTGGTAGGTGGATGTATGGGACGTGAGGATTTTTAGACTTTTTAGAGCTAATCCTCATGTCCCCGCTATCTTCGGAGCTGTGCGCCGAAGATGTCAGGGTAGGAGGAGAAAAGAGGCTACTGGGGCGTGGAGTAGCCGAGATGTGTAGCCTCATGTCCGCCTACTCCACGCCAGGAGCCTCTTTAGAAAGTTTACATATTAGGGCATTAAAGATTTGGATAGCGGGGAGGTGGGGAGGTGAGGATTAGCTCTAAAAAGTGCTATCCTCACGTCCCATAAATCCACCTACCACCCGTTCTACCTTTATAGAGACTTAAAGAGAGCTGTGCTAACATCCCATCTAAATACTGCAGTCATCTGCAAGAACCTAATGGATATGTGCATTGTATGAGGAGGAGGTTCGGGTCAAACTGGGAATGTTTGTGAAAATAGAATTTGACATAGCATCATATGGATTATACTGTGCATTCTAGAGGTCTAATGGATAAAGCATGTTCACACCAAAATCACTTGTAAATTGTAATTTTTTGGCAGGACCTTAATCTTAACCTTCAAAGCATGGTTGCCACAACACATTTGAAGGTGTCCTTTTGCATCTGGAATCAAGATATTAGATACTTTGAGTTTTTTCATCAAAATGCTTCATCAGACTAAAATCTGGAGAATTAAGTGGTGATGTCAACAAAACCATTCGGGGATGTCATCAAAAGAGAAGTCTACAAAACTTTTCAAGTACATGCCTAGTGTTCAAATAAATGCTTGGAACGATGACTTCCCATTAGACCATGCCCAGAGAATCAGCCTGCTTCTCATATGTGTCTATCTTTGTTTTTTTTTAGGAATTTTGAGTTCTGACCACCTGTCATTTAGAAAATGCACTGTGCCAGCTGTCTAGTTTCACTATTTGTATTAGCTTTAAGACACTTCAATTGTAGTCCAACACATCCCACATTGTGACAGGTGCCATTATTGCCATTCACTTGTCAATGGTAGTGATGTCTGTTTGGTGTATATATACTATATATATGGTATTATGAGCAGAACCATAGATATTTGGAAACAACTTATTCCACCCTCCATAAACATTTTTTTTTAGTCTAGCAAAGCTGAACATGCATATTAATGACTGGAGGGGGTTTGGCGGTGTTAATTGTCAAAGATCTTTAGGTTAACAATTACCTGATGCCTGACTCATAAGATGGAACCTGGGCTTTGTTAACTGTATTGTTTGCTTAGTCAAGTGGTCCCTCTAAACAGAATATAGGAACAAGCTCCTAGATTGTGTTTTGTGTTATAGAGGCTCTTGATCAGAGGTAAGGCAGTTCAGATACCCCTGTTTAAAACCAGCAGGGTATATTTGTTTGTGAACAAAAGCCCCAATTAGTATTTTCCACGCCCTTTCACAAATCCCTCTACCTCTTTTGGCTCACAAACTTTTTATCCTGGCTCCTTTGTTGGAGAAAAAGGAGGCTGGTTCCAGGATTCAAAAGATGCCAGTGGGTTCAGAGGAATGTCATCCCTATAATGGCACAGAGTGTCCTCTTGAAAGTCAAGTAGCTCCTAATTGGGACTAAGCTGAGAAAACAGAGAAAGATCAACTAAGAGATACGTCACCTGAATTTACAGAGATACGAGCTTGCCGAATAACCACCTGTGGAGCTATTGGAGTGGAGGGCCAAATCTTATGCAAAACTTTGGCAACAGACAGCAGTCTTGTGGATGCATCTGCCCAGTACAGAAATCGGTCAATCAAAAATACAATGGCAGCTGCTGTACAGCTATCGTGAACGAGGATACATGCTTTCAAAAATACCTACAAAACAGAAGAAATTATATTTACTAATCACGTGAATTATATCCCTGGTAGTTTTAAAAATGTACTCATGAAATATTTTAAGTGCATGGTTCACTGTAGAGCCTGTCTGTTTATCAAATGACCAAGGCAGATTTTCATCTCTCAAGAAAGTGCACATTCAAAGATTGCTATCACAAATTTGCTAAGTCTTGTGCAAATCATGAAAATTGAATAACCTTTAAAATTGAAAGATAAAATCATTAGCTGCTGAAATTGGAAACATATATGTATTATTTGTAAATGCATTGTGGCTTCACGCACAGGCCTGAAATTGTGGTTTGGGTCTGCTCATCCCTTGTCACAAGTTAAAAGAATATATAAATAAAAACATAAATATCATTATGGATAGAGATCCAGATAAAAGTCTACCATAAAGTCTGTATAGTAAAATTACAGGATTATTTTAAGGGTTCATTAAGACGGACAGGGCCAGGAGGAGGAGGTGGGAGGGATGAGCACTCTTCACCCCTCCTCCCACCATAGGCAGACAAGCTCACTGCACCATCACAGGGAGCCATACAAGTTTATGGGGGGCCGTGATCTGGTCCCAAATTATGCGACCATATCGAGGTCCTCATAACTGCCATATGAATTAGCCCTAACTGTTCTATACATATATGTTCCGACAATATGATTGTTGCAACACTTTATATTCTGCCTAGCATTCTAAAATGTTGTATAGTTTGGATTAAGCAAGCAAACATATAATTATACAGCTGCATTTAACTGTGCAAGGGCCCTGCAAGGTGCTAGAGACAAGACTGCCTAACCAAAGATCCCTGAAATTGCTTCTATTTGTTCTATATAATATAATGAAGAGAAAAATGGCAGCACTCCAAGATTCCATCCAGAATTGTGTACTGTTATTCAAGTGACCACTGCAACATTTCGACTCCTGAGGTCTGGAGTCTTGAGAAAGATTCCAGACCTCAGGAGTCGTAGTGTTGCAGTGGTCACTTGAATAAAAGTACACAATTCTGGATGGAATCTTGGAGTGCTGCCATTTTCCTCTTCTTTATTCATTGGGTGGAGTCCAGGTCCTGGGCCTTACACCTGAATATCAATTTTTGCATGAGTTGTTTTCTTTTATTTGTTTATATTTTTACCCTATTCTTCATTTTACAATATAAGATTATTTTAACATACTATAGTCATATGTCAGATAGATGTTGGCCAATAAAAAATATTTTCTATTAAGTAAATAAATATATACATATATTAGTAAAATGTACGGTCCTTTACTGAATTCCTCGAACAAACTTCTCAAATTTCAAAGGCCCAATTAAGTAGACAGGAAAGCTCCATATCCTACTGCAAGAGATATATGGAAAGAAAGAGGGCATACTATAATGTCAGGACAATAAAGACACTTACACCTGGCACATACAGAATACCTGTGGTTAAACACAATAGAGGAATGTGTCCAAGCACCTGTAAGCAGTCCTTGCACATTACTGCTTTGATAACTTATAGTATAGGGTATACTTAAATACAGACTGCCACCTAATCTATTTTTTCTTTACTTCTTCTCTTCGTAGATTAGAACACAAAAGCCTGAAAGAGAGTGACCTACCAAACAAAAGGGTTTTGAGTTGCTCGGAAAAGCAGACTTAGAGGAGGATGGATGGAATCCAAGTGGTCCTATTATTTCCACTTGCACTAATTAGACATTTTTCTGTCACCTATTGAATGCTGCTGAGAGGCCAAACTCACTGAATTCATTCCTAAAGTGTTTACAGAAGTTTGCATCTGTTTGTGTTTCTTCAGGAGGAAAATAAGCACTTGAATAGCATTGTGGAACATCTAAAGGAAGCATCTCATTCTGAAGAGGCTGCAGGCTCCAGCTGCATCATGCCGAGCCTATGGTATCATCCCCAAACTACAGTCTAGTGAATGGTAAAAGCACAGGCTGGTGACACAGGGACACTGTTTACAAGCTCCTCTATAGTCAGCTTCTGCCATTAGACTTGCACCGCCATTTTTTCATGTTTAAAATGCCAAAAGCAGTAAGTACTTTGGATAAGATGTTTAGTCACGTGAATACAATTCAATAAAAAACCAAGAGGTTTGTTCAAAAAAAGAGAGACCAATAATAATATTTCTGGTAATGCTTGTCATCCAGGTGTACATTCAGAATAAGTGTAAACATATTTTTGTAGCCAATTCTCAGGGTGGGAAATGTCAGGGTGCCATTGAACCAGAAGCACAAAGGGCGCATGTTTAGGATTCCGTGCCAGGTGTTGAAGGGTCTAAAGCAGCATTATTTGAGTCACTCCACTGGGCATGTTTTCTCCTAGCTGGTAATGATGCAGTCTCCTTTAAGGTTCTATAGAATAGCTGAAGATGCCAGGCACTCTGCACAGAATGGAGAGTCTGTATGTGTTTTCATGTCTTATGCTTGGGTGTCTTGCCCTCTTTGCTCTTTACATCTTGTGTTTGGGTGAAACTGACATATTTAGAGCAACAATGTTTTCTTAGTTCTACAAGATCAATGTAGTCCTTCAGGGATCATGAGAGTGAGCTGAACTCAGTCACTTACTAAGGCAAATTACAAGCAGTGGTGAAGAAAAGCCAACAAAAAGCAGTTTTACATTGACATAGTTCAGCAGTAAACAAATAAGATTTGAAAGAACATAGAGCTCTGCCAAGGATTTACCAAACTTAAAAAGCAGCCACATATCGGATTTGTTTTGGCCATATTCAATAATTTTTTTTCATGTATTTATTATTTATTAATACAACAGCTAAATATTTAACTAAATATGAAGGATTCTCCCATTTGGTCCATTTTTCATGACTGCATACAGTTCTTATTGAGCAGATATGTCATTGATAAATGTTAAAGGGAAAAAAAAGTGATTAGGTTTATCTATGCATGAAAGACATCCATGAATTTCAGTGTTTTCTCGTAGATTACTATTTGGGGTTATATCTGCAATGAAGAACTCAAGCATAAAACAAAAGAAACTAATAACAGCCAGTAAAACACCCAATGGTAGTGTCTGTACTCTCAAATTCAACATTCCTGACACTTTTTTCTCTGACTTCTGTCAAGTGCATGTAGCTGAACATGCAATACTCTTCAAAGTGACTAGATTGTCACAAGTGCTTTGGGAACCCACCTCTCTGTTCCCTCTGCTCCTATGATAGCACATACTCTGTGCTTCTGTGAGATCATGAAGGGGGAGCAGTGAGGGAGAAGGCAGGCGGGTCACAAGTGCTTCAGGGAACATGTAATAGCCATAGTCCCCTGGATCTGGCAAAGCACTTTTGCTTCATTTAAACAAAGATAAAGTACATTTTCTAAGAACAGTCTCATCACAATGCTGGGATCTACCTAGCATTGTTAATAATTGATAACAGGAAATGTTATGATAGATTTCCTTTAAAGATGACCTGTCACCTCTAAAAACAGCATTAGGACCTGCTTACGAAATTATGTTATCGTCGGTTTCCAATAACACTAGCAGTGTAACACTGCGGAGTCTGTTGCAGCACTAGGAGCTGCTTACATTAGTAAGCAACTCCTAGTGCAGTTTTTAGAGGTGACAGGTCCTCTTTAAATATTTTGTGTATTACTAAGAAAAAATTGTTTAGCAGAATGTAGTGCTAGGCTACTGTATATAAATAATAATAATTCTTTATTTATATAGCGCACACAGATTACGCAGCGCTGCACAAAGCATGTCAAATCGGTCCCTGTCCCCATGGGGCTCACAATCTAAACAACCTAACAGTATGTTTTTGGAATGTGGGAGGAAACCCACGCAAACATGGAGAGAACATACAAACTCTTTGCAGATGTTGACCTGGGTGGGATTCGAACCCAGGACTCCAGTGCTGCAAGGCAGAAGTGTTACTCCCTCAGCCACCATGCCGCCCATATAGTATACCTCTCTTTATCACAATCTAATGTGAATTACAAAAGGAATTAAGAGTTCTTTGGGAATTTCCACATTTTTCAGAGATTGTGCAGGGAAAAAAAAGGAGGGACATATGTAAAATTGGACATTTTACATAAGTAGTAGTCGTGCTTATATAAATATTATATATAGCCAAATGAATTTTTATGATATAATATTCTAAAGGCAGCTTTTTAGTTCAGCAGTTGAAATTAATGTTACATGCAGTCTGAGCAGAACAACATCCAACAGCATATATGAACAACATGAGAAGTTCTTCCCTTGGTTTTGTGAGGTTATCACTTGTAGTCTGGGTTATTTTACAATAAATAGAATATTTGTATTAGTTGAATGAATTGTAATATTCATTTGTCATTTATCTTTAGTAAGGACATTTGTGTGTCCTTTCTTGGTTTTTCTGGGTTTTGGACTTTTTGACTTATTTTAGAGGTTGATACATTAGGCAGCTGAGTCTGTGGTTTTTTGCAACTATTTATTATAAAGTTGCTCAAAAGTCACAAACTCTTCTGCATTCCCTTCTAAAGTTTTTTCTATGCCTGATTGGGGGTGGAGTTTATTTGTGAGTTTTTAACCAAGATTTGTGTCAAAATTATGACTATTTATACATCCACATCTGGATTTTAAAGATATAACACTGAAAAATTCTTGCATGGCTAACCTTGGTAGGCAAGAGGAAAAGTCACAAATGTAGGTGCAAATATATCAAATATGCCCAAAAGTTCACAAAAATGAGAGAAAAAAAGAGAACATTTTAAGATAAATTACTCCCATTGTGTTTATTTTAACTAACAAAATTAGACCAAACTTGTTGGCAAGAATGATTTCAGTGCTGCCACCATCTGGAAGTAAATAAAACTGCATACTGGCCATGATATTAGGGAGACAGAGTAACGGAGATTGGAAAACATTTATCATTTTTTAGAATTTCTTATCCATCAAGATTGATACACTTACTAGTAGTCATATTATTTCTTATTTTCTACATTAGAGGGGATCACTGCTCAATTGTAATAAGTAGATATCTTGTAATATGCTCACGTTTTTTTACAGTTTTACACAATTTTTACTGTACACAGTTATTTTCACAATTAATGCGAGTAAATTTAAGATGAGAAAAATGAATAGTGCCGGTGATAACAGTAACTACGGTAATATACTTCATTATAAAAATAAGTTCCTGTGCCTTTTTTTGCCTGGATAATGTAAATATGAAAGAAAAGGAGCTGATAGTGTAACATTGTAACAGACATATTTTTACATCTTAATTTCTCTCTTGTTATTATTACATAACATGAGAGATATATTACAGTTAAAGGTAAAAAGAACAGTATCAATATCCCATAAGATTATACAAATATAGTCCCTTCCAGTGTTATCCCAATATTAAATGGTAGCCCGACTTATCCCAATTACTGTCCACGGCTTCTGGCGTTTCTGCTGTCAAGTCGAGGATGACTAATATTATTATATCAATCAAGAAAAATAATCCTATTGTTTACCCCCTTCATAAGACACTCGCTTATAATACAGAAAGGTTGTAAAATTAAAAATGAAGAGAAGAGAATAGAAAAGAAAAAAGACCAGGTAGAAATAAAATATTGTATTTTTTTTTTTAAATATTTTCTTGGGAGGTCATTGTTATGTCATATACTCTTATTATATTTGTCTGATACGGGTAACATGGTTATGTTTGCAAATATAAACAGGAAAATCTATAATGCAAAAAGACAAAACAAATAAATAATTAACAAACATTAATAATCCCCAGAAATCAATGTTCCATCATGCACACTTTCTAATAGTGTTTTGTGTGAGTTTGAGGCAAACAATCCCAACTGGAACTAAATCTCATTTCACCCTGTCCCACATCTGCACACGTGATCAAACTCAATTATATCAACAGTGTTCGGACAGAAGCGATCAGTCTATTGTGCATTTCTGCTCTACATTTTCCGTTGACATAACACAAATAGGGAAAAGTTTCTGATTTCACAGGGGGAGGTACCAGCTGGTGATAACAAGGGCAAACATCTCAACTAACAATGTTCCTTGCAAAGTAGGACCACAATGGACCACAAAGGGGGATGTCTGCATTAAAAAAGGTGTTCCATCTGAGGCAGATTTTGATATTGAAAAATATTTAACATTGTACTGTACAGAAATGTTTTGCATTATTCCAAAATACTAATACAATTTTGACAAGGTAGAGCTTCTCAGTAATAATAATGAATAGAACAGGGATGTATAAAGCAGAAAGTGCTCTAATGATATAATTATAATGATTATGATTATGATGATTATAATAATATAATGATTTAAAAAACATATGCATTAAAGATCAAGTCTGAATACAAAAGATGTTTGTCCTGGTATAAGTAAAACTTAAGAATGTTTTTAAAAGATAAAGATCACATTGTACTAAGATAATTGTGATGTAAAAAAAAGAAAAATATATTTGCAAAGTGAATGGTTGACTGTAATCTTCAACCCCATAATAATCTTCATTCATATATTACCACCTGCTCATATCACGATAATGATATATATTACAATAAATGTTACAATAAGATAACAGCTGTCATTTTACAACTGGAGACAGTAACCTGCCTGGTTGGTATGGTCTAAACTTTGTTTTTCAGTAATACATTTGCTAACCAATCTACAAATTAAATAGCAGATCAATTAACAAGTATGAAGACAAATGATTTTGTGACAACCTTAATTCTGTGAAACATTGGGAGTCCATGCTTAAGAAATGCCGCAATCTAATCTTATTAAATATCAGAAGATATATAAAAGGTGCTTGTCAGTATTTAACAACGGTTGCTAAACCATAGAGGAACCTCTTTTCTTTATGTTTTGCCATTCCTCTGAAAACAAAAAAAAATCTACCTCAGCTCACTACAAAGCCACCAAGTTCCCCGTGGTGCATGGAAAAAGCATGGAGTTAAGCTGCAAAAATCCAGCATAAGGTAAATATCCAGTTACAACTCTATTAAAAAATGACATTTAGTTTACTGTGTCCAATAAGGCAGGATTTATTTCTCCTTATGGAGAACTGAGTGTTTTCAGGCGAACTGAGTATTAAAAGTCATACATGCTCCACTGGGGATTCTGGGTAAGGAATATGCTAATATGCTATTACTGGCTTTCAGGAAGCCTAGTGACATGACATGGGATAATTTATCCAAACAAGTCTTTTCCAAATGAAATAGACACCCAATCAGTGTTCTCACTGAATCTAATCAGTACAGTATACAGATCTGGTTTGGCTAGGTAAGAAACCATAGACTTGGGTTATTTGAGCACTTTTTCAGGCATATAGGGGGGATTTATCAGTGCTCGTATGACATAAACTGGTGTAGAAGAAATAGTTGCAATTTCTTGGTCAAAGAAAGAAATTGAGACTTTTGAGGTCATCTATGCAACCGCTATGCCATGTAGGCATGGAGGGGGCACAGTCAGCGGCAGAGTGGGCCAGCACGGCCCGTTCAGGGCCTGTACACTAGCCATAGTCTGCAAACTTACAGTATTGAATTTCGCAGGCTTTTTCCAAGCCACAAATTGTGGCAATCAAGAGGCTGAAGCCTTATGATGTATCCAATGCATTGATTGGGGCGGGGCATTTATCATACAGCTTGCACACTGAGTCATACATGAGTAAGGAATGAGTAATATGCAAAGATGCAGTAAAAGATGGTGAAGAGACTCACAATTTAACAAAAAAAATTATTATAACTATTGGAATTAAAACACATTTTTAAAGTTGCAGTTTTTTCTTTAAGTAGAAACATTTGTTAGCACTTTCTATGGGAATTTAATTTTAAAAATTAATTAATTATAAGAAAAGATACTCCACTCCAGAATTAGTATTTCAACTAAACTATACAGGCGGTCCCCTACTTAAGGACACCCGACTTACAGACAACCCATAGTTACAGACGGACCCCTCTGCCCACTGTGACCTCTGGAGAAGCTCTCTGGATGCTTTACTATAGTCCCAGACTGCAATGATCAGCTGTAAGATGTCTGTAATGAAGCTTTATGGATAATTCTTGGTCCAATTACAGCAAAAATTTTTAAACTCCAATTATCACTGGGACAAAAGAAAAAGATTTGTCTAGAACTTCAATTATAAAATATACAGTTTCGACTTACATACAAATTCAACTTAAGAACAAACCTCCAGACCCTATCTTGTATGTAACCCGGGGACTGCCTGTACATGATTTGTTGACATGATGTACACCATATTAGTAAAATCAAACCATTAAAAAATTGGTTGCGATGCAGGCTCCAGCACTCCAACACTGTACATATTTATTGTTGGAAATGGAATGTTTTTTAGGATTTCCTACTGTTATCTTAACACATTATTTAAGTTGCAGTATTTTCCCGTGTGCACTTTTAAAGCTACCGGGGGGTACATAGGCTTATTATAAGACAGAGATGTCTTATAATACAACATGACAAAGAATAATGAAATAGACACTTTATTATCTATGGGTCAAAGTTGCAACATTTCCTTGGTATAATGAATGGCAGAGAAGCTGCTTGTCTTCTTTTGCCCCTTCATGCTTTAATAACTGTGAGCTATAAATTGCTTCAAAAGATGAAATGATACTTCAAAGTGGATGAGAAGGAGAAGGCAGCTCCTTGTTGATAATGTATGAAACGTTTACACTTCCCATGGTCTAGTGTCCGAGGGGGAAGGGTGCAGAACACAGGCAGAGAGTTGGTGAATAGTCCTAAACTAGCATGAGGCAAGGATTTCAGGTCCTTATAGTCTCTGACCCTGTGATGTGCTTTGTTTAACAGGGGCAGCTGCAGTTATCAACAGATGTTTCGGCAATAAATAATTGGTATCATCTCAGAAAAGGCCCATCTACCTGTGGAGAGGGCATAATGCGGAAAACACTGCTTTGCTATTCTAGCCACATTAATCTCTCATCTATCCAGGTTTCTTGGGGTGCTTCCTGCAGGTGCTCATTCTGGAAGAATCAGGACTGTACTCTTTTAAGTTAAGAAGCTTTGCAGGGGTCACAGAAAAGGTCAAAATCAGCCATAAATTTCTGTCTAAGGTCACAAAAAAAGCCGAAATAAAATGACAATACAGAATTAGTCTAATGTTGCAACATAATCATCCAAATGTATGGGGTTGGCTTCCTTCTTAACGCATGCCATCCGTGCACACATACACAAAAGATAAAAGTGATCACATTGTGCGTGGCCACAGTTGGTTTAAAGCATATAACCTGACACTAATGAAGCCATAGCATAACAATAATACATTTAAAGCTTAATTAAAAATAATCTTTTATATATTTTATGTATTATATGAGTTTCCAGGTAAAGAAAATGTTTAACATATTATTATACAATCAATGGCATCATAAAAATTACAAATAAGATTGTATAACTTACATAACCTATATATTATAGACCCCTGGATTTCACCAGTACTTAAAACACTAAGTACTTAAAACACCTCTTTACTAAGTAGCCACTTCCCCAGTACTTACAGAAGAGCCACATTTCCAAAATCGCAGCATTGTCCCATTTTAAGTCAAAAAGCAGCCTCCCCCTTTCTCAATAGACTCCTGCTATATAAATTTAGACTTGCCTTAACCCGGTTATTTCACTTCAACATACTCCCAAGATACACTGTATGCTTAGAGGAAGTGTCATATGAACAGTCTACCTCTGGCTGCACCGGAAAAGAAATCATGGCGTTGGTGGAAAACCGTACCCGGCGCGTCAACCCGACTTGCATTTCAGAGGAAACTCCCTTGTCAAGGGAGGAGTTTCTTCCAAAATGCAAATGGAGGTGACAAGCCAGGTACTGACCCCATACACAATTTCTATTTAAGTGCATTATGTTTTTCCTTTATTACTTGTCCTTCTGTCTTCTGCACCCACCATCTTCGAGGTACTGGCGTATATGGTCATTGATTACTGACATACTTGAGACTTGGTGCATTTGCTATATGTGTGTAATTCTTTATATTGAGGGTTATGCATGTGATGTTTTTTTGGGGGAATCCCTCTGTGTGTATGTCAAATGCCTATGGGCTTATGTCAGTTTTAGCCTGTATTCCAAGAAAATGATATATGTTTTTTATACTTAATAAACAATTTTTATTTGTTCTAGAATAGTGTATATTCTCATTTTTATGTTTTTGTTTGTGCTTTGTAATTATTTGGACTCCCTGTGAACTGTATAAAAAAGAAGCCCCATCCCAGACAACACCTTTTACATTTTGTAATGAATATAGACAAGTTTTGTCATTCATACCAGTATGTCATGCAGTCTAAGGTTGATAAGGTCCTGTAGGTTTGTTTTGTCTTCTGGGCTCACAGTCCGTTTGTATTGCCACCTTTCTGGTACAAATGGCCACTTCATTTCCTTTGCCTCCTGGATAAGCATCCTCAGATCCTCCGGGAGAGAAGCTGGAAAAGGTCAAAGTGCGTGTAAAGATATCTCCGTTATATAATGACAAGACTCATCTGTTATGTTGTGGTATGTGTGCCATATGAAAATAGCCCACTTTCCCATACACCTTTGTGCACTTGCTACACATTGCTGACTTCTTCCACAACACTGATAATAGGAAAATGTCTGTCAACTGAATGTCTATTCACCTCTGCCCTCAAGGTAAGCCAAAGCAATCGGCCATTAAATAGGTTTTTAATGGGAAGGTAACTGTCAGTGAGTGGAGACAAGCTTGTACTCTCAACAGGAAGTCATCCCACCTACTCTGTAATCAATAGGCGAAAGAAAAATCTATTTCCACCTGCTAAAACAACCTTGTTGTCACGGTGAAGCACTTATCAGTGTAGCTTAAGGCATGATATTATGTTTATAGGCCAGCATCTATGGTCATTTCCAAGTCTACAGACTCACTTGTCTACCAAAAACTTTTGACATGGTGTGTTGTATTTTGTTATGCATTATAATTCCTTCATGCTCAAAGCTTCAACGAAATTAGGTATTCATATGGAGGCTGAGATGAAACTTCCTCCCATTCTCAGCTGGTTCAATGTAGATTGTGATGATGGAGAACATAGTAAGTAGTAGTGCAATCTTCACACTATGTGCGATTCAGTATCGCCTGTCTCCTTCAGTAAAGCTACTGAACGTTACTGAACAATAATAAAGAAGGAGAAAAAACCCTTGGAAATGTGTTTAGCATTCTGTTTTGCCTTCTACTAAATGGATCAGCCGATCCTACTCATGTACATTTATGTCTTCATCTTAAAAAGTTCCTTGGTAAACCTTACAGCAACCATGGCTACTCAATTGAGAAGCCTCCAGGAACATATCATTTGGAGCCACAACACATGCGCAGACAGCCACTCTACACGCAGGCGTATTAAGCACTCCAGGAGGCTGGAGTAGCATGTGACAATAGACCCATGCAGACATTCTTTCAGCTGTCACTTCTACCTGACAGTCATAGAAATGAAAACAAGAAAGTGCCTATACAGCCTAGTTCCAAAAGATTGCTTATTGGACCACTCACTGGACCACCTGCCTGATGGTGAAACATAACAGCCTCCAAGTAAGTGCTGCCTCGGGCCATGTCCCTCATGGCTTGGTACCCCATATGCCTATTTCCTCCTATAGTGTGCTATCTTTTTATCATCTATACACCCCCGCAATAATAGGATTTTAGCAACAAATGCAATGAATGTATGTATGTATATCTAGGCAATTAAACAAGACAGTATATAGTACAGAATATATAGCATCACATAAAATGCAACATTTGACAAATAATGTTAACAATAGGAAAGTTCTAGAATTAGAACTGCGTATTGCTATGACAAGTCCTCTTCTATAAATAACCATGAAAATAAAATCATAGATAATGATAATGTGATAATGGTCAATTAGTCTCAAGATGGCTTTATTAATGATAAATGTCTCATAATGGAGAGGGTGCAGCACAATTTGGCACACCCAAAAGTCATGATGCATTTAAGCAGAGTTTGTTCAATCCATTTATTTGTCCTAAAGTGTTCCATACAGACCATTTGCTCTGATTTGTCTGTAATTTTACCCAATTTGTATTTATACAATTCAATCCTTTCTTAGAATTTTAATTGTAGTTTAAAGCATTTCAGATGCTATTATACTGACTTTTTTTCCTACCCAGGAGGGTGGTAGTACTTCCTGCACTAAAGTGATCAGCAGAAAAGTGATGTTCTATTTACACTTTAAAAACATTGGGTAACACTCTTAAAGTGTTCCAGACTTTTGTCACCACAATCCAAAATGCCTTGTATTATATTCATGCAATGTCTGAAACATATTCAAGATACTTGTATGTTCTTTTTGAAGTAACTTTCGCTAAATATGGAATATGAGCTATTACTTTGGGCAAAGAAAAACTAGGCATTTCAACAAATATGAGGTGTGAAAAATTTGAATACAAAGTGATCAAAAACATCAGGCTCACCCCACACAAAAATTACACTGAAGACTAAAAAAGTTTTTGATGTCAGATTATGGCAAAATAGAAACAAAAGAGTACAATAGAATTACATTTTTGAAATCTATTAAAACATAACGAAACCTATATAAATGATCGCACCAACCAAAGTAATAAAGGAGAGTGTCATTTGAAGTGTACAGTTAAAGCCTTAAAAACAGAGCTCACAAGAAAATGGTGTAAATGTGTTTTACAATTAACAATTTCACCACATTTGGTATTTTTCTCCAGCTTCCCAATATATTGCATGGGATATTAAATGGTGCCACTAGGAAGGACATTTCTGTATACAGAACAATAAAAGTTATGCTGTCATCAATTCACTTTTACGGTTTTTCTGCACAATGTGGCACTTAGGTAATACTATGAATATTTGTTCATCAAAAATTGGGTAGCCTCGCTCTACTACACTATATTTGAAAACGCATGCCAAAAATAAAAGGTATGACTGCTTTACTCTATAGCCAATTTGCAAACCTTATGTAACACTTTACCAAGAGTTACATAAACCAGCACCATGGCTATATTGTCAAATTGTAAACATCTCAGTCAGCATCTATCAAGCTTGTTCTATGTTTCACAGAGATAAAGCTTTGGGAATTTTCCTTTAAAATGAAGCATGACATCTTCAAAAGGTACAACTTCTTTCTTCCCTCAAAGTCATATAATGGTGATAGTCTTTGAATATTTATGGTGGTGATGACCTTCAACAGTTCATGCTATTAAAATAAAATTAGCAGAGTTTTTTTTTTATTATTTTTGCATAGCCGCACAAACAGACCACCCAAAATGAGCAGTGATACAAGAAGAGTGACAGATATGTTTCCTAAAGAGTATAAGAATCCAAGTGAAAATGCCTGCGGCAAGGACTGGTTTGAGATCTGGAAAGATAAACAGAGACATTAGAGAAAATCCTTCCTGTGGACACAGTTCTATGAACTGCCCTATCTCTGCATGGCTAGGCAGAGAGAATAAAAGTGATGCACAAATGTCTATTATGTGTGGAGCACAAGTCAACTGACAGTTCTCAATTTTTCTTCCCCATAGCTGCCTTTTAGTTTTTTCTATATAAATACTAAAATGCAGAACTACTGCAAAACTAATTATATATATATATATATATATATATATATATATATATATATATATATATATACACTCACCGGCCACTTTATTAGGTAAACCATGCTAGTAACGGGTTGGACCCCCTTTTGCCTTCAGAACTGCCTCAATTCTTCGTGGCATAGATTCAACAAGGTGCTGGAAGCATTCCTCATTTGGTCCATATTGACATGATGGCATCACACAGTTGCCGCAGATTTGTCGGCTGCACATCCATGATGCGAATCTCCCGTTCCACCACATCCCAAAGATGCTCTATTGGATTGAGATCTGGTAACTGTGGAGGCCATTTGAGTACAGTGAACTCATTGTCATGTTCAAGAAACCAGTCTGAGATGATTCCAGCTTTATGACATGGCGCATTACTAATATTTTCTTGGCACTCTTTGGGCCCCTTGGTACCAATTGAGCATCGTTGCAATGCCACAGCCTACCTGAGTATTGTTGCTGACCATGTCCATCCCTTTATGACCACAATGTACCCAACATCTGATGGCTACTTTCAGCAGGTAAATGAGTTGCCGCCATGTGATTGGCTGATTAAAAATTAAGTATTAACGAGCAGTTGGACAGGTGTACCTAATAAAGTGGCCGGTGAGTGTATATATATATACAGGCGGTCCCCTACTTAAGAACACTCGACTTACATACGACCCCTAGTTACAAACGAACTTCTGGATATTGGTAGTTTACTGTACTTTAGTCCTAGGCTACAATCATCAGCTGTAACAGTTATCACAGGTGTCTGTAATGAAGCTTTAGTGTTAATATTGATTCTTATGACAACCCAACATTTTTAAAATCCAATTGTCACAGAGACCAAAAAAGTTCTGGCTGGGGTTACAATGATAAAATATACAGTTCCGACTTACATACAAACTCAACTTAAGAACAAACCTACAGACCCTATCTTGTATGTAACCCGGGGACTGCCTGTATATATATATATATATATATATATATATATATATATATATATATATATATAAAACCTACTGATGCCGTTTTACCCCACCTACTAGTGCAGTTTTAGCTCACCTACATAAAATAATAAAGGTATAATAGATAATAGATTACATTGAACAAGCAGAGATATATTAGCTTAGCTTCTAAAAATGTTTTCATGTCTGTCCAGTTTCTTAATAATTCCAGAATAAAAGTGTATTGAATCAATGCCATTAAAAGAGTTCTGCTTTATGGTCTATGTATGATTAATGTTAATTTATATGACATATAATAGCATGATGTATAAAATAATTGAGCACTGGCTAAAACAATATTTGAAGACATATTTAAAGGGCTCTGCATAAGTTATTTATGGGTTCATATGATTAATACAACAATGTAATTAGTCAAATAGGGGTTACGTTTTTAAATTGTAAAGCAAAACTTACACAAATTATGTCCAAGAAAAACTGTCATTATCCAATTAGTAGTAAATAAAAAGGGATGGTGATATTGTGTAAAACAAAAGCTCTTCAGTTTTTAAGTAGGCGCTGAACCAACGATACAAGTGTCTTCACAAGTCCGTTATCTGAACGTTAGTGCAGCTATGGCAGGACACCTGCTCATGGTAGATGAGCATCAACTCAACTGCTTTAAATCAACCCCCTGAAGCGGAATATTCCTAGTCATTCATTCAACAGTAAATTATGCACCGATTTAACAGTTCAAGTCTGAAAAGCCAGCTTAATATTTCTATTGGATTTATTGTCATATATACCACATAAACTTGAAAAAAGAAAGTGTTTTTTTCACCTAGATCATATGTTTATACTACAAAACAATATGGTCTGACATGGTGATATATTTCTACCTCTGAAAATATTTATAAAAAGAAGCATAAATCCTAATTACAAGGGGAAAAGGGGCAGCTGCCATTTAACCACATAGCATTCACACAGAAAAATATGGTTTACCAAGCTGACTTACAGGCTACTAGTGATGCCCATATTATTCACTAGTCTGTCTACGAAGGTACTAAAGCAACAATCCACCTCTTTCGGGGAATATCAGCTGCCATAGGTTTTATAGGAAATATACCATCAAAAAGCTGAGGGAGTAGGGGGAGGGTAAGATAGTAAAGACATATTGCAGAGGGGCGGCTCAGAATCATTAGCATAATTTTAAAAGTTAATTTTAGTAGGAAGGAGGCCATGGATAACAAATATAAGAAGAATACAAATCACGTAGCCTGGATCTATGGGTAAGTGTCCCTAGTTTATCCATGCTTGATTTTGATGGTAGGTTTCCTTTAAAAGCTGAAGCAGTGATTAGAGAAGGGAGTCTTAATGGGACTTAAAGAAATAACCAGTAGTGGCCAAACAGTATACAGCAATCTACAAGCAGACCAATAGTAGAAACACTAGATTACAATGTTAGGCCATCACAAGAAGGGCAGAAAACTGCCTTGTCGGTACATATATCCGGCCGGATATACATCTTTATAGACGCCTATGACGCCGTTGCTGCAAAAAAGATAGAGCATGCTCTATCTTCAGCTGTAGGAACAGCCGTGAAGGACTCTTTCCTATGGAGAGGGGAAGGGTGAGCAGCGCTCATCCCTCCTCCTCTTCAGCGAGCTGCCACTTGAAAGAAGACTAACTTTTAGAACTAAGCTTGGTGCTGCACTGCTTATATGGTGAATTTTTATTCCAGAGGTTTTCCAGGAACCATAAAGGGAACCTGTGACCGACTAGGGTTTGAGATGTCCTTTTAAGCATTACCTCATTTATGTGAAATATCATGTGAAAATGAGCAGTAAACTGAAGGGGGATGTTACATATATATTTCATTCTATTGCAGCTAGAACCATGGTCCTGGTGTCACATTAAGGAAGAGAATTTTAGCTTTCAAACCGCATTCAGATGTTTATCTGATCTTCATCTGATTTGAGAACCATGTCACTTTCCCACCAGCCTCTGAGGCCTCAATAACAAAGCTGTGTGCTCACCCCGACCAGATTCTGGGTGTAGCAGGTAGATGGAGAATGGAGGGGAAGTGGACGCTCCTCCCCGCTCCCCTCTCCTTTGAAATCCCACTCATATGACTTTAACTGCCTTTATCTCTTGTTCTGTAGATCACAGAAACACAATTGTTGATGCAAGGAAGATAAAAATGCCGTACAGGCCAAGTCTAAAGTCTAAAGTGACCCTGCAGCCTCTCACCTGACAAACATCTCTGACAAAAAAGTGACAGTTTTCATCAAATTTTCATGTCTTCAGAGAGGCTTTTTTATAGGCAAACCAAGGAAATTTCAAATTGAAAATGAGGGAATTCTAAAAAGGTAATTTCTTCCCCTAGCTGAGGGGGTTGCTAGTTTAGTGGGGTAAAAGCGGGTTATAGGTTCCCTTTAACTACTTATGATTTATCCAAAAGATTAGGTGTCATTATTATTTTATTGTGGGGACACAACACCCGTGATCCCGTTGGTCACCTGTATGTAGCAATGCTGCAGCGCTACATAAAGAATAAAGAGGGTAATGGTTACCATAATGCATTGTCATGATTTCAGAACTGCAGACAGCTCTCATTCACTGAAATTTAGCCCCAGTCTGCAATGATCAGATGTAATCAAAGGTGTTAGCTTTATGGATAATCCTTGTTCCCTTGGCAACATAAAATTTTGAAAGGTCCTTAACGTGTAGTTAATGTCAGCCTATGCAGTAGGATCCATTCTGAACCTTCCTACAGCAGCTCCCGTAGGGCGCCGTGCGCCCATTGCCGTCTATGGAGGACGTATATCGGCCGTATATACGTCAGCCGTATATACGTCCTCCATACATTAGTGTGAATATAGCCTTAAAGCAAACTCATCATCAGAAATTGGCCTAGTAAACCAATACCAGTATGTTATCAAGCAGCTGAGCAGCTTCAAGATCATATTTCTTTCATGGCCCAGAGTGGTGGCATCATCCATAAAATCAACTTTTAGGTGAGGTGTAAATTGCTGTTGAAGTTGAACTTAAGGAGGTGGAGAGTTTAACACTGAAGTCAAGGTCTCCCTTGCTCAGAAAGAACCCTTCACTGTAATTGTTGGTCCTGCATGCAGGGACATCATTAACCAGATCTCCTGAAGTCCAGCGCATGATGTTAATCATAGGGGAGGAGGTGTTCAGAGGTGAGCTTGACTTCTGTGTTAAACTCTCTGCCTCCCTGACTTTAAACAACCAGTTAAAGGAAACCTACCACTACAGGTCTACCTATTAAGGTAGATCCGATGGTAGGTGCATCTTACGTATGTAAGGATAGCCCTTTTTATGGCTAATGCTTTACTCCCCTCTATCTTTGCTAATCTTTAATCAGGGTAATATGCAAATTTTCTAAAGAGGCTACTGGGGCGTGGAGAAGCTGGAGCTGAGGCTACACGGCGCAGCTACTCCATGCCCCAGTAGCCCCTTTGATCCTCCTACCCAGACATCTTCAGTGCGCAGCTACAAGGAGCGCGAAGTCGGAGTTCTGCGCATGAGCAGTAGCTCTGGCTTTGGAGCTGAGATCACGCAGCCACTGGCCTGTGTTTTGCGTATGCACAGAACTCCGGCTTCGCAGGCGAGTGCGCGCAGCACCCAGATGTCTGGGGATTTATCTGATGGCAAATATGATTAGTAAAGAAGAGATGTAAGGAGGAAGTTCCCTTGTTTTTACCATTTAATTGAGCTACCAAACCAAAATGGAAGGCTACTTTGTACAAGGTAATTCTATAAGGGAAATCAATATTGTCAACCTTTTCATGAATCCATGCATTGTTTCATCCTAATATATATTTACTGATATTACTTAATTTTATAGTGTTTATAAAATTTTAGTTATAGGACATCTACCATGTATTTTACTTATGGAACACATGTTCTTCCATACAATGTTCCTCAGGACTGCTTTTATTATAACTCTATCCTCCACAATTACAGAAATAAAGAGTTATTAAAACTATGCTACATTACTGGAGTGCATTGTCTTTTAATTTATTTACTCCCCAATTCCAATACAAGATCCGGGACCAGAAGCGGGAATTATATTGCAATGGGGGAAGAGATTAAATTAAAAAACACTCTGTGGCTAGTGAGATAGTCGGAACCCCCAGAATAATTTGCATAATTTTTATAACTGTATATTTTCCACAATCGTGACGCCTAGAGTTTTAATAAAAGAAGTCTTGAGTAACCGCGTTCCTCATGAACCTCTTAGTAGGACACGTCTACTATAAGTAAAAATTATGGTAGATGTCCTTTAAGAAGGAAAACTTATTCAGGTATTTCTCATAGAAGGATTTACATTGACTTTAGCATCCATAAAATCAATACACATTATTGTAACAATATTGAATTCAGTAAAGATTTCAGTTATGCTAATTCACAGACATAATTAACTGGGACGCACAACAGGGCAAAAGCTGTCACAAATATCATTAAGACCAATTTTCTGAGTATTGCTGGTTTGTTTAATCCTCAGAATTAAAAAAAAAATGTTTTCATCGCTTCTCTTTGGAATAAATCATGCAAAACTAATTAGCAAGTTAAGTCATTAAATTCAAATCTCCTGCCCATTCAATGCTAATACATTCATGGCACACTGCGGCAGCCGCTTGTCCTCTATCATTTTCTAATATTCAATAAACTATGTCACCTGCCATCAAACTTTTGCTCATTGTTCTGTTTTTACAAATAAATGTGGCTCCGCCTGGGTTTACTGGAGCCTAAAATTAGAAGTGACAGCAATTCACTCTAACAAAATGAGCTTCCTTCTCTGCCTGCGGTCCAAATCCCATTCATGCCCCACAAATCCAACAGTCTACCCAGCTTCCCTGCCAAAATAAGAAAAATAGAGCAGGAGCGAGTGCATGCGGCTGAGCTGCACAGAGGCGTAGAGCAACCTGCTGGCAGTCCTGTGCTGTCACATAAGGTCCTCACCTTCGCACCGCTGGTAGTCATTCTTTTTCTCCTCAGTCGGCTCTGACACCTCTGAAGCGAGAACTTGGAGCATTTGCTTGCACTCCTGTAGCATCACCACAACCTCCTGATTATTCATGATGACCATTTCCCACTTGACTGTGAATTGAGTGTCCCTGGGTGCTCTATGATCAATGACCTAAAAGAAGACACATATTATGAATAAAAGAGATCTTTCAAGGTTGAGGTACCTGCTGAACAAAAGAGGAAAAGAGATGATTAACTAAAGCATCATCAATTATAAGCAAGATTCAAGCTGCGGAGAGATAATGGAGAAAAAAGTACATGAAAACACAGGACAGCATCTGAGCACTTTATTGGAGAAGTGTGTGAAGTTGCAGCAGGGTTCCTGACACACATAGGGAAGAAACACATCGCTTAGATAGGAGAAAGAAAGAGATACAGAAATCTTGTCTTCTAAAGAAGACCCGGCACAACTTCATTAGCAATATCTGTTGACATGGTGGACTAGAAAGCAACTATTTGATAAAGAACTCCAGCCTGTTACTTCAGGAGCACCTGCCCTTAAAGTGTGCACACATAGACACACAACACCTAGACATTAACTAACAGAATCTTTACAATAGAATGTTTTTTTTACAACATACAAGAGTCTCACAAATAAGTTTATAACTATCTAGTGTAACGGTATCTACTATATTTAGAATGTAAAATTGTATTATGCATTTGTAAATAGCTGTGTTAAGAGCAGTGTGGCTCCGAATCAGATCTCACTTGTGTACATCATAAAACATGAATCTCAAAATACTTACTGAAATTTATGGTAACATGCTTCTGGCCCTTATATTTTAGATAATAAATATAGAACTCTTTCAACTTCAATTCCCTAAGATTTGTAATCTAAGTAAACAAAACAAACAAGTTTACAACCTCAGAGTGAGCAATAGAGTTCAATTCATTTTCATCCATCCATGAATTGCATATCATTATCAGTTGTTGATTAGTGAACGTTAAATTTTTAAAAAAAAAGCTATCTGCATGGAACTGCTCACCTTATACTATTTTTACTGGGAAAAATTAAAAACAAAAATGAACATATTTAGTTGAAATAAATTTAAAAAAGTAAACAAAATAGTATTAAACATTTCAACGGTTTGTCCTGATTATAATTCAGGCACAGCCAAACTGTTGTAGTAAGGGACCTATAACATTCAAGAGCATTATTCTTTGTAGAGGGAAAGAAGGCATGGTAATGTAGATAGAGAGCACAGGTAAATGTGAGTAAGCATGACTATTACAAAATGTAAGTGCCAGTGAGTGTGAACAGAAAAAGTGATCAATGTGATTGTTACCAAGAAAACAGTCAATGCCCCTCTCCATAGAGATACACGGCGCGCAATGCCGTATTACGGGGAAAGATAGGACATGTCCTATCTTCTCCCGGGGTACGAAATGGTACTGTGCCGAATGTGTGCTGCACCGTACCGCTCTGTATGGCTCCGCGTGCCCATTGCCGGCCAATGGCGCTGTATATACGTCAAACGGTCATGTGAATCTAGCCTAAAATTGATGGATAAATGTGGCACATGAGGTGTTAATGTCTTCACTGGATTTGAGACTTTTTACTGAAAAGTCTAAAACTTTTGTGCAACTGATTCCTAAGTATTTCCTACACCTGACTTTTTGAAAAGTAGCACTTCATAAATCTGTCTACCACGTCGGGATTCACCTGATAAATCAGCTGTAAGTAGGTTAAAGGGAAAGGTTGAATATTTGTGCCCTATTCAGCATTTGAGACATTTGTGTGATAAATTCATAAATTCCCCCAATAACCACAATATAGCTACCATAGTATGATAACAGTTCCATTACCCAAAATAACCCAAAATCCAGTTATGACCTCTATTTCCCACTACTGGGAATAGGAATCAGGGAAAACAAATATGAAAAATTAAAACCTTGTTTTTGCACAATCCCCCCCCCCTCTGCACTTTTACACCTGTGCTCCTAATAGTAGGTACCTGTAGCCCATACAGTTTCCACTGCTCGTGGGATCTATAGGTCTCACATTCTGACCAGAATGTATAGAACACATACACATGCATAATGGCCCTTGTTATTTTGCATTATTTAGGAAATGTGTACACAAAAATATCAATTGGTGTTTGACAGTTCTGTGCAGTTGTAAGATCTTGCATTTATTATTTTCCTTGTAGACCATTTGGCAGCATATGAAGAATTCACAGTTCAAACAGTGGAAGTGATGTACCATATATGCAGAATACAACATAGTATTATTACCCTACAGATTCTCTAACTGGGGCAATTAAAAGTATGTTGGGACACAGCATTGTGTCCTTCAATTTCCCTGCCCCTGCCCCCATATTTTGTTTTACGATCTAGTTTTCTTTTCATAGAATACGAGCGGCACAGGCTGCATTAAAATAATGAAAGCGTTCAATCTAAAAAGCCCCTCTTAAGGCAGGCTTCTCTTGTTAATATGCACAGACATGAAAAGGACTGCCCTTTCTTCCTACACAGCTACAGTGTGTGCAAATTGCAGGGGGCTCATTGGCATAAATCTCTGTAGTGACTTCTGAGAGTAAACTGGATTTACATTACTTTCTGACAAGAATTAAATGGAGGCCTTGTGGATATATGAACAGTTCTCTAGACGGCAACAGATGGGCATGAATGTGTTCCCTAGGCACACTATTGGTGACATCTGTGTCCTCTGAATTCTGGTGGTCCCAGCCAATTAAAGAGCTAAAGAATAAGCAGGCAACTCCTGAACAGCCGGCCAACCAGCGTAAGAAATGCTTGTATTTAGCAACTCTGCTGTCAGTAACCCTAAGCCGAGAACTTGTTATAATGATAATAGCACATTTGTGGGTTTGGTTAATATCATTATTTTTAGCTTTACTGACTGGGAGTATATGAGGAACATGCAAGCAGAGCTTATAAAACCTCTCTACAGGAGCAATTCTCAAGCCTGGAGATCTGCATGAAAATGATATGCATTTTGCAACCAATCCTATTGACACAGCTTTATGGAAAAAAAAAGAAAGCACCATACTTGTAAGCCTAACAAGCAATGTTTAGAAAAACAGTTACAGATAGATCACCAATTCGCTACTTAAAATAGAGATTTTAAAAAACTCATAAATGTGTAAAACTGAAGTAGAATGGAAACTGTCCCTTTGGAGATTTAAAAATAAATTCTCGAGGTAAAGTTATACACCCTATCATAGACAAAATCACTGAAGGTGATTCACTCTTTGAAAACAAACAGAATGATGCCTACTTTGTGCTGCTCGTCCTTTCCTTTCCAAAGTTATGGCATTTTCTGTTCTGAAAATGTTTGACAAAAATCTTTCTCACCAGAGGTGAAGTGGGCGGAGAAGAATGTCTGTCTGTCTATGCCTTTAAACTGAGGCCAGTTAGCTTGCCCACAGATCCCATGATGCCTTGTGTTCTCTCACAAAGTAATTTAGCAGTAAATCAATTTAGTTTCCCACAAGTAAATCCACTGAACACTGCACATACAGGATGTATATGGTGACTATCCTGGCAGCTTCCATCACATGGAGGAGCAGGGAACATGTAATAAGTAAAAGAAATCATAAGTGAACCACTTAAGGAATCTTTTACTCAGATCAAGCTCCAAATATTCTGACTGCTTCCCTTTCTTTCAATAAAATGTTCCACAAACTCTCTTTCAATGATGAGGTTTTCTCCACACACTAGCATAAATGTAAAGATCCTCCAACAAGAATATTCCATTATTCAGACCATCACCATTGCGATTTATCTTCCTTCCATTCCACCATTCACCATAGTAGATCGCTGGAAGAGATACGCACACGGATAGCATAGTATGCTCTTTAATATTGGAATTTATTCGTATAGAATAGAATACTTACAAAACATATATTATAAAAATGTGCTTATAAAATTGCAAATGGGACGCCAGCTTCACATATCGCCATGACCCTGGGTTTTGCCAACCTCGGCTTCTTCCAGAGTGTTGCTGGGGTCTGCTCGTAGTCCCTTTTTATATATTCTCCACATTGCTTAAGTTTACAAAACATATCAATCATCAAAATACACTGTCGGTAACCAATCCAGTATTATACTAAACACGATAATATTATCCAGGACCCCAAATCATCACTTCCACTCTACAAACATGTGAGTGGCCATACACCACATGTGTGGTCACGCCGACTGCCCGATCGGCAAACAAATCCTTTTCATGCAAGTGATATATATTATTATATCTATATCCATTATTTTCAATATAGGAACTAATTCCTTTTTACATTAGGGCGGAGGATTTTGGTGTGTACGGAATAACCCCAATGTTATTGGCCATTGCATGTGGCATTTTCTATTGTTTATAGCTATGTACTACCCTGTAGTCTGTTCGCATTGTGCATGACTCATTAGTTCTAAGGTTTTGAGAAAGGGGTCTTACCCTGAAACGCGTTAACAAGGACTATATGATTAGTCTATGTATTTTATACGATAATTTTATTATGTTTTATCAATAAATTTATATATTTTTTTATGTGACATTGAGTCAAGACTTTTGATGTAGACACTCCATTGTATATTTATATGTTAACACCACATTTTTATCTATTTTTGGATGCTTCATTGGTATTGCTCACTGCACAGTGGCTAAGCCCATGGCTGTCTATGGGGAACAATATCCAGACACAAATGAGCTTAAAACATTAAAACGTAATGGCCTCAATATCGATTACAACTTGGGGAGTGCTATTTAGGTTTTTCCTTCAATAATTGTAATAATTCTGTAGTAGTAACGTTAAAATAATTACTATTCATGATTTTTAATAAGTTTTTTCTTTTTTGTAGATCACTATCACTTCACATTTGTCACCATCACTGAAGATTTATTCTGAAAAATGATTTAATTTATGTAATAAAAGCACAGCATAAGAATTTTTTTGTGCCCATAGTGTTGAGTTACATTTTAGTCCATATATACATTTTTTGAAGTTTTCTTCTCTCTAAAGATAGGAACCGACACTCCTTGTATACAGGTGGCAAATATGGATACTCTTGGTGGTGACTCATCTCATATATATGGGGCATAATGTATACCAGGCACTGACGGACTGTTTATCTCATTTCAGAGCCAGCTCAGATCACACTGTGGTGAAGGTGCCCTTTAAGAGATTTAACATTTCTCTCCATACACATATGTGGCCCGATAGAATGGTGCACAGTTGGTTTATTAGGCCATCTTCTGGTTATATATACATTTTGCCTGATAGTCCCCGATATATGGCCATGTGACCGTATATTCTATGAATGTATGTTTTAAATTTGTATTTAATCAGATAATTACACACTGTATTTAGAACTGGCACTTCATTTTGATCTTGCACTTATTTTTGATGTATTTATTATAAAATGTGCTATTTTAAACGAGAATACACTATCATGGCATATTGAGAGTTAACGAAGCAACACTCCCATGCATGGGGTATATATACATGTTCACTATGGAATACTTATTGCTTGAGAAAAGTGGGAACACACCAAAACATTGCTGGTTTTGGAATAAACTCCACTTCACTTTTAATCTTGTTGACTTGTGCCAATTCATTTTTGGATTTGATGTCTACATATGTTCCTATGAACTTTGAAGCCTTTGCAACCCCCCCTTGGTGGGACCATCTTGGACACCATCTTGGGCCATCGTGCTGCTGTGGACTTTCTTTTTTGGTATTTCTCTCTGTCCATATATGTATTTCTCTGTTTCTCTGTTTTCCTCGCTCTCACTTATATCCTCAAACAAAAGTTGTGTTATATTCCTTGCCTATAGCAACCAATCAATGCTCAGAGCTCATATTAATGACCTGTGGCAAAGAAGAAGATGAGCTGTGATTGGATGCTATGTGCCAGAGAAGCCATCAGACGATGGTTCCTGTATACGGTGGTAAATAAGTATATTTTGGAAAGCGCAGGGTGAATATTTCAACTCAAACCTTAGTCTATGACATTCCCTGGGAGTAGTTGTACAATCCTTATGTTCAAAAGCCTGAAAAGTGCTGTTACACAAAGACATACTTGAGATACGTATATTGGGAGCATCATACCTTGATACATTTTGAGTCACATCTATGGAGTTGTAAGCATTGTCAGTGTGACTGATGATCACATGGTCACATTTATTTACCTTAGGACATATATACTTCGCATTGATATAGGCTATTCATTTCACAATATATTTGCAAGCACCCTTTAATTTCAAAAGTGCTTATGATATTTGAATTTGGTGTTACATTAAAATTGCTGGTGTTTTCAAACACAAAAAAGCCCTTCTGCTTTTTCATGTTTGTGGATCACTGAAGTATTTGGATCTGCAAAAAAAAAAGTGACATTTGTGTGTGATGTAATTTATTTAACTGATGATGCTGTGAAACCAGGCATTGTGCCTTCTAATGAATGTAAACCATCAGTTTTTGTGGAAAATGGAAATCTAGTGGATTTTTTAAGAAATAGATATAGAAAAAAGGAACATAAAGGAACTGTTTTAATGGACATGCAACCGACATTCCTGTGCGAATAAGCCCCAAACTCATCAAAAAATCAACTACATTTTATCGAGCCTTAAATACTTTACACAGATTTCTCAAAATGAAAGATATGCTTTATGTAGAAGAAGAAAAGAAATTCCTTTAAAAACTGAAAAAATCAATAATCATTTGGATGTTTATGCACTCTCCACTGAAAAGCTTTGCATGACTTTTATACGTATTGCTGCTTTGTATAAGCGAGGGGCTGTCCATGACACTTATTTTCCCACCACCACAGGCAGTGGGGGACATTTACTTAAAGTGTCGGTGTCTGCATTGGCTTTGTTACCGACCTGCTCTCGGGAAGAAGACACACATTTAATATTGTAGAGCTGTGCAGAGACGTTTCTGGCGCCGAGACCATTTTCTGTCCCCGAGACCATTTTCTGTCCCTGGGACCAAAATCTGTCCCGAGCACCAGAAATATGTCCAACAGTCCCTGCTAGACCAGTTTTCTTTTGGTCTACTTTCCGCCAGTTTACAGCGCCCAAAAATGGCTGTGACACATATTAATTCTGTCTGAGTTTCCACTCCGCCAAAGCCACGCCCCTTTTCGGAGAAGAGTCGGAGCAGGCGGAAAAAGGCATTTTTTCTGTCCCCGACAGCTAATAAATAGGTCTGAGAGCAGAACATGTGGTGAGAGCGCCACAAAACTGGCGGAAACACCATAGTAAATGTCCCCCAATGTGTCAGCTGTATGATAATTGACTTCACAGGTGACAGTGGTCAGGTGCACAAGCTCCACTCGCTGGAGGATTGCTTAAAGGGGTATTCCCACTTCAGCAAATTAATGTTATTGTTTGTATGATTAAAAATTTCCCAATATACATTCTCAATTCCACAGTTTTTTGGAATCTCTGCTTGCTGTCATTTTATAGAAAGCAACATTATTTACTACCAGTGCACAGAAATCCGACCATGCTCACACAGGTGCATGGCTCGTTAGTATCATAGAGAGTAATAGAGAGTAATCAGAGCTGTGTGCTATAATGAGCCTTGCACCTGCAAGAAAATAAACAAGAAGCTTTCTATAGAATGACAGCAAGCAGAGATCTGGGAAACAGTAAGGAATTGATACAAAAGTATATTGGAAATGTGTATAACTTTTCATTATTAAAGCATTAATTGCTGAAATGGGAATACCCCTTTAAGAGAATAATTAGTTGGAATTTATGTATCATTTTAAAAATAAAAAAATAAAAGTTTATATTCCATTTTGCTGAACATTTCTGATGTCCTATAGGAATTTGATTATGTACTTTTAATAATGGAAGGAAGCTCTCAATTAATGTTCATGGCCATGTAGGATGATGTAACCATTTCCCACATTTCAGGTTTGTGCGTTCAGAAATTTTGTCCTTCAACTCCAATAAAAGTGAGAGTGGGATGCTTGGTGACCATTTGGCACTTCTTGCCCCATTGCAACTGCTAAGGCTGGAGCTTCAGCACATAGCTCCCCAGATACAGTCTGTATTGTTTGCGGCAAAAGCTACTTAATTTTCTTAATATGACATGCTTCTCATTAGTGATGCCTGTCAATCAGTCTGGAAGTGTTTCAGCTGTACATCACCATAGACCAGACAAATGTTGTTTCTTTCAGGCAGTTACAATGGTGCTCCCAATTCTAAGGCAAAAAAAATATACCTGCAGGCAATAAATTATGGCCTTCCCCCGAAAAAAGGGACATGACAAGTGACAAAACTGAATTTAGCACAGCAATATCGTATTATCTTACAGATCAAAGATGGCTTTGAAGTGACAAAAACCCTTTATCCACACACTGCTGAAGCATTTCCTCTGTCTGCTGCAGCCTGTTGTCAAATAAAACTGAAGTTAAGGAAATTATCTTTATGTGCTAATGTCTAAAAGAACTCATCACCTAATGACAGACTAGTCACAGATGACAATTGGAAGGCGAGTCCTAACGACTTAAGAAATAATCTAGCTGTGTGCACTAATCTGGTCATACTGCTCCACACTCAATGCCAGTCAGATGGAGGCCTGAAACAGCTAGGTCTTTGTCAATGTTAATAGAGCCTAGAAGAGCTTCTTTCATGAATATGGATCGCCAGCTCTGGGCCTTTATTGGCATGCCCGTGTGAAGTATAGTAAGCAAACACAGACCCCTCCAAAGCTGACTGACCTAAACTCATGCCAAAATTTGAGGAAATAATGAGAACCCACGCTTCAAATTCAGACAGAGGAATCCTCTATGTTCAGGGAATTATCTCAATTCCTTTGTTTTTCACAGGTTTTAGTAAGTAGCCTTCAAGAGGTAGATATCTGATTTTTTAAAGCACTAGATTGTTACATGTCACATGAAAAACTCAAGTTGTATTCCAAAAGGATGCAAATCCAACCAGTTTTCAATGGTTGTAAAAATCATAACCAATTTGCCGGGCCTTGGTGAAACTGGTCGGTGAGCCGGTTCCCATCTCTTGCTTGCAGTAACTACTGTAACTACTGGCCACTGGGGGCATCACTGTGAATAATGGAGGCATCACTGACTACTGGGAGAATTACTGTGACTATTGGGGGCATTACTGTGACTATTGGGGGCATCACTGTGACTAATGGCAACTATTGGCTGCTGTGGGCTTTTGCTGTGACTACTGGCTACCATTACCATTTTGGTGACTTTGGGGGCACTGTTACTTTATTGGCTACTCTGTGGGGGCGCTATTACTATATTGGCTACTGTGTGGGGGCACCATTACTATATTGGCTACTGTGTGGGGGCACCATTACAACATTAGCTACTATATGGGGGCACCATTACTTTATTAGCTACAGTGTGGGGACACCATTACAACATTAGCTACTGTGTGGGGGCTCCATTACTTTATTGGCTACTGTGTGGGGGCACCATAACTATATTGGCTACTGTGTGTGGCACCATTATTATAGTGGCTACTGTGTGGGGGCACCATAACTATATTGGCTACTGTGTGTGGCACCAATATTATAGTGGCTACTGTGTCGCGGCACAATTACTATACAAGCTACTGTATGAGGGCACCATTACTATATTTGCTATTGTGTGGGGTCACCATTACTATATTGGCTACTGCATGGGGCACTATAACTATATGAGCTACTGTGTGGGGGCACCTTTACCATATTAGCTACCGTACAGGAGCACCATTACTATATTAGCTACCGTACAGGAGCACCATTACTATATTAGCTACAGTATAGGAGCACCATTACTATATTAGCTAATGCGTGGAGGCACCGTTACTATATTGACTACTGTGAGGGGAATTTTAGTATTAAGTCTATGATAAAAATATAGAGAAAATGATGATGGTGTGCGGAACATAACATTTTTCAGTGGCTACATCTGCAGACAGGATTGTGGCTGGTAGAAGCTGAAATGCTGGGCAGGTAGAAGTAGAAGAAGAAGAGGTCTCACAATTCTGCACTCAATACTCACTATTTTTTACATTGATCGTGGTTCTATTTTTATGTACTTTGTACTTTCCGGAAGTGTTTTTATGTACTTATCTGGGTTCTGGTGCTGCATTTATTTACTGAACTAGGTTTTCTTCTAATCTCAATTCTGGTGCTGTTTTATGTACAGAACTTGTACCTGTTTTTAGTGCTGTATTGACTGTAAGTATTGGGCTTGGTTCTGTTGCTAAATATGTATAGAACTTGGTTATGCGGCAAAATTTATGTTATGATCTTGGCTCTGCTGCTGTATTTATGGTATGATCTTTGCTCTGGTGCTGTATTTAACTTTAATCTGGTGTTGTATGTGTTCTATCTTATGGATATATGCAGTTATTACAATATTTTTGTATTTATGGGTTGGGAAAGAGGCTGAATATGTCTGTATATGTATATGAATACATGTATTAAATAATTTTAGATACAAAAGTTTAAATACCATATTAATAAAAAGTGCATTTTAAATATTGGAATTGTTGATTAGAGTAGTCTGGAATTTTCTTGCTCCCTAAGTAGACAGAGTGTTGCTCCTGCTGGAGAAATGAGCGCTCATTTACTACTGCCATTTACTACTGCCATTTAATTCCCCTCATTTTGCAATTCAGTAAAAACAAAAAAAACATCCACAAGCACAAAGAAGAAAATAGCAGCAATCACTTTCCGTAAGACTAGGCACTACATTGACTACATTACAAGTCATATTGAAATTATCTTATAGTATGACAGTTACAATATTTAGTCATACTACAGCACCATCTAGTGGAGCTACTTGGAGCATAAATGAAGCGCTAATATGTCATGCTATATAATGGAATACTGGAATAAGGCAGAATATTGTAATAAAAAATGGTAACCTCGTGCCCTAATCAGTAATTTAATAATCTTGGATTACAGATTAGGGCAGAGGCAGGCAGGATGAATCTACCAACAGATCTACTTCTCATGCTAGGTTTCCATCAACACAAAATAAGAAGAATACTAGAATACTATTAAGAATACCAAACAGACCAACAAACAACCACTTGCCATTAAATATTGCATGAAAGGAACACAATACTTTAAGGGGTTCATGTGCAATGAGATGCTGTGTGCTGACAATGTGCTTAGATTGTCATAGTGCAGGGTTTATCTGCACATTTGAACATATACAGCCAGTGACATGTTCCTATAGAGCTCTAGTAACTGACTGACCCCCTTCTTTTAGCTAAAAATTGTTTTGCTTACATCCACATAAATCACCTTTTATCTTATATAACCCGGCATCAGAGGGGGCGTGACCTGCTCAGCTGGCCCCACCCTTCTAATCCTCCCCATGCCTTATGCCTCCTTACTGGTCACAGTTAATGTTCTGTGCCCAGAGTGACATCATCTCAGGTCCCTTAGCCTCTTAATAATAGCAAACTGTACCCCATGCATGTATCTGACCTCATTAAGTCACAGCAGCCTCTATGGACTTCTACTCTTCTCCATCCTCAATCACATTCATGGTGTACAGTTTGCTATTCTTAGAAGGCTGAAGGACCTGCAATGATGTCACTGGTCACATGTCAAGAGTGTAACACAAGGCACCGTGTAAAAAAATTGGCAGAATATTTCCCATCTGTACATAGAGCTTTATATGTCTGTAGTTGAATATTAGCAGACACAGTGCTGTCAGTCAGAATAATGGGGCGTGGTTCACTGCCAGCCCAGGAGAGAGATGAGTCAGAGATACCAGAGATGAGTCTGTAATTAAGTTACAGTGCCCCATTGGCAGCTAATTTATGGTGATATGGGGAGGACTTGTAACCCTTTATCAGCAGGCATTGTTAGTCAGGGTGGTCAAAATCTGGTGACAGGTCCTCTTTAACCCCTTAACGCTCTGTGCCGTAGCTCTACGGTGCAGAGGTACAGGGAATATATGAAGAGGGCTCACGGGCTGAGTCCTTTTCATAAAACGATGGGGGTTGTTGCATATTGCAGCAAACCCCCACCGCTAATAACCGCGGTAGGTGCTTGCAGTTAAAGTGCAAGTTTTTATACAGAAACATATTTTTGCCTTGGTAGTCATGGTCACTAATGTTATCACATGTTAAAAGCCTTTCTAAAAACTGCATCACTACTGCATTGTATAGAACTTTTGAGGCTTGTTTTGGAGAACATTACTCATTTTGCAGTTAAAACATGATCAATTGAGAAATTGTACCTTAGAGCGAACCTGTCACCAGGAATGTAATTTCTAACTGGTGACAGATTCCAATAGTCTATGCTACGCTGATTTAAAAAAGGCCTTTGTCAGCATTCTGAATAATTTCAATAATTTATATTAGTTTAATTCACATTACCTAGCTCCCTGCCAGTCAATAGGTATGCACATACCAGTTAATAGGCGCACAATCTGCTGAAGGTGCACAGGCTGCTGCAAATGACACTGACTGCATATTCCAGCATGAATTGCAGCCTGCATTTCTCCTCCCTGCCACAGCACAGGGATGGAGTTAATTCTATTTAAAAAAAAGTGCTAACAAATGGGTTTTCCCACAAAACAAATACTCAAATCTTAATCCCCTAATGATGTTTACACAATAAAGATAATTATAACCCCTTTACTTTTTAATTTTACTCAGTTTTATTGCTGTTTTAGCTTCTACCACTCCCTAGGCTGGTCAGCGCAAAATTGTGAGACACATTATGATCCATCTAGTTCTGTGGGATGACAATGTGGTTAGATTATCAGGGTACAGGTGTATATAGACTTTCATCTGGCTTCTGACATTGTACTAACACACTGAAACATAGAAAGAGATGAGACGGATAAGAGATGATGAGATTCATGAGATACCTATTACACAGAGGCTTTTGTCAGCACTGCTACATCTCTGTTCTCTCACAAGGGTCTGCCTCCCCCTTCAGCCACATCAGTTATCTCCTTGTAGTTTGCAGCTTCTCTATGCTCAGGATGTGCTGGCAGGAAGTAAGTGTCTGAACTGTGCTATAACTGTAGGGGGCGGGGCTACAGGCTCAGAGCAGAGAGAGACAATGATCTCAGCTCCACGCTGTCACACAGGAATCCAAGATGGTGAGACAGACTGACCCAAAGCCTTAGACAGAGTCTGAATTTAAAGACTCCCTCTAGACAGCTCCGGAATATTCTGAACCAATTACAGCCTTAACTACCTCAAGTTACATCAATTTCAAATATAACATAAATAGTTAGCATATTAACTCCTTAGTGGCAGTAGATGGCAGCAAAGGATCATTGGTTGATAGCTACTGTAAAAACCAGTTGAAACTTCAGAGGGAAATTACAGCATTAAAGGTGATATACATTTAAAGGTGCTGAATTTAGTGATGACCCGTCTTGCGGGTCATTACAGATGCAGGCTAGAGTAAGATTTAAATACCAATTAGGGAATTTAAATAAATCCAATTGAAATTACATGGATAACATTAAGATGCTTAAAATATTTAACATTTAAATATTCAACATTTGATAGAAAACCTAGTTAAAGGAAACCTACCTAAAAAGTAGAATTATCCCTAGAATATAACTTTTGCAAAGTGAAAGCATTTATTATATTTACAGAATCACATATATTATTAAAGGGAATAAGCACCTTGTCCTCTATTCTCATAACTCCTACCCAAATTAATCTCACACCTGATGAGAGAGATGGGACATGGAGCTAGGCTAAAGGTTTCCTAAAAAGCTCAACCACAGGTACGACACCCCCTACACATTTTCAGAAAAAGGACCCTGGTACTAGGAGCCTATGTTGGAGGCTACAGCCAAGTAGGTTCTTTATTATATATCTTCTGGGAATGCCCAAAGTTAAGCCTCATGCATACAACTATGTAAGGGGGCCATGAGCTAGCAGCACAAATTGTGGCTAGCTCACAGCGCTCTTAGAGGTCTAATGTGCATAGTGTGTAAGCATTCCATGAAGAGAGAGCTGGGTGTTATCACATGTTTTGGAGATGTCTGCAGTGGCGTAACTAGGAGAGGGAGGGCCCCATAGCAGATTTCTGAAGGGGACCCCCTGACGGCTTAAAAATATACATATATTACATTCCTATATACATAAATATACAGTTCATCACTCATACATACACATTTATACACTGTTACACACATATAGAGCATATACACCTTACATATACACAGAAACAGTGCCATATACAGACATACAGCTTACATACACACATAACGTACTGTATTTATACACACCATATACACATACAGCATATACACACACATAAAAAATATTATACCACAATGTGCAGCATAATATGCATATAATGGTGCACATTCTTCATTCTTTAGTGTTGGATGACGGCTGCTATGGCTGCTACCACTGTAGTTTCTCCCCTGGATATGGGAGAGAGATATGGGATAAGAAATGGTATAAGTCAGTGATGGCGAGCCCAAACTACAACTGAAAACCCTGCTTAGTTATCGCGAGGTGCCAACCAAAAAATAAAGCAGTAACTTATTGCTCCCTGTTAAACAACTTTCAATCATATTTGCCTCCTGAGGACAGCAACACAGTAGAAAGATGGAAAATTTGCATCATTTTAGCTTCTTTCCAGTTTACCTCTGTACACAGAGAATCATGGGGCCAGCAGGAGGTCCTCCAAAAATAATTCAACCCTGTCTAATTCTCCCTCTTCCTACAGTCCCAAGTAGCGAAGTCAGTATCAAAATATGACTGAAAGCAGCATCTTTTAAGTTGTTTGGAATTGCAGGAAGATTCTTCTACCAGGTTTGCCACCACTGGTATAAGTGGTTGTACTATATGGATATGGCAGGGGGGGGGGGGTGTAGGTGAGGTGGGGTGGAGATGTGAGTAGACAGAGAATCCTTTTTTTTGTGTTTTTACCCTTTCTCTCGTTCTGGTCTTCTTTTTTCTTTCATTGGGTACGGTCTTGTCCTAGGGGGAGAGTGGGTGGGGGAATTGTTATAAGGGGAAATATCAGACGGACATATGTTGTTGTTTGTTTTCAAAAAGTATAATCATAAGGGATTCTATTGATCTATTGAATCATGGGCTCATACTATACTGTGGGATGAATTTATTGTATTATTGACTAACTGAATCATTTTTTTGTATTATGTACTGGGAGGGGAAAAAACTGAACAGATGGTGTATCTAGGTAAAATAATATGCACTATTGTTTGTAGTATGTAAAAGTCTGTATTTATCATTGATAAATTTTAATATTAAAAAAAAGATACCCAGAAAGTGTCACTTCTTATGTATGCACATGGGACTGCTAATATCTGTTAATTTGCTAAAATGTGAGGTACGAGTTACCTCTCCTGACATAATCCAGGAGCTAACCTTATAACTCTTATGTTGTGACAATTATGTATTATTTCTTTATTATTCCTTTCAGAAATGTATTATCCAAGTAGTTATCCTAGTGGGTGTAACCAATTGGTGGGTGGGGGGTATCCCTGCACAGGGTTAGACTGGCCCACCAGTGTGCTGGTGAAAACACTAGTGGGTCCCAACACCTATTAGCTCCGCCCTGCCTCTGTGCTGATCCCCCCCCCCCCACACACACACACACACACCCCTGACTCTGCCCCCATACGGCTGTGTCAGGAAAGGGCACAGATAGAGTTGAATAACAGGATGGTACAGGAAGCTATTAGTTATTAGCTATTAGCATCATCATTGTTCCCCTGTAGCTCTGATGTCGGCAGGCGTGAGTGATGATGTCATCATCTGCTGGCATCATAGCACAGAGGAAGAAGAGGAGAGCTGCTGGGAAACAGGGACAGATGAGTATGTGGTGTTTATTATTTTAAAAATGAATTTAAAACAAGTTAAAGAGCACACAATATGAGAGAGGGTGAGAGAGAGGGCCCACAATATGGTGTGATATGAAAGGGACTCACAATGTAGGGGGATATGAGAGGGGGCCTACACAATGGGGGTGGGGGAATATGAGAGGGGGACCACATTATGGGGGATATGAACGGGTACCCAAATTCTGAGAGGGATATTAGAGGGGCCACATTATGAGGAGTAGGTGAGAGGTCACAATATCAGGATTTAACTGGTTTGTTTTTTTCCACTGTAGAAGTTGTGAGGGAGAATCTTTTTTATGGTGCCAATGTTAAGATATATGCAAATTAATTTACATTTTTTATATAATTTTTCATTGGTTCACCAAAATTCAACATACAAACATTGGGGGAGATTTATAACTTTTTGGCGTAAAAAAAAAAGCGGCCAAAATAATCACGAGGGTTTTTTCCCACCACTCAGAAATAGCAGTTTAAACATAGAACCACTGCTAGTGCAACGCTGTGCAAAACCATATTTATGATTCGAGATTTTTTAAAATTATTCACAAAAAGTTGCAAGGTCACTATACTCCCCTCCTGGTGCATGTGCTGTTGTGATTACTTCACTCTACTTGCGATTATTTAAAAAAAATTGCAGAAAGATTCATTAAAGGGCCAACGCCACTTTAATAAATGTGAAAAGTAGCAAAACTAAGGTAATGCACTACTGCCACCTAGTGGATTCAATGCAGATTACTAGCTTTTCAACTTCTGCATGACCGGGTGTGTCAATTAAATTATAGGAACTCCCCTAAGGAAAAAAAAACTATTGTCAAATGGCTACATCTGATTGTTCTTGACAATCCCATATAATAATAATATCTGTGTGGTGGTGTTCACTATAACCCCATCTTGAGGTTGTGAGTTCACTCCCGCGGTGCAGCGTTCGGGCCGTGCGTTCCCGGCAGCATGCGTTGTGAGCGTGATGCAAGTTCATCGCATCACACTCGCAAGTATGGAAAGGGCCTTAGGTTTTCTAATTTCTTGTGAAATTATACACTTCATTTGGTTTTAATAATTTCACAATTTACTTGTATATTACCGTGCCTGTTATCTAATGGTTATTATGGTTGAATACCTGACATACCGTTTTCTTCATTTTATATGGAAGATAAACAGTGCTGCTGTTTATAGGGGAAGAAGGGACTACTAGCAAAATATAACAATATGAGACTTTCTCAATAATGTTTAGGGGCCAGCATATGCATCTCAGTAGCCTGTCAGGGCCACTCAGGGCTCCTGGTCTGATACCACATGTGTCTATTGGTTGGCTTCCTGAGCAGCCATTTGATGGTATTTGATAGTCAGCAGTGATAAAGAAGGAGATGGCTTATTTATTAAACTTAACCAAGCAGTCAGACCCCAATCATATAGCACTAAAGTCATCTGACTTTAGAGGCACTAAAATATGATAATGTTTTATTATTGATGTTATTTTGCCATATAAAATACAGTAGTATGTTCAAACGTTTTACAACTTAAAGTGGCTATGAAAGTTCTCTGGTTTTAGAAAGCTATGAAGTGTATATACTACCTTTACAGTTATATTAATATTATTATATCATATTAAATTGTATTATATCTATATAAATAATATTTTGTAGCTAAAACTTTTTTGTTTTCATTTTCATTTTTCACTCCCCTCCTTCAGAAATCCATTTTTAATTTTTCCATGTAGAGAAGTGTGTGAGGGCTTGTTTTCTGCATAACAAATTGCACTTCATAGAGACTGTATTTGATATTCCATGCCATGTACCGGTAAGCAAGAAAAAAATTCCAAATGCAGTGAAATTGGTAAAAAAAAATGCATTTCCGTTTTCTTGTGGGCTTGGATTTTACGGCTTTTTCTGTGAGCCCCAAACTTTATTCTTTGGGTCAGTACGACCATGGGGATACCAAATTTGTATAGGTTTTATAATGTTTTCATATATTTACAAAAATTAAAACCTGTACAAAAAAAAATGTATTCTTTTTGCCATGTTTTGGTGCTAACAACTTTTTCATACTTCAGTGTACAGAGCTGTGGGTGGTGTCATTATTTGCGACTTTTCATTATGCTGTATGGTCTTGTTCAGTTTTATTGAATTTTTTTGATTTTTTAAAATGGCAAAAAGTGGCTTTTTCAAATAAGAAAACCATTATTATATTTTGATCATCTATTACAATATGTTAATTGCAGCCCCCTGAAGACTTCACAGGGGGGTGGCAATCGAATCTGAGATGGCAATGTCCATGCGCTGCCCGGGTTTTAACACCCTGTGTGCTAACAGTGGGTGTTTGAAGCAATATGTAGCAAATGCCCACCTTTTATGGAAAGGGCTCAGCCTGTGAAAACTGTCCTTAGCATGATAAACCACTTACTCATATACCATAGCTCCAAACCGTCCTGGATTCAGCCAGACAGTTCCGGTTTTCAACCACTGTCCCGGCTAGTTTGGAGAATGTCCCAGCCTCCCCCTCACGGCTGCTCCTCCACCTGGTCACATACATTACAGCTGCAGAGCAGCTGAGGCATCGGGGCCAGGAGGAGGCAGGATCAGCTCCCTGCTACCTTCTCACGTATCTGCTTTTCTTTAGCTTTTCTTGGTTGGCCCTGTCCCATCCTCTGTGTCACATTTAGAAGTCAGGAGAAGGGGAAGCAGGGGCGGACTGGCCATTGTACCCACCGGGAATTTTGCTGGTGGGCCGGTCAGTCCTGGGCCGGTCCGGAGCTGGTCCGGGGCCGGCCGCACTCCCTACAACTTTTCATTTAATGTATAGTACCTGCATCGTACGATCTTACGATGCAGATACTATTAATTTGCACACAGACGCAGCACAGCACCGCTGCTTCTGCGTCTGTGTATACATTCAGCTACACAGGTCACGCAATTGACGTCATTGCGCGACCTGTGTATCGTGGAGGAGGCTGGCACTTACCATGTCAGCTGTTGCCTGCCTCTGTGTAGCTCCGCAGCTTGGTGTAAGAGGCGCGGAGCAGTGACGTCACTATCCCGCGCCTCTACACCAAACTACCGAAGAGTTTGGAATGGGGGACATTAATTACATGTCTGGGGCGGAGGGCATTAATTATATGGCGCGGGGGGCATTGTTCTAGCTATCTGGGGCTGGCAGGGGGCATTAATTATATGGCGGGGGTGGCATTATTCTACATGTGGGGCTGGCATGGGGCATTAATTATATGTCTGGGGCGGGGGGGGCATTATTTTACATGTGGGGCTGGCAGGGGGCATTAATTATATGTCTGGGGCGGGGGGGGCATTATTTTACATGTGGGGCTGGCAGGGGGCATTAATTATATGTATGGCGCGGGAGGCATTAATTATATGTCAGGGGCGGGGGGGGCATTATTCTACATGTGGGGCTGCAAGAGGCATTAATTATATGTCTGGCGCGGGAGGCATTAATTATATGTCAGGCGGGGGGAATTAATTATATGTCTGGGGCGGGGGGGCATTATTCTATATCTGGGGCTGCAGGGGGCATTAATTATATGTCAGGCGGGGGGGCATTAATTATATGTCTGGGGCGGGGGGGCATTATTCTATATCTGGGGTAGGCTGGGGTCATTAATTCTATGTCTGGGGTAGGCTGGGGTCATTAATTCTATGTCTGGGGTAGGCTGAGACAATTAATTCTATGTCTGGGGTAGGCTGGGGCCATTAATTCTATGCCTGGGGCAGGCTGGGGCCATTAATTCTATGTCTGGGGTAGGCTGGGGCCATTAATTCTATGTCTGGGGTAGGCTGGGGCCATTAATTCTATGTCTGGGGTAGGTTGGGGCCATTAATTCTATGCCCGGGGTAGGCTGGGCCATTTATTCTATGTCTGGGGTAGGCTGGGGCCATTAATTCTATGCCCTGGGTAGGCTGGGGCCATTAATTCTATGCCCGGGGTAGGCTGGGGCCATTAATTCTATGTCCGGGGTAGGCTGGGGTCATTAATTCTATGCCCGGGGTAGGCTGGGGCCATTAATTCTATGTCTGGGGTAGGCTGGGGCAATTTTTTTTACGCCTGGGTCATAATAGGAGCTCTATCAATACTGGGGTGGGTGAATGGACAGAAATAAGAAATAAATTATCCTTACCATTACAGTATTTTACATTATGGGGCACTATTTGTGTGGTACTAATATTGTAGGGGGCTCTATTACAGTATTTGGGGCACAGTATTGGTGGTAGCAGAAGAAGGGACAATGGGAAAGTGCAGAACATAAGACGTCTGTGTGGTAAACTCTGCAGGAACGCTGTGTACCTGGAGGAAGAGACAAGGTGATGGTGGAACTAATGGAGAAGATGAGGAACGAGTACAATCCGAGGAGACGTCAGCTGATGTCACTGGATGCAATAGGTGAGGATCTCCAATGTGTTTTCTGTAGTTGTATGTGATAAATACTGATTTTTTTTCATGTTCGCTTCTGTGTGTATATGTATTATTATAGTAGTTATATTCCTGTACACAGGGGCAGAATTATTGTAGTTATATTCTTGTACATAGGGGGCAGTATTATAGTAGTTATATTCATGTACATAGGGGGCAGTATTATAGTAGTTATATTCTTGTACATGGGGGCAGTATTATAGTAGTTATATTCCTGTACATTGGGAGCAGTATTATAGTAGTTATATTCCTGTACATAGGGGGCAGTATTATAGTAGTTATATTCCTGTACATAGGGGCAGAATTATTGTAGTTATTATAGTAGTTATATTCTTGTACATAGGGGGCAGTATTATAGTAGTTATATTCTTGTACATAGGGGCAGTATTATAGCAGTAATATTCCTGTACATAGGGGGCAGTATTATAGTAGTTATATTCTTGTACATAGGGAGGCAGTATTATAGTAGTTATATTCTTGTACATAGGGGGCAGTATTATAGTAGTTATATTCTTGTACATAGGGGCAGTATTATAGCAATTATATTCCTGTACATAGGGGGCAGTATTATAGTAGTTATATTCTTGTACATAGGGGGCATTATTGTAGTACAGTAGTTATATCCTTGTACATAGGGGGCAGTATTATAGTAATTGGCTTGTATATGGGAGAAGGTATTGTAGTAGTTTTATTTTGTATATAGAAGGCAGGATTGAATGTGTTATTGTAGCATTATTCCTGTACATAGGAGGCAGTATCAATATATTCTTTCTCTGAATTGTACATGTATGGCAGAGGGGAAAGGTATTTAAGGCTTATCGGGTCGTGTGTTTGCATCATTTACTGATCAACAGGTCACATTTTTTGCACATTAGATTCACTTACTAGCAAAAGATGTTCTTGTTTTGCATTAAGGCCATCTACCAACACTTTGTCTGTTATTACCCCACCCACATTATCTGACCACACCCACTTGTTTTGACTCCGCCCATAAAATGGGGCCACTTTTATAGTTTTTTCCAGGGCCATTTTAAATTCCCAGTCAGCCCCTGAGAGGAAGTGAGACCGCAATGGGGGAACCAGGGAAGATAAGTATCAGCGTTTTTTTTTTTTTCCTACCAGCAACAGGAGGAGGGGCCACAGTAAGAGCAGGATGAAGCATTAGGGTGGCACGGTGGCTCTACAGCCTTGCAGCACTGGGGTCCTGGATTCAAGAACCATCCAGGTCAACATCTGCAAAGAGTAAGGCTATATTCACACTGCCGTTGCCCGCCCGTGCCGTACCGTAGCGGGCAACGGCAGTGTACGGGGAGAGGAGGAGGAGGTGAGCGCAGCTCACCCCCGCCCCTCTCCATAGCAACCTATGGTGCACGGCCCCGTATTACGGGAAAAGATAGGACAGGTCCTATCTTTTTCCCGGGTACGGAACGGTACGGTGCCGCACGTGTGCAGCACCGTACCGCTCCCGTAGGGTGCCGTGCGCCCATAGGAGTGTATGGGGGACGTATATCGGCCGTATATACGTCGGCCGTATATACGTCCCCCATACGTTCGTGTGAATGTAGCCTTGGTATGTTTTCTCCGTGTTTGCATAGGTTTCCTCCAGCTTCCAGCCACACTCCAAAACATACTGGTAGGTTGATTAGATTGTGAGCCCCAGTGGGGACAGGGACTAATTTGGCAAACTCTGTGCCGCGCTGCGTAATCTGTGTGCGCTATATAAATAAAGGAATTATTATTATTAAGCACAGAAGGCCACAGTAAGATGAGGAGGATGTAGCTCAGAAGGCCACAGGATCAGAAGGATGGGGGATGGAGGACAGGGGGCCACAGTAAGAGGAGGACAGTAAATAGGAGGCCATAGTATGAGGCGGATTGAGGATAGGATGCCACAGTATGAGGAGGATGAAGGACAAGAGGTCACAGGATGAAGGAGATAAATTTATGGTGCCTGGATCTAAGTAAATAAGTGTCCCTGATTTATCATTCTTGATTTTGATGGCAGATTATTTTTAAAGTTGTATCTAACTTAGGCCTGCTGCATATGGCTGTTGTTGTTGGTTGTGTGCTAGCCATTGAAACAATGTATATCCCTTGTATTTCTTTGGTCGCATACACATGACAGTTGCTTCCAAAGAACACAGACAACCTCCTGTTCCTTCCAGAGTTTGCAGAATGGGCTTTTCTACATTCTTTCTTTTCTACTATCACTTGAGTATATACTATACTGATATACACATACATATTTCTATACCGTATACACAAACATATATACACTTTTACCCATAGGTATTCACTAATATGCACACTTTTAAGCACACTTAAGCATATGTATGTTTATACATTCATATGCAACATTCCCCCACCGGGGCCTAGCCTTTTTTTGCGGCTTGGAGGCAGCTGGGGCTCAGAATAGCGGAGTGGCTGGTGGTTACGGCCTAGGCACACTGATGTCACGGTGCTTGGTATGGGGACCGGAGGGCAGGTGGTGTGTGCAAGAAATATAGAGGGAGAGGCTGATGTACTGTTCTCCATGGGGCAACCCCTTAGTGTCTGTAACATATGTCCCTGGGTAATGGATGGGGAACCCATGGTGGTAAACAGCCGTATCCAGGGATCAGACGGAAGCAACGTTGTGCAAAATAACTCACGGTTCTTTATTGAACAACAGCAGGCAACGGGCCTAAACGGTCTCACAGCAGATTCGGATTACTGGAGTGGTCCTCAAGAATAGTGCACTATCCTGGTAGTAGATGCAGGCTGGGATGGAGCTGTGTCCAGTTGTAAAAGCTGCAGCTCTGAGTCTCCTGACTCTGGTCCTGGGATTTGGTTCTGTGACAGTACTGAAGGTGTACTGACACTATGGAGCAGATTTTTCAAGCTGTCTGAAAGTCAGAATATTTCTAGTTGACCATGGCAACCAATCACAACTCTGCTTTCATTTTACCAGTGCTCATGAATATTTTAAAGGGGAGCTGTGATTTGTTTCCATGGGCAACAAGAAATATTCTGACTTTCAGACAGCTTGATAAATCTGCTCCTATATCTCTCTTCACTCTGACAGCAGACCTGACTCTCTGCTCAGTGGAGAGACCATGAGGTCTAAGAGGCCGAGCTCCTCCATGCCCAGGGGTATTATTCTCCTGGTCAGGTGGCAGCATCTCTCCAATCACACTCCAGTTTACAATACAGCGAACAATTGGTCAATAAATCCACTGAACTTTTGCCTATCCAGGCAGAATCTACAGCTGCTAATTATCTTAGACTTCCTGCATTATCCCTTAGGTGAGTTGTGCAGTCTCAAATGATGGGTCCTGACAGGTAGGGGGCCTTATTGGCAACTACTCCCTTGCCTATACATTGACAGGGGTGTTGCACATACATACAATATATACAAACAAACAATATACACACAGAGAATGTAAACACATTTATACACTCAGACAGTATATACACATAAAGTACGCAAACATACTGTAATGTATATACACGATATATACACATACAGTATATCTACATCATTTACTTAGATATGCAGTATTTACACAGCATATATATACATATTGCATAGAAATAAAATATATACACACAATACAGAATATACACACAATACAGAATATACACACATAAATACAGTATACACAGCATATATACACAGACACAAATGTATGTACCCACTCTCAGGAAGTCTTCTTATCCCAGGGTCGTGTCAGAGGCCACAGATCTGACTTCATGCAGCCCAATAGCTGCTGACCACATGGGGGAAGTAGACAGTAGGAAGTACAGACGGAAGATCTGCTATCTTGCTGTCCCCCTCCCCTGACATTTCTTATCTGAGCTGCTGTCTCAGTTGTGTTCTCTCCTACCTCAGCTGTGTTCTCAGGTCTGCTAGATGTGCACAGTTATATACATATTATACTGTACAATGCTTCATGCTGCTATGGCTGCTATCCCTATACTAATGCCCCTGATCAGTTGGCACAATATCCATGTATTCTATCATATCAAAAAGAGCATTGTACTAACCTCCAGTATCAGGTATGTAGCAAAGAGAGTTACAGCCAGATTGCAACAGGCAAAATTTTACTTCCATTGACATTTACAAGTGTAAAGAAGAGCTGAAGGCAAGGTATTGCTTCATCTGGGAATTTCCTGTTTTACAGCTGCTTCTCTGCTTACATTTGTAAAGCACAAGTATTTCACTCGTAGAAATATCACATCTGATTGGGTGAAATATGTACAATTATAGACATATATAGCTTTGCAAAAACCTTACTGTTGTAACGAAACCTATAAACAAACACCCTAGGGCAGTGGTGGCAAACCTTTGGCACTGGTGCCAGAGGCGGCACTTGGGGCCCTCTCTGTGGGCACCCAGGCCATCAACCCAGCATGAAGTTCACCAGACAGGACTCAAAGAATCTTCCTACAGAATCTTCCTACAATGATAGAGGAATTTGCCCTCCTCCTTTCAACTGCGTTGGTGTCCTTAGGAGGCTGAACGATTGAAAGTTGTCAAATAACAAGGAGAAATAAGTTGCTGTGCTGGCACTTTACAATAAATAAGTGGCTTTTGGTTGAAGTTTGGGCACTTAGGCTCTAAAAGGTTCGCCATCACTGCCCTAGGGTGATGGCACGTGGCATTTTGTCCTGTTTTCAAGCAGTCTGCTTAAAAATGGGCCAAAAACGCGTTCAAAACGCCACGTGTGGCATCACCCTCTGGTACTGAAATTATTCAGACCTTTTTAAATTTGTCACTTTTTGTTTCATTGCAGCCAATGGTAAGATCAAAAACGTTCTTTTTTTGCTCATTAATGCACACTCTGCACGCCTGCCATCTTGGCAGAAAACAAACAGACATGTAGATATTTTTGCTAAGTATTCAGAACATTTGCTAAAGTGTCCACAGTAATTGTTTATAGGTTTGGGGTACAACAATAAAGCAGTAAAGATTTAGCAAAGCTATACATGTCTATTATTGTACATATTTCACACAATGAGATGTGATATTTCCACTGGTGAAATGCCTTGAAGCTTCTTGATCTATCGGGCATGCTGCCCACTCCTGGCCGCCCGGGCCCCCGCTTCCCACCCTTTGAAGCCCCACTGGCATGAAGGTGGCGGAAAGGGCAAAATAATCGCAATTCTAGCAATAAGCTAGCACAGTATTTGCGATTATTCCAGGGCCTCTACGCCACTGACATGGCACAGAAGCACTGATAAATATGCCCCAAAGAATTGACACCAAAAAGTTCAATCTTCTTCTCATCAGACCAGAGGATCTTATTTCTCATAGTCTGGGAGTCCTTTGTGTGTTTTTTTTGCACACTGTATGCGGCTTTCATATGTCTTCCATTGAGGAGAGGCTTCTGTTGGCACCCTCTGCCATAATGCCCTAACTGGTGGAGGACTGCAGTGATAATTGACTTTTTGGAACTTTCTTCCCTCTCCCTACAGCATCTCTGGAGCTCAGCCACAGGCTAGATGGTTGGCTGCTATTGCAGCAAGGTTGAGGCAGACTCCAGGTGGTGGAGGTCTGCAGGGGCCCAATGGCTGCAGGCCATATGCTGAGGAGTGCTGTGCCTCAGCACTCTCTGGACTCTCCCTGGAGAGACCTCAGGGGAAAGAGACTAGAACCTTCCATAACAAGGTTTATATAACCTTATCCAGCCAGCTTGCTCCTCACATTACAATAGTAACATAAACACTGATTGGCTAGCATTTACTTCACAGGCAGAGACTGCATAAACATGATTCCACATTGGAGGCCCTCAGTGAGTTGATCACTCTCACAGAAAGACTCTTTCCATGGAGAGGGATTTTGAGTTTTGCAACACCTGCTTAACCCTTTGCGTTGGCCGGGTTGTTGCACAGGCACATTATGAGCCCTGTGTGCTGACAATCTGGTTACAGTATCAGGGTCCAGGTTTATCTAGACTTTCATTTAGTTTCTGAACATTCTACTAGGATCTGACACACACTGTCACCTCACTGTCACCTCTGCTGTAGCTTCTTCCTCTGATATATAGAACTTAGCTTGTAGATTTACTCTCCTCGCGCTTCTGTTTGACGGAAACAGGAAATCTTTCTCTGTATGTATGTGAGCTTGTCTTAGAATGCAGGGGGGAGGGGCAATGCCGAGACGCGCCAGTGTGAGACATGAATCTATTCCTGAGAAAAATCTGTCCTGCCCAACCCTAAAGTCGGATCCCAGGGAAACCGAAATTGTGTACACCAGGACCGATAGAGAACGGTTGGAATTATATCTGTGAAATGCTGTATTTTTGTTAATAACAGCAAATTAAATAATGTGTTATTTTGATATCCTGAGTATACTTAAGAATCTTGTCTTCCTGATAATACCCTTTAAGGGGCTGATCACAGGTGTTCGGATGTGTGTTTGGGTCCATGAATCTGGACTTTTGGGGGGAGATTTATCAGAAGAGTCCAGCTTTCATTTTTTAAACCGTTGTGTGAAAATGAAAGCTGAGCTCTGGGCAACTAGAACAGTTTGACCTCAGACACTGCTGATATTGATGGGTCAGCTCATCACTACCAACAAAAAAGTTCAGCACAAAATGCTACAGAGCGTTTGGCATCATCTTTTTCCTCTTCCATTCACTACCCTGTTGTGACTCATTCTAAAAAAATATAAATGTACATAGGGAAGTTGGGAAACATGGCTGTTGGTGAAACACGAATTCAATTTACAGTGAGGTAAATGGTAGGGCCAGCCTCTCATGCCACAAAAGGCAATTGTATGATAAACATTAACCTAACCCTACATTCCCTGGTTCCCTTTAATAGTGCCATCCTTCAAGAATAAATCTGCTTTACCGTGAATTTCTTCTAATCTGCTACGTAGGTAGCAGATTACAAAGAAGTCTATTGGTTGGGGGAGTTAGCAGACTGCCCGTTAATTTGACAGCAAGCAGACAAACACATTGATTTCTATGGGTCTATGGTTTCCTCAAATCCATGTCCGAAACGGCTTCCCGAGCCACAGAACTGTGAGCAGGTGTCATTTCTGCCACTGTTTGTGGGTAGGGCAGTCTCTTCTACTGTCAATGTCCCGGGTGAGGACCTCACACGCCAAGGAAACACCACCACCATGATATAACGAACTTGAGGTTCTTAGTTATATTTTGATCAAATTGTATAGGCCCACTAACCACTTCACGGTGGGCCAAGACCCGGTTGGCCCCCAGCAACCATACTGGCAGGCATAGCCCCCATGCTCCGGGTCCCCACTAGCACCGTACAACAGAAGCAGTGGATGCCATGGATGTGATGCAGACTCACCATGTGTGAACAGGTGTTGAATACTTACTGTTTCATGTCTCAGACACTAGCCGAGGTCACCATTAAGTGGTTGGTGGGCTTATACAATTTGATCAAAATGTAACTAAGAACCTAAAGTTTGTTATATAATGTAGCCTAGCGGCAGTAGATTATTGTGTGATATGTGGATGTGCGGTCCAGTTCTTAGGCTTATGCAATGGCTAGAAACAATTTATGCAAAGTCTGTGGTAAGGTTAGGTAGTGGAATAATAGCCTAGGTTTTTCTACCTTGAGCAACAAATATTTACCCTTCTTGTTTTATATTTCAACAAACATACCTAACAAGTCACTTACAATAACATACTTGCTTCTGTAAGGTATACAAGTCACAACAGGTGAGTAGCAACAATCTCTACTCAACTAGGAAATGCAGCTACTCCTCCCACTCAAAAATAAAGAAATTGTCCAGTTAAGCATCATTACCTCTCTTTTACATATCCTTAACTCCTTACTGACTGTGCCATTCTTCCTGTAATTACAATATATTTTCTTATCTGTCCATCAATGAAGCATGATTAAGAGGTTGAAAGTAAGACCCCATTCACACAGCTGTACAAACATCCCCCATAGAAGGCAAAGGCCGCACGGAGTAATACGGTGCTGCACATGTGCAGCATCTTAACGCTCTGTACATGGGAAAAGATGGGACATGTACTATCTTTCCCAGTGTTACGTCCCGTACCTAATGTATTGCTACGGAAAGGGGAGGGCTCGCCCCCCTCCTCTCCACGGAGCTGGACATACGTCAGCATGAATGCGCCCTAAAGTCTGGCCATGAGGCCAGAGTACAAGTGCCAGCTCATATACTCAGCATATGAGCTGGTACTTGTAGTACTCCAGCCTCATGACTATAGTATTTCTCATTTTACATTTCTCATTGTTATATGCAGTATACGGCTGGAGTACTAAAAGTAACAGCTCTTATGCTGAGTATTCTGCCAACAGTTCATATACTCAGGCAAAAGCTCATATAGTCAGCATTATTGGCGGGCATTACCTTGCCGGTGGGCAAATGCGAGAGTCTCTCCGCTCTCAGGATGATGCGCCGGCCTCGGTGACGTCATTTTGTCGCGCGAGGTTCAAAGCTTCCGCATGTGTTATTGTACACATCTCCTACATTGTAAGAAGCCGTGACTGTGCATCGCTGCGCATTGCCGGGAAACAAAACACGGCACACTGGTTGAAAATCACTTCCGTATGCTGAAGTATGAATATGGTGATACAAAATACAAAGATATTTCTTTATAAAGGGTTTTTGAAGTTAAAGTTCTCCTTATGGAGGCTTTGCTAATTAATACTGCCTTTCAGCCATGTGGAGACTTAAAGCTGCTGATGCTCCACTACGGGATTCTGGGAAATATGCAAATGCAAGGAAACAAGGAATCAGGCAGGAATTACGCAGTTCGTTAAAAAACGCATCAGTTTTTTGACCGTTTTTGTCCGTTTTCCAATTATCCTCATTAGGATAATTGGAAAAAATTGTCAAAAACGGATGTGTTTTTGAACTGACTGCTTAAAAACGGCCTAAAAACGGATTTAAAACGCCACGTTTGCTGCCGGCCTCAGGGATAAGGAAAATGCTGGTTCAAGTTCGTATAAGTAAAAAATGTTCAAAAAAATTTTTAAAACATTAAAATAAATAAAAAAATAAATAAATACAGATTCATTACTGGATCCATATGGTAAACCCCAAAAAACGTTCGGAAAAAAAAAAAGATCATTTTTATTTAATACCCTTTAAAAAATGCTGTAAAAAGTGATTTAAAAAATGTTATGCTCTCCAACATAAGACCACTGAAAAGAACAACTCTACTCACAGAAAATAAGCCCTTAACCAGATTTGTCAGCCGAAAAAATAAAAAAGTTATGCATTTGAAAAGATACTAAAATGTCTCCAAATTAGTTTTATAAGTAAAATGGTGGAGAAAAATAAAAAATCTATATAAATAAGGTATCTCCGTAATCGTGGCGACCCAAAGAATAAAAATAATATATTATTTTTATGGTGTGATAAACGGCAAAAAAAAAACAAAACAAAAAAATCTTACCAAAAATTGATGATTTTCATTTTCTCCACCAACAAAGAGTTAATAAAATCTTATCAATTAGCTATAGATGCCCCAAAATTATGTACCAGAAAAGTACATAGTACTGGCAAAAGTACAAAGTGTGGCAAAAAAATAAGCCCCGATATGTCCACATTAAAAAAAAGAAAAAAATATAGCCTGTACAATTTGACAATGCAAATCTGCTCTGCATGGCGCCTCCTTCCATGTCCGGCCGTGCGCCCATACAGCAGGTTACCAACACATATGGGGTATCAGTGTTTCTTTTTCCACAAAATGAATCTATGGTTCAAAAATATTACAATTTGTAGAATGCACCTCCAGTTTGTTTTAACCCCTACAAAACACCTAAAAGGATAACAAACTTCTTAAAAAGTTGAGGGGTGTAGTTTCTATAATGGGGGATAATTTATGAGTCTTGCGATTATTCAGGCCTCTCACAGTTAAATAGAAGTTGAGCAGGTCCATCTAAATTCGGGTTTTGGTGATTTTTTCAAAATTTGAAAAATAGCACCTAAATTCTGAGCCTCATAACATTCTAGTAAAATATGTGGAATCGTACAAAACAAACATAAAGCAGACATTTGGGAAATGTAAGTTATGAATTTATTTGGGTGCTCTGACTATCTGCATCAAAAGTAGAGAATTTTGAAAATAAAGAATTTTTCAAAATTGTTGCTTAATTTCGTTTTTTTAAATAACTAAACACAAAAGATATCATCCAAATTTTTAAACTGTTTTAAAGTACAATGTGCCATGAGAAAACAATCTCAAAATCCCCTGAATATCTTACAGTGTTCCAAAACTACAACCACTCATAGTGACTATAGGGCAGATTTGAAAAATGGGTCCGGGTTCCGAAGGGGTTAATCATTCTATAGATAATAGTGATATAACATTGTTATAAGACATTACTACAGTAGTTACAAATAGAATCGTTCATGTTATTATAAGTGATAGAGCTGGGTTATAATAACAATATAGTAAGTGTAGTAAACTACAAGTAGTAATCATAGTAATACTATCAGGTATAAACAAGAATGTATTATAGTAAAACTAGCATTAATAATAAGTAATAAGTTACTAACTAGTAGAAATCCTCTTCACCCCTAGTAAGGGGTCTTCCCTGTCAGGGGCCCCTGGCCGGTGACGTCACTCTGAGGGGAATTCCTGGAGCCGGAAGGATCAGCACTGGGATCCCGCAGTAGCCGCGCCGTGTGGTGAGGCGGAGCGCTGACGTGTACACGGGGGGCGGGTCACATGGAGGCGGGTGACTGTGCGGGCGGCTCCTGACTCGGGGATATACCAGACAGCAGCCTTTGACTTATCATAGCAGAGATAAGGACGAGGTGTACACACAGCGGGTGCTGCAGGTAGGTGATTCCCAATGTCATGTGTGTACATCCTGGGGGAGAGTGCAGGGAGCGGGTCCTGCGTGCTGCACAGGTCCTGCAGCTCTAGTGATCATAATGGACACATCTGTCCTGTTATGTCATGGAGTCCTGGATTATTTTCAAGGGCTCCTAAGACCCACAACTATTTGTAGTCTTTAAACTGCATAACTGTATGTGAGGTTCTTGATTTGCAGGACATTCATATTCTCTCCAATGTTTGGCAGCACATAAAACTTCTAGTGTTGTTCCATTTTGTTGTATTGTGCGCTGTACATCTTTGTGTTTATTACTGTCTCCTGAACTCTTCTTGATTGACATAAAGATACATAATGGAGTTACAAAAATATCTATATATTTTTAAAAGACCGCAGTTGTGCCGTTTTGGGGGGGATTGTCCTTTTTGGATTTCTTCATTACAGCTTTTATTGTGCTTTATTATTGAATCTTATCTATATCCAGTTCAACAAAGTTTTATTAAAATTTTCTTTAAACTTTGTTTTTGTATGCAGTCACATAATACACTGTAATATGTCTCCATCCTGGCAGAGCTTAAAGGGAACCTACCACCCCGATTCTACCTATAAAGGTAGAGCGGGTGGTAGGTGGATGGATGGGGCGTGAGGATACCCCTTTTTTGGGCTAATCCTCACGTCTCGGGTGTCTTTTAGAAAACTTTATAGCAGGTATATGCAAATTTTTTTATGCAGCTACTGGGGCGTGGAGTAGCTGGACATGTGGCTACTAGTCGCGGCTACTCCACGCCCCAGTAGCCACGTTACTCCGCCTACCAGGTAATCTTCGTCCCCTTCTTAACCTTCGGCTGCGCGGCTCCGGGGCCGGAACTACTGCGCATGCAGTAACCAGCAGCTGCGCGCCAAAGATTACCTGGTAGGCGGGGTAACGTGGCTACTGGGGCGTGGAGAAACCGCGACTAGTAGCCTCATGTCCGGCTACTCCATGGCTTCTAAAAGACACCCGGGACGTGAGGATTAGCCCAAAAAAGGGCTATCCTCACGTCCCATCCATCCACCTACCACCCCTTCTACCTTTATAGGTAGAATCAGGGTGGTAGGTGCCCTTTAAAGGGGTTGGAGCACCTCTTTTTGTAATGTGTATGGGGGCAGCATAAGAGATAATTTACCAATATACATCTGTGAAGCTCCTGTCTTTTACCTCATCAGCCAGACATTTCTGTCCATAAAATGGCTGCAGATCAGGGGCATAACTACAGTGGTAGCGGCCATAGCAGCTGCTATGGGGCCTTCAGTATCAGGGTCCCCGTCATCTGACCTGACACACTAAAGAATGGAGGATGTGCACCATTGAATACATATTATGCTACAGCTAGCATATAGCATATGTAGTTATGACAAATGCGTTATTGCATACGTTTGGTTAACGCAATGTAATCGAGCAAATCTTGTCTTCTCAGCTGTTGTAATGGGTTAACATCAGGTGTAAGTGTACCCTTAATATCATGCATGATTACTCTTAACAGTTTGTGTACCTGACTGTCCATCACATGGCCATGGACATATTTATAGCCACTGGAAGTGAACATAGAAGCTTTCTGTAGCAGGATAGCAAGCAGAGATCTAGAAAACTGGACAACCCCTTTAATAAGTAACAGGGTAATCTATTGGTGACCAGTTATCTGTTTCAATTTTAAAGGCCATATTTACTGTTGTGGATGCAACCCCACCATTAGATAAGACTTGGATGCACTTTAAGTACGCTAAATTCTGCCAAAATTTGTCATAAAATTCTGGTTCAACTTACACATAGTATAAACATAAATCTAGAGTATGTATCAGATTTCCTATGAGACATTGTGATAAGTTAAAGAAAATCCACCATCAAAATCAGGCACCGTGACTGTGATAATCTTATATTTGTTATCCATAACATCCTTCCTTCTAAAATCAACTTTTAAGATTATGCTAATGAGTCTGGGGTGTTTCCAGAGCCCCTTAGTGATGTCTTTTCACTGGTTATTACAATGATCAGAGCACGTTTCCCCTTCCCCTGTACTTCTTGCTGCTGCTAGATTACACAGGCAGAGGGAGGAGGGAGAAACCAGGGGGAAAGGGATAAATTTTTTGCTTGTATAATAGGAGGCATCATTGAGGGGCTCTGGAAACATCCCTCAGGGTGCACCATACTCATAAGCATAATTTGTAAACGTATAACTGGCCAGGAGAGGTTAAAAAGAAACAAAAAAGATCTTATACTTACCTTCGCCGGTGTTCCCGTTGTCCTGTGCTGTCTCCTGTCAGTGCTGTACCTCTGTTTGTATAAAGAGGCAGGACATGCTGACCCAACAACTTCAGAGCAGCCTTGGATTAATATATCTAAGGCTACATTCACATGAATGCCACCGTAGCATGGTGGGCACACGTCGGCACCCGGGAGCGGAGGAGGCCGCTCACCCACACCCCTCTCCACAGTGATGTATGGCGCACTGCGCCGTATTACAGGGAGAGATAGGACATGTCCTATCTTTCTCCCGGCTACGGAACGGTACAATGCCGCACGTGTACTGCACCGCACACCTCCCGTATGGTGCCGTGAGGCCATTGCCATCTATGGGGGACGTATATAGGGTGTATATACGCCCCTTATACGGCCATGTGAATGTAGCCTTATACTGTGTCCGGCATTGCAGTGGTCGGTCCGCCGAGTGCTGTTGAAGGCAAGTATAAGATTTTTATTGTTTTCCTAAATTCCTCCCCCGGGCTTTTTGTTTAAACCTGGACAACTCCTCTAAGGGCACTTTAGAATACAATGGGGCACATATATCTTTGTTTCTTTTCTGTGGCTTTTCTTGTGTGCTTTCGTTTTGCCTCTAGGTGCCTGTGTTACAAGCATCTATATTGTCTCGTTCTTAACACTTGCGGTTGTCTTTTTTTTTTTTTCCGACAATGAGTCAATATCTTATCATACCTGCGAAAGGTTGTTGCTTTTAGATATTTCTAAGTTCAGGGATAGAGTAGTTTTGTTTTTACTTTTGCTTGAACTCTCCTTCCACCTTGGTTGCATCATGTATGGGAATTTCCTAGGAGCTTTCTATAGAGTGGGTGCAGCCTTTCCCATCCCCCTCACACAGCAGCTGGCAGCTCCATCTTCTGTAAACCCCCTGCACATGGTATATAAGAATGAGCTAAGGATGAGTTAGTCATCAAGTCCTTATGCCTCCAAAAATAGCTGCAAGTGTTAGCACTTTTCCAACTGTATCTTAAATACTTTAGATTGAGAAATTTTTAGCATGAAGTGAAAATTCTTGGTTAATGTTCTGTTTGAAGAATGAGGAAGCCATCATACCACACACAATGCTGCAATAGTTGTTACCACTTACTAGGCACTTGAAGAAGACCTTTTTCACTTTCCCACTTAAAAAAAAAACATGGCTTTATTTTTCCGTTTACATGCGGGCCTTTTTTCTGAGGGACACATTGGGAGGATTTGACAAATTTACCCTAGCCTGTGCTAGGATACAAGAACAGGTCATGGGTGTAATCTGCACACGAGTGCTGCACCGATATTGATAAGAGGCTGAACCGCTTAGTAATTCCAGTAATTTGGCGCACTGGTGTAAGGATTCTTATTCACAGACTGACCGCAATTGTGTGCTTCTAGCAAAGAAGTTAGCTGGTGGAAGTTAAATCTATCTCAACATCGATTTAAAACGCCTATTGGTTGAGTTGGGTTGAGTCTATGAAAAAATTACTAAATGTTAATAGGATTTATACAGTTATACCATATTTGCAACATAGAGCAAGATGTTTATGTAATGCTGCATTATTTTCTCCTTTATTGATATGCAGAAACAGTGTTGCAGTGCATGTATATACAAAGATGTGTGTTGGAACGACCTCTGACCCAAGATATGGCAGTATTGATATTTTGCCAAGTTTATGTGTTTTGTTGTACTCTTATCACATTGATAAATATTCCAGTTCATGAAACAAGTTTTAGTCACCGATGATAGATATGAGAATTACATTGTAATTGGTTTTATCTCTTTCCTCTAGGAATGGCCTCTGCATGTGGGGACAACGATGTGGATACAGAACAGACTCTCACATGTTTGCACATAAAAATGTACCATCCTCACCAGCATGACAGAAGAATCTTCAGTCTCATAGACTTGTGCAAAAGACATGAGATGAAAGCTGAGGAAATGGTTTTCTTTGGACGGGACATTAATATCTGTAGGTTCAAGTTGCTACAGAACAGGGTCTCACGGCTTCAGTTTTCTCTGCAGTTCTTCAAACCATTAAATAGTTCTGCAACATCATTCGAGATAAAAAACCTGAGCAAGAAAACAAAACTTTATGTTGATGGATGGGAACTCAACTATCTGAATAAAGTTGATCTTCCAGCCAAGTGCATGATTCGTTTTGGTGAATTTCAGATGTTGCTGGAAATTGAAAACGGAGAATCAGAAGACAAATTTGCAGTCTATTGTGAACTGTCACAATTTTCTCTCGTACAAGAGATTGGTCACCCCGTGATGTTATCTATTCCAGAAAACGGCCTATTAAATAATACAAGCCATTTATCTTTAAGTATGTCACAAACTCCTCCACCAGTGGAAGTGGATGAAAACGACGTATGAGAAGACTTTCAATGTATACGATTATTTATACATACTTTTATTTTTGTAACAGACTGAAAGCTTTCACACCTTGTGATGGGTGCTATACTATGGCTTCCTTACTATAGCTATATACATTTTACCATATGCATTAACTTGTACATTTAGAGGGCTTAATATAACTGCATAGTATTATTGTGTATTACAAGTTATTGCACTATTCATATTCCAGCTGATGCAGGAGGGTAGAATATGGGACCCCAAGTTCCTGTTAGCTTTCTCTATCTTAAAGGAAACCTACCATTTAGAATGGTAGGGGTAAGCTGTAAGTACCGAGCACCAGCTCAGGGTGAGCTGGTGCCGGTACTTACTTTCGTTAGTGTTATAAACCGCGGTATCGCGGTTTTAATACTTTTTAAACTTTAGAGCAGAAGGGGCTTCGGCGCTGCGTGCGCAACATCTCCGCTGTTTCCTATGTAGGCGCGCGCAGCGCCAAAGCCTCTTCTGCTCTAAAGTTTAAAAAGTGTTAAAACCGCGATACCGTGGTTTATAACACTAACGAAAGTAAGTACTGGCTGGTGCTCAGTACTTAGAGCTTACCCCTACCATTCTAAATGGTAGGTTTCCTTTAATAGATGATCTTGTAAAACTTATATTGACTAATTGTCAGGAGGCTTCTGTAATGGCTGGTTTATTTATTGAAATGAAAATAAGTATTTTGGACACTTGTAAGGGGGAAAAAAATTGGTACAAGCCTCCAGAGGCTTGAGCGAACCACAGCAGTTGTCCAAAAAATAAATGGCTATAAAGCAGCACTCCAAAGAATGTGTTTTTTATTCCACTGGCGCTGCTCACACTGCTGATTTCAATAGAAAATGACTGTGCAGGCTGCAAAAGTATAGAACCTGAAGCAAACACAATTGACTCAGCGCAATGCATGCAGCCCATAAAAAGTAATGGGCAATAAATTAGCTAAAAAAAAAATAAAACAGTTGTCACAAGGCCCAAAAACATGGTTGTGTGCATGTGGCTATATTACATATTTTTAAGAAGTTCCTGAAGAAAAAGGAGTGCATTGAAAGTTCTAAAATAAGTACCATCTCTTCTTCGCTTAGTTTTGCCTTCAAAAAGTGCATCAACAAAATCCCCCAAAAAAGACTCTTTCTACATTCTCCTAAAGTAAACGATCACTTCATCTATGTCACGGGTGCTCCCAGGACATGGGTGTCCCTGTCTCCTAGGCTTCGGAAGATTTAAAGGGCCAGTGCATCGTTAATTGGCGATGGCCATTTCCCAGAATTCCATATAAACATGCCCACCCTGCCGGATCTTCGTGCCATAGAAAAAGCTTGTTCCCATGCCCTTTGCGTTTAGTGTGTTTTCCCGTTGTGACCCCAGTTCCGTTTCTAACATGCCTCTGGGGAATCTTTCCCCCACCCCGAACCGTTTTCGGGGGCACCGATCGCTGCTATGGCATCTCTGGGGTCCGATCGGGACCCCAGATATGCCTGGAGGCAGTGCCTGAAAGATGGCATCTGTGACGTTATCTCTCAGACACAGTGCCAGCCTATGCATGTGCATAGGCTGGCACTGATAATACCCTGCAGTACATCAGTATTGCAGAGTATTATCATGAACAAGAAATCAGATGATTGCTTGTTCATGTCCCATGGTGGAAGTAGTAAAAAAAAGTTATTCAATAAAAAATAAAGAAATCAACAAAACATATGAAGAGACATATAACCCAAAAAAGTCTAAATCATAACACAAACCCCACATATTTAGTATCACCGCGTCCGTAACAACACGTAGAATAACAGTAAATTATTAAAATTGCCTGATAAATGGCGTAACAAACTGTTATAAACCCTCCAAAATTATGATTTTTACCTATTCAATCCCTCAAAAAATGCAATAAAAAGTGTTAAAAAAAAACATATGTACTCCTGAATGATACTGGTGCAAAGTACAACATGTCCCGCAATAAAACACGCCATCAACCAGCTCCGTAGCCAAAAAAAAGTAACAATGTTATGCCACTTGGAAGACGGCAATCCAAAAAAGATACATTTTTCCCCACATTAGGGTTTTGACAAATTTAGTAAAACATAAGAAAAAAATATTCATGTATGGTATCCCCGTAAGGATAACATGATTATTAAGTTAAACGGTGAACATCAAAAAAAAAAAGTTAAAAATCCTGTACAGAATTGATGCTTTTCTATATATAGCAATGAGCATTTCTGGAAACATCCGCTTATCTCAATCATTTATGAGGTCCATCCATGTACAGGACCCTTATATGAAGTCTCAGGGCCACTGCTTGAAGGACAGCTCTGTTTGTGAAAATAAAAGTCCTATGGTCCCAACCAATGCACTTAACTGGATAGATTCACTAGAAGCATCACAATTGTTCAAGGTTGTGGTTTTTATGACAAGATAACACACATATGATACCAGAGTAAATAATTGTTTTACAGATCATTAGACAAGGACCCAAATGTGGCTGTAACAAATAACTGTGATTGCAACATGGCAGGGAAATGCTAGAGTGATGCCTGGAAAAGAAAAACGCTTAAAATATAAAAAAAGAAGATTTATTTGTCCACATGCTTATATTACAAATTAATGTGCATTTATTCATTAAGATGCAGCAAAATACTGCAAAATATTGTGAAAACATATAAAGCGACACAACATGATCTTTTTAATTACAGCATCATATACAAGCTTTTCCAAAAAGTTCAATAAGACACTTGACTTTTCACCACCACCCAAAATTTGATTTTCACAAAGGGAAGCAATGTCATTAAATACACCCCTCTGCATGGTATTTCTGTGTTACTGTTATTCCCAATGAGGTTGTTGATCATATATAGAAAAAAATAGCAAGAAATCATAGAATTACCCAAATAAATTATGTTATTTTATTGTTTGGGGCTCAATATAGTGTTCAATTAGCAATGCAGAAAAAACACTGTGGTAGAAATACTGAGCAAAACGCACCAGAAATCGAAAAAGTTTTGTAGTACATGTATGAAGTAATTCAGATTGGTTTCAATAATGACTTGTACCAGCAGTGTAGCTTCTGGGAAGTAGGCATGGACTGGGCTGTAATGCCCTCCCTCAACGCAATTTCTGTGCGTCTGCTGGAATTAGCGGTATGAACCTAGAACCGGAGAACTGAACGGACCTGCTGACTTCTAGATTGTGACCAGTGAATCCAGGATACACATGGGGATATTTACCATACGACTGCAGTTTGTGTGCTCCTGATGTAACGATCGGCTAGGCTGGCATACAAATCGTATGGCGTAGATTTGTGCTATTATCCCATGACTGATAAGCGTGAAAGGACACTAGCTGTAGCGAGTGCGTTCCCACTCCACCACTGATCTGAGCTTTTAAACCAGAAAACTGGAGTACAAGACATGTTAAATCTCCCCCATAAAACAAGTTTGTTAGAGCCGACCAGGAGCCCGGAATTAATGTTACGGATAAGACTAGGTTTCCAATAGTACTAGAACTATTCTGTTCTTCTGTGTTCTAGCCCTGTGGTGTGCAAAAACCAATGCCAACTAAATTGTGAACATCGCTTTAAAGACTTCCCAGTTTATCACATATTGGATTAAAGGAAACTGTGCTCTTTTGTTTCCTGTAATGTTACACTATAAAAATGAAATGCAATAAACCATCCACCTTGAGCAAACTATAAAACCACTTTCCCCAACTGTCTCACTATAATAAAAAAATGCACTATATGAAGGGAGAATACAGCAGCCTTTTCTTATCATTCCCAGATAATTGCCAACCCTGACTTATTACCACATGGTCACTTACCAATACATCTGCTGTTACGCTGCCGTTTACAATGGTGTCTGCATAGGCCTGTGGAATAGGGGGACATTTATCAGGGCTTCTATGCAAGAAAACTGGTGCAGAAGCCATGAAATAATCACAATGCCTTGGGAACCACCAGACATTTGATGATTATCCCTGTTACTCCAGTTCCACACCAAGAGGGCTTGAAGGGGGCACGGTCGGCAGCAGAGTGGGTGTTCCTGCCCTGCACACGCATGAAAGTTCCCATTTAGTGGCAGGCCCTGGTGTAGAAAGATAAACTGTGTGGATACATCTTAAGGCCTATGCCCCTTGATGTATCCAATGGTGGCCGAGGTGTATGATAAATCTCCCTCTCTGTGTCTATTGATTAAGTGGCAAATGGCTGGGATTAGTAGTAGTTCTGGCATATACAGAAATAGGCTGTAGGCAACATAGGTGGCAGCAGGTTATTGGTCACACAGAAAATGCTGTATAATTTCCAGCAAGAACTGAGCAGATTTTTGAATATTTCTGTGGAAGATTAAAAAGATTAAAAGGGGTCGACACCTTTACTTGTTTTTTTGTAATGTGTGTGCAAGTGTGGGGTATGTTAGGTACCGTATATACTCGTGTATAAGCCGAGTTTTTCAGCACAAAAAATGTGCTGAAAAACCTAATCTCGGCTTATACACGAGTTAATAAAAAAAAATACACGAGTTAATAAAAAAAAAAAAAAATTAATACTCACCATCCGGCTCCCGGTCCTCGGCGGCGGCTCCTAGTCCTCGGCGGCAGCTCCCGATCCTCTGCGGCGGCTTCTCTCTTCATGTGCCGGCAGTCGCGTCTATGCGACTTGCCAGCGGGCGCACAATATGATGTAGCGGTGTCGCCGCTGATGACGTCATCAGCGGCGACACCGCCGCATCGCACTGTGCGCCCGCCGGCAAGTCGCATGGACGCGACTGCCGGCACGTGAAGATAGAAGATAGAAGAGAGAAGCCGCCGCCGAGGACCGGGAGCCGCCGCCGAGGACCGGGAGCCGCCACTAAGCATCAAAGGTGAGTATCGTCGGAGGGTGAGTATTAAGTTTATTTTTTTTATTATTCGCTAGGCATACTGAGGGCAGGCTGTATACTACTAAGGGCAGGCTGTATACTACATGGGGGCTGCTGTATACTACTGGGGGGCTGCTGTATACTACTGGGGGGCTGCTGTATACTACTGGGGGGCTGCTGTATACTACTGGGGGGCTGCTGTATACTACTGGGGGGCTGCTGTATACTACTGGGGGGCTTCTGTATACTACTGGGGTGCTGCTGTATACTACTGGGGTGCTGCTGTATACTACTGGGGTGCTGCTGTATACTACAAGGGGCTTGCTGTATACTACAAGGAGCTTGCTGTATACTACAGGGGGGCTGCTGTATACTACTAGGGGCTTGCTGTATACTACTAGGGGCTTGCTGTATACTACTAGGGGCTTGCTGTATACTACATGGGGGCTGCTGTATACTACTAGGGGCTTGCTGTATACTACAGGGGGCTGCTGTATACTACTAGGGGCTGCTGTATTCTTCTGGGGGCTGGCAGGCTGTATACTACTGGGGGGGTTTGACCAATGCATTTCCCACCCTCGGCTTATACTCGAGTCAGTCGTTTTTCCCAGTTTTTGGTGGTAAAATTAGGGGTCTCGGCTTATACTCGGGTCGGCTTATACTCGAGTATATACGGTAATATACAGGCAGTCCCCGGGTTACATACAAGATCGGGTCCGTAGGTTTGTTCTTAAGTTGAATTTGTATGTAAGTTGAAACTGTATATTTTATAATGGTAGATCGTAGATCCAGACAAAAAATTTTTTTGCCCCAGTGATAATTGGAGTTTCAAAATTTTTTGCTTTAATTGGACCAAGAATTATCAATAAAAGTTTCATTACAGACTCCTTACTGATCATTGCAGTCTGGGACTATAGTAAAGCATCCAGAGAGCTTCACCAGAGGTCACAGTGGGCAGAGGGGTCAGTCTTTAACTATGGGTCGTCTGTAAGTAGGGTGTCCTTAAGTAGGGGACCACCTGTACATCCTGCACCACTTTCTTGATATGTACAGTGAAGCCTCCTGTCTTTTACCTCATCAGCCAGAGATTCCTGTCCATAAAATGGCTGCAGATGGACGGTCATGTGATCTCTATCTGTACATGACCAATCTACCTTCCAGGATCTTATAATTATTCATGGATACAAGCTTCAGATGCTGGATAGGTAATTGGCCATGGCCAGTTAGGATCACATGACCTCCAGACATTTTATGGACAGGAATGACAGCTGATGAGGTAAAACACATTTCTGAACCATTTTAAGAAAGTGGTGCAGAATTTCAGTAAATATATTTATCAATATCCCACCCACACATTGCAAAAAAAAAAAAAAAAAAAAAGAAGTATAGTGGCCAACCCTTTTAAGGGCACACTGTCAAATTCATATACATTTCAACTCATTCTGGGCTTGAAAGTCCAAGGATCTGTGTTATCAGTAGAGAAAGAGTATGCTCCAATTAATAATGGGTTATACTGAATCCTTTCCCACAAATCTATATATAAATGTGCTCTGTTCCTCCTGCTCTTTAACATAGTGCCTCCAGGATGGACCACATTTTAAATACGGGAAGATCAGTTAGTCTTTCTCTTCTAAACAGGCTTGCAACTCAATGTTCAATGTCACATGTTAAAATCTACATGGATTATAGATTTCATTATACAGACAGTCCACAGATTACGTACATGATAGGTTCTTTAGGTTTGTACTTAAGTTAAATTTACATGCTAGTCGGAACTGGTATATTTCATAATTTTATTTTGTTCCTGTGGTAATTGGATTTTCAACATTTTATGCTGTAATGGGAACAAGGATTATCAAAAAAGCATAGATCATTGCAGCCTGGGACTAAAAAGAAGCATCTAGAGAGCTTCACCAGAGGTCACAGTGAGCAGAGAGGTCCATCTGTAACTAGGGGTTGTCTAAGTCGGGTGTTTTTAAGTCGGGACTGCCTTTACAGGATATTATGGTGCCAATACTCAGTGTTGAGAGTCCCTAAGTGACATAAGTGTTTGATATGAGTAATCTGAAGATCCAGTAAGCACTGGATGTGCTGTCCTGTAGGGATTTGCATACTGATTTCAAGTCTTGAATTGTTCTACAGTGGAATGTACAAAAGATAAGGCAAAGCCACATTAACTCATAATGATCCAGTCACTTTAACACAACCGTCGCTCAGCTCCACATTTAGCTTCAGGTTTATCACAAAAGCCACCACAATTACAGTATAGACTGCTGCCAATAAAACCCATATTAATAGGAAAAAAATCAAGCAAAGTGCAAAGCAAGTTGTGAAATAGTGCATATCTTTCATTAGTGACCTTGGACAAGTGTGGAAAAGCCTAACTACTTACCCTTCTATCTACCGTCTATAACGAAGAAGAGTCTGCTGAGGACAAATGAAAATTGCACTTTGTTGAATAAAAAAGGCTCTGAAAAATCTGTACATTCATGAGGGAGAGGAGAAAGCTTTGTTGTATGTGGTACAACATTCCTCAGTGCTTGGTCCTTTCTACCTGTCCTGCTGCCCAGCAGAAGGTTCAGTCACAGGGTTAACAAACCCTGCATATTCAGAGTTCCCATTATCATCCATCTCTGCGCTAACAAAATCATTCTCCCACTCAAGTCCATTGGAGTCATCGGAGGCGGAGGCTGTGTGGCTTCCAGGTTTCTTGCCGCTGGATTTTAAAGCTGCTCGGAGGATGTCCTCTTCTGTTTTTGAGCGTTCTCTCATTGGAACCATCCTATTTATTCCTGCGTATACAGGAAAGGAAATATGACTTCACGGGTCAACTACATACAACAAGTCAAAAGCAATGTTGACATGTCGTCTGATCTTGGCTCCAGAGCTATAACTTACCTTCTTCATCCTCCCACTCAAGGTCAAGGGATGTGTTGTCATCATTCCCACTAGTAGACTTGGTTCTGGTTGTAAGATCACAGCTACTCTCTGTGTTAGGGGTTAGGAGGTTTGCGTCTGAAGATAATCCTAAATGGGAGAAACAATACAGACAGAGACTTACTGGCCCACCATGCAATGCATTGGCTTTACACTATAATTCAATTATTAACTATACAGCAAATAGCATAAAGATGTTGGACAAGATCCAACTTGCAAACAATGGAAAATCTAAGCTCTAAAGCCTGCAGAATTCTATGAGCAGCTCTGGACTGTAATATAATCTACACTTACAAATAAATTATATTTAAAGTAAATCTACCATTTGATATCATGCATTATGAAAAAAACATACCTTGAGAATGCCGTAGCTACACAGATGCAGAAACATATCTTGTTTAATCCCAAGCTAAGTGGTTTTGCTGAAAAAACAATTATAAAATTCAGGATACTGAGGCTCTGTCGCTCCTGTGCTGGGGCTTGTCGCTTCTCCTCTTGCACTGCTTCAGAGCAGGGCCGGCTCCAGGCTTCAGTAGGCCCATGGGCCACAGTGGGCCCCTTTGCAGAAAACTCACGTGCCAGCATTAAAAATTCAAAAACTAAAAACGGTCTCCTGTTCCCTGAAATATTCCCCAGTTTATCATCCCAAACAGCCGTGTCACGGGTCAGGGCAGTTTTGAGGTCATTTAACCAACAGAGCGAACCTAAAAATGTGTACCCCTCCACTCTGCCAAGTAATAAAACTGAAACTTCAACTCAGTTTCTGCGGAACCTCCTAATACACACCTGAGCCGCTGCGGAACCTCCTAATACACACCTGAGCCGCTGCGGAACCTCCTAATACACATCACTGCTTACACTGAACAGTCTCTGCTTCTCATGTACATTTGAGATGATTAATATCATTCACACATCCACACATGCAGCAAGACATATATACAGGCAGATAGATACATGCATACAGCTACAGAGACATGCATAAAGATAGACAAGAATGGAGGCAAACACACACTGACAGACAGATACATATACACATGCAGGCAAACACATCATCACACATACCATACACTCACTATATACACATCCATACATGTCACATACCATTGCACACCCTGTGGTGTCTGCAGCAGCCCTGGCATCATACAGAGGAGTCTTCAGGCTTCTCCTTCTCCTCCATTATGGGTTAAACCCATAATGTGCTGCATCACACAGGCAGCTCTGCAGCCTCTACCTGTGCTGTGTCTGTCCGAGTGGGGGAGGAACAGTGCAGGACACAGCTCCTCATCACAGGAAGTGAAGATGTGCACAGCGTGTGTGTGGGCCCCCGGCAGCTCTCTGGTCCCCGGCACTTGCCCAGGTATGCGGGGTGCTGGAGCCGGGCCTGCTTCAGAGAATGATGTAATCACTGTTTTGTGCCTGTCAGGCAGAAGTAATCAAATCACTGCACCATCCCCCGGCTGCCGTGTACGAGTCATGCAGCGCAGGTTGATTAGTCCTGTTTGTACAGTCCATGAAGCTCCAGGTAATATGTTTATGAACGACAGCCAGCATGCAGCCCCAGCTTTCCCCAGGTCCTGAATTTTATAATTGTTTTTTCAGCAAAACCACTCAGTTCAGGGATTAAACAAGGCATGTTTCTGCATCAGTGTAGCTACAGAATTCTCAAGGTATGTTTGGTTCACAATACATGACATCAAATGGTACATTTCCTTTAATGCAATTTACAAGAAGTTAGTAAGGTTAAATAATAGAATCATCTAGATTCAATTCCCAAAAATAATTTTTTTTCATGCAAATGGCCTAATATATTGAAAAAATGTTCACACTCACTTTCTATTTCCCTATTTATCCAACGGCATCAAGCCGTAGTCCTGCTTTGGCTGAAGTTGAACAAATGTAGACTAGACATTGGATAAAGCAATAATATCAGGGAGTGTGGCAATGCTGGTGACTGGCTACAGAACGACACAGCTCCAGCCAGTGTATTCAGAGACTGATATACGGCTAGAGAGGAAACCATTGCAGGTCATAGACTTTTATGAAGCCTGGTCGCCAGTATCGTTTCCCATAAAGATTATTTCTAGAACAGTGTTCAAGACAAGACATATGATGTTTATGAGTTGTTGAGATGACTTCGGAGTGTGTATTTACTCATTTGGTGCAGCTAGGTGTACACTACACAGTTTTTTAAAAAGTATGCAGGAATAGGGCAGGATTTAAATACACGAATGGGGTGTAGAATGAAAATCCCCCAGTCTAGTGTACATTGGTATAGATTATTAATATGAACTTGTGATGGTTGTCACACAGGTGGTCATACAATGTCTATTGTCTCCAGAGTGTTCTAGAAATAAAACTACAAATAAAGAATTCAGCAGATTGATACTGCTCACCAGTAACCAAGTCTGCTATGTATAGATAAAGCAGTCATTGATAGGATTATAGGGGAGGCCAGGAAAAGGTGGGAAGAATGCAGCGGACGGACAACTGAAAGTGGGCTGTGTGGTGTGGCATCCCACTAATGGCCACATTTGATTCCAGTCTTAATTATGGCACCAACTTCAGGTGTCAGTCACTTTTAACAAAGTCTGTTAATTAAAAAATATATATATTTTATATGAAAGAATCATACTGTCTACTTACTGCTGCTCCTGACAGCCTCATACTGTGCTCTTACATTTCGCAAATAGGATTCAAAATCTTCTGCTACCGAACTGTAAGGAGAGACCACAAAATATAATATGTGTAGAATGTAGACATTTGCCATCATCATTTCCCTGTAATATCCCACATATCGATTTCTGTGTCTGTCATTCACACGGGGTACTTGTACTTAGTTGTACTTACACAGGTTAAAGATATGTTTTATCATTAAAAGTATTAAAGTGATATTTCAGATAATATCCTCTCCATGCCCAAGAATATACACTGCTCAGTGTTACAAAGGAAACTTTGATATACGGATTATAAGGCGCACCATAAATAATTGCCTGCTAAAACGTCTAGGTTCACATATAATGCGCACCGGATTATAAGGCGCACCTGATTATAAGGATGAATGACCAGCAGGTGGCAGACCTGTGCACAGTTCAAGGCAGCTGTTGTCTGTACGGTTCATATATAAGGCGCACTGGACTATAAGCGCACCTTTGATTTCTGAGAGAATCAAAGGATGTTTAGTGCGCCTTATAGTCTGAAAAATACAGTATGTGGACATCCATACTGAAGACAGAAGGAAGGAATCTATATTGCAGGACACATACAGCACATGCTGCCAGATGACCACCACAGATCATATGTGACTGGACCCCCAGGTAATATGGATAGTACAATTTACCTTTCTCCATTTTTAGCAGCTTGAGCTCTCTGCCTCATCCACTGTAATCTGTGTTGCTATAAGAGAAAATTTTATTATAAGAAATGCTGTGATGTTAGCTCAAAGTAGTAGAGTTATTATGGATCATCATGGAACATAATACTCCAAGACTGGCCAAATAGTTTTTAACTTATATCACATAAGACAACATACCTTCTTCAAAATACTTTTTTATTTTCAGGGGACCTTAATTAAAATTCAATATATTTTTATACTGAGCTCTAGGGCCCCATGCACGCGACAGTACAATTTGCGGTCATCCAGTCACAGTGCAGTAAACACACAGAGTATCTGTTCTACAATTTGCTGTATTGTTGGCACACCCGCTGGACTTACAATGGAGAGGGGAGAGAAGAGGAGCACTCACTACCCTCCCTTCTTCTCCCGTCTGTGTGTTACAAAAGCAGTGCAAGTGAGACCTTAGTTATATCATAGAGGCCACAATTCTGCAGGTATCTACTTGTGGTTAATAAGCACCATACTTACACAATACTCCTAGAATAGCTATGGGGATCATACCCAATGCACTGGATTCTGTAACACATGCACACATTCTATAACACATGTAGCCTAAACAAACTGAACCAGCTTGTATATATGTCAGAACTAAAAAGTTTGCTAAAATGACACCAAAGTTCCATGAGCGGATGTATGTGGAAATAGTCTATATGTCATCTTCTTTACATGACTAAACCAAAATAATATATCACTATTATATGAATATATTACAAATTGTCAAAGGGTGGTAAATGTAAACTGTCATTTAATAATTTTTTTTTTCCTCTCCATCTCCGGCCAGGGTGGGAGTGGGTGGGTGAGAGAGGAAGAAAATGGGTAAAATAATAGTGTATGAACATGTAAAGTTGTACAGGTCAATGAGTATTGTTGTATTATTAAGTAGACATAAGAGTTGGATAACAAAGATAGAAATGGATGGAAAAAAATGGTTTAATTTAATGTCTACTATGCAAATGTAGAGATCTTTAATATACATGTTGTATGACTGGATTTAATATTTACTGCACAATATACCTGTATAGTGAAAAAAAACAACAAAAGAAAAATTAAATGGTGCCTGTAAACACTAAAGGGGTGGTGCCAAGTTTGCAAATGATCCCTGATCCTGTGGATATGGGATAACAAGCTAAATGGTGAGGGGAAACAGAGAAATCCAGTTCTCACTAATAGGTAGAGTGGCAGGACAAACAAACATCATGTTGCTCCATGATATAGAATGGGATTGTCAAAATTTACCAAGCTATCCCCTACACTTACACAGTGAGACGGAGTGCTGGATATAGCCAAGCTTTGTGCCCAGCAATTTCAGACACTCCAATACTGCAAATTCTGTGGATAGGGCATAACTTGCAAACTCGGTAAAACCCCCTGTAAAGATGAGAAGGTTACTACATACACTTACAGATCACCCAACAAATGGAAGCAACCCATACATTTTACTTCTGCAGTTGTCTTGCAAAAACTTAGACCAAATTATCATTTTTATTACCAGTTTGCTCATCAATAAATTTACGTTTGATGGTAATGAAAAATTATTAGCTTTAATATTGGGGTTCTTATCCCCTCACCTCCAAAATCTGTTTCTGCTTGGCTGCCCTGGCAGCTTCACGCTTTGCAGCATACAAAGCCTCTTCTTCTAGTCTTAATTTCTCCTCCTGTAAGGCTAACTGCATATGAACAAAATAATAAGGGTTAACAAAATCAGAACCTGTCTAGCTGTCCTCACTAATAAAAGACCTAGAAAAAAATAAATGCATGCAAACAAAATGTCTTTTTTATATATATATTTTAGCCCCTCCCATCCATTAAAACACATTAATCAACACCACACCTATTGTTTCTTCCTATTCTTTGGTCTTTTCTAACCATTTACATTCATTGGTCTATTTTTACCTTTACAGAAATAAAGCAATAAAGCAATAATTTCTGCAGCAGCACATTAAGTTGTTATGAACATAAAAATGAAGCCTGATAAACCAGGGACACTTACTCATAGAACCAGGCACAGCGACTATGGTAATCTTCTTATATTTTTGATCCATGGCCTCCCTCCTTTTAAAATCAACATCTAAAATGATGCTTATAAGCCTGAAAGGCTCTGGGAGGGGGGGGGGTGTTACCAGAGCTCTTCTGTGCAATAGCTTCACAGGCTGTTACACTTCCCTCCTCCCACTGTTTGAGATTACATCAGACAACGGGAGGGGGAAAGCTGAGGGAGCGGCTGAGACAATGTAACAGCCTGTGAAACTACAGCATAGAGAAGCTCTGGTAGAACCCCCTGGAGCCTTTCTTGCTCAGTATCATCATTATAAAAGTTCATTTTAAAAGGAAGGAGGCCATGGATATATAGGAAGATTACCACAGTTACAGTGTTTGGATCTATGATAACGTATCCCTGGTTTATCATGACGGATTTCGATGGTAGATTTCCTTTAAAAGGGTATTTCGTTCACAACAAGTTATTCCATCCACAGGATAGATGATAACTTGCTGATTGATAGGGGTCTCAATGGTGGGACCACAAAAGATTGCATGACCAGGGGTCAGCTGTAATCCTGAATGTAGAGAGCAGCTGGTTATACGGAAATAATTGTGTACAGTACCCAGCTTCAGTGGAGTGAATGCTCTATCTGACGCTACACTCCTTAGGGGTATAATGGAGCCTGTTCTCTTGATCAGTGGGATACCCCAACTGATCAGCTAATTATCCTATCCTGTGGATGCAGATTATTTGTTGTGACCGGAATTCTGCTTTAATACACGCACATTTTCTTAACAATATATGCAGGTAGACAACACAATGGTCACATCACTGTTTTACAATGAACTGTGCATTAACATACGAAAACCTGTTGGCCAAGTGGGTAAAGGTTTACATAAGTGCTGCATGACCTCATAGAATGTAAGGCAAAAAAGTCACACCCATATTGGGGGTTTATGAGAAGTAAAACACATGTTACAAATATCAAAATTAGGACATTTTAGGTTACATGCCCTAAAGGTACCAGAGAGCAGAACAACTTGTGGATGAGGCTTGTATGGTGTGTGTGGACTGTGTACTGCTTAATATTTCCATGTGGTGGCGCTGCAAGAAAAATAATCATGTTCTGCAAATTCCTCTAGGAGGCACAGGATCGGCTCCAGGATTCAGTAGGGCCCTGAGCAACAGAGCCTCGTTAGTCTTCTTTGCAAGAAACTCACATTGTGGCATAAAATAAAATAAAAATAAAATTTAGAAACTTAAAAAAACAAAAAACAAACAGTCTGCTGTTCCCTAAAATATTCCCTAGTATATCATACCAAACAGCCCCCTCATGGGTATCTTATATACAGCCCCCTCATGGGTATTTTATGTACATAATTAATACAAAGAAAAGATCAAAACTAAATGTAAGAGTTACCGCCACTGCCAATAAAGATTGCTTTTTTATTTTCTTAAGTAAAATGAGCCTGGATCCAAACGGTTGCTGTTGGCGATTACTTTTTCTTTGTTTTGATTAATGCCTACTACTGTGAACATTGTGATTTTAAACGTGTAAAACTGCAATATTTTCTTCTAAATAGGATTTTTTAAATTTATAGAATCTTAGGTGTATAAGCAAGCCCAGCTGGCACCTACAAGGCACGTTCACAACCAAATTTTTGTGCTGAAAAATCCCCACTCTGTTTATACTTGAGTGTATAAAAAAAAATAATAATAATAATTGGTACTTATCTGCGGCGCTCACCCACAGCATCCTCTTCTCCCCTGGCTCATTTCCTGTGCTCGGCTTTGGCTTTCCGGCAGTGTGGGCAGAGGTGCGTCCATGCTCTCTGCCCGCATGCACGGTCACATCATGACATCCTCAGGCGGTGACACGCCTCGTCGTAGTGTGTGCGTGAAGAGAGCATAGACGTGCATCTCCCACACTGCTGGGAAGCCGGATGCTGAGCTGAGAAGGCAAGCCAGAGGAGAAGAGGATGCCGGGGGCTCTGCTGGACATGTCTTTTTAAATGGGGGCTCTGCTGGATATTTTATTGGATGCTGCTACTAGACATTTTATTAAAAAGAGTTATTGCTGCACCCTAGGCTTATACTCGAGTCAAAAAGTTTTCCCATTTTTTTATGGCAAAAATAGTATACTCGGGCCGGCTTGTACTCGATTATATACAATGTTTTTTTTCTACAGTTAATGTTTGTTCCTTTTTGAGGTTGTCTCCTCTAACCGATCCATTTGTTTAGATCGCTTTCTGTGCAGATGACAGCAGGTTATGTACATTCACCTTAAACCTACACCAGTTTACATTACACTAAAGCTTCACAAACCCTCTGAAGGATATTTTTGACCCAGATCACTAATCCCCAATCCACAGTATAGGATATACCTCTACAGCATTTACTTAGTCCCCAGGTTACATTCAAGATAGGTTCTTTGGGTTTGTTCTTAAGTTGAATTTGTATGCAAGTCAGAACTGTATATTTTATAATTCTAACGCCAGACAAAATTATTTTTGTCCTAGTGACAATTGGATTTTCAAAATTTTTTGCGAGACCAAAGATTATCAATAAAGCTTCATTACAGACACCTTACAGCCTGGAACAAAAACTTCCAGATAGCTTCACCAAAGGTCACAGTGGGCAGAGAGGTCGGTCTGTAACTAGGGGACCACATGTATATCTCTACACTCCTATTAAAGTCATGTTCAATTACAGGATGCTATAATATTTGCAATATGAGTTGTATATTTCCCTGGGGTGTAAATCTGACATAGAACCATATGAACTTTTCTTAAGAGAGGATTTCATTTTTCGAAGATCATTAAAAAAAGTATATTTGAGTATCTATAGTTTGTGTTTTGTTTACCATGCATATGTGGATGCAATAGAATTTTAAATCCAACATGCAATATAGGATTGTTACACAAGTCCTGTTTAGGATTGTATATATACTATGATACTATGATTGTGATGTTTTTGCTAAAAAGGAAACTTCTTCATCTGTTTACAAGGAAGAGATTAGTAGTACCTCATTCTGTATCTTGAAATCTTCTGCTTTTTGACGCTCAGTAATGGAGTTGTAGTGCCTTTCCTTTAGGTCTGATATTTCTTCCTCGCTTAAGGGCCTGTGAAGAAAAATACCAAAATTACACCTCGACAATTTTTTTCTGGTCCTATTCCTAATATTGCAATTGACTATATACAGTGGGTATGGCAAGAATTCAAACCTTTTAAAATTTTTCACTCTTTGTTTCATTGCAGCCAATTGGTAAAATCAGAAATGTTCTTTTTTTTTTTGCTCATTAATGAGCACTCTGCACCCCATCTTGGCAAAAAAGTACAGAAATATAGAAATACATTTTTGCTATTTTATTACAAGAAAAACTAAAATATCAGACCCTTTTCTCAGTATTGGATAGAAACACCTTTTGAGCTAGTACAGCTTTTCACACCTGGATTTGGGGATCCTCTGCCATTCTTCCTTACAGATCCTCTCAAGTTCCCTCAGGTTGGATGGTGAACGTTGGTGCACAACCATTTTAAAGGGAACCTGTCACCAGGGACCTAATTTTTCACTAAAGACAGATTGTAAAAGCCCATGACACCAGCAGTGCAAAAATGCCTCTCTGCCTTTTCTAAGCATTTGCATTACAATATAATTGTGTGTTTTAACTTACTCTTGCACCCTGACAAAGTCCTGGGGTAGTCACAGAGGCTGGGCTTTGGTTTGCATGTACTTAAAAAACAACATACTACTATAAAAAGTAAAAAATATCAAATCACCACATCATATAGCAGCAAAAGTATAAATAAATCACAGGAGGGCTCAAAGTGCAAAATGCATGTAAACAAGTATATCTAAAGCTCTAAACTACCGTATGTAAGACTCAAATACTGTAAACACTACAAATGTAATGTAAATTAAGAGCTATACAGACAGTCCCCGGGTTACGGATTGGATAGGTTCCATAGGTTTGTTCTTAAGTTGAATTTTTATGTAAGTCGAAACTGTGTATTTTATAATTGTAGTTCTATACATACATTTTTTTGCCCCAGTGACAATTCGAGGTTCAAAATTTTTTGCTGTAATTGGACCAAGGATTATCAATAAAGCTTCATTACAGATACAGCTAATCATTGCAGTCCTGGACTAAAGTAAAGCATCCAGAGAGCTTCAACAGAGTTCACAGTGGGAAGAGGGGTCCGTCTTTAACTAAAGGTCATCTGTAAGTCGGGTGTCCTTAAGTAGGGGACCGTCTGTAGTTCACATACCAACAATAGTTTGTGTCCCTGGAAGACGCCCGGGGATACAAACTATTGTTGGTATGTGAACTATAGCTCTTCATTTACATCACATTTGTACTCCAATAAAGGAGTAGAACCATCACAAGGAGGATCAGAAGGAAATGGACAGCACATGAATTAAATAAAATGTAATGTCACAGCAGAGGGTCTGAATACTTATTACCATTTGATGTATCAGTTTTTCTTGTTTAATAAAAAAAATGTTTACATTTCTGTTTTTTCTGTCAAGATGGGGTGCAGAGTGTATATTAATAAGTAACTTTTTTGATCTTACCAATTGACTGCAATAAAACAAAGAGTGAAAAATGTTAAGGGGTCTGAATACTTTCCATAGCCACTGTATCTATGGTGGTTGTGGACAAGAATGCAGTTTATCAGGTTATTGGATATTGATGACCTTGTGTGTGTGTGTGTGTGTGTGTGTGTGTGTGTGTGTGTGTGTTTGTGTGGTATAAGTAAACAAAAATTTTAGAATTCCTATTCCCACTTTCTGGAAATTAATCAGTCATTTCAGTGCATATTTAGTAAAGCGGTTACTATACACTGTAAAGCAGTTACTGGATCTCAGTTATCATTTACGCTATTAATCTCTGAAGCGGGTGGATCAAGACGAAGACCACTTGCACACGACTGTGTGCTAACTGGAGTAAGAACCAGGGCTTAGTACACAGCTCGGTGGAGAAGAGAGGGGTCCGCATCCCTCCCCTGGATGAATGGAGAAAAAGACATTCTTGTAATAAGATATATTACAAGTTTTTTGTATTCACTTATACTACTACATTGTATAAACTGTTGAAAAGTTAGTGACCGTTTATGATCCAGGGTAAAGCTAAACTGTTCTTACATCTGGCCGTCCTTCAGATTCTATCCTATCTTGTACAGGCCATGAGTTTTGGGTACTGGACATTACTTCTAATCTATTTTTCTGTGTCTTTGAAGGCTGTAAAAAGTGGAAGTGCTTCAGGACTATAATTTTAAATTGGATGTGTGCACGAAGTCCAGTCAGTCACATCTATATAATGCCTCATACATAACAAAGCTGTAATAAAGTTGTACACACACAGAATAAAAATTTAAGATATTTTTATTTCCTCAGATTATACATTTCCGCTGTAATATATATATATTATAGCTAAACTAAAGAATGAATGAAGCAAAGAACGCTTCATTATTATAAAAACCGCGTACCGTATTTTCCGGGCCATTAGGCGCACCGGAATATAAAGCGCATTATTCCGATGCGCCTTATATATATGTAATAATTCCATATATAAGGCGCATCGGACTATAAGGCGCGGGTCGGGGGCGTGGTCTGAGGTCCGGGGGCGGAGCGGAGACCCGACGGGACGAGACGCAACGCCGAACGCGGGGAAGGTGAGCGGGGAAGGTGAGGGGGAGGTGGAGGATGGCAGCGGACCATACTTACATAGGTCCCCGAGACAGCAGATCTCCAGCGGGAACTGCAGACCGACGCGGCAGAGGTTGTTCGTGCCGCGTGGTCTGCAGTTCCCGCTGGAGATCTGCTGTCTCCGGTAGCGGGGACCTATGTAAGTAGGGTCCGCTGCCCTGCGCCATACATAGGGCGCACCGGACTATAAGGCGCACTTTGGATTTCTAAGGAAATCCAAGGCTTTTATGTGCGCCTTATAGTCCGGAAAATACGGTACTATAAAATGTAATAATGTGATTTTTGCTTTTTTTTTATTTTTTTTAATAAATCTGCAATGTGGCTTCATTCAACCTATAAGAAGGTCTCTCTTTAAAAAACCAGGAAAGAAACAAAAAAAAAAAAAAAAACACGAACGTTTATGGCCAAAACTATTTTCTGTATTTAGGTAAATTAAGCATTTTCAACATGAAATAAAATGTTATACAACTTCCTAAAACACTTAATATTTGATTAGCTCACCATTGTCATTTAGGTGTGTAGGCTTCATCATAAAGCTTTGCAATCCCTTTGTTCATGAATAATATAACCACATAAAAATCTAAATTTCCCTAATAAATATATTCTACTAGCCACTCAATGCCACCAACTTCAAACAAGCAGCCTCATGTAACACGATTGATCACGGTTTGTCATTCTGTAAAATAGTAGTGACACTCCAATATCCATTTAGTGGCTGGTGAGGCCTCAGAGAACCGGTAGTATGTTTGACATAGTTTTAAGTTGAAGGTTTACTTGAAGCAATCAATCATTTCTAAAATTAAAGTTTTACCTTTGGCTGCTACCTGGGCTTTCCCCCTGGCAAAAAACAAAAAGAAAAAGAAATATTACAACAATGTGTCTGCATAACAGGGATAGATTTGTACTCATTGACACAAAGCTAACCACTAAATAATTGAAAGAAATGTCGGCCTTTTCTGCACTGAGAAAGCAGCTTTGCAAGACTGGTTGGAATCTTTACAAACCCGTCTTTCTTTTAACTCTAAAGGTGCGTTCACACGTTCAGATTTTCAGCTGCAGGTATTTAAAGGTAAATGCAGGTGTGGAACATAATGGATGAGTACACATATTTTGTAAAGTGTCAGGTATATTAAAAAAAATAGTCAGAACCTACTGGTTCCTACACGGTTACCCTCCTTCCACTGAGTGGTCATTGTTTATGTGGCTTAGCTGTTATCGGCTACAGCAGTCAGAAGATTGACGTTTGCTAATGTTTTTTTTCCCCATGAATGGCCTTGCCCACTTGTTGAAAAAAGAAGCAATATGCACTATATTTATGGAGGATGCTGCTTTATCAGCCATAATCTGCGTAAGAAAGCCAAACAGCAGATTTTAAAGGGGTATTCCCATTTCAGCAAATTAGACTTATTGTATGCATTATAAAAAGTTATACAATTTTCCAATATACTTTATCAATTCTTCACATTTTTCTAGATCTCTGCTTCTTGTTTTCTTTGAGTGGACAGAAATCTGAACATGGTGCACCATGGAGCACCCGTGTGACCATGGTCAGATTTCTGTCCACTCAAAGAAAACATAGAAGCTTTCTATAGAATGACAAGAAGCAGAAATCTAGAAAACTGTGAGGAATTGATACAGAAAGTATATTGGAAAGTTGTATAACTTATAGAAGACAAACAACAACATTTATTTATCAAAATGTGTGACACTGTGGGAGTGTCACAGATTGCCAAGGCAGCTCTTGGGTATCTTTAGCAATCTCATTGACTGTCTATAAGAGAAAAGTGCTCAGCACCTTCCAGCACCCATTCAGGCACCCATTCAGGCACCCATTCCGGCACCCATTCCGGCACCCATTCCGGCACCCATTCCGGCACCCATTCAGGCACTTTACTGGGATAGGGAATAATAGTCAGTACAGCCCAGTTTAGATTAGAAACGCTCCTTTTCCTAGACTATTGTATTGTAATCAATACACTGTTCTGGATTATTAATTCTGTAGTTCTCATTAAAACGTTTGTGCCCTTACAATTAAGGGAACATTTAACATATTATGTTTTGCAGTAAACAACATAAACCATATAAAGAGCTAGACGTACTTACCTCATCACTTTCTACAAGGTTTTCAAACTGTAGGAGAAATACACAGATGTTGAGCTTACAAATGCATCCACAATCACAATGAAAAGAAACGGAAAAGTATTTGCCCTTTTCATTAATAATAAAAATATCCCTTTCTAGTTAATGTGAAGGAAATAATGCTTAAAGCAATATTCCGAGTTTCAAAAACTGATATTGATCACTTATCCTAAAGATAGAATATGGAACCCACAGAGGTTTAACACCCAGTATCCCCAACAATAACCTGCTAGAAGGTATCAAATGATTTAACTTCCACTTCTCAGGATAGTTATGTTCACATAGGGACATAAGGGATTGTCAGGGATTGCACATTTTGGACAGGTATTTAACAGGTGTCTGCGCATGTGATCGTATTTTGGCGCAGCTGCGCTGGCTTCCATGCGACACAAATTGGGTGGCTTACAGTCGGGACGATCCGACTGAGCGCGGGATTTAAACTTTCAAATTGTGTCGCAAACCCAAGCACTTACATGCACCACTAAAAAGATGGTGAACTCTGTTGGACCTGAGCAGGGAAGCGGCACATGCAGAATATCGAGCGCACGATCAAAGGTATTCGTGGCACAGTGCATTATCGTCGGACAATGCACTGTGAATTCCAGTGGACGGTAAGTAAATGTGCCCCAATTTTTCGTAACCACAGAGCCATATCAACCCTTTCACAATTGGCCAACATAGATATAAGTCGGTCGCAAAGGCCTGTATGGAGAAGGCTCGCAGACCACTAAACGGTTTGACTATATCCAAATTTTTATTGGAGGCAAACCTTTATTGTGATCAAAAGGTCTTATAGTTGTCAAAATGAAAACAATGAAAAAGTCATCCAATCCTTAAAATAATGAAAACTTAAAAGAAGCCATAAAAATAAAGTCCTTCAGAATATAGCGCAACCGGTTTCTTTTTTATGCAATCCCACCATCCTTTTTTTTCCCATGTTCCCAAATGGTGCCACTAACAGAAAACAAGCACTTATAGCTTTGTAAACAGAAAAATAGAATAGATATGGCTTGTGGATGAAGCAGAGAAATACAGAAAAGCAAAAAACTAGGTGTTGAAGGGGATAAGTAAGGCAGCAGAAAACAAAGGTAAAATACATTGCTGTTCTCCCTATATGCTGGATGTTCTACATTGGACATGTACTTACCTCAATAGTATAGTGCTCTCCTCTGGAACAGGTTCGAAAATACTTGGATCTGTAGAGAAATAAACAACTATATTACATCTATTTGTGGACAAAAAAAATTGAAGGTTTAAAGAATATTCTATAAACCCAAACATTTACATTCTCATGAAGTTCTAATCTCATTTTCAACAACCCCTGTACCCTTCTTTTTATGTGGTGCCTTTCTAATCTATATACATCCTCCAAGCATATATACTGTAAAACGTGGAACATTCACCTACACCAAATTACTCTATGCAAAGTGAGGTATCAGTAGCTTGTTTCTTGCAGGACCTTGACTCATGTATCATCTATATCTGATCATATTTTGATTGATCAATGGTTCCTGACAGTGTACAATATCTGATGCTCATATAGAAGCATATGTAAAAGTAGTGGAAATAAAGAGCTTTAAACAAGTAAATGGACTATGTTTTTCCACATCTGACAATCCAGACCATGTAACATTCTGTCTTATCAATAAATCAGGAATTTAAAAGGAATCCGTCAGCAGTTTTTACCACAACTTTTCTGCTCTTTCTAATAAGCTGTTCCACAGCCCCTCCCCTCTGCTATGAGTGACTGCTGTAAGTATGCTACCAAAATCCTGATGGACACGCCCAGAGCCCTTGCAAGGACTGGATTATCACTTTTCACTGTCCTGTCCTTACTAACTACATACAAAATGGTATGTCTACACATAGATCTCTAGGACTGCTAGGTAACACCGCTTGCAGCTTTGTAAGGTCAAAACTCCTGAAATATTACCTTTAAAGTGACTTTGTCACCAGCTTTTGCTCCATTAAACTATTAGCCCCCTCAGGTAAAATAAGGAATGAGAACAGAGAATTTTGGAGAAAACATTTCATACACTGCATGTGGTAGTTTCATGGGATAAAATCTTCATATTAATTTTCCATATATCACTATTTCTATTTCACAGTATCCTATGTAAAGCCAAAACATGATAACCAAATGTAAAATATATGGGGTTTTTTTTACAAATGAAGCATGGCTGCGAGGTTCTGTACCAAGCACGGTATAGAAATTGCTTGCGTAGATGGATGTGGCAGAGATAAAACTCAAGGCATCCATGCAATGGTGAATAAAGGAATGTAATATCAATGGTATTAATCAGTGCTTATAATGCACAAACTCAGCAAAAAAGTATCATTTTAAATAATATATGATTTAAAGCCGGAAATGTTGAAATTAGGTCATGAGTGACAAGGGTTCCCGATGATGATGTGCAGATGGTGTTTTTTCCAGCTACAGATAAGACAGTCATAGATGTACTGCCTGTTCGCTGATTCCCCTGTGTAATGTGAGTCAGATCCTTCCAGCCAGTGTATAAGTGATGGAAGAAGAGTAGAACAGTCTTATAACAAAATATATAACACACATGTATTGTACAACAAACCTTTGTAAAACCTTTTTATTAAAACAAAATGAATTCATGAAACAATCTCAGGACTACAGGACTAATGTGGAAAAAGGAAGCACATTAATTAATAAAGTCCTTCCATGAATATTTGATGACTCTCAGGCTGCACACTAGATGCTGATGTTCCTAATCCCGCACACAATAAAATCCAGTATGTAACCTGTGACAGAACATATTGACAGGCTGTGGCACAGGAATAATATGAGACAAGAGTAGATGACCTTGGAGCAGAATATGAGAGCTCTGCCGCAACACAAATCAAAGTATTTTAAAGAAATCGACCTCACATCTCCATCTGTATTAATAGAACACTAATTCTACAGGTTAGGGGACAAAGCTGCACAGGGTCAGCAGGAGACGATGTTGCTTTACACATCTATCAACACTTCAATATAGATATAGTACAAAAAGCCGGACACCTCTCCTGACATGTCTATATTATTAAATTAGAGCATTCTTTGTCAAATAATTGTACTTTGAACCATTCCTATACTATTTCTATTAAAGGGGTTTTCCCACAAAGACAAGTTAGGCCCTATCCACAGGATAGGGCCTAACTTGCTCAGTGCTGGAACCCCCTAAGATCGCGAAATGAGAGGTCCAACGGACCCCTTGCCACTCTCAGACAAATGGAGCAAAAGCCACACATGAACGCTCTGCTCCATTAATCTCTATGGAGCAACGATGGGTCGGTTGTGATCTGCTCACTGATCAGCAAGTTAGGCCGTATCCCGTGGATTCCTTTGAAAACCCTGTTAAGAATTTATTAATGATTTGATAATTTATTAATGATTTTATAAGAGAGTAATAGTTACACAAGAGAGTTCTTAAAATACAATTCTGTGCTCCAGAATTTCAAGTTCTCCAGTTTATCATCCCATCAAGTAGAACCATCATTCATCAATATCATCCACAAACAGGGCCAAAGATTACAACCTTTTACACCGTTCATAGTGTTAGTTTTAACACTATTTGTATTAGTTTATACACAAAGTGATAGATTGAAACTTGAAGGACATTAAAAGTGCAGACAAAACGGATGTGTAAATATCACAAGTATTATTCATTGTAATAGCTCATCTAATCTGGGTCCTTAAACGCAAATATTACCACTTGATTGCAGAACATTTAAGGGGTGGTCCTCTTTCAGCACATAATTGATATGGCTTATGTAATGAAACTTTATACAATTTTCCAATATACTTTCTGTATCATATTTTCTAGATCTCTGCTTGCTGTCATTCAACTGGAAGATTTACTGTTTACTTCATGTGGATAGAAATCTTTCCACGGTCATGTGATGTCACACAGGTGCACGGCGCGTTATAACATGGCTGATTACTCTGATATAACGAGCCATGAACCTGTGAGACATCACATGTCCAGGGACAGATTTCTATCCACGGGAAGAAAACAATGAGGTTTCATAACTTGTTTCCGTCTGCCCGCTTACTTTAGAAGTCAGCAATGGCAGGTCTGCTATTGCCTTCTCCATTCCCCACTGTATCGCACTGAAGTAGTGCAATACAGAGAGTAGCAGGCCCGCCGGTCACGTCTAAAGGGTTAATCAGAGCTGCTGGGTCTGATCAGACCAATGAACAACTCTGATCAAACATCTGCTCCCACCTATAACTGGGGTTCTTATAGATACCCCAGTTAGAGGGGAGAACTTGTAAAAGAAAAAAAAAACTAAGAATTTCCCCCAGGGATCTTGTATGACCTCATGGGGGGACATATAAAGTAAAAACACACACATAAAAATATTAAAATACCCCGCCACTGTCCATAGGGATGTATGGCGCATGGCGCCGCAATACGGGAAAAGATATGACATGTCCTATCTTTTCCCAGGGTGCGGTGCCGCACGTGTGCAACACCGTACGCTCCCGTAGGGCGTCGTGCGCCCATTGCTATCTATGGGGGACATAAATATACAACTTGACATTATAAAGAAATGTGCTCCATATTTGACTTAGAAAAGGTTATCCAGGGTTTTAATTTTGCTTCCCCTTCGCAACAAATAAGGTCAAGTTCCTAAAACTGAAAAATGATCAACACAAGAAAAACTGCATAAAAGGAGGCTAGATGCCTTATAAATATGCAGCACATGCTTTGGACAGTTTTGACTTGACAGCTAGATTTCCATATATCTAGCCAGGAGAAAGATGATGTAATTCCTCATTATTTTTTTTTCATTTTAATTGTATAAGTTTTCCTTTATTTGATCCAAAGCAAGGTTTTCCCCACAATTTTCTGAGTACAGTTCAGTAGTTGTAGGTTCAGACTGGTAAATCCCTCCTATTTGTGGAAAAAATATATATGGGCAACCTCACTCATGGGCAATGGTCCTAAGGTTTTCCAACAGATATTGTAAGCCAAAAGCAATTGAGAAGAAATCATATCAAGTTTTGTGGAAAGAATTGCAACTTTTCTGTGTTTTGGGCTTTTGGCACGCAATCGTTGTTGCAATAAATTGCCCAAAACACTGACATGTAAATAAGGATTTAGGACATAGTGAATGTGATGCTTTTTAGGTAGCATCATGCACTGTATATGCATTGTCTAAGATGATCTGATAAAGCTGCATTTTACTGGAATGGAGCTGAGCTGGATTGTTTCCCAGTATTCGGACCCCATTGTCTTGGTCTTTCAGTCATCAGTGTTTCATGCATTTATGAATCAGATAGAATGGAGAGCAAAGTAGTGTAATTTATATTAAAAAAATTGAGTAGGCCATTTTCTTAAATAATATAAAATGTACTTTAAAATATACAATGAAATCCACATTCAAAATTTTCCACTCATAAATTTATAAAAATAAATATGAAATTTGTAAATCGCATAATGGCTTCCAGTCTATAAGGTCCTACTGAGAGATAACCCTTTACTTCTTTACCACTACAGTCCTTTTCCATTTTCATTGTTGGACTGCACTAGTGAAATATATAGCAGTCCCATTACACCATGCCTCCTGTATAGGATTATAATCTAGAGGGTAACCAGTGACCGTGAGGCTGACCCCCTATGACGTTCAACTGGGTAGTAATTTCTGCTAATAATGTGTAACTGACCACCACTTCTAAGGGGTAACAGCCCAATCACTACCAACAATGAGGCAGGTGTCTGTAAAATTCAGAAGGCACCCCCTATGTAAGGTGGGGGTTCCATCCCTGAGCCCTGTCTTTAGTGTAAAGTTTGTCACTAGTATAGCACTGTATGATATACTGTACAACTAAATTTACTATACTGACCAATACCATCCACAGCAAAAATTTGCCATCTGGTTTATTTCACAGACTAAATACTGCCTCTAGGGAAATGTACATTATACCTATATATATATATATATGACACACTTTTATTATATAAATCACGGGAACGGAACATCATGAAATCCAGCATATAAAACAATGATATCAACACAAAACAACCAGGGAGGTATCAGCACCAATTCTAGGAACATAGTCCACTTGACTCTGATGAGTGGTGGTTTATTAAGCAGGGCTTGAACACAATGAAAAGAATGGCTACTCATCTTCCAGTCTATAGAGAGAGTCCTCATAGAGAGCAATTACATGGCCTGAAGAAGTGCTGAGCTGTCGAATGGAGATGTCCCCTGTGACAACCAAAGAGCATGAACACTCAGACCACAAGTGATGGAGTTAAGGCGTCGTACTCCAATATATCAAATAAGAGAAAAAATAATGGTGAAAAAAGAATAAATATAGTAAATTGTTATATCGGGTACAGGATGATATAAAGTTTCTCTCTAGTGAGCACCAGTGTATCTGACCTCTACATATCCTGTACATAATGTATTGAATTTACGTCCATTTAGAGCTTTTATTTACCCGACGCCATCAGGACTTGGACGGCCCCACTAGATACCACTTAAATGATTGAAGAAACTAAGGAAAAACAATCTGATGCTTTATCCCAGAACACAACCTTTCTCACAAGTCCCATTCTATAAGAAAGCAATTAATGTTTTTTCTGACCAGACCATTCCCGTAAATGTGCTTGGCTTAAGTTCAGGAAAAAGTAGTTTCCCTGTACTCCAGGGGTAAAAGTCTTCAGAACTGCAAATTCATCTTTACAAGGATACAACAAACACACTAGAATGTTATTTTGGTCTATATGTGGTTATCTAATGAAATTGCTCCTACAATATTCCATAGGAATTCCACCAAACTCTCCTGGAGAATGTACCGTAATAGTACGGATACATTCACATCACGATTTTTGGATATGTTCAGCTTATATACTAGGAAAGCTTCTGGAATACGGGGCATACAGGCTGAGTGTATACATAGACATATTCTTGCAAATAGAGGTCTCCCTTTTGCTGACGGGCGCCCAGTATCCATTGCATTCAGCATGAAACATAGGATGGAAAAAGGCAGCAAACTACATCTTTCCATCCTGCTGAGCATATACATATACACTCATGAAGGCCATAATTAGCCTATAGGAGAAGGATGCAACATATTGCATCCATCACTGGCCTCCGTTGAGCACTCACTGTGGGAAGTTCCCACTGGGGAGACACTTTGAATATTGAAAGCAGCAAATCACTGGCTTCTGCTGCTGATGTTCACTCCTCCTCTTGCTTCCAGGGGGTGGAGCAAAGCCAGAGGATGTGTCCCACTGTATGGGCATAGAGCGCCATACATTCTATTCTAGAGGAGGCTACGCCAAGATGTTAACGTAGCTCAATATCTCTTTAGTAGCCCCTCACTTATAGAATGGGAAACTCCATAAGTGTGGTTTTACACTCTGGACCATCTTTTTTCCCTTTTTTGGTTTATGGTGTGTTTATTAGATTTATAATGATTGTTGTGAAAAATCATTGTGGTCTTGGGGTGGTTCTTTTGGTCCCATAGATGGTACTTTTCATGCAGGAATATTGTGTTGTCATCCACTTTACGCTAGGAAGAGGTTAAGGGATTATTCACACAGCAGCAAATCTGCTGTAACTAAAATTAGTTTTTGCCTAAAAACCTGCTCCGCTCTAGTAAATTAATAGGAATAAGCAAATGAATAGGAAAAGCGTCTGTAAGAATCTGCTTTGTGTGAATATATTTTTATTGTGATGTTCCTTAGTGGCTGAAAATTCGGAAAAAAGGGTCACTAAGTGGTTGTCCAAAATTGTACAAAACTGAGACAAAGGGATGCAAGGGTGTTTAACTAATAAGCATTACCTACCTGTTGACTTACCTGCTGCTCAAGTATATGTATATACACACAAGGATGATACATCATCACTACCTTTACGTTACACCTCTGCGCTTCCATACCCCAATTTTGTCTCATGCCTTGTACTCTCTGGACACATTTACATACATCACATATTACTTAGTGCTTGCGTTACCTTTGTGACCCTTCAACTTCAACACAAAGTTGTCATACACCCCCAGCCCTCCCCCCTCTCAAGGTGGAGCAAGACTAGTGACGTGCAGTGACCCTGTTATACAGGTAGCATGGGCAGACTCCACCTCTCAGGTACATACACTCCATGATGTGGGCGCTAAGCTCCACCCAGGCTGGGAAAGAGTTAAAGACATGGTGGCTTATCATGACACATCCTGACACTAGCAGGTAGTTGTAGGGAGCATCTACTAATGTCATGTCCGGTAGGGATCACAGGGCTGGAGTTGCCCTGTCCACCAAGCAGTGCCCTCTCCTCACTGACAGCCTGAACAAAGGACAAGCCGCAGCCACACAAACCAGACGATGATCGCTGCGACACCGGGAAGCCGCAGCATGCATTAACCATTGCAGTGCCATGACACAGCGACCCCGTGCTCACACATGGCAGGAGCGTCTACTAACCCTCCACTACTCCCACCTGCCCGCACGTCCCCGGCTCTTACCCTCCTCCGGATCTTTGGATGCGGTTGTTCTCCCTCCTGAAGAGACTCCAGCACCGGGTCCAGCAGATCCCCATGGCATACTGAGCCGGGCGCGCTCACAGCAGCCCTGGGGACGCGGAATGCGCGGTCACCGACCACCCGTGTACCCGCCTCACCCAGCCGGCATACTGAGAGCGCCGGTCACGTGACACACTTCAGCGTCTGCGCTATAGGACAAACCATCGAGGGGCCATTTTCTTGAAGCCCCGAGGAGTAAGCGATGATATACAAGAAAGTGGCTGTCTCACTACGGAGTTCACTTTCTGTCTTTTAGGGTCAGGTTAAATAGCATGTTGTAACTACCCGGCAAGTGTTATAGCTTTGTTTGGATTTTTGAAAGACAAAAAAGGGATAACAATGTGCAGGGATAACATTCAATGCAAAAAAATATTATAATTTATATACCACCAATTCTGGTGGTTTTGCGCCCAAAACACTGTTTAACATGCATTACAGCACAGTTATCAAGAACTTTAGACCTTTTTTATGGCATTTTTCTGACTTGACCGATTAAGGGGCGTGGCCTCGCGTGAAAGGGCGAGTGCCCAAAATTCTGTTGCACAGTTTAGACCAACTAAAAGTAGATCTAAAGTAGGAACCAACAGTCTTATATTGCACCAGAATTCATCATCACAGTCAGGGGTATACCAAGCCTTTCTGCTGCCCAAGGCGAGCTATAGAGAGACCCCCCCCCCCCCCCCCCCCCCCCCCAACACACACACACTTCATACATATAATATACCAGGGAGTGTCAGTACCAGATGCATCATATTAATTTGGTGCGAAAATAAAGCATAAAAAAATTAAGTATAAAATACACACACACACACACACATATATATTATATTAAAAATAATAACGTTAATACAGAGAGTTACTTGCGGCCGGTGCTTGTGCCGGTGGGCGGCCATGCCGGCAGCCACCTGTATCAACAGACGGCCTGGTGGCAGACGGCCGGTTTCTTGTGCCGGCAGGCAGCTGCATCGATGGACAGCCTGTTGACAGTGGGGGCGGCTGGCCGGGTTCTTGTGCCAGCGAGGGGCCCTGTAGCAGCAGAGCAATGCCGCCCCCTCATCAAGCATGGGGCGCGCCGCCTGAGGCGAAGTTCTCAACTCGCCTCATGGCAGGTGCACCCCTGATCACAGTGATAAATCTGGAGCAAGGAAAGGCGTGTTTTCTAGCTAGAGACTGCCAGAAGAACCTGAGACACATTGTTAAATAAGCCCCCCCCCCCAAATGTGTCAGTAGAGGCACCAGCAGGACCCATTTATATCAACCAACTTTTGTGAAAGAGGGACATAAGACAGTGTGGTACACAGAAGATTTTCTTGCAAAACCTACAGCTCCCCTTACCCCCATCCCCTGGTATTCCCAAACAGTATAGCACCCACTTTAACCCCTCAGGGGCCACGTCATTTTCATTTTTTTTTTCACTCCGTCTTTAAAAATAGAGAACTTTTTTATTTTTCCATTTACCAAGCTGGATCAGGGCGTCTTCTAATGTGACAGCTTTTTTGCATTTACTCAGTGCTACACTTTAGCTGCACACAACTAAGCTTGGTCTAACAACGTGTTGTCCGTATTTTCTGGCCCAAAACCAGTGCAGTGTAACTATACTTATATTCCGTGTTTCAGACAGTAGAAGACTGTGTTTTTTATTTGGTTTACCAGATAAAATAATTCCAGGGGCCTCCATCAACTCCTAGGAAATAGATACCAGCAGCTTCCAAGTTGTTTTGTCTCTGAGGCCCATTCTTAGGTTAGGTCCCAAAGAAGAATCCCCTTCACTTTAATTGTTATATATAGTCATGTTATTGTTCTGTAATGTTTTATTTTATTTGTATATGTAGCCCATGATGTCTAAAGCGCAGTAAAATATGATGGCGCTATATAGAAAAAGATTATTATTCTCTGACACATTGGTGGGCTAGTCAAACACTGTTGAACTGTACTGGATTTTAGCAGATACCAGGACCTAATTTACAAAGGCCTTTGGGGAAGTTTTAAGAGACAATGTTATTGGATACTTAATGCTAAACCTTCTGCTTTCACTCATCATGTAAAAAAAAAGAAAAAAAATACTAAATTGACATTTATTGTGAGAAATTACAATTTATTTCTGTAGATCCAAATACAAGGTGATTATATAAAAATACATTACAATAGTGAAGAAAAGCTATAGTAATGCCGTACAAATGAGATAAGGCACACCACCAAGAATTACATTCCATAAAACGTACATCCAGAACCTAAATCTAAACGTACCCTACATTTTCCTGAGAATATTTGTGAAAAATCCATTATCTATAAACTACAATAAAAAGGATTGCAATTCAACTGGTAAACATTTAAAAGAAGAAATGTTTGCTGGTCTCTTTATGGGGACGGTACACACAAAAATGGGACAAATCCATCTGTTTATGAGAATTAATCTGTTGTAATTTGCACCGAAAAAACTCTCCATGCCACATTTATCCAGGGGTTTAGACAGTTTTAAGTCTAATTTACGATTACTTCGACAAATGGGGCATGGAAATGGGTGCCCAAAAAATTTTACGCCCAAAACGCAGTACACTAAAAATAATGCTATAGTGGCAGAATTCTGGCTTTTCTGGCATAAACTGCAAAGTAAAACAAGTCTTACACTTTAGATGAAACTGCCCCAATGTTGCTGCAGATTTATTTTTTTATTTTGTAGAAAGTAAAATTGTAATTGCAGCATTTGATGCAGTGTATTAAGGCAAAATCAGATGGAATATTCTCTGACCATGATGTGCATAAAAATCCCTTTAAAGCCAATTATCTCTGTGGGTCTGAGGGATTTACAAAACATAGCACTGTTCAACTGACTGACATGCCAAGTTCAGTTTAACAGTTCTACCTTTGGCCAAATAAATTCCACAGATACACAGATCAAATTTCTCAGAACAAATTTGCCCATGTTATACCCACAGCGGAGGCCAGAGATGGATGCAATACAGTAAAATCCATTCCCCTTGGGCTTTTATGTCCTCCGCTGAATGTATACTCTCTTCAGCGGGTAGAAAAATGTATTCAGTTTTAATCCAGTGTTTTCAGCCAGATGCTGACCAGATGGAGGCAAAAAGGAAGCTGTCTGTATTAGTCTATGAACACGTTTAGAGTGTACACTAGGAGCTTTCCTGGAATACCCTCTAAACATGTCCCAAAAGCAAAATGTGAAACCAGAGTAGACAAATATACATTCATAGTTTAATTTTTTGAGCCAAAACCAGAAGTGAGACCAGATTTTCAATTCCCTTTTAAAATCCAGTTCTGGCTTTAAGTAAAAAAACAGTATTACATTTGCATTTACAATTCCAGCAAAATGGCTTTTAATCTGAAATGTATCTGTGTATGACCAAATTATATTTCTGTAAAAATATGCACGTTTAACTACTTTTCCTTTGGTCTTAGGTAAAGCTTCTTGGTCAGCATGGATGCAAAGCAGGGGACCTGTTTTTTTCCAATTGCGCTCCGATCAAGGCAATTTTCTACAAAGCGAAGAGACACTTTCCTGTTCACCAGAGTCAGCAGTTCTGTAAATTCCAGTGACTGTCCAAACCTCTTAAGCGCCTCGCAAAGATCCTGAATGTACCACGACCCATTTATTGTTTCGCGATGAGAATAGTAGCCTTTGAAAATAAAAGGAGGAATAGTAAAATATATGAATAATAATACCTTGTACACATCAAAATACAATAGATCAATACATAGGTCTCATTAATGCCTGTGCAAGCATCAAAGATTCTTGTACAGGCAGTTTACACCTTCAAAGAAGCCTGATGTGTCTAAAAATGTGCATACTTTTCTTTGAGGGACAATAAGAAAGGCAGCACACACCAGAACTGCTGGTGCCGCTTGCACAGGCACTGGAGAAAAGACAGAGGCCATGTTCCCATATGGCGACTGTGTTACGTTTCGAAACACACCACACAAGCTCCTCCGGTGATTGACAACTATTGAAGTAATATTGCTCTTGCATCACATTAAGTAATTGCTATGTGGAAAATGCGGTCTTAGGAGCGGTGGTTTTGAGGCTGCAGCTGACCCGTTCTGTAGGTGCAGCTGACCCGTTCTGTAGGTGCAGTACAGTAGCCGCATGAGCAGTACAGCATACAGCTCCTTGCTTACTTCTTCCAGGCATCATGCTGCCCGGTCATGGTGAGTGGAGCTACCCAAAGCCATGCCCCTTCTGCTTGCTGAGATCTGTGAAGGCTGGGGATGTTCCAGTACAGGGCTGCTACGAAATTTCTGTCAGAAGATGCAGGGAGGCAGATTACAAGTGCTTCGGGTGGTGTGTAACAACAGCCAGAAATGCCAGAGGGGCTCTGGTGATGACAGCTCCTAATAAACACAGCGCTGTAATCACGCTGCTGAGAGTTACCCAGAAATTAATGGTTAATAAAAGTCAAACCTACTGGTAGGTTTCCTTTAAAGTTTATAGTACATTTCTATATACACTCACCGGCCACTTTATTAAGTACACCTGTCCAACTGCTCGTTAACACTCAATTTCTAATCAGCCAATCACATGGCGGCAACTCAGTGCATTTAGGCATGTAGACATGGTCAAGACAATCTCCTGCAGTTCAAACCGAGCATCAGTATGGGGAAGAAAGGTGATTTGAGTGCCTTTGAACGTGGCATGGTTGTTGGTGCCAGAAGGGCTGGTCTGAGTATTTCAGAAACTGCTGATCTACTGGGATTTTCGCGCACAACCATCTCTAGGGTTTACAGAGAATGGTCCAAAAAAGAAAAAACATCCAGTGAGCGGCAGTTCTGTGGGCGGAAATGCCTTGTTGATGCCGGAGGTCAGAGGAGAATGGGCAGACTGGTTCGAGCTGATAGAAAGGCAACAGTGACTCAAATCTCCACCCGTTACAACCAAGGTAGGCAGAAGAGCATCTCTGAATGCACAGTACGTCGAACTTTGAGGCAGATGGGCTACAGCAGCAGAAGACCACACCGGGTGCCACTCCTTTCAGCTAAGAACAGGAAACTGAGGCTACAATTTGCACAAGCTCATCGAAATTGGACAGTAGAAGATTGGAAAAACGTTGCCTGGTCTGATGAGTCTCGATTTCTGCTGCGACATTCGGATGGTAGGGTCAGAATTTGGCATCAACCACATGAAAGCATGGATCCATCCTGCCTTGTATCAACGGTTCAGGCTTCTGGTGGTGGTGTCATGGTGTGGGGAATATTTTCTTAGCACTCTTTGGGCCCCTTGGTACCAATTGAGCATTGTTGCAACGCCACAGCCTACCTAAGTATTGTTGCTGACCATGTCCATCCCTTTATGACCACAATGTACCCAACATCTGATGGCTACTTTCAGCAGGATAATGCGCCATGTCATAAAGCTGGAATCATCTCAGACTGGTTTCTTGAACATAACAATGAGTTCACTGTACTCAAATGGCCTCCACAGTCACCAGATCTCAATCCAATAGAGCATCTTTGGGATGTGGTGGAACGGGAGATTCGCATCATGGATGTACAGCCGACAAATCTGCGGCAACTGTATGATGCCATCATGTCAATATGGACCAAAATCTCTGAGGAATGCTGCCAGCACCTTGTTGAATCTATGCCACGAAGAATTGAGGGAGTTCTGAAGGCAAAAGGGGGTCCAACCCGTTACTAGCATGGTGTACCTAATAAAGTGGCCGGTGAGTGTATAACCGCAAGAGGGTTTAGGGAACACATACGCTGGAGGTCCCAGCTAAGTTCACCAATAGGGTCCGTATGGCACAGCTAGTGTCTGTCATTTGATAGATACAGCACTGTCGTTAATTTAGTTTTTGTTTTTCCTATAGCAGATCAGAAACACAGAGATAACAGCAGAACAAGCCGGAGCTAAGATTGAGGACCCATTCAGACAGAAGTATTCTCGTCAGTATTTTCAGTATCAGTATTTGTAATCCCAAAAGGGGAATGAAATATAAACATGGAGGAGCTGCAGATCTTTCCATTTTACTTTTTTCTGTTTAAGATCCACTCCTGGTTTTGGCTCCTGGTACATTTGGCTGATGAGGCTACTGCAGTGTGAATGGGCTCTTAAAGAGCTTGTAGTGGCAGATTTGAGAACAGTTTGGTTATCTACAGTACAAACACTGATACCTTCAGCAACAGAATAGCACATGATGAAATCAGCCCCAGCAGGCAGAGTATACACAGAGGCTGCATCTACTTCAATGGTATTTGTTTCAGGCACTGTGCTGTCAGTACTGTCAGTGGGTATGACAGGTTCATCATGCTTAGTACCTCGACAAGCCTGTAGGAAAATGAGAAGGGGGAGGGGGAATAAACAGCGAAGTTTTTACATAAAAGAGGGAATTCTAGAAAGTACATTTCATATCCTACCTGACAGGGGTTGTAGTTTAATGGGGCAAAATCTGGTGACTGGTTCCCTTTAATTTATGTTATTTAATGTCAAAATAAAGCAAGCCAGAATAACCATTCAATGTTTACCTGGATTATAAAAATCTTGGGTTTTCCCACCAAGCTCTGGCACCGGTCTCCTTTGAATAAAGAGGTCAGTTGTTGAATTTCAATTTTAGCATCATAGGCATAAACGTGATTGTCTTCTCCATGACTCATGAAGACGCACAGGAAACAGTCAGCATCACTGTGATCACCCGTGGCAGCTGGAAAGTTCATTAGAGAAGAAAAAGAATATTAGAAAGTAGCAGAATCAGATGAAGAATGGAAGAAAATATTAACTTTTCATACTATCATCAACACAGCAGAATAACTAGGGCAACCCATATCCTTGTGTGGGGTCATTGAGCATGAGAATTGTCTGTGACTCAAGGGACAACAGCAATCCTGAATCCAGCAGCTCTTTATGTAGAACGGATTAAATGTGATCAATTCAATGTGTTCTACATAAAGAAATGTAAGAAGTTACCGTATGTCATTATGGACAATACATCAACAGAGATGTTTTGTTTACCGACAACCACAGGGGCATGGATTATATAATTAAAGTGGTTGTCTATAAAGATTTTTTCTTCTTCACTGGCCATGGATAGTGTAAAAATAAGGAAAAACTTGCACTCTCTGTTCTTACCTCTGGTTGAGGTAAGGCTCCTCCTGTCACCACCAGTCTCTGTTTACAGACTATAAGCAGTGGCATCACGTTGACAGCATACACCCACTAAAGCCACCTAATACAGGCCAAGGTCGCAGTCAATGTGACGTCAACAGTAAATGCCTGTATACCATTAGGGGCAAGGACTGAGGAAAGTATAAGTTCTTGCATATTTTTACCTTACCAGGGGACAATAAACATTTTTTTTGTGATCTCAGACATTCCTTTTAATATTAAACACTAAGGGGAAACATTTCCTGCAAAAAGCAATTAGAAGTAAAATTTGTGCTTTTCTGTTCTCACATTCAGATAAATAATCATTAAACCATTTACCAGCATGGATGGTTTCAAGAATGTCCACAGCCTTGAGGTTATCATAGCTCTTCACTTCAAAGCCAAGGTCAGTTAGCCTTAAGAGGAAACAACCAATAGTTATGTAAATGCATATGTAAAGATTCTGTTAATAAAATAAATGTCATGGCATTTCTACGCATCACAAATTGTTTGAACACCATGGGTTCAAAACTTTAGAGATTGTGGAAGGACCAAACGCTACACTGATGCCTCCAGTCTATGCCAGTCACTGCACTGGTTACTCGTCTCTTTCCAAATACAGTTTTAATTAATCACCCTCAATCCACCAGTAATCTTACATTATTCTTTTCCTTAAAGGACATCTACTACCAGGATGAAGGATTGTAAACCAAGCACACTTAAGTGCAGGTGTGTGCCCCCTCTACCAGGATCTGCTTTTCTTTAAGCTTCTTATGCTCTTATTTTTACAAAAAAAAAGGCAAATTATGTGAATGAACCTGAGGGGTTCAAGGCTCCATTAACATCCTTTGAGCCTGGAGCCCCACAGGCTCATTGCATAATTTTTAAAGCCTTTTCTTTCTTAAAAACGATGGTATAGGAAGCTTAATGAAGAGCAGATCCTGCCAGAGGGGGCACACACTAGTATGCAAGGGTGCTGGGTTTACTACCCTTGATTCTGGTGGTAGATGTCATTTAATTTGAACCTTCCACTCACGTCTCAGAGACTTCTTCCGAGCTGCACCAATTCTCTGAAATGGCCAACCCCGGTCTATCAGACTAATAACCAACTCCCAAAGCTTCAAACGTTCTCTTAAAAATGTATTTAGGCAGTCCTATCACACTCGCTAACTGCATGCAACTTTAACTCTCTCTTTATTAACCAATGCCAGGTACCAAACTACAGGCTTCTCTGCAGTCCCACTGACTTTGTATATAAGATGCCTGGTTCAAGCAGCAGCATTTTTATTTATTAAATTATTTTTATTCCATTCCCTTGTGTCACACCCTTCTTCCTCATAGACTGTAAGTTCTTTCTTGCATATGACTGTTATTACTCTGTAATGTCTAATTTTATTTGTATATGTTCCTCAGAATCTGTAAAGTGGTACGGAATGCAATGATGCTAGATAAATCAAGATTTTTATTATTATTATAAAATAAAAAAGTGGAAGCACAAAAAAGTACTTCAAATTGTTATTTATCTCTGCAGTTGAGGTCTTGGGAAACGCCTTTTGTACAAGTATGTGATATATATAATAATTACAAAAGGAAAAATAAATGGAAAAATTAGCCCATATCAATGCAGAGTACCAAAGGTTGTGGCTTAGAAGATTTACTCCCCTGGCTTCACCAAACAACTGTAGAGGTGTTAGGAGCACAAGAGAGGAGTCCAGTTAAGCTTATTGGACTCTAGATAAGGGGGTTCTTACAACCTGTATGCTCACCCGGGCTTAGCATACATTTGCCTGGAGAAGGGGAGGAGGTGAGTGCTTCTCCCCCCTCCCCTCTCTATAGGGAAACAAACAGCTTCTCCGTACGTACATGCATGCTCTTACTTTTTACTGGCGTCGGCATGACACACGTGTGTACTCACCTTACCATGCCCATGTACAATGCACTTCTATGGCAGCTGTATGATAGCTGCCATTCATAAGGCTGGCATACTGTTGTGTTAAGAGTTTTGGTTGTTTTTGACACAGTCCTGGACAGGTTTCCCTTAAAGGGGTTGTCCGAGTTTTGATAAAAAAAATACATGTGGCCGGGAGTGGGCTGACTAAAATAATAAAGCTGTACTTACCTCCCGGTGCCCTCCCGTATCCAGCGCTGCTGTCGCTCCGGTCCGGGCGCCATGTAAACAAACCGCCGGAGCAGTGCTGCATTCAGCTTCCGGCTGGACACGACAACCGGAAGGTAAGTACAGCTTTATTATTTTAGTCAGCCCGCTCCCGGTCACATATATATATATTTTTTTTAAAACTCGGACAACCCCTTTAACGGCATTTTACTTTTTTCCACATTTCCCACTTTTTTTTTTACACAGTGCTGATATACCCTATCTGGGCATTGTATGAGAGTGAGCTCGCAGGCTCAGTTGTGTTACAATACACAGAGGTCAAGCAATGTGCAACAACACAATATACAATGTTCCCCCCTTCCTCGCTGCCCTTTATCCCTCCCCACCCTGCGGACACACTCCAGGTCACATCCTTCCGATGTTCTAAACGGTCTCCTCCGTGTCAGGAGGTCTCAGGATATTAGCCGGAAGTTTTAATTGCCCCAGCCGGCCTGTGATATCGGACTCCAAGTACCATAAGAATGGCTTAACTAGTTCTTCAATGACCGCATCAGTGAAGAAACCGTTGATAAACTTTTTCCATTTCTTAAATAATTTCTCCACCTTTCTATCCTATTTAGATTTAATTTCTATACTTTCAGGGCCAGGGCAAGAACACATATGAATTGGGGGGCTGTTGGTTGTAACCATCTGGCCAGTAGAGCCTTTTTCATTGCCAGAAGCAGAACAGGCAGTGTCTTAGGGAGAAGGTCGTCCTTGACATCTCCAAGGAACAATAGCAATACTGTGTTGTTTGTCAGGGATAGGTGGTATTTTTCTCGTACCTCTTCCCGCACCTGTCTCCATAAGGGTTGAGAGCCTGAGCAAAACCAGATGCCATGGTAAAGATCTGTCAAAGGAATATTGCATTTGGGGCATGATGTCATCCGATGGGGAGCTGCCGGATGGGGGGGGGGGGACATTAAAACCAAAAATTGCTCTATGAATAAATCTAGAGTGTGTATCCCTCCATTTTTATGAAATCACTGCCTTTCTGATTCTGCCCCAATCACCCAAAATCTGGGGGGAGAAGGTTCCTACTTTTTAGAAGTGTTCTTAGATAAAAAGCAGATCATTACCAGATCATTACTGGGACCCCAAGGGTCAGTTGCAGTTTGTGGGAAAATTTGGTATTGTTTAATGAACTTCGACGATGTGACAAGGGAAATGAAGCACTACAGTTACACCTTAAGTCATAAAATGGTTTGTTATCTGCAGTGTGAATTGTATGCCCTAGTGGCACCATTTACTATTCTGTGCAATGTACTGGAAAGCTGGAAAAAAAATTTATGTAGCGGATATGACAAAAAAAAAGCAACAAGGTGCTGTGGTCAGGATTGTTTGCAGCATCTAACAGGTTAACTGCCACAATCCTTCCACTATTGACTGTGGCAATTAATGCTAGGAGTTTGCTGAATAATACAGCAGACACCTGACCTGAATGGTGAGTTTTCAGCCCACTCTATACAGGATAAACCAGTATGTCACTTATTGCTAAGAGGTTAATGGAGTTTTCCTACATACAACAATTATCCGCCGTTTACAAAAGCAAAGAGAACAATGCTTGGCCTCCTCTGACAGGTTCAAAGATCATGGTGCACTAGTTGGATTCTCCATTAAAATGACCTTTGTTTGCTTGATACATGGAAGTCTCATTGATGGAAACCACATCTGCTGCTTGTGGGCTCTATCGGGGTTAGTGAAAGGGAGTTTAGTGATAATTGCATCTCTAGAATGTGTGTCGTCAGCTATTAGCAGTGGTGAATAAAAGTTTTCACCTGCCAATTTCCTTGCAGCACAGTGTCAATATTTTGAGAGATGGGACCTTTCTGCTGTCTGATGGCATTAGAACACTAAGCAGAAGGGTTTGCCCCTGCGGTGGCCTCGGGACCAGTTAGGTATAACAGATTGGCTTCGGGACAACCTACATTGTTATTGATGCTGAAGGTCTGGGGGAACTTGTAAGCAGCAATTGGAAGTGGGAGGCTACACCAATATACCATGTTTTGGAGGGTATGGTACATCAGACCCAGTTAAAGGTAGAGTATGGGTTTGCAAATGGTTTGTTTTATCAGTATCTTCGGTCACACTTGACTTGGAGACTGGTTCCCTGTGGGAGATACCACACCTGATGTGTTGTCTCAACCCCCACCTTCCTGAGCAACTGGCTAATGATATAGTAGAGCCAGTAACACACATCCATTTCTCTCTCACCTGCTCGCCCTCCCTCAGGAGTTCTCTTCAACTGGGCTAGCTGTATTAGTGATGAGAATGGGGAAGCTTGGCATAAATGAAAGTCAGAATATAAATGAAGATTCTAAATCCTGATAGAATTTGTATTTAGTCTGTCAGTAAACATTAATAGGGTAGTTTATGGTATACAAATTCCTGAGATGCTCTTAATAAGCCACATTGAGACCTGCTAAAAATCAGTAACTGCTTTGATAAAACATTTAGGTTAACTTGTTGGCATGTAATCATGTAATCCTACTTTTTTCTTTTTTGCCGAATGTGTGATTAGAACTAATATCTAACACTCAACACTCCTTGCCAAGGTTCTCAAATAAAAATAAATTTAAAAAAAGGTAGTCTTTGTTTTTACCTTCTGTAGAGATTATCTCTGTCAGTATTGGTACCTCGTCTTTCCGGCATTCTTAACTGCCAAAAGAACCAGTCGTGGTTAAAAATTAGAGCCAACCCTCGTCGTTTATGGTTCATCTTATACTCTGCAGCTGGGTCCAGTGCCTGAGACCTTCAAATGTAAAGAAATGAGGTTACATTAGATGTGTTGTACATGAGCTCTATGAGGACTTTAATACTTTTTTGTGTTACAATGCACACATCCATTTACAGATACGTTATGTCAAATGATTTGTAGCAGGATGGGTCCATTGTGTCATATTAATGTGATGTAACAATCTGTTAATAGGAGTTCATTAACTCCAGGATGCTTGGAGTTGTAACATATTGCCGTCCATAGATTTGTCTCAGCCAGAGGTGGACCAGAGGGCCCTTGAGCAAGAAGTGTGTATGGGTCCCCATTAATACAGTCATATTTACACTGCACACATGTCTGACATATTACATCAGACTACACGAAGAACACACACATCAGATGCACACTACAAATCATCCTACATATCAGATGCACACTACAAAACATCCTACAGGACAGAAGTATAGAACAAAACCATTAGACCAGTCAAGCACGCACACACACACACTAGGGGACATGTATTATCGTATCTGCGCCCAATAAAATGCCGGGATTACCTTTTTTTGGGCGCAGAATTGTTGCGGATCATTTATGAGTTTGCGCCAGAAAGAACAGATGTTTTCGACTATCCCAACACATCAGGGTTTTTTTTCCGCAAGTGGACGTGGCCTAACTTTCCCACATTATTAGTCACATTTATGTGTATTTTGCCGGCATTTTTAGGCACAAATTTAGGCGTACAATAGAGCAAAATTAAGGCACAGTGCATGTAAGATTTGGTCGCACACTTCATTATTGTCGCCATTTTATTGCGCACGAATGATTAGTTCTGTCTATCCAGTAATCACTAACAGCCGTGCACCACTTTAATACATCAGGCTGATCTCCGAGGCCGACAGTCGTCCTTGCACCACAATTAGTAAATCCCCCCCACTGTGTACATGTATAATTGACAAGTATAAGCATATACATCAGACACAACCAATACTTCATATGCACACTATAATGTAGTTGGGAATGGCCCCTACCCAGGGATGGGATCCGACCAGTTGTCTCAGTTTTGCAAAAGCCGGTAGGTACAATTCTACCCGTCTCCCTCCCCCTGTGGGCCACACAGCACGGGAGCCAGTTTCCCTGCTCTGCGCTTCCCCTATCACGGAACACAGCAGTCATGAGAAGAGGGAGGCCGATGGCTCCCCCCCTTCCTGGGTTCCTGCCTCAAAGGCCAGAGGCCTGAATAGGCCCCTGACCCGTGATGCGTCTGACTTGACAAAGGCAATGACGTCATCGCGGCACCACACAGGAAGGGAGTAGGGAGTCATGCCTGCCACGGGGCGCGGCTGCTGGGCCATGCCTGGGCATCACTCCGCCTACTGGCTACTGGAGCCATTATTCTGGCTACAAGGGCATCACTATGCCTAATGGGGGGGCATCACTGTGACTACTGGGGGCATTATTTTGGCTACTGGAGACTGGCACTCTGACTAATGGCTACTGGGGTCTGCTGCTGTGCTTTTGGCTACCATGGGGCTGTGGCTGTGACTACTGGCTACTGTGGATGGTTGTGACAATTGGCTACTGTGTGGATACAATGTAACTGTATTGGGATGGAAATTTTACTATATTGGCTACTTTGGGGACATAATAATGGTCTCTAGGGGAAAAGAATTATATTAATATTAAAGCAAACCAATTATCAGAAATTGGCCAAATAAACCACTACCAGTATGTGGTAAAGGGACTGCAAGTCTATATATGAGGTAATACATGAAATAATTTTAAATACAAAAAGGTTAAAATAAATAGCATATTAATACAAAGTGAATTTTAAATGTTGGAATTGTTGGTTAGAGTACGGTAGGTAGCATTTTTTCTTGTGCTGAGCAACGGAACTGACTTTTCACTCCCAGTGGAGAGCCTGTTAAAAATTTTAATCTCACCCCTGCCCCTACCCTCAGGCCACTGTTGTGGGACACTGAACAAGCTCCAAGTTCATCCCTAATCTGAACATTATGTACAATAACATGATATGTGTGCACACTCAGCAAATTCTTCATAACGGGGGAAATTCTTTATTTGGCTGAAACACAGTTTTAGTTTTGGATTGTACTCAAGAAAGATATATAGATATGTGTGTGCGAGCGAATATGCTTATGTAGTATCCACAACTGGAACAGATGGCTGTGTTAAGAGACTGCCTATTCTACTTCTGGACCATATCATATCTTAAACTCTCACAAGTAACTGCTCCCATTGCCCAATAATTGGAGGGGGGGGGGTTAGGTTTATTCCATGTTTTAGTACTGTGTATGTGACGCATATTTCAGTCATTGAAATGTAGGCATTAATGTATTATATAAAAATCCACTTACATTGCAAACCAACCACTATCAGTCTCCGTGATGTTTGCCTCTCCATCTAGAAAATTAAATTAAAGTTTTTAAAAGAAAAACATTTACAAGAACATGTAGAAAAGAAGTCAGCTTGTCCAAAGTGGGATCTCTGTATACTACAATAATTGTGAGACTGAATTAATTATACGTTGGGTTTATTTCTAGACCGCTCTGCAAGTCTATGCAAGAAGCTTTCTGGATAATAAAATTGTATTGAACCGTATTCAGATTGATAGGCAACAGTTTTGATAAATTAGGCCTACTGTATGTAATAAGGATACATACTTTTATGACAAGGAGTTACCTTCAAAGACAATTAAAATTATATACCTTTAGCATGTCCTTGTATCTTGTATTACTAGGACATTACAGGAAAGCATATTGCTGCCTGTATTAGTAACAGGCACAGTGATACTGTAGGTCAGTGATGGCGAACCTTTTGGAGACAGAGTGCCCAAGCTACAACCAAAACCCACTTATATGTCACAAAGTGCCAACATGACAATTTAAGCAGTTACCTATGGATCCCTGCTGTATCACAGGTTTAATCATATTGGCGTCCTGAGTTTACCAATACAATAGAAAGATGATGGAAAAATTTGGATTGTATCTTCCCTCCAGGGTGCTCTGAAGAGGAAGAATCAGGGGACCCAGAGCAGAGCAGAGCATCTCTATCCACACCTTCTTGCTCCTCCTGTAGTCCTGGAAGCCAAGGATGTTGCTTTAAAATAGCGCTGAGCTCGGCACGTCCTGGGCTTTTTTGGATCACAGGAGAAAGCCTTGAGTCATAGCTGCCAAACTCTGTGTTGGAGTGAAGGCCTGAGTGCCCACAGAAAGGGCTCCGAGTGACACCTCTGGCACCAGTGCCATAGGTTCGCCACCACTGCTATAGGTTATATGTGTAAAGCTGAGATTATATTGTGTAAGTCAAGCACAATATTTAATCTAATATCTAAACCAGATTTGTAAAGGAACTATGTTATAACCTATTGTGCCCACTTTACACACACATTTTTTTTATCCCCAAATCAGCTTCTTTGCATCAATTTTTCCATCAGTTGTGCGGTGTTGTATACAACCCCTCTAATCTTTTCATTCACTGCTTCTATGGTTTTACCTACTATTTTGTTAAGTGAGTAATAGTGTAATTTGTCACTTATGTTTGTTCATCAGAAGGTGTACTTATATAACTGTATCTTTGTAGGGTTAGATGTTTTTGAATAATGTCCTAATACATAAAACCACATAATTCATAGTGGGTGCATTTTACTTTTACCCGTAATTTTTTTTATGTATCCTGAACTTAAAATAGAAAAACATAATGCTACCTAAATAAATGATATAGTATTTTTCTACTGCTCTCCGTTGCCCTATAGGTATCTTGCCCTTAGGCTAGATTCACACTGCCTTGCCGGCCGTACCGTAGCACGCTACTCACCCCCGCCCCCTCCATAGGGATGTAATACGGGAAAAGATAGGACATGTCCTATCTTTTTCCCGGGTACGGAGAGGAATGGTGCCACACTGTACCGCTCCCGTAGGGCGCCGTGCACCCATTGCCGTCTATGGGGGATGTATATCGGCCGTATATATGTCGGCCGTATATATACATCCCTTATGCGGCAGTGTGAATGTAGCCTTAATTGGTTGTAACATTAGGATTTTCTCAGTTTTTGCCACTTTCTTTTGCACATTTGATGTATTATTTTGTGTATTTTCCACTTGCTTTGCAAAAGTAGCAGCACAAGAATTTTTCAGTATTGCGCTTGATATCTTTAAAATCCAGATGCAAATGTATGGAAAAGTTGCAATTTTGTTGCAAATCATGGTTAAAAAAAGTCACAAATAAACTCTAGTCATGAACAGGCGTAGGAAGAAGAAGTTGCAGAAGTGTTTGAGACTTTTGTGGGACTTTTTAAATAAAAGTTGCAAAAATCCAACAGATTCAGCTGTCTGATATATCAACCTCCAAGATAAATCATACAAGTTCAAAATATGAAAAAAACAAGACACACAGAAATGTCCTGACTAAAGATAAATGACCCCCTGTATGTCCCGATTACCATAGGCTTTTATAGTTTTTGTAAGTGCTGGAAGAGGGAGCCAAAGTTTGGAGACAAGTATAATAAACATAGGAAGTATATCCAAATATACATATAAATATACTGTCCTTGTCTTAGCATAGTCTTATAACCCCTGTCGCTGATGGATGGGTTTTCTAACACGCCACTTCATCAGTGGTCATATTGTGACTTTAGTTTAACAGAAACCGTATAACACTGCAAGAGAAAATGGGCCTGAATCTCCAATAAATGTGTAGTAGGAAATTCCTTATTGTACTGTGTCCAAAGTACAAATCATAAGTGAAAATAGTGAAAAAAGATCACTACCTTTATTCCCTGGTATTTTCCTGCTGTCGATTTCTTCCTGACCTGTAAAGCACATAAAAAATGTCACTGTCATTGAAAATGAAATTCAGAGCACTATGACGTACAGCACAAAAATTAATGCAACACCATTAACTTTTAAGTATACTATATGTGTCTTTCACCAATATGATAATGACCATGCCTATCCTCATCAAGCATCCAGTACCAAAAAGCTGTAACACGGAGTAGTATAATCAGTAACAATCAGCTAGTTCCCAATTGTACCTCTAACAAAGCTTTGCCCATTATGATGCAAACTCCACAAGACCTCCTATAATGCCACCAGAACGACAGCAGTGGAAGACTGAAAGTCTTTTTATTCCAGAATACTGACGACTGAATTGAGATCCTGAAAATTTGGAGACCAAATTCGACTTTTTGGGGGATACCAACTTTGGGATATTGGAGACATCCTCCAAGAAACCATTACAATCTGACCTTTGCCAGGCACTGAGATCTGAGATACAGTCCCAAAAGCAACTTTACCTTTTTTATTTAAAGGAAATCTACCATCAAAATCCATCATGATAAACCAAGGACACTAACGCGTAGATCCAGACACTGATTGTTGTAACCCTCTTAAATTTGTTATCCATGGCCTCCTTCCTAAATCAACTTTTACAATTATGCTATTGAGCCAGAAAGGCTTGTGGGGCGTTAACAAAGTCCCTCTGTGCTGCAGCTTCATAGGCTGTTACAAAAGGAAGGCCTCGTTCTCTGTTAGCACTTCCCCCTCTAATTACATCAGGCATGGGGTGATACTGAGGGAGCATATGGAGACAGTGAAGCTTTCTGACTCATTAGCATAATTGTAAGAGTTGATTTCAGAAGGATCTATGTGTTTGGATCTATGAGTAAGTGTTAGCTATGGCCCTCTTCCTTCTAAAATAAACTTTTAAATTTAGCTAATAAAGGGAGTTTCCAGAGCCCCTCAGTGCTGCCACTTCACAGGCAAATACAATGGGCAGAGCAGGTCTATTTAAGCTGCACTTCCTGTGCTGCCAGATTACACCGGCAGAGGAAGAGAGCAAGGGGGGGGGGGTGCAACATGTTCTGCTCATTGTAACAGCCTGTGAAGCTATAGCACTGAGAGGCTCTGGTAATGCCCCCAGGGTCCTTCTGGTTATTCAGCATAGTCTGATTTTAGAAGGATGGAGGCCAGAGATAACAAATATAGGAAGATTACTACTGACACAATGACTGGTTCTAGGAGTACATCATGATGAAGCTTCTATAGCGAAACGCGTAGGTCGATTACCTGTGCCAACTCTATGACTGTCACCTCTGTATGTTTATACTTGTATATGGATTTTAATGGAATAAAGCTTCTTTTTTGACTGGATCCGTGAGTGCTGAAGCATTAATAAAAAAATTTTTTGCGTGGCTTGGGGTTCTCGGAGTCTGACTTTCCTGCACCAGGACCACAAGGGAGGTGAGCTGGACTATTTTTTCTATACATTATTATTATTATTATTATTCATAGTGTACATGCTCCATTACAGGAGATGTGCGTTCATGTGTGGGAACCAGGGGCAACCAAAACGCGCAACACCAGGGCTGATAGAGAAAGGTTAGAAATAAATCTGTGAAAGGCTGCATTTTTGTTAGGAACGTCAAATTACAGAATATGCTATTTTACCATTCTTTTAAGTCTTTTAAGCATTTTTCCTTTGTAGGAATACCCCTTTAACTAAATTTAAATTATTGATGTCAATTATGACAAATACTTCTACCAATAAGTTAAACCATCAGAGGATCACAATAAAGTAAAGGTAGTGGTAGTCTGAAAGTAGCCCAAAACAATCCAAAATAAGTAGATTTAAATTTAGCATATGTGTACTGTGCCTTATCAGTGCTATGTAAACCGGAGCGGTGGGGATATAACAGATTAGAATTGTGGGGATTCCCTCATGCTGCTGATGAATGCAGTCTATTCACACAATAGGGGTTGGCGTTTTAAAGGGGGTGGCCACTAATACAGAACTTTACCAGGGTAGGATAAGTATGATATGGGTGACCCTGATAAAGTTTCAGTATAGATGGCACAGCGGGACAAGTCTTGTGTCCTGCTGCCTTATGGCAGGTGGATGGGACTGTGCAGTCCTTACCATATGCCTGCCCCCTCTGTGATATCCACTCACATATCAGTGGTTGTAGGCGTGTGCAAAGGACATCTGCATACCCCTTCAACTACTGATATGATATGTGAGTGGTGTGCATATAATAGTCACTCCATGACCCCTGCGTCCACACAAGTCAAGATGAATAATGTAAGTAAATCTAAAGTACAGGAGGTCCCCTACTCAAGAACACCCGACTTACAGATGACCCCTAGTTACAAACGGACCCCTGGATGGTGGTAATTCGCTGTACTTTAGCCCTAGGCTATAATAACTATCCGTAACAGTTATCAAAGGTGTTTGCAATAAAGCTTTATTGTTAATCCTGGTTCTTATGACAATTTTTTAAATCTAATTATCACAGAGACCAAAAAAAATCTGGCTGGGGTTACAACTATAAAATATATAGTTCCAACTTACATACAAACTCAACTTAAGAATAAACCTACAGAACCTATCTGGTACGTAACCCAGGGACTGACGGTAATAGGGTGTTACATCCCATGCATTAAGAACATTGTCATAATATTGCATATACGCTCTCTAACATTCTATTGACATTCCAGTCTATATAGTTTTTACATCTATTATTATTGTACATTAAAAAGGAAAAATTCCCCTCCCAATATCAGACATTTCTTATCTATGGCGACACTTGAATAATTTATTATATATAGAACACATATACCGTAACTCATCTTGACAGGCATAGTAGGGTCTATTTCACATAAGATCCATGTTACAGATATAAATGTTTTGCAGAGACAGATGTTGAAATTCCATTTGCATGTTACACAATATACGAAGCTCCTTCTATATTTATTTAAATTACAGGACACCATGAACAGGCCATTTCAGGTGACTTGTTACAATTCTAATATGAACACAGAAGCTTAGCTTACACTGGGCATAATCCAGACATCAGTAGTACACCAGGCTCCTCTGGGTAGTAATTTAGTGTAGTGAGGATAGTGTTTGCTTTCTGGTATATCACAATAAATGGTTTATTTTATTGTTCAGACATTTAAATCATCATACTTTGTTTGTGGCCCTTTAGGGAGCTGGGGTTTGGGGCCCAATACATTATAACAGAGCCACAAACTTGATAACTGAAATTGCAAGAGAGAATTACCGGACTTATTAACAACATCTTCTATTAGGCCCCATGCACACGACCGTATAAAAACTTATGGAATACGCCGCTATGCTTTCCAATGGGCAATACGGCCATCCATGTACACGGCCGTATTGTCCACCGTTCTGTAAGAGAGCAGTATAAAAATATAAAGCTTGTTCTATTTTCCACCGTAGTTCTGTTCCGTAAGGCCCATAGAAGTTAATGTGAACGTATAAAATATGGGCCAAATATGTGCTGCATAGGGCTGTGCACCATATGCTGCCGTATATAAGTACAGTATCCAGAACCAGTGGGAGGTGCATTTTGTCAGCCAGACAATGGTCAGCCATTCATCATTTGCCAGAATACAGCTGTATATACAGAACAGAAAAGACCATAGGTCATATGCATGACGCCAACATGGGAATTTAAAGGGAACCTTTCTCACTCCCAACTGTCCCTTTGTTGAAAGGCACCAGGCGTCCTAGTTAAATGGGTTTGCCCATGAAAGAAAGTTCTCAAATTTTAATCCCCTAGTGATGTTTACACAATAAAGATAACTTTTTAAGCCCATACTTAAAATTTTACTCAGTTTTATTGCTGTTTACCTCCTATCACTCAGTGATGGTCAGTGTAAAATGTGGGCGGTCAGTGTGGGGGGGCTCCCTAACCAGATGCTTCCCTAACCAGATGCTATGAAATGCTTTGAGCTGACAATGTCCTTAGATAATCAGGGTAAAGGATTAATCTACACTTTTTTATGGCATCTGATTACTCTACTAGCATCTGACACATAGAAAAAGAGATGAGACTGATCAGAGACGAGAGAAGATCTGATCCATGAGATGGATTTAAAAAACACAAGGACACTCTCAGGTCTTCTCCCTCACCTAATCAATAAAACACACAGTCAGCTCTGCTATAAATACCTTATCTGTCTGTACCTAGTAGAGCAAGTCTTTGCACACTGCTTGCTGGCAGGAAGTGCCTGTGTCTGAGCTGGTTTTGTAATGCAGGGGGGGAGGGGCAGGATGCAGAGAGCACTGCAGTGTGCAGACAAGAGAAGCTATTCATGAGAAAAATCAGACCATAGTCCGAAGATTTGCTTTCCTGAGTATATTACATAATCTTGTTTTTGTGGAAATACCGCTTTAAATCTGCTTGCTCCAACCAGTAAAATTGTTCCCCAAACTTTGTCTGCCTTTGGCTCTGCCCAATGCATTGTACTTATTGGCACATCCTGGGCTGCCTGGGGCTGCAGGAGGAGGTCTTGAGTGCTGTCTGGTGAACTCTTTGCTTGGTTGAAGGCCTGGGTACCCAAAGAGATGACTTTGAGTGCCGCCTCTGGGACCCGTACCATAGGTTCGCCACCACTGTCCTACTACATGCATATTGCATCACCTCAATACATTCGCTAGGAAGTAAAGTGTGCTGTACACATGATCAGAGGCATAGTGTGCATGCTCTGGAAGCCAAACTTTATGAAACCATTCTTATCAAATCATAAAAACCCCAACACCATATGGATGTCCTGCTGCTTTAGGGTCCTAATTTAAGATGATGAAGGGCCCAGTTTTACTACTTCTGTACAAAAAAATGTAATAAAATGCAGTCACTGCATACCTGTCTAATCGATTTGGGACCCTTAACCAACTACAGATCCTTATGGACCACTGGTTTAGGATCCCAAATCAACCTTTTGAGGTTTTTATATGTTACAGCGCATTGGTCTTTTGCACTGTGATTCCAGCACAGTCTGCTGCTCTGCAGGCGGTATTGTCACTTCTAAAGATGGAGACAAGACAGTGACTTATAGCTAAATGCCATCATACCTGTGTCTTTGTAGGTCTTGGCATTGACTTTTGAAATTTGCATCTTTGAACATTAAAACAATTTTGTTCAAATTATGTTGATAGAGTTTAATGATTTGTGTGATTGGCCTAGAATGAAAAAAGCTCTGCTTACCCATTTGTTAACCTCCAGTTTGTGCTCATTTACTCCTTTCTCACCGTTTGTGTTTACATGACTACCATCAAAACCACAGCCATTCTGCTACATGTGCAGATAATTTTAGAGTTTGACTTCATGCACAACAAAGTTTACGTAAAACCGCCACAAACAACGGTCCAGTGGTCCGCTGTTTGTGGCCCATGTCTCATTGGCAGGAAAGGCCAGCTCACATGCCTATGACAATAGAAAAGGACTATACAAGCCACACATTTTGGAGAAGGTTCTATTCCTGCCCAAGTCTGTGGCTCGGGCAGCCGGCTCTTACACAGGGACACGGACAGCACAGCAGTGTGTATTAGCTCATAGAAATATATGCTGGGTGTTAAAATAATGGCTAGCAGACTACCAAAAACAATGTTCTTATGGCCAAAAGTAGAAAGCAGCACTAGATGGAATTAAGCATCTTCCACACTCCAGTCTTATATTACTTACACTAATCAGGTGCTGGGATTGAAATAGCTGCAAAGTTTTTTTTAATTCAGTATTAAGTATTATCATTGCCTACCTATCAGGCTGCATTCCCTTTAAATTTCATTTTTTAACTCCTTAACGCTCTGCGCCGTAGCTCTACGGCGCAGAGGTATAAGGAGTGTATGAAGAGGGCTCACGGGCTGAGTCCTCTTCATACAAAGGTGGGGGTTTTTGCAAAATGCATAAAACCCCCACCGCTAATAACCGCGGTCGGTGCTTGCACCGATCGCGGCTATTAACCCCCTAAACGCCGCCTGCAAAGTCGCAGGCGGCGTTTAAAAGACGGCGGCGCGTGGGCGCCGCCATCTTTTTTTTGATCGCCACGCCCCCGAACGTCATCGGGGGGTGGCGATCAGTTGCCATGGTAGCCTCGTGTCTTCTCTTGACACGAGGCTATCTGGCAGCTGCATATTCGTTACAATGAGCCAGTGGCTCATTGTAATGAATGTGCTGCAAAAATGCCATATATTGCAATACAGAAGTATTGCAGTATATGGTAGCAGCGATCTGACCATCTAGGGTTAATGTACCCTAGATGGTCTAAAAGATAGTGAAAAAAAAAAGAAAAAAAAAAGTTTAAAAAATAAAAAAAATTAATAAAATATTAAAAGTTCAAATCACCCCCCTTTCCCTAGAACGGATATAAAACATAACAAACAGTAAAAATCACAGACATATTAGGTATCGCCGCGTCCCAAAATGCCCGATCTATCAAAATATAAAAACGGTTACGGCCGGCGGTGACCTCCGAGGCGGGAAATGGCGCCCAAATGTCCGAAATGCGACTTTTACACCTTTTTACATAACATAAAAAATGAAATAAAAAATGATCAAAATGTCGCACAGACCTCAAAACGGTAGCAATGAAAACGTCGCCTCATTTCGCAAAAAATGACCCCTCACACATTTCCGTGCGCCAAAGTATGAAAAAGTTATTAGCGTCAGAAGATGGCAAAAAATTTTTTTTCTTTTTTGTACACATTCGTTTAATTTTTGAAAATGTATTAAAACACAATAAAACCTGTATAAATTTGGTATCACCGCGATCGCACCGAACCAAAGAATAAAGTAGGCGTGTTATTTGGAGCGAAGAGTGAAAGTCGTAAAAACTGAGCCCACAAGAACGTGACGCACGTGCGGTTTTTTTTCAATTTTTCCACATTTGGAATTTTTTTTCAGCTTCGCAGTACACGGCATGTTAAAATAAATAACATTACGGGAAAGTAAAATTTGTTACGCACAAAATAAGCCCTCACACAGGTCTGTACACGGAAAAATGAAAAAGTTATGGATTTTTGAAGTTGGAGAGCGAGAAATGAGGCGAAAAACCCTGCGTCCTTAAGGGGTTAAGTCAAGTAGGCATTAAGCCATGGAGTCCTGGATAAGTTTGTATAGTTTGTATAGCGATGCCACACATGGCCTTTTTGGTCAATTTTTCAGCATGCGTTTTCAGTCCGTTTAAAAATGCATCCGTTTTTGAACATTTTTGTCCGTTTACCATGCGTTTGGCTGCTTACAACCAGTTTATCTATTAAGATAATTGGGAAAAATGGTCAAAACACGTGGGTTTTTAAAACACATGCATTTTTAACGGACTAAAAATGCATGCTTAAAAACTGACTAAAAACGCCAATTGTGGCATCACCCTCATTTAAGCGAATTAAAACAAAAACCACAACAGGAGCTCTACAAGGTCTTTATCAAAATGCATATTTTATGTGCCATAAACAACAGTTTAAAGTTGTTGGTTTTTTTCACAAAACTATATTGCAAAAAGAGAAACATAAATTTTTCACCTATAGAAGTTTGGCCATGTAGGTCTATATTAGAAGACTTTTGGCTCTTGCCATATGTAGGGTCTGCTAATAAATAAGAGAAAGTATATATTTTTAAAGGGAATCTACCAGCAAAATCCAGCATGATAAACCATTGACACTTACACAGATCCAGCACAGTGACTGTGGTAATTTTCTTATATTTATTGTCCATGGCCATCTTCTTTCTAATATCAACTTTCAAAATTATTCTAGCGAGCCTGATGGGCTACCAGAGCCCCTCCGTGCTGTAGATTTACAGGCTGTTACACTGTCTCTCGCTCCCCTCTACTCCCTGGCATTTTGCCCCTGTCTCTGCCTTCTGTAATCCCATACAGCGGGAGGGTAAAGTGCTCCGTGCACACTGTAAAAGCCTGCAAATCTACAGCACAGGGGGACTCTGGTAACGCGCTCCAGAGTCCATGTTAGTATAATTTTAAAAGTTGATTTTAGAAGAAAGGAGGCCATGGATAACAAATATAACAATATTACCACAATCACAGTGCCTGGATCTATGAGTACCTGTCCCTGGTTTATCATGATGGATTTTGATGGTAGATTTCCTTTAAAGATATAAAAAGTGCCAGAACAATATTTTTTATGTTAATATTTCTTATGTAATAGAAATGGCAGCTTGGACACATAAGCTGTATGATAAAAACAAATAGAGTAACGGCATCATGGGATTTGTTTCTGTACATAGGAATTAACAGTAATCCATTAGGGGATGCACCTGCAACTCTGTCTACAAGCAGCCACATGTCTACAGCACCCTAGAGGCACAAGAGAGATGAAATATGAACAATTGGACTAGGTAGCAATTAAGCTTCAATACGGGCTTGATCACCCTAGTGCAGTGGCACAGGTTCCAGAGGCGGCACTCAGAGCCCTCTCTGTGGGCACCCGGGCCATTGCCCCAGCACAGGGCTGATCTGATAGGACTCATGGCCTCTCCCCGCACATCCATGGCTGCCTGAGACTGCAGCGAGGAGGTGTGGACAGGGCTGGTTATTATATGAGAGTCTACTGTGAGCCCCTCCATTTTTCCCGTCATCCTGGACGAATTCTACAATGATAATCCAAATTTCCCCTCCTTTCAATATATAGCATTGGCATCCTCAGTGCACTTAGTTTTTTTTTTCACGGTACCAAACTTCTGCTCAGAAAACATGCTTCAAGCAAACACCAAAGGTTATGTCAAAAAGGTCAACACACATGTCCATTGCCAGAATAGCCAAATAATTGCCCATGTAATGTGACTGCACTTGTTACCAGACTGAATAAAGTTGCTGATAATAAGCACAAGGGATTTCTGCAAGCCCCATTTCGGTCAATAGGAAAGTCTATAATATAGTTTCTCATAAATGACATTTTGTTAGTACAAAAAGAAGTAGTTGGAGGAAACTGGTCTTATTGTTAGAACGGTTGGGAAACCAGAATGGGAAGGTGTGTAGTATGCAGTCAGAGCCTTAACAGAATTTCTGGTTTGTCTTCATTTGTAGCCTCTGGTGAAAATGTATGCCTCAGGGCCTCCATTATATTTTTACTTCTGTGCAAGTTTTATGCATATCTTGCAATTTTCACTTATTTATCTTAAATCCATGCCAGTCACGCCTCCTAGTCCTGCCCCCTCATGAAAAGCCGGAATACGTGAGCTCTGTCCGGCGTTCTACGGCTATGACTTTGCAGTGTTTGCTAGCTTTAGTGGAAGGTTCCGATAAAGGTAGAAGTTTGATACTGCTACATCTGAGATAGCGCTAGGAGCTGCTTACTAAAGTGTGTCTATTTAGGATGACAGGTCCTCTTTAAGGCCGTGGACCACAATATGAAATCCCAATCCAAAACACAGCTAATGTCTGCCACAAAAAAAAAAACAGACCTAACACCACAAATTAGTAAATTCCTTTAAAACACTTTGCAAACACAACAGGAAAATGCTACTTAAAATACAACTGTGTTTTTACCATCCTTAATAATTATGGGGCACATTTACTAAGGGCTGTGCGCCAGTTTTCCTTCAGATTCTTTTTAGTGCAAACTGCTTGCACGGGTATTTAAGAAGTGTCCGAGACACTTTTTTGTCGCAATTGGCCCTTTTGTGTCATCATGCGACGCAACTTGGTGTGCTACATTTATTATGCATAATTGTGTAGCACACCCTATGTTAAAGGTGCACCTAAAAAAGTTGGTGAATTATGTCGGGCCAGTACAGGTAGTGCCAAATTCATGATTTTTGGCACTCGTTCTTCATGTATCTGGCACTACACACAGGGAAATTGCATGTAGTGGCGTTTGCACTTCTCTTAGTAAATGTGCCCCTGTATGTTGTGCCGGATGCATTTGCAGTTTTTTCAAAATGTAATGTAATTCCATGTAGCATTGGTGGAACTTCCTTCCTCCCCTGATAGCAGGGGTGTAACTAGGAGAGGCAGGGCCCCGTAGCAGGCTTTTGAATGGGGCCCCCAACCTGCTTAAAAAAATATACCTATTTGTATACACACATGTGAGTTACAATCACACACACATACAGTTCTTCACTCATACACACACATTTATACTCTTACAAACATTTATAGGCTCATGCGTAGTGCCATATACAGACGTGCAGCATATGTACACACATACAATATATCACATATATAGAGCATATGCACATCAGTATATGGTAGGATCAATAAGACATAGATTTAAATTACATAGTTTATGGGGAAGGAGGTGCCTATTACATGGATTATTGACTAGATATACTTACATATCTCTTACATGCTATTAAGGGTGTTTATATAAGTTTAACACATATGTTTGTGATACAAATACTGCTTTATACTGTAAAGTATAAAGTAAAGTAGTTCCCCATCCCTGACTAAGTAGTAAAGGTGTGGTGTGCTATAGTAGTATAGCTAGGTGTGCTATACTACATGGTGTACTGCACTAGTATGACAGTACTGATCTTTCCACTGACCTGTAGATTCACTGGACATGCTGGATGCTGATTCTGACTTGTCTTTTTTGGATTTCTGCAGAGGTGGCTGCTCCTAGTCCTCAGTCAGTCCTGTATAGTGCAGTCTCTGGATGCTGTGTACACCTGCTCTCACCCCTGACTTGCAGGTAATTTTCTTTCTTTCTTTCTTGGTTGCTTTTGTTATTCACTTCCTGGTAGCCATCAGTCTCCACCCAGCCGGCTCTCCCCTCCCTCTCCCAGTCTCTGGCTGCCTTCTTCTCTCCATGGTGTTAGTCACCAGAGTGGAAATAACTTCCTAAGATTTCATTCACACATACAGTTGATTTTTAAACAATTTGTGAGCTAGAAGTGGATATGAGCAGTGGAGAAATATAACCCCTTAACGCTGCAGCCCTTTTTAGTTTTTTCCCTTCCATATTTCACTCCCCAGCTTCAAAAATCTATAACTTTTTTTTATATTTCCATGTACAGAACTGTGTGGTTGCTTGTTTTCTGTGTAACAAATTGCACTTCATAGTGATGGTATTTAATATTCCATGCCGTGTACTGGGAAGCAAGCACCGTGGGTGGTATAATTTTTTGTGACTTTTGATGATGTTTTTCCATTTTTAGCACTGTACAATCTTTCAATCACTTTTTAGAGAATTTTTTCTATTTTTTAAAATGGGAAAAAAAGTGCCATTTTCGACTTTGGCGCTATTTTCCGTTACAGGGTTAAACACAGGGAAAAAACATTTTTACTGTTTATTTATATTTATATCAGAAAATAGTGAAAAAACACATATGCGCCGTTTTCTTGTGGGCTTGGCTTTCACTGTGCGCCCCAAATGACATGTCTACTTTATTCTTTGGGTTGGTGCGATCACGGGGATACCAAATTTGTACAGGTTTTATAATGTTTTCATACATTTACAAAAATTATAACCTCCTGTACAAAAAATGTTTTTTTTTATTTTGCCATCTTCTGGCGCTAATAACTTTTTCATACTTTGGTGTACGGAGCTGTAAGTGGTGTCATTTTTTTTCCGACTTTTGATGATGTTTTCAATGCTGCCCTTTTTAGGACTGTACGACCTTTCGATCGCTTTTTATAAAATTTTTAATATTTTTTTAAATGGCAAAAAAGCGACTTTGGACGCTATTTTCCATTACGAGGTTAAACACAGTGAAAAAACGTTGTTATATTTTCAGACACAGCAATACCTAATGTGTTTATGATTTTTACTGTTTATTTATATTTATACTATAATTACTATAATTTTTTTTCTATTTTTCAGACTCCCTAAGGTACTTTAACCCTAGGTTGTCTTATCGATCCTATCATATACTGCCATACTACTTTCCTCCTCATTCATTACAATGTGTTGATAGCAGACAACCCGAGACTGTAAAGGTGATGGATCGCTGCTCCCCGATGACGTCACGGGGAGCGAAAATCCTAGGCAAGATAGCAGGCCATAGCTAGCACCAATCGCGGGTGTTACCGGTAAGTCAAACACATTGAAGCTGCATATGTTTTTATAAGCCTTAGGCCCCTTCCACACTTGCGTTGCAGATCACGTCAGAGTTTGATCAGAGTGCGATCAGAGTTTGGTCAGTGAAAAACGCGCATTTTGCAGTGAACTCATGTAACTAAACTAAAATATTCCCTAGTTTATCATTCCCAAACAGCCCTGTCATGGTTATTTTATATACACCCCCCTCATAGCTTAATTATATAGGGCCCCACACCAGGAGCTGCCAGGCTGCTGGGGAGTGAGATTCGGCTGTCTGGGCCCACCAGCAGCTCCAGGCCCCGGGATGCCTGGTGCTATCTTCGACCCTGATAGCAAGGCATGCTGCCCGGAAGTAAACACAGGAAAAGATAGAGCATTCTCTTTTTTTTTCTTGAGCACAGTATGATGACACAAGTGTGTGCGAGCCATAACGTTGCCAGGTGCTTGAGCCATCTATGGGGTGTGGGTGGGTGTGTGTGTGTAAGAAGCCTGAGGGCGCGTTCACACGTTGCGTTTTGACCTGCGTTTTCATTGCGTTTGAAACGCATATACAACAGCTGAGGAGGGGTGATTTGCCTAATTACATCACTGTTAATATTGCCGTTTATAAAACGCATCATAAACGCGATGTTAACACATGCGTTAACAACGCGTTAACACATGCGTTTTGTTAACACATGCGTTACATTGCGTTTACAAACGTAAACGGTAATGTAATTAGGCAAATCACCTCTCAACAGCAACGTGTGAACGCGCCCTAAGGATGAAGACACACATGGCGTTTTTAGGCCGTTTTTGGGCCGTTTTTAGTTAGTACGTTTTCAGATCGTTGAAAAACGCATGCGTTTTTGACCAGTTTGAATTAAGACAATTGGTCAAACCTGTCAAAAACGCATGCGTTTTTTAACTATCTGAAAACGCACTAACTAAAAACAGCCTAAAAATGCCACGTGTGTCTTCACCCTTCACCCAGTAAATGTTGGTATTCCCTATGAATTCCCAATTTTGAAGCATCTCCTCTGTGCTGTTATCTTTGTAGGCAACCTACATGGAGACAGTCTTATACTTTGTCACATTTATCATCCATTATCAGACTGATAAATATAGTGCAGTATAAAGGCCGTTTGTCCATTTTACATGTCTTCTATCTATGTAGTAATCTTTCTGGTCTTGTATCTATCCAAGAGTACTCCTGCTACTAATAATTTATTATTAGTAGCAAAGTAATTTTTATTTTGGTAATGTATGTATGACTTGGGGGGAAGGGGGGGGGGGGGGGAAATCAGTGAATTGAGTTTGGGCCCTGGCGTAACAAAACAGGTATATTTAAAGGGGTTATCCAAGAGTTCCAAAAAATTAGGAGGCAGGCTTTTTTTATAAAAAAAAAAATGCGTCTTCACCTCCTCCGTTGCTCCCGATGTCCCGTGCCGTGTGTGCTTGGAAAGCTTCCGACCTGATACAGTGCTGAGAGATAGGGACGGGTGGGCATATCCAGCCAGAAGCTCCCAAGCACAGCTTTCGTGCCCCTTTAAACAGGCAGGGACACAGATCTGATGGACCGCAGCGTGGAATAGCCGGAGCGACAATTAAGTTGTCCTGGAACTGAATCAAACTACTTAAATGTTCTCCAAATAAAATGTAAATTACCTGCAGAGGCTACTGAAGCGTGTAAGCTAAGGCTGCTCCATGGCCCAGCCTTTCAGGCCGCCTCCTTGTGCATCTTCTTCATGCTCACACCTGCGCACAAGCACCAGATGTGGCACGGGCTTTCATGGAGCTCTGCACATGCGCAGTAGCTCCTGCTCCCATCAAGCTGGATGCGTGCAGAGCTCTATAGAAGCCAGTGGAAAGTCTGGTACTTGTGTGCAGACAAGAGCATGACGAGTCGGCACTGAAAGGCTGCTGAAACATAGGGGGACATGTATTATCGTATATATGCGCCTAAAAAATGACGGGATCTTTCGATTTTTGTTTTTTGGGTGCAGAATTGTTGCAGATCATTTATAATGAGTTTGCGCCAGAAAGAACAGATGTTTCAGAGTATCCCGACTTTTTTTTTGCGCAAGTGGGCGTGGCCTAACTTTTCCACATTATCCATCACATTTATGTGTATTTTGTCAACATTTTTAGGCGCAATTTTTGGCGCACAATAGACCAGGAAAGCAGGCCAGAGAGCAAAATTAAGGTGCAGTCCGTGTCAGATTTTGGCGCACATCTCATTGATGTCAGTATTTTTATAGCGCACGACTGATTATTACCGTCTACCCATTATTTACTTACAGCCATGCACCACTTTAAAACATTGGGCTCTGCTTTCCGGAGACTGATCTCCGATGCCGACAGTCCTGCTTGCACCAGAATCAGTAAATCCCCCCATAGTCTTAACTCCCAGTGCATGGCCAGGCAATTAGAGACTAGGGCTGAGGCTGGCTGAAGGAATCTACCATACAATCTACTTCTGATGGTAGATGTCCATGAGTTTTGAAAAAAAATCTTTTTGAGGGAGAGTGAAAACTCGACTTCCTTTGTCTTTTGCAAACCCACTTTCTTCTTGTCCAGCATAAAATAAAGCATCAATTCATTTTTTTTATGGCATATCTGTCTAAGTGGACCTTTAGTAGCACAACCAATATGGTACAGAATGTTACATAAATACCAATGATAACATAATGCCTAATTCACTAAAGTATACCATTCAGTATACTTTTTTTAATTTTTATTTTCTTTACAAGAAAAATTGTAGTCTACTATGCTATCCCAGGTATGCTGATGCATAAAGGCTCAACAGACTGACACATACACAGTACAGAAATCATTAACAAAGAGAACACAGCATCAAAGTACAGGCGGTCCCCTACTTAAGAGCACCTGACTTACAGACGACCCCTAGTTACAAACGGCCCTCTGGATGTTGGTAATTTACTGTACTGTAGCCTTGGGATAAAATAAACAGCTGTAACATTATCAAAGGTGTCTGTAATGAAACTTTATTGTTAATCCTGGTTCTTATGACAAGCCAATATTTTTAAAATCTAATTGTCACAGAGACCCAAAAAATTGTGACTGGGGTTACAATTATAAAATATAGTTTCGAGTTACATACAAATTCAACTTAAGAACAAACCTACAGAACATTGTACGCAACCCGGGGACTGCCTGTAATGTCAAAAGACATTTTCAATAAAAAATAGTCTGGTCAAGAATAGAACTAATAAGAAGTTAAAGAACTTTGTGAAATATTTACATATTTATTAATGAATCACATTTAAAAATCAGACATTATTTGTTGGTTGGTTCCATATTGCACTTGCTATAAACTCCACATAGTGGCTTCTGCAAGTTACTTTCTGAAAAATTTAAAATTACAAATCAATTATTATTGAAGTAGTTTTTGGAACAGCACCCTAACATATCAGCTGTTCTCAGCAGTCAGCCAACAGCACTATTCTCTGCATGGAAATAAACCAAGTAGCTTCCATTTAAATGAATTTAAATTAATCAGCAGTAACCTTTTTTTAACCGCTACACAGAGAATGGAGCTGTTTGCTTCCTGTTCCATTACCCTTTTATCAGTTTCTGCGAACTGTTGATATGCAAGATGTTCTGGACATTGGTCAGTCACCAATCTGATAAAATATCCATAGAACACGTCCTCATTTTGTATATTTTTTTAGCCCAGAAAACCGATTGAATCTCTGCTAGGACCACTCTGGCAGTGAGTATTCAGCTGCAAGTCAATTGCATGACCTGAATTGCATGTTGTGTTTTTCACAGGATACAAGTTGTGTGACTTTTCAACAAGACGCAGGTTAATAAACAATAATGTTTCAATTGGATTCCTTCTTAGATTTATCCAACTTTGGATGATGCACAGCTTTAAATGTAACACATCAATTTTTCACAAATTAGTGCAAAAGGTGAACCTAAAGTAGTCAGCTAACCCTGTTTTACCATTATCTAATACATAAACAAAAAAATTACAATATGTAATTAGACAACGTTATGCAATACATCCTACTGCATTAGAAAACTATAAAAGTGCAGAAATCACATATTATCCTGAGGATATTTATCCAAATTTTACACAAAAAAAAATATATATCCTTCATTAACTATTGAATAAAACAGAAAGCATTATAGATGCTTTGCTTAGTCCTTCAGTTGTGCACATCAGTCATTGGGACTGACAGAGCAGAGAAATCCTCCTTCATAGATCTATTTTCTCTTCATATGGGCAAACACACGCTGCTCTTTGACTTTCCATATAGGGTTTACATCCCAAATGTATGACCGCATCAAACAGGAGTGACACTGTTGATTCACAAGCTAAGGGAAGAGAAAGAAACCCATTAGTACAAGCAGAAATAAAAGACAAATTATATATAGGAATTGATCTGCCTCCCACATTTTCACATGTCCAGAAGATAAACTACATTAAGAATCCTTATTTCCTTATAGATTTAGTTTCAGTTTAGTTCTGCCACCCTCTACGGCCCAGTTCACACCTGCGATCGAAGCTGCGCTTTTGTCTTCTGTCATGACAATAACAGAAGGTTAAGACGTAAAAAGTCCATTGATTTCATTGGATAAAAAATGCCTACCGATAGCGTCCGTTTTCATCACCTCCATTGCTTCCGTTATTTCAGAGGAAACTAACAGCCCTATCCGGCTCACTGTTCAGTTTTATGCTAGGTACAGTCAGAACCGTTATTCCCTGTTACTGGAAGTCAGCCATGGTCTCCATCACTACAGAGTGGCTTCAGGAAATCATGTATTAGCAACGCATGGAGGAACTGATGTCAGAACATACCCAAGAGTCCTACTGTAAGGTTTGGGGTCCCTGGTTGACTTACCTCACTCAACTCAGTTTTGTCAGGGAACCTAACCATAGACATGTCTCTGCTTTGACTCCCCACACTTGGCTTTCTGGTTATAACTGACCCTCTACTGCCCTGCCCCTCTTTCTGTGATTCCCCCTTACTTCCCAGATCTCATGTAGTCCTGACTCCTCTGAAAATATGTTTATCTACACTACATAGTACTATTGCTGCACGTGTGTGTTCTGAACCTTGTTCTGTTGCTTCTGATCAGGTTATCTTGGGACCCTCCCCCTGATCAACAAGAGGGGTTTGCCTTTTCTGGTGTAGCGTACCTTACCGATAACCCTTTATTATATATAGACTCTTTGTATCTTTATTGAAAAATCCTAATAAATACAGAATAATGGTTTCGTAACGCATCAGTGAAAATCACTGAGGCCAAGAAGAGAAAAAAGAAGTGATGTGTGTATAAACCCAAATGAAGGCTTCAGTGAGACTTTTTGAAAATCAGTGAAGCACAGAACTGAAAAAAATGCACATGTGAAAAATGACCTAGAGTAGATGCAAATATGTGCTGAATAATGTATATTTATCCAAGACAATTACCGTATATACGCCGAGTTTTTTCAGCACAAAAAAATGTGCTGAAAAACGTCCCCTCGGTTTACACACGAGTCAATAGCGATAGTCAATAGACTTAAAAAATAATAAACTTATATACTCACCCTCCGGTGGCCCTGATGCGCAGCGCTGCTCCCCCGATGTAATCGCGGCTTGTCTTCTGGCTTCCCGGCTCCTCTTCTTGCTTCAGTGCCCGTCTTCTGCAACATCGTGCTGGGCGCTGCCATGTTTTTCTCCCGGGCGGCATGTCATACTATGCGCCTGCCGCCCGGGAGAGAACAATGGCAGCGCCCAGCACGATGTTAGAGAAGACAGAAGATGGGCGCGGAAGCCAGAAGACAAGCCGCAATGACATCGGGGGAGCAGCGCTGCGCATCAGGGCCACCGGAGGGTGAGTATATAAGTTTTTTTTTTTTTATTCTGGGCTGGCTGTATACTACTGGGGGCAGGCTGTATACTACTGGGGGCAGGCTGTATACTACTGGGGGCAGGCTGTATACTACTGGGGGCAGGCTGTATACTACTAGGGGCAGGCTGTATACTACTAGGGGCAGGCTGGGGTGGCTGTATACTACTGGGGGCAGCTGTATACTACTAGGGGCAGGCTGTATACTACTAGGGGCAGGCTGTATACTACTAGGGGCAGGCTGGGGTGGCTGTATACTACTGGGGGCAGCTGTATACTACTGGGGGCAGGCTGGGCTGGCTGTATACTACTGGGGGCAAGCTGGGCAGGCTGTATACTACTGAAGGCAGGCTGTATACTACTGGGAGCAGGCTGTATACTGATGGGGGCAAGCTGGGCAGGCTGTATACTACTGGGGGCAGGCTGTATACTACTGGGGGCAGGCTGTATACTACTAGGGGCAGGCTGTATACTACTGGGGGAAGGCTGGGGTGGCTGTATACTACTGGGGGCAGCTGTATACTACTGGGGGCAGGCTGGGCTGGCTGTATACTACTGGGGGCAAGCTGGGCAGGCTGTATCCTATAGGGCTGGCTGGCTATATACTGGGGGGTCTCTTACCAATGCATTTCCCACCCTCGGCTTATACTTGAGTCAATATGTTTTTCCAGTTTTTGGTGGTAAAATTAGGGGTCTCGGCTTAAACTCGGGTTGGCTTATACTCGAGTATATACGGTATTTTTTTTTCTATGTGGAAATTGATATGTAGTGCAGATTTTAAAAACCACACTGTTAGGTATCTGTTACGGATCAGATTTAGATTTTCATTCGGGCAAGTGAGGGTTAACTTGTAGTTTAGTAAAAATTTGATCCACCTAGTGTACTCAAATGACCTCTAAAACTGCAAGCAAAGATTTGTTTGCAGACTATAATGCAGACAGTACAGATTGTTTTGATTGTCCCTTATGTTCATGCCCCTAATTAAATAACACCAAAATTAATTAAAAAAAAAAAAAAAAAGTGCACATTACCGTATGTACTTGAGTATAAACCGAGGCACCTTTTAATAAACGTCCAGACGCCATGGCCCCCTCAATACAATACGGAAACGTCCAGCCACCATGGCCCCCTCAATAATGAAATGCCCTGCAGTCATGGCCCCCTCAATAATGCACTAATGAAGTGTCCTGCAGCCATGGGCCCCTAATAACAAACTGTCCAGCAGCCATGGCACCCTCCATACTGAAATGTCCAGCAGCTATGGCACCCTCCATATTGAAATGTCCAGCGCCTATGACCCCTCCATTCTGAAATGTCCTGCAGCCATGGCCCCCTCAATAATGAAACACTGGCAGTCAAGGCCCTTTTTTTGTGCGTTTGCTGCAATATAGAGAAGGTTCCGCCCGTGAGCCCTCTCCATACACCTGCATCTGATGTACAGATATGTGACATGTAGGTAAGGGGTAAATAATGAAATGCTGTAAAACTCAGCTTATACACAACTATATACTATATTATACTGTACTATATATTTACTACATATAGTAATCATAATTACAGCAAAACAGATCTAGGAAAATTAAAACTGTAATAAAAGAAAGTAAGAATTATGCAAATACGTTCCAAGATAGAATAAGGAAACACTGCCTCTCTTGGCTACCTTGCAAGCCAGTCAAGAATGACTTTTTCAGGAAACCTAATGACATGGGATAAAAGCCAAATCATTATATATATTCCTGACGGAACAAATTCCCAACTGTAGATATTACTGTTTCAATGTCTTTGCATCTTGTTTCTACACTGAAGGGAACAGTTTTAAGTGATTGAGTAGCTTTTTACTAGGGTCAGAAATTAAAGGCTTGCCTTACAAAGTAGCCAAAAAGAGGTCATATTTTCCTAATCCCATCCTGGAAAACATATTTGCATATCTTGGAGAATCCCCCACTGGAGTGTCAATGGCTAGAAGTAAGGAGAGCTCTTACTTCCAAACCCAAAGAAAGTAACAGTCTTTATGCTACTGCAACACCCTCGCCGATGCAATGGCGAGGTAGTGCTTGCGAATACGTCCCACCTGTAGGTAACACCACATTACACTACATGGTCCTTATAGGATCAAGGGGAAATTGCAGTGGTTAATCCTGCCTGGCAAGGCAGAGGTTAAGTATTTTGTATAATGCAAGATGCTATTGACCAATGTCTGTGTTACATCCTGTCCCTGTGAGCTGAGATGTGATTGGAGGAGCAGCCACCACCTGATCAAAGGGAGGTAATAAAACCTCTGGCCAGGAGTGTTCTGGAGGATTCCAGGAGAAGGTCTTTGGAGATCTTCTTTCAGAGAGATTCCAGTGTAGGAGAATCCTAGAGTGAGTGAGAAATCTCTGTCTAGCCCATACCAGAGCAGGAAGAGCTTAGCCCCTGCCTCTGAAGAGTGGAGCATTAGACTAGAGTTAGTGTAGTGAGGAAAAGGGGTATCATCTTACCTTTAAAGGTGATACCTGAAGCCCTACAGGACAAGCTGAAGCTTCCTACCAGGACACAGCTGCCTTCCCAGCCTGCCCTCTAATTCCAGGCTGGTGAATTATCTCCTGAGGCTCCCTCCAACTCACATCTCAGCACCCTACCTACCTGTTAAAGGCACGTTTGCTGCGGTTCCTGCGGTTCAAATAAAGAACTGTAAGTTGTTTTCTTCAACTTCTGTCTCCGTCTGGTCCCTGCTAATACGGCTGCCTTCATCACCGGCACCCTGTCCATCACCCAGAGACTCACACTCGGGACACTAAGGGGTTGCCCCAGGGAGATCCGCTATAGCAGCCTCTCCCTCATCATTTCTTGCCAACACCACCCTGCTGGAGACCTGCCAGGCTGTAGGACAGCCCTCCGGTTCCCCCCGTACCAAGCACCGTGACAATAGCGTGCTTAGGCCGCAACCGCCAGCCACTCCGGTACCGCGGGCCCCGGCTGTCTCCAGGCCTCACCTCAAGGGCTAGGCCCCGGTGGGGGATGTTGCAAGTGGCGTCACAAACAGGATATAGACTTCTGTGCCTTATTACGGCATTAAAGACTTTCCTTTATTAAAAAGACTGTGCTGCCTAACCCTGCTGCCATCCGGGTTTAGGCCTAAGGACTTGTGTGTTTCTGAACTGCGTTATACTGCTGCCACGTGCTGCCGAGCGTCGCTCCAGCACTCCAGAGGTTAATCCTGGCAAGAACTGTACCAGCTCTGCTACATCCGGCGCTGCTGCGCCTGAAGATTTTTATCTCAGGAACTGTGGCGCAGCAAATAATTCAAGCCCGCCAAAACCTTCACAGGCGGGAAATCCAGATGACGCACAAAACTCCACCCACGCGCGAATGGCGCGAACCCCGCCTCCTGTGGCGCAGGAAAAATTAGAGCCCGGCACAGCTTTTGGCGGGAAGGACTCAGACTCCACCCCCCTGGCCCGAGGCGGGCTTCCTGCCCTGCCTCAGAGAAGCGGGAGATCTCAAGTGGATGTTGAGCAGAGAGGACTACATCATGTGGGGTCCTCCGCCCTTCCCTCCTGTGGAGCGTCCTGAGTTTTATGAAGTCCTAGAGACGATGGTGGTAGTCTCCGCGCAGCCTGTCCGAAGACCTTCCGCGGGACATCGGCTGCACCGAGGAATTACTCGGGCTTTCGTCACCCGGACCTGCTACCACACGGTGACGCAGTACCAGATTCCACCCGGGCGGATCCTCGTCCCTATCCCGGCTGCCATCCCGGTAGCGCGGGCCCACGTGGAGGCGCCACGTGGAGAGGCCCCGACTCCTGCGGAGCCAACGCCTGGGCCTGGTATGGCCGCTCCATCTGCTCCGAGGCCTACCCCTCCGGCTACGCGGCCTGCTAGCCCCGCTATGGTAGCTCCTGACCCTCCGGTGGTTCCTGCTCCTGTTCCGGCACCTACCTGTCGCCCAAGGAGATCCGAACCCGAACCGGAGCCACGAGCCCCAGCACCGAAACCTCCGCAGCCTCAAGGCCGAGGTGAGGCCACCCGCCGGCGACTCCGAGACGCTGTCTCGGAGCAGCGACGCCGAGAGAAGGAGGCCCAGCGGTATATGGCCGGCAGATCCGCAGCGGGAGCTTGGGTCGAGAAGAACCGCACCACCGGCATGGTCAGGTTCTTCGACAAGCGGAAGGGCTATGGCTTTGCTACCCAGGACTATACCGGACGGGAAGTATTTATACCCCGCCGGTCCGTCAAGAGGCCTGATCTGCCGGAGAGCCAGCACAACCTCAAGCCAGGCGAGTGCATAGAGTTCTCCCTGCAGGAAGGACCGCGTGGACCCTGGGCGGCTGGTGTGATCCGGATCCCCGACTCCGATGAGGACCGCTACTACCCGCAGGATGACTGGTATGAGGACGACGAGTGGCCGGAGTCCCCGAACACCTCCTCTTCCTCGGCTGCGAGTCCCCGGGCGGTGACCCATGTGAATGCCCCATCCACGGTAATCGTGAGTACGGGTCCCATTGCCATCCATGGGCCGGGCATGATACAGGGCGCCACCCCCACCGGTTCCCCTGCTGGGAGCATTGTCAGGTCCCGCGGCTCCTCTGTGGGTGAGGACATCCCGTCTAGTGAGCCCTGTCCGGAGGTCCCATCTAGGCCCACATCTCCCCTTGCCGGTTACCAATGGGGTGATGACCCGGCCCCGGAAGAACCGGAGCTGGAAGGAGCCGCGGCGCGGCCGCTGGACTCCGTTTACTTTTTCCTGGACCCCTCTGTGGTCCCTGGCTCAGTTGAGCCCCCGGCTGGAACAGCCGACACCCCGGGCGACAGCGCTCCTCCCCCTGAAGGTCCGGAGGATGTTGCTGCACCTGCAGTGCCCACTACTGCCACCGGGTGTCCCCAGCCGGCACCTACTCCCGCTGAGGAAGCACAGGATTTCTTATTGACTCTGGATCCTGTCCCTGTGGAACCCAGCGAAGATGCTGAGTAATCCCTGAAGGGCTGTCGCCCTCTCCAGGTACTATGTACATATTGTATATTTCTCCATTTACCCCAAAGAGCCAGAGACTGTCCTGAGACTCTTACCCTTATTTATCTCAGTCCAGAGATTATGTGCTATGATAGCACCCTTCCTCTGCCACAGCAGAGATGTCATCAAAGGACTCTGTCCCTCTCCAAATAGAGGAGACCCTTTGTTTCTTCATTGCACTTTTCCCCACCTCAAGGGCTGTACCCAGAAGATGGACTTTGTCAGTAGAGACCTTCTGAGAGACTTTTGCCAACCTCCAGGAAAAGTTGCAATGTAATTTACTATTATTTTGCACTTAATGCCTTCCTTTTTAGGTATGGACATTCTGCATGCACTTTTTATGCCTTTCCTTTGCAGGAAAAGAGACATTTACTATCGTGCTACTCTGAGTAGCCTATCTATCTGTAACGTTATGTTATAAGATGTGTACCCATTGGGCTGCTAAGCCAATGTGAGTTTACAAAAATATTTGCACACTGTCAATATATGCCAGTAGTATGCATTAACCCTTTCATAGGCTTTTCAGGTTGTAGTGTGGCTGTGTCGGACCGTCTTTTATGTAAAACACTGACCGCTACCTGATCCCTCAAACTGAGGTTTGCACGTGGGGGTAGTCCGTAAACTGCGGGTCTTTAGGGGACCGGGGGTGTTACACAGATAGCACCTGGATGCCACTCATACATGGGTAAGGTTGTCAGTCAGGAGGTACTCGTGTCGCATATGCTCATGCAATGCAGATAGACACCATATAATTGCCGCCAGGGAAGAAGCGTTGATCAAACAAATATACAGGCCTTGGTGCAAGGAGTGGATTACAGGACATGACACCACACCTTTCCTACTGTACAGTTCGGTTTAATGGCGTCAGCGACCAACTGTCATACAGATATATTTTTGTCTTAGTCCGACACCAACCCAGGTGCCTGTCTCCAGGACCATGGGCGGTTTGTCCCTACACCTCACATAGCCTGCACTTCCCAGAAGTGCCCTTAGCCCCCTCTGTACCTCAAAACATCTGTAGTCGAGCCGAGGGCGGCTCTTTCAATTGCCCCCGGGGTATGCAACACCCTCGCCGATGCAATGGCGAGGTAGTGCTTGCGAATACGTCCCACCTGTAGGTAACACCACATTACACTACATGGTCCTTATAGGATCAAGGGGAAATTGCAGTGGTTAATCCTGCCTGGCAAGGCAGAGGTTAAGTATTTTGTATAATGCAAGATGCTATTGACCAATGTCTGTGTTACATCCTGTCCCTGTGAGCTGAGATGTGATTGGAGGAGCAGCCACCACCTGATCAAAGGGAGGTAATAAAACCTCTGGCCAGGAGTGTTCTGGAGGATTCCAGGAGAAGGTCTTTGGAGATCTTCTTTCAGAGAGATTCCAGTGTAGGAGAATCCTAGAGTGAGTGAGAAATCTCTGTCTAGCCCATACCAGAGCAGGAAGAGCTTAGCCCCTGCCTCTGAAGAGTGGAGCATTAGACTAGAGTTAGTGTAGTGAGGAAAAGGGGTATCATCTTACCTTTAAAGGTGATACCTGAAGCCCTACAGGACAAGCTGAAGCTTCCTACCAGGACACAGCTGCCTTCCCAGCCTGCCCTCTACTTCCAGGCTGGTGAACTATCTCCTGAGGCTCCCTCCAACTCACATCTCAGCACCCTACCTACCTGTTAAAGGCACGTTTGCTGCGGTTCCTGCGGTTCAAATAAAGAACTGTAAGTTGTTTTCTTCAACTTCTGTCTCCGTCTGGTCCCTGCTAATACGGCTGCCTTCATCACCGGCACCCTGTCCATCACCCAGAGACTCACACTCGGGACATTAAGGGGTTGCCCCAGGGAGATCCGCTATAGCAGCCGCTCCCTCATCTTTTCTTGCCAACACCACCCTGCTGGAGACCTGCCAGGCTGTAGGACAGCCCTCCGGTTCCCCCGTACCAAGCACCGTGACAATAGCGTGCTTAGGCCGCAACCGCCAGCCACTCCGGTACCGCGGGCCCCGGCTGTCTCCAGGCCTCACCTCAAGGGCTAGGCCCCGGTGGGGGATGTTGCACTACCATCTCCTTACGTCACCACGGCAGGGAACAGTTAGATGTTGCAATAATGTTATCATATATCTTAAGAACAAAGGCAATAAGAGAAGCCAATGGACACGCATGTTATTACTACAGTACTCATGCATGTTATAGTATAGTGTGCTGTGCTTTAGTGATTATTACATAGGTGGCTATAGAGTCATACAGATCGAGACCATAACAAAATGAAATGCTCACCTTGGACACTCTCGGAAATGCCCAGTGTTTTCTGAACATCTCTGCAGATTTTGGAGAGGCAGCTCTGAAACTGCTCATCACAATCGTTCTTTAGATTGCCACATGTGTCATAGCAGCGGTCGTGTTGGTTGCAGCATCTTGTCATTGAGGGAATGCCAACATCAAACTGGAGAAAGAAGAAGTAATCCATAAGAATTTAAAACAATAAATAATAAAAAAAAGGTACATTTTTTTTCTTTTCTAAAGTAACACTAATCTCAAAATAATTCCAAAAAAGTGAGTGTTCTAACAATTGTTAATATGGCATCAACATGTATACGAGTCCTCGTCAACTCATATACATGTGCAAATGTGAACACACAAAAGGTGTACACGGTGGGTACATACGCAGTGTAACATATAGATGAGTACACGGTGGGTGCAAATGTGAACACACAAAAGGTGTACACGGTGGGTACATACGCAGTGTAACATATAGATGAGTACACGGTGGGTGCAAATGTGAACACACAAAAGGTGTACACGGTGGGTACATACGCAGTGTAACATATAGATGAGTACACGGTGGGTACATACGCAGTGTAACATATAGATGAGTACACGGTGGGTACATACGCAGTGTAACATATAGATGAGTACACGGTGGGTACATACGCAGTGTAACATATAGATGAGTACACGGTGGGTACATACGCAGTGTAACATATAGATGAGTACACGGTGGGTACATACGCAGTGTAACATATAGATGAGTACACGGTGGGTACATACGCAGTGTAACATATAGATGAGTACACGGTGGGTACATACGCAGTGTAACATATAGATGAGTACACGGTGGGTACATACGCAGTGTAACATATAGATGAGTACACGGTGGGTACATACGCAGTGTAACATATAGATGAGTACACGGTGGGTACATACGCAGTGTAACATATAGATGAGTACACGGTGGGTACATACGCAGTGTAACATATAGATGAGTACACGGTGGGTACATACGCAGTGTAACATATAGATGAGTACACGGTGGGTACATACGCAGTGTAACATATAGATGAGTACACGGTGGGTACATACGCAGTGTAACATATAGATGAGTACACGGTGGGTACATACGCAGTGTAACATATAGATGAGTACACGGTGGGTACATACGCAGTGTAACATATAGATGAGTACACGGTGGGTACATACGCAGTGTAACATATAGATGAGTACACGGTGGGTACATACGCAGTGTAACATATAGATGAGTACACGGTGGGTACATACGCAGTGTAACATATAGATGAGTACACGGTGGGTACATACGCAGTGTAACATATAGATGAGTACACGGTGGGTACATACGCAGTGTAACATATAGATGAGTACACGGTGGGTACATACGCAGTGTAACATATAGATGAGTACACGGTGGGTACATACGCAGTGTAACATATAGATGAGTACACGGTGGGTACATACGCAGTGTAACATATAGATGAGTACACGGTGGGTACATACGCAGTGTAACATATAGATGAGTACACGGTGGGTACATACGCAGTGTAACATATAGATGAGTACACGGTGGGTACATACGCAGTGTAACATATAGATGAGTACACGGTGGGTACATACGCAGTGTAACATATAGATGAGTACACGGTGGGTACATACGCAGTGTAACATATAGATGAGTACACGGTGGGTACATACGCAGTGTAACATATAGATGAGTACACGGTGTGTACATACGCAGTGTAACATATAGATGAGTACACGGTGGGTATATACACAGTGTAACATATGCCCCAGAGGCTACACTGCACTATTTGGCATGAGATGTGGTCTACACAGATATGTAATATTTTTATTTACGAGCAAATAAGTTGTCTTGCTTTTGGGTCTATCTTATTCATACAATAAAAATGGAATTATTTACATGAAAGCCAAACACAGGAGATCCACATCCATTAGGTGGTGCAGGTTTGTAGCCATAGCGGGGAGTTGGCTTAGAACCTGTGGATGAAAACACAACAGTTTTAGCCATGACAATACACAAAGGGAGAGTAAATTTACCTAGAAGTACTGCTAAAATAAGCAAGTACTAGTGGGCTATATAAGGAATATTATATAAGGAAGCTGAAGATAAATATTCCAGGTTTAGAATAAAAGTAGCATTAATCCATTCCATAACATTTGATGAGTCTATAAATTATAATGCCAGGATGGGTGTAAGAAACAAGAACAGGAGCCAAGTCTGATACCACCCACCGGCGACTACTACAATTGGAGATAATGCTTTCCTTCAGAAGTTTAACCCAACAGCTGCCATATTTAAGAGGCTACCTCTGTCCATGGATCACCACTTACAACTCAATCATAGAACATCAGAGGTTTTCATGGCCATAAGGGGTCTAGTGAAATACTCAAGGCTTCCCTACTTATTACACCCTGGCACAAACACAATACATAAGTGTTGAACAGTACTGTACAATTGATCAAGTAAACACAGACAACAGAAAAGCTTTAAAAAAAAAAAAGCAAAAACCACAATTAAATGAATAACAGTTGATGCACCAATAAAAACTATAGCTTGTTCTGAAAAAAATAAGCCCTCACACAGCTCTCAAAAAACCTTTGGCTTAAGATTATAATGCAAGTTTTTAAAGAGTTTCAAAGAAGTTTTTTAATTGTCCTGACCAGCAGAATAAAATGAACATGTCACTGTACTAAGGGGTTAATGCAAGTTAAAGGGCCACTCCAGCAGTAGATCTGGATTCACTCTCATCACAGTCACTGACCTGATAAGTGTAATCATTCCTGATAATATATCACTGCGGTTTAGATGAACGGTGATACATTATCTACACAACATCTTTATATTTTTGTTATTGGAAGGCGAGGTGTATTCAGCCCGAGCACTTGTCCTGGTGGATTCCCCTATACACATGCACACTTGGCTAGTCCATGCTAGTCCAGACTCCTAGGGTGGTGGCTTTGTCCCCAGTAAGGCCTCCTACACATGGATGTGTTCAGCCCAAGGAAAGGGACCTGTCTGCAAGTCAGATCCCACAGACTGAGCACAGAGCTGCTGACGGGAATCCTTGCATCATATATCAACTGTGAACTGCAGCGCCAGTACAGTAAGAACTGTAAGTGTCTGCACTGCTGTTCAGTTTCACTGAAGATTCAGATTTGTGTTTTTTTTTAACTGAAAAAAAACCCCACTACCTTCCAGTGATTTCCATGGTAGGTCAAAGCGGCAAGTTCTGCATTATCTTCTGCCATCTGAGCCTGAGTGCGCGTTCACACAATTTAGTCACGTTTTTTGTTGCGTTTTTGACACATTCCAAAGGCTTCTGCCTTGATCACAAGCTGAGGTTACATTGCGTTTTAGCAAATGCAGTGGAAACACAATGTAACCATAGCATATGATCCAGGCTGAAGCCTTTGGAATGTGTCAAAAAACACATTAAAAAACACAATGCGTCCACATGTTCAGTTTTTAAAGCCAAAAGCAGGTTTGGATGATAATGGGTGAGAACCATATAATGGGGAGATGCTGCTCCTATTCTTTTTTATCTCCACTCCTGGTTTGGACAACAAACACTGGATCTGAAAAACTGAACAGGGGTGCACAACCTTCTTTCATCCGAGTGCCACATTATCAAAGTGTTGAACTACAAGCGGATCCACTAGTAACTTCCATTATAGAAACACCAAATACCACCCTAGAGATGATAAATTTGTGCATAAAATCTGAGTGTGCAAAGTGTTTTTTTTTTCTTTGTTATATTGCAAAGATAAAACACAGAGCTGGATTGGTTTAATTTTATCTCATTTTGTGAATTGATTTGATAGTCATAGTACAGCAGTAATGAGTAATGAACACGGGCACTTTTATGGTGTCATAAAACAGAGACACAAAGATTATCACAGGATCTGATCTCTTAAAGACATGAGGTCATCTGAAAACATTTCTTATACTTTTTACATGTAACATGCCCATAGACTTGGAATGGGCTCTACCTTTGGAAGGAGCAATGTTCAACTCTACGCTACAGTATAAGTCTATCCACAATATGTACAACTCCAGTCAATGAGAGCAATACACAAGGACAAATCTGTACATATAAACTAGTACCAATCGGCTAGTTGTAGGTCCTATGCAGATTATCAACTCCCAATCTAATGCCTCACCAAACCATGGGATGTATACTACTTATTGTACCCCTCTGAATGAGGAGAAGAAAAAGTGAGGCAATTCAGAAACATCAATGATAAAGTAAAATATTAACAATCACCACTGTATAGATGCATGATATTCATGTTTTTAATTCAACTATATTACCGTATATACCGGCGTATAAGACGACTTTTGAAGACTTAAAAGTCTGGGGTCGTCTTATACGCCGGTAATGTTTCTCACCTTTCCCGCGATCCACCGAAGCTCCGCTGCCGGTCAGTCAGAGGCCCGCACCTAACCCCTGCGCTGATAACTCGGCGCAGCACAGCGGGCAGATGTTTTGAATTGTGACAGCCGCGGGCCTGCCTGTTACAGCGCACGGACTGTTCTGCTTCTGGTCCGTGCGCTGGATCAGGAGGGCCCGGAGCCGTCATAATTCAAAATTAGAACGGGCCCCCGATCCGCCCCCGTCCCACCCACCTCAAACTACTTACCCGCCATCGACCCCATCGCTGACGCAGGCTATGTGACGCGTCTGCCTGTGCCGGGTCTGCTGAGGTCTATGACCCGGCACCTGACCTGCAGACGCGTCATCAGCTGTCGCCTGCGCCGGATCCCCTGATGAGAGGCAGCACGAAGAGGAGCGGGAGAAGGTAAGAATTAAGTTTTTTATTTAGCTTAAATATATAGGGCCCTGTTTGGTGGTGGGGGACAGTAATTATAGCTACTGGGGGTGCAGGACAGTAATTATAGCTACTGGGGGGGGGCATTAATTAGGGCTACTGGGGGGCAGGACAGTAATTATAGCTACTGGGGGGGGGGCAGGACAGTAATTATAGCTACTGGGGGGCAGGACAGTAATTATAGCTACTGGGGGGGGGCAGGACATTAATTATAGCTACTGGGGGGGGGGGCAGGACATTAATTATAGCTACTGGGGGGGGCAGGACATTAATTATAGCTACTGGGGGTGCAGGACAGTAATTATAGCTACTGAGGGGCAGGACATTAATTGTAGCTACTAGGGGGGGGGCAGGACATTAATTGTAGCTACTGGGGGGGTGGCAGGACATTAATTGTAGCTACTGGGGGGGTGGCAGGACATTAATTATAGCTACTGGGGGTGCAGGACAGTAATTATAGCTACTGAGGGGCAGGACATTAATTGTAGCTACTAGGGGGGGGGCAGGACATTAATTGTAGCTACTGGGGGGGTGGCAGGACATTAATTATAGTTACTGGGGGGGCAGGACATTAATTATAGCTACTGAGGGGCAGGACATTAATTGTAGCTACTGGGGGGGGGGGACAGTACATTAATTATGGCTTCTGGGAGGGGGCATAATTTTAATTTTTACCGGTGTTTTGTATGCATTGGAAAAGGGGTAGTCTTATACGGCGAATATATCTTAAACTCTATATTTTAAACAGGAAAGTAGGGGGGTCGTCTTATACGCCGGAATATACGGTACATTACACAGAACAAACAGTCATATAGAACAATAGGAGTGAGGGCCCTGCTCACAAGAGCTTACAGACTATGAGGATGAAGGGGGTGATACAAGAGGTTGTATAATGGTCCAGCCATTCTTTATAAGGAAGCAATATAAAATAATTTAATAAATAATTTACTGCATACCATTATTTCAACTGTAAACAGTTTTTAAACTGCGTCTGTTTGAATATATGTTTGTACAAATAAAGATTGTTAATATTTTACTTTATCATTGATGTTTCTGAATTACCTCACTTTTTCTTCTCCTCATTCAGAGGGGTACAATAGGTAGTAGAACTCTAGTCAATGGCAGACCCCGTATGATCCCTACATATTACCTGTGTCGTACATTTTTCTAGTTTCTAGATTTTAAAATATTAGGGCCATAAAAAAAAACTTTTGACTGATTGTACCAATGCAACAGCCTTGTGTCATTTCCTTTTAGCATTGCTGGTTATATACACTATTGTATTCCTCTTCACACAACTCAGTGAACAGGAGCTTAAATATAAAAAACAACCTTTTGTCTGATTAAAAATGTTTTAGTGTTTTGTGATGACAGGGAAGAGGTGTGAGCTCTGTGCTTCTCAGAATCCCTGTCTACTTTACATCCCTGTGCTAAATCACAGGTGACAACTGGATGGCGGCCCTACCCTGGATAAGTGCACAGAACAAACACAAGACTAGCAACTAGGCGAAGGGCCCCATGCACACAACCTTCTGCGGGACGTATAGCCAGCTGCAATTTTCCATCCGCATAGACAGGTATGGCACCTGTATCGAACGTGATGTGTGCTCACCGCTCTGTGTCTGCAAAAAAAAGGTAGAGCCATTTCTTATGGAGAGGGGTGAACATTGCTCCTCCAATATGCTATGGCCAGGGGGGCATACGTCAGCATGCATGAAGCCAAAGTCAGACAAACTGGGTGAAAAAAAAAAGGGGGGGGGGGTCATCAAGGTAGGAATTTGTAAGTAAGAAGAATAGACAGGATTCAGGGGCCAAAGGTCAGGATCACATCTGAATCTCTCAGAATAACACCAAGGAACCGAAAAGACAAAGTAAATAGCAGGCACAGGTATACAACACAGGCAGGTATATATGGCTAGTGGACACCACCCCAGAAACCAATTGGGGCAGCGCTCCAGCCCTCCCGCAGAATTGTGTGCAGACCTGTCAATCAAACAGCCTCCTGCAGAGCATCACAACCACAAAGGGTCCTCAGCCAGGAGAACTCGCCACAAGTTCTGACATGTAAGATCATGTGAAGAAGTGAAAGGAAGTATATGTAACCCAGTACCAAATCTGACTTACCCCAGGAATAGGCTAATAAACAGAAAAGGTCTCTCAAATGCTGATGAAAATCAGAAATATCTATTCTCCATAGAGCTCAATGCATGGCAGGGCACCATTTTTTCACTATAAAAAGCTTCTGATTGCAGGTGTGAACATAGCCTAAGCCACCCTGCGCTCATGTGATGAGATCTTACCATATGTCATGTACATGATGCCACTCAGAGCATACACTGAGCCAGACCATGGGATCTCCCCTGTGCCCAGCCTTCTGCCCAGTGTCTAGTGGGTAATCCCTAGAACACCAGTCACACACAGCCCAGAAGCCTGCGGTTTTTACCATCTCTGCACTTGTGGTGGCACAGGCCGTCCTCTCCTCCGAGCAGGTCCAGGGCAGCGTTCAGGTACATGTCTATCTTGTGCACTCCGTTCCTGATGGTCTTCAGGGTCATCCTCCAGTCCGGGGTCTCTGGCTGCTGATGCTCCCGGGAGCGGGCCGCCAGGAGAAGGGAGGACAGGGCAGCGAGCAGCAGCCAGGGGCAGCTCATGGCCGCCGGCACAGGACGAGCTAGTCCGGGAGAGGGCTCCGGGATCACACAGCAGCGGTACCGCACTGCCCGGCAATACAACACACTGTCATCATTCTCCTGCCGCTGACGTCATCAGCCTGGGCCCTGACGTGTAACCGCACAGTGTGTACCTGGGACTAGAGGGTGTAGTCATGTCCCGGGGAGCAGAGAGAGAAAGCGCCGCTCCAGAGGTCACATTACCTAGTGGTTCCTGTGTGACACAGCGTAACCCTCTCCATGCCGGAGCCTATTCCCATGCCTTCCCTCGGCTCACTCCGTCTTCTGGTGGAGGAATAAAGTTTAACCACTTCATGACCGGCTGGTATTTCTCCAAGCCATTTTTGTGATTTTTCTTCTATCTCATAAGAATTTTTAATGTTGTTGTTGGATAGGACTTGTGTTTTGTGGGACAGGTCGTAGTTTTTAGTTTCAACTAAATTGTATTGAAGGAAAACAGAATGGTGCCTTACAATAGGTCATGGCAAAACGTACCCCTCGCAGGGAAAATTTAAAGAGTTTGACAGGTTGTAGTTTTTAACCCCTTACTGCTGCACCTTCATGAGCAAGCTATAAGTATTTTTTCACTGCCTTCTACATTTACATACATATACAGCAGACCTCTGGGTCAATACAAATATATATATATATATATATATATATATATATATATATATATATATATACATATATATTTTACGACTGCTGAATGAAGGAAGCTGTGTCCTCAACTGCAATCTTCTGTAGAAAGGTGGCTCATAAAAAGTACCCTCTATATTAACTCTTTAATGACCAATTTATTTTTTTGTTTTTTGCATTACAGTTTTTCACTACCCGTCTTTTAAAAATCCATAGCTTATTTATTTTTCTGTTTACAGAACTGTATTAGGGCTTGTTTTCTGTCTACCAAATTGTACTTCCTAGTTACGGCATTCTATTCCATGTCGGTTATTGGAAAGCTAGAAAAAAGTAATTGTAGAAAATATGCATTTGCGCCAGTTTCTTGTGGACACAGGTTTTTTTTTATGTCTTTCACTGTAAGCTCCAAATGACACCTCTACTTTTTTCCTTGGGTCAGTCTGATTGTGTCAATACCAAGTTTATATACAAAATTTTATTCTGTTTTCCTAGATTTAAAAAAATTAAAACCTTTTGTACAAAAAAATGGTTCTTTATGTTGCCCTATTCTGACAGCAATAACTTTTTCATACTTCTGCGTACAGATCTGTGTAATTTTTTGCGGGGTTTGTGATTATGTTTTCATTGCTATTATTTTGTGTTCACCGTTTAGCCTAGTAATCATGATATCTTTATTCTATGGGTCGGTTCAATTATGGGGATACCATACATGAATATTTTTTCTTACGTTTTACTAAATTTGCTAAAACCTAATGTGGGAAAAATCTATCATATTTGCATTGCCGTCTTCCAAGTGGCATAACATTTTTATTTTTTTGGCTACGGAGCTGGTTGATGGCTTGTTTTTTTGCGGCACATGTTGCACTTTGCACCAGTATCATTCTGGAGTACATATGTTTTTTTTAACACTTTTTATTGCATTTTTTGTGGGATTCAATAGGTAAAAATCATAATTTTTGGCAGGTTTTTAACATTTTTTTTAACGTCGTTCACCGTGCGGGTTCAATAATTATTTAGTTTTATTCTACGGATTGTTACAGAAGCGGTGATACTATATAAGTGGGGTTTGTGTTATGATTTAGACTTCTTTTAGCGTTATAGGTCTCTTTATATGTTATGGGGCTTATGGGCATTTTTAATGATGTATTACTTTATTTTTTTATTGAAAAACATTTTTTTTTTTTTACTACTTACACCATGGGACATGAACAAGCAATCCTCTGATTGCTTGTTCATGATAATATCCTGCAATAATCATGTATTGCAGTGTATTAGCAGTGTCAGCCTATGCACATGCATAGGCTGGCACTGTGCCTGAAAGATGACGTCACAGGCGCCATCTTTTAGGTACTGCCTTCAGGCGTCTCTGGGGTCGCTATCGGACCCCAGAGATGCCATAGCAACGATTGGCGTCCCCCGAAAATGGTTGGAGGGGGGGGGGCGATCGTGAGGGAAAGACCCCCGGAAGGCATGTTAGATCGCAGGTGTCACACTGGGGTGCCGAACCGGCATTAGCTCAGCGTCTGATATATCGGACGCTGAGCGTTAAGTCACTGCGCTCAGCGTCCGATATATATATATATATATATATATATATATATATATATATATATATATCAGGTTAAAATATTATTTTTTTAAAAAAAGTATTTATTTTTGCAGTTTTTTGGAATGTTTACAATTACAATGAACAAAACCAGAGAACAAGATTGTCTGTTACATATTTTCTTCCCCACAATGCAGAATTATTAAAGAACCTCCATGGTAACAATCAGGGTCTTACTGCGTTCCAATATTAAGGGATATCGCACAATAAATGATAGCAAATAATGTAGCCAGACGTCTTGTTACGACATAAATAACTATTGACACATAGACAATCAGTCACACACGCACACATACGAGCACATTCAGTCTCCTTCATTATTGAGAGAAGTAGATACCACATGTGATTATAAGGCTCTATGGGGAGTCACGCACCATCTGGACCAGATGCCATCAAACTTTTGGGGACACTTCCTGTTGACATACAGGGACCGGTAGTGGGGAATGACACTGTTAATGAGTAATATCCATCTTTTTAATGGAGGGGGCTCCTGGTCCTTCCACGTCATCATCACCACCTTTTGGGCATAGTAAAAGACAAACCTAAAGAAAATGTTGTCATAGTGGCCATTGACAACTTCATTTATGATGCTGAGGAGACACACAGAGGGAGACAGTAATCGTGGGAAATTTAGGAACTCCAGCACTTCGGACCAGAAGACATGAACCCTAGGGCAGGACCAGACACAATGCAGGAAGGATCCGACTTCAGCCTGACAGCGAAAGCAAAGATCATTAGGCATTGCTCCCATACGGAATAGTCTAGCAGGGATGAAATATACTCGATGGAGGAATTTAGACTGGATCAGGAAGTCCCTCGCACTTACTACAGATGTGAAGTAGGACAGTTCGACCTCCCTCCAGTCATCATCCGACAGGTCAGGGATATCCTGTCTCCAGCATTCACGGGCTCTATCAAATGGTCTGGACTTTTGCTCTTGTAGGAGAGCATAGCACCGAGTGAGTGGCTTAGGGAGGTCCGGGGTACTCATCAGAGTCTCTAGTTTGGAGAATTTCACTGCCAGGCTAAAGGAGCCAAATTGGGCTTTGAATGCGTGTCGCAGTTGCATGTAGTGGAAGCTGGCCGTATCGGGTACAGTATGTCTCTCCCTTATCTCGTTAAAGCTGAGTAATTCTGCGTCCGGGGATAAGAGCTGACCTACAAATTTCACCCCCGCCGCCCCCCACATTGTCTAGCCTGGGAGGGAGAGGAAGTGAGAAAGCCATGGATTGAGCCACGATGGAGTCCTAGGCGAGAGAGGGGGAGAGCTGCTCGGTTCTACTAGGGCAGTGATGGCGAACCTATGACACGCGTGTCAGCACTGACACGCGTAGTCATTTTCGCTGACACGCGTCCACAGGGGCGTACTGGCCGTGGTTGTCGGTGGCCGGTCGCCGGAGTCTGCGGGCAGTCGGCTGGGCGGGTGAGTGGGCGGTCGATGATACAGCCTGCTCCTGTTTTGCCATCCTGCTCTGCGGAGGCCGCACACTGATGTCAGAGCGTGGAGACAGAGCAGCCCCGGCGACCTGTGCTGTGCCTGCGCGGGAACATCTGCACACAAGGAGTAACGGAGGCCCAAGGTGTCGTTGGAGCCTGTGTAAGTTCTCTACCAGGCTGTGCTGTGATGTACACTGCTTTGGGGGAACTTCTCAGGACACAAATGTCCTTAAAACTAGTTAAAACGCTGCTTTTTTGTTATTTGTTGGGGGGGGGGGGATCTCAATTGAGGAATTGAGCACTGCCAGACCTGTCTCTGACTAAGAGCGTTAGAGGGGGTTAATGTGCACTGCTTTAGGGATGTCAAATTGTGCCTTTATACGTTCATTTAAGCTAAAATTTACACATTTCCAATAGATAAAAAGAAAAACCCACCATACAATTTATTCTATAATTTCTTCTGAGTACAGAGACCCCCCACATGTGGCCGTGACTTGTTTTCTGGGCGCACAGCGAGGTGCAGAAGGGAAGGAGCGCCCTGCATCTGCCAGGATTTTAGTTTCCTCATTGGCCCCTTTTGTAGGCTATAAAATTTTCGCTTTTGCGTTATTGGGGCCATGTGATGCCATTTTTTTTGTGGGATGAGATGCTTTTTTCAGTGTTACCATTTTGGGGTTTGTATCCCCTATTGTTGAAAATGTAGGAACTATTCTTTAGGGAAGGAGTAGAAAAGCATCAATTCTGTACTGGATTTTTTTTTTCTAGAGGTGACACACCAACCGAGTTATGCACGGTTTTTTGGCGAATTTTGATACGCCAAGCTCAAAAGGTTGCCCATCACTGTACTAGGGATTGTGCCCTACGCCAGCACACTGCTACCGTACATACGGAAGTGGGGTATCAGATGGAGATTTGTATCTGTACAGCAGGTTTGTAAGGGCCTCGTAGGAACCCATGTCTATGCAGTGTCGGACTGGGGTGTAGAGGGCCCACCAGAGGAACCGAGTCTATGGGCCCACCTTCTATTTCAACAATCTTGGTTTATCTTTTCCCGAGGCTGCGATCACACGTTCCTTTTAAACCACGTTATAGGGTGCGCCCACACGTTCAGTTTTTTAAGCCAAAAGCAGGTGTGGAGCACAATGCGTGGAGACACATAATTGAAAGCTGCTCCTCCTCCTACTTTTATTCCATTCCTGGTATTGGCATCAAAAACTGCATCTGAAAAACATGTGGTCGCATCCTTTAAATGCAATACAACAGCTGAGAAGAGGTGATTTTCCTATTTACATTGCAGTTAACATGTGTGTTCACAAAACACAATTTTAATGCAATGTTGACACATGCATTAACATAGTGTTAATGTTTAAAGGGGTATTCCGGGAATATGAACGTCTGTTACAAAAACCCATGATGATATAAATAAATAAATGTAACAAATCTTAATGTCATTAGTCACAAAATGGAGCTTAAATAGTTTGATTTTATGATTCACAAAATTTTATGGCCTCTCTAAAGTAGGTGGAGTTATCACTAAGATGGCCGCCACTGGAAACTACAGGTTCCATGATCCTTTAGTTCTAAGTAACTCCTCCTCCCTCTCAGGCTCTGCTCCCGGTGATGATATAACAGACTTTTTTGCTCTGTTACCATAGTAATGATGTGTAACTGCCATCACCACAACACTGACCATACTGCATGCACTGCAACCAACCGACTACAGCCAAACATAGTGGTGATCACATGACCCTGCCCAGGCAGGTACAGGACATGTGATGTGGACATGTGACCGGCGGCCATCTTCTGTTCTGCGACGGACCGCACAGAGGTAATTAACGGACTGATTAAAGGGCCGGTAGCATTTTAATTCTTCATTTCAGTCTATGTCACCAGCATTTTCTGCTAAGGGAAGCAACATTTTAAATAACAACTAATTACACATTAGCTTATATTTTAAGGGCCCATTTGTATATGAATTATGCTGATTCCTGGAATACCCCTTTAAGTTTCATGATGACATGTTAACACATGTGTTAACACCACATTCATATTGTGTTTTTGAAACGCATTACAACAGCTGAGGAGAGGTCATTTGCCTAATCACATTACTGTTAACATTTGCATTTACAAAATGCAATGTAAACGCAATGTTAACCCATTGTTAACTCATGCATTAACATCGCGTTTATACTGCATTTAGTAAATGTAAATGTTAATAGTAATGTAATTAGGCATATCACCTCATCTCAGCTGTTGTATTGCATTTCAAAACGCAATGTGTGATCGCGCCCTGAAGAAAAACACTTTGAGGGCGCGTTCACACGTTGCGTTTTGACCTGCGTTTTCATTGCGTTTCAAACGCATATACAACAGCTGAGGAGAGGTGATTTGCCTAATTACATCACTGTTAACGTTTCCGTTTACAAAACGTGATGTTAACGCATGCGTTAAAGCGTTAACATATGCGTTTTGTTAACACGTGCGTTAACATTGCGTTTACAAACATAAACAGTAATGTAATTAGGCAAATTACCTCACATCAGCTGTTGTATATGCGTTTCAAACGCAATGAAAACGCAACCAAAACGCAACGTGTGAACGCGCCCTGAGGGTGCCGTCACACATTGCGTTTTGGTTACATTTTCACACGCATTACAACAACTGAGGAGCGGTGAGTTGCCCAATTACATTACTGTTTACAAACAGCAACATAAACAAGCTGATAACACTTACGTTAACGTGGTAACAAAACATATGTTAACACATTGCTAGCATATGCGTTATGTTTGTATTGCATTTTGTAAACATAAATGTTAACAGTAATGTAATTGGGCAAATCACCTCTCCTTAGCTCATGTAATGTGTTTCAAAACAGCCTAAGGGCGCTGTCCCACGTTGCGTTTGCAGACGCAGACCAAACCACGCCCACAGGGGCGGTCCGATCGCATCGGCGATTTCCATAGAAACATAGAGAAACGCCGATGCGATTGGACCGCGGACCGCCCCGGTGGGGGCGGTTTGGTCTGCGTTTGCAAACGCAACGTGTGACAGCGCCCTAAGGGCACGTTCACACGTTCCGCTAGTGTCGCGTTCATAACGCGATGCTAGCGCACAGGGCGCGGGTTTCGGGCCGATTGCATATGCGTTTCCCGGGAAACGCATGCGATCGATATCCAAATCGTATGCATTTCTCTGGAAACGCATATGCGATCATCCCGATCGCCGCCCTGTGCGCTAGCGTCACCTTATGAATGCGACGCTAGAGGAAAGTGTAAATGCGCCCTCAGGGTGCATTCACACATGGCGTTTTGGATGGGTCAAAAAGCATGTGTCAGACCGCATGCGTCTTTAAATTATATAATGCATTTGGCTACACTGGAAGCGTTTTTTTCATTGTTGGTAGTGTAAGCAGCTGTGTTAACATTTTCACAGCTGCTTACACTTTTAGAAATGAAAGAAAAAATGGATTAAAACCAGCCAAACGCATGGTAAACATGCAATCACGCATGCATTTTCAATGTGTTTAAAAACGCACCAATGTGTTTAACCCTTTCACGACCCGTGACGTAATAGCACGTCACGGGTCGGCCGCGGGTGCATGGAGAGAGCTCACGCGCTGAGCCCTCTCCATAGCCGGTAAGTCTTTGCTGCATATTGCAGCAAAGGCTTACCGGTAACACCCGCGATCGGTGCTAGGTGTTTTCACCTCGATCGCTGCCGGCAATGCTGCCGGCGGCTTCAAAAGGAAGCCGCGTGGGCGCCGCCATCTTTTCGAGGATTGCCGCTCCCCGTGACGTCATCGGGGAGCAGCGATCCGTCGCCATGGTAACCTCGGGTCTCGCGAAGACCCGAGGCTACTTCGGGTTAACCCATGCATTACAATGTGCTATCAGCACATTGTAATGTATGAGTAGTAAAATCCCCATATACTGCCATACTGTAGTATGGCAGTATATGATAGGATCGTGCAGACCACCTAGGGTTAAAGTACCCTAGGGAGTCTGAAAAGTACTAAAAATAAAAAAAAGTTAAAAAAAAAAAATTATAATAAAAAACCCTAAAAACTCAAATCACCCCCCTTTCCCTAGAATTGATATAAATATAAATAAACAGTAAAAATCATAAACACATTAGGTATCGCCGCGTCCGAAAATGCCCGATCTATCAAAATATGATAACGGTTTTTCAATGCGTTTAATCCCGTAACGGAAAATCGCGCCCAAAGTCGAAAATGGCACTTTTTTTGTCATTTAAAAAAATTAAAAAATTCTATAAAAAGTGATCACAAGGTCGAACAGTCCTAAAATTGATAACATTGTAAACGTCATCAAAATCCGCAAAAAACGACACCACCCACAGCTCCGTGCACCAAAGTATAAAAAAGTTATTAGCGCCAGAAGATGGCAAAATCCCCCAAAAAATTTTTGTACAGGAGATTTTAATTTTTTTAAATGTATGAAAACATTATAAAACCTATACAAATTTGGTATCCCCGTAATCGTACCGACCCAAAGAATAAAGTAGACATGTCATTTGGGGCGCACAGTGAAATCCGTAAGATCCAAGCCCACAAGAAGGCGGCACAAATGCGTTTTTTTACCAATTTCACTGCATTTGGAATTTTTTTCCCGCTTCCTAGTACACGGCATGGAATATTCAATACCATCTCTATGAAGTGCAATTTGTTACGCAGAAAATAAGCCGTCACACAGCTCTGTACATGGAAAAATAAAAAAGTTATGGATTTTTGATCATGGGGAGTAAAAAATGAAAATGAAAAAACAAAAAAGGGCCAGGTCCTGAAAGGGTTAAAGAACACAGAATATGACCTCACACTCATACGTAAGCATTACATTTATATACAACCTTCATGAGCATTTACACATTCTACACGAATACACAAATAAATTGCACTTTTATTCACACTAAATACCACCCGTACATGAACATTCCACATACATACACATTCTACATGCATACACGTTAGATACAGTATATACAGTACATTTATACTTAAAGGAAACCTACCACTTGAAGTGGCAGGTTTCCGATGGCAATATCGAGCACCAGCTCAGGGTGAGCTGGTGCCGGAGCTTATTTTAGTTAGTGTTTTAAACCGCGGTATCGCGGTTTAAAACACTTTTTAAACTTTATAGCCGGCGCAGGGAGGTACGCGCTCGGCGCTTACCGTGCGCGCGGCTACATAGGAAGTGAATGAGAGCCGCGCACATGGTAAGGGCCGAGCGCGTACCTGCCTGCGCCGGCAATACAGTTTAAAAAGTGTTTTAAACCGCGATACCGCTGTTTAAAACACTAACTAAAATAAGCTCCGGCACCAGCTCACCCTGAGCTGGTGCCCGGTATTGCCATCGGAAACCTGCCACTACAAGTGGTAGGTTTCCTTTAACCCCTTCGCGCTCCGCGGCGGATATATCCGCCACGGAGCGCAGTGACTTAGCGCTCAGTGGCGGATATATCCGCCACGGCTCCTATGCCGGCTCGGCTCTGGATCAGAGCCGAACCGGCATCGGGAAACACGGGGTGCCGGCTGTAACTAATAGCCGGCACCCCAGTGTAACACCCGCGATCGGAGTTGTCTCCGATCGCGGGTGCTTAACCCGTTAGATGCCGCGGTCAGCGCGACCGCGGCATCTAACAAGTATCTGGGGGGTCTTTCCCCCACGATCGGCCCCCCCGAACCGTTTTCGGGGGGCGCCGATCGTTGCTATAGTAACTCTGGGGTCCGATCTGGACCCCAGAGTTACTAGCAAGAATTGCCAGTAAGATGGCGTCTGTGACGTCATCTTACTGGCAAAGTGCCAGCCTATGCAAGTGCATAGGCTGACACTGATAATACTCTGCAATACATGAGTATTGCAGAATATTATCATGAAGAAGCAATCAGAAGATTGCTTCTTCATGTCCCATGGTATAAAAGTGAAAAAGTAAAAAAAAAAGTTATTCAATAAAAAAATAAAGTCATAAATCACTAAAAATGCCCCAAACCCCCAAAACATATAAAGAGACATATAACTCAAAAAAAAAGTCTAAATCATAACACAAACCCCACATATATAGTATCACCGCGTCCGTAACAACCCGTAGAATAAAAGTAAATCATTATTGAACCCCCACGATAAACGCCGTAAAAAAAAACTGTTATAAACCCTCCAAAAATTATGATTTTTACCTTTTCAATCCCACAAAAAATGATATAAAATGCGACCAAAAAACCATATGTACTCAGACATGATACTGGTGCAAAGTACAACATGTCCCGCAAAAAACAAGCCATCAACCTGCTCCGTAGCCAAAAACGTAACAAAGTTATGCCACTTGGAAGATGGCAATACAAAAATTATAGATTTTTCCCCACATTAGGGTTTTGTTTGACAAATTTAGTAAAACGTAAGAAAATATATTCATGTCTGGTATCCCCGTAATCGTATCAACCCATAGAATAAAGATAACATGACTATTAGTCTATACGGTGAACACCAAAAAAAAAAAAGTAAAAAATCCAGTACAGAATTGATGCTTTTCTACTCCTGCCCTCAAAAAAAGTTCCTACATTTTCAACAATAGGTGATACCAACCCCAAAATGGTAACAATGGATAAAGCATCTCATCCCGCAAAAAAAATGCCGTCACATGGCCCCAATAACGAAAAAGCGAAAATTTTATAGCCTTCAAAAGGGGCCAATGAGGAAACTAAATTCCTGGCAGCTGCAGCGCCCTCCTTCCCTTCTGCGCCTCGCTGTGCCCCCATAAAACAAGTAACGGCCACATGTGGGGGGTCTTTGTACTCAGGAGAAATTGCAGAACAAATTGTATGGTGGGTTTTCTCTTTTTATATTTTGGAAATGTGTAAATTTTGGTGCTAAATGAATGTATAAGGGAACAATATGACCATTCTAAATTTCACCTCCATTTTGATTCAATTACTATGAAGATCTCAAGGGGTTAACAATCTTCGTAAAAGCTGTTTCTGATAGCTTGAGGGGTGCAGATTTGAAAATGGGTTGGTTATATAGGGGGTTTTGATGCTAAATATGTAAAATTTCATTCAAAACTGTATTTATCCCCAAAATAGTCAATTCTGAAAATCCGGAAAAGCGATATTCTATTTGCAAGCCGCGTGATGTCAAAATAAATTATCCAGAAATTTCAGAAATTATGAAAATGTAAAGTAGACAAATGGGAAATGTTATTCAGCAACTTATTTAGCTGGTAAATCTATCTGCCTGAAAACGTGATGATTTAGAATTTCGAAAATGGCAAATTTTTCAAAAAATTCATCACATTTTCTTTTTTTTGTAAATAAACGCAAAACTTATCTGCCAAAATTTACCACTAAAATGAAGTACAACATGTGGGGAAAAAACAATCTCAGAATCGTTTTGATAAGTAACAGTGTTCAAAAGTTATAACCATATAAAGCGAAGCAAGTCAGAATCCAAAAAATCGGGCTGAGCCTTAAGCTGTAAAATGGCTGCGTCCTTAAGGGGTTAAAAGAGTCAATACTTACCTTTCTTACACAATGGATCTTGTATTTTTGCCTTCACTGTTGGACAGTAGTTAAGGCAAAGATATTTGATCTGCAGCTGGGGCTTGGAGGGGGCAAAAAGGCTGCTGGGGGTGGTCAGATAATAAAACTGAAAAGATGGGGGGGGGTCATGGGAGTAAAAGCAGCTTAGGGGGGGGGGGATATTGTACAGCAGGGGTTAAAGCATAGAAGTGAGCAGCTGAGATGGATCACAGGACTGAGCATATGGAGGGTGATACAGGTGGAGGGGAAATATAAGGAATACAGGCGGTCCCCTACTTAAGGACACCCGACTTACAGACAACCCATAGTTACAGACGGACCCCTCTGCCCACTGAGACCTCTGGTGAAGCTCTCTGGATGCTTTACTATAGTCCCAGACTGCAATGATCAGCTGTAAGATGTCTGTAATGAAGGTTTATTGATAATTCTTGGTCCAATTACACCAAAAATTTTGAAACTCCAATTGTCACTGGGGCAAAAGAAAAAAAATTGTCTAGAACTTCCATTATAAAATATACAGTTTCGACTTACATACAAATTCAACTTAAGAACAAACCTCCAGACCCTATCTTGTATGTAACCCGGGGACTGCCTGTAATTCAAAAGAGCTGATAATCAGCTTAGGAGGGAGAGTACAGTAGAGAAGAGGAACCAGCCTGCAGGACACTGCCATAATCTTCCTTTCTTCTGGCTCGTTCTACTTCCTGTGTAACTCTTTCAGCCTCCCCCTCCTGTCACTGCCGACTGCAAAACAATGTAATCAGCGCAGCACAGGGCTGCAGAGAGAGGGAGACAGGATCACTAGTGAGGAGCAAGAGAGGGAGGGAGACAGGATATCTAGCCAGAAGCCTGTAGCGAAGCCACAGCTCTGGCTGTATTCATTTCAAGAGTACAAACAGCTGCAGCTCTGCTGAAGCTCCGAGCTGGTGGGCGGGGCTTACTCCTCTCCGTGTCCTCTCCAGGGCCCACCGGAGGTCTCTCCGGGCCAGTCCGACACTGTGTCTATGTCTATCTACCACTGGGCATATACTAGCTGGGAAGCCAGGTAATAAAGATACAGATCTGGGGCAGCCAGTCCACCCATAGACTTGGGAGCTTGAAGCAGCGCTAAACTGAAGCGCGGGGCGCCACCCTGCCAGTAGAAGGACCTGAGAATGCCGTCTATGCGTTTAAACAGGCTCTTAGGAAGCAGTATAGAAAAAACGTGTGGAAATGGTATAGAAATTTGGGGACGAAGATCATTTTGAATATGTTAATACGTCCGTACAGGGACAAGGGGAGAGTGGACCAGGCTTTTAGGCGCGATTCCGTTGCATTAACAGGGGTGTAATGTTTAACCGGTTAAGGACCAGGCCCTTTCCTGTTTTTTCATGTCCATTTTTCACTCCCCACATTCAAAAATCTATAACTTTTGTATTTTTACACGTAAAGAGCTGTGTGATGGCTTGTTTTCTGCATAACAAATTGCACTTCATAGTGATGGTATTAAATATTCCATGCCATGTACTCGGAAGCGGGAAAAAAATTCCAAATGCAGTGAAAATGGTGAAAAAACGCATTTGCGGCATTTTCTTGTGGGCTTGGATATTACGTCTTTCACTGAGCGCCCCAAATGACATGTCTACTTTATTCTTTGGGTTAGTACGATTAAGGGGATACCAAATTTGTATAGGTTTTATAATGTTTCATACATTTACAAAAATTAAAACCTGTACAAAAATTATTTTTTTGATTTTGCCAACTTCTGGCGCTAATAACTTTTTTATACTTTGGTGTACGGAGCTGTGGATGGTGTGATTTTTTTGCAAAATTTGATAATATTTTCAATGATATCATTTTTAGGACTGTACGACCTTTTTGATCACTTTTTATAGATTTTTTTATATTTTTCAAAATGGCAAAAAAAGTGCCATTTTCCCCATTTTGGCGCTATTTTCCGTTACGGGGTTAAACGCATTGAAAAAACGTTAATATATTTTGATAGATCGGGCATTTTCGGACGCGTCAATACCTAATGTCTTTATGATTTTTACTGTTTATTTATATTTATGTCAGTTCTAGGGAAAGGGGGGGGTGATTTGAATTTTTAGGTTTTTTTATTATTTTTTTTTTTACTTTTTTTATTTTTCTTTTTACTATTTTTCAGACTCCCTAGGGTACTTTAACCCTAGGTTGTCTGATCGATCCTATCATATACTGCCATACTACAGTATGGCAGTATATGGCACATAATGAAGGGGTTAAAAATGGAGACGGATCGCCGCTCCCCGATGACGTCACGGGGAGCGGCGATCCCAGGCAAGATGGCGGCGCCCATGCGCCGCTATCTTTTTGAGGCTGCCGGCAGCCATCGCTGTGATAACACCGATCGTGTTAACACCACTGTGGTAGCACCGATCGCGGGTGTTACCGGTAAGTCTTTGCTGCAATATGCAGCAAAGACTTACTGGCTATGGAGAGGACTCAGCCCATGCAGTGCAACCCGACCGCCGCCGTGAATACACGGCGGGCGGTCGCGAACCAGTTAATTCCGTATATGTCTGGACCTTGCGTGACACCTGGACTCCTAGGTATTTAAAAGTGGACACCACCTGAACCGGAACAGGTAGGGAGTGTACCCCTACATCTGATAAGGGAAAAAGGGCCGATTTATCCCAGTTAACCCGGAGACCCGAAAACCCCCCATAATGTTTTATCAGGGACAGAAGGGATTCCAGAGAGGGGCCCCAAGGTATACCAGTGTATCGTCAGCGTACAGGGATACCTTTTCAATAATAGTACCTCTAGTAATGCCCTTAATGCCATCAGAGTGACGAATCGCCACAGCGAGGGGCTCAATGGCAAGTGCGAAGAGGAGGGGAGATAGTGGGAAACCCTGCCTAGTGCCCCTTGCCATAGGGAGAGTGGGTGAGATATTAAGGTTGGTCCTTACCCTGGCCTTAGGGTCGTTATACAGTACCACATACCGGCTGAAGTGATCTGGAGCTACTGGTATGACTTCTATGGGAATCGCTTTGGATACGAGTAGCATAGACAGAGTAGGAGGAATGATATCCTCTAGCCACCCATGCCCGCTTCAGAGAGAGAACTTTCTGACCCGTAAGGTGTGTCTCTTGGATACATACAATGTGAGGGGCCTGTCGCTTAATGACATCTAACATCAGGGCCCTCTTAAATTTGGAGTTGAGTCCCCTCACATTCCAACTCATTACTTTAAGGAAAGACATATTAGCGGAAGGGAAAGGGGTGTGGGGAAGGAGACGTGAGAAACCAAGCATTCATCCTTTTATACCACAGAGACATGGACCGACAGACAACAGTGAGCATAAGAAATATAACCAGAACTGAACGAACAATCCCAAGAATATAAACCCCCTGTCTAACACCCTAACAGCAGTAGTGTAGACCTATACCCAATAACAGTCAAATAGTAGAACAGTGGTCCCTAACTCAAGACAAACCTACACCATTTGTCTCGGGACCCCCAACCCTCAGAGTACATATAAACAGGAGGTAGTTAGGCAGCCATATTTAGAGAGAGCAAAAGAGGAGATAGGGGAGGGGAGACAAGGAAGGGGAGTGGTAAGAGGATAGGGGAAGGGGGGGGGAGTAGGAGCAGGGGAGGGGGGATGAGAGAGAAGTGCCATATGTGGCTCACAGGCCAAGTGACCAAAAGAGATCGCACATCAGTCATGGGATACAATTCACGAGGCGCGAACCCCAATGTAAACCAATATTAGAAAACCATAACGGTGATTTGGAACCCCTAGACATCTATTCAGAACGAAGTCCAGAATTGTCATAGCACATCAGATAAAAGGATATGAGTCCAGTCACTCAGGAGGTGCGGGCCTTCCAGCAGGAGCCCGAGGAGCTGCATCAGCCCAGTGAAGGGCTTCAGTTGGGCAGGTGAAGAATCGAGTCTTCTGACCGTCCACAATTCGGAGCTTGGAAGGGTACATCATGGAGTATTTATACCCCTTGTCTTGGAGACGGGCACGGACCTCGGTGAATTGTGCGCGCAGTTTCCTGACCGATGCAGAGAAATCAGGGTAGAAGGACACTCTGCTGTTGGCATACCGAATTTCTCCCTTGGTACGGACTGCCCTGAGGATAGAGTCCCTGTCCCTAAAATGCAGCAGCCGGGCTAGGAAGGGTATTGGATTGCCCCCTGGGGGGCCAGGGCGGGATGGCACTCGATGGGCCCTTTCCACTGTGAAGAACGGGGAGAAGGTATCTGCAGGTAGCATATTTTTGAGCCAATTTTCAAAAAAGGATACAGGGTCAGACCCCTCCACTTTTTCGGGGAGGCCGACCACTCTGACGTTGTTCCGTCGCAGGCGGTTTTCGAGGTCATCAGCTCTGTCGATGGATGCAGACATTTGGCGCTGAAGCTCTCTGATCTGTGTCGGCATAGGCCTCTGGACATCCTCCACCTCAGATATTCTGCGTTCAGTTTCGGTGATTCGCTCCTTGGCTTTATGGACATCATGCCTTGGCAAAACAAAATCCTGTCGCAGCTCATCCACCTTGGTGACAAGTTTGGACTGGCACCTGTTTATGGCCGCCAGCACCTCTGCAAATTTGCGGTCCAGCTTAGTGGCCGGGTCAGGTGGGTCGGTGCCATCCTCATAACTCACAAGCTGTGGCGGGCTCTGGGAGCCTTCAAAAAGGGAGGGAGAGAGTTTGGGGACCCCTGAGGAGAGCAAGGCTGTGTGCGGGAGAATTTCCCCAACTTTTTGGCAGCGTTCGACTGTATCTGCACAAGAACGGCTTGGGATGTGGAGCATTCCTGCTCTTCTAGGGGTTCCAGGGACTGGAATGGAGGATCTTCATGGACGGATTCATCATCCGATGAAGGCGCAGATGCCTCGGACCCTGCTTTGTGCAATTTAGCCGTCTTCCTCCGATTACCCATGGCGTCTGGGCAGAGAGGGTAGATGAGAAACAATCGAGGAGCCTAGCGTCCAGTAATTAGCAGGGATAGAGTCCAGACCCACTTGGGGTATTGCAGCGGCACTGCAAGGGTTAATATAAAACAGATGTTCGTAAGAAGAGAAAAAGCTGGCACTCACCCAATTAAAACTTCAAGGCTTTATTTCTTCAAAATAAAAGAGACATCGTTGCGGGAGGGAAGAAGTATGTACAGCAGGAGCCCACAAAGAAAGCGACGGTCCGTTTCGCGCTGTAGTAGCGCTTAATCCTGCCCAATATAAAACAGAACCCAGGAACAGGGGATCACTGGGAGTATGGAGGGCTTGATGACTATTGGGCTGCACAGCTTGGGGTCCCCAGGTGAAAGGTGGGCAGCAGCAGGGGAAACACTTCCCTACCTTACTCCTGGCTGCAGTCCGGCAAGGAAGAGGTTAATCCTGCGCTCCTAGGCCACAGGCAGCGCAGGGGAGTCCCACCAGATGGCTCCTCTGGCAGGATACAGGGCTGGCTGGCGCACTGCCGCGGTCCACCGGTAGTATGGAGAGGCAGCTATGTTAGCAGTGCAGGGCTGCTTTCTTTCCCCCCGGTGAACTGGTTCACTGAGGGGTAGCTGCGATGCCGGGCAGCTGTGAAACGGCCGCCGCGCGGATCACGTGGCCGGCCTCCGTGGGTGAAGTGCGGGGGAGCGGCGCAGAGCCGGTGACCACCGCAAGATCCCCACCGCTGGATGAGGGCAGACACCCGGGGCACAGGTGAGCAGGCTGGAGGGGAAACAGATGGAGGATGGGTGCCTGGGAAGGGAGATAGGGTGCCGGGTCCCTGGAGCTCCGCGGCGCACGTCCTCCTAGCTTGGCATCAGGCCACGCCCCCAGGTTAAAGTATTATAAGATGTTATTGTACAAGTCATCCAAACCAGATGAGAACAAGCACATAACATTATAACATAACAGAGCCTACCACGGCGAGATCATGGGCAGTAAATATATCAAGCAAAGGGGCATGTAACATTACTATGTGTCCTGTAATAAGCAGCAGTGATCTTCATTCTGTCTAGTTACAGGATGAGAAGTAACCATTGTGCTGTATGGTATCATGGTGTGTACCGCACTGAACACAGAAGACAAGGAGAGAAAATAATACACGTTATAGGTACTGGCTGCAATACCATCTCCTAACAGCTTGATCTTCCTGTTACTCCACTGCCTTGGTACGGTGCGTGCATCCCCGCATCTGAGGGCACTCGCACGCCGGCTTACTGAGTTTCAAAGGGTCAGCGTGCCGATAACTGGTGCTGACCGGCCATCCGTTCTTCTTAAATTCCAGCTCCCATCCTGTATCCCCTGCCAGATCTTTGTGCCTCGTTTCCATTGAAAAAGCTGCTTCCTATGTTCTCTGCGTTTATAGTTGTTAAGGATATCACACTGGTCTTGGACGCCATCTTACATACTGTCAGACATTTTAAAAACTCAGCATTAATTTCACATAACTTTGTGTAGTGAAAACTAAAGTTTGGGAGGGGTTCGCCCCTCAGCACACAAAGACTTAGTGCTCGCTTGCACCACCTAGGGCAGTGGTGGCGAACCTATGGCACTGGTGCCAGAGGCGGCACTCAGAGCCCTTTCTGTGGGCACCCGGGCCATCGCTTCCGCACACCAGACAAGACTCAAAGAATCTTCCTGCAGTTCCAAGCAACTTAAAAGATACTGCTTTCAGTTGTATTTAGACAGGGTTGAATTATTTTTGGAGGATCTCCTGCTGGCCCCAGTGTACAGAGGGACACTGGAAAGAAGATAAAATGATGAAAATGTTCCATCTTTCTACTGTGTTGCTGTCCTCAGAAGGCAAATATGATTGAAAGTTGTTGAACAGGGAGCAATAAGTTACTGTTTTAATTTTTGATTGGCACCTCGCGATAAATAAGCAGGGTTTTGAGTTGCAGTTTGGGCACTCGGCCTCTAAAAGGTTCGCCATCACTGACCTAGGGGAACGTATCCAGGTGAACACCTGGGCATTTTGTTTATGTGAAGATAGCCAATGGTTCTACATTCCTTTGTGTACTAACATCCAATAGTGTTGCATTTCCAGGGTCAAACCACCCAATAGTATTGCCAGCTTGTGTACTTGCACGCCCCTTGCAGAGTGTGTTACGACTTTCCATATAAGAGTTTCAGTGTCAAAAGAATAAAGCAGTCTTGAGCTAATCTTCAGAAAGGACAGTCTGTCTTTCCTGTGTTACTCATATAATTCGTAACTCACCTTTGCAACGCGGACAAGGTCAGTTTAAAAGCCTTGTTTATTCAAAGACCCTTATGGTCCTCTCTGATAATAGTGATTTCCCATTGTGACCTCGATTCCGTTCCTGACACCGATCCCGTGCTCCCTGTCTTGACTTTCCTCTACATCCCCAACTCTGATTCCATGCTGCCTGTCTCGACCTCCTGACTGTCCCCAACGAGTTTGCCTTTATGATTTTGTACCTCGCCTTGGCCGCCACCACGGACAAAGCCGTTCCTGTGGAACGACCTGGTGGTACCCTGCCTCGGCAAGTCCAACCCTGCCTCGGCAAGTCCAACCCGGGCTCTGGTGAAAATCAGGTGCCACTTAGACTCTGGTCCCAGGTGTCTGCTTACGTCATCGTCCGAGGTGGTCCAGAGGATCCGCTACCCCTGATGCCTGGCATGCCAGATATACTAAAAGGATGCACCCAGTCATACCCACTTAGCATAAGGGTGTCTTGAGGGTGTAGACCATATCAGAGTTTTCCTTTATAGTCTCCTACTATTGTAAATATGACAAGCCGGGTGTTCATGTCCCAGCCTGCCTTCCCCCACAACATACCCATAGTGGCATGCAGGTCGGAGAATGTCATTAGGTTTCATAGTTTAGTGTATGGTTAAATTTGATTTGATTTAACCTGTGATAACTTTCCACCATATTTTTTGTATGGACCATTTACATATTTTCATTTTTTCATCATGTTGCACTATTACCATTGAATAAATAGACGAAACTAGGCGTCACAAACATATGATTGCAATAAAGTCTTTATTACCATTGCCCTCATGTATATAAATACATATATACATGAAGAGCTACTGAGGAAGAAAATCAGTTGTATAAAATTTGTAGATTTTTAACATCCATTTTAAATATTATGTTTTGCAATGAGCTGTCTTCCAACATGTCGACTGATCCATTCAAAGTGGCTTGCAACCTTTGTATACACACCAGGGTACCCAGCCAGGCCACAGTTCTCACCCCAGCTTACTACCCCCCAAACGTATGCCACATTCTCAGCATCACGGCATATCAGAGGTCCTCCTGAGTCACCTTTGCAGGAATCTATTGATCCATCGTATGTCCCTGAAACAAAGAAATAAAACAACTGTTAATAAATAAAGATTGTTTTGTCTGGATACCCTTTTTTCAGACACAACCAATGTAGAGAATGAAAATCTGTTACTGTGGAGTCTACATAGCTTCTATAACTCTAACTATAACTGTCTTCTCTATCCATATTATGTTCATATTTCTAATAGGAAATAGGTTCAAAGTGAAACTAGACAGACTAATAGTGCGAGAGATGTATTATTAGCATTAGGTATATATTTGGAGCAGTATAAGGGTGTGGTCACACGTGGCATTTTGAACCCATTTTAAGCAGTCCTTTAAAAACCGTATGCGGATTTTGAAAAATGCATCCTTTTTTGACCGGTTTTAATTGAGATAATTGGGAAAACCGGACAAAAACGCATGCATTTTTTACTGCCTGCTTAAAAACGGGCAAAAAATAGGTTCAAAATGCCATGTGTGACCGCACCCTTAGGCTGCATGCACACAAACGACTACGGCCTGGCAGACACACGTTGAGCGCAGAGTGAATATTTCGGCATGTCGTGTTTACGGCCAAAAGATAGAACATGGTCTGTCTTTTTTGTGGCTATGGCACGGTATGTACCGAGTCCCGGCGCCATAGACAACTATGGGGGACGGATATACGGCCGTATATTAGCCCCCATACATTTGTGTGAATGCAGCCTAAGCCTGTATAATCTAGCTTTTAAACATTTTAGTATATCTTCCACAATATGTCTAACACGGAGTATCATGGATCAATTAAAGGGAATTAATCCCCTAAATTCAATATAATTTTATAAACTGCCATTAGAAAACATTGCCCCTATCCCTTCATTGTCCCTTTATATGTCTATATACTCAAACAATCAGGTACTAAAGCTGTATGCAAATAACCCGAAAGAGAGGTCCAATGAACCATAATCATATTCAGCTGCCCAGCTTATTCATGAGTGGGCGGCACAACCGCACCCCCAGCGCTTGACAGACAGCTGGTATAATTATGCTGGTGCTGGCGGCCATGCCCCCTGCAGCCTGTGTGTGTATCAGAGATACAACTGCTGCCATGTGTATAGCAGAACATGTCAGGTACTTGTGTAGATAATGGGGCTTATTTACTAAGGTCCCATGGCCGCATTTTCTGACTTTTTCGGGGATCGCACCAGGGATTGTCTCGCACGCGATCGGATTGTGTCGCAAACACAAATCGGGGTGGGCCAACGGACGATCTGATGGATTCAGACAACGCGCAGGATTTAACAAATCAATTTGTGTCGCATCCAATGCAATGAACATACACCGGGAGGAAGATGGTGAACTTCGGCGGATCTGTTCGGGTGCGCGATCTTCATGAATCGCGGCAGATGGGCATTCCGCCGGACAACGCACCTCGTGGGTCGTGTAGGGACCAGGTAAGTAAATGTGCCCCAATGTCTGTGTCTCACACATGTGTATAGCACAACACGTCAGGTACTTGTGTAGCTGATCTCTGTGTCTCACACGTGTGTATAGGTGAAAATATCAGGCACTTGTGTAGCCAATGTCTGTGTCTCACACATGTGTTTAGCAGAACATGTCAGGCACTTGTGTAGCTGATGTCTGTGTCTCACAAATGTGTATAGCAAAACATGTCATGTACTTGTGTAGCTGATGTCTGTGTCTCTTACATGTGTATAGGAGAACATGTCATATACTAGTGTAGCTGATGTCTGTGTCTCACACATGTGTATAGCAGAACATGTCATGTACTTGTGTAGCTGATGTCTGTGTCTCTCACATGTGTATAGCAAAACATGCCAGGTACTTGTGTAGCTGATGTCTGTGTCTCGCACATGTGTATAGGAGAACATGTCAGGTACTTGTGTAGAAGATGTCTGTGTCTCTCACATGTGTATAGCAGGACATGTCATGTACTTGTGTAGCTAATGTCTGTGTCTCTCACATGTGTATAGCAGAACATGTCAGGTACTTGTGTAGCTGATGTCTGTGTCTCTCACATGTGTCTCTCACTACTTGTGTAGCTGATGTCTGTGTCTCTCACATGTGTATAGGAGAACATGTCATATACTAGTGTAGCTGATGTCTGTGTCTCGCACATGTGAATAGGAGAACATGTCAGGTACTTGTGTAGGTGATGTATGTGTCTCTCACATGTGTATAGGAGAACATGTCAGGTACTTGTGTAGCAGATGTCTGTGTCTCTCACATGTGTATAGCAGGACATGTCATGTACGTGTGTAGCTAATGTCTGTGTCTCTCACATTGTATAGCAGAACATGTCAGGTACTTGTGTAGCTGATGTCTGTGTCTCTCACATGTGTATAGCAGAACATGTCAGGTACTTGTGTAGCTGATGTCTGTGTCTCTCACATGTGTATAGCAGAACATGTCAGGTACTGGTGTAGCTGATGTCTGTGTCTCTCACATGTGTATAGCAGAACATGTCAGGTACTTGTGTAGCTGATGTCTGTGTCTCACACATGTGTATAGCAGAACATGTCATGTACTTGTGTAGCTGATGTCTGTGTCTCTCACATGTGTATAGCAGAACATGTCAGGTACTTGTGTAGCTGATGTCTGTGTCTCTCACATGTGTATAGCAGAACATGTCAGGTACTTGTGTAGCTGATGTCTGTGTCTCTCACATGTGTATAGCAGAACATGTCAGGTACTTGTGTAGCTGATGTCTGTGTCTCACACATGTGTATAGCAGAACATGTCATGTACTTGTGTAGCTGATGTCTGTGTCTCTCACATGTGTATAGCAGAACATGTCAGGTATTTGTGTAGCTGATGTCTGTCTCACATGTGTATAGCAAAACATGTCATGTACTTGTGTAGCTGACGTCTGTGTCTCTCACATGTGTATAGGAGAACATGTCATATACTGGTGTAGCTGATGTCTGTGTCTCTCACATATGTATAGCAGAACATGCCAGGTACTTGTGTAGCTGTGGTCTGTGTCTTGCACATGTGTATAGCAGAACATGTCAGGTACTTGTGTAGCTGATGTATGTGTCTCACATGTGTATAGCAGAACATGTCAAGTACTTGTGTAGCAGATGTCTGTGTCTCTCACATGTGTATAGCAAAACATGTCATGTACTTGTGTAGCTGAGGTCTTGCACATGTGTATAGGAGAACATGTCATATACTGGTGTAGCTGATGTCTGTGTCTCACATATGTATAGCAGAACATGTCAGGTAATTGTGTAGCTGAGGTCTGTGTCTTGCACATGTGTATAGCAGAACATGTCAGGTACTTGTGTAGCAGATGTCTGTGTCTCGCACATGTGTATAGGAGAACATGTCAGGTACTTGTGTAGCAGATGTCTATGTCTCTCACATGTGTATAGCAGAACATGTCAGGTACTTGTGTAGCTGATGTCTGTGTCTCTCACATGTGTATAACAGAACATGTCAGGTACTTGTGTAGCTGATGTCTGTGTCTCTCACATGTGTATAACAGAACATGTCAGGTACTTGTGTAGCAGATGTCTGTGTCTCGCACATGTGTATAGGAGAACATGTCAGGTACTTGTGTAGCAGATGTCTGTGTCTCGCACATGTGTATAGGAGAACATGTCAGGTACTTGTGTAGCAGATGTCTATGTCTCTCACATGTGTATAGCAGAACATGTCAGGTACTTGTGTAGCTGATGTCTGTGTCTCTCACATGTGTATAGCAGAACATGTCAGGTACTTGTGTAGCTGATGTCTGTGTCTCTCACATGTGTATAGTAGAACATGTCAGGTGCTTGTGTAGCTGATGTCTGTGTCTCACACATGTGTATAACAGAATATGTCACGTACTTGTGTAGCTGATGCCAGTGTCTTTCACATGTGTATAGCAAAACATGTCAGGTACTTGTGTAGCTGTGACACTTGTCTGTGTCTCTCTCACATAGCAGAACATAGAGATACATGGCGCACAGTGCCATAATAATGGGAAAGATAGAACATGCCCTATCTTTTCCCCGGGTATGGAACGGTACAGTGCCGAAGTCAGCCCATTGCCGGTCTATGGGGGACCTATATATGACCGCAAACTTGCGGCTGTATATACGCCCCCCAACATTCGTGTGAACGCACCCTTAGATTGAGTTATTCCTCAGAAGCCTGTCATAAGCAGGGCCGCATCTGCCATGAGGCGGGATGAAAATTCCGCCTCAGGCGGCAGATGAGGAGCACTGAAAGAAGCGGCGAAAACAGCTGTGGGTGATTCGGGGGCTCATCCGAATCACCCACTAGCAGTACGGACTGCCGCTGGCTTCCGTTCTACAAAAATATCTCGACCGCGAGAGCGGTCTCAAGAGCGACCGCGCAGTACAGGGCAGCAGCGCAGACCTGTTTGTCTGCGCTGCTCTCTGGTATTGGAGATTGCAGGCGACGTGACGTCATCAAACGCCGCCTGCGTCCTCCGGAGCCATAGAGAAGCAGAGCTGCCCGGGAACAGTCCAGAGAAGAGGAGGGACCTCAGCGTGGGACGAGGTAAGTAGAAGCTTTATTATTTTTTAACTGGCCACATGTAGAAAAAAACATTTGTGGGGGACTGCATATAATAAATATAATAAAAAAGGAGAGGGAAATAAAACCTGGGGGAGGGGTAAGGGAGGATTCCCTATGGTAAAATGAGTACTATGTATAACTAAACTGGGGTGGAGGGGACTTTTTATGGGGGGGATGAATATTAATGTAAATAGGGGTGGGCTGATGGGTTGCTGTATATAGCTTTAGTGGGATACTGGGATATTGTATATGGGAGTCAGATCTTAAATAAAAGGAGCATATATGGGGAGGGCTATTATAGAATACTCTCTATATAATTAAAGGGGTTTTCCCACAAAGACCAGTTAGTCCCTAACTTGCTGATCAGTGCTGTCGCTCCGTCAGATTAATGGAGCAGACGGACGCGTATGAAGGTTCTGCTCCATTAATCTCTATGGTGCTGACGGAAATCGCCGAGCACAACGCTCACTGATCTCCTTCAGTTCCATAGAGATTAATAGAGAAGAACAGTCATGTGCGGCCGTCTGCTCCATTGATCCGACGGACCCCTCGTTTTCACGATCTGCGGGGTCGCACTGAGACCCCCATTGATCAGCAAGTTAGGCCCTATCCCGTGGATAGTGCCTAACTTTCCTTTGTTGGAAAACCTCTTTAAAGTTGGAGTTTCCATCTAAGGGGCGCAGATTTTAAGTACGGGGGGGGGGCTGTTGTGGGGTTCTGTATATAATTTAATTGGGGGCTGTATATAAGTTCATTAGGGTGACACTTTTTTATTAAATTATTAGCGGCTGTATATTAAATTGTGTAGTTTGGGATATATAGTACTTAGGAGAAAAAAGTGTTGTTATCCAGGTGACATATTGTAAGCGACTGTTATATTTTTATGGGTGCAGTGCGGAGATGCTGCATGGAGCTGAAGACATCTGGCCATGAATTAAACAGTGATTGTCATGGAGGGGAGGAATTGTAATGAAGTTCTCTTTCTCATGGAGCAGATCATCACCTGTAAGGTACCAGAGGTCACTAATGTCTGTGTAATTGAATGATACTAGTGTGTGAGACAGCGTCAGTCATCGGGTGTCCGTGATCTGTGGCGCTTTGTGAGGATGTTATTAATAATGTTGTCAGCTAACGTTAAGCAGGTTCTAGATGCTTTTTTTTAAAGTTGCGTATTTAAATTCAGTGGGTGAAATACAGGAGGAGATCGGGGCTAGCCTTTTTTTTTTTTTTTTTTTTTGCGGGGGAGGGGGGGGCAGCATTTCAGTTTTCGCCTCAGGCAGCAAAAAAGCTAGAATCGGCCCTGGTCATAAGGATTTAGGCCCAAGAACCACCAGTCCGTTAATCAGGACAATCTTAGGATCACAAATAAGTCCTTCCATATTTTGTGAAATTTAGCTTTATAAAGAGATAGATGTTTGAAAGGTGTATACAAGTAACTTGTATACAAGAAGTCACAGTGGTTGAGAAGAATCCTGCTACAATGTCCATCATAACGGATCAAGGTAGCAGCTGCTGTAAGCTTATAATGAAGTACCTATTGGCATACCTCGCAACTTTTGAGCTAGTGAAATAATAATAATAATAATGCCACATATAATACCACCTAATGCAATTCAGCAAGATATAATGCCCCCTCTTTTATTTTATCCTCCCTTACTTTTCTTTTTTTGACACATTTCTTTTGTTGTTGTTTTTCTCATTTGTAATGTGTTGTTCCACTAGAATGGAAAAAGGGCATATATACTGTTTCTGGTTAATACATCTTTGTCTGAGCTCATAGTAACGACTTTGACAGTAGGAGAACATTTGTTTTATCTTTATAGACACACCGTAGTGGAGGATTTTGGTCTTACCTGCACATTCCATTTTATCAAAGAAGCGTTCTTTATAAATGGCTGAACAGTTGTCCATCAGGTTAATATGGCCCCATTTCAAATGAAAGACTTTGCTCAACCCTAGGTAACACATAAATGAGTTACATGTTACATTTATGTTATTTTTAATGCATGTCAGATTTTTAATGCTTGTCATAAAAATTAAGGCAGCCAGTCAATAAAAGTCTATGTGAAGAGTCATATATCACAGTATCCCTCAGTGACATAAATAAAAGGGAATTCATATCTACTCACTAAAGGGGGCTACCCACAGTTCAAATGTGGGATGTGATTGTAGAATATAACTTTCGCAACAAGATATCTTGTTGGTGCACAACAAATTATCTTTACTTTATGGAAATCCAACTACTATCGCATATAGGGGGTCATTTACTAAGGGCCCGATTCGCGTTTTCCCGACGTGTTACCCGAATATTTCCGATTTGCGCCGCTTGTACATGAATTGCCCCGGGTTTTTGGCGCACCCGATCGGATTGTGGCGCATCGGGGCCGGCATGCGCGCGACAGAAATCGGGGGGGCGTGGCCGAACGAAAACCCGACGTATTCGGAAAAACCGCCGCATTTAAAAACCGAAAATGTGTCGCTTGGGGAGCGCTCACCTTCACCTTCTATGGGATGGTGCATTCCGGGGCGTTAAGATTATTTTCGGCGCTGCAGCACCACCTGGTGGACGGCGGAGGAACTACCATCTTAAATCCCAGCCGGACCCGAATCCTGTGCAGAGAACGCGCCGCTGGATCGCGAATGGGCCGGGTAAGTAAATGTGCCCCATAGTGTCACGAGGTGTTATACAGTCATTAACATTAGATAAGTAACATCTCCTTCGGTGAAACTCGTACATGTGCATGACCGCAGTAAGGAGTAGATCAATGAAGCACAGTCTGAGTATTACTTTTTAGGTCTATGGGAGTGTTGGAGATAGCCAAGTGCTTTAATCAGCGCATGCGTCTCATTAGATTAGTATTAGTCGCTGCAGTGGTAAAGTATACAGAAGAAACAACAAAGATTTTTTTAAAATGTATGTGTTTACCGTCTCCACGTCCCCATCCAGATACTGTACAAGTGTCTCCTGCCTTGAACTGATATGGTGACCAGGGTACACAAGCAGCTAAAAGGTTATTGTCGACTTGCATACATGCCGGTTCTTTGTATATATTTTCAGCTTCCAAAAGAGCAATATCATTTTCATATGTGTTCGGGTCATAGTGTTCATGGACTTTCACACTTTTTACTGGGAAGGAATCAATGTCTTTGTCATATTCTAGGCGATTCAGAAGCTCAACAATAATACGATATCTCTTGGCTTGGTCTGCCCTGTAAAAATGATAAATCATCTGAGAATATTGCAAATATTCAATCAAATACAAAGACATTTTCTGCTAAAATAAATACACAAACCTGGAAATATAAGTCACTATAATATACAAAGTCTTTCAGTGTTAAATGAAATTGAAGATATTGTCCTCCTTTAAAGGAAACCTACCACCACGGATCTACCTATTAATGTAGATCAAGTGGTGGGTGCCTCTGGTGGACGTGAAGATAGCCCTATTAAGGGCTAATCCTCATGTCCCCTGTATCTTTTTATAACTTTTATTTCCCTAATATGCAAATTTTCTAAAGAGGCTACTGGGGCATGGTGTAGCTGCAGCTGAGGCTACACTGCATGGCTACTCCATGCCCCAGTAGCCTCTTTGAACCGCCTACCATCATATCTTCAGCACGCAGCTACAAGGAGCTGCGCGCCTTGTCCGAGAAGCCGGTGTTCTGCGTATGCGCAGGCCCGCGGCTTCACCGCCACTGCTCCGAAGCTACTGCATGCACAAAACTCCGGCTTCTCGGACGAGGATGCGCAGCTTCTCGTAGCTGCGTGCCGAAGATATGATGGTAGGAGGATCCCAGGAGGCTATCGTCACGTCCAATAGAGGCACCTAACACCCCATCTACCTTAATGGGGCTGGCAGTGGGCATAAATAATATGTCTGGGGGGGATTATTGTATATATGGGGCTGGCAGTGGGCATAAATAATATGTCTGGGGGGGTATTATTGTATATATGGGGCGGGCTGTGGGCATAAATTATATGTCTGGGGTGGGGGGGATTATTGTATATATGGGGCTGGCAGTGGGCATAAATTATATGTCTGGGGGGGATTATTGTATATATGGGGCTGGCAGTGGGCATAAATTATATGTCTGGGGGGGATTATTGTATATATGGGGCTGGCAGTGGGCATAAATTATATGTCTGGGGGGGATTATTGTATATATGGGGCTGGCAGTGGGCATAAATTATATGTCTGGGGGGGATTATTGTATATATGGGGCTGGCAGTGGGCATAAATTATATGTCTGGGGGGGGATTATTGTATATATGGGGCGGGCTGTGGGCATAAATTATATGTCTGGGGGGGGATTATTGTATATATGGGGCTGGCAGTGGGCATAAATTATATGTCTGGGGTGGGGGGTATTATTGTATATATGGGGCTGGCAGTGGGCATAAATTATATGTCTGGGGGGGTATTATTGTATATATGGGGCTGGCAGTGGGCATAAATTATATGTCTGGGGTGGGGGGGTATTATTGTATATATGGGGCTGGCAGTGGGCATAAATTATATGTCTGGGGGGGATTATTGTATATATGGGGCTGGCAGTGTGTATTAATTATATGTTTTTTGTGTATGTGGGCACGCTCAAAGACGGTCTCGGAAGTGAATCACAATATTTCAATATTTAATACCACATTCAAAGTATAGATAAAAAGTATAGATAAAAACATTCACAATGGTCTTGATATAATAACAGATGGTTGAATTACTACATGTACTGGAATTTGATTATTGCTCGATAGCTCTGACAAATTTGAAGTGTGTATACACTTATGTGTTTACTGTAAACTTATGTGTTTGCTGTGGACTGGTGTGTTCACTGTGAACTGTAAACTTTTGTGTCCACTGTAAACTTATGTGTTTTACTGTAAACTTATATGTTCACTGTAAACTTGTGTGTCCACCGTAAACCTATGTGTCTACTGCAAACTTATGTGTTTACTGCAAACTTATGTGCCCACTGTAAACTTATTTGTTTACTGTAAACTTTTGTGTCTACTGTAAACTTTTGTGTTTACTGTAAACTTATATGTTTACTGTGGATATCAGATAAAACAACGTTACACAAAAATCAATTGAACTTGCATGTATGAAGAAATATTAAAATGTCCAAAAAGTAAAAGACAAAAAACAATAATTATTAAAATGTCCAAAAAGTAAAAGACAAAAAACAATAATCAATAATGAATGTCCAAAGTTGTGAGTCCTAGAAATAAAAATAAAAAATAAAAAATAAAAAGTAAAAAGTAAAAGTCCAAAATCAAAAAGCGAAATTCAGCTTTGTATAGTAAATTGATATCCAGGAGGTTTTGCTATTTAAACAGGATGCAGGGCCCTACACCTGTAAAGACTCATATATATTTTCGCCTTTTTACGAGATTTAAAATAGAGGTATAGACACTCACGGTTGGTTGGCAACAATGGTTCTGATTGTCCTTAAAATTATGTTGCTGCTCTCGATGTGCCGGGGTGGAGAAAAAAAACAATCCAGATATCCACATATATTGTGGTTAGCGGCCTTCCACATGTAATGGAGTCTGTGGACGCCGTTTGAAAGCGTGATCTCAAGGCGTTGCGGGATGTTAGTCCACACGCATCCGCTAGACTGAATGGATCCTCCTCCTCCTAATCCAGATCGAGCGACTGAACTGTGTCGCAAATAGTGTGACTGTACTGTGTCACAGATGGTGCCGTGCTACTCACTGGGTGCGGTCGTGCTCGTCAATGGATGTAGTCTTTCAAGTTGAGGCTCCAAGTGGTGCACTTTAGTTTGTAAACTTTCTCAAGTGAGTGTCTTTTCTTTTCTTTTATAGGTGATATTGTTATTGCAAATGAGTCATAAAATCAGTAGCTAGACGCGTTTCGAAGCGTGATGCTTCTTCCTCAGTAGCTCTATATTTAAAACCTCCATGTTAGAACACTTCCTTAAATACCCCTTCCGGGCTCAAGAATTATCCGGTTTGGATTTTTCGGATTGGGTTAAATTACAAAGACCTGACCTGGATCAATCTACTTTGATGTGTTTCAATTCTTTTTCGGATAATGCTGCATTGTTTCAATACATTAATTGAAAAGACCATAAGTCATAGACTAAAATTGTAAATATTCATGTTGGACAGACATATTAAATAAAAATGTCACCAAAAATATACACAGAATAATATACAGACACTAATGTAATAGTGTAAAATGGGAGTTTTTTTGGGGAAGAGGATTTTGTAACAATATTGCCCAAATTTCTATTTTGTCGACTAATCGATATAATCTTGTGTCCATAGTTTCAAAATATATGGAAGACACCATTCTCTGTAGGGTATTTTTATATATATATGTTTTTTGTGCACATAGTTCAGTGCAAAAGATGCTTATAGATAATGAATAATATATGTATATATATGAAAAACGGTTGGGGGATTTTCATGAGTTTCATAATGGGTGGGGGAAGCCGGAAGGGGCCACATGTGCTGGTATACAGCCCGACTAATGTTGCCTGCGTTACGGCTGCCTCCATCCAATTTATAAAAAACCAAATATTTCAAGTTCTGCATTGAGACCCTTTGGTGCCATCGTGTCGAAGGTGAAAATGAATCTTGATTCCATTCTGGACATTTTAGCGATATAATCTCCACCCCTCCAGTCTTTTTTTACTGATTGTATCGCACAGAATTTTAATTGTGTTGTATCCATGTTGTGGGCTGTTTTGAAGTGTTTTGACAGAGTATGGGTTTCTAAACCTTTCTTAATATTCCTTAAATGTTCAGCGATTCTCTCTTTTAGGGGTCTGATCGTCCTTCCAATATACTGTTTTTGACAAGGGCATATTATCATGTAAATTACTCCACTACTGTTGCAAGTGAGGAGTTCATTAATGTTATGTATTGATTCATTGCTGGATGAAGTGACCTTTTGAGTGCGTTTCGTAAAAGTGGTTTTCTTACAACAAATACAATCTCCGCATCTAAAAAAGCCTTTTAAATTCAACCAGGTTTCATTTAAGGTTTTTGATTTGGTCTTGATAGAGGGAGCTATTTGAGAGCCTAAGTTGGGAGCTTTAGTGTAAATAATAGGTGGTTTCTCCGGTAAAAGTGTGTGGAGTGTTCTATCATTCTTCAAAATGTCCCAATGCTGGGTAATGATTTTCTGTAGTTTTTTGTATTGTGTGTTGTATGGAAAAATAATTTTACTTTGATTCTCTCGTGCGGTATCTAGTGAAGTTTCTTGTGAAAGTGGGATTTTTTCTTTGATCAAATCCTCTCTTTTTAATTGTCTCGCTTTTGTTAAAGCAGAGGATAGTATTGTAGTGGTGTAATTCTTTTCTTGAAACTGTACTGTTAACTGGTTAGCTTCTTCCTCAAATTTTTCAGTGGTCGTACAATTTCTCCTTAAGCGTCGATATTGACCAAAAGGTACATTTTCAAGCCATCTAGGAAGATGGCAACTATGTTTAGATATATAACTGTTTTTGGATGTGGGTTTTATGTATGTGCTGCATTCCAACTTGTTATCCACTATATCAATTTGCAAATCTAGAAACTCTACCTTTGTTTTGCTTATATTAGGTGAAAATTTCAAATTGTATGTATTTATGTTCAATGTTGAAATGAAATCATATAACTCTATCTCACTTCTGTCCCAAATCAGGATGATGTCATCTATGTATCGATGCCAGAGCACCAGGCCGTCGCCAAGCCTGCAATCTACAACTTGCTCCTCCCAATAAGCCATGAACAGATTAGCAAAGCTTGGCGCGAACCTGGTGCCCATGGCCGTACCGGATATCTGTAAATAAAAATCCCCTTCAAAGTAAAAATAATTATGTTCTAAGATAAATCGGATACAATCCAATAGAAAATTGATTTGTTCGTCTTTTAGGGAAACTGTTTTTCTCAAATGATGTTCCACCGCTTCAACACCTAAGTCGTGTTTGATGCATGTATATAACGAACTTACATCTAATGTTGCGATGGTCCAATTTTGTTTCCACTCCAAATTTTCTAATATCCTTATGATTTGAGTGGTGTCTTTCAGGTAGCTTCTTGTTTTTTTCACATATGCTTGGAGGAAATGATCTATATACTGAGAAAGATTTGCTGTTAGGGATCCTATGCCTGAAACTATAGGTCTTCCAGGGGGTTTGAACATGTCTTTATGGATTTTAGGCAAACAATAAAAAATGGGTATTCTGTAGTGTTTATGTAAAATATAATTATGTTCTTTTTCTGTTATTACTTGTGCTGATAGAGCTTTGTCGACAAGAATGTTTAATTGTTCTGTGTAGGAGCTCTATCAGCACAAGTAATAACAGAAAAAGAACATAATTATATTTTACATAAACACTACAGAATACCCATTTTTTATTGTTTGCCTAAAATCCATAAAGACATGTTCAAACCCCCTGGAAGACCTATAGTTTCAGGCATAGGATCCCTAACAGCAAATCTTTCTCAGTATATAGATCATTTCCTCCAAGCATATGTGAAAAAAACAAGAAGCTACCTGAAAGACACCACTCAAATCATAAGGATATTAGAAAATTTGGAGTGGAAACAAAATTGGACCATCGCAACATTAGATGTAAGTTCGTTATATACATGCATCAAACACGACTTAGGTGTTGAAGCGGTGGAACATCATTTGAGAAAAACAGTTTCCCTAAAAGACGAACAAATCAATTTTCTATTGGATTGTATCCGATTTATCTTAGAACATAATTATTTTTACTTTGAAGGGGATTTTTATTTACAGATATCCGGTACGGCCATGGGCACCAGGTTCGCGCCAAGCTTTGCTAATCTGTTCATGGCTTATTGGGAGGAGCAAGTTGTAGATTGCAGGCTTGGCGACGGCCTGGTGCTCTGGCATCGATACATAGATGACATCATCCTGATTTGGGACAGAAGTGAGATAGAGTTATATGATTTCATTTCAACATTGAACATAAATACATACAATTTGAAATTTTCACCTAATATAAGCAAAACAAAGGTAGAGTTTCTAGATTTGCAAATTGATATAGTGGATAACAAGTTGGAATGCAGCACATACATAAAACCCACATCCAAAAACAGTTATATATCTAAACATAGTTGCCATCTTCCTAGATGGCTTGAAAATGTACCTTTTGGTCAATATCGACGCTTAAGGAGAAATTGTACGACCACTGAAAAATTTGAGGAAGAAGCTAACCAGTTAACAGTACAGTTTCAAGAAAAGAATTACACCACTACAATACTATCCTCTGCTTTAACAAAAGCGAGACAATTAAAAAGAGAGGATTTGATCAAAGAAAAAATCCCACTTTCACAAGAAACTTCACTAGATACCGCACGAGAGAATCAAAGTAAAATTATTTTTCCATACAACACACAATACAAAAAACTACAGAAAATCATTACCCAGCATTGGGACATTTTGAAGAATGATAGAACACTCCACACACTTTTACCGGAGAAACCACCTATTATTTACACTAAAGCTCCCAACTTAGGCTCTCAAATAGCTCCCTCTATCAAGACCAAATCAAAAACCTTAAATGAAACCTGGTTGAATTTAAAAGGCTTTTTTAGATGCGGAGATTGTATTTGTTGTAAGAAAACCACTTTTACGAAACGCACTCAAAAGGTCACTTCATCCAGCAATGAATCAATACATAACATTAATGAACTCCTCACTTGCAACAGTAGTGGAGTAATTTACATGATAATATGCCCTTGTCAAAAACAGTATATTGGAAGGACGATCAGACCCCTAAAAGAGAGAATCGCTGAACATTTAAGGAATATTAAGAAAGGTTTAGAAACCCATACTCTGTCAAAACACTTCAAAACAGCCCACAACATGGATACAACACAATTAAAATTCTGTGCGATACAATCAGTAAAAAAAGACTGGAGGGGTGGAGATTATATCGCTAAAATGTCCAGAATGGAATCAAGATTCATTTTCACCTTCGACACGATGGCACCAAAGGGTCTCAATGCAGAACTTGAAATATTTGGTTTTTTATAAATTGGATGGAGGCAGCCGTAACGCAGGCAACATTAGTCGGGCTGTATACCAGCACATGTGGCCCCTTCCGGCTTCCCCCACCCATTATGAAACTCATGAAAATCCCCCAACCGTTTTTCATATATATACATATATTATTCATTATCTATAAGCATCTTTTGCACTGAACTATGTGCACAAAAAACATATATATATAAAAATACCCTACAGAGAATGGTGTCTTCCATATATTTTGAAACTATGGACACAAGATTATATCGATTAGTCGACAAAATAGAAATTTGGGCAATATTGTTACAAAATCCTCTTCCCCAAAAAAACTCCCATTTTACACTATTACATTAGTGTCTGTATATTATTCTGTGTATATTTTTGGTGACATTTTTATTTAATATGTCTGTCCAACATGAATATTTACAATTTTAGTCTATGACTTATGGTCTTTTCAATTAATGTATTGAAACAATGCAGCATTATCCGAAAAAGAATTGAAACACATCAAAGTAGATTGATCCAGGTCAGGTCTTTGTAATTTAACCCAATCCGAAAAATCCAAACCGGATAATTCTTGAGCCCGGAAGGGGTATTTAAGGAAGTGTTCTAACATGGAGGTTTTAAATATAGAGCTACTGAGGAAGAAGCATCACGCTTCGAAACGCGTCTAGCTACTGATTTTATGACTCATTTGCAATAACAATATCACCTATAAAAGAAAAGAAAAGACACTCACTTGAGAAAGTTTACAAACTAAAGTGCACCACTTGGAGCCTCAACTTGAAAGACTACATCCATTGACGAGCACGACCGCACCCAGTGAGTAGCACGGCACCATCTGTGACACAGTACAGTCACACTATTTGCGACACAGTTCAGTCGCTCGATCTGGATTAGGAGGAGGAGGATCCATTCAGTCTAGCGGATGCGTGTGGACTAACATCCCGCAACGCCTTGAGATCACGCTTTCAAACGGCGTCCACAGACTCCATTACATGTGGAAGGCCGCTAACCACAATATATGTGGATATCTGGATTGTTTTTTTTCTCCACCCCGGCACATCGAGAGCAGCAACATAATTTTAAGGACAATCAGAACCATTGTTGCCAACCAACCGTGAGTGTCTATACCTCTATTTTAAATCTCGTAAAAAGGCGAAAATATATATGAGTCTTTACAGGTGTAGGGCCCTGCATCCTGTTTAAATAGCAAAACCTCCTGGATATCAATTTACTATACAAAGCTGAATTTCGCTTTTTGATTTTGGACTTTTACTTTTTACTTTTTATTTTTTATTTTTTATTTTTTATTTTTATTTCTAGGACTCACAACTTTGGACATTCATTATTGATTATTGTTTTTTGTCTTTTACTTTTTGGACATTTTAATAATTATTGTTTTTTGTCTTTTACTTTTTGGACATTTTAATATTTCTTCATACATGCAAGTTCAATTGATTTTTGTGTAACGTTGTTTTATCTGATATCCACAGTAAACATATAAGTTTACAGTAAACACAAAAGTTTACAGTAGACACAAAAGTTTACAGTAAACAAATAAGTTTACAGTGGGCACATAAGTTTGCAGTAAACACATAAGTTTGCAGTAGACACATAGGTTTACGGTGGACACACAAGTTTACAGTGAACATATAAGTTTACAGTAAAACACATAAGTTTACAGTGGACACAAAAGTTTACAGTTCACAGTGAACACACCAGTCCACAGCAAACACATAAGTTTACAGTAAACACATAAGTGTATACACACTTCAAATTTGTCAGAGCTATCGAGCAATAATCAAATTCCAGTACATGTAGTAATTCAACCATCTGTTATTATATCAAGACCATTGTGAATGTTTTTATCTATACTTTTTATCTATACTTTGAATGTGGTATTAAATATTGAAATATTGTGATTCACTTCCGAGACCGTTTTTGAGCGTGCCCACATACACAAAAAACTTTTTTCGAATTTTCTCATTGGGGCCCTTTTTGGTGTTAAGACCCTTTGTGGCTGCACCCAAGGCGGTGTGACAGAGATCAATAAGTGCCACTAAACCCACTGTATTAATTATATGTCTGGGGCGGGGGGGGGCATTATTCTATATCTAGGGCTGGCAGGGGGGCATTAATTATATGTCTGGGGCGGGGGGGGAATTAATTATATATCTGGGGTGGGCAGGGGGCATTAATTATATGTCTGGGGCGGGCAGGGGGCATTAATTATATATCTGGGGCGGGCAGGGGGCATTAGTTATATGTCTGGGGCGGGCTGGGGCCATTATTTTTATGCCTGGGTCATAGTAGGAGCTCTATCAATACTGGGTTGGGTCGGTGGTGGTGGTGGTGGGGGGGGGGGGGGTTAAAGGAGAGAAAGAAGAAATAAATTATCTCTCCCATTACAGTTACATTATGGGGCACTATTTGTGTGGTACTAATATTGTAGGGGGCTCTATTACAGTATTTGGGGCACAGTATTGGTGGTAGCAGAAGAAGGGACAGTTAAGGGACAATAGGAACGTGCAGAACATAAGACGTCTGTGTGGTAAACTCTGCAGGAAAGCTGTGTACCTGGAGGAAGAGACAAGGTGATGGTGGAACTAATGGAGAAGATGAGGAACGAGTACAATCCGGGGAGACGTCACCTGATGTCACTGGATGCAAAAGGTGAGGATCTCATGTGTTTTCTGTAGCTGTATATGATAAATACTGATTTTTTTCATGTTCGCTTCTGTGTATATATGTAGTATTATAGTGGTTATATTCCTGTACACAGGGGGCAGTATTACAGTAGTTATATTCTTGTACATAGGAGGCAGTATTATAGTAGTTATATTACTGTACATAGGGGCAGTATTATAGTAGTTATATTCTTGTACATAGGGGGCAGTATTATAGTAGTTATATTCTTGTACATAGGGGACAGTATTATAGTAGTTCTATTCCTGTACATAGGAGGCAGTATTATAGTAGTTATATTCTTGTACATAGGAGGCAGTATTATAGTAGTTATATTCTTGTACATAGGGGGCAGTATTATAGTAGTTATATTCTTGTACATAGGGGGCAGTATTATAGTAGTTATATTCTTGTACATAGGAGGCAGTATTATAGTAGTTATATTCCTGTACATAGGGGGCAGTATTATAGTAGTTATATTCCTGTACATAGGGGGCAGTATTATAGTAGTTATATTCTTGTACATAGGGGGCAGTATTATAGTAGTTATATTCTTGTACATAGGGGGCAGTATTATAGTAGTTATATTCCTGTACATAGGGGGCAGTATTATAGTAGTTATATTCCTGTACATAGGGGGCAGTATTATAGTAGTTATATTCCTGTACATAGGGGGCAGTATTATAGTAGTTATATTCTTGTACATAGGAGCCAGTATTATAGGAGTTATATTCTTGTACATAGGGGGCAGTATTATAGTAGTTATATTCTTGTACATAGGGGGCAGTATAATAGTAGTTATATTCCTGTACATAGGAGAAGTATTAAAGGAGTTATATTCCTGTACATAGGGGGCAGTATTATAGTAGTTATATTCCTGTACATAGGGGGCAGTATTATAGTAGTTATATTCCTGTACATAGGGGGCAGTATTATAGTAGTTATATTCTTGTACATAGGAGGCAGTATTATAGTAGTTATATTCTTGTACATAGGGGACAGTATTATAGTAGTTATATTCTTGTACATAGGGGCAGTATTATAGTAGTTATATTCCTGTACATATGGGGCAGTATTATAGTAGTTATATTCTTGTACATAGGGGGCAGTATTATAGTAGTTATATTCTTGTACATAGGGGGCAGTATTATAGTAGTTGGCTTGTATATGGGAGAAGGTATTGTAGTAGTTTTATTTTGTATATAGAAGGCAGGATTGAATGTGTTATTCTAAATGTGTTATTGTAGCATTATTCCTGTACATAGGAGGCAGTATCAATATATTCTTTCTCTGAATTCTACATGTATGGCACAAGGGAAAGGTAATTAAGGCATAATTTACTGATCGACAGGTCACAATCCTTGCACATTCTATTCACTTACTAGCAAAAGATGTTCTTGTTTTGCATTAAGGCCATCTACCAACAATTTGTCTGTTATAACTCCACCCACATTATCTGACCACACCCACTTCTTTTGACTCCGCCCATAAGATGGGGCCACTTTTATATTTTTTTCCAGGGCCATTTTAAATTTCCAGTCCGCCCCTGCTTGGCAGCCATGCTGTCCCAGCTTTCCCAAGTTCCTGAATGCTATAATTGTTTTTTCAGCAAAACCACTCAGCTCAGGGATTAACCAAGATATGATCCTACATCAGTGTAGCTACAGCATTCTCAAGGTATGTTTGCTTCATAATGCAGCCAATCAAACGGTAGGTTTCCTTTAAGTAATAACAGTTTTCTCTGTCCCCTGGAGTAAACCCAAATGAGCCGAGATTGAAATTAATATATAAAGTAGTATTTGCCTCTTCCAGGCTGCTCTACGCAAATCAGCGTAGTGTTCTCTGTGACAAGTTAAAAATTGCTGTATTTATACTGTCACTCTTATTCCTGTACTTGCAGGACAGTAAAAAATGAAATGGTAAAATAAATAAACATTCAGATCATCTCCTCCAATAAATAAACAAACAAAATAAATAAACATGCTTCACTGTGTCCAGAAATGCCTGATTACAAATAATTATCCCATGTGGTGTATGGCGTAACAGGAAAAAAAATACTGCTTTTTTGCTCTTTCACCATAAATCAAAGGCCATACAATTCCTAAAATGATATAATTGAATCAACTTTCCCTGCAAAAATACCCTTTTCCCAGTGTAACATGGTGATATTTTTAAGGTGTTAAAGCAATACAAAATACAGAAATATAAAAATAACAAAAAATTTTTGCATATGGAATCTCTGTGATCAAGACTCAAGAGGATGTGTTTTTTGAAACGAAGCCCATAAGAAAATGGCATAACTGCATTTTTTTCCGGCAACTCCACCACATTTGGAATTTTTTTTTACCTTCCCAGTACATTGCATAGAATATAAAAAGTTGCCACTGCAGAGAACACTTTATTCCACACAAAACGTCACTCTAACCTCTTACTGCCGATGCCTTTTTATAATTTTTACAATTCTATTTTTTAACTCTCCACCTTCTAAAAGACATAACTTTTTATTTTTCTGTGTAAAGAGCTGTTTGAGAGCTTGTTATCTGCAGGATAAATTGTAATTTCTAGTGTCAGTAATTAATATTCTATGCAATGTAACGGGAAGCTGTAAAAAAATTCCAGTTGACAAAAAATGCAGTTGTGTCATATTTTTAAGGGCTTCATATGTACGACTTTCGCTATGTGGTCCTAAATGATACCTCTCCTTTGTTCTCTGGGACAGATGTATTCTTTGGGTCACTTAAATGCCAAATTAATATATTTCTGTTAGGTTTTAATACCTTTAATAAAAATTTTCCCATACCGCCATATTCTGACACCAATAACCTTTTCATACTATAGTGTATGGAGTTGTGGAAGGTGTAATTCTTTTGTGGGACAGGCTAACACTTTTTGGACTATATGATCTCTATTCGAATAGAGGGCGCTGCCGGGAGTGGGTCGCTGCTGGCGACTACTTTTCAGATGTGAAAAGTCGGAGGCTGCGTTTATTCTAGGCCAGGCATAGAATACCCCAAGCCTTCTAATGTATCCCACAGCGAAAATGGGTATGATAAATATGCCCCCTTGTCTCCTGCTGTGGCAGCCATGGGATCCTTGGTAAAGGTCTCGCTACTGATCTGTGCCCCCATTACATCATGTCGCCTTTTACTGCTGCACTTAAATAGCGAATGGGTGTAAGCTTAGGGTGTTTGCTCTATTTATTTGGGTTACAACTGACTCCCACTCTTATGATGTGTGGGGGAACAGGTGAATAAAATTTATTTCACAATATCCCCTGACTTTACTTTTCAGTTCTCGAAAAAACTCCTTTAACTTTGGTGAAGATGAATAAATCACCACAGACTTTCATACCCATCATTTAGTTAAAAAACAAAATGTAGTCAGAAATGAAATTTATATAAAATATTGCACCTGACACAGTGAGCAGCTGTCAGTACCCAGCAGCCACCTATATAAATTCCCCCACAGTTGATTTTGGTCCCATCCTTTATGGCCACTTGCCATGGAAACTGATTCTGAAATTAGAAAACAACATTCATGGAATTACTATATAGTATTGCAGCAGTATTGCAAGTAAACTTATGGACTGAAAATAGTAACACACAAAACAAGATCTCCTTTTCTGATTACAGATGCTGATGTAACGCAGGTCACTGAGCAATCTTATGTCCTCCAGCATAAACGTTAAGGTAACATGTCATGATAAAATTATGATTTCATTTAGCTCTTACTGGTTTAATTAGGTAGGTATCAGTATTAAGCCACTAAAAAGAAACAAAACCGTAAATAGGCTTTGTACACAGGGGCATAACGATCGCAGACCATGACCGGGCTCACTGGTAGAGAAAGGCCCGCAGCTCTGCTGTGTGCAGCACTTATACACTGCACCCACGATTAGCGAACAGAACACATGCGGGCAAGCTGCGGCCTCCTCGTGTGACATTCAGCGCACTGGTTATTGCCGGGTAGCGTCTAGAATGGAGTTGCTCCTAGTGGGTGTGATGTCATGGGAATGGGTGGAGCCTTCAGTAAAAGGGTGTGACTTTCTACACTGTCTCTACACAGTGCAGTAAGTAGAAGAGCGTATAACGCCTGTCTACAAGTTGTGGGGGAGAGAGAGAACACAAGGGTAGTGTGTGTATATTTGTATCGAGGTAACGGGGCCTGACAGGAATGGATGTGATGTGTGAAATGAGGTCAGATGAACTACTACAAGATATGTATGTTACATGGGACTGTGTGTCTGGTAAGGGCTGAGGTTGCATGAGGTTTATATTGCATGGGACTGTATGTCTGGGAGGGTAAGGTTTATGTTACATGGATTGGATGACTGGAGGGTTAGGTTTATGTTATATGGGACTGCATGTCTGGGGGTGAGCCATATGTTACATGGGACTGCATGGCAGGGGGGGGGGGGGTTACATTACATGGGACTGCATGTCCGGGGGCAAGGTTTACACTACATGCAAAACAGAGGGAACTGCCTACCTAAGTCAAACCTTCATACATCATGTACAGTACAGACCAAAAATATATAATTCCACATGTGGTAATTCATAGTTTTGATGCCTTCAGTGTGAATCTACAATTTTATAGTCATGAAAAACTCTCACAGAAAACTCTTTGAATGAGAAGGTGTGTCCAAACATTTGCTCAGTACTGTAAATATATGTAAGTTTTATATGGGTGTAATAGCTACATAATTATATGCACCGTACTGTTCCGTAGCCCGTACAAAGGTAGGACATGTCCTATCTTTCTACGGAATACGGCGCCGTGCGCTGTGTATTCCTATGGAGAGGGTCGGGGGTGAGCAGCGCTCAACTTCTCCTCCTCTCCCTGGCGCTTCCGCGTGCCCTCTGTGCTACGGTACTGCTAGCAACGGCAATGTGAATGCCCCCTTAATATGTATGTAACTTTTATGTGTGCAGTGGGTACAAATTGTATCTGTAAAAATTAGGTAATGGGCAGGGTGGTGCACCTAACAAAGGAGGGGGCAGGCAGGGGAAGAAGGGACATGAAATGTAAGAAATGTTTACATGGTACCTATACATGGAACCAATCTATAGGTTTGGTTATTAGTAGCTGGTCAGAGCGGGTGTGGCACTGGGTATTCTAGACCACCAATTCATTTAGACCAGGGGGAAGTGGACAGGTCAGTGCACATGATGAGTCCCAGTGGCTGGACTACCACTGAGCTGTCAGTGTTGGAGGGTGATAGGTTTGGTAAGTAAGCTGTATTGAAGCACGCTATTACTTCTGGTGTTTTCACAGAGCATTACCAAGATTAGATTTGTAGTAGATTTGTACCAAATTCTCAGCTGTAAGGAGTATTAGAGCCCTATGGTTTTCAGCTTCTGTATGTAACAGGAATAAAATAAGAAATAAAATTCGGTTTTTATTATACAATCATTGGAGTGCCCTTTTTCCATGCCAAAAAAAAAAGATTTGCAATCACTTTCACATATTATATAAGGAAGTTGTACCTTTTCAGCTTTATGTCCTCCAATGATTCTCTTCACTCTTGTGTGCTCTTTAGACACTCCACAGGTAAGCTTAGAGATACTTTCCTTTATGAGTCTTCTCTCTTTAGGATACAATATATACATTTACTAAAGAAAACAATAAACAATAAATAGTCATACATATAATACATTGTTCTGTTTAGTCCATGTGAATAGCCCAGTTCCATATAGTTCCCCTTTTCTTAAATTAGTTTTCTGGCTTATATAAATTGACCGGCCTATCGATAGAATATGTCATGAATATCAGCTCAGTTTGGGTCCCATACCCCACCGATTAGCTGCTTCTAGCTGCCTCTGGTATGGACTTGAGATCATGTGAATAAAAAATGCAGAAACAACACACCTATTTTAATTATATATAACAGTTGAGTTCCTATTAACTTTTTGTGTTTTGTAAGTCCCTGTCTGATTTGATTCTAAAAGTTTTTACAAGAACCTATAAAGCCTTGGCTTATATGATCACTGTGTCGGCTCTACACAGGCCCCTTGTTTATCAGCTATGTCTGAAGTGTGTACTTACATAAGAAAAAATGATTCCCAACACATATTGTGAAATAGATATGGTATTATAGATATGGTATTATGGCTAATAATATGTAAAAATATATGTTTTTAACATATGTTGGAAATAGACACAGCTTTATTCTGTTTTTTTTTCACTGATGACTGCTACAATTGTGTTTGTTAAAGACAAACATACACTGCATATAACTGGGACACTGCAATGTATATGCTGAATATATCATTTCCTAACCCACAGTAAACTGTTGAGAAGTACAAAGATGATAATCTACCTGACAAAACTTTTATTTGGATGTCTTACAGCAAGAAGGAGAGCTTTAAACTTCTATGTATTTCCATGTAGATTAGTGAAGCATTTGATTGGCAGCATGTGATATGCAATGACTAAGCTTTCCTTGTTGTTTTTAGCCATATTATTGTGCACTGTTGTTACGCTGTCATCAAGTACAATGTTGCCCAATATACTATAGCTTCTAGAGACACATCACGTATGCACTGCCTGGACTTGGCACCGATTTGTTTTGTCATATTTAGTAACTCAGAACTATGCCAAAGGCATGGTCCACTGAGGGAATTTAAAGGAAACCTACCATCAGAAATCTACCTATTGAGATTCCCAAGCGCGGCTACATAGGAAGTGAAGGAGAGCCGCGCGCATGGAGAGCGCTGAGCGCGTACCTCCCTGCGCCGGCTATAAAGTTTAAAAAGTGTTTTAAACCGCGATACAGCGGTTTAAAACACTAACACAAATAAGCTCCGGCACCAGCTCACCCTGAGCGGGTGCTCGGTATTTTCTTCTGAAACCTGCCACTTCAAGTGGTAGGTTTCCTTTAAAAGGTGGTTATGCAGTGGACATTAAATTAAAGGGGGGCTCTGCTATGGACATTTCATTAAAGGGGAGCTCAGCTGTAGACATTTCATTAAAGGGAGGCTCTGCAGTGGACAATTTATTAAAGTGGGGTTCTGCTGTGGGCATTTCATTAGGGAGGCAGGCTCTGATGTTTTTTTATCATTTCATAAATAGGGGTTTTAGTGCGGACATTACATTAAAGGGGTTGTCCGAGTTCTGAAAAAAAACTAAGGGTGGCCGGGAGGGCGCTGCTTAAAAAAATAAAGTCCTACTTACCTTCCGGTGCCCTCCGGTATCCAGTGTTGCTGTCACTCCGGGCGCCATGTAAACAAACATTGCCGCCGGAGCTGCGCTGGATTCAGCTTCCGGCCGGCCGCCGCCGGGCACGCCTACCGGTCCCTATTCACAGCATTGTGAATGCGGGCCGGAAGGTTGTCGGGTCCGGCCGAAAGCGGTGCTCCGGCAGCCATGTTTGTTTACATGCCGCCCGGAGCGACAGCAGCGCTGGATACCGGAGGGCACCGGAAGTTAAGTAGGACTTTATTTTTTTAAGCAGCGCCCTCCCGGCCACCCTTAGTTTTTTTTCAGAACTCGGACAACCCCTTTAAAGGGGAGCTCTGCAGTGGACATGTTAAAGGGGGGCTCTGCTGTGGACATTTCATTAAAGGGCAGTTCCCCAGGGAACATTTCATTAGCAAGGGGGGCTCTCTTGTGGGCATTTTAATCAAGGGGAGCTTTGCTGTGGAAATTACATTAACCCCTTAACGAACAGGCCCTTTTTTGTTTTTGCATTTCCATTTCTCACTTCCCACCTTTCTAACTTTGTTATTTTTCCATGTAAAGAGCTGTGTGAGGACTTGTTTTCTGTGTAAAAAATGCACTTCATAGTGACAGTATTTAATATTCCATGCCGTGTACTGGGAAATGGGAAAAAATCCAAATGCAGTGAAATTGGTGACAAAATTCATTGGCGCCATTTTCTTGTGGGCTTGGATTTTACGGCTTTTACTGTGAGCCTGTGGGTCTGTGCGATCATGGGGATATCAAATTTAGATTTGATAATGTTATCATACATTTACAAAATTGAATCTGGCACTAATACTTTTTTCATACTTCGGTTTCCGGAGCTGTAGGTGGTATCAATTTTTGTGACTTTTAATGACATTTTCAATGCTACCCTTTGAAGGACTCTACGACCTTTTGATCACTTTTTATTGAATTTTTAATATTTTTCAAAATGGAATTTTTTACTTTGGCGCTATATTAATAAAAATTATTATTATTATTACTATTATTAAAGAAAGACAGAAAAAAAGCAGCGAGCCACAGAAAAGGGGGCATCTTAGGATTTCATTGCTGCAAACGGCACATTATATGGCAGGGAGCATGTGTGCGTGCTTCTCTATCGATTTTGTGATCCGGGGGTATCCCAATTGAATATTACAATTAGGCACATTAGATAACTCTTTGACCATGGAAGGAAGGGAGGGATTGGCGTCTTTCTATAATTCGCCTCAGGAAGCAGAGAGGCTAGACCACGCCCCAGTAACCTCTGCGATCCCTGCCTACCTGCTCGTCCCCCACACGCTGCTGTATATCTATGCAGACTGCACATGCACAGTAGCGCCCCATCCGCTCCACAGCCGGAGCTACTATGCACAGAGCTCCCTAAAGATCAGGGTTTAGAACGTAACTGGGAACCTTCCATCAGATCTATGGTTAAATAATTTCCAATCTCAGGTGCCACAGCTGTGCCACAGAGTGTTATTGCTGAAATTTACTGCTTATGGTGCCAGCACATTTCCTGTTTCATTGTAATGCCAACATTATACTTTACTGCAGTGAGTTTTAATCACCTTCCTGATTTGCTGTATATGTACTATGTGATTCAGAAAGGGGTTACTAGCAGGGCCGGCGCTATGGGTAGGCAAAGGTGGCAATTGCCCAGGGCCCCCTGAAAGGGGAGAATCTCTTCTTTCAAATGAATCTTGAATTTTGTTTCTAGGTGCCATGGATCCAGAGATATTCAGGTTTAAAGTGAGAATATCAGGTGCCATTTTTATATATAAAAATCACTCCCAACGGCAGTTTAACAGTTAATATCTCCGTTTTCCTACATTTTAGAAACACAAATTTAGATTCATATAAAAGAGTAGACTCTCTTCTTTCATAGGAAAAAAAGAAGTAAGGTTCTATGTGTCACAGAGCCAGAGATACAGCCCCCTGAAATTAACCCCCCCCCAATCCAGATTCTTAGCCATCAGTCTACAGGGAGAATTTGCTGCACACAGGAGCTGCTGCACCTCACAGATAATGGAAATATTCACTTTATGTGTTACTACATTTTGAGAAGGGATAATATCAACTAATATTCATGTTTTTAACCCTTCTCTATGCAGAACTATCTAAGAACACACTTTGGGCCACATGTATCAATCGTTTTTTTCTGTTGTTTTTGCGCCTTTCCATTCATTCATTCATTTTTGCGACTAAACGCCAAACTAGCTGCGCAGCAAAAATAACCAGCTTTCCCTCATTTATCCTAGCAATCCAGATGTTTTGCTGCGCCTAATGATATTCATCACTTGCGACTTTTCATTTAGGCGCAAAAACGGGCGCAAAAACACTCCAGCCCGAAGGTGGCGTTAACTGAGAAGAAAGCACTGAGTCCATTTCTAGCAGCAAAGCTCATCCAGACACTGCAGACACTAGAACAGATCATACAGACATGAGATACTCTGCAGACAGGAGCTGCAGACTCTATTTACAGTTCATCACCTTCTATTTACAAAACATTCTGCAGAATCCTGAGCTCAAAGCAAGAGAGAAGAGAACGTTACAGAATGTTGCAGATAGTACTGTCAAGTGTCCCCCATTTAATTCTGCACAGTATCTGAGGGGGATACTGTGCAGAATTACAGAGGTGCAGCAGGAGACCAGCACTGGGGGATCCCCTCCAGGAGAAGCCCCTGCTGAGGAGATCACTGGGTGCTGGGTGTCACACACCTGGATGCTGCTGTGAGTGTTATCTTCATGCTGGGATGTGGGACAAGCAGAGAGGAGCTTGTAACATGTAAGTGCCTGAATCTAACATTGCGCCTAAACTGCGCCAAAATTGCGCCTAAACTGTGTTAAAGTAAAGTGATTAATAAGAGGCAGGAAATTAACTTATCACAGATGGTTGTAGCTTGTGATAATTCTGGAAAACAGTGCACCAGAATTTAGGCGCAACTACTACACTTAGGCGCACAAAAGTGATAAATGTGGCCCTTTCTCTCTTATTCCCTTTTATTTTGTGATAGTTATTTTTTGTTGGGAAAATTGACTGATACGATGAACATTCAATCCTCTTCGCCTAATGTGACTACACCGCGACCAGAACATGTCCATAAAGTTATATGTAACACCAAAAACACACACATGTCCTGGAATAAAGTTTTTATTTCCCATCATCCTCCATTATTTACACCTATGTTATGACGTTCTCACTCTCATTCTTATAAAGCGCAGAGGGTTCTGTTATTGTGCAGCTAATACAATGGCGCACATCTAAACGTGACTTTTATTATCTCATTAGAGAGGTTTATGGATATATAGTTATTTATTTGGGTTACCATTGTGTAAGGAACAGACAATGATACATCTGTGTGAATTTTCTGCAGTTCCCTTTGCTGCATATTTTGGTGAATATATTGGTGTGGGGTATGTATGCTCTCCTCACATCTTACTGTATTCTGGATTTGTACATATTTTAGAGGACATTTTGAATGTTAATTGCCAAATGCATCGCCTGGTTGTCTGCTTTCAAAATTATATAGGTTTTATGGCACATTTACTGTTTTATTCTGTTTTATTGATATATTTTTCAGGTTGTGACTGTCTAAAAATGTCTAGCTGAAAAGCAGATATCTAGTTATTACAGTTTTAGTGATATTATGTGGATTTATTTATGTGAACATATCAATAGGGCACATTTGTGAACTCTACAAATGTCCATGTATTACATTTAGGAGATGTGAAGGTAAACATTTTCTGTTTGGATCTAATTTTTTGCCATCAAAGTCAAATTTTAAGTATTTTAATAAAATGTTTCAATTAGAATCAAAATTGCATGAAGGTGCCTATGTCTATAAAATCTTTGATGCAATTTTGAAAATGGGGCAAGTGTCTGCTTTCAGAAAATATCGGTCCCTCTCCCCAATGGGCCTCACAGTCTAATCAACCTACCAGTAATTTTTTGGAGTGTGGGAGGAAACCGGAGGACCCGGATGAAACCCACGCAGACACAGAGAGAACATACAACATCTTTGCAGATGTTGACCAGCGCTGCAAGGCTGTAGTACTACACGGAGCCACCATGCTGCCCATAAATCTCCCTATCATTTATTTATCTCCTATAAAATTCTCCCATATTACAGTTTGTTTTACCATACTAAAGGAGCCTCTTGCTGACTGTGACTGGTCATAAAATAGTTTTATTTTGGGGCCCCACTTTTAGTTTTGCCCAGGGCCCCACTTTGTCTAGAACCGGCCCTGGTTACTAGCTTATCCTGTGAATAAACTAATTTGTGGCTGAGGGGAGCCCTGGCAGCATATATCCTAGAATTCCAATATATTTTGCTTTAAGTGGAATGATTCAAGTGTGATCTTACCAGCATCAATGTCATAGTCCACAGCATTGCTTTTCTCTGTATAATAAAAGACAGTCATTATAAAACAGTGGCTTCAATTACATAAAGTGATAATATGGATATCAGATATCATATAGAGATATTGGTTGAATTAAGTTGTGCTTCTGTGTTGCAGTGGATTTTTGTATAAACAAACAGGATAAGGTATGTGATAGGTCATTCAAATCCTGTGATGTTCCTGCTGGACATATAAGTCACACACACAAACACACATTTTCAACATGTAAATTAAAAGTATAGTTACCATTATCTTCAACACTGGTTTCCCGATCATCTGATTTTGTTGATGGACGTTCCAAAAAATTAAGAGAAAATAGTATTTAGTTTAGTTCCCCTTGTAAGGCATGCGAAAAAAGTCACATTCTGGCTGGAGATCCTCCTTTTACAATGTGAAATGTGTACTCTACTATTTGTCCACTTACGGTAAGTACTGAGTTAATTTTTTTATATAAGAAGGGGGAGGCTGCTGCAAGGCTTTGAATGAATGGGGGAGGCTGCTGGGCATTTAAATAGTGAGGGAAGCCTGATGGGCATTCCATTACTAGGGAAGGATGTGACCAATGCAATTCCCATCCATGGCTTATACTTGAGACCATACGGTTTCTCATTTTTTTGTGTGGTGAAATTAGGTGCCTCATTTTATACTCGAGCCGGTGTATATACGGTAAACATCCTTGGTTTACAGCTGTTGCCTAGCAGAGAAACGATTTTCACAAACGGCTGAGAAAACCTCTGAAAAATAAACACAGAGATGCTCACCTGACATCCACACTCAGATTTGGCACTTCCTGGGTCTCTGATAATCTCTTCAATCTCATTGTAATAAGAACCTTTGTTTAAATTACCAAATTCACTGTGAACTGTTTCGAACATTGTTGAAGTCACAGCTCTTAGTTATAGTCACTTTGTACTAATCTATGTGTGTTGACGCCTGGTTATTTTATTTATTCAAGCAATATTAGGATTTGAATTGACCTGGTTTTCTTGGCTACTTTTACATCATGTCATTGTGCACTATGGTTACCAGGTATTGTATAGTCCAAAGCCTAATGTGTGATTGCACAAAGCCAAGTTTCAGTTTGTAAGCACAATAGAGAAGGAGAACTGAGGTCTTCTATAGAATTTGATGAACTACCGTATTTTTTGGACTATAAGGCGCACCAGATTATAAGGCGCACCATCAATAAATGCCTGCTAAAACGTCTAGGTTCATATATAAGGCGCACTGGATTATAAGGCGATTATAAGGATGAATGACCAGCAGACCTGTGCACAGTTCAAGGCAGCTGTTGTCTGTAAGTACGGCTCATATATAAGGCGCACTGGACTATAAGGCGCACCATTTCTGAGAGAATCAAAGGATTTTTTTGTGCACCTTATAGTCCGAAAAATACGGTACTAACTCTTTTAGAAAATGGATTGTTATTAGTTCTATGTCAGTTATTTTTTTTTTTGTTAAGCAACTGCAATATACAGTTTTCATGTCAGCATAATTTATGTCTATGCATTCTTTTTATGAAGCGGACACACTTTTACAGCTACATAATTTAAATGGAACCTGTCACCAGGATTTATGCTCTTAAACCCACAGAATTTCCTTATGTGTAATAAAAAACTATGAAACTTAAAAACTAAGGAATGAATGGAAAACGGTGTCAGGTTTGTGAACCTATATCTTAGGAGACTGTGGACCAATATTTTTTTGCTTTGTACAATATAAGAAGAATACCGTGTATTATTTTACTTTCACAGCCAACTTCATCTTCTCCACCGATACAATCCACTTCACCATTGCACACATAACTCCTCGGAATGCATACATCAGATTTACAGTGAAAACTGTTCACACATTCTGAAATGATATAATACAGTAAATATAATAATAGTGAAATTCTATGACACAAGAAAGGAAAACTGTAGTCTCAAAATATAGGAGAATATAAATGTTAAACTTGATAAATCATAGTTACCTGTACAGCAGAGTTCATCACTGAGGTCTCCACATTCATTTTGGCCATTACAGGTTTCATTATGAGAAATGCATTTTCCATTGACACAAGAAAACTGACCTTCTATACATTCTGCAATAAAACAATTGCACATTTGTTAATGCTTCTTTTGTGGAGGTTTCTAAAACACAATTTACAATACTGATATATAAACCAATAAAGTAATCTGGAAAGTCTAAGAAGTTGAATTGCTTAAAACTAACTTACTTAAAGGGATATTCTCATCTGGGTATTGACCGTTCATCTGACCGAGCATAAATTTCTTCAAATGGATGTAATTAAAATAAATGTACATCTGTCATATGGTCAAATGAAATGAAGCACAGTTGTCCTTGGATACGACCCCCACTGCTGGAGAGACTACTCAAAGAAATAAATTGTTTCTACATATGAAATATCCAGGAGTTACTGCAGGTCCCATATCCGTCCTGTGGTAATGAACACTGAATCCAGCTGGTCAGGCAAGACTCAGTGGTGCATACCGCTGCTGCCAGAATGTGGGGGTAGTCGTTTCCAAGGACAGCTGACTCTTGTTTCTAAGAGACATCATGGCTACATTTATGGGAAATTATCTTCACACAAATAATTTATTTATAATAACATGTAATGGAAGAAATGTATCTATATGGCAAATGAATTAAATGTGAATGTCCGGATGGGAATAACCCTTTAAATGAGTCTTAATCCAACATCAACTACCATAGAGTAAAATATGATTAAATGTTGTCAAGAACATCATGATGCTGGCATTGTGCCACTCAGTGGAGCTGCTGTCGTAGTTAATTGGTTTATGTGACATGAAGACTCAGGAATCCCATCTTCCCTTGACTCCCTTTGCTTCACCATTCGTTTTTTTGGGCACTACATTTTCCCATGCCTGACGAATATGACGTGTACTTCTTGTTATGGACCATCAAGTACTTGTGATCAATACATTTTTTTTTCTAAAATATTCTGAACTATTGTCTATTTCTGTATGGCCTCAATTATACACTGGGAGGGTTTACTTGTATCTTTTATGATAGTAACACCTCTGTGGGATTTAATACACACCACTTGTCTTGTTATAACATGAAACGCCAGCTCGCTCATTCCTTTTACTTGTGCTCTTCTTTATAGTACATTCAGCCAATGTGCTCTCAAATCCTCGGCATGTCACCTGGAGACACTCCTCTTCCTTTTCATCTTCCTCTAAGATATTGTAATTTAACTCTCCATTGGTAGCACCTCTGCATAAAATAAATAGGAAGTGTACTGATAATTTATATATTGATATATTAGATAGATTTTTGCAAATTAAGGTTGACAAACCAAATCCAACATTTAGCAATGTACAAAATATTTATGGGGGAAATTTAGAACAGGCACTTGCATTTCGGCTACAAATGTGCCACTGTAAATATCCACAAGTTTTCCATGCAGCCTGTCACGGGTGCTCCCACAACCCACGCCTAGGGTCACGGGGTCACCCGTGCCCCTCTCCGAGCTCCAGTTGCCTCCCAGCGTGACTTACCTGTCCCTGTTCCTGCTCTGGCGTTCGTACGCGCGTGGCCCTGTCTCCTAGGGCACATGCGCGTCAGCTCCCAAAGATTTAAGGGACAGTGCAACGTTAATTGGCGCTGGCCATTCCCATAATCCTTTTATAACCCAGCCTCTCCCTGCACACCACGCCAGATCTTTGTGCCTAATGCCTTTGAAAAAGCTTTGTTCCTGATGCCCTGTGCTCCTGTTCTGAAGTCTTGTTGTGACCCTGGTTCCGTTCCTGACTACACTCCAGCCCTGACCTTCCGCTTCATCCCCGACTCTGATCCTGTGCTGCCTGTCCTGACCTCCTGCCTGGCCCCGACTATGATTCTGCTCAACGTCTCTGTACTTCACCTTGGCCGCCACTGCGGACAAAGTCGCGCCTGTGGAACGACCTGGTGGTACCACACCGCAAGAAGTCCAACCTGCTTTGTAGGGGGCTCGGGTACCACTAGACTCTGGTCCCAGGTGTCGGCTTAAGTCATCGTCCCCAATGTCCAGTGGGTCCACTACCCCTGGTGCCTGACACAGCCAAACAGCTGAAATAATGGTCATCATTGTGCATAGAGAATGACTTGCATTGAATGCAAAATATTAGCCATAATATCTGCTCTAGCAAGGTCCCCTACCAATAAAGAGGAGGGGTTGGCACTTTATCCTCACAGCATAGCGCTTGCTACCTGAATAACACTCATTGTGGCAATGCTACTTATGTTTAATATTCTAATAAAGGGGTTGTCACTTTCAGCAAATAAATGACATTGATTGTGTAACGAAAAGTTATACAATATACTTTCTGTATCAATTCCTCACGATTTTCTAGATCTTTGCTTGATGTCATCCTATAGAAAGCTTCTATGTTTACTAGTGGATAGAAATCTGTCCATGTTCATGAGATGGACACGCAGGTGCATGAGTCATTAGATTACTCTCTGTGATAATAACGGCTCATGTACCTGCATTTCCATCACAAGACCATGGACCGATTCCTATGGACAGGAAGTAAACATAGAATCTTTCTATAGCAGGACAGCAAGCAGTGATCTACAAAACTTTGAGGAATTGATACAAAAAGTGTATTGGAATATTGTATAACTTTTCATTTCACAAATATCAATTATTTGCTGAAAGTGGACAAACCCTTTAAGGAAATATATAAAATATAATAAATAACAACAACGCATGCCATGCAAGAAATTTAGGGAAAGGATTCAAGTTAATGGTATAGTTTTAATAGATTGTTAAAAGGAACAGTGCAGGTGAACTAGTAAAAGCGATAGGTAGTAAGATGGCGGAACCATAGGGGAAAAATGTAAATCACTAATAGAAAAAAAGGTGAAACCTTGTGTTGTAACTTACTTGGGAAATTGAAGTTGTTGACATGCAATATTGGCTTCTGTGATAGTCCACTTCTCAGAACAAACAAAGAATTCTTTATTGTGTTTGGGTAATTTTATTTTTACAATGCCTTCTTTGCTTTCTGGACCACCAGTTATATTTTTCAAAAACATTTCAAATTTACCTAAGACAAGAAGAAATCATAGGTTAAGCTGATAATGAACATTAAATGTATAAATTATCCTAAGCCTACCACATTTCTTGAAAGTTACTCTACTCTATTGGCTGCATTCATGGTGATTATGACTCTCTTTAAAGGAAACCTGTCATCACACCACTACCAGTCTATTGTCAAGCAGCGAGACAGCTTCTAGATGATGTTTCTTTCATGGCCTGGTGTGGTGGCATCATCCAGAAAATTAACTTTAAATCAAAATGTAAATAGTTTTTTATATGAAGTCAAGGAGGTGGATAGTATAACACTGTAGTCAAGCTGTAATTATGGTCCTGCGTCCAGGGACATCATTGACCAGATCTCCTGAAGTCTGGTGCATAATGTCAAGCACATGGGAGGAGGTGTTCAGAGGCAGAGAGAGCTTGACTTCAGTGACTCCCTAACTTTACACAACCAATTAACATCTCCCTTCAAAGTGGATTTCCTGGATTATGCACCACACTGGGCCATGAAAGAAACAACATCTAGAAGCTGTTCAACTGCTTGCCAACATACTGGTACTTTATTAGGCCCATTTTTGATGACATGTTCCCTTTAACTGTTGTTAATTTGAGTTACGGAGTTTTATGTAGTCAATGAAAACTGTTCTTGAAAAACTATTTGTCAAGTTTTCTCTTTCCAGTCCTCGGCTGAGATGTTGGGGGTGAGCCATTTCTATCCCAGTTGTTTGATTTACCTACTTTAATGCGTTAATTCTGCCTGAATTTAAAGGGGTTGGCGAGGAGTATGATTTTTTTTTTTATATGTATAGCTTAATTTAAAAAAAAAAAAAAACAACTCAGCCTTTCTGCCCACTCCTGTTCTTTTATGGTGCCACCCATCACTGCTGGCTTTTTTTTGTATATAGAGGCCAGAGGTGACATGCATCTACAGCTTATGTTTGCATTCAGAAGCTAGTGGTCACGTGCGTCTACAATCCCTTTCCTGCTACGGCACTGCAACTCATGCAGTAGCAGGAGCGTGACTGTAGACACGCATCACCTCAGCCTCTGTATACAAACAGAAGCTGGCAGTGATGGGCAGAACAGTAGGAGAACAGGGAAAGAGATAAGTATAAGTCCTTATTTTTAAAGCCCTCACAGCCATAAATATATATTAGGGACCTAATTTTCACTAAAGACAGGTTGCAGAAGCCCATTACAGCTGGATTGCAAAGATGTCTTTTCTGTGCATTTGCATTAAAATATAATTGTGTGTTTTACCTTTCCTTGTACAGCTTCTCCCTCTCCCACTGATGGCAGCTCACCACGCTGTGAGCTCTGTCCCTGTGTGACTGAAGGAGCAGGAGGGAGGAGTTATACAGGAGCACAAAGGTGGGGGCTGAGAGCTGAGGAGTGAGTAAGCAGCACAGACAAGTCACATGTTTTTTTTTACATGTAGCAAAACCAAAACAAACCTGGGACTTTGAACAGAATAATGTCAGGGTCCAAAATAAGTTAAAACACACAATTATATTGTAATGGAAATACACAAAAAAGGCAGAAAGACAGCTTTGCAATCCAGCTGTAATTGGCTTCTGCAACCTGTCTTTAGTGAAAATTAGGTCCCTGGTGAGAGGTTCCCTTTAAGCTGCTTGCCTTCTGCTTTATTTTCTGAACATACCTTAACTCTTAATTTTGTACTACATTGTCACCTGGTTGTGACTTTGTACCTCTGGCTACTCTTTGATTATGATTTTGTCTGTGGCATACTCTTTTCCATTTGACTTAGGTTGCTGTCCTTGACTTTAGCTTTCTTATATTATGTAAACTTTATTAGTAAATAGGGAGTTTTCAAGTTCTCACCGCTGCATGGAGATTCAGAAAAAAACCTGTATTTAGGGTTGGAGCATTCGGCACTCTTTAGCTGACAGTAGCTCAGAAAGGATCTGCCATCCACACTGCAAGCCCCTATGGTCTTATTTCGAGGACATTGATACGGTAGCTTACAGATACACTTCCCATCCACACATCTCTGCCAGGGAGCACAAAATACTTTATGACATGATTTCATGGTGTACTTCTCATCCCAACATGTTTTCTTTGACACAGCAGCCTGCAGAAGACAACAAGATTTTACTAGAATGCAACATATACGGTTACGTTCACACTACCAATCAAACCTCAAAAAAGTAAAGAACAAATGTTCAATGTATCAATGTAAAATCCCTTTGACATCAATGTAAATGTAATATCCACTCAGATATCCTAGCCAAACTTACCATATGTACTAAATGAAAAAGAAATGTTTATGTGGCAATCTAGTAAGGTATTTCACAACCTTTCCTGATAAATGTGTATACAGCTATACAAATATTAGCTTTGGGCTAGGAGACATATATGTTGCACAAGCTTCATGAATAAGCTGCAGATAATTATCCCAGGGAATACAGGGTCAAGGACCTTCTACAACAGTATATCTCCTTTCTTTTTAGTGTTCTATCTAACTTATACGGCAGTCTTAAAGAGGACCCGTCACCGCGGAAAACCCACAGAGCAAATGTGCCCCCAATAATCCTCCCCCCAGCCCCTTTCTCCCTAGCCGTTTTTTTTTTTTAAATTTATGTGCAGTAAATGGATTTAAAATGATCCGACCTCTTACTAAGCGGACACATTGCACGAGAAGCCGGCAGCATCGCATCGGTGCACCGCACTAACAGCGGCTGTGGCTGCGCCGGGCTTATTCACAAGGCCGCGCCGCACGCCCCCGCCAGCGGACACATTGTAGAAGAAGCCGGCAGCATCGCAACGCTGCCGGCTCTCCAAGTCGCTGTAAAGAAGCCCGGCTCGGCCACAGCTGCTGACAGTGTGGCACGACTGGCCGGCAATGTGAATAAGCCCGGCGCAGCCACAGCCGCTGATGAATAACATCGACTACCAGCGTGCCGGATACACGATCAAATAAGAGGTCGGATCGTTTTAAATCCATTTACTGCACATAAATTTTTAAAAAAACGGCTAGGGAGAAAGGGGCTGGGGGGAGGATTATGGGGGGCACATTTGCTCTGTGGGTTTTCCGCGGTGACAGGTCCTCGTTTAGGGTTCAGAACAACCTCTATTAAGTGCATTCAGATGTATTTCTGCTTGGGTGCTCTTTTCTTCTGCAGCACCATTTACCAGACTTTACAGTCAGACAAGTAGAAATGGAGATACTACTGCTAAAACTTCATCAGATGTCTCCAGACATCATGATCACATTGGATGCTTGTCAGAGATGGGGAGTCTTCTCTGCGGGGGCAAAACCAAAGTAACCATAGTGCCACATAGCTAAACCTTGTATAAGGCTTCTACTACAACATGACATTTTCAGCAGCACATTTCAAAAGGCTTAATCATTGATAATCAGAAACAATCACTGTGGAGATAATACACTACAGAGCTAATCACTATTGATGTCATAGAACAGAAAAGACAATGGGGGAGATTCATCATCTCATTGATGTCACAGTGCAAAGATAATCAAGGAATCCAGAAAAAGAAAGATAATGCACACAGTGATGTTACAGAACAGGCATAATTCACACAGTGATGTCACAGTAAAGGGATAATGTACAGAATGATGCTACAGTACAAGGATAATGCACACAGTCATGTTACAGAACAGAAATAATACACGCTGATGTCACAGAAAACGTTAATGTACACAGTAATGGCACAGTACAGGGAGAATACACACAGTGATGTCATAGTACAGGGATTATACACAGTAATGTATACAGTAATGTCATGGTACAGGGATATTGTACACAATAATGTCACAGAACAGAGATAATACGCGCTGTGATGCAGGGCCGTAACTACAGTGGTGGCAGCCATAGCAGCTGAAATGGGGCCCACTGCTTCGGGGGGCCTTGTCATCTGACCTGCCACTAAAGAATGGAGTATGTGCATTATTATGTACATAATATGCTGCATATTGTACAGTATGATATGTATGTAACATATATGTGATGTATGTGTGTTGTAAATGTGTGTGTATCTGTGATGTGTATATGGTGTATAGTGAGTATATACTGTATGTGTGTGTATATATGCTGTATGCGGTATATGGCACTGTATGTATGTATATGTGATGTGTATATGCTCTATGTGTACATATGTTTGTGTGTGAGTGTATATAATGTGAGTGAAGAACTGTATGTTTATGTATACAGATATATAAATGTGTGTATATATGTGAGCATTTGTAAATTTTTAAGGGGGTCCGATCAGAACTCTGTTATGGGGCCTTGCCTCTACTAGTTATGCTCCTACTGTGATGTCACAGTAAAGTTATAATGTACACAGTAATGTCACAGTACAGGGATAATGTATAGAGTGATGTCACAGCACAGGGCTATTTCACGCTGTGAAGGCACAGTACAGAGATAATACTCACAGTGATATCACAGTACAGGAATAATGTACACAGTGATGGCACAGTATAATCTACTAAGTAATGGTACAGTACACCATAATTTTTTAACTCATAAGTAATGCAAATAAATTTCCAATATCCTGACCAAATGCTTTCTATGTCTAATAATCTTATTATGACCCCATAGAAGCCAATATAGCAACATTGCAAACACAGTAGCCAATAAAATAAAAATTCCCCCCTCTGTAGCCAATAAAGTCACAGAGCCCTCACAGCAGCCTGTATAGTCCAAGTTTCTCCCACAGTAGCCAATATAATAACTTTTCCCACATTAACCCATAGTCATAGTGCCCCAAAGGAGCCTGTATTCACAGTTGCCCCACAGTAACTAATAGTAACAGTGAGCATATATGTAACAGCTAACAAACAGCACAAAGCAATTCAGAAATAAGCAAATGTAACTTTCAGCCAGAGTGTGCACAAAACAGTGCCACTGATACTGCCACCACCATGACCACCATGTCCATGAAGTTACATTGAGTAATAAAGTGGATTTAAAGAAGTCCTATTCAAGCTGGTTCCTATTCCCAGTATTCTCTCTCTCTCTCTCTATATATGTTGTAGTTGGATTGGAATGAAGTACTGTTGTTATTTTTTTTAGCAGTGGCCTGTTGATTGTCCTGTTCCTAATTTTGATGCTTGGGGCTGAAAATTGTGTTTCAGATGGTTATTTCTTGTTTTGTTATCACAGACGTATTGATAAATGTTTTATCAGCACCTGGTATCAGGAAATAGCAAGTTTTTCTATTCGCAACAATTGTTTGCCTAATTATATCAGAACCCCCCTCCAACCACCCATACTAAAATTCTGAAATAATGCAAACAGTAATATATATATATTATCAAAACTGATTGAGCGGATTGCCTCAGAGAAGTCCCTACTGCTGCCCGTGGCTTGTAGCTTTGGGAGCCTTTTCTCCCGCTATTTGCACTTGAGTGGTCCTTACCCGCTGATGGCACATGTGCCACACACAACAGACCACAAGCTCGTTGCTTGTGGCCTAAGAGCACAACATGGTCAAGTGCATGTAGCCCTTTATTAGGGTATGCTCACACATAGTAGATTTTCTCAAATGTAGTGTAATTAACTGCAAAGTGAGTTAGATTTTTTTGTTCTCACCCTGAAATCTGCAACACACAAAATGCAATAATTCTGCAAACAGAAAATTGTGTATAGTTGTGGTAGATGTAGTATAGTTATTTGTGTTGATTAGTGGATTTTCTGCTGTGGTAAATCCACAGTGTATCAGTCCTTTCATACTACTTGTACTTTCATATCACATAAATTCAAATAGCAATTTCATAAAGGCAATCAATATAGTACGACAAAAATACACAGCATAGTATGTAGTGTGTATCTACAGCATTACTTTTGTATTAAAGTACATTAGTGCTTTTTGTAGTAAAAATTATAGTCATTGAGTCAGAGTAAAGATGAATGAAATCACTCCAGTCTCTTACCGTTACACTGTAGACATAAATGAAGCAAAACATGAAGCAAATTAAGCTTGAGGTCTTCATCCTGATGCGTCTGTATCTTTTCTCCCAAAAACCACCAGTCCGCAGAGAATTTAAGCAAAAATCTCTTAATCTTAATCTCTCTGCTTAATCTTTAACCACTGATCTAACACTGTGGAAAGTATTATTTGTAGAAGTACTGTGAGTGTGCCTAGACCCTGTACACTGGAATCTGAACCCTTTAGAGTCCACCAATACAACCCTGAGAAGGATAATCCTGTACACAAAAAACAGAACAAAAGCAGTAGTCGTGTACAATTTCCAAGTAATTCCCATCTTATTAGAACAGTAACTAAGGAGTGGCTACTCAATGTTTTAGCAACCTGGAGATAATTGCATAACAAAGAAGAGGTTTAGTGTGATGGAGACATAGATCATTCAGCTTTTAGCCAATTCTTACAGCGTACAGTGCACAACATTGGGGCAGATTTACTTACCCGGCCTATTCGTGATCCAGCAGCACGTTCTCTGCTGCGGCTTCGGGTCCGGATGGGATTCACTAAGGTAGTTCCTCCGACATCCACCAGGTGATGCTGCTGCACTGTAGTTCCCCGAGGCCCGCTGGAATGCCCTGGAGTTCACCGGCCTATTCCCGGTGAAGGTAAGTGCAAGTTCCGCGACACTTTTTTTTAAAAAATGCGGCGGTTTTTCCCGAATCCGTCGGGTTTTCGTTCGGCCACGCCCCCGATTTCCGTCGCGTGCATACTAGCGCCTATGCGCCACAATCCGATCGTGTGCGCCAAAATCCCGGGCAATACAGGGAAAATTGGCGCAAATCGGAAATATTCGGGTAACACGTCGGGAAAACGCAAATCGGGCCCTGAGTAAATGACCCCCATTGGGGCAGATTTACTTACCCCGTCCGTTCGCGATCCAGCGGCGCCTTCTCTGTGGTGGATTCGGGTCTGGCCGGGATTCACTAAGGCAGTTCCTCCGCCGTCCACCAGGTGACGCTGCTGCGCTGAAGAGCATCGGAACGCACTGGAATACACCGAGGCCGGCTGAGTGAAGGTAAGTGCAAGCTCCGCAACACATTTTCCGTTTTTAAACACGGTTTTTCCGAATACGTCAGGTTTTTGTTCGGCCACGGCCCCCGATTTCCATTGTGCGCATGCCGGCGCCGATGTGACACAATCCGATAGTGTGCGCCAAAATCCCGGTGCAATACAGGGAAAATCGGCGGAAATCGGAAATATTCGGGTAACACGTCGGGAAAACGCGAATCGGGCCCTTAGTAAATGACCCCCATTGTCTCTATAAAGTACAGATTACAGAGTCCAACTGTACCTGATTAAGCCTAGCGCACTGCACTGAAAAATTGTGTGCTTGCTGAGGGCATCAATGTCCCGACCTCACCCATGCTCATCTTGTCTGTGAAGAAGTAGACACCATGGGGCACATTTACTTACCCGTCCCGTGGAGTTCACCGACTCCAATGCACTGTGCCACAATTCACTAAGATCGCACGCCCAATATCCTGCATGTGTTGCTTCCCTGCTCAGATCTAACAGAGTTCACCATCTTTTAAGTGGTGTCCAACGGCACACCCCCCAATTTGTGTCGCATGGAAGCCAAAAAGCGATTGTGTGCGCCAAAATCCCAGCGTAGACACCTGTTAAATATCTGTCCAAGCCGTGTAATCCCTGAAAAAGGCAAACAGTCTGACAGAAGTGAGCAGCCAAACCCTTAGAAAATGAGCCCCATGTTTTGCTATGTTAATGTTTTTACTTAGCATTGGAAATGAGCAGACTTGCTGTCTGCATTCAGGTTCAGCTGCCCAACTCGGACAAATTTCTGGGCAGACAACAGGTCTGCTCATCTCTACTTAGTTGTCTTAGAGAGAGACAGTGGAACCTTAGATTTACTTACCCGTCACCATCTTCTTCCCGATTTATGTAAGTGCATGTCTTGCGACACAATTTTAATCTTAAAACCGACACTCAGTCCGAAAAAGTCAGATTGTTCAATGGCCTGCCCCCCGATTTCTGGCGCATGAAAGCCAGCGCCGCTGCACCAAAATCCGATCGCGTACGACACAATCCCCTTCTAAATACCTGTCCCAGTGGCGCCAATCCTGAATACCATGAACAGTCCGATGGAAATGTGATCCGCGGACCCTTAGTAAATAAGCCCCTATGTGCATAATTCATTCTAAGAACATGCTTGTAATCCAGATCCCGGTATAGCAAAGGAAGTTTTCCCGTCAGAAATCATTGAAACCCAGATGATTGGTTGCACAATAACCAAGTACCATGGATTACAAGCAGAATTTGTGCTCGTAATCCAAATCACTTGTATACCAAAGCAAGTTTTCCCTTAAAAAGATGTTTATGTGTAGTACAACATCTAGTCCCTTTATTATTTCTTCTTTAATAATGTGTTATACATATTTGTGAGAGAGGTAGTTACAGCACAGTAGAGGGTGGGAAGGGCTCACAGAATGTTTATATTATGAAACTCAATGTTACAAATTTTGTAAAATGCTTCCACTGTATTATAATTATTAATGTATACTTGTTTTACATTATCACTTATAATATTTGCTGCATTAGCATTTGTTATTACACCAGAATGTCACCACACTGAGTAAAGCCCCTTCTACACTGGCGTTTTTCACGCGCGAGTTCTGCGCGTGCATTTGACGCGCAGAACTTGCATTGCACTCTGTCCCATTGTATTCAATGGCTCTTTCTCCATTAGCGTTGTTTTTGACGCGCGTGCTTGCGTTCGTTTGCACGCGCGTCAAAATCGCAGCATGCTCTATTTTTGCGAGTCACGCGCAATTTTCACGCCCCATTCAAGTCTATGGAGATGCATCAAGAACGCATTGCACTCGCAATCATTGCAAGTGCAATGCGAGTGCAATGCGTTTTAAACGTAAGGGTTGCTAGGTGACCAGAATAACAGTATTTCCCCTGCTCGCGAACGATCATTTGATTAAAAAAACACAGTGAAGAACAGTGAAGAATAGAATAAAACCAGTGAACACAGTGAAAACAGTGACCACAGGATCATTTAAGAGAAAAACACAGTGCAGAACACAGTGCAGAATAGATTACAGATGTTCGGCACATCTGCTTACTTGTCGGGAGATACGCATGCTATTTTGGGCGCACCGTTCCGCGCGTATCTCCCGACAAGTAAGCAGATGTGCCGAACATCTGTAATCTATTCTGCACTGTGTTCTGCACTGTGTTTTTCTCTTAAATGATCCTGTGGTCACTGTTTTCACTGTTTTTATTCTATTCTTCACTGTTCTTCACATCTGCTAACTTGTCGGGAGATAATATACACGGGGAACAGTGAAGAATAGATCGCAGATGTTTGCAACTTATCAGAAAACATTATTTTTTAATTAAATAACCCATTTTAATCCCAAACCATGGTCCCTTTGAAAAATGCTCGATTCTCCCATTGACTCGCGCGTGAAAAATGCGCCGAAAACGCTAACAACACGCGCGTGAAAAACGCTAATTACTCCAAGGAAAAATGGAACAAAAACGCAGCCAAAAACGTCAGTTTTTCACGCATTGCACCCTGACGTGAAACGCAACGCTAGTGTGGAAGAGGCCTAACAATGCCTTCTGACAAAGGGTTACAAGTATTCCCGCATTTTACCTAAAATTAGCTGCCAGTGGGGCCCTGTACCTTAATTACAGGCGGTTTTCTGATATGCAAATTAGATTTTCTGACTAATTTCTAGTGGCTTTGACTCTTCTTTGCTAGGCTGCCAGTGAAAACCCCCCAATTATTTTTGACTGACACCTCTGTGTCTCTTCAAATTAATGCGCTGCCTCCTTGTACTTGGGGACCGTCTGCTTATATTCAACCACAGACATATAAAGCTCTATTTACCTTTAGGACATAGTGTGGCATTTTTTTACACAGTGCCATGTGTCACATTCATGTCATGTGACCAGAATGACATCATCTAATGCTCTTTAGCCTCCTAGCAAACCTTCCCCTATGAATGTATCTGATCACATGAAATCACAGCAGCCTCCATGGAAGATGGAGAGGAGTAGAAGTCCATGGAGGCTGCTGTGATTTTATGTGATCAGATAAGTACATGGGGTACATTTTGAAAATTTAAAGGGTATAGGACCTTAGGTGACATCCCAGTGGTCACATGACATGAATTGCTGAAAAATTAGGAGGCATATGGCATGGAGAGGAGTAGGTTGGGGGGCGGCCGAGCAGGACCTCTGCTCTACAGTCATGCCCTGTATGATCTCTAAAGAATCTGCACTGTTGCGTTCACAGTCACGCTGTGACTCAGGGAACGTCATAGACCAGGTTTTGAGCAGAAATTTTCACCCCACGCTTTCTAAAATTAACTTATTACCCACATTACACAGTAGCCATTGTCTACTGCTGCTGCTATGGTAGTTGGAAGCTGAGCCGTGATTGGTTGCTGTTCTGCCACAGGTCATTAATATGAGCTCTGAGCTTTGATAGGTTACTATAGGCAATGAGTATAATACAGCTTATGTGTGAGGTAATATGATAACCACCATATATAGGAGCCATTGTCTGCTGTGGCAATAAGCAACCAATCACAGCTCAGCTTCTATTTTGAACACAGGTCATTATTATGAGGTCTGAGCTTTGATAGGTTCCTATGGGAAATGAGTATAATACAGCTTAGGCTGCGTTCCCTTGTTGTGTTTTGTTTGCAAAACACAAGTGTTAACATATAACAAATCATTTACAAAATGTTAACACATGCTTTAACGTTGTGTTGATGCACATGTTTGTTAACCAAATGTTGACAGCAATATAATTAGGCAAATCTCTTCTCAGCTGTTGTGATGCGTTTAAAACAAAACAAACCATCTTTAGCTAACAGAAGGCTGTCAGTTAGTTACTAGGGTTCTATGAGAACCTGTCACTAGCTGTATATGTGAAAATGTGGTAACGGGTTCCCTTTAATCCCTAGCTGTACCACAAGGGTATAGTAAAGCAGCACTATGTACTATATTGTCATGTCATTGCACAAGCTCAGAAGGACTCCTTCACATCAGCGTTAGTTTTCACATCTGTGGTTCAGTGATTTCCACACAAAGCCGTTGTTATCAAGGGGTATATTCAAATTGGCTTATTTTTTCACTGATCCGTTGTCCACATAAAAAAAAATATAGTAACATGTCCATTTATTTTCACTAATGTGGATCACGGAAGGCAATAGAAGTCTATGGGTGTACAAAATTAAAAAAAAAAAACTGATGACAGCTCTAGTTTTTTCACTTTCACCAATGTTAAACCTCCATTTTTGTATGGATGCAGAGACAAAATGGAAGCAACACAGAGTGAAAAGGCAACTGAACGGACGCACAGCACCGCCAATGTTAAGCCACCCTCAGGGCGCGTTCACACCTTGCGTTTTGACCTGCGTTTTCATTGCGTTTGAAACGCATATACAACAGCTGAGTAGAGGTGATTTGCCTAATTAAATCACTGTTAACGTTTCCGTTTACAAAATGCATCGTAAACGCGATGTTAACGCATGCGTTAACAAAGCGTTAACGCATTCGTTTTGTTAACACATGCGTTAACATTGCGTTTACAAACGTAAACAGTAATGTAATTAGGCAAATTACCTCACATCAGCTGTTGTATATGCGTTTCAGACGCAATGAAAACGCAACATGTGAATGCGCCCTAAAGGAGATGAAAATGTTGCAACAGAGTTTTATTGTTCAATTTCACTGCAATTTTTCAGCCATGATACATGTTTTATGCCGATTTAAGTCGTTTTTTACCTTTTTTTTTAACAACATGGCAGACCAGGGAAACATTGTTTTAATCATTAATCAAATACATTTTCCCCACAACATGCCAAAAAATACAAATTGTGTAAAAAAAAACAAACTTCAGTATCGCCATTGGCTAGTAACTGTAGTCTCACCACAGGATGAGTTTGTGAAGAGGCCAAGCGAGGAGTATAATTTGTCTGACAACAATGGTATATGGGCACCATAAGTGACTTGCCCTGGAAACCGCATCAGTCAGGAGAGATAAGGCGGATAAAACCTCTCCCTAGCGGCTGACACAGCAGCACGGCTTGTCCCAACATTGTGTACAGGGACCTTTTCAATAAAGTTTAATTGAATACACTCCCCCCCTCTCGCCGCAACTAATTAGTGACGTCATCGGGACGCGCCGGATGTGAGGCGACAAAAGTCCCACGTGTAGAGGAGAAGAGGAGCCGCGGGTCGGAATACGTTCAACAGGTATGTTATATTCCGCCAGCTGCTTTACAGGGTGTTATACACTATCGTAGTCTCTGGTGTGCGGTTCCTCAGGCGGCCTCCACCATTGTGCTACATAGAATACATGAACCGGGCAGATCCTCGTCTTCCTTGTCACATGGCTCCTGCTGGTAGAGCTATGCGTATGTCTGGCGGCGCTGTGCTATTAGTTCATAGGCTCGTTATAACCGTGTACACACACACACCCACCCTCACTCGATATTGATAGATGTGTAGTAAAAGCTACGGTAGTAGTTTATTCCGTGGAATATCACTGACGCACTCTGAGTGTGTTTGGACCATGCATATGGGTTTTTCCGTGGGGCTCTCTGATGTCTATTGAGGTAGTGTGTGCAACCTATCACTGCTGACCTGCAGTCACAAGCTTAAAAGCGTTTACTCAAGAAAATTCTCAAATTTGAATCCCCTAGTCATGTTAACGCAATGCTCACTTTTACTCCTTACTCTAAGCAGCTACTAGATGATCCCTCTGTGCTATGAGATGCTGTGTGCAGACAATGACTTAAGATTATCAGGATACAACATTATCTAAACGTTTATTTACCAGAATGTGTCTGTAGTGGGAAGTCTGCCTCCTCCCCTCTTTGTGCAATTGGGACTATGCTCAAAAATAAAGACAGAGAAAATAGTACTACCTAGCGTTCAATTACCGTTCGTAAATTGAAGAAGTTAGGAATAAAGGCATACTAACCTCCTTGAGTAAACCCTGGACCCTGATAATCTAAGTACGTTGTCACACACACACACAGCATCTCGTAGCACAGAGGAATCATGAAGTGCCTGCTTAGAGAGTCCCGCCCACAGTCTGGAATTTTACACTCACCATTACTGAGTGATAGGAGCTAAAACAGCAATGAAAATGAGTAAGGCTACATTCACACTGCCGCATTGGGAGGGGGGGGGGGCGTTTATACGGCCGATATACGTCCCCCATAGATGGCAATGGGCGCAAGGAACCCTACGGGAGCGGTACGATGCGGCACAGTACATGTCCTATCTTTTCCCGTATATTACGGCGCCGTGCACCATACATCACTATGGAGAGGGGCGGGGATGAGCCTTGCTCACCTCCTCTCCCCGCGCGCTGCCGTGTGCCGTCGTACTACGGAACGGCGGGCAACGACAGTGTGAATCTAGCCTTAAATTGTAAAGTAAGGGATTGAAAATGATCTTTATTGTGTAAACATCACTAGGGGACTAAAATTTGAGAACCCCTTTTAAAAATAGGTGTAGCGACCCCAGGACAAGTGTTCTAATCCCTGGTCAGTCACGAACCTAGGATGCCCTATCAACCTCAACTCGGAGCCTCAGCCCCAACTATACTTCTCATACTAGAAAATCTGTAATAGAAATCACAATTGCCATAATTTTTTTTTTTTGTTAGCTGGAGATATGCAGTACTTTTACTATTTAAATGTTTTTCTCTAACTTTTTTTTTCCCCAAACTCCTGTGTCGATAGCATGTCCTTTAGAGGAAGAGGAGGGTTTAATCGAGGAGGAGGAGGAGGAGGTGGTGGCGGCGGGTGGGGTGGAAGAGGAGGCGGTGGAGGACGTGGCTTTGGTGGAAGAGGAGGAAGAGGCGACTTTGGAGGAAGAGGGGGCTTTGGAGGAAGAGGTGGAGGACGTGGAGGATTTAACAGAGGAGGCTATGATCAGGGACCACCAGAGTATGTTGTTGGTATGTTCGATTTATAACATTTATCTAATTGTGTATAATGTTGTTTATTTAAATGTTTAAAAGAATTTGTCATCCATGGCCTCCAAAGGCTCTGGGGTCTGTTGTCAGAGCCTTTCCAGATTTACAGGCTGTTACATTCTGAATGAACACTTCTTCCTCCCACTCTTTGGTCACTGCTGCCAAGATTACAGAAAGTGTGTGTGTGACAGATATGCTCCTGCAGTGTAACAGCTTGTGAAGTCAGAGCACAGAAGGGTTTTGTAACACATCCATAATACATCAGGCTCATTAGCATAATTTTAAAACTTTATTTTAGCAGGAAGGAGGCCATGGATAACAAATATGCAAAGGTTACTACAGTCATTGTCCCTTTCATGGACCTCTACAAAACTGAACCACGATTTTGCCTGTGCTACAATTCCTTCATATTCTATCACAGTCATTCCGTTCTGTTTAAAGCTGCAGAATTACCACTTTTCATGCATAATTTCTTCTAAATAAAGGTCCTTTATTCTTTATAGAAATCTAAGTAAATTGTAACCTTTACCATTTCCCAAGTCAAGAGGATGTGTCCAATTTTTTTAGGAAGAGAGATGAGGCCAATGCAGTATTAAAAAAGTAGATGGCAAGACTTTATGGAGACATTATGACTGCCATACGGACAGGATATTGCAACTTTTTTTTCCTATTATTGGCGCAAGGTTATAGCTGTAATCCATGTTAGGCAGGTTCTGGCATAAATCTCATTTGTTGATTTTATTTTGTTTGCACGTTAGGATTGCTAAGAGGCCGAAATTTCAGGGGGCATTAAGACTGGCGCATGCTTCAGTCTTAACCAATTATTCCCATTTCCCTTATTAGTAATTTTACATATACTGTATATAGATAATCCTGAACATTTTGAGTAGAATATTAATAAGATACATGTGTTATTTACGCTGGACATGATCTTATTGTTGCAGAGGCTGGAGAATTCGTACATCCTTGTGAAGATGATGTGGTGTGTAAATGTACCACAGCAGAAAACAAAGTGCCTTACTTCAACGCTCCTATTTACCTGGAAAATAAAGAACAGATTGGGAAAGTGGATGAAATATTCGGACAGTTAAGAGACTTTGTATCCTTTTTTTAAGTCCATTGTCCGTATGAGTTCAGTAACATAATATGACCAAGATGTGAATTGGTTATACTGCTATCCTTGCAGCAAATAAAAAGTTTCCATTGTATCTTGAGAAGTTATACAAGGCTCTAAGATGTAAACCCTGAAAGTAAGCGAGCTACTATCTTGAGAATGGCCAGGGATTGATACATAGTATATTGGATGACTATATTGGTTTTTACTAACCTCTGCTTGATGTGAAGCAGTATAAATGCTTCACTGTATACATTATAATACACTTCATGAAGGACAGTTTATAAAGGAGTTGTACGAACTTACCACTGTCACATATGATATAATGGTGATGTCTTTCCTGACTTCCAAATCTACTAACTACAACGTTAATACTCCTTTTGAGGAAATTGTAGTTAGTACAGTTCCTGAATCCAACAAAAACTGCAGTTCTGTGTTCCTTCCCCTTAGTACGGAATTTATTTTCTGTATGATGTGATATTGTAATATTTTTAATGTCTGTCCACTACATAATTTTATTCATAACTTCCTTAATGACTTGCTGCAGTATTTTTCTATAAAACTCTCAGAAAATATGAAAGCTTCATCATTTAAAAAGTTACAGAAGGTAAGTATTTAAATTATTCTATGACAACTTTGGATCTGCACATTTAAAGAAATCTGTTACAGTGAAATTAGCTATTCAGCTCTTTGCAAGGGATATAGAACCACTATGGTGCCCAGAGCCCCTCCAGCTTAATTTTGCATAATTTTGAAAACCTATTTTCAAACAGGGCATAGCAAGCTAAAAGAAGAGTGGATCCTTTTAGAGGGAACACACATCAGCATATAAGTGTACTTGGTTTACAATCCTTCATCCTGGTGGCAGATTTCCTTTAAGTGAATGACGTATTAATTAGTGAGAAGTCGCAGTATAATGAGCCAATCGCTTGCAAACATTGCAACCAAATAATTGGCCGCTTTGTAAATTACAAGCTTGGTTTTAGCCTTTACATTGTAAAACCTGAAACTTAGGAAAAAATCCACACAGAAAATTGACCTGCCACAATTTTTTTTTCTCCAGCTATTTGCTAGAGAATTCACTATATGCATTGTAAAGAGTAACAAGTAAAATAAAGTACGAATTTTTGTGATTTTTTTAAGGCCTCATGCACACAGCAAGCTGCAAACAGGCCTTGTGCCTCATATGACCATGTGCAATACAAGTCGATGGAGGCCATGAGTTGGCCACTGTTTGTGACCTAAATAAACGATAATGTGCATGAGGGACAAAACTAATGAAATTTTGTTTTAATCGCATGACCGTTTTACCAATGTCATATATTATGCAGTATATGCATTCATTTTTTTTTTTTTTGTTTTACCTCCACAGTTTTATATTGACCCAGCAAAGCTGTTGCCTCTACAACGGTTCCTTCCTCGGCCACCTGGTGAGAAAGGCCCGCCCAGAGGTGGAGGCAGAGGTGGATTTGGAAGAGGAGGTGGACGTGGAGGCAGAGGTGGATTTGGCAGAGGAGGTGGAGGTTTGTAATCTTCTTTCTCTGCTTTAAAATATTCTATACAAATAACGTAGAACTGTGGTAGGACTGTTAAATAAAAAGTAACAATTTTAATTTTGCAAGTTTGGAATGTTGCTTTATCCTGTGCTTATGTATTTTTCCCTTAGGCGGGTTCAGAGGAGGACGTGGAGGATTTGGTGGTGGCGGCGGTGGTTTCAGGGGAGGTAGAGGAGGTGGTGGTGGAGGCCGTGGCTTCAGAGGTTAGTATGGCCAATTTTTCCTGATTTTTAAATTGTTTACTACATTGGGGGAGATTTGATTAGAGATTAATTTCTGTGGAAATATGAAAAATGAGTTTAGACTGGTTGCCATAATGTCCTGTTCAAAATACTGGTTGATTTATAAAAGACATTTTCTATGACAATGGATATGTATCTAATACAATAAAAAATACAATATTTTCTGCACTATAAGATGCACTTTGAGGGCATGTGGTGTTGATGGGGGGGATTTAGTAAGTATGGCAGGTACTGCGCTGGGAGTATGAGAATTGAGAGCTAGTCTGTCTGGATGTGGCAGAACTATCCTAGAGATGCGTTTTCAATATGTTTTTTTAATAGGTGTCAAATATATTTTATTCTTATTTATAATGGCCAACTGTTTGTGTCATTTCCTAATTGTTTGTTTTTTCTCCCCCCCCCCCCCCCCCCCCATTGGACATTAAGGCGGCCGGTGATGAGCCATGTGAACGCAGTCGTAGTTGGTGTCTTTTAACTGCCTGTTCTCCCATTGGGCATACAGAATATGGTTAGAAAAGTGACCATTTGAATTTGAAGCGGGTCTAACACAATGACCACATGAGAAAGAAGAGCAATGCTTAGTAATATTTACTGCTCCACAGCATGGAAGGACATTGTCTACCTATAGAACTTATACCATCTTTGTGGGTTTGTCATCTTTCAAGCCACTTTTTTTTTTTTATTTTTAAATGAGATATTTTAGAAACATTGTGGAAAGAAATGTCTTGAGTAATGAAAAACAAACATTTTTCTATTCTAAAATTGTTGTAAATAAGAATCTGTAAAACTTGAACATTCTACTTCAATAAAGTTTCTACCACATAACACACTTGCCTTATCTACTTAACTTTCATTCTCGCTTATTTGAGCCTGTTATTTTCATATGATAAAGCATTCTAATTCTAGCATTCAAGATGGCTAGTGAATCTTCAGAAATTCTGTTTTAATGTTTCAGGCCCAGTCCACATCTCTGTTACATTCAGCTAATAACTGAAGACTTAACAGAAACAACAGCCATTGCATACTAGTTGAGAGAACTAAAAAGAAAAGGCTAATATATTTCATTTTGACCAAAAGAACAGCTATTGTATTTTGGACCACTACTTACTATTACTTTTTTCATCCTTTCCAGAAAGTTATATATAATCGATCAATTTATTATGGGCACTGGACACCAGTAAAAAGTGGTATGTTAAATTAACAACTGTGAGCACTGATCCCTTAGGCCAGCATCACATGATCCCGATTTGATGTGTGAAAAATGGAATGTGTGCTGGAATTCACAGACTAAGCACCGATTGGCACTACTGTATTATGCTGACAATGTTATTATGGTTATAGTACTGTGCTGTTGTCCTGTCAGCAAGCAGGGACTCCTTGCATCATACGCTTCTCAAAAAAATGAAACGCGCAAACACTATGCAACTCCAAGACTGCCTAGCAGTGTTCAGATATAATGCATAATTCACCACTGTGAAACAGTGCCATATGGGCTCATCTCACAAAGAGATGCCAAACTTTGGACGGGGCTGCTGCTCCCTGCTCATAGAAGGAAGGGGGTGGTCCTGTTACTGCTCTCTGTGCGTAGCAGAGCTGAGTGTTTTGTGGATGCAGAAGTCTCATACACAGCATAGTGAGATAAAATATCCCTATTCTTTATCCGTCTCTTCCATCCCTTTTTGGATTCTGCAAAACTTTCTCTCTGCACTTCAAGCTGTGTCATAGACTTCTCGGCGAAAAGGGATGCAGAGGAGTCTGACACCGTTTGAGATGCAGAGAAAGACAGTTTTGCAAAATCACAAACTGGAATGGAGGGGAAAGATGGGGAACAGAGAAGATCTTGTACCTCACTATTCTGTCTAGGAGATTTCTGCATCCACAGAGCAACACACAGAGAAATAACATGAGGGCCACCTTCTTCCTCTTGTGACCAATAGAAATCCCCCAACCTTACATTTCAACAGATCTGAGAAATGCAACTGTCCGTGCAGCTTAATGTGCGAGTGGAACTGATTTTTAGCTGATTTTTAGTCCAAATATACAAACCTAAAATAATTTGTGAACCTGGGTATAGTCGTGGGACTATACCTGATAACTACAGGTACATTATCGGTGTATGGATATATTCATGAATTCTCCTTATTGCATTCCATAGTTCTCTCTAAGAAGGGCATGTGACATGTTAAGCCCTCTAGAGGCTCTGAATGAAAACTAAGCGCTTCATTGTGAATATCTGATCCTCTGTATTGGTCTTTGTTTAGTTAACAAGATTTAGTAGGGCAAGAACTGCTGCTAGAATCCTTTCATTTATGTATCCGTTTAATGCTTGAAAAACTCTTGGGATAATGGAACAAAATATTGCCTAGAAGTCACTTCATTCAAGGTTTACAATGGACAAGACACCGGATGTTTTACCATTACTACCAGATGGAACTGTCTCTGGAAACCTTTCTGCTGCCACCACAGAAGTCCACTCTGTGTTCTCCCAATATGAACATAATATCGTTGCAGCTTACCTTATTACTGCAGGTATTGTCTTTTAAAATATTATATATATTTAGTTGGAAAGCTGAAAGAATAATTGGGTTTGTACAAACCTATAAATCTGTACTGGAGTTTACATACTACCAGATGCTAATCGGGCCACATACACATTAGGCAGCTTATATACTTGCCTTCCTACTTACTATTTATAATTGCCTATAACATTAGAAACCAGCTCAGGAGAAAAAAAGCATAACTAAAAACTTATACAGAATGTTTCCTTTCTTTTCTTTGTTTTTGACAATTAAGAAAAAATGAAAGGGTAAAACAACTTGGGTTAAAACCCAAGATAAACTACCTGAAGCAACATGGACACGGCTATACCATGTCTGTATTAGGGCCAACAGTTTAGTTGTTTGTAGGAACAGTTGGGTAAATTTGTTGTCAGAATATGGCATGTATAAAAAAGCAACCTTATAACCATCTCAAAATTAGCCAATACCTGGAAAAAAAATTGTTAAACCCGAAGCACCAGGTTAATTTATTGTCTTTCTGCAATCACAGTATATAATGCTAATGGACTAACAACCCCATAAACTAGTTCCTCTAACAACTACAAAACTATGAATGATCAGCTTTAGGGCTATTTTACTTAAAGGAAATCTACCATCAAGATCATGGATTATAAACCAAATACACTTACAAGCTGGTGTGTGCCCCCTTTATTAGGATTTGCAGTTCTTTTAACTTTTTATGCCCTTGTTTTATAAGAAAATATGTTTTCAAAATTATGCAAACTAGCCTGAGGGGCTTCAGGCTCCATTAACCTCAGGCTCATTTTGATGAGTTGCCTGTTTAGTCTCACTTTTGCAACTTTCTGTGATGTGCGACTTTTTAGTCCCATATAGTAGCTCCCAAAAGTGAGTCTCTAGCATTCTCCGTTATTGGATGCAAGAATGGGACAATTTCTGAGCTCACAAGTTGAACAAACATCTGGGATTCAAAGAAAAATCCGGCCACTGCACTAAATCCTTGAGGCAGGTAACTTTTGTACGCTGCTTTATTCTGCACCTAAAATGTCTCAAACTGTGAAAAGTTTCACAAAAAGTTGCAAAAAGAAAGAGAAAGCAATAGGAGTCATACATGGGTTCGCATAAAAAACATAATGAAACGGGGCGAGGCTGAAAAAACCAAAGCAATGTTAAACCTTCAAGTTTTTTTAGTGGACAATGAGACAAAACAGAAGAGTTCAAAAAACAGACGAGACAGATCCGCAACTGAAGCTGAGCACCAACACCAATGTGAAAGAGCCCTGAGACTATATATGGAGCAGTGGCTGTGCAGCCGTGGGTCGCCCGTTCTGCGCATGCGCAGAACGCCGGCTTCCCGGGGGAGGGCGCGCAGCTACTAGGAGCTGCGCACCAAAGATGTCAGGGTAGGAGGAGAAAAGAGGCAACTGGGAGTAGCCTCATGTCCGGCTACTCCACGCCCCAGTAGCCGCTTAAGAAAATTTACATATAAGGGTATTAATGTTTTAAAAAGATAGCGGGGACGTGAGGATTCACTCTAAAAAGTGCTATCCTCACGTCCCACACATACACCTACCACCCGTTCTACCTTTATAGGTAGAATTCTAGTGGTAGGTTCCCTTTAAAATCAAAAGATTTGTTTAAATACATACTGAAGTACAAATGCTATTTGTACCATATACACTTCATTTTTCTTAGGACACTCAAGGGGGGAAAACATTTTGTTTGGTTACTTAGATGAGAAAAAATATAGAAAAATATTAGTAATAAGTCTTAACAGATATGTGGGTTTTGTATATTTTCTCTTAGGTGTAGTGAGCATTTTAAGCAACATTGTGGTATTGGGAATCTTCGTTAAATACAAGGAGCTTCGTACAGCAACTAATGCCATCATCATCAACCTGGCCTTCACAGATATAGGTGTCAGTGGGATTGGTTATCCTATGTCTGCTGCCTCTGACTTACATGGAAGTTGGAAATTTGGAAATGTAGGATGCCAGGTATAAAAAAAAATGTTCTGATGCTATTGATTCTATCTGATATGTCTTCCTTTTGAAATCAAGATAGGAAGAAGCTTCCTATCGTATTTTTTGCTCATATAAAAGGATTGATAATTCACTTTTTTTTTTTATAAATACATTTTTATTCAAATTTTCCATAAGTCATATTACAACACGGTTATATTCCATTACAGAATCAAACATTTTGATAATTTTCATCCTTTATATTGCCTTATTGGCTGACAGATATAATTACTCATTATATATACATTTATTTCCATTTATCGTATATCTATCTTGCCTAACTTCTGACTCCATTTCCTTGGTGTCTCTTGTTTCTTTAGCTTCTTTTTGTTTGTTCTTAATTTAAATATACCTGGATTTCACTTACCCTGTTGTTTTTTTAAAAAAAATGAATGAGATAAAATATAGAACTGAACCGTAACATACAAAAACAACCGAAACCACAAACCAAATGGGCAAGCTTTGAATTCCTCTTCCTTCCCGAGGGAGAAGGGACTCGCGTTACTCAATTACATTTTCCCTCAGATATAAAGGCCTAAGCCCCTTTACCCTGCATGTCATTTCAGAGTATTCTATCTGTTGTTTATGGCCACTTATTTATCCTGGTTATGTGGAGATTCCTGGGACCTCAGAATTGTCCACGGATCCCACATAGCATGAAATCTTGGCAAAGAGCCTTCCCTTAGGGCCAGTAATTTCTCATAAGACCAATGCTCCGCTAGAACTTCTGTGAGTGAGAGGATTGGTGGAGGCAATGTATTTGATAATTCTCTTCTTGAGCTGTCAGTTTACATTATGTAATGGCCATCTATTTACACTTTAGACTTCTGCAGCTCTTTAGTTAGAACATCTACCATTAAAATCCATCATGATAAAACAGGGGGAACTTTCTCATAGATAAAGGCACTGTGACTGTGCTAAATTTCTTATATTTCATCCAGGGTGCCTGGATCTATGAGTAAGTGTCCCTGGTTTATCCATTCTTGATTTTGATAGTAGATTTCGTTTAAATATTGTACATAATGTAGTTCTGCAACTGTACAGTAGAGGTCAGTCCTGGACAAGTGGCTGTAATCATCATAACCATTCTAACAATAGCTTATTATATATAGTTAACTAATTCTGTTTAATTATATTAATTAAAAAAACCTATTACTTGTCAATGTTCACCTTTAGATCTATGCAGGTTTAAACATTTTCTTTGGTATGGCAAGTATTGGGCTACTGACTGTGGTTGCAATTGATCGATACCTGACAATCTGCCGACCCGACATAGGTAAGATATAAGTGTCATTTTGTTTTTATTTATTTATCTAGATTACTCAGCTTCATTATTTAAAGATTTTTTTTTTCCTGCAGGAAGAAGAATAACAAGTTGTCACTATGCGGCCATGATCCTGGCAGCTTGGATAAATGCAGTTTTCTGGTCTGTAATGCCTGTTGTAGGATGGTCCAGTTATGCCCCAGACCCAACTGGAGCCACATGTACTATTAACTGGAGGAAAAATGATGTGTGAGAAATACTGAACTAGTTTTATTTTGCATACAATACATTGAGAATTATTTTTAATATTGAATTTGTGTTTTAATAATTCATCGTAATGGATATTTATCCTGTAAAATTCAGGAAGTCTGTTGTTACACAGGTTATTGGTGGCAGTAAAACCAATACCACATTGCAACACTATGTAACTTTGTTGCATGTTGCTCTTTTATTATGCCATAAATTCTCTTGAGTTACTTTGAGAAGCGTAGTACAATAATCATAAGTTGAAATAATAGTAATTATCTATGTGACATAGGAGTTAAAAGTGCCTGTACAATGGTCCAGCCATTCTTTACAAGGCATAATATATAGTACTGCACGAGCCTGTCACAGCCAATATCTGTATGTACGGATACAAAGTGTACAGTGATGCCTGTATAATGATATCAAGTGCTGTCAGATTACATGGAAGTTTGAGAATGTGATTGGTCAGCCTAAGTAGATGGAACCACAGAACATGTGTCTAAAATTGGAAGTATAGTAAAATAGTTTAGTCACATTTTGTCTTCTAAGTGGATGTTTGCGTTAAAGGAAATCTACGATCAAAATCAAGCATGGATAAACGACATAAATACAGCAGCATACGGTGCACAACTGTATGCAACACATATTTTATACATTCCTATAAACTTCTATGGGGTGTACGGAACAGAAATACTGGAGAAAATAGGACATGCTCTAAATGTTCTTATGTCTCGCTCACGGTGCAGTATGGTGGACAATATGGCCAGTTAAATGGATGGCCGTATGCTACCCATATGTAAACCCATATGTAGCATACAGCAATTTTCATAGGTTTGTGTGAAAGAGGCCTTACTCCAGGTACCGTGACTGTGCTAATCTTCTTATATGTGTTATTCATGGATTCCTTCCTTCTAAGATCAACATCTTGCTAACATTATGCTAATGAGCCTGAAGGGATACTGTGAAGGTTCCCAGAACCTCCTCCTTCCTCTACATTCAAAAACTGTCAGACTGTCTCCCCCTTCCTCTCTGCTCCTACAGAACTCCTCCCTTCCTGTGCCTGATGTAATCTTACTGCAGCACAGGAAGTTTCTCAGTGGAAGGAGGGAAGTGCTCTTTGCACACTGTAACAGCCTGTGAATCTGCAGCTTGAAGGGGCTCTCTGACCCAAACCAATAGCCCTTCAAACTCATTACCATAATTTTAAAAGTTGATGGATAAGAAATATTAGAAAATTACCACAGTCAAGTTACCTGGATGTATGGGTAAGTGCCCCTGGTTTATCCATGCTTGATTTTGATAGTAGATTTTCTTTAAGTTCATGTTTATACTTTTGAAACGCAATTCAAGAACATCAGGGAGGAGCACCTCCCGAATGCAGTTGCCTTTAGACCTTAATGCTTGCATTTGGGAACTAGCAACAAGTGTTTCGCCAGTTAACAAGAGAAGACACATGTCGCTAGTTCCTGAACACAAGCATTTAGGTCTTAACGCTTGCTCCGATGCCCCGATGTGCTTGAATTGTACTTTTCGAACCGCAACTCAAGCACAATGTGTGAATGTGGCCTAAACATGCTATCTTTCCAGTTTATAGTCACCTGATGCTGACTCTTTATTTAGCTCCTTCTTTCCTATTTTTACATATTTACAATGGTAACGTTTTATACAAATTTGATGATTACTTGACAAACTTGATATTGTTTATTCACCTGCAGGTCATTTATATCCTACACAATGACTGTCGTTGCTGTAAATTTTCTTGTACCACTGATGGTGATGTTTTATTGTTACTATAATGTGTCCCGCACGATGAAGGGATATGACAGTAGAAACAGTCTTGGAGGTTGCAATGTGGACTGGTCTGATCAGGCTGATGTTACAAAGGTGATTATGATATATTTTAATGTATTTCATCATAATCTATTCTATATTAAAGGAAACCTGTCAGCCTCTGGGTCACATATAAGCTAAGCCTATGACATTATTGGTGAAATGTTCTGCATTGTTAGCATGCCTCTCTAAAATCTGTGGTCTGAATTCAAAGAAATCTTGATTTTTATTTATTATTTTACAATGAACATTTTAGTGTAACATGGGTGTAGCTGCAATGTATGGTGCTTTTTGTTCCTTTCAATTTACAGGGAATTAGTCAGCAATTTTAACTATGCTGCACTGGTGTATGAGATCTCTTTAGTATACTGCTACTTACTATACTTACTGTGTGGAAGGGGTTGTATTGTGCCTCTCACTCATTAGTGCACTCCAAATCCAGCAACAATCCTGGAGTAAAAATGCATTTTTCAAAGACCTGCTGTTACTAACAACACACAAAGGTATGGTTACACATATCTCCAGAACTGCTACCTAACACACCGCCTGCAGCTTTGTATGGTCAAAAGGAAAGAGATGGATTTTTGATGTTGGTCTTGATCTTAGCCCCATATTTACTGCTAATTCATGTTTGTCGATTTGTTTGTAAATCCCAAAAAAATGTTTAAAATAATTAGAATTGAAACATTATATTACTTGGTAATAAATGGTAAATAGTAATAATTGGTTATTTCTAAAACATTTCTGTTTCCAGATGTCTGTAGTGATGATTCTGATGTTTCTGATAGCCTGGTCCCCATATTCTATTGTCTGCCTATGGTCTTCTTTTGGGGATCCTAAACAAATACCACCAGCTATGGCTATCATAGCTCCTCTGTTTGCCAAGTCTTCAACTTTCTACAATCCATGTATTTATGTAATTGCAAATAAGAAGTAAGTTCAGCCTTCTTTTTCAATATGGGGCTAATAATCATGTTTAATATTTAGACAATGTTCCAGATTTATCAAAGTGGTTGATACTGGTTAATAAATCTAGTGCATCTGTAGGCTGTCTAGTCTATACACTTTAGTGTGCACCACAATGAGGCCCCCCAGATAGCTGTAGATGCAGCCAAGTCACCCTATCTAACATACAAGAAAAGATGTATCCCTACTTGTACTTTTCCACTGAATTCTAAAAGAAAACTCTCTGATGCTGTCATTGCATAGGGGGTCCATAGTCTTGTTTAGCATTTACTCCAGGAGCACTTGAATGCAGAATGAACATAGCCTTAAATGGGTTATTTTTTAATTTATCCATAGAAGAATTTCTCTGATTCGCACAGATCTGCATAGTGGTCTGGCCAAGTTACTATGTGCATTTGAATGGGAGCTAAGCTGCAGTAAGGGTGCGGTCACACGTCGCGTTTACCGCATGCGTTAAAAAACGCATTGGAATAGCTGGAGAGTGATTTGCCTAATTAAACACCTCTTAACACTTGTGTTTACAAAACGCATGCGTTAACCGCGATGTTAACGCATGTGTTAACAATGCGTTAACGGTTGCGTTTTGTAAACACAGGTGTTAGCAGCTGTTTAATTAGGCAAATCACTCTCCAGCTATTGCAATGCGTTTTTAAACGCATGCGGTAAACGCGACGTGTGACAGCACCCTGAGTGGGTTCAATAATTAATCAAGTGTCAACATTGGAAGCAGGTGGGATACAAAGACAAATGAAGCGCAAACCATGTTTACTAGTACATGGCAAATCCTTAGGTGTGCATAAAAAAACCAAACATCTGATCATTTCGAATACCATGACTAGGAAGACACAGGCCCTGGCTATAGTTAAAGTAGTGGAGGGGGTCCTTGGGGTGGGTCATCAATATTTTTAGTGCAGTAAACCCCTCTAATTACAGATGCTGTAGATGCAGTGATTTGTATCGTTAAATAATGTCAAGAAACTGCAAGTAGACAAAATCATAAAATTCCCCACCTGTTGATCATTTGACTATGATAAGCGTCTATTTAACTTTCTAAATAAATACATGCTAAGTTGTTAATTCTACCCTCTCTTTTAGGTTCAGAAGAGCAATCCTATCTATGGTGCAGTGCAAGTCACGTCAAGAGGTTACTCTAGACAACCACTTTCCAATGAGTGTCTCCCAAAGTACTTTGACAACATAATTCATCTTAATATTCATAAAATTTGTCTGTCTCTGTATGAACTACAATAAAAGTTTAAGATATACATGAAAGCAATGCCTAAGAAGTTATATGTTCAAACAGTTTGCACAAGTAAATCACAAAATTATTATTGTCCTTTTCAATCTTTTTATTAGAATAACAAGAAAAGGGTCTTCAGTAAAGATATGTTTAAGTCCTTGATATATCTCTTTCAACCTCTTCATGAAAACTACAGTAGGCCAATTCTGGCTGTTGCCTGTCAACTCTTGAAAACCAACATGTCCAATCTTTCTTTTGCCTAACAGCTAATCCTGTCAAATTATGATTTTCTTTGGATCTACACTATTAATGATCAATTGAACCCTTGGTGGTTAAATGTTTGATAGCTCCCATTCATGGTAATAGGACAAAGCTGCAGTACCCCTGTCCAGCTGCTACTATGTAGATGGTATGCAATATAAAAGCAGGTTTGAACCTCAAAAAAATCCTTTAATTTTAAGATGTTGTTCACACAGTTCAGATTTTTATGAAGTAGTAAATGGCATCTTTAAAAAGCACGTATGTTTGGATCCAGACTACTTAATAATACTCATAATAATACTCAAGTTATTGTTAAAATAGTTTCTTGTCTTTTTCTTTCATATAGAGTATGATGTACATACTATGACTAGTTTATATTACTCAATGTTCATGGTCTTACAACTATCTGCATAGTGCAACCTGACTGGGGAACCAACTGAAATGATTTCCACATTAAAAAAAAAAAAAAATTAAAATAAGAAGAAATTAATTTTCAACCAAATAGCAAGGAGATTATTTCAGAGCAGATTGTCCTATACCCAAAGAATTCATACAAATGGCGTGTGGACCTACAACCAGGCCGCTAAGATACTCACATATATAGTATCGGCAGGTCAGACCAGGGAACAATGAACACAGAGGGTCATGCATACATTATCAGGCAGCAGAACCAAAATGCACTCTGGTGATGTAGACCGGGGCGTCTCCAGTTCATTTGAATGTTTTTTTATAAATTCTTTAAAGATATATTTTTAAAGATAATGGGGCAGATTTATCAAGCTGTCTGAAAGTCAGAATATTTCTAGTTGCCCATGGCAACCAATCACTCATTTTACCAGTGCTCATGAATATTTTAAATGGGAGCTGTGATTGGTTCCCATGGGCAACCAGAAGTATTCCGACTTTCAGACAGCTTGATAAATCTGCCCTAATCTGTCCTATTCCAGACATACATAGGACTTCCCCCTAGACCAGTGGTGGCGAACCTATGGCACGGGTGCCGGAGGTGGCACTCAGAGCCCTTTCTGTGGGCACTCAGGCCATCACCACAGGACAGAGTTCACCAAACAGGACCAAATCCACCAAATCTTCCTGCAGACTCAAGCAACTGATGAGATGCTGCTCTCAGCACTATTTTAAAGTGACACTTTATTGGCTATTTGGAAAAGTGAGGTGGTGTTGACAGAACCGCATTATATTTGGAGGTCATCCTGCTAGACCCACCATTCTTCCTCTACAGAGAGACCCTCTTTCTTTCAACTGTATTGGTGGCCTTAGGAGGCCGACACAATTGAAAGATGTGGAAGAACACGTAGCAATATGTTACTGCTTAAAATGCCTCATTGGCACTTCACAGTTAATAAGTGGATTTTGGTCGTAGTTTGGGCACTCGGCCTCTAAAAGGTTCGCCATCACTGCCCTAGACAAAAGGATGAGCAAGTACGTTTGGGACATCTACCATCAGATCTGATGTTAGCAGTTCTTTAAATTTATTATCATAATTAGTAATATCATGAAAATTACCTGTGGACACACAGATTGGGTGAGACCACTCAACCACCCCACTATAAATAGTTTTTCCATCCATATTAGTTATTAACTAACATCCCCCATCTGACTGCTTTATGTTTTCATCCTTTTTAAAATGTCTTTTTATTGATTTACTGGACCTTTCTCTAGGATATTCACATACATTGTAGTCTGATTAACTGATTGAAGAATCATAGGAGATGTCACTATGAATACTTATTAACGTATTTCGTTTGTAGGAGCAGTATGGTCGTATGACTGTCATCGAAAATAAAAATAATAGAACTGCATATTCTTCACCGGAGGAAAACCAGAGATTAAAAGTAACCATTACTTGTCCACTCTTTAACCTTGGACCAGTGGCATAACTTGAAGTTATGGGAATTTGATCCTACTACATTTAAACACAATCATATGATAACCGAACTACATTAATAGCGAATGAATGATATACATTGTGGTGTTCAGTATTGTTCCTATGGACCGCTGTACAGAGTTAACACATCAAGTATATCCCTAAAAACTATGATGTCACTCTACATAGATCATAAATGGGTATTGATACACACTGTCACAATATATTAAGAAAAAATTCAAATTTGTAGGAAATTTATTGCACATGATTTTTATAACCGTGATGTCAACTGTGACACATCAAAGGACATAGTAAGGTTGTGCAAATTGAGGAAGTAACAGGTGTTGCTAAGAACTACAAATCATGACATTTTTAAAGACCTAGCCGCTATCTATGGCAATTACACGGGGGGCGGCACAAAAGCCAGTTTGAAAGCACATTTTTAAGACACATGAAACCTTAAAAATCAAGTTTTGTGGTATGATTGTTACAGAATCCTTGAATTAAGATAATATGATTGGTCATTCAGATCCAATGCACAGGCCAAGATGACAGCATAGTCTACATTAACCCCTTAATGACCGCCCTATCGGGATTCTACGGCGATCATTAAGGGTACTTCTTCTGACGCGACGCCTTTCTACAGCGGAGCATCAGGAGAAGATTTTGGGACACCGGGTCTCGCTGGTGTCACCGCCCAGACCCGGCACTAATACCCAGGATCGGGAAAACTCCAATCCGGGGTGTTTAACCCCTTGCATGCCACGGCCAAGCTCAGTTACTTACACTTTACACTGCAATACAAGTGTATTGCAGTGTAAGGGTTTGAACAAGCGATTGGATGAAGGCTTGTTCAAGCCCAAATATGGAATGTGTAAAAAATAAAAAAAAAAATAAAAAGTAAAAGTCATTTTAGAATAATAATTAAATAATTGGTATGGTTGGTATGTCCACATTACCAACAATACAAATCTGTTGTGAATGGCGCTGCTTTGATCCTATGCCCGACCTTGCACCAGAACAGAAGTTTACCACCACATATGGGGTATCAGTACACTCGGGAGAAATTGGGCATCAAACTTTGCAGAGCGTTTCATCATTTTATTCATTATGAAACTGTCAGTTTTGGCCTAAATTTATGTATTTTCCCAAAAAATTCTAAAGTTCCTAAATCGCAGGTTCATATTGTTTAAACCCATGTGAATCACTTAAAGGGTTAATAGACTTAATAGAAGTTGTTTTACACACGTTGAGGGGTGCTGTTTCTATAGTGGGGTAATTTATGGGGTTTTACTATTATTTAGGCCTTTTAAAGTCACTTGGAAGCTGAGTTGTCCCTCAAAATGTGAGCTTTGGCAATAGCCGTTGCTAATTTTTAATTCATGTCCTCATACAATATTTAGTTATAAACAGAAGGTAGATTTATTTTTTTCATAAGAAAAATATTTGGTGTAATGTAATTAATAGTCATTGTATACCTTATTTTATGGGCAGCAATTGATTTTAGTATTAAAGGGAAAGGACTGCTTACATGACATTCCTTAAGTATTTTCTACTTTTGGCAGTGGATGATGAGAGGTAGGGATGGGAACATGTAGGACTGTACAAATATTTCTGGTATGTAATAAGTTAAGGCAGCAATGAATTATAGCATCTACACAAACAGTAAGGATACAGCATGTGAAATGAGATGTTTACTAAACCTGCAGATTTACCATGTCTTTGCTAACTTATGGAACATGGTAGTTGGCTGTGAAATGCCTTAATCATATTCTGCTTTCCAGACTGCATCTAGAAGAAATATATGAAAATACTGAAAACACCGTGTGGAACTGTGGGGGGTCATTTATCTTATCTCTGTTGGTTATGGCTTGTTTTTGCCTGTCTTTTTTTGTCTGCTACTCAATTTTACTTTGTGTTAAATGTCTCAAAAATGTCACACAAATTTCTTAAGTTACTTCTTTCCATTCTCTAAGTTTTCCTTAAAGGGGTTTTCCCATGAAGAAAAGTTAGGCCCTATCCCCATGTTCCGAAAACTAGGGATCCGACCGACTCCCCGCCGCTCCTCAGACTAATGGAGCAGATGGCCGTGCATGACCATTCTGCTCTATAAATATTTATGGAGCAAACCGGTCATGCGCAGCTGTCTGCTCCATGCCTCTCACTGAGCGACGACCCCTCGTTTTCGCAATCTGTGGGGGTCTCAGCACTGAGACCCCCACTGATCAGAAAGTTGGGCCTATCCTGTGGATAGGGCCTAACTTGTCTTTGTGGGAAAACCCCTTTAAATATGTACTTGTTTGGAAATTTTAGACAATTTGAAAAGATAAATGTCATTTAGCATATCTGGAATTGAAGATAAATGTCACAAAAAAGTAGCAAAAAAGGAAGAAAAAAAAAGATAAATTACCCCTTTGTGAAAATAAAAAAAGATTAATATAAAACATTTTACAATGCATAGTTAATTTACCTTGGAGTTAAAGAGTATTCTTGGCCTGCGGAATCTTTTTTGTTGTGATATTCTAATTTCACTGAGAATGTCAAAACTGGACTATCTTATGATTTGGCTACAAAATGAGTTGTACTGTGCTGTACTTAGTCACAAAGGTCATGACCATGAATTGATACCAGAAAAAATTGAGCAGATGGCATGAACTATGAAGAAGCCTGGGTAAGCATACTCTGCAATTGTCATCTAGACAGTGTGAACTGTGGACATTTCATCCAAGGGCTAATATACAACTGGTTGTATAAATATACATTTGTCAATGAAATAAGTAAATCAATCTTTATGCTTTTGGTGTAAAATCTATTGAAAAAAACACAACTTTGCATTCCCTATATATTTTCATACGTATACTGTGACCCTGCAGTCCTTGGAAGAACACTTTTGAAGGTTAAGTAACTGTAGATCTCAGTTAATCTCATGTAATCTCCTATTACTAAATGGGTCTCTACCATTCCAGCATCACTTCTCAGAATGTCGCTTGTATGGCTTGGACAATGAAGTCTCATAATTGGTTGACTCCCTTCTAATTGCACAGAAGTCATGATGTTCTACATATTCTTGTATTTTACACTACAGATTGTTGCCAAACTTGATGCATTCTGTCCATCGCAGTGCACTTGTATTTTTCATGGGAGAAGTGATGGGACTGGGGCAAGGTAAGAACAACACACTATGTATTACCAAACTGATGGTTATCATGGTTACTTTGTATACTGTATGATAATAATTATATAGGCCATATTTATCAAAATATTTAATGCAGAATGATAATGCACTTCTTACCTATGTTATATTTACTCCAACTGTTGGCTTGCATATTAAACACTATTATAGTAATATTATGTATGGTATAGCAAATCCATTTATTTGTTCCAAAATATAGTAATACTATTATGTTCACAGCTACACTCCCATTTTCTGATGTTACGCTCTGTTGTAAGAGCAGAACAATAAATATCTGTAAGACTTAAATGAAGGGCACCAATGGAGCCAAAATATCCAATTCACTGTCCATTTTTTTTTTTTGCATTTGTTTTTGGTGTCTATCATTTTGTCAGATAAAATATTCAATCATACATGGTATTCCCTTCTATGATTTTGTGGGAAATAAAAAAAAACTTTCACTTTAGTACCAACTGTAGCTGACTATTGGAAAAAAAAGCAAAGAGCTAGTATAAAATGCACTTTAGCTACCTCTTGATTTTTAGATGTAGAAACATATAATCTATCTAATATTAATGGTTTTTTATATATACCAGGTCTGTTTTGTGCAATGATCCTGACATGTTTGACATTCCTGTCAATGTTCCAGTCGACACAGTTAAACTTCGGGTTGAAAAAACTGTTATTCGTAGAATTCCCACTGAAGCCTTCTATTACCTGGTCGATCTTAAATATCTTTGGGTCACCTACAACAGTATTACCAACATTGACTCAAGCAGCTTCTACAATCTCAAACAGCTACATGAATTACGTCTGGATGGAAATTTGATATCGATATTTCCATGGGAATCTTTATTAGAGATGCCCCGATTAAGGACTCTGGACCTACATAACAATAAGATAGCAACTATCCCAGCGGAGGCAGCACGCTACCTAAAGAACATTACTTACTTTGATATATCCAGCAACAAGCTCACCACTCTGCCTTCTGACCTGTTGGACATCTGGCCTCCATTCTCTGATCCAGCATTACGAGTTACAGAACAACTTTCCCAAAGAGTTATATTAGGTAATTTCTACCATTGTACTTCCAAAATAACATTTTGCTTCTTAAAATTGAGTTTCAAATTATTAAAAAAAAAAATAATTTTACCTAAAAATATAGGCTATGTACTAATGGCTCTGTATTGTGCCCTAGTTTCTAACTGTATCCATGTCCTTGGATGCAGTTGCAGCTAACAGTGTTCCTTGCTCAGGGATCCAGGGTACCAGGCAAAAAAGCAATGTGCCTGGTAAATGAGGTATTCATCAGTCTCAGTCAGTATTCAGATCTCTACCAATTTATAAACAATGAAACAAATTCCCAGACAACCCTTTTAACAACAGCCATTTTGGTGGTTGATGTGAACCGAATATTAATCCATGCATGCAGGTTTAGGAGTATTTCTTAATGAACCATTTAGTAGAAGATAGAACTGCAAATATCTTTATGGAGCAATAGAGGATAATGTCTGCTAGTCCCCAGGTTAGGTGCAAAATAGGTTCTTTAGGTTTGTTTTTAAGTTGAATTTGTATGTAAGTCAGAACTGTATATTTTATAATTGTAGCTCCAGACATAATATTTTTTCTCTCCCAGTGACAATTGCACTTTCAAAATTTTTTTGCTGTAATGGGAACAAGGATTATCAATAAAACTTCATTACAGAAACCTTATAGCTGATCATTACAGCCTGGGAATAAAGTAAAGCATCCAGAGAGCTTTACCAGAGTTCTCAGTGGGCAGAGAGGTCTGTGTATAACTAGGGGTCGTCTGTAAAGCGGGTGTCCTTAAGTAGGGGACCAACTGTACTTACTTAATGCATTAGTCATCTTGTAAAGATTGTTGAGAAATTCCTTATCTCTATTTTTTACATATCTGCTATTTGGCCAACAATTGGCCTACATTTTCTACAAAATTTGCCAAAAATGTTGAATAAATCATGGGACCCACAGATGATGAGATCCACACCTATATTTAAAATTAATTCACCAGATCCTGTCCTTCAGCTCCCTGTCCTCAATGTTTGGGTAGTTTTAAAAAAAAACAGGTGTCTACAGGGTTTCTTTTGGCTGTTATTTAGCAGCCACATATTGAGGCTAAAGGAAGTGCTGTGCATAGTGGTATATTTAGTGGCTACTAAAATTTATGAGTATGATAATGTCTAGCTCAATTCACCAAACATAATTATTACTAACCTTATGGTCTAATGGTGGAAACATCTGTGGCCACCTAAATATGACAATATTATTGATATTTACTAGGTTGAGATCCAGACTTAATTTTTTTACATTTATTTTAAAATCAAAATTTCAAAGTTTCTAAAATATTCTTCTTAACCTAAAATACTTTTTTTCAATTAAATTCATTTCACCTAATGTAAGGGGATTATCTTGGTACATTGCTTTAATGGATTCTTACATAATGACTATAATTATACAGACATTATGTAATGTAAAGCTTTTCCATAATAAAGCTGTTGTCTATGTACTGACGGACGTTATATAACTTATTAATAGAGCACATAACATTTATATTTCAACCAATTAATTATTTAATGAAATATGTTTATTAAAACTACAGAGCACTGCATTACCTTGCTCTGACCCTGCCTCTCCTATCTAACCCCTCTCCAATGCATTGGTTTGGTTTAAAGAAAAAATAAGAAATAAATCCATTGAATTTTTTTGCATGATTGTTGTAAGACTGCTGCCACATATGCATGACATTGTGCCTCACAGTTATAATATTTAGTGCATATAGAACTTATATGAATTATACTATTATTTATGGTTTCATACAGTGCTCACTTATATTCTTTATTATGTATAGTCTATGAGTATAACTAGAAAACAACAGGATTAAAGGGCCTGCTCACAACAGCTTACAATCTAGGAGGAAATAGTAATACAAGGTTAAAGCAGACCTCCCAACTTTTATAGTGGCAAAAGAGGGACAAAAGATGTGGTACATGTAGCACATCATGGACATTTCTTTGCCTTAAGCCATGCCTTTTGCCCCATCCTTTACTCCACCCCCATACACTGTATGAGTCTCCCCTTCATGCTCCCCCTCATATTGTGTTCCCTTCGCTCTCTGTCTCATTGAGGTCCCCTCCTCCCTCTAACTCCTCCTCCTGCCTCTGCCAGCTACTCTTCACACCGTGGTCCCCTCATATTCTGCCCTCCCTGATACTGTGCCCAGAGCCCTCCCTCATATTATGCCCTAGCAGCTTCCCCTCTTATTTTGGTCCCCTCACCTCCTCCTTGTTGCTGTTACTCACCTCTCCCTGCAACAGTCCTTTTCTCTTCCCTGATGCAGTTGTGTGCTGGATTGAAGGAGGCAGGCAGGCAAGCAGGATGATGTCATATCATTGTGCCTGCTGCTATCTGCATTACACAACAGCAGAAGAGGCACAGTAATAGAGCAGAGAGTTGATGGCATTATCACTGTATTCAACTCTACCTGCATACAAAGGACACCAATAGAGTTGAAGTTGCAGGACATACCTCCAAGAAATGTGTGTGTGCTACAGAGCTAGTTTAAAGCAGAACAAAAACTTTGAAACCATTTCTTTTATTTTAGAAATCAAGAGTTCAGGTAATAGTTAACTCTTAAATATAATTTTTTAAAGAAAAGTGTTTCTCTGTTTCCGTTTTCCTTCCTATTGTCCCATGCATTCAGTAGTGTATCTGAAAGTCCAAACACAGCAGATAGATAAGGGGAGGTGGCAAAAGTTTAACTCCTTACAGATCTGTATAATATTTAACTTCATAATTCAAATTTGTATCGTGTTAGGGCTCATTCACATGGCCGTTATGGGGGCCTTGATCTAGTTGCAAATCATGCAAATCATGTAACTAGATTACCGCCCCCATAGACTTCCATGGCACCTGGTTATGGTGGGGTAGCACACAATGTGTCATTGCACCGATACCGAGTCGCGGCCACATGTCTGCCTATGGAGGGAGGAGGGGTGAAGAGCACTCAACCTTTCCCATTCCACCTTCTGACCCTATGCTCGCCCACGATGCTGTTCGGGCAAGTACATGATTGTGGGAATGTACCCTAATGCCTACCCACTGACTGTCTCTGAGGGCCTCTAAGTCAACTGCTGTCTGTGTGAATATGAATAGAAAGTGTAAATATAGACAGTGATAAATGCGGGAGCAAATGGGAAAACTGCAATTTATTAAAATATTTTATAAAGGCGACAGTTCTCACATATATTGTATTTTTATTTAAAAATGGTTCTAAACATTAAGTTACACTTGAAATTGTATTCTTAGATGGACGCACAGCTATTGTGTGGCAACTGGCTCAGGATTGAGGCATCTCTGCAGTGGCTAGAAAGAAATATATGTCAACTGCGTTCAGGAAAGATAGAGAAGAGAGAATTTAGTTTTAATAGCTAATTCATAAAATTAAATAAAATGGGCTTTTGAGTTTTCCACTAGAACAATAGGGTGGCTTGCTAGGTGCAGCAGGACATGGCATGATCCTTAGGAGTTATGGGAAGAGAATACTATCACTGGTGTGTTGTGGCTGTGTCATGGGAAGGATTGGGAGTAACCCTTAAATAAATGGTAATAATTGTCCAGTTGGGGTTGTGCAAAGCACAATAGAACTAGTGACCTAGGACTGAGCCCTGTGGGGAAAAGTCAGAGCAAGGGAAAGGTCAGAACAAGTACAGTCAGGAACTCATCAACAAAGCATGAATGGTTAGAAGGAAATGTAGTATTATTTAAAGGGCCAGAACAAGGCATTGCAATTGCCCCCCACATCTCAATGTAAAATTGTAGCAAAAATGTGTCAGAATCAGGACCGATCCTGAAAAGGCCTACCAGCAGTAAATATAGTGCAAATAGATAAATAACGTATATACTTGAGTATAAGTAGACCTGAGTATAAGCTGAGACCCCTAATTTTACCACCAAAAACTGGGAAAACCTATTTACTTAAGTATAAGCCGAGGGTGGGAAATGCATTGGTCATAGCCTCCCAGTATATAGCCAGCCCATGTACTATATAGCCAGCCCCATGTAGTATATAGCCTGCCAGCCCCCTGTAGTATATAACCTGCCATCCCCCTGTAGTATATAGCCTGCCAGCCCCCTGTGGTATATAACCTGCCATCCCCCTGTAGTATATAGCCTGCCACCCCCCTGTAGTATATAACCTGCCAGCTCCCTGTTATATATAGCCTGCCAGTCCCTGTAGTATATAGACTACCAGCCCCCTGTAGTATATAGCCTGCCAGCCACTGTGGTATATAGCCTGCCAGCCCCCTGTAGTATATAACCTGCCATCCCCCTGTAGTATATAGCCAGCCAGTCCCCTGTAGTATATAGCCTGACAGCCCCCTGTAGTATAAAGCCAGCAGGCCCCCTGAAGTATATAGCCAGTCAGCCTCAGTAGTATATAGCCTGCCAGCCCCCTGTAGCATATAACCTGCCATCCCCCTGTAGCATATAACCTGCCAGCCCCCTGTAGTATATAACCTGCCATCCCCCTGTAGTATATAGCCTGCCAGCCCCCTGTAGTATATAACCTGCCAGCCCCCTACAGTATATAGCCTGCCAGCTCCCTGTAGTATATAGCCTGTAGACCCAGTAGTATATAGCCAACCAGCCCCTGTAGTTTATAGCCTGCCAGCTCCCTGTTATATATAGCCTGCCAGTCCCTGTAGTATATACACTACCAGCCCCCTGTAGTATATAGCCTGCCAGCCACTGTGGTATATAGCCTGCCAGCCACTGTGGTATATAGCCAGCCAGTCCCCTGTAGTATATAGCCTGACAGCCCCCTGTAGTATAAAGCCAGCAGGCCCCCTGAAGTATATAGCCAGTCAGCCTCTGTAGTATATAACCTGCCCCCTGCAGTACATAGCCTGCCAGCTCCCTGTAGTATACAGCCCGTAGACCCAGTAGTATATATCCAACCAGCCCCTGTAGTTTATAGCCTGCCATCTCCCTGTGATATATAGCCTGCCAGTCCCTGTAGTATATAGACTACCAGCCCCCTGTAATATATAGACCACCAGTCCCCTGTAATATATAGCCTGCCAGCCACTGTGGTATATAGCCTGCCAGCCCCTGTAGTATATATCCTGCCAGCCCCCTGTAGCATATAGCCAGCCAGACCCCTGAAGTATATAGCCTGACAGCCCCTGTAGTATATAGCCTGCCAGTCCCCTGTAATATATAGCCTGCCAGCACCCTGTAATGTAAAGCCTGCCAGCTACCTGTAATGTACAACTAGTCCCCATTAGTATATAGCCTGCCAGCCCCTTAAAGTATATAGCCACCCCCCTCCTTTAGTATATATCGCCTGCCAGCCCCCTGTGGGGTATAGATGCCGGTAAAAAAAATAAACTGACTACTCACAATTCCCACGGCCCGGGCAGCTCCTCTTCTATCTTCATGTGCATGGCAGGTCCGTGACAGCTCCGTGGATAGCACCTCTTCTTTCTGCACTCTGTGATGTCAGCAGTGGCCCACGGAGCTTTCGCATGAAGATAGAAGAGAAGCTGCCCGGGACATCGGAATACCCCCCAATAGAATATAGTGCCAAAATGTCTGAATTGACAGTTTTTTCCATTTTGAAACTTCTAAATACTAAACTTTTTGGATAGGGAAATTACTGAAGATCCATCACGCGGTTGTTCTGTAGGTTTGTCATTAAAGACGCTGTGTTAGTTTAGCTACACAACACGTGTGCTAATAAATGAGACGTCCAGACTCCAGTCCTGTACAGAGTTAACTGTGATATGAGAGGCAGGATTAGCAGGGATTTCCCAATTAGCGGCCTTGTACTCCAGAAATCATTTAATCTCAGTCAGGTGTTTAAGGCAGATATTCATGACTTCAAACCACACACTTCTTAAATCTTCAACCTTATTTCACCCGATTTTAAATCTTTTAATTAATGAATTGTCCCAAATCATCCATTGCTTATCTTACACTGTGCACATAAAATAATCTGTGTCTGCACAAGGACTGAAGAAACGTGACTTGCTTATTACTGAAATACTGTATAACCTTTGGTCGGTTACAGGAGCTTTAAAAAAAAAAAAAGTACCGTATTCATCCCTTCTTGAACTTTGTCCCACAATTGGATCACTTGGGATTTTGTTATTTTTTTTAACTTTTTAGACACTGATTAACAGAATGTTAAAAGAAAACTCACCAAACTTACCAATTGACCAGCGATAAATATAATGATTCAATAAAAAAAATTCTCTATCACCCTCATACTATGATATTCCAGACATAGTCATTGAATTATCAATTCTAGAAGTCTTTACCTAAAAGTCATGTGTAAGTGAGGAGAGATGAGTCATATTTTATATATATATATATATATATATATATATATATATATATATATATATATAAAAGCTGCCACTAGTGAGTAAGGTAGTCACATCAATTTATTATTACATAAGACTTCTGTATTAAAATCGATCTATCAAACTGGTATATGCTCCACTGCAGTTACCGACCACTACCCTATTCAGCTTTCTTAGATGCAGGAGTGGTTAACATGCAGAGAAATTCATAGCCTCGCCACTCTGAATGATAAGATTATAAAGATTGAGGAAGACCATACCGTACATTGCATTATGCCTTGTGTGCTGCAACATAATGTATTATAATTCTCCACACTACTTACTGTTTTTGACAATCACCCTTCTAATATTCTTACATTGGTGATTGTTTTTTCGTTTTTGTTTTCCCTTTTTGTTTTTGTTATCGTTTACAGTTTGTTTGTTTATTAATGTGTTTTTCAATTAACTCAGTGGTTCTCAACCTTTCTAATGCTGTGACCCCGCAATACAGTTCCTCATGCTGTGGTGACCCCAAACCATGCAACTCGCAGTAAAAACACAGTAAAATTGCGGCTCCGATGGCTTTAGACGACCCCCGTTTTTGGTTGTTCGACCCCTGCTGCGGTCCCGACCCACAGGTTGAGAACCACTGAATTAACTGATTCAACATAAAATCGATCTATCACCAGGTATCCAAATTGAACGTATATATATCATACTGTGTAGAAACCGGTCTTGTGCTCTCGTTGATATGTTTCCTATTGTGGTATAATTAAACAAATACACAAAAGCACTATAAAACGATATATATATATATCTCTATTAAACCATATATATATATACATATATATATATATATATATATATATATATATATATATGGGTCCATAAATGTCACCTAAAACGCTTAGGCTTTGTGTTGTATATCCATATATTAGTTCAATATATTTAAAAAGACTTTGGTTATTAGTCTAAAGGTAAAGCATGTTATGGATTTAACTCACTGCGGTATTCGTATAATCAATTGTAGGTTTTTAATATAAAAATATAGCTTTGTGTCAGCTATTTTTGTTCTGCAGCACAGTAAGTATAAAGTAGGTAGGGCATATCTATGTGTGAGTGCCATCCTTCTTCTATAAATTGAGTCAAGTTTAGAGGCTACAGGGGGAGTGTCACTTCAGAAGGCTGGAAAAAGACACAAGTCCATCAAGTCAAACCTTTAAGAATCAAACAAATATTTTTTTTTTCCATAACCAGTGATAATTTTGCTCTCCAGTTCCATAGTCTCACTGCTCTTACGGTAAAGAATCCCCATCTATGGTGATGGTAGAATCGCCTCTCCTCTAGGTGTAGAGGATGCCCCCTTGTCCTGTTCACAGGCCGAGGTATAAAAAGATCTTTGGAGAGATCCTTGTACTGTCCGTTCAGGTATTTGTACATTGTAATGAGGTCTCCTCTCAGTTGTCTTTTTTCTAAACTGAATAATCCCAAATTTTGTAATCTGTCCTTGTATTCTAGTCCCCCCATTCCCCTAATAATCTTGGTTGCTCTCCTCTGCACCCGTTCCAGTTCTACTATGTACTTTTTACACACTGCTGCCCAAACCTGTACACAATATTCCATGTGTGGTCTGACCAGGGATTTGTATAAGGGCAAAACTATGTCCTTATCATGAGAATATATTCATTTTACATCCCATAATCACATCCCATAATTATATTTGCTTTAGCAGCAGCTTCCTGGCTTTGGTCACTAAAATTAAGTTTACCGTCCACCAATACCCCCAAGTCTTTTTCAGCTGCAGTTTTAACAAGTAATTGACTGTTTAGAACATAATTGTACTTTAACCCCTTACCAACGCACACCATACTAGTACGGCGTGCGTTGGATCCCCGTGCATGGAGAGGGCTCACAGGCCGGCGGCTTCAAAAAGATGGCTCCGCATGGCCCGAGATGGCGCCGCCATGTTGCCGAGGATCGTCACTCCCCGTGACATCATCGGGCAGCGGCGATCCATCACCACGACAGCCTCAGGTCTTCCGAAGACCCGAGGCTGACTCGTATTAACCCTATCATTACAATATGCACATTGTAATGAGTGAGGTGAAAAATCCCCATAAAATCCAAGCCCACAAGAAAACATCACAAATGCGTTTTTTTCCCCATATTCACTGTATTTGGATTTTTGGGAAAATTGGAAGTCAAAAAACTAAAAAGGTCCAGGTGATTAAGGGGTTAAGTTTCCATGGCCCAAGTGCATAACATTAGATTTATCTACATTAAACCTCATCAACTATTTTTCCGCCCACTTTTCAAGCTTCCGCAAATCCCTCTGTAATGCTATACTATCGGCCTTAGTATTTATTACTTTACACAGCTTAGCATCAACTGCAAATATTGAAACTTGACTGTGTAAACCCACTACAAGGTCATAAATAAAAATATTAAAAATAAGTGGCCACAATACTGACTTCTGTGGCACTCCACTGGTAACGTCAACCCAATCTGAGAATGTGACATTAATGACGACCCTCTGTTTTCTATCACTAAGCCAATTACTTACCCAAATACACAGATTTTCCCCTAGTCACAGAAGTTTGATATCATATTAAAGATAAAAATCTCATCTTTCAGGTCACAGGATTATAGTTTTATGAGCTACAGAACCAGAGATATAGAAGGTTAAATACAGGCGGTCCCCTACTTAAGAACACTCGACTTACATACGACCCCTAGTTACAAACGGAGCCCTGGATATTGGTAATTTATTGTACTTTAGACCTAGGCTACAATAAACAGCTGTAACAGTTATCAAATGTGTCTGTAATGAAGATTTATTGTTAATCCTGATTCTTATGGCAACCCAACATTTTTAAAATCCAATTGTCACAGAGACCAAAAAAGTTCTGGCTGGGATTACAATGATAAAATATACAGTTCTGACTTACATACAAATTCAACTTAAGAAGAAACCTACAGACCCTATCTTGTATGTAACCCGGGGACTGCCTGTACATTAGGGGAGATATATCAATGCTCATATGCCAGTTGTTGGTGTAGAAACACTGATATAATCGCAAATTTTTGCACACTGTGCCAGACTACACGACTACACCACCTCCATGCTAGGTGGGTGTAGAGGGGTGGAGGGTATTTTTTAAGAACTTTCTCTTGCAGGTTTTTATGCAAACCTATGCCAGTTCAGACCGGGTGTAGCTTCGCCCAGTGGTTGTGGAGCCCAACAATGCAGGCGTATGATAAATTTCCCCCATAGTTACAGACTCATTAAATATGTCTCTTCTCTACTATTTATTTTACACATGACTTGTTTTTTATTGGTCACCAGGAGACTCATTTTTTGCACCCACTCTGTCCCTATAGTACATATAGTACAAAAAATTATATATTACCTTACAATGCCATGTGCTCTGTAACTAGTAAATTGGTCCCCTGGGAGTGGCTGAAGAAGAATAGTTTTCCCCCTCCCTCAGGAAATCGCTCCTCCATGTGTGATTTTTGAATGACTAATGCCGCAACTCTCGCATCTTGCGCAACGTGCGTCCGGGCATGCACAGATGAAGCGGAGCTGGCCACAAGATCTCCGCATTCATCTGCGCATGGGCCACACTATGCGGCTGTGCATGGGGGCGCTACATACTTTTTTTTATCTCTCAGTGCCTCAGTGTCTAGCCTGTCCGGGTGCACGTTGTACAAGATGCTGACCACGCAGGCCTAAGAATGCCTGATGCAAGAGTTGCGGACAGCGGCAAAACATGGATTGGTGACGTCTGCTGGGGGTAAGCCATGGCACGTGAAAATGACGGGAGAAGGGTGGGTGAGGGGCGGTATTAGTCATCCGAAAATCACATCCTGAGGAGCGAGGGTGATGGTGGGGGGACTACTCCTCTTCAGCCACTCCCAGGGGGTGCATTGATTAGTCACAGAGCACGTGGAATTGTAAGGTGATATAAGTACTCAGACCCTTTGCTCAGTATTGACTAGAAGCACCATTTGAGCTAGTACAGTCATGAGTCTTCCAGGGAATGATGCAACGTTTTTTCGTTTTTTTGATGCAAAGTTTTTTCACACCTGGATTTGAGAATCCTCTGCCATTTTTCCTTGCAGGTCCTCTCCAGTTCTCTCAGATTGGATGGTGAATGTTGGTGGAGTCCATTTTTCACGTAGTTGTTCTGTATCCACTGCTTTGTTATTTTGGCTTTCTGCTTAGGGTGATTGTCTTGTTGGAAGGTGAAGGGGTCTGAATACTTTCCACACCCACTATATTTGCAGTCACTGTTACCTTGCAAATAAAGGTGTAACTTGAAGTTGCTTTTTATCAGTGTTGCATGGATAATTTAATGGCATTTTGCCACTTGTGTTTTATCAACAGCTACGTCCTTTTCTGATAAGGGTATTGGCCATGATACTGCACATAATTAAAAGCATGTTTTATCCCTCTCTGTGCATAATCACAGATATATTTAGGCTTTCAGCAAATGTAGGGGATAGTCAGATCAGGATGCTGATGTCTCCAAGATCTAAGCTCTCCTCAGTGCGGGGATAATGCTGGAAAATATGTGATGTGCATCTGTAATACTATTACACTTTAGTAAATCTATATGCCTCTGATGACACAATACCCATATACAGGGACTGTAGAAACGCGTCAGGCGAAGGGTGTATAGGTCGATTAGGATAACTGACCACCAATGTCTATCAGTAACTGTTTTAGTATTGTTACTCGGTATAGTGCTATGACCTGAAAAGAAGAAGAGAGTAGCACATCTGTGAATACACAGTAGCACATTAGTTCAGCTATGTATGGGGTGATATAAAAGAGAGTTTAGATTTTGGAGACATCAGCATCCTGATCTGACTATCCCCTACATTTGCTGAAAGCCTGAATATAAGAGTGGTCCTTATTTTAAGGTTTATAATAAAGTTGATGTTTTAAAGTGTTCTAATTTCAGGCAGATATAATAATATTTTCCCCAGAACATACATTTTTAAATTTATCTAAGTATTTTGATGATTTTTAACCCTCTCCACACAGCCAGGGTGTTTGCTGAATACTTTCTGCAAACTATTATTTCTAAGACTATTCTACAGAGGGAGCAAGCTATCTGCCCTCCCTTTATTATGGTTAGCTATTTTTTCTTAATAAGCTAGGTGGTGGTACTGGTACTGCAATGTTAGGGTATTTGAGAGGTAATACTCATTTTGCCCCCCAATAGGCCATTTTGTCCACGTAGGAAATAATTTACTACATGTACTACTAACCTGTTTTTAGAGACATTTACAATTGCAAACCTTGGGGGCAATGTCTTATTTGGCTAATTAAATAATTTCTAATTGTTCTCCAACTCAAGGTCTACAAGACAACCCTTGGTTTTGTGACTGCCGCATTTCAAAGCTTATTGAACTTTCAAAGATTGTGGATCCACAAGTGATATTCCTGGATACACTGGTAGTCTGCAGCGGGCCTGAATCCCTTACTGGTATCCTCTTCCAAAAAGCCGAATTAGAGCAATGTCTCAAGCCCTCTGTGATGACATCAGCCACCAAAATTACATCCCCCCTGGGCAGCAATGTGCTACTGCGATGTGACGCTACTGGTTATCCCACCCCTCAGTTAATCTGGAGTCGGACAAACAACTCTGCTGCTAATTACACAGGTAACACATAATTCAAGTCATCATTTGCAGACTAAATGGTTAGACAGTAATATATTTAATCTATAATATATTTGTGAAAAAGAAAAGTAAAGCTATTGCTACTTACATAACAAGAACTTTAACATCCCCGTGAGGGAGAGTAATAGTGACAGAAAAAATCTAAGTAAATCTACCATTAAAATCCAGCATGATAAACCAGGGACACCATGATCCAGGCACTGTGGCTGTGGTAATCTTCTTATATTTGTTATCCATGGCTTCTTTTCTTCTAAAATAAACTTTTAAAATGATGCTAATAAGCCAGACAGCCTGTGCTGTAGCTTCACAAGCTGTTACACTGTGTTACACTTCCCATTGTGTCAGATTACATCAGGCAATGAGAGGGGAAAGTGCTGGGAAAGCAGGGGCAGTGTGACAGTGTACATCCTGTGAAGCTCAATCACGGAGGGGCTCTGGTAATGCCCCAGAGCCCTTCTGGCTCACTACCTTATAAAAAATATAAGATTACACGGTGCCTGGATCTCTCTGTAAGTGTCCCTGGTTTATCAGCTAGATTTTGATGGTAGATTTCCTTTAAAATGTCCTCCACAGTTTAATACGCTTTAAAATTATAGTAGACATCCTATTTTTCCCCGGAATACAGCGCCGTGCGCCATATATTACTATGGAGAGGGGCGGGGGTGAGCAGCCGACGTGTGTCCGCCGTGCTACGGTACGGCAGGCACACATCGTGTGAATGTAGCCTCAGATTGAATTTATATGACAGGAGGACTGATCAAACTAAGGGGACCTCCTCCTGTATTACTGTCCCAGGCTTACAGTATATAGCCACTGTGACACTGGTTAAGTGTGGTTTGTATTGCCACACTAGAACCTCATGGTGTATGTAGTCTTCGTTATTTTTTTATAAGAACAAATAAAAGTTAGATTTTAAAGTGATACACTTGAACATACAGGTTCAAATTGTAGATTAGCAAGCACAAAAATACTTTGGAAAACAAATCTTGAATAATATTAAAGTATTGTATGTTACCTGATATTCAGACAAAAGTCATATGATTGGGACACACACACTGAAGAGTGTCTATATTGAGTATTCAGTAAATAAGAATCAGGCTGATAATCTTGACTTCTAAATTTGACTTATTTCTTTACATAACAGTTATCCAAGAGTCTCCAGCAGATGGTGTAAGATGGTCAATTCTAAGTATGAATGGTATTTCCTACAAAGATGCAGGAGAATACCGATGCAAAGCTAAAAATTTGGCAGGCATATCAGAAGCATCAATAACTGTCTTAGTTGTCGGTGTAGTCACCACAACAGGTTTACCTTCCCGGTTAGGATGGAGAGCCGGGGCAGAAGAGACAATAGGTGTGCTGACAGAGGTAAAGGAAGAAATTATCAAGACAAGCACAGTTTCATTTCCACCGCCCACAGTGATACCTACATCACCAATAACAGAAACAACAGTAGAACCAACAGTACTGCCCACCACTGGCACTTCAACAACGATGAGGGTCCTAGAAAAGAAATCACAGAAAACCATAAAAGGTCAAGCATCTGCTGCTGGTGGTAAGAAGGCACAACTTTCTCCAGGCAACAAAGAAGGAGATGCACTTAGAAATGTGGCTGCCAATACTGAAACAAATTCTGTGGTCCGTGACCTAAGAGTGATAAGTGAAACAGAGGATCGGGTCACACTAACATGGAAGACATTAAACACCACAAAAAGCTCAACCCTTACTGTGCTCTATTCAAAGTATGGGGAGGAGGAAATGCTACGATTAAGCACTGATCCAAGTAAAAATAAAGTAACAATTGATGGCCTGCAGCCGAACACAAAATACATGGCCTGTGTATGCCCGAAAACAGCTCAACCAAAGAAAGACCAATGCATAGTCTTCTCTACAGATCTTCTACTTAAAAATATGGAGAGTGACTCTCCGGTGTCTGTTTTAGTAATAGCTAGCAGTGTAGCATGCATTGTTGTTTTCCCCATCATCATCTTCTTGCTTTATAAAGTTATAAAACTGCAACGTAAGCCCCAGACTCCTGGTGAAGAAGATCTACTAAAAGAGACTTATGTCAAATTTGAGACTTTGTCCCTCAGACCACGAGCAATAAACACTGGAGGTGAGCTATGGACACGCAGAGACACAACTGAATCAGAGAGACTTCTTTTGTGTTCAAGGTCAAGTATGGACTCACAAGGGACTTTTAAAAGTGAAGGATCCAGGCCTGAATACTACTGCTAATATTTATATTATATTATATCAGTATTTTGTTTTGTTTTATTACATTTGGTCTCTGTGTATTTTTTAATTCAATAAATAAAATAGAAAATACTTTTTAGTATGTTATTAACATGTATATGGGTAGCACTAAATTGTTATTTTAGGTGCTTAAGGTAACACAATCTAATCCAGGCCAAAAGCATAGAATTTTATACATGGAAAGTATAATAATAATAATAATTATTATTTATATAATGCACACAGATTCTGCAGCGATACACAGAACTTGCTAAATGGGTCTCTGTCCCCATGGGGCTCACAATCTAATCAACCTACTAGTATGTTTTGGAGTGTGGGAGGAACTGGAGAACCCGGAGGAAACCCACACAAACACGGAGAGACCTGGATGGAATTTGATCCCCGGAACCACAGCGCTGCAAGGCTGTAATGCTAACCACTAAGCCACTGTGCTGCCCTTAAGTGTAGCAATATATATCCATTAATAGTTACTGATATGTAATGTGAAGCCCCCTGTCTTTTACCTCATCAGCCAGACATCCCTGTGCATAAAATGGCCGCTGATGGAGGGTCATGTGATCTCTATCTGTCCATGGACAATCGCCAGTTAGAGATCACATGAACCTCCATCTGCAGCCATTTTATGGGCAGTAATGGAAAAACACAGGAAGCTTCACTTTACATATCGAGAAAGCAGAGCAGAACTTTTAATAGATGAATATTGGTGAATTACCTAATATCCTGCTCCCCCCCACCACACATAACAAAATACATTAAGTAAAGTGGTCAATCCCTTCAATCTACAACTGTAATCTGTGGAAAATGATACAGCAATGATTCAGTCTCCCTACAATTCAATTTACAGCATTAGGGCGTCATCACTATTGAAAACGTTAGGTTTCTTACTGTAAAAACTGAGTTTGCCAAGTCCTCCTGAGTAAGACACACTTTTGATTGAGTCTACCACCCATCATGTTGTACAATCATTTCCAGCATACCCTTAATATTTCTGTCCATTAATACTAAAATAATCCAAGTTCAATCTGTACACTATTGAGGCACTTGGTGCAACCAGGTTGTGTCCTCAGCTCCTGGTGCACTGCTATTCCTGCCTCAATCACTTCCCTGCTTATCTGGTAGAGACGGTAGCAGTACAGACAGAAATAGTAGTGCTCTAGGTGACACCTCATTGGTGTACCAACTGCCTCATTAACATATGGACTAAAATAGGAATTTTATTGACTGTCAAATTTGTGTGGGTGGGTAGAAAGACACTTCTAGCTTAGGCTTATCCCTTCTAAAATCTAAGTGGGAGGGGGGTAGGCCTATCTGATGCATCTGTTCAATCTGTGCCTGCATCCTCCACTGTCCACAAAGCACAGTTGAGGATGTGCTGATAAGTGTAATTTTGTTCCATTCTGTCTTTGCTAGTATGAACACTGGTGTATTCCTTTCCTAGCAGCCTTCCACCATACCCCCCTATCTCCTGTGAACTCTGCTCTGATTTATTACTAGTTACTCCACTGTGATTGACACTCTCATTGCTGCCATTTCTGATGTCAGAGAACTGACCCAGTCATCTTCTGGACCAGGGCTCTGGGATCTCATAAAAGTCTTTGTGGACTAATGCTCTTTGCCTCCTATAGTCTTGTACTTAGATAACTAGTGTCCATTCTGTCTTCTGTATTCTCATATACTTGACCCTTATTCCTGATTATCTGAATACTTATTTGCCCATTGATTCTGTTTAAGGGCTCATTCACATATATGGCTTGTGTTACTAGCGGTGATGGATCTAGACACAACCTTTTTACTGTAATGGTCCATTGTCTATCCATTATGGTATCTGGAACCTATGAAATGACACGGCACCTGAGGCTGGCTAATCCATTTCTTTTGCTGTGAGAGGTATAAGACATGGATCAGCGTGGATATGATGCACATTTAGATTGATAGCCTACTAATGTACACATCTGGGTTATACACATCAGTATGCTACTTAATCTTGCATATTTGCTGAGTGTCATTACATAGGAGCACATATTACACATTAATTCAGCTTCTAGTGGTTTTCCACTACTAAAGTTGAATTTTCTGGGAAAAATGTTTCTATTGTTCTTATGGTGCAAAATATTTTGCATATGCGTTACATCTTTAGTCTCTAGTTGTTTCCTCATCACACACACAGTATGGTCAATTTCATAAAATGTGTCGATGAAACCCACACAAGCAGAGGGAACCATGAACTCTAGTGCTGCAAGGCAACTGTGCCAAGCAGTCATGCTAACCATTGTCTAGTTCCAATATAGCATGGTAAACTGTGCAAGAAGTAAGAAAAAAGTTTTAGTAATTCTCTAGTGCGTCATTACAGATATTCAAGGATTATTAATCAGATTAGTATGTGATGAATCAATGAAACACATACATGCTGGCATTGTTCTTGTGCACAATGCCCCTGCTGTGCCACTATGTGCCCGAGTCAGGGACACTTTAGTTCTTTTTATGTGCTCTCAAGAATGTGTGTAGCAGTGTACACATGATCAAATACATTCTTCATACTTCATAGCTGCTCATTGAGCACAGTTGCAGAAGAAGTGAAGTTCACATTGTGCATAACCTTTCCTTGTCCTTTCTCTCCTTTTCAAGCAGCAGAATCTGCAGCTGTGCCCCCTCAGAAGGGTGTGTTTGGTAGCTAAGCTTGCATGCCAAGCTCTAGGATGTCTCTTACTTCCCACAGTGGCATTTGGGTCACTGACCAGTTCTTTGGCTTCCTCTACAAGCAGCTGGTCATGTGTGTTCTATACTTCTTAGGAATTAGGCAATATGATCCATCATGAAAGAATAATTGTTGAAAATCGTGTCTTGCTTTTATCCCAGCTCACCTTTTTATTAGGAAAAAAAGTGCAGTCTGTGTAAAGCTTTGAATTCTCCAGAACAGTGTGTTTGGTAGACAATGCCATTAAGATGTTTATGATTGCGATGTATTCTTTCTTTGGTGTCATAATTTAAGCATGTCAACTAGCTGAGAACTGCAAACACACCCTTGAATGTGATCCCCTGCCCAGATCACCTAACATGCTTTTCATGCTGGACTACTCTTTGATGGTTGCATACAGCATAGGTAAGCTAAACATTCTAACTGCTAAGTGCTTGTAATACTTTAATACATGAATGTAATAAGGGTTGAATTACAGATGCATGTCCTGCCATGACATTAGAAAGGCGGACAAGGGAAGACCACGAAGTGCTCATAGAGTAGTATTATTTTAAAAATCGATGGAATTGTTTAGGAGAGGGGTTAAAGCGAGGCTCACCAGATTTAGTTGTGCTAGATTAGGCACAACTGTAAGCGAGGGCGTGTGCGGACTGGTATCACTGCCTCCGGGTGCTGCCAGCGGACAGGGGTCATTGAAGTGCGGTTGCCAAACAGGTCTTGAATCGCATTAGGTAGATAAAGGGAATTTCTGTCACGTTTGACGCACTCCGGTATTCATGATCACGAGAGGTAGATTGTAATCAAGAGGTTTATTTAATATCTCTAAAACACAATGCGTTTCGGAGCTCAAAAAGGCTCCTTTTTCAAGTGGTACGAGACTGCAGCGTGGGTGAGGTGTTAATTACCAGGAGGCTGTCATGACATTGCAATGCTTTGTAAATCTACAGTTAGATTCATGTGTAATAAAAAATCCTTCAATGTGACAGCAGTACAAAAATTTATTGAAATTATTAAAATTTATTTAGTAATTTCTTACAAAATTTTAATTGGGTAAGTTGAAGACTCTAATAGGGTCACCCATATAGTACCTACCATGGTAAAGTTTGTGTAAAGCCACTGGGACTAGCTGGTGACATGGCCCCAGGCAACAGGACTCTCTGTGATGTTCCAGTCATTACTGTATAGAACCTATCTAGAGAACACAAAAGCCAATTTACCCTACTTAAATGTAACAATACATCTTTATTGAAATAATACATAGTGGACAGACATTTAAAAAAAATTACTGACAGGTAGATTTTGGTTGAGAGAAACAAGGACACTACTAAAAATACAGCCAGATAATCCAGGGTGATACATGGGACTATTTCATACTAAACTAGCAAAAACAATGTACAAGACCCATATAGTACCTACCATGGTAAAATTTGTGTAAAGCCACTGGGACTAGCAGGTGACATGGCCCCAGGCAACAGGACTCTCTGTGATGTTCCATGTCCTGCTGCTGCCTGGAAGATGAAGGGAGATGTTACAGTCATTACTGTATGTACGCCACCTCGTCATAACCGCTTCCACATCAGTGGTTGGAGGGGCGTGCCAAGGACATCCGTACATCCCGCAAATAACTGCTTTGGGAGTAGCTATGACGGAGCGGGTGTGCAGACAGCAATGTCTGCATAACCTTCCCATCCGACAGGTGGTCCTGGTGCCCGGGGTCATTTAACCCACCACTCCCAGCAACTTTAAACAAACTTTGCCATGGTAAGTACAATATGGTTGACCCTATGAGTGTCTTGTACTTACCTTAGTAAAGTTTTGTAATGGTAGACAACCTCTTTAAAGACATATTCTTACAAAATGTTTGCTGTCTGACCTGTTAGAAAGATACATCATATTATAATGATTGATACATATTGTACAAGTTTAAGACATGAAAATATCATAAGTTATGGGTATCAGATTTCTGATGTTATTATGATACATATAATTCTGCATTTTGGTTCCCCCCAAGGTAATCTGCCACTGATAAACAATAACTTTAACGCCCATGTTACACCTGCAATCAACATGAAAAAAACAGCGTACAAGAAAATACAATTTTACGGAAGTTAAACTTTTGTGTGAGATTACTTTTTAGAATAAGGTTTCCTGTGTGTACATGAGCAATGCCAGCTTCTTGATAAGTATCCATACAGCTATGTAACTCTTTACATTGTATGCAATAAAACTGTCCGTCTGTGGCCGTTACTAGAAGGATCTCAGCACTAAGGAATTAAATCCAGCTGGAGGAGGCTCTGTATACTGGGGTAATGGCTGTGTATATTAGGAGCAGGCTGTGTATACAGGGGGAGAGGCTGTATGTACCAGAGGGAGGCTGTGTATACTGTGGGAGAGGCTGTCTATACTGGGAGCAGGCTGTGTATACTGGGGGAGAGGCTGTGTGTACCAGAGGAAGGCTGTGTATAGTGTGGGAGAGGCTGTCTATACTGGGGGCAGGCTGTGTATACTGGGGAGGCTTTGTATACAGAGGAGGATGGGTATACTCGGGGGCAGGCTGTGTAAACAGGAAGAGACTGTGTATACTGGGGGAGAGGCTGTGTATACTGGAGAAAAGGCTGTGTATACTGGGGTAGAGGCTGTGTATACATGGTGGCACGTTATGTGTATACTGTGTGCTACTGGTGGTGGCGACGTAGTTCTATATACTGTCTATGGGGGATCTGTATAAAGGGGCTGGATTTTTATTAAACTGGGTAGCCTGGGTAAACTGGGTAGCCATATATGATTTAATTTGGGGGTATGTATATGGGGGCTGTTATAAAAAAATTATGGAACCCAATTGTGAGTGCTGTCTACAGGGCTGGCGCCAGCACTTGGCGTACCTATGCAAGTGCCAGGGCCCAGAGCTGCTGAGGGGGCCTTCATAAGGCTGTACATAAGGAATCCATGGGGGGTGAGGAGGGCTGTATCTAATGAATCCATAGGGTGTGAGTGGGGTTTACATAAAATAACCATGAGGGGGCTGTTTGGTATGATAAACTAGGGAACAGGAGACAGTTTTAGTTTGTGAATTTTAATGCTGCCATGTGAGTTCACTGCAAAGGGGTCCACTGTGTCTCTGTTGCCCAGGGGCCTACTGAAACCTGGAGCCAACCCTGGCTGTAAATACTATAATTACATGGAAATATAAAAAAGATACAGATTTTTGAAGGTGGTGAGTGAAAAATGGAAACACAAAAATGAAAAAGGGCCTGGTCATTAAGGGGTTACAGGAAATCTACCATCAAAATAAAGCAAAATAAACACTTACCCTCTTAATCTTCTTATATTTTTATCCATGGCCTCCTTTCTTCTAAAATAAACTTTTATGCTTTATTATGCTAATGAGTCTGAAGGGCTATGGGCGTGTTAGAGAAGCCCTCTCTGTGCTCTGTGCTCTGGCTTCACAATGGTCCAGATTCATCAATAGTGAGGCAAACTGTAGTAAGTACAGTTAGCTTCAAGAATGTGCAGGGTGCAACAGATATTTGAATACTGGCGCACAGTCTCCAATTATCTGGTGCACCTTTAGCATACAGCGTGTGACACAATTTCTAGAGTTGCTGTATTAAATATGTCGCAAACGCCGACTAAGCACTAATACGCCAGTTTAAGTGCACATTTTTTCTGTCTTGTCGATACAGTGCAGCCGTGACACAAAACTGGTGCAGAAATGTCTTAAATACAAGTACAAGCTCCAAAGACGTTCTTTTCAGTGTAGTGTCAGAAAGAAATCTGGCTCAGCCACTTTAAAGGGAACCTACCACCACGGATCTACCTATAAAGGTAGATTGGGTGGTAGGTGGATCTATAGGAGGTGAGGATAGCCCTTTTAAGGGCTAATCCTCACGTCCCCGCAATTTTTTAATAAATTTTATTCCACTAATATGTAAATTTTCTAAAGAGGCTACTGGGGTGTGGAGTAGCTGGAGCTGAGGCTACACAGTGTGGCCTCTCCACGCCCCAGTAGCCTCTTCGATCCTCTTAGCCTAAATCTTATAGGTAGATCCGTGGTGGTAGGTTCCCTTTAATAGATCTGGCCCAATATGTTGGTACACTGCAGCAGCACATCTCAGTCTCCCCCTACCCCGACACTTCCTGTAATCTCAGCAGCAGTGCGCACACAGAATGAGGGGGATGACGTGTCCCTGGTTTATCTTGCTTCATTTTGATGGTTGATTTTCTTTTATCCACCACTGCTGCCAAGTGACTTGCTGCTGTTCTTTTGTTGTATAATCCAATTTTTGAAACTTCTGTTTTTCCAGTTTGTTGATCTCCTTCTCTGTTACTTCTCCATTGTGGACCTGTTGCTCGAACTTGCCTTAATTTCTGTCATTTTAAATTGATTTAATGGCTTATCATTGTATTGCCTGCTATTGTATGTGCTGCATATTCACAATAAACATTACAGGTTTAAAAAAGGATTCAAATTGTTTTATGTATGTATTATATTGTTACTGTTTATTGTAATCATGACAAAATCTGTCCCTTATTCATCAAGTGTTAATCATAAATATTTTCCATCATATACTGCCAGTTCTGAAATAGTTCAATCATCCTCATGAAAATGTAATTTGTGCACCTCTTTCTCTACAGAAATTCCTTGGTCAGTATAATTCAGGATATATATGGCTGATCAGAGGAATTTTACAGTTAGCGCTGCATGATCCAAGTGCAGTGCAGAGTACTGTGTGTACTGTGAATTGGATAGGATCTTTTTCAAAACTAGGGACTGTTACACTTTAGCCATGCAGAGAGCTACAGCTGATAACATTTTTAGAATTGTTCAGAGGGAGTTGTGGTACAGCCTGTGATCCTTGCAGATTTTTACATTGGGTGACATAGCAAAGGCCTTGGCAGTTGAAGCAGATATTATGTAATTGCCTGGGCGACTTAGCATACAGCTGTGTGAAGCACAATGTCCCTGGTCCTCATTTACTCCTTGAGATTCTTCTTCTCCAGACTTGTCAAATAAAGCATTACAGGTAAAATACTTATGAAGTCAGTTGCCAGATATTTCCCCAAAATATGAATACTGGGATACCCATGGATCCCTTAAAACAAACTCCATCATTCTATTGTACAGGGGTTTATTTTGGCTCTTTTACGTCTGTGCCTGTCTTTCCAGGTTAAGTATATATAGTGCTCAGAATAGTGGTTTTCACTTTTCCTTTACCTAATGTGGGGAATTGCTCTGGTAGTTGACTGGTAGCAGTGCAGGAAGCAGTGACACACGCAGGTTTAAAGTCCAATTTAAGTGTTTATTCACACTTGCAAAACAGAACACAACTTCAGCCTTGGCTTAGGCACATGCAAAAAAACATTACAAAAGTAATTCCTGCCCGGCTAGGCGCTGTCTAATATATTTGACGGACCCTAGCTATCCGGGTACCAGGCTGCCTGGCACCTGCTCTTGGCCAGCAGCAAGACAGGAGACCCTCAGTTACCTTTGCTGTGAGAATGCAATCTCGCTTTCAGCTCTCCAGGTAGGGCCTCTCCTACTGCTTCTGGCCTGCAGACTAAATCAGGCCCTAATGAGGCCTGTGACCCGCACCTGTGGGCAGTTCACAAACCCAGGACCGAAGCCCGGGTGGAGTAGGAGTCCCACTACCAGCCTACCCCTACTCCATAATAAGCAGGCCCAGTACGGACATTACAAATGTGTCTGTGTTAGCTAGGCCAATACAGATAAAACAGACTATTCCTGCTTATCATGTCTGCATTAACCCTTGGGTTACTGCAGACAAACCCAGGGCTTTTACCACACACCCTTCATCTGCCTGTAGGACAGATAGCGGTTTTCCCAAATGACACCTCTCACTTTCTTACACTAAGATAAAAAATATTGACATTCCAACTTTTACCTTCTGTCAACATTTAGAGATTGAGACTGTAGGAGCTATAGTTTGCCATAGTTTAATTATAAAATTTTGTCAGGATGGGCCAAAAAAGAGATTTCATTTGAGATGATCTGCCTGACCTTTTGTATCCTTCATGGGACCTATCATCCTCCATATAAATGCCCATTTGTCCAAGCTGCCAGCTAGGTAATATGCTGGACAACCTTATGGTTTTAACTAGAGATGAGCGAGTATACTTGTCCGAGCTTGATGCTCGTTCAAGTATTAAGGTACTCGAAGCGGTTCGTTGCTCGGACGAGTATTTCCCCTGCGCGAGATCGAGCATTTAATTAAAAAAACACAGTGAAGAACAATGAAGAATAGAATAAAAACAGTGAACACAGTGACCACAGGATCATTAAAGTGAAAAACACAGTGAAGAATACAGTGAAGAATAGATTACAGATGTTCTGCACATCTGCTTACTTGTCGGGAGATACGCGCGGAACGGTGCGAACAAAATACTATGTGAAGAACAATATATATGTGTGAAGAACACATTGAAGGAACACGGTGAGCAGGACAGAGACATCGGGCAGCACGGAGACATCGGGAGTGGGGCAGAACGGAGACATCGGGCAGCACGGGCAGAACGGAGACATCGAGCAGCACGGAGACATCGTGGCAGGGGCAGAACGGAGACACTGGGGCAGCACAGAGACATCGGGCAGCACGGAGACATCGGGGAAGGGGCAGAACGGAGACATCGGGCAGCACTGAGACATCGGGCAGCACGGAGACATCGGGGCAGGGGCAGAACGGAGACACTGGGGCAGCACGGAGACATCGGGCAGCAGGGAGACATCGGGCAGCACGGAGACATTGGGGCAGGGGCAGAACGGAGACACTGGGGCAGCACGGGGACACTGGGGCAGCACGGGCAGCACGGAGACATCGGGCAGCACGGAGACATCAGGGCAGGGGCAGAACGGAGACACCGGGGCAGCGCGGAGACATCGGGCAGCACGGAGACACTGGGGCAGCACGGAGACACTGGGGCAGCACGGAGACATCGGGGCAGGTGCAGAACGGAGACACTGGGGCAGCATGGAGACATCGGGCAGCATGGAGACATCGGGCAGCATGGAGACACTGGGGCAGCACGGAGACATCGGGCAGCACAGAGACATCGGGGCAGGGGCAGAACAGAGACACTGGGGCAGCACGGAGACATCGGGGCAGGGGCAGCACGGAGACATCGGGGCAGCATGGAGACATCGGGCAGCACGGAGACATCGGGGCAGGGGCAGAACAGAGACACTGGGGCAGCACGGAGACATCGGGCAGCACGGAGACATCAGGGCAGGGGCAGAACAGAGACACTGGGGCAGCACGGAGACATCGGGGCAGCATGGAGACATCGGGCAGCACGGAGACATCGGGGCAGCACGGAGACACTGGCGCAGCACGGAGACACTGGGGCAGCACGGAGACAACGGGCAGCACGGAGACATCGGGGCAGCACGGAGACATCGGGGCAGGGGCAGAACAGAGACACTGTGGCAGCACGGAGACACTGGGGAGCAGTAGGACGGAGACACCGCGGAGCAGTAGTACGGAGACACCGGGGAGCAGCAGCACGGAGACACCGGGGAGCAGCAGCGTGGATCCCGGGACAGCCTATCTCCCGACAAGTAAGCAGATGTGCCGAACATCTGCAATCTATTCTTCACTGTGTTTTTCACTTAAATGATCCTGTGTTCACAGTTTTTATTCTATTCTTCACTGTTCTTCACATCTGCTAACTTGTCGGGAGATAATATACACGCGGAACAGTGAAGAATAGATTGCAGGTGTTTGCATACATCTTCTAACTTATGAGAAGACATTCTTTTTCAATTAAATAACACATTTTATTCCCGAACCATGGTCCCTTTGAAAAATGCTCGAGTCTCCCATTGACTTCAATGGGGCTCGTTATTCGAGACGAGCACTCGAGCATCAGGAAAAGTTCGTCTCGAATAACGAGCACTCAAGCATTTTAGTGCTTGCTCATCTCTAGTTTTAAGGGCTGTAGTAAGCAAGATGGTGGGACCTGCTACTATAGGTTAGTATTGACAATATGAAATTTCCTTCACTGAACCATTGAAAGTGAAAATTGTGTTGTGCATCCCTACTGGGTAAGTATGACTTTTCATGGTTCTTGTGCTCATTTGCCACTTTTTTTGTGCCTAAAACTGTCTCCTTGAAAGGTTCGCCTTTGTTTACTTTCCCTGAGTTATCACCTTAATCCAGATGTGAAAGTTGCGACTTTCTTAAAAAGTCGCCAAAAGTTGGATATTTACTATGGACCAGGCGTAGAAATTAGCTTGGGAACTATTTGCAACTTTTGGAGACTTTTGTTTTAAAAAGTCACTATTTCACTACAGACCAAACGCCACATGTATCAATAAAGAAAAAAAGCTAAGATAAATCTGACCAGCAGGAAAGGCAAGAAAAGTCTCAAAAAACAGACAGAAAAAGCCACACTTATCATACATGTGCCCCATAGATTCAATTATTTTAGTTCTTTTTATTATCATTTGTATTTATTTTGTTTCCTTTATTGTAATAAAAGTTGATAACTTAAAAAGAATGATCTAAAATGTTCTGGCTGTCACTTCCCTATCCATAACCTACATTGACATTTAATTTGAATTGCATTATGGTTACAATTTGCAGTGTAGTGACTGCCCCGTTATTGCCAACGTTTCCTGGGAACAGACACAAAGGAGGTAAGGCTAATCACAAAGGGGCAGGAAAGGAGTGGGGCTTACACAAACTGCCTTTTTCACAAGTTGGATTTCTCTAGGAGTCTTCTGGGTGCTTTGTGAGTTGTTCAAGGGGTGAAACCTAAATGTTGTGGATTATGTTGCCAACAATGCAACTCCATTAAATGAATACCGCAGTGATACATGTTTTTCCATGAACTACTTTAGACAAATGGAAGGCAAAATGTGCATTGGGGAGGGATTCTGTTATATCCAGTACATAAACAATAGTAATATATATTACTTAAATAATGACCTTCCACAAATATCTCAAGTAATGTAAATAAAAAATACAAATTACCTGTATAACTAGCAATTAACATGAGTGAACTTTCCCACAAGCTGGCCAAATAATGTAGTCACATTACACATTATCAGCAATACTTTTAGAAGCCACTATACAATACAAATAAACCCTGCTTACAGATGACCCCTAGTTACAAACAGACTTCTGGATGTTGGTAATTTACTGTACTTTAGCCCTAGCCTACAATAAACAGCTATTACAGTTATCAAAAGTGTCACAATTAAGCTTTATTGTTAATCGTGGTTCTGATGACAATCCAACATTTTTAAAATCCAATTGTCACAGAGACCAAAAAAATTTTGGCTGGGGTTACAATTATAAAATATACAGTTCCGACTTACATACAAATTCAACTTAAGAACAAACCTGCCTATCTTGTACATAACCCAGGGACTGCCTGTACATGTCTCAGTCAGTGGATTAAGGTGTTGCATGTTTTGAGAACTGTCTGTCCAAAATATCTGTTTATAGTAGAATTTTTTTTTTTTTTTTACCATCGCTTGATATCTGTTAACCAAATACTTTACTTTTTTAGTAAATACTTGTATTTCTTATATAACATTTATGGTGCTTCTTTTAATCTTTCATCTTTCTACTATAAATGTTTGATAAAATTGTCAGCTGGATGTCACTGGATGTCACCTGTACTGCTATTATCAGCCTACCAAAGGACTCATCTATTCAACAAGTAACATGCAGCAGTGGTTTTTTCATACTTTGGAATAATAACAAAGAAGAGGTAGATTGTTACCATTTGTCCTCTTGATAAAATTCCTTTGTAAAAAACATTAGAAAGAAAGTAAATAGAAACTGGAACATTCTATGGAAATGAGTAATATTAATATGAATTCAACCATCCAGAACAGTTTTATTTGTTCATAACCTAAATTCACTCTTATCACTATAAGCTTCTGTGCATACTCATCTGAAGTTCCAGACGTCTGGGCTGTGTGAGTAAAGAATAGGTGTATAATAATCTATTCTCTAAATTGTTTCAGTACAGAGAAGTCACCTGGTGCTTTCATGGTTCTTTATCAAGAAAACTAAAGTGGACTTCAAGTATTTTATTAACCAAAATAGTCCTTGAATTCTAGTATCAGACCTATTATAAAATATAAAAACTGTCTGTACCCAGGAACCAGAGTGTATGAAGAGAAGTACAAGTGCATCTGTGTTTGTTCTCAGTCTGCATTCTCTCATTCCTAGCAAGGAAAAGACCAAAGACATGCTCCACTCCACTGGCACTAAGGAGCTGGGAGGTGTGGCAAGGAAGCATTTTAAAGGAGGCAGCATTTGGGGAAGACAGAGCCTGGCATAGTGTTCCCACCAAGAGAAGGTTATCAGAAAGCAATTTGCTCTGACATCCTTGAAGAGAATCTCTCCAGAAGCATTTGCTGCAAGTGCCACATTCCTCACTAGGGTGCCTGGCATTTCATACTTTACTTCGAAGAGAAAAAAAATCAAGATACGTAACTAATTAGAAAAGTTGTATACTGAGGGAAGTCACAGTATTGTTGGAGTATAGAAAAAAAGAAGAAAAACAAAAATCTGGAATTATTGCAACAAACAATGTTGGATCTAAAAGGCTGCGTCCAGGAGACAGTGTTCCCATCACACACAGAGCTGCACAGGATGAAAGACAAGTGACATGTAGCCTATGGGCAGAAACCACAAGAAGAGGAGATTATGTACCTTATATTCACAGTTTTTTGGACATCATTTATATTCACCGGCTTATATTGCACCAAAGGATTAGAACAATGGGACTGCCAGGAAAGTTATCATTACCTAGGTAACAACCACTCTTCCTGTAACGGTGAGTACATATTTAATGAATGTATCAATGAATGTGTTTAAGTAAAATGTAAATATGTTAGAAAATTATTGGTTATTTTATAACTATGTCACACGTTAATACAAACAAAAATAATCATATTCTCCTTCCAGTACTGGAGCTAGATTTTCTTGCAACAGGTTAAACCAGTCCCATCCCTAACTCTGTATTTAACACATGCACATGGCCATTTCCCCCATTCTCTAGAGAAGCCCCTGCTACCTCCAGTATATGGACTCTACTACAGTAGTTATTTGCGTTACATGAGATCACATGTTGCTGGATGGTATAGCAGGTGCAGGAGCATGGAAAAGCAAGGTATATTCTAAAAGGTCGCAATAAACCAATCCCTAAATCTGTCAGTATGGTTACCTAAGGCCAGCTGTCCAACAATCATTTTAAGATGCATTTTTAATAGCAGTGGTGTGATTTAATTTGATGTTTTTGTAAGCATTTTATGAATGACTCAACGAATACTACAACGAATTCAAGGTGCTGTATAGTCCATAGATCTTTGGGATGTACTGAAAAAAACAAGCCTGATTAAAGGGGGGATGACCTTGGAACTTACAGAGTTGTCCAACTCCAATTCAAAGGAACAAAGCTAACCAACAGATGTTCCTTTGGTTTAGCATCATGGCCCTTTTTCTGTGCCACAACTGGTTTTTGCCAAATATGCATCAAGTCTGCAGACCTTTGGGATGTCATCCATGGAAGGATCACCTTATACAGTTTATACAACTTAATAATGAAAAAAAATTTCTGGTCGATGAATATTCATGTCCTAAAAGGACTGCTATTAATTGGTTGCAAAAATGCAAAAATGGCACATGACAGCTGAGGAAATTTGGTCACGTGGTATTCAGGCAGAGATCACCACTATGTCCAACAATTGGCTGCAGCTATCATGGGAAATGGATAGGACGTCATCAATTGAGACCTAGCTGGTGCTTAAAAGCATTGGGGATGGTGTGCTTCTAGTAAAAATTTAAAAGGTGGCCTTTTGTTTATATTGTAACACTTGTAAGGGATGGTTTGTTTGCAGGCTTTACTGGTAACGTCATGGTGCCAGATACCTCAAGATGACTTTAGAGGTCTATTGGAGTTATTGCCTCGGTAAGGTAGCGGACCTAGAAAATATAAGACACATGGCTTTAATGCTAATAGATTTTCTGAGTATTAGAGAAGATTCCCTTTAGCTACAATATATAAAAATGGTAAAATAGTATTAGTACAAAATTGTTGATTCCCCTCGTTTCATAAAAGAAAGACCCACAATGGTCACAAAAATATGCCTCAACATAAAAATAAACCTCATGAAACAGGCCTGGACAGAAATGTTGGTGTCCCTGAAAACAATCTGAGCAAAGGGACTTGTTAAATTGCGGTGTGTCCACTAATTAGCATCACAGGTGTCTACAATATTGTAATCAGTCGGTAGCCTTCTGACTTTACTTCCAGTGGACAGAAATCTGACCATGGTCACACAGGTGAACGGCTCTTCATAAGCCACAGCTCTGGTTACTCTCTATGACATAATGAGCCGAGCACCTGTGTGACCATGGTAAGATTTCTGTCCACTGGAAGTAAACATAGAAGCTTTCTATAGAATGTCAGCAAGCAGAGATCTAGAAAACCGTGGGGAATTGATAGAGAATGTATGATAACTTTTTATCATAAAAACAATAACATTAATTTGCTGAAATGGGAACACCCCTTTAAGGTTGCAGTTATGTTTTTTCATGATTTTAGCATGAAATCTTGCATCTTACAGCAATTATTGAGAGAACATGAGCCTCATGAATAGACCTTTATTTCATTGCTTGTTTCTTTACAAAATATAAAAAATATTCTAAGTCTTATCTCATAGTTTGAGAATACACACTGTGTATAAAAAGCAATAACTAATATCACCCTCAGCTCTTTCCAGATGCTACCTGAAACATACCCCTGATGGCAAGCACTGTTCTTGGAAGGAAATGTTCACATGGTTAAGAAAAGGGCTCATTCTTCTAAGTATTTGAGACAGTAAGGGCATGACACGTGTTTAAGTCCTAAATAGAAAAGGGTTATTTCACCAGGGGCCAGTTCATATATTACTGTGTGGAGCTGACTATGAACAATTGCTTACGCCACCACGGTCATGACACAGGAAATTAAACTATCATAGCTAAGCATTTTATGTTCTAAAGAGAATTGGTAGACAAAAGGGTCAGACAGGGGCAAATAAGGAAGGAAAATGGACCCATCATCAATTACAATAAAAATAATAAGAATATAACATACAAGTGGTATTTTAATAAAGCATTGGTCATTAGCAGGTGGTTAACCAATACCGTCCAGTGTTTAGAGGTTGCAAATACATAGCCCCCACCTGGACAGTGGGACAGCAATATGAATCTGCAATTGTCCCACTGAATTCTTGACAGTTGATAAGTATCATTAGTGATAAAGGGATAGAACTTGAGATTCTTATCTCTGATTGGTGGTTCAGTAAAGATAAGGGCAGGGCCATAGGTAAACCTATTCTTGTGCTCACAGACAGAAGTGTACTTTCAACCATTGAATATTGAAGGAACACACCTATAGCAAATGATTGTCTACAATGAAACATCAGTAATAGAATACTGGGGGAGACCAGGGAAAGGTCATTATAGAAGGGGCAGGCAATTGGTTAAGAATTTTGCCATTGTAAGTTGTTTGGAAGATATTTATTTGCTGTAAAAAACCTTATTTAATCTCTTTATTATACTACAGCTGTGAGGTATTTAATATAAACCTACTCTAGTTATTCAGGAATATGTGAAGCCCTATTATCCTTTCAGCATCCTGAAGAGTTAGGGCTGCCTAGCATTTCCAACCTGTAACGTCCCCAGCATCCCTTTCAGTTGTTTGGCAAGTATCAGTTAGGACAGTTGCACAAGACCGTTTACTGGACGGGAATAATTGCATCACAGTGATATATGATGCGGATAGTCCCTGTCTCACAGCCAAACAGCAGCATCAGCACTGCAACAACTGTTACAGTGTTTGCGCTGCTGTTCCCTTGGCAGTCAAGGAATCCTAGCATCATATCTCCCATCCACTGCACTGTACTTGGTCCACAGAATCCGATTCCATGGCCGAAGAACATTCATGTGCAACCGGCCTTAGTGTGATGAAACCTGTCCATGACACAGGGGTTAAAATAAATTTCCTTTCTCTGCATAATAAAGGCGGCCATCCTTATTTCTCTATGTTGTTCTGCTCCCACTCTATCTGAAAATAAGTATGTTTTCATGTATGTGTTGTAACCTGTTATAATTTCAATGGTGGAATATAACCAGTGTGCAAGGAGGCATCTCTGTGTAACAGTCAATAAGATATAGACAACTGGTGAACTTTAGGGATGGGAGCTGCTGTGTCCCCAGATGCAAAAACATGTGTCAGGATTCAGGGGTTAGTGAACCCCCTGGACCACCGCTGTCAAGGTACAGAATTACTAGGCAGTCTTGTGGTCAGGAACAGGCAGATGGTCAAGTCAGGCAGCAATGATGTGAGGTCACGGATAGAGCAGGAGGTCAAGGCTGGCAGCGAAGGAGCAAGGTCATGGTCAAGTCCGGGGTCACAACGGGAGGTCAAAAGACAGGTAATAATTGCAGAGGGAAGCTTTCTCAGTGGCATGAAGCTCAAACATCCGGCAGGGGGTTGCTGGGAGAAGCCAGCTTTTCAGGAATTCCGGAAGTAACCAGCGCCAATCAGCGGCATGCTGGCCCTTTAATTCTGCAAGTGCAGGCGCGCACGGGAGCTGGCCAGTCAGGACAGGAACAAGATCGCAGAGAGGTGAGTGAGCTGGGGATGGGGCGCTGCCACAGAGAGGGGCACAGGTGTGCCTGCGATCCGATACGCATGGAAGCTAGTGTGGACAATATACACTCACCGGCCACTTTATTAGGTACACCTGTCCAACTGCTCGTTAACACTTAATTTCTAATCAGCCAATCACATGGCGGCAACTCAGTGCATTTAGGCATGTAGACATGGTCAAGACAATCTCCTGCAGTTCAAACCGAGCATCAGTATGGAGAAGAAAGGTGATTTGAGTGCCTTTGAACGTGGCATGGTTGTTGGTGCCAGAAGGGCTGGTCTGAGTATTTCAGAAACTGCTGATCTACTGGGATTTTCACGCACAACCATCTCTAGGGTTTACAGAGAATGGTCCGAAAAAGAAAAAACATCCAGTGAGCGGCAGTTCTGTGGGCGGAAATCCCTTGTTGATGCCAGAGGTCAGAGGAGAATGGGCAGACTGGTTCGAGCTGATAGAAAGTCAACAGTGACTCAAATCACCACCCGTTACAACCAAGGTAGGCAGAAGAGCATCTCTGAACGCACAGTACGTCGAACTTTGAGGCAGATGGGCTACAGCAGCAGAAGACCACACCGGGTGCCACTCCTTTCAGATAAGAACAGGAAACTGAGGCTACAATTTGCACAAGCTCATCGAAATTGGACAGTAGAAGATTGGAAAAACATTGCCTGGTCTGATGAGTCTCGATTTCTGCTGCGACATTCGGATGGTAGGGAAAGAATTTGGCGTCAACAACATGAAAGCATGGATCCATCCTGCCTTGTATCAACGGTTCAGGCTGGTGGTGGTGGTGTCATGGTATGGGGAATATTTTCTTGGCACTCTTGGCACTTTTCTGGGCCCCTTGGTACCAATTGAGCATCGTTGCAATGCCACAGCCTACCTGAGTATTGTTGCTGACCATGTCCATCCCTTTATGACCACAATGTACCCAACATCTGATGGCTACTTTCAGCAGGATAATGCGCCATGTCATAAACCTGGAATCATTTCAGACTGGTTTCTTGAACATGACAATGAGTTCACTGTACTCAAATGGCCTCCACAGTCACCAGATCTCAATCCAATAGAGCATCTTTGGGATGTGGTGGAACGGGAGATTCGCAACATGGATATGCAGTCGACAAATCTGCGGCAACTGTGTGATGCCAATATGGACCAAAATCTCTGAGGAATGCTTCCAGCACCTTGTTGAATCTATGCCACAAAGAATTGAGGCAGTTCTGAAGGCAAAAGGGGGTCCAACCCGTTACTAGCATGGTGTACCTAATAAAGTGGCCGGTGAGTGTAAGTGTCATGAATGAAGTTGGACACCTGCCTCCAGAACTGCTGGACCTTAGCCAATTAAGTCTATAACATAACAGAATTGACTGTTTGGTATTGCAAGGAACGTGTTATGTTTTTAAGGTGCAACATAAAGAGTAAGATGTCTATAATGTTCTCTTTCAACATAAGGATTGCAGTATATTTACCTTATAAACAATCTTCTCAAATATCTCTAAAATGTTTTAAATACAGACAGTCCCAGGGTTACATACAAGATAGGGTCTGTAGGTTTGTTCTTAAGCTGAATTTGTATGTAAGTCGGAACTGTATATTTTATCATTGTAATCCCAGACAGAATTTTTTGGGTCTCTGTCACAATTGTATTTTAAAAATGTTGGGTTGTCATAAAAACCAGGATTAACACTAAAGCTTCATTGCAGACATCATTTATAACTGTTATAGCTGTTTATTGTAGCCTAAGACTAAAGTACAGTAAATTACCAAAATCCAGAGGTCCGTTTGTAACTAGGGGTTGTCTGTAACTCGGGTGTTCTTAAGTAGGGGACCGCCTGTACTTATTAATGACAGCAGACAAATCTGCTGATCAAAAAACTCACATACAACTTTACATAGCAGTACATATTGATTTGAGCTATTTTTGAAAGTTGCAGCTCATATATGCTTGGAGTGAAGCTGTAGATCAAGGTACACTCCATTAATAGCACTACAAAGAGTCACCACATAGACCTGCTCAAAAGGCATTTGAGCGAAAAAGGTTTCTTGGCCTAATGAGAGCTCTTTGCATAATGTTTAAGGTTTTATATAGATCTAAAGAGAACAGTTCCTAAATTATTCCACAAGTTCTATTGATGCTGTTTAGCACTATCCAGCACTGCCAACTTACGCAATGGCTGACATATTTGCAGGGAAAAATGTATAAATATTGAAAACCAGTGCACCAACAGTTACAGCCCCTGGTGCAAAAAGAAGCATATTTGCATAAAGATTGAAATTTAATTTTCTCTAAAATGACAGATGACTGGGAAACAAAAAAGTGCTAGTTCGATGCTGATTTAAAGGGGTATTTGCATAAAGACAAGATAGCACATTCTCTATTTCAATGTTGTTAAGAAAAATTCAGCATTTCACAGATATAATTCCAATCCTGTCTCTATCAGTCTTGGTGTATACAATTATGGTTGCCCTGAAATCCGACCGTAAATCTTCTGTTTTTCATGGCATGGCAGATTCATCTCATGAATAGCTTCTTCTGTCAGCAGGATGCAGTGTGATGCTACAGATGAGATAAGGTCTTTATCCAGGTGGGGAGGCACTCGTTGTGTGTTTTAGCTCAGGTGTACAGGAGCTGAAGTGTGTCATTGTGTGTTATATTCATCTCATGGATCTAATCATCTCTGATCAGTCTCATCTCTTTTTCTATGTGTCAGATACTAGTAGAATGTTCAGAAGCTAAATAAATGTGTAGATAAAGCTGTACCCTGATAATCTAACCACATTCACAGGGATCATAATGTGTCTGCTTAGAGAGTCCCCACCCACACCTTGGAATTTTATAATGACCATCACTGAGTTATAGGAGCTAAAACAGCAATAAAAACTAGATTAAAATTATCTTCATAGTGTAAACATCACTAGGAGGATTCCAATTTGAGAATTTTCTTTCATGGACAAACCCCTTTAACTTGTTGGGTGATTTGGAAGCTAGTAGATTCCTTTAAATATTTTGTAATTTTTTTTTGAATGAATGTAGATTTAAATAACTTCTTGGCCCATGCTATCGTCTCTTCTTAGCACAGGCTGTTTGCCGAAAGGGATCTTTCGACTTCCAAAATAAATAATAAGTTGTTGGATCTTTTTATACCAATTAGTTTGTGTACACAGACATAGTAGGGCTTTATACAGACCATAACACAGCTTAGAACAGTGATGGCGAACCTTTTAGAGCCTCAGTGCCCAAACTTCACCTAAAAGCCACTTATTTATTACAAAGTGCCAGCGCAGCAATTTAAGCAATAATGTATTTCTCCTTGTTCTTTGACAACTTTTAATCGTTCAGCCTCCTAAGGACACCAACACAGTTGAAAGGAGGAGGGCAAATTCGCCTATCATTGTAGGAAGATTCTCCAGGAAGATTCTTTGAGTCCTGTCCGGTGAACTTCATTCTGGGGTGATGGCCTAGGTGCCCACACAGAGGGCTCCGAGTGCCACCTCTGGCACCCGTGCCATAGGTTTGCCACCACTGGCTTAGAAGTTCAGGGGCTTTTCAATAGTAACTGCATACACCAGAATGACACATACATGCAATCTGTGAACCTGTTCTGGGTAGATTATTGCAGTTCTTGGTTGTAAAAGTTCATCTATGAAACTGATAACTGGCAGAGGTGAAGGATGAATATATGTTTGCAGGAGTGAGCTGAGAACATGTAATATAGCCTCCTAAAGAATGTCATGTTTACAATACACATGTATGCTGGAATGTGCGTGATAAAAAATGTAATTCCAGATTTTCAAGGACAAGTATATATTTTATGTAATGAATACATACCAAAGGTCTCAGTGCATTCATATATTACTAGCAAAATAAAACAAAATGCTATAGATGATTAAGAGACCAGTGAGTCCATTATCTAGGCCTCACAAGAGTCAGTAAATGATCAGTGGTGAAGGACAGGAGACTTTGAGGTGGACTTCTTCATCAGCAGGTACTGAAGGGGGTTCATGGCCTTGATATCTTTTTATACATTGGTAAGTAGCTGTTAAAAAAAACACACCAGAAAATGAATTGCATTGATGTAGGATGCTGCTGGATGGAGGTGGGCAGGAGACTCTTCAAGTCCTGGGAAGTTCAGTGGTAAATAGAATGTAAACATGAGCTGTCTTTTCTTTATTTTAAGCACCTCCTGTAATAATAATATTACATTTATCCTGGTCAACCTGAATCCAACTGTCACTCCCTGCAACATATATATTTTACATTTTATTTTACAGTCTATTTTTTTCTATAGTATTGTTCTACAAACAAGAGTCTTAAAGAAAATGTATCACCATTTTCATTTATTAATAAACACTATATCACTTTAAAAAAAAACTGTTTTGATTTTTTGATTATAGATTTTGTTCTTCTATGTTCTGTCCCAGATCCTGGTACTATATCTTGCTCACTAAAATTACCTGGCATAATTAAAAAAAAAAAGCACATCCCAATTAAAAATGCTGACAACAACCACACAGGCAGGGGCGTAACTACAGTGGTTGCAGCCATAGCAGCCGCTATGGGGCCCGGAGTGTCAGGGGGCCCCGTCATCCGACCTGACACAATAAAGAATGGAGGATGTGCACCATTATATCTATATTGTACTGCACATTGTCCAGCATAATATGTATATAACATATACTGTAATGTATATATGCAGTATCTGTGATGTGTATATGGTGTCTGTATACACTGTGAGTATGTTGCATATGGCACTGTATGTATGTGTACATGCACATGAGTGTATTTATATGTGATTGTAACTCGCGTGTGTGAGTATACTAATATGTATATTTTTTAAGTGGGAAAGGGGGCCCCATGCAGTAGCCTGCTAGGGGGCCCTGTCTCTCCTAGTTACGCCACTGCACACAGGCACCAAAGACTTCAAGATACTGATCAGACACAGGCAAAGGTGATATCTATCAATGTACTGGTGATAATTCAGCTCCATCAGATACAGACCTTCTTGACAACGTTTCCCAACCATTGCTGCTGATCTCCCCTGATGTTTTTCAAAGGGTTTGCCCATGAAAGAAATTTAGTAAATTATAACCCCCAGTGATGTTTACATAATAAAGATAATTTTTAACCCCCTCATTTTATAATTTTACTGTTTTAGTTCCTATCACTCAGTGATGGTCAATTCAAAATTGCAGAGTGTGGGGGTGGGAATTCTCTGAGGAGATACATTATGATCCCTCTGTGCTATGAGATACTGTGTGGCGCAATGTGCTTACATTATTAGGATGCAGGGTTTATCTACATTTTCATTTAGCTTTTAAACATTCACTCGTATCTGACACATAGAAAAAGAGGGATGAGACAGATCAGACATGAGGGATGATGGGATCCATGAGATGGATATAACACATAATGACAATCTGATAATTCACCTGTAACACACACTGTCAGCTCAGCTCTGCTATATGCCACCTTTCCCTGCTATAAAGATCTTACCTTGCCTCTACCTTGTAGAGTAGGTCTTTTCCTGCTGCTGCTGGCTGACATGAAGTGTCTGTGTGTGAGCTCCTCTTGTTGTGGAGGGGCAGAGAGCACACTGCATCCTACAGACAGGAGAAGCTACTCATGAGGATAGCAACCAAAATTCTATACTTCAGAACAGATAGAGACCGGTTGGAATTATATCTGAGAAATGCTGTATTTTTGTTAATAACAGTGAATTAGAGAATGTGTTATTTTGTTATCCTGAGTATTTTTAAGAAACTTGTCTTTGTGGGAATACCCCTTTAAGCACATCTCCACACTGCATCCCTGAAAATACCGCATTCACTTACAATTTATTGTTTCCTGGATAACAACTTTGTTAAACATTGTGCTTCTAAATATAAAATACTACTCACAATGAGTTGTGGTAATTTGCATATAGTTTCAAATTTAATTTCTCTAAAATTACACATCACTGGGAAAGAGGAAAGGTATGTCTGAGCTTATGCAGTGCCTTACACAATTTTATTTTTACATGTTTACTTTAAACATATTATAGAGTGCATTCCCTTCATGAATGAAAGATTTTGTTCCTCATCATTAAATAATTAAAAGATAATGACCCATCATGAAAGATAATGGCCCCATCTTAACTTATAGTTTAATTAGTGTGCCCCCTCCTCCAATTAATGCAAACTGTGGCTAAATAATAAATTTGCTCACCTTTCAGCACTTCCACATTCTTCATCTTCTCCTCTTCCGTCAAGCTCCTACAGAATGATGCAGGTAGCATAATACTATGATAGCACTGATTGTGTCAGTGATTGGTGCTTGTAGAACTAATAAATCCTGCAGAGGCGCTATTTAATTGTATCTGTGTCTTAAAGATGAAGCTAAAAATGGTATTATGGTCTCCACTTTCTGACCATATTGAGTACTGCTACACAGGCCTCTGAGGGGAAAGGGAAACAGTTTCTATAGAGCAAGTGCGAGGACTGTTCTAGGGACCCCTTTGGCCTCTACAGGCTGTATGCAGTTCTAAAGCTTGTGGACTTGATGTGATGAAATCAACACATTTTGCTGCGTCAGTCCAGCATACTGCCTGCAGAGAGGAGAGAAGACTTCAGGGGAGCAGGGAAAGGTGAGTATAATTTTTTTGGCCACAGTACGGGAATGGGTGTTCCACAAACCAGTATTGGCTGTTGGCGACTACTGATCTAGGCCTTTGTGACCTATCTGTTGGGAGCAGTGGTTACATGGGGGCATGCACACATGGCCAAACGGCTCTTGATAGCCCACAAAAAACTACCAACATTATTTGATCTACCATCAGGCACAAGCAGTTTACACCAGTTTTGTTCCATTATTTTTTTTTTTTTTTTTTTTTAATACTTTTATTTTTTTCATATAATAATACAAGACATTTTTTTCTTTTTTTTTTTGCGAAACAAACTCCTTAGTACATTAAGACATTACATGACATGATGTAGGTATCAGCCTATACATAAACTCCTTCTACAAACAGTTACCATCTGTTACATACATAAACTCCTTCTACAAACAGTTACCATCTTATCGCAGATAAGAAAAAGAAATGTCCAGATATCAATACGGATAATCCCCCCCCATACCCCCTTCCCCCCCACCCTCTACCGATGCTGGTGACGCTGCCCGGACACAACAGAGACACAGTGGATTACAGAGAAACCTCTATAAACTCCACTGATTCCAAATATCCCTATGTCTGTTGCCCTTCCTGTAACGTTTCTCAAACGCACATTCGTAAGATTTTATACGTTTAACTAAATTGCTCCATTCATTCACGGAAGGGGGCTTCTCATTTAACCAATGTTTCACTAGTACTAATCTAGCGAGGAAAATGGTCTTCAGGGCCAAGTCACTTTTTAATCTGTCACCTAAAGAAATCGGGAGCAAGCCCAAAACCCCAAAAGTAGCAACTCGAGGGAAAGAGCATTGGAGCTGATCCTCTAATTTCCTAAATATCTCTTCCCAATAGGTGTTAATCTTCGGACAGTCCCATAGCACATGTAGAATATCGGCTTGAGTACAGTTACACCTCCTACAGTTCGAATTATCCCTTAAACCTATTTTAAACATTAAATCTGGTGAAAAATAAATTCTATATAATATATATAGTTGTGTGCATCTGTGATTTAAATTGATCGTTGATCTTACCACATTCTTATAAATATCACGCCATTGTGCCACAGTGATAAAACCGACCTGGTTTGCCCATCTCAATTGGGTTACGTGACTAAACTTCTGGTCTATAGTATACCTAAGCAAACAGTAGATATTTGATAAATTAATTCGTAATACATCTAAATCCAATAAATCCATAAATTTACCCCCTAAGTGTATCTTAAACCTATCATGCTGAAATTCTTTCCTATATGCGTGCTCAATTTGACGATACCTAAAAAAATCCCTTTCTTCCAACTTATCCCTACGACACCAATCCTGAAAGGAGGGCAATGATCCATCTTCTTCCAACTGCTCCAAGCAAATAATTCCCTTTCTTTCCCAAAACCTGACGTCTTCCATTTTAGCTAATTCTGAAAAATTAAGGTTACCCCACAACAGGGTGAATTTAAAGCCTCCCTTAATACCGAATAAGCTCCTAAGATCCCTCCAGGTATACTCCAATAACCGAGCCAGAGGGAATCTCTTAGCGTTTAGACGCTTCAGTTGGCCAGACTCTAATAGAGCCAAAATTGACTCAAATCTACACTCCACCAGCGAAGAGAGCGCAAAAAAAATATTAGTCTGTCTATTTTCCAAGATAAACTGGGTCTGAGCTGCCAAAAAATAATGATAAAAGGATGGGAGCGACAAGCCGCCCCTTTCCTTATTAAGCATTAGAGTTTCTTGTTTAATGCGGACCCTTTTTCTCCCCCAGAGTAATTTATTTATGATCGCGCGAATCAACCCAAACCATCTCTTCCCTATCCAGCAGGGCGCATTAGATACTACGTATAAGATTTGAGGAAGCAGGACACTCTTTATAAGTATAACTCTCTCTGCGCGATTTAGTGGTAGCGTATTCCATGTATTCACCTTATTTTTGATTTTTGTTAATAAGGGAGCGAGGTTCAAAGTAATATAATCATCAACCTTGGCCGTAATCTTTAAACCGAGATATTCACATGTGGAGGAGACTTTAAGGTCAAACTGTAGATAATTAGGATGAGGGTCATCATCCAAGGGGACCAAAATCGACTTATAGGTGTTTATCTCAAATCCTGAAAACCTACCATACTCCTGAATAACCTTTAGGGCTTTTGGGGCCGATATTTCGGAGTCTTTAAGAAATAGGAGAACATCATCAGCATATAGCATTATCTTATCCTCGGGCCCAGCTAATCCTCCCCCCCCTATCTCCCTGTCTGCCCTAAGTTTTATTGCCAGAGGTTCTATAAAAAACGCAAATAACAGCGGGGAGAGGGGACATCCCTGCCTAGTACCTCTGGTCAGTGTAAAGAAGGGGGAGAAGTCGCTATTAACCCTAATACAGACCCTCGGGGACTTATAGAAAGGTCTAACCCAATCCACAAACTGAGCACCCAACCCAAATCTATACAGGACCTCCCAGAGGAAGTCCCACTCCACCCTATCAAAGGCCTTAGAGGCGTCCAATGACAGGATGGAGCGAGACCCCCCCCGACCCATCTGCAGTCCCGCAAAAAGACGTCTTATATTACTTTTACTCTGACGACCAGTCAAAAAGCCACTTTGGTCTTCATGTATAAGTAGTGGAGCAAACTCCTTCAATCTATTTGAGAGTAACTTGGCCATCAGTTTAGCATCTGCATTAATAAGTGAAATCGGTCTATAGGATTCCGCTTCCCGTGGATCTTTATTTTTTTTACGAATCAGGGCTATACTTGCTTCGTACCAAGAGTCAGGCAGTCTTCCCTCCCTTTGCGCAGATTCCCAGATCTCCACCATAACGGGAAGAAGAATAGAGCCAAATCTACTGTAAATTTCTATAGGGAGCCCATCCAGACCCGGGGCGGAATTACGTCTGGAGGAGGCAAGGGCCTCCTCAAGCTCTGCACTCGTAATCGGGCGCGATAACGTCTCTACTCTTTCCCTCGAAAGAGAAGGGATTTGGATATTATCTAAAAAAGATCTAATATCATCTATTGATACCTCCAGATCTGAAGTATAGATACCTTGAAAAATTTTTAAAAAGGTATCTCTAATCTCCTCGGCATTAGTAGTTATGTCCCCAAAATTGTTTTTAATAGCTGTTATTCTATTTTCCTCTTGTTGTTTTTTAACTTTCTGCAAAAGCCCTTTTGAGGGAACCCCGCTCTCACAATGTGCCCTCTGATCCAAAAAAAATAGTTTCTGTGTCGCCTTCTCTGCCATATATCTGTTATATTCCTCTTGTACCCTAATAAAGCTATTGCGCCGCTCTCTCGAGCCACTCTCCAGACAGGCCCTTTCTTTTTCTTTTAGCTCTTTATTTAAAAGCCTCTCCTTTCTAGCCCATTGCTTACGCAAATAAATAATTTCTGAATTTAATATCCCTCTAAGAAAGGATTTCAGAGCGTCCCACATTAGCCCAAGATTATCCCCGGATCTATTCGACACAATAAATCTATGTAGCTCTTCCTTGATTTTATCCTCATCTGTCAATAGCACTAACCAATGCGCATTGAGCTTCCAAAACTTAACGGGCGCATTCCTCGATCCGGACAACTCAAGCACCATCGGGGAATGATCGGAGATGGAACGGTTATCATACCGCATTTTCCCCACCCAATCGATGGCCAGATCATTAGCCAACGCTAGGTCAATACGGGAAAAGGAGTTATGAGAACGGCTGTGGCATGAGAACATCTGCTGTTCCCCCTTTAATAATCTCCACACGTCTCTCCAACCCACTTCCTGACAAAACCTAGCAAAGGGGGTGTCTCCCTTCTCTATACTTCCCGGGTTTTTTTTCCCACCTATACGATCTTTCTTGTCCGACATTACTGCATTAAAATCGCCCATGATCAGAACCGGGCAGTCACCCACCCTTTCAATGAACCGCAATAGATTTATCAGGACGTCGTATCTAAAGGGGGGGGGGTATATAAACTCCTGCAAGAACACATTTACTGCCATCTAGTATACCTGACAGGAATACATATCTTCCGTCTGGATCACAGCTTACATCTAATACTTGAAAGGCGACAGATCTGTGGACCAGGATAGAAACTCCTCTAGAAAATGATGAAAAAACGGAGTTGTATACCTGACTGGCCCATCTCCTTTCTACTAGAGCCAAGGATTCCTTATCGAGATGTGTTTCCAATAAGATAACAATCGCTGGAAGTTGTTTGACAATATAATCAAAAATAATACAGCGTTTCAGGCGATCTTTAAGCCCTCTTATATTCCATACTATAAACCTAGTACCCATCTATTATATCTAGACGAAGGTGAAGAAAAAAAGGCGCAACAGCATACTATAACCAAACAGCATCCCCAGCATCGGCACATCCCACCCCCCCGCAAATCCCACCACCTGTTCTACCATAGTACAACTCTTCCTACTTCAGCCACTTTCCCGCCCCCCCCCCCATCCCCCCCATTGCTGACCTGAAATCAGAAATAGTGGCCTAGGTATTCATATTCAAAGACCCTTAAGATCCAGCCAGTCTGAAACTTGTTCTGGGGTGCTAAAGAAATGGGACTGGCCTTGGAAAATAATTTTTAGTTTGGCCGGAAACATTAAAGAATAAATGATTCCCTTGTCTCTCAACCTTTTTTTCACCTCCAGAAAACTCTTCCTCCTCTGGAGAGTGTCCTTAGAGAAGTCCGGGTATATTGCTACTTTAGCCCCTTGGATTGTAAGGTCTTTTAAATCACGTGCTCGTTTCAATATCATATCCCGATCTCTCGAAAGTAACGTTTTGCATATAAGGGTGCGGGGCGTGTTCCCCGGAATATAGGGTCCTGTCGGGATTCTATGGGCCCGTTCAATATCAAAATACGGGGAGAGATGCTCCTTCCCTATTTCCTTCAAAAACCATTCTTTAATGTAGCTTACAGGGTTTTCCCCTTCAGCTTTTTCTGGAACCCCTATTAGCCTTAGGTTCGCTCTTCTTGAGCGGTCCTCCATATCCGCAATTTTCCCTTTCAGGGCCTTATTCTCTACCTCCAAACGGGAGGTGACTTTTTTGAGGAAGCCCACCTCCTTCTCAATACTGGTAATTTTGTCTTCTGCCGTTTTTTGCTTATCTCTTAGCCTGTTCAGCTCTTCTCTCATAAGGGAGACATCTCCTCTCAAAGCCCCGACCTGATCTGTCAAACCCAATATTGCTGCATTGCAGGTTTTTATGGAGTCTAGGATCTCTTTTAACATTTCATTTTCACCTCCCATGTTTGCCTCACCCCCGTCCTGTTCCTCCCCCTCTACAGTGCCCGCTCTCGAGCCCTGTGATTTATTTTTAGGATCTACAGCTTCATTTTCCAAATTTTTCTGTATAGATGATCCTGTGCGAGTTTTAACTGGGGGGGATTTCCATAATTTATCCAACTTTGTGGAATTATCTCCTTTAACCCCTCCTTTCTCTTTCTCCTTGGGGGAGGATGCCCCCAAGGATTTCCTTACAGCGTTTTTAGGAGGCATACCTAACACAATAAATAGACCCTAAATCACAATGTTAAAGAGCTGGAGAAGTATTCGAGGGCCGAGGTAGATCAGCCTATCAATTGAACCTCATATATCACAGATTTGACAGTAATCAGTATTAATTATTACAGTAGGCAGAAAACAATAGAAGGCAGTGTAAAATACTGACAAAAACCCGCAAAATATTCTGCCGGCCAACACCGCAGATACTAGAGCTCAAACATAGCCAAAAACCGGAACCATTCACCCCGAGGGGTTGTCCGGAAATAAAACGATTTTGTATACAAAGTTAATATATCCAAGATATCACGTAGTGGTTATTAACTTCTCATCCGCTCTCTTAACCAGCATATTATGTGCAGATTTAGAACACCACAAGTCCCCCGTTGAAAAATATTAACTTATCTCCTATAATCTTGGAGATGTATTGTCCCCGTGGAGACCGGGTTGAAAAAAATCCGATTTGGATTAACAAGATTCCGACGGTTTAGGAAATAAATACAGTTAGTTGGTATCGAACGGGCGGGACACAAACAGGTAGCGGGCAGATAGCGAGCGAAAGTTAATATGATTAACAGCAAGTCAGAGTTAGTACCGTATGTAGGCAAATGTCAAGCCGATGTTAGCAGCAAGTCAGAGTTAGAACCATATGCAGATGGATTAGTAAACGGGAGAGGAAGGTTAAGGTCAGGTACATCTCACCCATCCAGACGAACCGCTACAGGCAGCAGGCGTATCAGGCCAGGTACAGGAACATTTCACCCATCCTTACAAACGGCTTCAAAACGGATTCACCACCAGCTTGGAGCCCAGGGACCAGACACGTTGAACTTTTTACAACCTTTACCACCTTTATCTCCGGTCGCGTCGACATCAGAATAGCTCTCCAACCACGCCGCCTCGACAGCGATCGCAGAAAGCACTCCTACGGATCAGCGCTCCTCCGGCTTCAGGCATCATCACATCGTCTGGTCCCCCGTTCTTCTTCATCACCCTGCCAGCTCACCTCATGGACCGTACAATTTTCGGCGCCTAAGCGCCCGTGCGCCACAAATGCGTCACAAATGCGCCAGAAACGGCCGGCCTCCTTTCACAGTATACAGCTTCAAAAACCGAGCAGGCAGCCGGCAGCTCCACTGCCGTCACCGGATGGGACCTCCGAACCCGCGCCCGAGACCTCCGATCTCCTCCTCGGACCGGGGCCGGGTCCCGCGGCTCAGATCAGGCACAGATCAGGTCAGCGTGGGGAGCGGGGTAGGGAGGACGGCTGTGCAGCGCGACGTGCACGTGCTGCGTGCTACGTCATGCCGTTACGCTTCCGTTCCATTAATTAAAAGATAATGACCCATCATGAAAGATAATGGCCCCATCTTAACTTATAGTTTAATTAGTGTGCCCCTCCTCCAATTAATGCAAACTGTGGCTAAATAATAAATTTGCTCACCTTTCAGCACTTCCACATTCTTCATCTTCTCCTCTTCCGTCAAGCTCCTACAGAATGATGCAGGTAGCATAATACTATGATAGCACTGATTGTGTCAGTGATTGGTGCTTGTAGAACTAATAAATCCTGCAGAGGCGCTATTTAATTGTATCTGTGTCTTAAAGATGAAGCTAAAAATGGTATTATGGTCTCCACTTTCTGACCATATTGAGTACTGCTACACAGGCCTCTGAGGGGAAAGGGAAACAGTTTCTATAGAGCAAGTGCGAGGACTGTTCTAGGGACCCCTTTGGCCTCTACAGGCTGTATGCAGTTCTAAAGCTTGTGGACTTGATGTGATGAAATCAACACATTTTGCTGCGTCAGTCCAGCATACTGCCTGCAGAGAGGAGAGAAGACTTCAGGGGAGCAGGGAAAGGTGAGTATAATTTTTTTGGCCACAGTACGGGAATGGGTGTTCCACAAACCAGTATTGGCTGTTGGCGACTACTGATCTAGGCCTTTGTGACCTATCTGTTGGGAGCAGTGGTTACATGGGGGCATGCACACATGGCCAAACGGCTCTTGATAGCCCACAAAAAACTACCAACATTATTTGATCTACCATCAGGCACAAGCAGTTTACACCAGTTTTGTTCCATTATTTTTTGCTTGCAAATTGAAAATATGAATCGTAAAGCTGCATACCCTAAAGCAAGTGTGGAACATGTATTCCTGGCGCGTTTGCCAATGCAAAATCTCTTGGGTCTTGCCCATTTTGATATACAGAAGCAGCCTTGGAAATTGTCTTCCATGTGCTATGACAAACTGTAAAGTGATTTGTGCTGTGGGCTTTAACCCCATAGCATGTCAATTATTGCTGCAGGTTTGACTCACGGATTTCCTTGCCAATGCAAAGCAGTAGGAAACCTGCTGCTGAATTTTGCTGCAGGAAATTATGCAGCCTGATCGCTTGGCATAGCCATGATCTTTTTCAGCTTTTCACTCATGGAACATTTGTTTCAGAAATTTATGTAACTTAAAGTCTGTTCTATGCAAATAGTTCCTGCACCATTTATATGAAAGGGACAAATGACAAATAATCACAGACATTTTTGCGACAGGTCCTTGGTATTTAACTAAACTGACTTCATATGGGTGGTCTCATATGGCATTCAAGTGAATATTAGGGCCTGTATTTGCACCATAGTGTTCTGTAATTGATGAATATATTCAAGTGTATGAGAAGGCTTCATCCTGGGCAAATACTGTATAAATCTAGTTCCTCAATAACAAGTATCATATAGAAATGTTTACCTGTCATTTCTCATGCCCTATATTCACCCCATCTAGGGGTCAGTTAGTTGCTTCAGGGTCAATATTTTTCAGACATGAGTCAGTACAGTAAGTTTCTCTGCAAGTTCTAAACCATTGGACTGTATTTAGTGAAATTATTTTTTACTAAACAAGGTTGTCAATTGTGTAATAAAAATACTTTATTTGTTTATGAACATATTTACTGCATGAATATCTGTCCTGAAGCTTCGGCTTAACATTCATGTCCTCTGGTCTCTTCCTGCTTGGCATACTAATGCCCTGCTCTGCCTCATCAGGGTCTTTCTCATGCCTTCAGATAAGTGTAAAATGTGTGTTGGTCTACAGTACCATTGAGAGCTGCCAAGGATTTCAGATTGTTCATTATTCTCACTTGTTCCTCTAACGCATTATGCGTTAAGGTAACATAAAGGAGCTTTTCATTCCTGCTTGGGGCAGTTCATTCTTCTATTCACAGCAGCCTGGCGTAATGCTGCAGAGTGCCTTTGTATTTTGTTAAGCTACTTTTTTTTCAGGACACGGCCTCTATAATACCACAGTTGCTGGGATACCAGGGGCACTAAAATGTCATGGTGCGTCATGCTTAATTGAAAACTATGCTGAATTTATGGAGATTCTTCAGAATTGGCGCTGACTTATCCATTATTCAGATTTGCATTTTATACAAATGGTTCAATAATACAAAAACAAGAATGTAAATCTGGATGGTGATAGTGGAAGCCTTAGCTAGATAGTGATAACTAATATGGAGTAATGTTATTAGATGCTGGGAATTTATCAAAGTGGACAAATGTAATGAGATTTATGTTGCTTTATTTATTTCACTTATTACTTAATGATCATTCAGTGCTGGTTTTTCAGATTCCTGCTGACAAAAATAATAATGTATCTCCTGGGGTTCTCTATTTTAACTATAATTTAAAATATAAAAAAAGGTATCTGTTGATAACAAACACTTCTAGGAAAATCACATGGCAACAAGAAAAACTAGGAAAATGTGCAGATAAATAAAGGGGATTGATGTAGTGCACCATACAAGCAGGCAAAACGATGACTGTGGACCCTGAGGGCACTAAACCCTGAGGACACTAGCTGTCATCAGTGTCATAGTATCTGCCTGTAGCAAGTGTAGTAATGGTGCTTACTGTGTACTGTAAACTTCTATCTAGTAGTGTGGAAATTATTGGTTCAGACATTTTTTTAGTTCGGTATATTGAGCTGGGGTAGATGTCACTGAAGGTGGCATTCATTGTATGGGATAATCCTTTTCTATTTTTATTAGACCCAGCATTTTGGAATGTAGTTGATATCTTATGTGTTTATGATTTTGTTTGTTTATTGCTTGATATGGGCTTTAGGGAGAGAAGGAGGTTATTTGAATACTGCTGGAGGTGGGTTGGGCTGTGTTACTTAAATAGTTAACACTCTGATATAGACTCAATCATGGGCATTGTACCCACTTTTGTTGGTATCCTCTACCCTCATGTATCTTATCAGAAGGGGCATGGTTGCTAGGCCCCCCCACCATTTATGAGAATGGGATGAAAAAAAAACATACAAAAAAGGTTCCGTTACACACCAAAAAAATTAAACTTATTAAAATAAAAACTATGTACCAAATTGAGCTGTTACATGTCTGTAACACTGCAACATAATTTTCAAGAAATTCATTATAAGAGGATTAATCGATAAATATAGCTACATAGATAATACAATCATGAAAAAGTTGCTTTTAAGACATTGAAGGATATTCTTTATTGCATCACAATTTATCATGAAAAATCTTTCTGCTTATGGTTTCAGTAAGAGCAGAGCAGTTTTGCTTATGAATACTGTAGCTTTCAAAGAGGAATGAACAGGTTCATCATACCTTTGCCATTTACGTAAGCAATGTGTACATTTTTTACATATTCTCACTACATTGTTCAGTGTAAACAATTGGCAACACAGAAAACTTAGTAAATGAGATATAACCGCCACCAACAGTAATATGTATTCTGTGGAAACGGTTCTTTAATAAATATTCCACTTTTAAAGAGAAGTGAATTGTGATTTTGAATTCCAGTTTGTTGGTAGCACAGAAATAGAGATATTGGTTTCCGAAGGTTATAGAGTTCTATACGTTAGACCCCACTGTTCAGAATAGTATAACATGTTCTAGTCAGCACATATAGCGGACACATCTGACATACAGCAAGTGAAATTAGTATGGAACATGTCACCAATGCTCTAAGTAAATATATGTGACATAAAAGTATTTGGTAACAACCCATCCAAACCACCCTGGCACATAAAAAGTATACTGAATAGAGATGAGCGAGCACTAAAATGCTCGGGTGCTCGTTACTCGAGCCGAACATTTCCAGATGTTCGAGTGCTCGTTTCGAGTAACGAGCCCCATTGAAATCAATGGGAGACCCGAGCATTTTTCAGTAAAATTATAAACTTAACGAACACAGTAAAAATACACAGTGCAGAACAGATTGCAGATGTTCGGGAACATCTGCAATCTGTTCCGGAGACACGCGTGCAGAACGGTGTTCTCCGCAATAGTATTTGAAGAACAATATGTGTGAAGAACAACTTGCAGATGTTTGGAAACATCTGCAAGTTGTTCTTCACACATATTGTTCTTCAAATACTATTGCGGAGAACACCGTTCTGCACGCGTGTCTCCGGGACATCTGCGATCTGCTCCGGAGACACGCGTGCAGAACGGTGTTCCCCGCAATAGTATTTGAAGAACAATATGTGTAGAGAACAACTTGCAGATGTTGCCAAACATCTGTAATGTGTTCTTCACACATATTGTTCTTCAAATACTATTGCGGAGAACACCGTTCTGCACGCGTCGCTCCGGAACAGATTGCAGATGTTCCCGAACATCTGCAATCTGTTCTGCACTGTGTTCTTTCACTGTTTTCTTCAATTAAACAATTAAATTAAATGTTTAAATTGTATCTTTTTACTGTTCTTCACTTTTTTTTTTTTAATTAAATGCTCGTTATCGAGCAGGGCAAATACTCGTCCGAGCAACGAGCCGGTCCGAGTATGCTAATACTCGACCGAGCATCAAGCTCGGACGAGTATACTCGCTCATCACTAATACTGAACACACTTGTTGGTTATGACACCTCCTGTGTGGAGAAACTAGTTTCCTCGTGGCCTTTTATTCTACACAAATACTATTAAAATCCTGAAGTTTCAATGGGCTCCTCCTACATACTCTGAGATTTAGCTTTTTGCATAGGTTTTATCCTGAATTCAGATTAACTGATTGACTTGGCCATTATAACTGCTTTATTTTCTTTCTCTGGAAAAATCGAGAGTTGGCTGTTTGGGATCATTGTCTTGTTGAAATGGCCACCCTTTTTTCCTTATCATCCGAGTAGACGGTAGAAGATTTTTATCAAGAATGTCTCAGTAAATTTGTACATTCAGCCTTCCTGCGACATATACATAAAAACAGCCCCACACCATGATGTTACCACCTCATTTTTGGGTCATAAGCAGTGCCAGGGCAGCCATCAGGAATTTCAGGGCCCCATACAAGTGTACATTACCAATTGACACTGTGAACCAATTGACCTACATACAGCTGACTATCTGCTTTTTTGTGTACAAAATCACATGACATTCTCAGCTGCAACTGAATTGGCCCTAGTGGTCTTCTGCTCCTTGTAGCAAAATTCCACACTGTGTACCTAAAGGTACCAAAGTCGCTGGGCTCCATTTTCTTAGCAGCTTGAAAGGGGCCCATACAGCAGTACTGCTAGCCCTAATGGCTCTCTTGTGCAGAGCCTTTTGGCCTCAAAACATGATGTTTATTACGGCATACAGAGTTTTCAATTTTGGTCTCATCTGACCAGATTATTTTCTCCCTGTATTACACAGGTTTTTGTAAATCTTGTTGAGCAAACTTTAAACACACATGAACATGCTTTTTGTTCAGCAATGGAGTTTTGCATGGTAAACATGACTACAGGTCATAGTGCTTTACTACATTACTTTTTAATGGACAATTCTTCATATTTAGCATGAGAAAGCTAAAATATGAAAAGCAAAGATATGTGAAAACTAAAACATCTTAAGTCTGAAACATCCTTCATCATTTCCTTTTAGAGACTGACTTACTTATATAGTATATATAGTGGAGGAAATAATTATTTGATTTCTTGCTGATTTTGTAAGTTTGGCCACTGACAAAGACATTCTATAATTTCAAGGTTAATTTTAACACTGAGAGATAGAATATTGAAAATTAAATCTAGAAAATCACATTGTATAAATTCTATGAATTTATTAGCATTTTTCTGAAAGAAATAAGTATTTGAGCCGCCACCAACCAGTAAGAGTTTTGCCTCCTAAAGATTAGTTATTCGCTTCTAATCAACCTGTTAACTGCATTACAGACAGTGTCTTATATAGTCACCTATATAAAAACTCCTGTCCACAAGTTCAATTATGAGTCAGAGTATAAACTCCACAACATGGGCGAGACCAAAGAGCTTTCCAAGGATGTCAGGGACAAGATCATTGACCTGCACAAGGTTGGAATGGACTACAAAACCATAAGGCTACATTCACTTGACCGTCCCCATAGATGGCAATAGGCATATGCCGGTGATAAGGTGTGACCTGCATGTTCAATGTACCGTGCCATACACAAAAAAAATAGAACAGTTCTATGTAGAATAGAATAGTTCTATGTTTTTCCATCTGTATGGCCATGAGCTGCTATCTCCTATGGATAGGTGAGTGGTTACCCCACCTCCTCTGCCGCACCGACACTGGTTTAGAAGGAGACAGCTGTTGTTGCAATAATAAGAAAATGGAAGAACAACAAAATGTCAATTGAAATCTATCTGGGGAACCATCCAAAATCTCACCTCATGGGGTATTCTTGATCATGAGGAAGGTGAGAGATCAGCCTAAAACTACAAAGGCGAACTTGTTTATGATCTCATGGCAGCTGGGACCACAGACACCAAGAAAACCATTACGCCGATTAACACATAACGTCATAATGGTTTAAAATCCTACAGTGCCCACCAGACCCCTGCTGAAGAAAGCACATGTGCAGGCCTGTCTGAAGATAGCCAATGAACACCTGGATGATTCTGTGAGTGATTGGGAGAAGGTTCTGTGGTCAGATGGGACATTAGCTCTTTGGCATTAACTCAACTCTGTGTTTGGAGGAAGAATGATGCGTCCTATTACCCGAAGAATACAGTCCCCACTTTCCACCTTCCAGTCAAGCATGGAGGTGGAAACATTATGTTTTGGGTCTGTTTCTATGCTAAGGGCACATAACTACTTCACTGCATCAATGGGAGATTGGATGGAGCCATGTACCGTAAAATCCTGACTGACAACTTCCTTCCCTCTGCCTAGACACAGGTGGTCCCCTACTTAAGGACACCCGACTTACAGACGACCCCTAGTTACAAACGAACCTCTGGATATTTACTGTAAATTTACTGTACATTTACTGTACTTTAGCCCTAGGGTACAATAAACCGCTATAACAGTTATTAAAGGTGTCTGTAATGAATCTTTATTGTTAATTCTGGTTCTTATGACAACCCAACATTTTTAAAATCCAATTGTCACAGAGACCGAAAAAATTCTTGCTGGGGCTACAATATACAGTTCCGACTTACATACAAATTCAACTTAAGAACAAACCTACAGACCCTATCTTGTACTTAACCCAGGGGCTGCCTGTAGGTCATGGCTGGGTCTTCCAGCAAGATAAGACAAAGCATACAGCCAAATCAACAAAGTAGTGGCTCAAAAAGAAGCACATTAAGGTCATGAAGTCTAGTCTCCAGACCTTAATCCCATAGGAAACTTATGGAGGGAGCTAAAGCTCCGAGTTGCCAAGCAACCGCTTCAAAATCTTAATAAATCAGAGATGATCTGCAGATCGGAGTGGACCAAAATTCCTCCTGACATGTGTGCAAACGTCATCATCAACTACAAAAAATGTCTGAAGCTGTGCTTTCCAACAAGGGTTTTGCCACCAAGTATTAAGTCTTGTTTGCCAGAGAGATCAAATACTTATTTCTCACTGCAAAATTCTAATAAATTTATATAATTTATACAATGTGGTTTTCTGGATTTTGTTTTGATATTTTATCTCATTCTTAAAATTAACCTACTGTTTGAATTTCCTGTTCTCTGTTCCTTGTCAGTAGGCACCGACTTATTTCCTTGCCTGTTTGTACATACAGGCAGTCTCCGACGTAAGGACACTGGACTTAGAGACAACCCCTATTTGCAGATGGACCTCTCTGCCCCCTGTGACCTCTGGTGAAGCTCTATGGATGCTTTACTTTCATCCTAGGCTGCTATGATCAGCTGTAAGGTGCTTGGAATTAGGTTTTATTGATAATCCTTGTTCCCATTACAGCGCAAGATTTGGAAAATCCAATTTCTTATAATGTTATCACTTATCATTCTATATAATAACAACATTTAGCAGTTCCAGTGGGCATTTGCAAAGGTATTTCTGCACTCACTCTTTCACCTTCTTTGTTCAATATGATAAGAAGGTGAATGTTTACTGAAGCAGCAGCTTTGCAAGAACAAGTGATGATCCATTTTACTGTTTTGACCATGAGCCATAATACAATACAATACAGAACAAACATATTTGCAAAAAGAAGTTCTCTTCTCCAGAAAACCCTCCTCCTATACCTTAAAACAATTCTTGGGATTCAACCAAGAAAATCATAAAGATTCCTTTTGGGAATATTTCTCTTTTCTTTCACTTCTTGGGCCTCTTCTCTGTTTCTCTAACTGAGAAATTGGCATCCACATAATTACAACAGACAGGTCCAATTATTGAGGCATGGCTAAATGTAGGCAGTGAAATAATCTAGAACAATCACATGTTGGCTTAAGAAGCTTCTTTTTTCACAACTATAGAGCTCCTTCCACTTTCGTTTTTTCATTGGATGGTTCCTGCAATTTGTTTTTTAATATACAGAATATATAATTACAAATGGTACCTCAGATGACACTTGATTAGATTGGATCAAGCAATTACATGAGTGGATATGATACTGAGGATGATGTCCTGTCTTTCTTATCACTCATACGACAGGCTGAGAACAGATTGAGAGATGCCATACCTTTAGCAGACCATGGAGCTTCTGGTAGTGCAGTCTCCATTCTGAATCCTCTAGCCCAGTGATGGCGAACCTTTTAGAGGCCGAGTGCCCAAACTACAACAAAGACCAGCTTGTTTATCACAAAGTGCAAACACAGAAATTTAATTTATGATTTATACTCCCTTCTCTGTCACAGTTTTCATTGATACCAGCACTCTGAGGAGAGCAATAAAGCAGAAAATAGTCCCAGATACTGCTGTCACTTTAAAATAGCTCTGTGCACAGCAAGTCCTGGGCTGTCTGGGACTGCAAGAAGATACCTGGAGTCTTTTCTGGTGATGGCCTGAGTGCCCACAGAAAGGGCTCTGAGTGCCACCTCTGGCACCAGTGCCATAGGTTCGCCATCACTGCTCTAGCATCACTAAACCTGTAGATACCACTAAGCTGATACTATTAACCCCTTCACGCTCCGTGACGGATATATCCGCCACGGAGCTGTGAAGGTTGTATGAAGAAGGCTCACGGGCTGAGCCCTCTTCATACAGAGATGGGCTTTGCTGCATATCGCAGCAAAGACCCATCGCTATCACCCGCGGTCGGTGCTTGCACCGATCGCGGGTGTTAACCTTTTCTTTGCCGCCGGCAAAGTCGCCGGCGGCACTTTAAATTTGGCGGCGCGTGGGCGCCGCTATCTTACCTCCGATCGCCGCTCCCCCGAACGTCATCAGGGGGCGGCGATCGGTTGCCATGGTAGCCTCGGGTCTTCGTTTGACCCGAGGATACATGGCTTCTGCATATTCATTACAATGAGCCTGTGGCTCATTGTAATGTATAGTGAGCTGAAATGCCATATACTGCGATACAGCAGTATTGCAGTATATGGCAGGAGCGATCAGACCATCTAGGGTTAATGTACCCTAAAGGGTCTAAGAAATAGTGGGAAAAAAAAGAAAAAAAAAAGTTTAAAAAATGTAAAAAAATAATAAAATATTAAAAGTTCAAATCACCCCCCTTTCCCTAGAACTGATATAAAATATAATAAATAGTAAAAATCACAGACACATTAGGTATCGCCGCGTCCCAAAATGCCCGATCTATCAAAATATAAAAACGGTTATTGACGGCGGTGACCTCCGGAACGGCAAATGGCGCCCAAATGTCCAAAACGCGACTTTTACACCTTTTTAGATGACATAAAAAATGTAATTAAAAATGATCAAAATGTTGCACAGTCCTCAAAACGGTAGCAATGAGAACGTTGGCTCATTTCGCAAAAAATGACACCTCACACAGCTCCATGCGCCAAAGTATGAAAAAGTTATTCGCGTCAGAAGATGGCAAAATTTTTTTTTTCTTTTTTGTACACATTCGTTTAATTTTTGAAAATGTATTAAAACACAATAAAACCTGTATAAATTTGGTATCACCGCGATCGCACCGAACCAAAGAATAAAGTAGAGGTGTTATTTGGAGCGCAGAGTGAAAGTCGTAAAAACTGAGCCCACAAGAACATGACGCACATGCAGTTTTTTTCAATTTTTCCACATTTGGAATTTTTTTGCGGCTTCCCACTACATGGCATGGAATAATAAATAACATCATGGGAAAGTAAAATTTGTTATGCACAAAATAAGCCCTCAGACAGCTCTGTACACGGAAAAATGAAAAAGTTATGGATTTTTGAAGATGGAGAGCGAGAAATTAGCGAAAATACCCTGCGTCCTTAAGGGGTTAAAGCTCTAGGAAAGAGCTATAGAAATAAAGATATCATACATACACATACACAAAGGCAATGGAAGAGGCTCATTGCTCACTACTGTAAGAATCCAGCATATGCAATAAACACATTTAAATAAAGAAACGTTGCGTCATGACCTATGGGAGACAGAGAAGTTTATATTCTTCAACACTTTTGGCATATCCTTTGTTAATAAAGAGTTTATATAATTTTATATAGTGATAACATTTTAGGAACTCCAAGAATTCTGAGAATAACGGGACTACAGAGCTTATTTAGCACTGCGGCTGCTTCTACGTTTTCCCTGCACAGCTGGCCTGCCTAATGAACATACAAGTATAGCATGGCCCCATAGCCATGCTTCTATACCCTGCAAAGTGTACGGCTAGAGCACAGCTGTGCAGGATTAACTGGGCTTGGTTTGGGTACGGGTTTGAAAACTTGGACCTCACAAACATGGGAGTCCTGAGTTCAAGTCTGAATGAACCGGCAATCACATGCATGCTGCTTTATGGGACTGCTGAAAAGTAATAGAGTACAGTACTCAGTTATGTCCACTAGTCTCACCGATTTAGGACTGCAGGAGGCATGCGTGACTTCTGTTCAATGAAAATAGGGAGATTTAGGAATTCTGTGCTGGTGGCTGGTGGGAATCTCAGTTTCTCAAGTTCTCAGGGTCTCAAAGTCAAACTGTTTAGAAACAAACATCAAAAGGATTAACTTGGTATATGATGTGTATGACAACAGGGGTGGAAAAAGGGATGGTGGTCTTTTAGAAAGATGTCATATTATAATTTATAATTCAAATATAAAGGCTAAAGAAGAGATGTACATCTGAGCTTCTTAAGTGCCTTTGCTCATTATTGGATCAATTTTTTTGGTAAAACTGTAACATTTCTTGTCCATCTATTTTTTTCAGGTCCTTTACCCTTCGTGTTGTTCACCCGTGGAAACGATATTCTCAGCATCAACACTGATGGTAGTAACCTAAAGACAATAGTGGGGAGTGCAGGATCATCAGTGTTTCTGGATTTTGACCTTCAGGAGCAAAGACTTTACTGGCTTGACGCTAACAGAGGTTATATACAGAGGATATTCTTAAATAAAACCAAACGTGAGGTAAAGTGTCACTGAACCTGTCATTCACCAAGGAATAATGATATATACAATGATTTATGTAATGATAATATAAAATAGTCATCGGGGGGCTAGAATGATTTCTCTCTTCTACAGGCTTGGCAACAGAAAAAGTTCTAGCTGGAGGTATATTGCATTCCTCCTTTTGGGCACAGATGTTGGTTTGATTTATGATGATAAAATCTGTGAGTTTCAGTGTATATACTTCTTTTCTTTGTGTTCCATAAATCAATAAGCTCTTTTCTATTTAAACCCTTCAATTGGCATCTAAAATTTACGTTAACTAGTCACAAACATGGTGGACCAGCTTCATCTGGTCAGGCAGATATCATGGGAGATTTGATAGTCCAGGAGGGTATAAGTGAGTAACATTAGAATTCTACCTCATAGAGGGTAGTTTAGGACAATAATGGCATGAAGCTACTACAAACTACAGAAAGCTTAATGGGGATCAGTAGAAAAGAGCATGACTTGATTCTGCTGCATTATCACTATGCCCCTGCTGCAGAGTGCATCAGAAACTGACAGGTGCGATGATATGATGTTACCCTGCCTGCCAGATTCAGTGCTGTAAACGGCAGCAGGAGAGAAGAGGGCTTCTGCAGGATAGTGGGGAGAGGTAAGTATCTGAGAACCAACAATGAAATGAGAAGGTGAAGGGCCTTAATATGAGGGGGAGTTGCTGGGGAGGGACATAATATGAGAGGGAGCTGTGGTGCACAATACAAAGAGGCCATAATATGAGATGTAGCTGTTGAGGGGAAACAATATAATATAATATTATAATAACATAATAAACAATATAAGGGGGAGTTGGGGGTACAATACAAAGGGGAGCTTTTGGGGGACACAAAATGAGAATGCCAGCTGGCAGAAGAACAATATGTGGGGGAGGAGGGTGCCACAATGTGACATGGAGCTAGGAGGACTGTGAGGGGAAGATGGGGTGCACTACGAATTATACTACACTGGGGTCTATTAAGAGAAGGGGCAAAAGGAGTGCAGGGTGTGACACCTTTTAGCCCTCATTCAACACTGCAAAAGTTGGGAGGTATGGATGGGGGGATTAGAGAGTGAGGTGTTAATACAGCAAGCTATCAGTTCCAGATTTTTGGGACAATCGTCTAGCAATGAAAGTACAGCAATTAGTTGACTGAAATCATGCTACTAGTAACAGAGCAATATTGAAGGGTCAAATCAGGCTTCCTCTGGAAACAATCCTCAATAATTATTGGGTTTATCTATTGTGGGCTGCCATATGGTAGGTTGGGGTGTGTTTTAAGCAATAAAAACTATGGTATAGTATTTTATTAATTTCAACAAACAGGTTGGGTGTTTATGACATAATGCCCTCAAATAATTAGGCCAACAATGATCCTCGTCACTTCCTTTCTATTTTCCAGTGGACGTTTCACACTCCATCATCTATCCTTATAGTTTCTCTAACAGTTTATTTTTCTTTTGCTTCTCCCCATAGTGTCTGTCTTTTCTTCTGTACAGCTGTTTTTTATACAACAAGTGTTTTGCCCGGACTTTCCCATCAGTAGGGTGACCTCATCCCTGTACACTCAGCAACATTAGTTGTTTCAACTTGGTTAATTGCATGTTACTTTTACTTCCGCTTCACTGGATAGGATGTTCTATAATTTGATAGACAGGTTCAAATGGATTAAATTAAGGAAAAAAACATAATTCAGTATACAAGAGTATAAACATGCCATGAATTAACGGCAAAGTGCTAGAAAAAATCTCAACAGTGAAATATTATGGCCTGAAAAATGCTAGAAATACCTACCAGGAAGGAGTTATTTAGGACATTGTACTGTCAAATAGAGCTCACTAGCTTCCAAAGACCCTTCATGTAAATACAACACAAAGTAGGGCACTTATAAGCTACACAGACATATCTTTCCTGTTTCCAGACATATTTGAGAAATTTCCAGATCTAATTTTCTGCAGTAGAAGAAAGAATATGAAAATCTTGTAAAGTTTAAAGTGGCCTAAACAATGATGTTTCATTTGTATGAAAATTTGGGAGTCGATAAGCCTCCTTCAAAGAGCAAAATTTAAGACTAACATTATTAACCAGCCACCATTTGTAATGGAAAGATGTAAGAGGTTTTATTTACATTTTAACCAAAACATTAAAAAGTTAAATACCATGAAACCTAACTAAAATTGTGCCAAACCTTTTACTAGATCACATAGGCCATATGCATATACCAAATTGAGAATGGACTGCACCTTTGTATCTTTCCTGCAGTATCTTGCTAAATGTCTGTAGGCCTATATCATCGTCAGTCCGCTAGTTGCCAGATTACCTCCGTATAAACCACTAATAAACTATATACTTCTGTACCCAATTTCAAAATTTTGGGTGGGTAAAACAAAAAGCCTTTCTACTTCAGTTGGCTACATTTTACGTGTATAGCCCCACCACCATATTTTTCCACTCTTTTTTTTCCCAATTAAAAGCAACTTCATCTTCCATATTTCCCCCATACTACCATATTGTATTTCCCGTCCCTTTTTCTCAAAAGTTATGGAAATGTATGTTCTGAAAAATCTTTCTCACCAGAGGTGAAGTGGGAAGACACTTATCTCTTCCTGTACCTGCCTGATGCATTATGTTCTCTCTTAAACTAATTTAGCAGCAAATCCAGTGAGATTCTTACAAGTAAATCTACTACACACTGCATAGTGTAAAGGATGTGTATGGTGACGGTCTGGCATCACATGGAGGAGCAGGGAACATGCAATAAGTGGTAGAAATCATAAGTAAAATAGTGACATGAAGTCTATAATCTGTGCTGTGTAAGCACTAAGGGTTAATAGCTTCTCTGCACAGTCCTGACAGTGCAGATTACAAGGTGGGGGGAAGCAGCATGAGGTGAAGACAGATAAATTTCTGTAGAATCACAGACTGGGATGGATGAACTGATATGGAACAGGGGAGATCTTGTAACTCACTACACTGTGTAGGAGACATCTGCATCCACAGCATTGAACACACTGAGCTCTGTTACACACACACACACGGAAGGCTCTGTCACATGATTTCCCCCTACTGCCTTATCTATGAGCAGGAAGAAGCAGCTCTGCACAGTTGTTGTAGTGTTATTTACTGAATGGTCTCCAGGGCTTGTCAGCATAGGTAAGGGAAGCAGCTACTTTAGTAATAAGAACACACTGAATTCTGCAATACACACTGTCACATGACCTCCTCCTCTGTGAGCAGCAGTACCTTTCCTCCTATGAGTCCCAAGAGTTGTTTAACTGACGGACCCACTTTGGGATCCCTTCTGTCAGGATCACCACTGCTTAATTGGCATTGCTAATGATTATCACATATGTTGTTAATTATCATCTAACTATACTACCATACATTTACTTCCTCCTGTTTCATTTATTTTGGTAATTCTCACTAAAAACAGTAAAACCCTCCTTATAGACCCTCATGTAGAGCTCCTTACACTGCTGCAACACCACTGACACAATTTTAACAAAGAGCAACATGTGCATCTAGTAAAAGAATACTTCAGCTGAAAGGAGCATTTACCCAGTAGAAATGTAATTAAAGTAGTTTTATTTTTAGTGCAGCTGATGCTGGGATAACCATATTTAAAGGATTGTTATCAATATCAGGATGTTGGGATCCAACACTCCAAAGCCCTGACCATCAATCTGCTGGAATAATAACAGAGTCAGAGGTCCAGCTACATTCCTTGTATACTGACCACTGACGAAAACTGCTGCTAAGCTCCTATTGAAGTAAATGGAGTATTGTTCTACTATTATTTCTATACTCATTGATTGCTGGTAGCAGCTGATAGGTAGAGTCTGGAGTGCTAGGCGCTATCTTGTAGATAGGTCATGCAGATCATTAACTTAGATAACTCATTAAAGACGTATCAATGATACAAAAAAAACTGCTTTAACAACAAAACAGGAATAACTTATATTAGGAGATAGTAAAGATCTTGTCTTACTAATCAAACTTAAGGGTAACATTGATGTATTCTATGTTTCAGAGAATGCGTGCTGTAATACATAGGTTTATTGGAAGATCTTCTACCTGTATGTTTAGTTGATGTTGTCATATGTTATATGTAGACATCAGAGATTAGCAAATCTATTTTTTAATTCATTGATTCGGTACAAATCTGCAGATTTTCCAGCAGCAAAGTGAATCAGAATCAGAAACACTTTTCTTCCAGATCAAATTACGGTTAGAGTTAGCGTTGAAAAACTTGGCTAAGCTTCAGCAAATTAAATCTTTATGTATTTGCTCATATTTAATATAAATAATGCTTAATAAAACAAAATCGGTTATGACTTGAAGAGAGTAACACTAAATACTGAAATATGTAGGAAGTTTGTAAATTGATTGCTTAATGTAACACAATCAATTGCTGAATGTTTTGCTTTAACAACAAAACAGGAATAACTTACATTAGGAGGTAGTAAAGATCTTGTCTTACTAATCAAACTTAAGGGTAACATTGATGTATTCTATGTTTCAGAGAATGCGTGCTGTAATACAAGGGGCGACACGATTCACTGTGGATTGGAAAAACAAGCACATTTTGTGGTCTAACAAGCAAAAGGGAACCATTGAGTGGACTGACATGAGTGGAAAGAAAGCTCGAACCCTTTTGAGAGGTTTAGTTCATCCCACCTTCATTTCTGTTGATCCAGTGGAGGGGTATATGCAACTTTAGAACTTAACTATAATAATTTTGTATTGAAAAGTCTTTATTTCTTATTTATAAATGACATTCATCCATTCATATAGTTTGGACGGAGAGCTGACGCACATTCCCATTCCACTTCTCCTTCTTGTGACTGTGGAATTAAGGAAAATCTGTTGATGTTAAACTCCAATATTACTGTTTGAAGATGGTCCAGTGATCAAGTGTATATACCATATTCTGGGGTTACATTATAAAGTATATACGTTGGTAAATCCCCTTTAACCTGATATATACATGTTGTTTTAATGAGTGACATCAATAAGTATTGCATTTCTTATTCATCTTATGTGAGATCATTCCATCTAGGATATTGAACATAGGTTTATTGGAAGATCTTCTACCTGTATGTTTAGTTGATGTTGTCATATGTTATATGTAGACATCAGAGATTAGCAAATCTATTTTTTAATTCATTGATTCGGTACAAATTTGCAGATTTTCTAGCAGCAAAGTGAATCAGAATTTTTTTTCTGATCTACTTCAGACGAAACACTTTTCTTCCAAATCAAATTACGGTTAGAGTTAGCGTTGAAAAATTTGGCTAAGCTTCAGCAAATTAAATCTTTATGTATTCGCTCATATTTAATATAAATAATGCTTAATAAAACAAAACTGGTTATGACTTGAAGAGAGTAACACTAAATACTGAAATATGTAGGAAGTTTGTAAATTGATTGCTTAATGTAACACAACAAAGGATATTTTCTATGTGGATTTTTTTATAGTTCCATTTTTAAATTTTAGTTTTTCTTACAAAAACTATAATGTAAAATAACATTTGTCTTGTTGTGTTCTAAGTGTGTTCCTACTGCCCACTAGTGACCATAATGCATACTGCAACAAATGAGAAAACATTTTAAACCTACATATTATTCATAAACTTCTTAAATTACTTTTAGTTACAAATTATACACCTCCATGAATTTATGGTATTTTATTCTGTTTCTTTTTAGGCTGCTCTTTTGGACGTCTGGCAATTTGATGTCAATTATTCAAAAATCTAATTTAAATGCAACCCTTGTTACGTCTGTTACTGAAATGAAAGGAGATATTAAGGCCCTTGCACTGGATACAGTTTCCAAGAAAATATATTGGATTGTATATAAACAAGTAGAGGAAGAATCAAGCATTGGTACTTGTACTTACCAGGGAGATTCTGTAACAATTATTAAGAAAATAGGCCAGTAAGTTATTTAAATAAGATGTAATGTGCTTATGAAATGTGTATTATCAGTATCTCTGTAAGGTCAAATGTGCTAGGTGAAAAGCAATTCACTTTTCATTTACGTGACAGATGTTCTAAATTTACAAGAAACCGGTAATGGATTGGTTCAATCATTTCAATATTCAGATGAGAAGCTTAAAACACTATACTATAACAGTAATATTACATGCTAATCATAAGCCTTTTTTTTACCCCTGTTGCACAGCGAGAGTGGGCTTGGCTTAAAGGGAGCCTTTTACCATCTAACTCACGTGAAGATAGCATCACAGCATCCTGTAGTGGCTGATTCACAGATTCAGAGGGCACTTACAATTTTCTTTCTAGTCCCTACAGTTGCAGAGATATCAGTGCCAGTATGTTACCATTGTAATCCTCTCCACTGTCAGAGAGGCGACTCTAGTGCAGAAGGCGTTATGATAAACACTACGATGATTATCATTACACCCCCCACCCCCATTATCTCTGCTTCAGCACCTCCTCTCTGACAGTGGAGAGGATTACAATGGTAACGTACTGGCACTGATATCTCTCCAACCGTAGGGACTAGAAAGAAAATTCTAAGTGCCCCTGAATCTGTGAATCAGCCCCTGCACTACCACATGCGAGAGGTGGTGGAAGGTCCTCTTTAACCACCAGATCATTATGTGGGTGGCAAACTTGTACTGAGCAACAGTCCTAAATTTGTCAGGATTGTCCCTAACCATAAACATGACATTTTGGGCTGCTAAATGGTGATATGATTAAAGGAAATGTACCACTATGTTCCTGGTAGATCAACTATTAATGCTGCTGGATAGATACAAGCAGTCTGAATAGAAATATATTTGCTTTAGGAGCTGTGGTCCTGTGCTTTAATTATAAAACTGACTTTATCTTTATGTTAATGAATAGCAAGTGCTCCGGGGGCTCTGGCTATAACACTCCCTGTTCCAGCACTTCTTCCCCACCTCCCAGCTCTACTCTCCTTCTCCTCCTGCTATCTGCTTGAAATCTAATACAGATTTTTCAAGCAGCGTTAATAGATAATAAATTATAATAAGATTATACCTTAGCACACAATCGTTTTTTTGCGGCAGTCTCAGGGCTCCATGTTTTGCTATGGGCTAATAAACACATGCAAAAATGCAAAAAATGGTCATGTGCATGTAGCCTTTTATTGAAGTTTTTAATTTGTACAGCATTATTCAGCATACACTTCAGTATCACAATAATTGCACAATAGCTCCATAAATTTTACAGGGTCCTTGCGTCAACCATCTCAAAAGTTTAGCAGTTTTTGTTATATTGTATGTTTGATCAAACTCTTGATCCACTCCACTTTGGGCAACATAAATAAGCTGTCAAAAAATGAAAAAAAATCTATTACAACTACAAAAACGGAATAAAATATTCAAAAAATGACTTATCCAGTTTACATTAAAAAATCGTCATAATTAGTATTTCTGTGACCAAAAATGCCAGGCCCGTATACAACTTTTACAAGTTTTCTGAGTGCGTTCACCTTGACCCTGTATCACAACTGCAACATAAAGAACTCCATTGAGTTTTGATGTGGTTTGAGGTGTAGTTTAACAAGTAAAAGACATCAATTGAACATATTGAACAGGTTTCACCTGCATAATCAGAAACTGCATCAAAAGCTACATCAACGGAATACAGTTCTTTACGACGCATTTGAGGTGCAGGGTGAACTGCAACAGCTGCAGTGACTTCCATTTCTAGCAATGGTGTAAACTTAGCCTTACAGTAGATGTCATCTTTGACGCACAGTTAATGCTGTAAAATAAAACAAAAAAAATAAAGGCATACCCACAAGGCTTTATACCTCTCATGTAATCACTATGCAGGACTTTGCTTTAGGACTTTTAAAACCATTGAGGCCATGAGACAGTTCCTAAGAGACGCACGTTGCGTGTCTGTTGTCTATTGAATATGTAGTATAGAAGTCACAGGATTCTACAGGGTAGAAAGAAGTAATATCTCACTACAGTATATCTGCTCGATATGTCAAACATGCGCTTACTGAATGTTTTATTTCCAATGTTAACTGTATAACATTTCTTCTACCCAATAAATATCTTGTTGGGTGAGCTGGGTAGCTCCCAGAAGAGTGAACAGCTATAGGAGTGGTAGATTCCCTTTAAGCAAGTTTTCACTTCTTGTCAGGCAGATAGTTTAATATTTGGATAATGACATAAATTAATAATTGTTTTTTACATTATAGTTCTTCAAGGCAAAACATTTGGGGTCTTTCAGCGTTCTCAGATCACCTCTACTATACAGAGAGAAAATCATCTTCCATCCGGACTTTAAATAAATATACAGGAAAAGAAACCGTAATTATCACCTTGGAACCATCAATCGCAGATATCACAGATATAAAATTAGTCCCTCAACTGACATCAAGTTATCAGTACAGGTCAGGTAAGTTATGGTGTTAGTTCTGCATGTGCAAACAGCATAAAAATTTTCAAATGTCGGACGCTGCTTTTTTCAGCCATTTCATCACCCTTTAGAATTTTCCTAAAAATTTTAGAATTTTACTAAAAAATGATCAAATAGTCATCCAGTTGTACCTATCAAAATGTCACCAAGCCCTACCTGACTCCTTAGACATCCATATACTGTAGAATAAAATGTTACAGGAATACAAATATATTTTTCATTTATCAGATTAAAATTTTACGAAAACGCAACAAAATCGATTTTAATTTGAAATCTTGTGATCAAACATAGACAAGAATAAAGTGATGCGTCATTCGGACCACAAAGTAGAAGATGTAAAAACCAAGCCGTATTTTTGGTCACTTCCAATGCATCGAGTCTGGGATTAAAAATATTAAAAATGTTTTAGGAGCTTATACTCACCTCCCCTACAGTCGTGGTGCTGCACGCTTGTATATAGAGACCAGCGGTGCTCCCTCAGGCTGTAGCAGCCATGCGGCTGTGGACACCAGGGCACTGTCACCTCTGTATACAAACAGAAGCCATCAGTGACGGATGGCGTTGCAACTGAAAGGTAACACAGAGAGCATTCAGCATAAGCTTTTTATGGTTTTTACAACCCCTGAGCCATATATGCAAATATTTTAAGCTCTGGACAATGCCTTTAAAACAGGGGTCTCAAACTCAATTTACCTGGGGGCCACTGGAGGTAGATTCTGGGTAAGGCTGGGCCGCATCAAGTTTTCCACACAAAATGCGCCTACAAAATATCATTATTCAGATTCAAATGTCATGGCGTCTCCCAGCGCAAGGAAAGCCCCGAGCGGGGAGACGTGTTTTCTCTATGAACGCGTCCTGTGCACCGAGGGGTCCCAAGCTCCTACCGCACTGAGCCCAGTCAGGGACACTCCATCCCCCCCTCCCCCCCGGTACTTGCCTCCCCGTGTCCCTCCCATCGAAGAAGATGAAGTCGCCGCTCTGACTTGCACCAAGTGCGTTCAGAGCGGCGACTTCATCTTTTTCAAGTACCGGAGGGAAGGGGATTAACCGGTTACGGGCCCTTTCCTGTTTTTTCATGTCCATTTTTCACTCCCCACCTTCAAAAATCTATAACTTTTTTATTTTTACACGTAAAGAGCTGTGTGACGGCTTGTTTTCTGCGTAACAAATTGCACTTCATAGTGATGGTATTAAATATTACATGCCATGTACTCGGAAGCGGGGAAAAAATTCCAAATGCAATGAAAATGCATTTGCGCCATTTTCTTGTGGGCTTGGATATTACGTCTTTCACTGAGCGCCCCAAATGACATGTCTACTTTATTCTTTGGGTCGGTACGATTAAGGGGATACCAAATTTGTATAGGTTTTATAATGTTTCATACATTTACAAAAATTAAAACCTGTACAAAAATTATTTTTTTGATTTTGCCAACTTCTGGCGCTAATAACTTTTTTATACTTTGGTATATGGAGCTGTGGGTGGTGTCATTTTTTGCGAAATATGACAATATTTTCAATTATATCATTTTTAGGACTGTACGACCTTTTGATCACTTTTTATAGATTTTTTTATATTTTTCAAAATGGCAAAAAAGTGCCATTTTCGACTTTGGGCGCTATTTTCCGTAACGGGGTTAAACGCATTGTAAAAAACATTATCATATTTTGATAGATCGGGCATTTTCGGACGCGTCGATACCTGATGTGTTTATGATTTTTACTGTTTATTTATATTTATGTCAGTTCTAGGGAAAGGGGGGTGATTTGAAATTTAATGTTTTTTTATTATAATTTTTTTAAAAAAAACTTTTTTTAATTTTTATTTATACTATTTTTCAGACTCCCTAGGGTACTTTAACCCTAGGTTGTCTGATCGATCCTATCATATATTGCCATACTACAGTATGGCAGTATATGGGGATTTTCCTCCTCATTCATTACAATGTGCTATCAGCACATTGTAATGAAGGGGTTAAAACGAAATAGCCTCGGGTCTACGGAAGACCCGAGGCTACCATGGAGACGGATCGCTCCCCCCGGGGGAGCGGTGATCCCAGGTAAGATGGCGGCGCCCATGCGCCGCTATCTTTTTGAGGCTGCCGGCAGCTTTGCCGGCAGCCATCGCTGTGAAAGCACCCGCGATCGGTGCTAGCACCGATCGCGGGTGTTACCGGTAAGCCTTTGCTGCAATATGCAGCAAAGACTTACCGGCTATGGAGAGGGCTCAGCCCGTGAGCCCTCTCCATGCAGCGCGACCCGACCGCGGTGCTTTTCCAGGTGGGGGCCGCAAAATGTTGTCCCGCGGGCCGCAGTTGGCCCGCGGGCCGCGAGTTTGGGACCCCTGCTTTAAAAGGTGCAGCCATGAAGTAGAACCTAAAAATAACATTATGATAAGATGGAGATTTACTTTCAGGGACAATTATTTGGAATTGCCCGTTACATTTTTCCAGAGACTGAAGCATGGACACTGAACTATTCCAATTCATTCTGTCCTTTTAGGCTCGGAGATCTGCCCCATGGTAAGTGACCATTGTACAGGGGTATGCCACGTCACTGGAGCAGACCAGCAGTGCAGATGTAAGGACGGCTTTCAACTTTCCTCTGACGGCAAACACTGTGAAGGTGAGATGTTTCATGTTGGTAGGAAAATAGTAATTATAAATAGAGGTTGTACAGGCGGTCCCCTACTTAAGAACACTCGACTTACATACGACCCCTAGTTACAAACGGACCACTGGATATTGGTAATTTATTGTACTTTATTCCTAGGCTACAATAAACAACTGTAACAGTTATCAAATGTGTCTGTAATGAAGCTTTATTGTTAATCTTGATTCTTATGACAACCCAACATTTTTAAAAATCCAATAGTCACATAGACCAAAAAATTTCTGGCTGGGATTACAATGATAAAGTATACAGTTCCGACTTACATCCAATTCAACTTAAGAACAAACCTACAGACCCTATTTTGTATGTAACCCGGGGACTGCCTGTATTAAAATTTTATTTGGTTGCGAATAGTAAAGTCTTGGTAAAGATTGGAGCATCTATGACTGAATGAAGTTTGGGATGATGCAGGTGTATTTTTCTGTGCTTATTCTGCTTATTTTTGTATAGATTTTTTAAAATAATACAGTATATCTTCAATAAGTCATATAAGACTTCTAGAGGTCATTAAAAAATGTTTAGATTTTTCAATATATTTATTCACGAAATAGAAATGAGAGCCTTGTTCGCAAGAGTTTACAATCTGTGAGGAGCTGACACAGGAGGTGACAGTGCTTGAATAATGGTCCAGCCATTATTCATAAGGGACAATTAACAGATATATATATATCATGTGCAGACAAAATCATACTCAGAATTATGCACATGCCACCCACATAATGCCTAAAAAAAACCCACGTAGTGGAGAATGATTTCTGCTGCGGGTTAAGAATCTTCAGCACGTTATTGCTAGTAAAGTATTGGGTCCTGACCAATACAGCAGTTCTGTACTGTGAACCCCTGGCCTAAACCAGTTCTATTTATTAACAGGTTAAAGAAGGTTTAATAACCTACATTATATTGTTAATAAAATAGGTTTTGGTATGTTTTGGAGATGAAAATAGTGAACATTTATTTTTTCAGAATTTAAAAACACAAAAACACCTGTTCTCTTTTATGGAAAGGGTAAAATGTTAAAGCATGCAGTGGTGAATGAAAGGCATAGTGCTCCAGAATTGGTTGAAAAGGGATACAATTTTTCAATATATTATAAGAAGCTTCATTGTGTACTTCCAGTGGATCTGTCTCTGCTCATGACATATGTCATGGGTGCACAGCTCGTTACAGTAATCAGAGTTGTGTGTTATATAACGAGCCGTGCACCTGTGTGACATCACATGATCAGAGATAGATCCACTGGAAGTAAACAATGAAGCTTCCCAAAGAATGACCACAAGCAGAGATTTAGTAAACTATGAGGAATTGATATAGAAAGTATATTGGAATTTGTAGAACTTTTGATCATATACATTTTATATACTGTGAGACACTGAAGGGGTTAACTGTGGATGGGCGGTATGTTTCCCCTAGGTTTTGCTATTATGCAAGGCCTTAGTGCTGAGGTTTGTGTCCAGCACCTTGGACACAGGTGGTGGGAGCAGCCTAATCAGTCTGCATAAAGTGGCTGAGCAGAGCTGGAAGTGTGGTCTCTCCGGAAGGAGGCTGGAGAGCACACAGCCCTGACCTCTGTGCCTGGAGCAGCGACTTATTTTATGTACTAGTGGTGAGTTAGAGAAACTCTGTTTAGTTAGCACCCTGATGGGTAGGATTTTGTTTATTTAATGCCTGAATGTAAAGGCTGTTTTGTTTTGCTGCTGCAATAAACGCAGGCGAGACCTGTTTTGGACTGTACCTTGGTGTCACTGTCTTGAACTGCATCACAGCACCCCGCTACCACGGTCTCTACTGGGCCAAATCTCCCACATATGGTGCTTCGGATTGCGGGCAGTTCAAAAGACACACACCTGAAAGGCTCGCTACATCCTGCAACATTGCATGGCTTGGGTGAAAGCAGCAGGCAAATTGCAGGATAAAGCTAAGATGGAGGACTTTATTAAAGCCATGCTCCAGCAACAGGAGGAGAGATCCCGCCAGCAGCAAGCCATGCTCCAGCAACAACAGGAAGAGTCCCGGGCTAATCGACAGCTGCAGCAAGCCATGCTCCAGCAGCAGGAGGAGAGGTCCCGCCAGCAGCAGGAAGAGTCCCGAGCCATGTTCCAGCTGATGATGGAAAAGTTTTCCGGCATTATGGCAGCACCGCAAGCAACGGCTACTGAGGGGTCCCATACTGGTTTGCAAGGGTACCCGGTTGTCCAGCATTCCGCACGGGCTGCAATGCAGAAGGCTTTACAAAAGATGAGGCGTATCTCACTGTGTTCGAGCGAGTAGCTGAGCGAGAGGAGTTACCAGCTGAGCAGTGGGCAGATGTCCTGGCGCCGTTCCTGACAGGCGAATCGCAGAAGGCCTACTTCGACCTGAGTGAAACAGAGGCCCGTGAGTACCCCCAGCTAAAGGCGGAGATTCTGGCTTGTCTTGGGGTCACCATACAAGTTCGTTCCAGCCGGGTCCACCAGTGGGCATACTCTGAAAAACTACCCCCATGCTCCCAAATGCATGACCTGATCCATCTTGTCCGGAAGTGGCTACAACCCGAGGACTGCACCCCAGCACAGATGGTCGAGAGAGTGGTTCTTGACAAGTTCACCCGTTCTCTGCCCTCTCGGCTCCAGCGATGGGTTGGACAAGCCGGTCCCACAAATGCTGAGGAACTCGTGTCCCTAGTAGAGAGATATCGGGCTACGGAGGACCTTCTACTTACCTCTCCCACACGAAGCAGTGCCAGTGACAGTGTCACTGTTTGCCCGGCCGGTTCTGGCGGCCGAGTCAGTCATGGATGCAGAACCCCAAGTGTGCATGGTCACAATCGGTGGTCACACAGTGGAAGCCTTGCTAGAGTCTGGTCACCCTGGTGCGGGGAACTTTGGTTGATCCTGAACTATACAGTGGGCGGAGAGTGGGAGTGTTGTGTATACATGGGGACACTCGCGAATATCCCACTGCTGTCATCAACCTACATACCCCTTGTGGTACTATTGCCCATGAAGTGGGGGTGGTGGGGACCCTGTTTCATGAGGCTATTATCGGCAGAGACTTACCGGTGTTTTGGGACCTCTGGAGACGAAGACCCACTTCAGGTGCTGTTGCAGATAATGGACATCAGGTATGTCCGGCCTTGGCCCCTGAACCCTTTGAGGCCAATGTACCCACACCGGCAGTAGGGGTGACCCCATGTGATGAATTCTCTCCCCTAGAGGTCCTAGCTGGTGAGGTCGAGGGCCACGAGGAGGTGGCCGACATGCCGGACCTTGAGATTTCCCGTGAAAATTTTGGGGCTGCACAGCTACAGGACCCTACCTTGTTTAAAGCACGGGAGAATGTTAAGGTGATAAATGGGGTACTCCAAATACCAGGGGCTGACAAAATCTACCCCCGAATGGTGATTGTTGGGGAACTGTTGTACAGGGTCGACCAGATACGGGGTGAGGAGGTTGAGCAACTTGTAGTACCCCAATCTCACCGTAGGCTGGTGCTAGAGTTGGCACACAAACATGTGCTGGGAGGGCACTTAGGTGCTGAGAAGACCCGAGAGAGGATCCTGCAGCGATTTTTCTGGCCCGGGGTGTGGGAGGAGGTAAACCGGTATTGTAGCTCCTGCCCTGAGTGTCAACTTACTGCCCCGGTCTCCCACTTCAGGAGTCCTTTGGTCCCGCTACCAATCATAGAGGTGCCATTTGAACGGATTGCAATGGATCTGGTTGGCCCCATAATCAAATCCTCAAGGGGGCACCAATACATCCTAGTTATCCTGGACTACACTACGCGGTATCCCGAGGCGATTCCATTAAGGAACACCTCCTCCAAAAATATTGCTAAGGAGCTGTTCCAGGTGTTCTCACGCACAGGCCTCCCCAAGGAAATCTTGACTGACCAGGGTACCCCATGTGTAGGGTAATGAAGGAGATGTGTAAGTTAAACAGCTCCGCACCTCTGTGTATCATCCTCAGACAGATGGCCTGGTCGAGAGGTTTAATAAGACCTTGAAGGGGATGCTAAAGAGGGTGGTCAGCAAAGATGGGAAGGACTGGGATTGTTTGTTGCCCTATTTGATGTTTGCCATACGTGAAGTTCCCCAGTCCTCCACGGGTTTCTCACCCTTTGAGCTGTTATATGGCCGTTCCCCACGTGGGCTTTTGGATGTAGCCAAGGAGACCTGGGAACAGGAGAGGACCCCCCACCATAGTGTGATAGAACACGTCTCCCTTATGCAGGACCGCATAGCGGCGGTAATGCCCCTTGTAAAGGAGCACATGACAAGGGCACAAGAGGCCCAGTCTAGGGTCTACAATAGGTCAGCCAGACTCAGGACCTTTAACCCAGGTGACAGAGTGCTAGTTCTGGGGCCCACCGTTGAGAGCAAGTTCTTGGCAAAATGGCAAGGACCATATGAGGTCATGGAGAAAGTGGGGGAGGTAACCTACAAGGTATCTCAGCCGGGGAGGAGGAAACCCAAACAGATATACCACGTGAACCTCCTAAAGCCATGGAGGGAAAGAGAGTCCCTGATGGCCGTGGGAGTAGAAAAAGCGTCTGTCCCCAAGAAGGTGACACCGGAGGTGGGTGTACCCGATGCCAAGGTGCCGGAAGTACGGATCTCGGAGTCCCTCTCCAGGGCCCAGATTCAGGAAGCGAAGGAGTTTGCGCTCCGAAATGTGGATGTGTTCTCTAAGTTACCGGGACGTACTTCAGTCATCAAGCATAACATCATAACCGAACCCCACATCCGGGTACACCAAAAACCCTACCGGGTCCCCGAAGCGCGCCGGCTTGCCATATCCGAAGAATTCAGGCAGATGTTAGACCTGGGGGTTATCGAGGAGTCTAAAAGTGACTGGTCGAGTCCTATTGTGTTGATTCCCAAACCTGATGGTTCCCTACGGTTCTGCAATGATTTTAGGGAGTTGAACGAGGTGTCCAAATTTGATTCTTATCCCATGCCCAGGGTTGACGAGTTGATAGAACGACTTGGACAGGCTAGGTTCTTCTCCACCCTTGACCTGACGAAAGGGTATTGGCAGGTACCCCTTACTGACAGGGCCAAAGAGAAGACAGCTTTTGTTACTCCTGATGGGCTTTTTCAGTACGTGGTACTCCCCTTTGGGCTACATGGGGCTCCCGCCACATTCCAGAGGGTAATGGATCTCGTGCTAAAACCTCACCGGAGATATGCCTCGGCCTACCTGGATGACATCATAGTTTATAGTACCGATTGGGAGAGTCACCTGGCCAAGGTGCAAGCAGTGGTAGACTCCCTGAGGGCAGCAGGGTTGACAGCGAACCCCCAAAAATGTGCACTGGGTCTGGAAGAGGCCCATTACCTGGGGTACCATATTGGGCGAGGTGTCATCAAACCCCAAGTAAATAAAGTAGAGTCGATCCAGCAGTGGCCACGACCTATGAGCAAGAAGCAAGTGAGGGCTTTCCTAGGCATAGTGGGCTATTATCGCCGATTTATCCCCGATTTTGCAACCATAGCGGCGCCCCTGACTGACCTGACCAAGGGTAGCAGGGCGGTGATGGTAAAGTGGAGTGAAGAGGCTGAAGGGGCGTTTCAGCGACTTAAGACGGTTTTGTGCGAAGGACCGGTACTGATCACCCCTAACTTCACCAAGACCTTTATTGTGCAGACTGACGCTTCTGACGTGGGCTTAGGGGCTGTCCTGTCCCAAGTAGTGGAGGGTGAGGAACATCCTGTGACATTCCTGAGCCGCAAGCTCACACCTCCTGAAAAGAACTATAGCATAGTTGAGAGGGAGTGCTTGGCGATAAAATGGGCTCTGGAATCCCTGAGGTATTACTTGGTAGGGCGACAGTTTACACCAGTGACCGATCACTCTCCCCTCACCTGGATGAGTCAGGCCAAAGAGAGGAACGCCAGGGTCACAAGGTGGTTCCTAATGTTGCAGAATTTCAAGTTCACGGTGGAACATCGAGCAGGAAAGCTGCATGGGAATGCCAATGCCCTGTCTCGTACCCACTGTCTGATGGCCAAAAGTGTTCGCCCCCACAGGGTCAAACAGAGGGGGAGGGTATGTGAGACACTGAAGGGGTTAACTGTGGATGGGCGGTATGTTTCCCCTAGGTTTTGCTATTATGCAAGGCCTTAGTGCTGAGGTTTGTGTCCAGCACCTTGGACACAGGTGGTGGGAGCAGCCTAATCAGTCTGCATAAAGTGGCTGAGCAGAGCTGGAAGTGTGGTCTCTCTGGAAGGAGGCTGGAGAGCACACAGCCCTGACCTCTGTGCCTGGAGCAGTGACTTATTTTATGTACTACAGAGTTAGAGAAACTCTGTTTAGTTAGCACCCTGACGGGTAGGATTTTGTTTATTTAATGCCTGAATGTAAAGGCTGTTTTGTTTTGCTGCTGCAATAAACGCAGGCGAGACCTGTTTTGGACTGTACCTTGGTGTCACTGTCTTGAACTGCATCACAGCACCCCGCTAACACGGTCTCTACTGGGCCAAATCTCCCACAATACATATATATATAATGAAAAAGATGGCAGCACCTGCAAATAATATAAACCTTAGGTGCCTAGGACCCGGATCCTTTCAACAATACCAATTTATATAAATATATAAATAGTTTGAGAAAAAATTCAGATCCTGGAGGTCGAAAGGTTGCAGTGGTCACTTGAATAAAGGTACCTATTTTTTTAAGTGAATCTTGGGGTACTGGCAATGTTTTTATTGCTATATATTGCTAAAATTGAACAACCCATTGATTTACGGGGCTGATGCTGGATGATAAATCTAAGACATCCATAGTCTGTATGATCTAAGTTTATACTGCTTATTTGGCATATCTTTCTCCAACTTTTACACTACAGTATAATTTACATATAAAAAGACAGAGGCTGGACTGGTTACTTTAATGAATGTGATGTTGGGATTCTTGCAGTATGTTTCTCTCTTAGGACGGATGAGTTATATGCAATATTACTGTTGAAGGGAACAGTCCCAGCTGTTCAGTGTGAAATGTTTACTGGAGGAGGTTAAAGGTGGTCATGTAGCGTTTCACATTCAGGTGAACTTAAACATATTTAAAATGGAAGTAAAACAGACAAGACAGATTGTTATCTTTATCTTTTGCGGACTGAAGTACAGGTATGTAATCAAAGCTGCTCAAGTTTAATTTTCTCTGTCATCAGATATAAATGAATGTGCCTTATGGAGTCATGGCTGCACTCTTGGCTGTGAAAATATCCCAGGTTCCTATTATTGTAGCTGTCCCAGGGGGTATGTCCTTCTTCCCGATAACAAGTCATGCCATGGTAAGTAGGTAACATACAATATATACTTGCTGTATCTATGTAATATATACTTATTCATTGTACTTTGCTCTGCTCTGGATTTTTGCTTATCTCATGATTATATTTGTGCAGAGAATTAGTCTCTTATGTAAATTATACCTTTCTAGTGAATAGTAGCTGAGCTGCAGTAGTCTGTCATAGCAGCTATACAGTGGACAGAGATATACGGTTGAAAAAAAAAAGGTTTTTCTCCATAACCTGTGATATATTTGCTCTCCAGAAAGGCATCCAGGCCTCTCTTGAACACGTACATAGATTTCCCCATAACAACCTCCTACGGCAGAGAGTTCCACAGTCTCACTGCTCTTACAGTAAAGAACCTTTGTCTATGTTGATGGTAGAACCGCCTCTCCTCTAGGCGTAGAGGATGTCCTTTATTCTGGTCACAGGCCTAGGTATAAAAAGATCTTTGGAGAGATCCTTGTACTGTCCGTTCAGGTATTTGTACATTGTAATGAGGTCTCCCCTCAGTCGTCTTTTTTCTAAACTGAATTTGTCAGGCTACTCAAAATATATTTTATTTGAGTAGCAAAAACTGACACTTGAAAGCTTGATTCCCATATATTGTCAAGAAGCCTGCATACAGTGCCACCCAGCCAGAGTACCAATCAAGTGGCAGTCACAGAGCTAAACAGGCTGATAACAGCTGTACTATCTAATGATGCTGCATTTATTAGTCTGTTTTCTTACAAAAACTGAAGCTGGCACCATTAATACATAATAGGGCTTATTTACTAAGGGTCTGCACACTGCATTTTCGTCGTGTTTCCCGACTTTTTCCATTTTGCGCCGGGGGCAGCAACACATGCAGGAAATTGGACACACGATCTTAGTGAATCGTGACAGCTCTGAATCCTCGTCGGACAATGCACCTCTGGGACGGGACAGATAAGTAAATGTGCCCCAATATCTATTTAGCAAAAGTTGATCCTTTTACATTCATATATGTGCAATTTCAGTTCTTCTAGTTTGTGCAGAGTCAGAGATCTATCCAGTGTTGGACTGCAGTGCCTATAAACTGTACAAGCTCTATGCCTTTTGCCACTATTCTAAAACTTAACCTTTATAACTATTAAATATTAAAAGAACCTTTACTCACTGACACACTGAAAATGACATTACATGGGTTGAGAGCTGTCACAATCTAGATAGTCAGTGACTACAGTTAGAGGCAGGCAGAGGCAGAAGTGGGATCAAGTGCCTCACAGGTGATATATATTCTCCTCCAGGTACAAAAGTGCAAGATGACTTCTCCCTGTTGTGACATATTGTTGAAGCACATGTCCACACTGCACCCCTGAATATACCCCAGTCACTTTGACTATAATATCACCTGAATATGACCCACACTATGCTCCTGAATAATATTTACCCTCTCAAAACACAAATGACCAATACTGTATCTATAAACTGACCAACCTATGCTCACCACATATATCATATATTCTTCTCACAATACAACTGCTGTGCTGCCCACATACATCAAATATACCCCCATAATAAAACCATGTTGTGGCCTATGCATACCTCATAAATTAAATATAAAATATATACTATAACACTGAATAAATAATAACGTACCCCTAATAAAGTATATTATATCTTGTTCTAGTAATACAGCACGTTGCAAAAACCAGCAAAAGACAATATAAAGATGCATTACAGACATATTTCTCTCTTAGGATCTAACATGTTAACTTTATAATTACCAGCACTTGTCATGTGGCCGTGTCACTAAAACAATACTTTCTGGATCAAGCACTTTCTATTTTTAATAATTCTATTTTCAATACTTAATTATGTTAAGTACAGATTTTTAGTTGTTAGTTTAGTTTTTAGTAATTTTCTTGGGATAGAATCTGTAAGTGGAAACATTATACATTCTCGATATATGTCTTCTGATACATAAAGTATTCTACCATATATCCTTCTTTTAAAAGATTAAGCAATATCTCTATAGGTTTTACATCCATTTACTGACTATTTCTATCTGCCCTAGGAGAGGTAGTAGTGCCAGTTTATTCTTTTCTTTCACTTTTTAAATGAACATAATGATGATGCCAAAAACCTGTATTGCCTGTAATAGAAAATGATAAAATTTAGTAAAATATAGAAATAAATAAATTCCAGTAATGAAGCGACACAGTCTGTAACCAAGGCCCTAATTCATACATTTTAGAGTTGGTTTTCCCAAAAAAGGTACAAGGTAAAATGTAAATTGATGCTTTGTACTATTTTATGACGCCGTCAGAATAACAACAGATATTATTTGTAGAATACAACCTATAAAATGAGGTTATAATTAGTGTAAATCTGTTTTTCTCATGGCTATAGTTATAGTCTGCAGTTATTGCAGCCATTAATGAAATGCTATTATCAGCCTCATAGGAAACTGTCAGTTATGTGAGATTATGGAGACTCTCGCTGTAGTAAAGTAACTGTGGGCAATAAAAATCTGACACATATTACACATTTATGACTGGTATTATTCTGGCTTCTAGTTACTTGCTCATTAACATACATTAGCAAAAAAAGTTCCTTGGTAAGATTACAGATTTCCTGTAAATGCTGCTTTTATTGTTAGCTAATGTTGTGCAGCCAAATGAATTGCTCTTTAATATGAGTTACTTTTGTTGTCTGTGTTTTACAAGCGCATTCGGGTTATATGTCCATTAAACTACAATTCAAAATTGCCGGAAACATATACAGTGGTATTAGCTCCAAGACACACATTTAACTATCCATTATTTTACACACAGGCTAAGTAGCTATTATATTAACATAGTTGGCATTAATAATTCTAGGACAAAAGATTCATAACTAGGGAAGCGGCTTCTGTATTACAATAGCAGCATTGTATACATTTTTTCAGGCAGCTATAAAATAGTGGAAATTGTATTAATCAGCATTAGTACACTTAGACGTGCCACAGAGAACCCTTATACAATAGTACCGTATTTTTCGGACTATAAGGCGCACTAAAAAACCTATGATTTTCTTAGAAATCAAAAGTGCGCCTTATAGTCCGATGCGCCTAATATATGAATCGGGAAGAGCTCCGGGCCAAATAGCCACAGCGCTTCTTCATAGGCCGCCTAACCCGCTTACCTCTGCTCCCTGTGTCCTTGTTGCGGGGGTTGCTCACGTTCTCCTGGCTGCTCTCTGTGGGCTTGCTGCTCATGTGTACAGGCGATCGGCTCCAAGTTCGGGAGTTTGCAGGGGCCTGGGGCGTTCTTTCTTCGTCATTTCCCCCGTCGTAGGCATGCTGACAGTAGGCGGGTCACTGCTGTGGCGCTGCTGAGTCACCTCTATGCCTCTCTGCTCCGCATCTAAACCACGCCCCCGGACCCTCTTCTATCTCAAGCGGCCGCCTGCGCCCTATAATCGGGTGCACCTTATGTATGCACCAACACGTTTTAGCTGCCCTTTATCCCTAATGCGCCTTATACTCCGGTGCGCCTAATCAGCCGAAAAATACGGTAGTAAATAACCTACTGTATTTTTCGGACTATAAGGCGCACCTGAGTATAAGGCGCACCATCAATAAATGTCTGCTAAAATGTCTAGGTTCCCATATAAGGCGCACTGGACTATAAGGCGCACCTTATTATAAGGATGTATGACCTGCAGTTGACAGACCTGTGCCTACATATACCCACGATCCTTAAAAAATCTAGCAAAAAAAATTAAAAATATTCCACTTTTCAGATGTAAGACAGGAAACAGATATTTATGTTCTTATCTTTCAGATGAGAAGCCATGCTTACAGGAGATCAGGAACTGCAGTCATGGTTGTGTACAGACTGTCGGGGGACCTGTATGTTTCTGTCCTGAAGGGTCTGTTCTCAGTATTGATGGCAAAACCTGCAAAGGTATGAAGTATGAAAGAAACAAGGAAAGAAGTCCTGTGTATTTTTTATTTGTCCCAAAGTAAAAAAAAAACATACATATGACGAATAGGCAGACATATTTTGTACATTTACAGCTTTTTGCAGCATATTGATAAGAGCTCTAGCTTATAAGAGAGAATACCCGCATAATGGGAGGCCAACAGAGCTAAAATACATACCGGTAATCCCTTTGTAAAATCTTAAATATATTAGGCCTCAATCATAAAAAAACACTCTGTCAGCAATAATAATCAATATCAATAACCAACTGGTGGCCGCTGTTTGCCTCCTTGTATACCCAGAAGAAGGCTTTAGATTTCTGTATAGGTAGAAAACTGTAACTACGGTAGTGGCTACCTTTTACTTTTAGGAGGAGGCTCAGCTGCAGCTGCAGATTCTGCTTAGTAAAAGGATAAAGAGTCATCAATACAAAATCCTGGTCAACACCTTATTTTTCAACAAATATAAATTAATAATCTTAAGTGGAACTTTGTTTAATGTCTTAGTAGCTGTAGTTCCCAGCGTTGCCCGGCATAGTAAATGACTGCTCTTAGCTGTAACAAAATAGAATGGGTTAACAAAAATATTTTATATGTATCTATAGACTGTCTCAGACTGTATCTGGCAGTCTCTTTCAGTGAATGTCTCTGATGTGTCTCGGACACTCATATTCCAGTGACTATGTGTCTCAGGCACTCTCATTCCAGTAAATGTCTGCCTCTAGCGCTCTCATTCCAGTGACTGTCTGTCTCAGGCGCTCTCAATCCAGTGACTGTCTTTCTCAAGCACTCTCATTCAAGTCACCGTCGGTCTCGAGCACTCTAATTCAAGTGACTGTCGCTCTCAGGCACTCGCAATCCAGTGACTGTCTGTATCGGGAATTCTCATTCAAGTGACTGTCGGTCTCGGGCACTCTCATTTTAGCGACTGTCGGTCTCGGGCACTCTAAGTTTTATAGAGAGGAAAGTGGGAAGAAGTCAGCACAAGCTTAGTTTCTGCTGCCATAATTCTCTATGGGAAGAGTCCAGAGGGAGGAGTCTGTGGACCAGTGCACCCTCTGGACCACCGCGGGAGATCGTATGAGGCCCGAGATGGCAGCCAAAGTAAAGGATATGCAGGAAACAGTCCAAGCCTGGGATGACAGCAGGAACACAGAGGAACACTGGTAACGCTGGAGACAGGAACACCAGGAGCGTATGGGAATGCTGGAGACACATAGGAAGCGTAGGAATGCAGGATGGCTATCTCTTAGCTGGAAATGATGCTGCAGATCCGGTGGGGAGTGAAGGGAGGTGCCCAATTATAAGGGCAAGGCCGGATTAGCGAACTCCAGTCAGGAGCGCGTGCCCTATCAGTGGGAGTACGCGGCCTAGCAGGAGTACAGCCAGGAGCATGGAGAGGTGAGTTTAGGCCGGGTAGCGGGATAGCGGCAGCGGAACCGCGGCACATAGAGGGGCACGGGTGTGCCCGCGATCCGCGGCAAGGATCGCGGATGCATCTGTGAAACTATCAGAGTGAATAGACCCACCCCTTCACCTCAGCTGGTATTTTGTTTTACTCTATGGACTGCGCTAGCAAACAATAAAAAATATCTTTAAGACAATATCCAAAATAAAATAAGATATATATAGGGAGGAAACCACACAATATGCAAACTGATCAGCAGTAAACACAAGTGATAATAAATACAGTCCGTATGGGATAAAAATAGTTTCACTTACATATGCAACACCCCTGCCAATACATAGGCAGACTGGTATTTGCGAATAGCGCCCTCTCCAGGTTAGGAGCTGACCTATTTGAAGGTTCTAGAACCTGGTCATTATGTAATAGCAGCTGTAGATCCAGCCTAAACAGGCAATGGTTAAGTGGGTGTAAGTTAGTGACCAATGAGTTGGCTATATTGTGAGCTGGAATGTGATTTGAGAGGTGCAACCACCTGACCAGGAGGATACAACCCCTGGGCAGGAAGGAGCACAAGGTCTTGTCTTTGAGCACATGCTCTTACCACAGGACCAGTCCAGACTACAGGAGTCTGAGAGTGTACAGAGAGACAGTGTTCAGTACACCTTCAGTACTGACACTTAAACTAAGCCCTGGACCAGAGTCAGGAGACACAAACCCAGAGCTGCAGCTTCCACAGCTTGGACACAGTTCCATCCCAGCCTACTACATCTACTACCAGGCTGGTGCACTATTCCTGAGGCCCCTCTACATGACCACTCCAGTACCAGAATGTGCTGTTAGTCATTTAGGCCCATTACCTACTACCTGTTCAATAAAAAATCGTGAGTTAATTTGCACAACGTTGCCTCTGTCTGATCCCTGGATACAGCTGTCTACCACCACGGGCTCCCCATCCATTACCTAGGGACCTATCTTACAGACACTCTGGGGCTGCCCCAGGGAGAACCAGTACATCAGTCTCTCCCTCCATATTTCTTGTACACACCACCTGCTGTAGAGCTGCCAGGCTGTAGGTCAGCCCTCCGGTCCCCATACCAAGCACAAATCAGCGGTCAATAGGCTGCATTCCCCGGCCACTCTGGTATTCTGGGCCCTGGCTGCCTCCAGGCCATAAGAAAAAGCTAAGCCCCGGTGGGGGACGTTGTATATAACACAATGCAATCATATTATAAGGTGCAGAACATTTAGGTATAGATACAAGGGCTAATTACAAATTCATATTCATACTCACTCGTGGTAGCATAAGGTTGCCAGTAATGTTTCATGACAAAATGAAGTGCAAGTGCTAAAGAACCACTAAATGAAGAAATACAAGAGCTCAACACATACCCTAAACGGACAGAGCGATCAGTTGACGCCCTGGTGCCCGTTTCTGTGATACAAGTCACATAATGCACAGAAATAGTGCTACTCCTCATGTTCACATTCTCTACTAGTGAAACATATGGAAAATTTATTAAAAGTAAGATATGTTTTTAATACTATAATCAATAGTTCGGTTTAATCTTCCTCAGTACATCCTATATTTTAAGTAGTAGGGGGGCTTTTGTGACCTCTGCCTTCTTTATAGCTACGGTATACATTTGAAAAAGTAATGCAATGTCTTTCAGGTTGTTCTTCTCCAGACAATGGAGGATGTAGTCAGTTATGCAGAAGATTCAGAGAAGACAGCTGGGAATGTGATTGCTATCCGGGTTATATACTTCAAAAAGACAAAAAAAGTTGCCTTGCTTCAGGTCAGTAACACTTTATAGGTTTGTTCGTCAATAAACAATGATATATTGCTATTTTCAAACATGTTTTTAATGCTCATATGTCATATACTGAACTTTGAAAATTTTTTATGCCTCAAGTACAGGTCCTCGGCCATTCCTAATGTTTGCAAATGTTCATGACTTACGAAGGATAAACTTTGATGGGACACAGTATGAAAGTCTACTGGGCTCACAGATGGGAGGAGTTTTGGCACTGGATTATGACCCTGTGGAAAATAAAGTAGGATATCCTTATTTTACATTATTGTATTTCTAATACCAGATAAAAGGCTGTGTGATAAACAAACAGAAGGCGAAGTAGCTGGCTTTTCTTTTCTCTTATAAGCTTTGGTAGTTACATGAGCCAGCACTAGCAGAATGCCCTTCTATTATTTTGATTAACTCTTATCTTTATGTGTTTGTATCTCCCTACTTTGTAATATAATGGTAATTGCAATTATAAAAAATTGTCTGAATCAATAGCACAGGAAAATGTAAGAAATCTTAAAGTATACAGGTAAAAGTACTCCACCCTCCCTTATAAATTGTTCGCTCTGCTACGTATGTCTTAGGGGTGTTAGGAGAGGAGGAAGCGACCATAAGCTTTGTCACAGCTTAAATATCTGCAGAAAGTTGTGTGTATCTGAAAGCCTGTATACAGCAAATAGATAAGGATATGAGGCCAGTGAATCACATTCCTTGAGAATATTTTATTTGATAATTCAGCTTACTAAGGTGGTAAAACTAACCGGGCACTTTCGGTAAAATGATACGCTATTTGAAACTTTATCAGCTTCTTATCAGCTGTCTGTGTGCGTAAAATAGGGAAAGCTGATTTATGCAAGCTGCTTAAAGCAGAAAGAAATGTAAACTTTTACAGGTTCTGCTCCTAGGACTTCCATCTATTGTTTCCCTTCACTATCCAATCAACACTTCAGAGAGGAGTGGGTCATGCATACTTTCACAACACCAATAAACTAAGATGTTGAGATTTGGATGCATATATAATGATACAGATTTTCAGGGACTAAATTCCCCTCAACTAGTTCCTTCCCCATACATTCTGCTGAGCTCTGTGCCACTCAATTACTCACAATAAAATCTACCACTCGACCATTACAGCGTCCGTATAGCTGCGCCCCAGGCCAGAGGTTGTTCATTCCTGTTTTACATATATCTGATTTAAACTACGGTAGTCTAAAAAGTGTTCTAAAACACAACAGTAACAATTTGGCTAGTTTAAATACAATATGAAATGTTAATGGTAGTGGCTTCATTATTGCGATTACTGAGAAAGCCATTGCACTCGGCTCCAGAAACAAAGGAGTTGAAATTACACCCAGAAACAAGAAAACACAATTATGCATTGCAATAGTGCATTGCTAGTAGGCACTGTCTCATCATACAATCAACTATTTTAAAATCTTTAAATATTCTATACAAAATATATCATCAACTACAATATGAAAAGTAAAATATGAAGTGATATTAATTTCAAACTATACAATCTTTACTAGTTCCATCTGATATAAAGGATTTTGGTGTAGATATGAGCTAAAGAATCATATATTTATTGTTGTTGAAGGGACTAAAATAAGAATAAATATATGTGTGTATAGGTAATTTTAGCCATTTTCTGTGTGTCATGGACACCAGGAAATCAATCTCAGTAGGAGCGTAGCCCTGGACTGAGTCCTATTATATAATGTGATGACTCTTATTGTTAAACCTGTAAAATATTTCACCTCCGCCAGGTCTAAGATTCAAAATGTCAGTCTTAAGATATTACTCCAGTGTCTTTTGCAGTGGCTGACTGAACAAAGGAAATGTATGGTTTGGCATATGCATTCATAAAGTGAGAATTATTATAATTCACTAGTTCACCGTAAGTGCTGATAATGAGTTCATATAAGTATCGTAAACTATAAACATAGTTTCATGGTAGATAAAGTTGTAAAAAAATGCATCTGTCCATTAAGCCCAACCGATGAAACCTATTAATTATGGTTTTCAATTTGTCCCTCACATATATATTTTTGACCTATTATTATTTAGACAAATGATGTAAAACTAATCTTCTATATTCCGCTATTCTGATTGTAATATTTGGATGCACCACAAGATGGCAGTGTTATCTGGTTGTTAGTCTGTCTCCTGCAGAAGTGGCAACAGTAAGCTGCGACTTATTTGTGCTGTGATTAATTGGAAATTAGACAAGCATTTCAACAATTATCTGTTTGATCGCTAGAACTTATAATTAATCCAGCTTTGATTAAAGGAGTTATAATAGTCCATACTAGATATTGTATGCCAACGCTCTAGGGCTCCCTTGTGTCCTATTTTGAAAACTTTCTGCTGGAAATCTTTAAATGAGATTGCTTATACATATATTAACTGTATTAAGTGGAATGTTAAAGTGGAAATATAAATGTCTGGGCAAGTTTTTTTTTTTTTTTATCGGTGGCTTGGTTGAAATAGTTATACTTCCTCTATACGGATCTGGTGTACATTGATTTTATGATAAATCTTCTTTCTTACTAATTGTGATAACGGTATATATGTTAACTATATTGTGTATTTAACTATAACTATATTTTTATATATTAAATGGCTGAACCTAAGGCCTAATGCACATGACAATGCGCTGAAACAGGTAGCAAACAGGAGAATGTATGCAGTCTGTTTCGCCCATAGCACTGCTCTGCCCTCCCATCTGCCTAGGAGCTGAGCGGCCAAGCTGGAATACGGGCAAGAATAGGACCTGTTTTATAATCGTGATGCAACTGCCCAGTCACAGTGTGGGAAGAATGGAAATAAGTTTAAGGTGTTAAATGGAAAAGAATACCTCTTTTGGCTACCATTAAAGGCAGCCCACTAAACACCAAGTATGACCTACAAGAAGTCTAAAAACATGGTGTGGGATTAAGCCAAACCAGTATATCTATGCCATAAGGAACAGACTCCCACAATAGCCAGTCACAGTGTGGTGAGACATGGTAGCCTCACTGCACCGCGACCGTGCATAATACCCTGTTTCCCCTAAAATAAGACATCCCCCGAAAATAAGACCTAGTACAATGTTGTTCAGGCTTAAAAATGTAAGGCCTCCCCTGAAAATAAGACCTATCGGCAGTCATTGAAGCAGCTCCGCCCAGAAGATTGTAACATGGGGAAGAATTCAAGGAATTAAATCACTGGCTGTTGTGCTGCAAATGTGATCCCAGCAGCTATGGAAAGTGTGTTTACTAAACATGAGAGACTGGGTCCAATGATTCTAATAGTAATGGAGTCACAAGAAATACAGCATGAAATTCAGCATGAGAGTCATAAGGATGTTTAAGAAGATGATTTTGATGATTTTTTTGTTCAATCGTAAATGTAAATTCTTGTTCATGGAAAAATAAGACATCCCCTGAAAATAAGACCTAGTGCCTCTTTAGGAGCAAAAACTAATATAAGACACTGTCTTATTTTCGGGGAAACAGGGTAGAAGTCAATATCAGCAACGAGCTAGCCACAATTTGAGTGGCTAGCTCACAACCTCCATCTTATGAATGTAAAAACTGAGTCCAATGTATAAAGTTTTCTTTAATCCATTCATGTGATCAGCAAAGAACTGTGACTCTCCAATTTGTTGTGAATATATCTTACGTATCTGCCCAATTTTATTCTTAGATTTACTTTGCACACACAGCTCTGAAGTGCATAGAAAGTGCAAACATGAACGGCAGCGATCGTGAAAAAATTATTTCAGAAGCTTTGGACACACCGGAAGGTCTGACCATTGATGCCATTAGCAGAAAACTGTACTGGACGGACAGAGGGTACATATGATTTATCTGTGAAAACCTATTGTACTGTAGTTATTACTTGAATTGCTTATAGATAATGTGCTGCCACAGCAGAGGGGATTTGTCATCAAGCAGACCCCATACAAGTTTTTATTTCCATATTAATTATGGTTCTGGTAGTACTGGGCCAAGATTTTTCCTATAGCAATAACTAATACCAAAACTAGGGAAAAATAACTAAATGCATGCAAAATGGTAAATTTCTATTTAATAAAGAATAACAAACCCCCCTCAAAGTAGGAGTGTGTGTGCTGAATTCCCCTGAAGCAGGGACACGTTTCTGTGGTCTGTAATAGATTATGTCCTTTTGCCAATGTCATGCCCTATTTCTTACATATTGGCATTACTGCCTTTCATGACATACATGTTCATTATTAATATGTTGACTTAGGGTATGCCTTCAGCCCTGTGTGTTAGTGTGTTTTAATGTCTTTTATTTGATAAAGATTTACTTTGTAGATTTATTTTCTGCACAAATTTAGTTATTATTCCCTAGTTTTGGTATTGCATATTATTTTGTGGGTATTCTGGTTAGAGTAGCACATATATGGGTTATGTTGTCTGTCTCCCCCTATTTGGTACATATATAGGTCTATAACAATGCCTGCAGAAATTACTCTAAGTAACAATTCCGTAAGTAGTACTCTCATATAAAAGACCTTAACATTTGATACAAGATTCACTTTCATTCAAATTATATACCCTGGTTTTGTTCTTCTAGTCACTGGATGTCCACTTATACACACTATTAAAAGGAACTATCACTTAAACTAAGCCATACTTACTAAACATATTTTTATTATTACTATTATACAGAAGTAGAATTATCCCTATATTGTTTTTCCCTATGCCTGAAAAGATCCACGTTCTGTCTATAAAGCTAACTCACCATCTATGCAAATGCCCTATGTGAGGGCGATTATCATCTTTCCTCAGAATTTGTGATGCAAGGGTGAGCTGATTTCTCTTCTGCCCATCAGATACAGTCAGCATCTCTCTCAATCCCCTCATTCACCTCTCCCTCAGGATTTCTCTTTACGCAGTCACGCAGCCAATGTGTCTCTAATTTCTGAATGATGTAGCAGTGCCAAGTTCGTTGGGCTAAAAAGAAAGGAGGCCTCTTGTCAATCAGGACATGGCTGAGCTAAAAGAATAATATATATATATATATATATATATGCATAGATGGTGAGTCGACTTGTGAGTGACAAACGGACTAAGACACTTTTCTGGCATAAGGAACAACATTATATGGTTAGTTGTGCTTCTGTATAACACCAGTTTTCAAAGCTATGTATAGTTAGTGAGCTTTAGTTTAAATAAATCAGGATTGTTTAAGTCTTTTGTGAAATGTGCTTTCATTTTGACACATGAGGTGTAGTCCATGGGCTGGATTTGTGATTTTTTTTTATCTTAAAAGTTGAAACAAGTTGAAATTTGTTTCAAATTTTTTCTTAGACCATAGGGGAACTGGAGTGGATTTGCGACAGATGCAACAATATCTTTAAGGCAGAAAACTAATTTAACTGCAGTGATACATCCCCAAAAAGTGTCTAGCATGACTATGGAGTGGCTAAATTCACTGTTTAATTAATTTATTTGATTGATGAATGACATAATTCATACAATTCCAAGCATCTGTTGCTGCTAAATGTCATGCAACCAGTTATTGAGTTTAAAGAGCTCATGCCAAGGTAACAATTTATCTGCTCCTATTGGAGAATTTAAACACTGTACTGCTATAAGCAGATATGAAAGATAAACCACATAGAAAAGACAAACTTAACTATAACTAAAATGATCTATTCGCTCAAGGCAGATATCTGTGTCCTATGTGACTAAACCACCCTATTCAGATGAAAGGAATCTGGTGTGAATATGTCATTGAAAGGAGCCAGCAACCTATGACACAATCTTTTTTAACAAATAGGAAATCTTGCATTGAAACCAGTTATTTAAATGGAAGCAACAGGAAAATAATTGTGGAGAAAAATTTACAGCAACCAAGAGGAATTTGTGTTCATCCACGTGCCGGGTAAGAATAACGATATAAATGGCTCTATGGGCCCTGGGCTGTATGAGAAGTTTGGTTGCCCATACATACGCTTACATTGTGTGCTTCAGTTTATCAATGCCATTTTAGCTTAGAAAAAGGTGCAAAGCACTGATTTGGATCTTTTTCTACTTCATTTACACAAAAAACTTTACATAATTGCAGTTTTCATCACCCTCCCAACACTCCATAAATGTTTGCTAACTATTACACCACTTTCTACTGTGAGTTTTCGCTACAATTTACTCCAGTCCCTTAATTAAGTCAACTGTAGCAAGGTTGTGCGGCAAATTAATCACAAGGTATGCGTCTTCCCATATAATAGACACACAGTGCACTGGGAAATCAAGACCGACATGACAAACACTCGACTCGATAAATGAATATTTAACCACTGCATGTTGGTCCAACCTTTTACATGACCTTTTACAGTGGACATGATCTTCTATAGTGAGGAGCCCTATCTGTCTACATGACACTGTTCGCTTCTGCACATAGAGCCATCGGTAGGATCCTGTACTGTGAAGGGGATAATATAATGAGTCTCCTATCATGGCAGCCCCCAAACACACAGCTCATACTAAGCATTGTGCCTACAGGGGGATCCCATGACATCACTGATGATATCACTGATGATGTCACAGGGATTTCCAGAGAATGGGAGGCGGTGAGAGAAATTCAGGGAAGATGCAATGTAGATCTCCTCTGCATGTTTGTGTATACAGATCATTGATAAGTGTGATCTTATGGTAACATTTCATTGGATAAGTTATTAGTGATCTGTATAAAAGAACAACAGGTGATACTTATATACAGGCAGTCCCCGGGTTACGTACAAGATAGGGTCCGGAGGTTTGTTCTTAAGTTGAATTTGTATGTAAGTCGAAACTGTATATTTGATAATTGTAGATCCAGACAAAAAAAAATTTGGCCCCAGTGACATTTGGAGTTTAAACATTATTTGCTGTAATGGGACCAAGGATTATCAATAAAGCTTAATTACAGACATCTTACAGCTGATTATTGCAGTCTGGGACTATAGTAAAGCATCCAGAGAGCTTCACCAGAGGTCAGAGGCGTCTGTCTGTAACTATGGGTTGTCTGTAAGTCGGGTGTCCTTAAGTGGGGGACCGCCTGTAATGTGCTCCTTGCTAACAGCTTCCCATGCTGAAAAGTTTCATTCAATGAAAATTCAATTAAAAAAGAATAATTTTAAACAGTTGAGTTATACACCCATAAAAACCAATATAGGAAAGGTCTATCAAACACAACAACCTGCCATGGTTTGGCCTGGGGGTTGGCTGCATCAACCATTATCTGGTATGGGGGAGTCAGCTTTGTCAGCCATAGTCTGGTCTGAGAGGTTGTATTACAGATCCATGTTGTTTGGCACCATACTATGCTCTAATATTATTCATCTTTGCCTTGTGAATGCGCCTCACCTAGAAGTCACCCTAGAACCATTATTCATACATATGTTGCACAATCTTGTGGTATTAATTTTAATATCTATCATATTGTTTAAAAGACTGAACTGATTTCTGTTTTTTTCTACTTTTAAGGAGATTGTTCTGGACAGATATTGGACCCAGTCCTCATATAGGAAGCTCCACTCTAGATGGTCATGAAAGGAAAGTTGTGATCAGCACTGATTTAGTATGGCCTAGTGGGATTACTGTGGACATCCGCACAAATAGGTTGTACTGGTGTGACACCAAGAAATCTGTGATTGAATCTTCTGATATGGATGGATCGAACAGACTCGTCCTTTCCCAGAATGATGTAGGTGAGGTTTCGGGGTAATATTCTTTCTTGTCAGTAACTTCTTTATTATTGAAGGATCTACACTGATGGATCTATCAGATTTATCATGACTGGATCTTTCTATACCACTCTTTATGTCCTCAGTGAAATGAAGGTGAATTTATTAAGAGGTATACCTCTTAATAATTAAGGCACATCTCCTTAATTTTAATTCTAAGATTTTGTTGCAAATGATAATAAATACGTCTAGGTCCAGGAGGCCATGATATTTCCACATCAGCACCTCTACCACCTAGCAGGAGAACAAATGCTCCGAAAGCTACAAACTTTGGCATAGAAAATTGCAACCTTTTGCACAATTTTCAAAATTTGTAAATATTTGCATACATTTTGAGACATAAAATCTGGTTCATGAAAGAAAATCTACCATCAAATTCAAGCATAATAAAACATGGGCACTTAATCATAGATCCAGGCACAGTTACTGTTTTGATCTTTGTTATAATATTTGTTATTCTTCTAAAATAAACGGTTACAATTATGCTAATGAACCAGAAGGCTATTTGCATGTTATCAGAGCCCCTCTGGTGTTAACTTCTGAAGGAGCACTTCCCTCTCCCACTGTGTGCTCAGTGCTGCCAAGATAATATGAAGTGCAGGGGAGACTGAGCCTTGCTGCTGCTTGTGAAGCCAGAGCACAAGGAGGCTATGAATAACAAATATAAAAAGATTACCACCGTTTTGTTGTCTGGCTCTATGAGTATTGCCCCTGGTTTATCATGCTTTACTTTGATGGTAGTTTATCTTTAACTGTGGCAATGTGTTTTTACCATAAAACAATGATGCCAATAATATGGACAAGCTTAGCTCATGACCATGACAGCAACAATTATTTTTATTAGTCTACACAATTTATTATTATGTATTAAACATCTGACATGCAATTCTCTCATTTGTGAAGGATACTTTAAGGTTAAAGGTAATTCAGCAAATTGCAGTCACATCCACAGAATCATGGATAACTTGCTGATGGGTGGGTAGGAAATGGTACTTTGGGATTAGAACTGACTACCCCTCTGTTGACTGGTGACATGTCCAACGGTTGGATTCCCGGTAACCATAGAGTTATTAACATGAAATTATTGGATTAACCCTTTAAACTACACTTTAAATGCCAAACCCGCTTCTTACTTCCCATGGGACACACCACTCCACCTGTTGTTAGCTTCAAATGACATTTTCTTACTGTATTTCAAGAACTTAACTCATTATAGCTTTTGGAAAACAACATAAATAATGTCATTATTTGCTGTTTATTGCTATATTGTATCCAATTTTTGCCAGTACATTACCTGTTCATTATAGTAAATACACATATTTTTCAGGCCATCCGTTCAGTATAGCAGTATTTGAAGATTACATCTGGTTGTCTGACTGGTTGCAGCCATCTATAATAAGAATGACAAAGAGCAAGACAAACAGCTGGGTACGTGTACAAGGCGACATGAAGAGGCCTTCAGCACTTGTGGTCATACACCCTTTGGCCAAGCTAGGTAATGTTTATAGATAAACCAATTCCACCATAATCCTTACAGGAGCACACCCCTCAATAAAATTGTAACATATTGGGGCACATCTACTAACAACATTGCAAACTTCACTAAATGCAGTTTGCCTGTGTAGTGTGCAGCCTGCACTATATTCAGGACTTGTGGTGCCCGTTCTTAATGAATTTGGTGCCCTCTGCACTCCTCCGATAGTGTGCACCACTTTTTTTGTGGTGCACCTTTAACATGGGGCCTGTGACACAAGTCTGTTGAACTTTGCATGTTATATCTGGCGCACAGTCTGACTGAGCACCGGAACTCCCCCTAATTTGAGTCCCATTGTGTGTCCCACACAAGAGGGTTGTGTGGAACACAAATGTGACCTGGAAACTTCTTAAATACCTGTGCAAGAACTAAAAAGAACATGCAATATCTGACAGAAAACTGGAGCACGGCCGTTAGTAGATGTGCCCCATTGTCCTAAGATTCGGTATATCTACACCTCATATGACTGGACATATATATTTGGGCAAAAATGTGTGCCATTTTTTGGCTAGAAAATGGAAAAAATATGGATAAAAAAAAACATTTGTAAAAGTTTCATGCTATGGCGAACAGAGCAAATTATTTTGTACTGCAGGTACAACCTTTCCAGAGCTGTGGCTCAAACTAAATTTTCCTCCCGGCAAACCATTCTAACCTTTTTGTCAGAAACCTAAATCTGTAATGAAAAAACACACATTGACATAAAAGCTGTGTTTAAATATAGCATTAGTTAACCAAGTATACTTGGAAATCATACAAATCTCAACTGCTCTCAAATTATATACAGTGGGTACGGAAAGTATTCAGACCCCTTTAAATTTATCACTCTTTCAATTATTGCAGCCAATTGTTTAGATCAAAAAATCTCATCTTGACAGAAAAAAACAAAGACATGTAGATGTTTTTCTAATTAAATAAACAAGAAAAACTTAAATATCACATGGCCATAAGTATTAAGACCCTTTTCTCAATATTGAGTAGAAGCAGCTTTTGAGCTAGTGCAGCCATGAGTCTTCCTGGGAATGATGCAACAAGTTTTTCACACCTGAATTTGGGGATCCTCTGACATTATTCCTTGCAAATCCTCTCTAGTTCCCTAAGGGTGGAAGATAAATGTTGGTGGATGTTATTTTCAAGTCTCTTCAGGGATTCTCAATCGGGTTTAAGTCAGGGCTGTGGCTGGGCCAGTCAAGAATGGTCATAGAGTTGTTTTATTTATTTTAGCTTAGGTTCATTGTCTTGTTGGAAGGTGAACCTTCGACAAAGTTTGATTTCCAGAGCACTCTGCAAGAGGTTTTCATTCTCTGTACTTGGCCCCATTCATCTTTCCTTCAATTGCAAACAGTCGTCCTGTCCCTGCAGTTGAAAAAACACCCCGATAACATGATGCTACCACCACCAGGTTTCACTGTTGGAATTGTATTTGGCAGGTGATGAGCAATGTATATGTATTGCACTGCCATAAAACTGGTGGAGGGCTGCAGTGATAGTTGATTTTGTGGAATTTTCTCACATCTCCCTACTGAATCTTTGTAGGTCAGCCAAAGTAATCTTGGGGCTCTTCTTTTCCTCTCTCACCAAGGCTCTTCTCTCATTTTCTCTTGGTTTGGTTGGATGGCCAGGTTGGGGAAGAGATGTGGTTGTCCCAAACTTCTTCCATTTAAGGATTATGGAGGCCACTCTTAGGAAGCTTAAGAGCTGCGGAAATTCATTTTTAACCTCATGATCTGCTTCTTAGGCAGTTCCTTAGACCTCAGGACCTCTGGATGTGCTCGGACATGCACTGTGAGCTGTGAGATCTTATATAGACAGATATATCCAATCAATTTAATTAAACACAGCTGGACTCCAATTAAGGAGTAGAAGGAAATGGAAAGCATATGCGTTAAATCTGAGTATCACAGCAAAGGATCTGAATACTTATGACCATGTGATATTTCAGTTTTTCTTGTTTAATATATAACCCAAAATATCTACATTTCTGTTATTTATCTGTCAAGATGAGGTGCAGATTGTACATTAATGAGCAAAAAAAAGAACTATTTTTTAGGAAACCAATTGGCTGCAATGAAACAAAGAGTGAAAAATGTAAAGGGGTCTGAATACTTCCTGTACCCACTGTAGGCCTCTCACAGGCAGCAATGGCTACAAAATGGTCATAGGCCTTAGGATATTCTAATATCTATACCATTAATCAATGATCAATATTAGTATGGTGTGTATTTTGCTTATGGAATATCAAGGGCTGGCTTTTATAAAATTGTCTTTTAAAGATGATGTAATTAACATACAAGCACATTTAATTAATGAAGTATTGATAAGCTTGTACTTTAAAGCTGATTTCCTGGCTTAAACTATTTATGACCTATATGTAGTACCACCCAAAATCATCTGTCTCCGATGAAACCTTTGCCATAGTACAGTGGCTGTCTTGGTCACTACAGATGCCTCTCTTGTGCATTTCAGTGAAAAGTGTTGCCTCCAATGACCTGGGGCATTCACTACCCTATAGATGGAGCTGTCTGCTGCCTCCTCTGTTTGCATTGTAGTTTCCTGTCAGCACTGCTGGACCCAGTTGAACGACGTGGTCGTTGGAAAATGCACCTTTATCATATCATATGGATAACCACTGAGTCTCTGTTATGTTCTTGAGGTCCAGTGGACAGTGGAGATATATGTAACTCCTCACCTTTTTATAGTGCAGCACTTTACAGATCAAGGGGTACATATACAAACAAAATAAGACAATAAAGATCAATAACATCAGGTGAAACAATTGGAATGAGGCTCTGCTTGCAATCTATGAGCAGGAAAAGGTCGCACTGGAGGTATGAGTTGTTTTGATTTAACAGCACTAGAAAAACAGCATTCTATACAGGATTCCTAGTGTTGCTTTCATTAAGATTCCTTTACACTGGAAAATAGCTCAAAATGTCCACTTATAACAATCTATTTTTAGCCAAGAATTCCATGCATGTCTTCCAGTATCAGTCAGTGTCATTTTTTCCAAAAAAACCCCAGAAAACATTTATTATACAAAGTGTCTTACTGTGACAAGTCAGACTATTTATGAGATTAAGCTCTCAAAGTAAAATGTGTCATCATTGAGAGACATATTCATAGTGTTAGCATGCTAACTGACCCATGACCCAAAACATATCAACACTCACCTGAGACATGGAAGATATAAGAGAAACACAATTCTTCTTTATCAATATCCTGTAAGGTCTTTCTATTCTCTGCTATCAGGCCAGACCAGAAGGTGGAATCATAGAGCAAATTTTATCCAAGAATTTACTAAAGTGGCTGAGTGAAAAACATTTTAGAATGTTATAGAATAACAATCTGTTTGGTCAATGTCTGATCTGGTGTCCATATCCTTAATTTTATACATGTAGTCCAGTTATGATCATGTATGCTGTGCCCCCGGAATTAATTGTATTATTGCATTATGACTTACATATACCTCATAATTCCATCAAGGATGTATAAAGAGTAGAGATGAGCGGACCTGATGAGTTTGGCTTCGGACAGCTGACCCGGGCATATTGCCGAGCAGCCAATCTGGTAAATTGATGGCTCTAGCTACTAGCCATGGCTGATATTGCTCAGGTATCCCCCTGGCCAATTATATCCATAGCTAGTGGCATTAATTTGCCAGATTGTCTGTTAAATTTGGCAACCATTTTGGCAATATGCCCGGGCCAGCCAGCAGAAACTGAACCTGACCATCGGGTCCAGTCATCTACAATGAAGAGGGCTCAAGGGCTGAGTCCTCTTCATAGATGGTGGCTGTTTGCTGCAATATGCAGCAAATACCCACTGATGACACCCTTGATCGTTGCCAGCATTGTTCACCATGCTGCTAACCATTTAAGAGTCACCAGCAAAGCCATCCCGTATGCCTGTTGTACCATCATCAGGGGAGCAATGATCCCTCTTTGAGACTCCAGGGACTGTCATTTAGAAAGATCTGTATTGGTCATATTCAGCTGTATTGCAAAAAATTCCATGAGTGATCAGTCCCCTAGGGTTCAAGTACACTGAGTAAATAAACAAACCAGGTATTAAAGCATGCCAAAAGTCCCAATCTACCATAACATAAAAACTGTTATTCCCGGCAGTGAACCCAAATAACTGAACTGAACATAGCACCCAAATGTCTCAATCAACACTTTTACACCATTGTGCGATTCTTAAAATTTTGAGATCATAGAGATAAATGCAAAAGGGATCATAGTCATAGAGGAAACATTTTTTAGCATCAAAATAGGACAAAATTAAGAGGTTTTTTTTGGTACAAAGGGTTTTAATTTTATATTGCATCATTTCCTTAGAATCCCTTAAAACTATATTTGACATATAGCCTGCATAATATATTTTTTATATATTGCCCCATAATTAATTATTATTCATTTATATATTAATATATTGCCTCTTAATTCATTATAGATTGTGCTATAATAGTATACATATTACCTTCTATCAACAACTTGATGTATAACCCAGATAATTATTATATTTGATATATGTTACACATATAGCATATTTCTTCCATAATTTACTACCAAGGCATGAGCCATAACTGCCATAATTAAAGGGGTATTCCCATTTCAGCAAATAAATTATATTTTTCTAATAATTAAATGTTATACAATTTTCTATATACTTTCGGCATCAATTATTCACAGTTTTCTAGATCTCTACTTGCTGCCATTATATAGGAAGCTTCTATGTATTTCAGTGGACAGAAATCTGACCATGGTCACACAGGTGTACGGCAGAAGGGACTGGTGCACATCACAAAATAGATGGCATCCTGTGGAAAGAAGTTCATGTTGCAATACTGAAGACACATCTAACGACATCAGCCAGGAAGTTAAAACACTGGGTCTTCCAAATGAATAAATTGGTTACAAATTGGCTTAAGCACAACAAAGGGGGAGATTTATCAGAAGTTCCTGAGAGGAATACTGTTCTTGTTGCTCACGGTAACCAATCAGAGCTCAGCTTTGATTTTCTCACAGAAGTTTAAAGAATTAAAGCTAAGCTCTGATGGGTTTCCATGTTCAACTAGAACAGTTTTCCTCTCAGACTCTTTTGATAAATTTTCTAATGTTTTGGAAAGAATGGGCCCAAATTCCTACCAACTATTGTCAGACGCTTGTAGAGGGATATCCAAAATGTTTGACCGAATTTATACAGTTTAAAGGAAACCAACCAGCCAAAAAAACTAAAATCCTATAAATACTAACCTCTGCTCCTCTTCATCTTGATCCAGGCATTGTCTGTGGCTAGTCTTGACACGCCAGTTATAATTAGCAGCACGGAGCTCGGGTACAATTATGCACGCCCTCGCCACATCCCTCTCACATGCTGGGGGCATGGGAGAGCAAGGTGATGTCACACGAGAGTCATGAAGTCAGAACTCTCATGTGATGGGAGAGGGAAGTGGTGAGGGTATGTGTTATTAGTGGGCCGGAGCGCCGGACATCTTGTCCCTGCGTTCCGTGCTGCTAATTATAACTTTCTTTTCTAGGTGATCCGGCATGTCAAGGCTAGCAACGGGCAGCAGCAGGATCAAGATGAAGAGGAGTGGGGGGTGAGCATTTAAAGTTTTGTTTTTTTGGCTGGTTGATTTCCTTTAAGAGCAATGGTACCAAATACTAATGGAATGTATGTAAACATTTGACTCTGCAGAAAGTAATAAAAATGCCTTGCATATATTGTAAAAATGTCCTTCTATATAGCATATGTAATCTTGTGGTTTCAGAGGAAATCAATGCACAGCAATTGAGTAAATTGCCAAGTGATTCTTTAATTGCAGGCTAAAAACATGTGATGCTTTAACTTGCTCTAAATCTTTTTTTGAAAACATAGTGGGGAGAGAACTATTAAGTGTAAAATGCACAACATTTATTAGGGTTTTTAGACTTTTTACCCACTTTTACAACTTGACCGACTAAGGGGATGTGGCCATTTGTAAAATAGTTGTGGCTTCATGGGAAATAGGCATGGTAAATGAAAATAGACTGTGCACAAAAAAATTGTGGTGCACAGTTTAGACCAACTAAAACTAGGCCTGAAGTAGAAACTAACAGTCTTATACTGCACCAAAATTATGATCACAGTGATAAATATGGGGAAGCAAAAGACTAGTGGTTTCTAGGCAGACTAGTAGAACCTGAGACACATTGTTAAATTTCCCCTAGGGTGTTACTGGGATAAGAGCAGAGACGGGAGTGTGGCCAGAGTGAGCTAGCATTCTCCTACAGCAAGGAAGTACTATCGCCTGCAACGGTCTCTTCTCTGCTTCTATCCTAGTGGCACCCTGTGTTTGAAAAAGTTGAAATGTGACATGTTTTTGGGCCTCGATAAAAGAGTCACATGGCAATTTACTCAATTGGTATGCTTGGATTTCCTCTGGATATTACAGTGGGGTGTGCTCACCTTCTTGAGCACCCACTGCTGCTAGGAGTGCAACTTTGAATAATACATTGAATAATTCAATTGTAATAAGTTCAGAATAATAACCTACAGTGTTATATTATAAACCCTGTAGCTTTAGAATCCACAGCAATTCAGTTATTGCAGTGCAGAGGTTTATCTATGCCTCCTGTCCAGCACGAAATTCATGTATGAAATGGTCGGAATGACCACAGATGTCTGATTCCTCTATGTTTGTCCCAGGACTAGAGGTATAAATTGGGTGCAATATTGGCAGTTGGAATACAATTGCCAACTATGATATTCGGGACCTTTCCAATGATTTATCCATCCATCTATTCAATCAGCCTGACTATGATAATATATACTATACTGTTGACACATGGGGGGGCACGAGATACAAGTCTGAACTGCAGAGCCACATCCAGCTGAGAACATTATCGTTCCCTCTCAATGCAAATAATCATCAAATGACAGTATTCTTTGGTAGATTTCTCAGCCTGAACAGATAACTGTGACGAGGTTTTGGGTTTCTACATTCCAGACTGCTGTCCTCAACTTTAGGCTGTTGTCCTATTACTAACAGTGGAATTACACGCAGACTCGAAGAACAGCTGGGGGGAAGGATGGGATGGCAGAAGCCCCAGTAATCCTCATTGTCATCATGTCATTCATGTTCCCTATTTAAGTAGTAACTAGAGGCAAGAGTGAGCACAAAGACAGATAGCATTTACCACATGCCCCAAACTTTTTGAGGCTATTAGGAAAACACACTGACCTCACAAACATGACACATGACAACATAATTGGGCTATCATGCTATTATGATGTTGTCTTAAAAAGGCAGGTTATCCAATATGAATCTACACTGCTCATATATATGTCAACACTGACAAACCCGAGTACTGTATTTCTTAATACAACCAACAGTCCAGGGTCTATTTTCATATTATCGAGTCAGTATCAGGACTTCTTTTACAAAACTATTGTGAGCCATTGTGATATATGACCTGAGCAAGCAGCACGTTCTTATTGTGCTTATCTACAACATATTTCAGATGCCTCTGGCAAAGCTTTCCTTTCTTCTTTTAAACTAAAATATTGAATTTGAAAAGTGGCCAAATTCTATCAGTGTTTCACAAACTGCAACAGAAATGAAAACTGCAGAAAAGATTTCATCAAACTTTAACTGCTCAGGATTAGTAGTGTCCTGTGATTAACCCAATTGTCTGAAACGTTTAAAGGATTTTTGTAATATATATTGGGGCAGATTTATAAAAAGTGTCCTAAGGTTAGACAGTGCGGAGTTAGACTGGACAGTCTTATTCTGCACCAGATTCACATAAGTATCTGGTGCTGGGTGATAAATCTGTCCTAGTATAAGACTGTCTAGTCATACTCTGCATCTCCTATTAATTGGCTTACTTTACACCAGAAGGTTAGGACACAATTCTGTCGGGTCAGGAGTATTTTTGGCACACAGACCTTTTTGGTGCTTTTAACCGGCCATGCCCCTTTTGTCCAACAAGTTGTGGAAGAGACAGAAAACTGTTTAAACCCCTTTATAAATGTGGTGCAGACAGTTTTTTTGTGCAAACTACAACATAATTCTGTTGTAGAGAGATTAATATATCTCCCCCAATTAGTACTATTGGGGACACAGGTTTTGTCTGAACAGCAGCACAAGAATTTAAAGGTACGAGTTTGAGGAAATGTATAATTATTAAAAAAAATTAACTAGTTTTTTATTTATTAATTTGGGGGCAAAAAACTGATATATTTCCAGTATTTCCCACCGATTGACACTTATCTCCAATAATGAAGTAGTGAACTGGACCTGTGATGACATCATGATGGGGGAGCCAGAGTCATGCTCTGGTTGATGCAATGTCTTTACTGCTTTGTCTAAACTGCTACAACTATCTGTAATAATCTGCAGCAACCAGATCAGCACAGCACCATTGCAGTCACTCGATTGCCCTCTAACTTCCAGGAGAACACGAACAGGACACGCTTACTCATTTATGACAACATTGTTAGGATTCTTCACCATGTGCCTTGAATTGATACAGCATGATCAGCATTGATTTATGCATACTAATTTACATCAATAACTTGTTTTATACTATTCTATGAATGGGAAGGAGTTTTATCATCTCATAACATACTACTATATTGAAAAGTATTGGAATATATACACATTATACGTACAAGAGCTTTAATGAAATCCTTAGGCATTGAAATTGACCTTTTTAGCTAAAACAGTTTCTACTATTATAGAAGACTTTCTATAATTTGTGTCTGTGTGTGAGTGGGTGCCCATTCATCTAAAAGAGCATTGACCTTTCTGAGTCCAATGGTGCAACTGTCTTAGGCCCGTTCCACACTTGCGAGGGTGATTCAATGAACTCGCATCACACTCGCAACGCATTCTGCCATGAACGCACGGCCCGAACGCTGCACACCGGGACTGAACTGACATGCTGAGTTCACTCCCAGTGTGCAGCGTTCGGGCCGTGCGTTCCCGGCAGCATGCGTTGCGAGTGTGATGCGAGTTCATTGGATCACACTCACAAGTGTGGAACGGGCCTTAGTCTGCTGAAACATTAATATTTTCCTTCACTGGACCTAAGGCCTTATGCACATGAATGTGTTTTAGTGCCGTGGACTAGCCGTTTTCCTCAGCAGATAGTACATTGCCCCATTACTTTCTAATGGGAGGAAGTTCCCTTGTTTGCGGCCCATAAAGAACACATTTGTGTGCATGCCGCCTTATATGTCTGAAAACAAATATTATCCTATTAAATTAGGATATATCTTAAATTTATGTTTGCATCAATTAAAATTCACCAATAGTACATAATCTTATTACTTATTTTATTTATAACAGGGAGCAGTTACTAAGGTAACAGGCATTGAGAGTAATCAGGGATGTGTATTTGTCCTGGTGATAGGCTATTTAAATATTTTTATTTGTAAATGGAGTAATTCTAATAATGACTTGTTATATAAGCAATTTTTAGCAATTGCGCCATATTTTATATGGGACCAGAAACAACACTAACCAAAACCTTGTAAAACAGGAAATATATATATCACTAGTCTTGGCAGAATAGAGAAGCAGCATTATGTCAATATTATTATGCCGTCCCCTTTTCTACCTGGAAAAGTGTGACCTGCCAGCTGACACTGATGAGCTCATTATAGAAGAAGACTTTCCATTCATAAAAAGGTGTCAGAGTGGTGAAGTGTGATAGCAGACAGCCCCCACGTCATGTGCTCAATAAAGACATGATGGTATGGAGCCATGGAAAAGCTGTTAATGTCCCTGAAAGAACAGCAGGTAATGTGGGATTAAGGTAATCTCCTCCCAAATGTGTCTTTATTTACAGGGCACACTCAGGTATATCATTTATAAGAGTTTTGTGTTGCGAGCTTATCATGTCATTATATTGTGGGTCCTCTGCACGTTCTCCCTAAATAGACAATAAAGCACATGTGAGTCATTGTTTTTCTACGAGCTCATAACTACATTGCAATCATAATCTTTTATAGTGTTAGGAGGATGGAATTAGAAGATCCACTTTGTTTTGATACCCTTCATGGATTGAATTGTATTTCTGGCTGGAGCATAAAGAATGGAAAAGGGGAAGAGAACTGCTTTAGATGCCTTGATGTAGCATAATGGAAGCTTTACTGTGCTGACTATCTAATCTGAGAATACTTGTGATGTGTCCAGATATCCTGGCTTGGCAGCCACTGTGTTCTGAGGGAGTGTCCTCGTTCATCTTCTTTAAAGGCCTAAGGCTTAAGCCCTGGCTCATGTTCAAAGTGAAATGCATTAGCTTGTTAGAAGTGTAACACTTTTATTCAGCCTTCAGTTTAAACTTAGTCTATGCCTATAACAAAACATGCACCAAATTATGAGACAGTCCACCAGGCACCTGACTATAATAAAACATAATTCTACTTCTAGCTGTCTATATTTATCTACTGATCCCATTATACACATAATGCCCAATATAATACTAGCAATAATAAGAAAGCTCTGTGATATAATGAAAGCGTAATTAGTTTAAGATGAAGTTTGACGGTTTTCTGTGTTCCAGCCATTACTGACTACATACCCGAACCTAGAAAAGACATAACTGTAGGCAACGAGGCAAGGCACGATGAGTCCTCCCTCCATGGCCCACTAACTACCGTCTTTTATGAGACACTTGATGATCCTTATACCAGCGATGAGCTGGTTGCTGAAATATTGGTTTCAGGTAAGATACTTTCTGCTGAAAAGTCTGACTAGTATTTTTTTTTAAGTGTCTATTTATTTTATAATTTTTTAATTCTCTTGTAATTTTGATTTGTTAAAACGTCTGTATCATTATTAGGTTTATTATACTATCTATCTATAATATATTTTATCTTTCTCTGTAAAAAGTTGTAGTGGTTAATGTTATTCAAAAATTCTGTAGAAATTGAGAAAAAAAAGTGAGTGTCATAAGCAGGAAGCAGCAAATATTTGTCAATTCAGTCTCTGGAGACCTTTTAATATATATATTTCTATCATATTTAGAATACATTTTTTATAACTGAATGTGACAATTATTTCTTGTAATTTACATATACTATATCTTATCTATTTTTTTGTATAATTTCATCCATTGAACTTGATTTCCAACTAGTAATTATTTAGTATGTTCTGTACTATTTAGCATTAAACATGTAATAACAAGCAGTTGTGCATCAAAATGATCTTTTATTGTCGTAATGACAATTATATTTATTTCGGAAACTGTAGTTTTTCTGTAATTACGTTTTTACTGCAGCTTGTGTAAGACACTGTACTGTCTTGGGTACCTTGGTTTGTGAAATAATTGTCCAGTTTAAAAAGTGGGCACCTGGGATTGTTAAATAATTGTCCAGTTTATAAAGTGGGCACCTGGGATTGTTAAATAATTGCCCAGTTTCCCACAACATAAAACAAAGTTATTAGTAAAGTCCAACATAAAGCAAAGTTATTATATTGTTTAGAAATTATTGTATAAAGAATTTGGATAAAACATTATATTAATGGTGGCCTAATGATTAAAAAATACAATTTTGCTTGTCTAATTCTTAAGATGTTAAATTAAGATTGCAGTGTCTTTTTATATTTCTGACATGATTACAAAAAGCCTTAGGAAACCTTAATGCTAGTTCAATGTCAATGAACATAATTGTATTTTTTTTTATAGAAAGTGTATTTGCATGACTTTTATAGTTCCTTCTCATTGGAAATATTTCTGTATTTACTATACTATAATATAGTATAAATAAAATAATAATTGACAATTCTAATATAGTGCAAAATTAATATTTTTTTATTTAACAAACAACAACTGTAGATTTTCTGAACATAAAGATATTTTATAATTAAATGTTATTTTTAATTGTCCATTAATCAACTATGGGTACAGAGGATTTTTTGTGTCTCACATTGTTCTTTTGGAATAAAATATTTTTTAGCATATTGTTATGTATATTCCCAATTCATAGGACTATTTAAACTGACCAATTAAGGAAATGTATTTGTATCAGTCACACAGTATATAATATTATACATTTCATTTTCTATTTAATTGGTAACAATGATGAGATGCTCATTTACACATGTAGAAACTGTATTGAATCTGTGTTATTTTATTTGCAGTGTAGACTGAGCTAGGGATTCACACTGTTAATCTAGTCAGATCTTCCCTTGTTGGAAACTATAGACAGCTATATACTCTAATAAGTAGTTGCTATGATTGTATTTTCGGAATAATCCATATTGACCTGAAAAAGTGATTTTAAAAGGTCACATAGTAGGGGCACCTGTTCTTCATGTAATTCTTACTTTGGCAGATTTGTAAGCCTGTTAACTTTGTTCTCTGAACAGATGACAGTTTCTGTGCGCATAGCCATTGCGATATCAATGCACGTTGTGTGCCATCAGAAGATGGACCAAGATGCCAATGCTTGGAGGGCTATACTGGGAATGGCAGGACCTGTAATGGTAATGACATTTGATAAATCCTTTTTTATGACTTTATCATTAATAGTAGGTGACATAAAGGTATGTTGAGCACTTTGTCAGCGCCAAGCAATAAATTTCTTCCCAAGCTCCCTGAGTGCATCACCATATCACAGTTATAATATGTGTGTTGGCTATGGGAATCTATGTGAAAGAACAGGTTGACACTGACATAATAGGTTAAAAATTTCCTTTATTTATTTCAGTATAGGGCTTTTTGATATAGTAGCCAAGTAAATCTGTTATGTGCCAGAGGGAGAACTTGAAGCTACAGTGCCCCACTGCAAACACATGAACCAGTGCTGGTCTCTTCGTTTAGGGAAAAAAACATCATCCTATGGGCATCTTGAGGTTCCTGAGCACCACAATTTCTGCACCCCTCAAGTTATGCCTCTGATGTTTGCCAAAACCGTGGAGATGTGTCAGAAATAAATAATTATGCCCCAATGATTTTTATTGGCAACAAAAACAAACATAAAGGGGTATTTGATGGATTTGGGGAGGGGTAAAAGAGAGGGGCATGGGGAAGTTGAACAGACGAAAATATTCCACCCACAATACTGGGCACATATGGAACTAGCCCTTTACACCCTAGATACAACCTCTTCTAATACTTTAGTTGGATGTAGCTAAGAAATTTGCCACCTTATTTACTCTGTTTTATGTTGTATACAATAGCATAAAGTGAAACTCCAGCAAAAAATATGTTTTCCTTCCTGCTTCCCTGATTTCAGTGTAAATATAGAGAATGTTGAGTGTAAGACATATGAATCCCTCCAGTGCAGCCTTGTCTCTGCTTTCATTAGACTCCATCATGATGTTAGATTTATCTACCTCTATGATCCATTAATAATTATCACATGATCAGATAGAGACAATTCCACCTCTGCCTGCTGGGGGAAAGTGTGATAACTGTTATCACATTATTCTCCTACAAACTGTAGAGACCTTCAGTATACAGGAGGCTGCATGTTCACCTCCATTGTTATTACTTTATGACAGAACCATCTCTAATGCTCAGCAGTAGCTATGATGAGCATTGTGATCCCCCTCTGTGAAGAATCTGTGTGGTATAGTCCATCAGCAGGAAGTGCGAGAGAAAGAGACCTCCTGTCAGCCACACAAATCCATGTCATTTTTATCAGGTCATATTGTGATCCCACAACCAAAGTTATGAGAGATTTTCAGATAGAAAGCAATAACTAAAGGGCTTTGCGCCTGTTTTCTGACAGATTTTCAATGTTCTTTTAGGTGTAAGTTGCTTGCCCAGGTTTTTAACAAGTGTCTGCGCGACCCTTTTGTGGCGCAGCTGTGCTAGCCACCATGCAACACAAATTAGGGGGCATTCCGGCACTCAGTCGGACCGTGCACCAGATTTAACATGCAAAGTCTGTCACACGCCCTACGTTAAAAGTGCACCACAAAAAAAGTTGGTGAACTCTGTTGGGCCAGTGAAGGAAAGCAACAGATTTATGTTTTCTGCCACACATTGTTAATGAATCTGTCTCACCGAGCAATTGTGCCCCAATGACTTGTGTATAGTGGAGGACTATTCATATAATGAAAAGGAATAAAAATCACTCTAGTGTCTCTGTAAAGCTCCTAGGTCCAAGTGAAAAATCTGGGACCCTGTTGTAGCAGAGTAGTGTGTAGATCCCAGGCTTCAAGACCGGATAGACTCCACTACTTCTGCATCTGCTAAAGCTATAACCCTACAGTACAATAAAGCTGAGAAATGTTAGTGTGAATTGAGAATTATATTAATTGTATTTCTGGAGATTCACATAAGAAGGTCACTTCAGTAAAAAACATATATACTAATGATAATATTTAAAATAAATGAAATAATACCTTTAAATCATTTGCATTTAGTGTTGTTAAAACATATATTTAATTGATTAGGACACTATGTAACTATTATGCTACATAAACCCATATATAATATACGTATACACATACATTTTCGCCTAGAAACCCCAATAAAGGCTAATTGACCCCAGGAGGAATGAGGCTGATTGTCTCTGCTGGTTACATCATTGTCAGGATTTAGTAAAACTAGTTTGTATGGGAAATACATACAATCTAAATATCTGACTTTTATTTTCAACTACGGCATACATCTCCTGTAAATGAAAAATAGTATAGTGTGGAATGTACTGTATACAATGAGTGACACCACTTGTACCATACTTCGAATGCACTGTGCCTTGTTTCATGAATTTTAAGTAATCCTTTTGATAAAAACAAATGCCACATATTTCTCAGTATTAGTAGGAGTAAACTAGGGTGTAAAATTTGCAACCATGGGGGAATTTATCACAACAAGTCTGATGTTTGCATTTATGCTGCAAAAAGTTGCATGCCCATAATTGTGGCATTTTAATGCAGTTGCAGACATGCAACCTTTCTGGAGCAAAAACATGCAGAACATAGAACATAGACCCGTCGGAGTTGTGATAAATCCCACCCCCTACCCCAATATACCCTTAATCAGTACTCTACTTAGTCTTATCTATATTTTTAATGATTATTATTTGGACATATATAATGTTTATTCATATTTCTTCTCTCAGATATTGATGAATGCCTTTTACAAATTGCTGTTTGTGACCCACACAAAGCGGAATGTATTAATATGGAGGGCGGTTACATCTGCAAATGCATGGAAGGCTTTTTGGGAAATGGTCTTGAGTGCATTGGTAAGTTGGATTAAGTCACTTATATATCTGCATAAATGCTTTTTGCTGTGTTGTTTTGCTGTATAAATATACTAGTTAACATAGACCATTAAGGATGTGCTGCGTCAAATATTGTAGGGCAACTTTTTGTTACCCAGAAGATACCAATTTTTGGGATGCCTATGCAAAAATTCATGCCTTTTCCTATTCATACACTTGCTGGAGCATCTACTCAGTTCTGGTCCTCTCAGAAAGACATTCTGTCACTCTGTTTTAAAGGGGGTGTTCCAAACCCTCAAGATAAATTCCTTAAATTGGTGATGATTTGACCCCACGAATCATGAGAAATAGTGCCCTAGCAATGAGGAGAGCGGGGTATTAAGCAGTCTGTTTCTCTCACTTTACCCATTGTTCTAGATTTACAATGGTTTCTGAATTAACAGAAACAATTGGAAACTATGGTGTTCTAAACTGTGGTCAGGTTCTATCAATCACTATCACAGCAGTTATATTCATTTACAGTTAAGGTCCAGTTAACACCACTGTTCAAAATTCTGTTTTTATTTCCGCATGAAAAACAGAAATATAATGGACAACATTTCTCAATAACAGTGCAAACAGCACAATGTGTCTTTCCCTGTGAAGTGTGCAGCGTGCACCAGATTAATGAATTGTGGCGCACATTCTTCATCAATTTGGCGCTCCCTGCGTGTTGGAGCACGGACAACTCAGTTCCAAGTCCATAATACAAAGATAAACGCTAGGTCCGGCTTCACACAATCCAGAATAGAATATGGTGCCATGCCATGATGAAGGAGTTTTTCTGAAACGCGTAGTCATCACTGCTGTGTAGACCTGTGTTCTCCATATGTTCATTCGTTTCTACTTTATTTTTATAAGAAGATGAAATAAAGCACTATGTTTTTATATTCTATTCTGGATTGATGTGTGAAGCCAGACCTAATGCATTTTTTTTGGTGAACTTTGTTCATGCTGCAGAATTGTGGCGCATGTCGCACGGTCCAACTAAGCAGTAACACGCCCCTTTAAGTGCACATTTTTCTGTCTTGAAATGTGTGATAGTGTAAAATAAGCCGTAATAAAAATAATTGACATAATAAGTGAATTAGTGAGGGACATGTATGACTCCTATTACTTCCTTTTTCTTTTTTTTTGTGCAACTCTTTGTAGTTTTTTTGCAGTTTGTAACTTTTTAGGTGCAGAATCAAACAGCGTACCAAAGTTACCTGCCTCAAGGATTTAGTGCAGTGGCCGGATTTATGTATGTAGCCCAAATGTTTGTTTAACTTGTAAGACTTTTGGTAAACTACTATTTGGGATTAAAAAGTCGCACACCACAAAAAGTCACAAAAGTGAGACTAAACAGGCAACTCATCACATGTATCACAAAGGGAAAAAAACTTAAGATACACCGCAATGATTAAGTAGGCCGACTTCAGGAAACTTGAAAAAGTGGAAAGCTGAAAAACTATGATACATGTGCCCCAATGAGTCACATTCAGACTTGCGTTATAATTCTGCTAGTTGTCATTGAAAATGTGTGATAGACTTGGTAGAAATATTGTTACAGTAAGTCCTTTCACTCACTACAAAAGTTAAATCACTGTCCACTGACTGCAATTGTTAGAATTGTTTCAGTCAGGAGAATCTGACAAAGACTCATGCTTCACATCCCGGGAAAGCTGCTTTTGTATTGACTTCTTAACTTGATTCTAGTTAATCAGAGTTATTCTTTCACATTTCCGTTTTTCCAAAAAATCTGTTAGAATTCTGATGCCCAGACAAAAAGACTGCAATGATTTACTTAATCTGTCTGGTCTTTCTTGTTGCACAGGTTCAAGTTTTTTTTAAATCTCATGATAATGGTTTACTTATTCAAACACATAACTCACTAATCCCTGAGGACACAAAATTGCAGTAAATATTGGCATCACTCTGCAGTCATTGTAAAGCTAAGGGCTACAATGCCGTCTAGTCCCTCATGTTTATCACTGATATGTTTCGTCAGTGATTTCTCCCAAGAGCTCACAATCCTAAAGTGATTTGTCCTCAGTTGATGCATTGTTGGATGAAACATTTATTAAGAATAAAAACAAATTGGAAAACATGTCTCAAAATTGACTAAAACATGGCATGCCCACATTGTCCCCTTTTTTGGTGGACCAACGCCCTATGACTAAAAATAACATCTAAGTAGAATTGAGAAACATTTGTGAAGAATGGATGTATAAATGAGACCTTTAAATTAAGTGCCCTAAATCCCAAATAAGGACCAATTCACATCATTGTCATGATTTATTTTCCTTTTCTTTATTAACCCCTTAACGCTCTGCGCCGTAGCTCTACGGCGCAGAGGTATAAGGGATGTATGAAGAGGGCTCACGGGCTGAGTCCTCTTCATACAAAGGTGGGGGTTTTTGCATTTTGCACAAAACCCCCACCGCTAATAACCGCGGTCGGTGCTTGCACCGATCGCGGCTATTAACCCCCTAAACGCCGCCGGCAAAGTCGCCGGCGGCGTTTAAAAGACGGCGGCGCGTGGGCGCCGCCATCTTTTTTTCGATCGCCACGCCCCCGAACGTCATCGGGGGGCGGCGATCAGTTGCCATGGTAGCCTCGTGTCTTCTTTTGACACGAGGCTATCTGGCAGCTGCATATTCGTTACAATGAGCCAGTGGCTCATTGTAATGAATGTGCTGCAAAAATGCCATATATTGCAATACAGAAGTATTGCAGTATATGGTAGCAGCGATCTGACTATCTAGGGTTAATGTACCCTAGATGGTCTAAAAGATAGTGAAAAAAAAAAGAAAAAAAAAAGTTTAAAAAATAAAAAAAATTAATAAAATATTAAAAGTTCAAATCACCCCCCTTTCCCTAGAACGGATATAAAACATAACAAACAGTAAAAATCACAGACATATTAGGTATCGCCGCGTCCCAAAATGCCCGATCTATCAAAATATAAAAACGGTTACGGCCGGCGGTGACCTCCGAGGCGGGAAATGGCGCCCAAATGTCCGAAATGCGACTTTTACACCTTTTTACATAACATAAAAAATGAAATAAAAAATGATCAAAATGTCGCACAGACCTCAAAATGGTAGCAATGAAAACGTCGCCTCATTTCGCAAAAAATGACCCCTCACACATCTCCGTGCGCCAAAGTATGAAAAAGTTATTAGCGTCAGAAGATGGCAAAAAATTTTTTTTCTTTTTTGTACACATTCGTTTAATTTTTGAAAATGTATTAAAACACAATAAAACCTGTATAAATTTGGTATCACCGCGATCGCACCGAACCAAAGAATAAAGTAGGCATGTTATTTGGAGCGAAGAGTGAAAGTCGTAAAAACTGAGCCCACAAGAACGTGACGCACGTGCGGTTTTTTTTCAATTTTTCCACATTTGGAATTTTTTTTCAGCTTTGCAGTACATGGCATGTTAAAATAAATAACATTACGGGAAAGTAAAATTTGTTACGCACAAAATAAGCCCTCACACAGGTCTGTACACGGAAAAATGAAAAAGTTATGGATTTTTGAAGTTGGAGAGCGAGAAATGAGGCGAAAAACCCTCCGTCCTTAAGGGGTTAAAGGGAAGAAAGTATTAGGGACCTATTACACTGAAGGATAAAAATTATTTTTTAATGTCTTTTGTTTTTTACTCCTGTTTTTGAATACTGCTTCATTTTTCTGTTTAAAATAAATCACACATAATGGGAGGCAGACCTAGTCTTTTTTAACATTAAAGTCTATGTATAACAGTTCCATTATTCCGTCCGTTATTTTAATCATTTATTTTCATTGTTTTTTACTTTTTGTTTCTAAACTCACCCAATTAAAAAAAAGCGAAAAGATTGTGTACAAGAAATCATAACGCTGTTTCTATATTTGCATGTCTTTTACTAATATACATTTTGGGGCACATTTACTTACCCATCCCGAGGATTTCACAAAAAGTGCATTGTCCATGTATAATGCACTGTGCCGCGATTCACCAAGATTGTGGCCTGATATCCTGTATGTGTCGCTTCCCCAGTCAGGTCAAGTTCACCTTCTTCTTCCTAGTGTATGTAAGTGCTTGATCTTGCGTCACAATTTGAAATTTAAATCCCGCACTCAGTCCGAATCAGTTTGATCGTCCGGTGGCTCACCCCCTGATTTCTGTTGCATGAAAGCCAGCGCAGCTGCACCACAATCCGATCGCGTGCGACACAATCCCCTCTTAAATACCTGCCACAGCCATGCAAAACCCGAAAACGTCGGAAAGGTAAATAAGCCCCTTTATGTCTAAATTGATTAATTCTTTTGCGGTCCCTGCTCTTAGGTCAGTAACTAAAGTCAACATCTTCTATGCTTTATATCTGCATTTCTCTGCTACTTGTACCAGTTGCACAAGAAAAGGACCTAAAGGAACAAGTTTATAGATTTATTGGAAATCATTATTATAAATGCAAAGCTCCAATCAACAATGACCCAGTTGTTAAACTCATCAGATTCTAGTTCTGTTGAATAGTCATGAGGGTCATCAAGATGACACTTAGATGTAACAATGCCAGCTTTAGGCAGAATATGCCTTTTCTTGTATATTATTTCAAATATATTTGAAATATCTGTAGTTTATATTGAGTACCAGGAAACTGAAAAATATTGTGTACTTTATTATCATCTTATTTTGTATTGCCCTTAAATCCAGAAAACATTGTATCACAACATAAAATAATTATTGCTGCCATACAGAAAAACCAAATATTATAGGCATACCATATCATAAACATAGACACTTCTGTTGCTCACATTACTTATCATTGTCAGCATTGAATTATGTCTTAATTTACCATACTTAGGAGCAGAAAAACACAGCTCTAATCTGTAATGGAACCCAAAGGTTTGTCATGATTCCCAATAATTTATAATCAGATCTGTTGGGTATTTATCATAGAGTCTGTTATCTTATCAAAGAAATAACCCTTTGTACTGTGTTTTTACCCAGCAAAACTTATATGTAACCGTTACGCACAGTATGCAGTATGAAATATCAGAGCACTCTATAATAGAACTCATCAGCAAGAAGGAGGTACATTTTTCTGGAGGTTCATAAATACACTACATATCCATGATGAGGAGATGAAGGGACTGTGTTGATGAACTTGGAAGAGTTGCACACTTGGCTGAATACTACACATACTATGATGTCTTTTACTTGGATGGAGACCACATTGTATTTAATTGCATTAACTGTACTGGCACTGCATTTATGTTGTAATCTTGGTACTGGTATGGTATCTATGTACTAGGTTTGGTTCTGGCACTGTATCTATGCAGTAACCTTTGTTCTGTCATCATATTCATGTAGTAAGTTAGGTTAGGGTAAACTTTGTTTCAGAATTGTATCTTTTAATGAAGTTTGTTCTGGTATGTTATTTATGTAGTAATCTTGATTCTGGAATCATTCTACTCCAAACAGCAATGCCAAACTTGAATCATGATTGGTGCTTCTGTTCAGTTGGTGAGAAGGGAGTATGTAACTCTATAGTAAGCAATTCATGTAGTAAACCGAGTTCCTGCTGTGTACCTTTATAATGAGGTTAGTTCTGGTATACTCTCTATGTAGTAAGCTTGGTTCTTGTACAGTAGCTATGTAGTAAGCTTGGATTGGGTCTAATGGGGTAGAAGATGAAATAGAATGTGGCTGATTTATCAATTTGTTTATAACATAATTGGGGGGGGGGGGCGGGAATTTAACCATGTGTCTCAGGTTCCGGCAGTCTCCAGCTAGAAAACACTAGTCTTTTGCTGTTCCAGATTTATCACTGAAATGATGAATTCTGGTGCAGTATAAGACTGCAACTAATAGGAGTGTAAAATTAAACAAGTCAGTCTTAAAGGGCATCTACCACCAGGTTGAAGGACTATACGCAAATAAGCCTGAAGGGTTTCAGGCTCATGTGCATACAGTCTTTTATCCTGGTGGTAGATACCCTTTAAACTACGCCAGAGTAATCAGTCAGTTTTACTTGAGAGAAAAACAGTTAGCTCTCCTGACATGTGTTAGTAAAACACAAGATATTAACAAGGAGAATGAAATAATACATTTTTGATTTTTAACAGCGGCCATCCCAGACACTGTTCTATGTTAATTGCATGTCTCGGTCTGGGAATGCACACAGCAGTTTTGTGCACTGGAGAATGACACCAATTCATACACTAATATGTTTCCTGGAACTTCAGCTAACTGTATGTCAGACACATTTACACAGAAACCTAAGTGCAGATAGAGATGTTGGTTAACCAACAAAATATAACTCTGGAGCCAAAGTATTGTTACATATTTAATAAGCTTTTCATATGTCTTTGTCTGCAGTCTAGTTATTTTTCACTTAGTTTCCATTTGTGTAATTAGATAATTTGAATATAAAGGGGTTGTCCACTTTGAGAAGATATTGTTTGTGTAAGGAAAAACTATACAACTTTTCAATATACTTTCTGTAACATTTCCTTATGGTTTTGTAGATCTCTGCTTGCTGGACAGATTTCTATCCAGTGAAAGTAAACATAAAAGCTTTCTATAGCAGGACAGCAAGCAGAGATCTAGAGGAGTTGATACAGAAAGTATATTGGAAAATTTACTTTTCCTTACATATATAATATCAATTATTTGCTGAAAGTGGACAACCCCTTTAATATAGAAATGTCACCAGACTGACCAGTATTATGTTAAGACGTAGTTGTTTCTCAACAATTCGTTTAAGTGGGGTAGTTCTCACTTGCAGAACTACTGCTAGTGCAACGCTGTGCAAAACCAGATTTATGATTTGCGATTTTTAAAAATAATCTCAAAAAAGTCGCACTCCACTCCCCTCCTGGCGTATGTGCTGTTATTTTACACTACTTGAGGTTATTTAAAAAAAAAAAAAAATCCCAGAGAGATTTATTAAGGAGCCAACACCACTTTAATAAATCTGAAAAGTAGCAGAGCTCCAAAGGCAAACAGAGAACTATCGCCAAGAGCCTGCTTAATGATAAATCTACCCATTTTACTTAAAAAACAGAATAATGATAATTGACATGTCTCATCAGGAAAAACCATATGACGGAATCAGAAATTTGACATGAGAAAGTTGTCGTCTCTGGCAGGGCCGGCTCCAGGTTTTGGTGGGCCCCAAGGCGATAGAGCGTCAGTGGGTGCCTTCATGGGCCACCCTTCAGTAGCCACACCGCCGCCCCTACCCTGCGTAGCCACACTGCCCCCTCCCCCTGTAGATACACTGTATCCCCCCCACTCCAGCTACACTGCCCCCCCACTCCAGCTACAATGCCCCCCCCCCACTCTAGCTACACTGCCTCCCCCCACTCCCTGTACACACAACACTGTATCCCCCCCCCCCTCCCGCTACACTTCCCCCCCATCCAGGAAAGAAAAAAAAACTTACTTCGGCATGTGCCGGCTCTGAAGCCGGCACACGTAATCCAATGATGTCATCATGTGCGCCAGCTCCGGAGCCATCACATACAGTGGGGAGTGCCACTTCAGGGGAACGAGGAAAGGTGAGTTTCGGATTCTGCTTCAATGCTGCGCTCCCGATGGGCGCAGCATAGAGGCAGAAAACAACACCAACCGGAGGGGGATCATTTGTACCAGTGTCTTAAAGCTACACTGGTACAATTGATCCAGGGGGCCGAGTGGGCCCCTCCAGCACCCCGGGGCCCCGGCACTTACCTGGGTACGCCAGGTGCTGGCGCCGGGCCTGGTCTCTGGCTCAGGACCAACCTACATATGCATTATATGGACTTTCCAGGAGCAAGTCTACTTAAAATGGAGGAATAACATTTTATATTTAATAGGAGGATATCCTTTCACTCTGTAATGAATATTAAATTACTTCTATTGTTCTTGGATTGTTTTACTATTTTCTCCCTTTCTGTGGCTGACTTTTCGCTATTTATGTCATCTGAATAATCCTATGTACTTAGCCCACCTCCTCTTCTGTCTAGAGCTCTGTTTACAGCTTGTATATACTAAGTGCAGTCTTGTTGGTATTAATTATGTATGAGTTACATCTATATAGAGTGAGTGTAGAATTAAAACACATTTTCAGGAAGAGGGAGAGATGTGATAGTGTTTGTATTGTACAAACCTTTTACTTTAGTCCTTTATGATGACAGGGATGGAAAGATGGTAAAAAAACTAAAACAACTTCTGGCATACAGGTCATGTAAAAGTTGCAATTCCGGTTACACGGCTAGGAACTAAGATTTCTCCCCCAAACCACCCTCACACTATAGGCGTGATGAGGCAGACTCACCAGAAGCCCGGCACATGTTATAGCTGAATTCTATGCTAGCCAAAATCTTATTATACAGTACTAGTATATCCTGGGCATTGTGCGCTTGAAGGGTAAAAAGTATAACATATCCTTGTCAGAACCATTTTTTCTCAGATCAATCATACACTATAGTTTGTTAGGATCCATGAAAACATGTAAAGCTCTACCAAGTTAAAGCTTCGTAGTCCTGCTCTACTTTTCTCCTCCACTAGAAAATAAAAGTTACATATTAGCCAATATATTTTTCCATATATAATACTTTCAAGTTTGTTTGCTTTTTTATCTCATGTATACAAAAAATATTAATCTGTAGACAATGGGGGGGATATACTAATTGTGGCACAAGCTCGTCTGTTGGCATCGGAGATCAGTCTCCGCAAAGCACAGCCCGATGTATTTAAGTGTGGCAAGGCTGTTAGTAATTAATGGGTAGACGGAACTGATCAGTCGGGCGCCATAAAAATGCTGACATCAATGAGATGTGCGCCAAAATCTTACATGGACTGCGACTTAATTTTGCTATCTGACCATTTTTTCCTGGTCTATCGTGCGCCCAAATTTGCGCCTAAAAATGCTGACAAAATACACATAAATGTGGAGGATAATGTGGAAACGTTAGGCCACACCCACTTGTGCCAAAAAAAGACGGAGGAGTCGGAATAGTCAGAAACATCTGTTCTTTCTGGCGCAAACTCATTATAAATGATCAGCAACAGTACTGCGCAAAAAAAACATTAAAATCCCAGCATTTTTTTGGCCCCAATGTGTGTTATACACATACGCTTTATACTGAAAGATGAAAGATAATAAATCCAAATTACTTTCTATACTAGTGCAGTGCCCTGGTTTAGGGTGGCCTCAAGTGTATGCTAGGTCCACAAGGCACCGTCGAGGTGTCACCACATGTTGCTGTTCCCAATGGGAAATAAGTCCAAAGAGTCAGGGTCTACAGAGAACTCATTTACTGATGAAATTCAGCTACAAAACAATACACCCAAAGCACAGGGCCGACTTCTCCCATCTACACCCTGGCAGAAGAAAGGTTATATGCTAGAGACTGGACTAGCTGTCCCTCTCTTTCTCCAAAGCCTGGTACCCTGGTCACAGGCTAGGAGCCCAGGGTCTATGGTAGAGTATCCCTATCACAGCTTCTTATTCTGGTTGCTCATGTAGACTGTCAGTTCTCCATGCTGGTTGCTTATATAAATTTTACACTGAGTCTCCATAATATTCTATGGCAGCAAGGTTCTTGTAAACAAGTTTCCAGACAGCACCTGTCATTCTAAAGGTCAGGCTGCATGGTTGTCTGATAAATAAATGGTTTTTTTCTTCTGCAAAAATATCTACTACAGCTGGAAACTTACTGACTTCTCTGAGAGATAGAGATGCACAATCAGAAATGCCTCTCAATGTTCATTAACCCTTTCTACCAGTCTATTCAGATAAACAGAATGTATATAATAAAACACTATAGATAAATGCAAATTAACCCTTTGAAATAAAATAAATTAAGAAGTGCTGATTTCGCATGGGGGAAATATTGAAATGTCCACAAATGGCCAAGTTCTATATTCCTCTAGTATAGGGCACCACATAAGAGCTTTAAAAAGGTGACTGTTTCAGCTACATCCTTATGTCCTGATTTATAATCTTATTGTATGATGTGTCACCCATGTATTTATGGATAACTTCGCAGAATCATCAACTACTGCCAGCACTGTGAACACGACAGCAAACGACACATCTGAAAAAAGTCACACACAGGAATGTCCCGCTTCCCATGATCACTTCTGTTTCCATGGCACATGCAGATACTTTCCGGATCTGGATGACTATGGCTGTGTGTAAGTTCTACAAATTATTAGTTACATCATTATATAATGATAATGATGATCTAAACTGAATGTAACTTAATATCACACGGAAGTTCAACAATAGTTATGCTTTCTTGCCAGAAATCAGTAATTTATCATAACTAAGCAAACCTGTAAATCAATATTCCAAAAGCGAAATTAAGCGGTTATTATGCTAATCATGGTGGTTGTCACCAAAATTTCTAAGGCTTCGACACAAAAAACCCAAAAATTATAGTAAGGATATGTGTTTTCTATTCTCTTTGTGTTTACAGATTTGGCTGTTATCAAATCCATCTATATTTATGGATTTCTTGTATTTTTAAATGATCAATGATTAGAGAAGCCAGTAGGTGGCACTATTGACCTAATAATAAAAATGGCTCGTGATGGAAGAGCTGCATGTGGTATTTCATTTTTTTTCAGCAAGGGCATGAACATTATTTAACATGAATCTTATGTAAAAAGAAAGTGCATTTTATTTAATAATGATTTGTCTTCATTGTTATTTTCTATAAATGAATTGCTAAAATGAATTGAAAATGGAAGCTGTGAATAGCTCTTAGGTGTGTGATAATGCTACACATGTGACAATTCTATGTCTAAAATGCAATATACAGAACTACAGGCATTTATATGTGCATTTCAATGTTTATGTTGTGCATTCCAGTTGCATTGCTGGATATTTTGGTGAGCGATGTCAGACTGATGATCAGAACTGGTGGGATAAGCAGTCTACACAGTTGAAGATTCGCAATGTCACCATTAGTGTTTCACTGCTAGTTCTGATGCTTATACTGGGACTTGTTCTTTTTGGAGTATACTATTACAGGTAATTACACTTTATATTCAATCTAATAATGCTTTCTGTCTCATATCTGTTCTATAAGCCTCTTACTTTGCAGGGAACCTGTCACTAGAACAGACCTCTTTAAGCTGCTCTGTAAAGCTAAACTAGCTGCAAAGTCCTTGCGAAGTGCCAAATGCCATGTTCTATATGCTGGTATGACATGCCTGCCTTATGTGAACCCTTTTGAAAATCCACTGAAATATTTTGCATTAGTTGTGCTGTTCAGCACATTGCTGATCTTCCAGCCTATGCTTAGTCTGAATAGTATACAAGTGCATTAAGAAATTTTAAATTTATACCGGTTGAATTAGTTTATATCAAAATAATAGAAGCATCTACATAGGACTCTATAGCCGGGGGTCACATTCAGAACCTACTAGACGGGAGGCGGTGTTGTTAACAATGGGTGCCAGTCTGCCTTGTAAGCCTCTTGATGTATCCGGCCACACGGATGCTTGGTGGGGCTATCATAAATATTCTCCACTGTATCCATGTTACTTAAAGGGGTGTGTCAGGATTTACTGTTGATGGCCTATCCTCATGTTAGTTGAGCAGTTGGGGGCCTGACATTTATCTTCAGCATTGATCAATTGCTTCTGGCTCTGTGTCCCTTTGATTACAGTTGTTTGATGGGGGCCTATAATAAGGATATGACATTAATAATGATCCTGGACAACTCCTTTAATACTATTTATTATAAATGGCATCTATAATAATGCTGGTTTGATCAAATTAAAAATTCAACCATGTCCAATTGCTCAAACACATGTGAACTGTAAAGTCTACAAAAATGAGCAGCCAGTATTGAGAGCAAACGGATACTGATTCCTACTGAGAGCTGGCATGTTTTGATTAAATTTCAGCAATATAACATCTTAATAATCCCTCACTTCCTCCATCTGTTCCTGATTTGGCCATCACGTCAGAGTTATCTTTGCAATCTTGAGTTGGATGACTATATTTGCTGCTGAGCATTTTCACTGAACCCTGAAAACATTACATCTCTATCAGCTGTGAAGACATATGGTTTATAGACCACTGCGTCTTCACTCATTTCATAGCCATGCTGGCTGACATGTGGGTTCTCTTGATGTCATAATGCATGTAACGGTGCTAGGAAATGTGTGTATGAAGAATACGATTTTATGTTATATCTAAGAACTTAGGTCCGGTTAACTAGGCACATTTGTGGTCAATGCTACTGATCCAGTGAACAACATGATGGATGTTGTTTCACCGCATTAAAGTGTTGTCCACTTTCAGCAAATAATTGCTGAAACTATTTCCAATACAGTATATATTTCTGTATCAACTTTTCACAGATTTCTCTGCTTGCTTCCATTCAACAGGAAGCTTCATTGTTTACTTCCTGTGAATAAAACCCAGTCAATGGTCATGTGATGTCACACAGATGCATGACATAACACATGGTTTTGATCACTCTCTGTGATACGTACAAACTGTGCACGTGTGTGACGTCACATGACCATTATCTGGTGTTTATCCACAGGACGTATTAAGTGTCCTGTTGAATGATAGAAAGCAAAGATCTAGAAAACAGAGAGAGAGCGGAAATGATACAGAAAGCATATTGGAAAATTCTATATGTAGTAATTAAACACATTATCAAATATTTGCTTAAAGGGAACCCGTCACCACATTTTGAGATATTCTAGCTATTGACGGATTCACATAGCACTCTGTAAAGTAATGACCTCCCTTTTTTAGCTATAAAAGCAGGACTTTCTATCATCATAAAACAACTTTTTAATATTACCTGGCAGCATGCCAGTAAAGAGTCAGAGGGGGCGGTTCTTTTTCCTCCAAGTCCAACCACCCCCATGGTCCGCACTCCCAGCAACTCCTCCGGCATCATCCTCCTTGCTGACTCCGGATGATTTCAAAGGATGGGAGGAATAGCTGGGAATGAGGATGGGAGGGTTGGTTGGGCCCTGGCGATCAGGATGAGGTCAGGGGAAAGGAGGATTAGCTGCGAATGAGGATGAGGGGTTGGTTGGGCCCTGGCGATCAGGATGAGGTCAGAGGAAGGGAGGAGTAGCTGGGAATGAGGATGGGGGGGGGGGTTGGTTGAACTTGGAAGAAACAGAACCACCTACTCCAAATTTCTTTATGGTGATAGAGAACCCTGTTTTTTTAGCTAAAAGGGGGGGCATTGTTTTCTAGAGTGCTATGGGAACCTGCCAATAGCTAGAATATCTCAAAATGTGACATCACTGTAAAGTGGACAAAGCCAGTAAGCCACTTATACAAACTGTATTATGAACAAACTTACTGATTGTGCTATCAGTCTAAAAAGTAGAATAGCACAAAGTTGAACACCTCTATAAGGCAGTGCAATGGTCAGATAATAAGAGGCCGCCAGCAAATTGCCTGACAAAGGGCATGAGCATAAAAAGATGAGATGTTTTCAGGAAAGATTGGAGAGGAGAGACTGTTGAGTGGTAGATCACCAAAATAATCTAGGACCTATAAATTGTATAATCTTTGAAAAAAAAAAAATTCTCTGTCCATGTTTTACAAGCAGTTGGTAACACATTCTCATACATTTTGCCGTATAACATTAGCAGCAATGAACTCTTTAAGATTCCATGTCTGGCCAGGCCATGATTCTATTTTTGTTTTTATTACAAGGCATCAGCTCAAGCAAAGCAGAAACCCTGGCAGGCGCCACGTCGAGCAGCATTAACGGCAAGTGGAAGCGGTACTGTAACTCTTTATTAATAATAAGTCACTGGGAAGGATCAAAGGGCAGAAGGGATCCACTTGAGATTAGCCATGAAATAATTCACATCTTCTATACATTAAATAGCTGCCAGACTCATCTAGTGCTTTGCCCTGAACTTCAGTTCATCTTACTTCATTGTTATCCCTCAAAGTTCCCAGCTGCCTGGATACAGTGCAGCTATGAGCCAGTGTTATTGTTAGCCGCTGCACACAACAGTTGGAGAGCAGAATCTAAATTAAGGAAATGACAAAGTGATGACATGGCGCATCAGTGAGAGCCACCAACAAATTAGTGGAAACCCTTTAGTTTTAGAGGCCTGCAGCAATATGTCTAGTACACATGTGTATAGACAGACAGATGGATGAATAGATTTATAAAGGATAGATTGACAATGGCTGATGGGTGGATGGATGGGTAAAAGAAAGAAAGATAGATTGATCGATGTAAAGATAGATCGATAGATAATAGATATATAGTCATACCACAGTTTAACAAAACTTTTGCACCGTGATATAAATTCAGTGTCAAATTAGATAGATAATGTAAAATAGATAACAAATAAATTAGATGGATATATTACATGAAATAAATAGATAAATAGATATGAGATAGATTGATAGATAACATATAATAGATAGATATGACATAAATTATTAACATGTCATGTTGAACGTTCAAACTTTCAATCCGTTAAAACAGGCAAAATTGGAATGATAAGTTAAAAGAAACCTACCATTATGGATCTACCTAACAAGGTAGGTCCGGTGGTAGGTTCCTCTAATCTAGTGTAGCCCTATGCTTTATTTAGCTAAAACTGTAGTGGCCCAGAATTTAATAAATCTTTTATTTGATGTATATGCAAATTTTATTAAGAGGCTACAGGGGTATGGAGTAGCTGCTCTGTGGAGTGGGAGCTACGGCTATTCAATGCCCCAGTAGCCTCTTTGAATCCCTCCTACCCTCCTTTCTTCAGCGTGCAGCTCGCAGCAGCTGTGCACACTCATCTTAAAAGCCAGAGTTCTGCACAAGTGCAGTAGCTCCAGCTTCTCAGATGAGTGTGCTGCGAGCTGGGGGCTAAAGACAGGAGGGATTCAAAGAGGCTACTGTGGCGTGGAATAGCCGTAGTCTTAGCTCCCACTCCACAGCGTAGCTACTCCACTCCACAGCGTAGCTACTCCACTCCCCTGTAGCCTCTTGATAAAATTTGCATATACATCAGATGAAAGATTTATTTATTAAGTTCTGGGCCAATACAGTTTTAGCTAAATAAAGCATAGGGCTACACTAGATTAGAGGAACCTGCCACCCGATCTACCTTATTAGGTCAATCCGTGATAGTAGCTTTCCTTAAAAAGAATAATTTACAGAATACTTTTATTTTAATGTTCTCTAATCCGCAAATGGGTCGTATATTACTGTCCTTACTCATTAGATAAATTGTGGCTGAACGTATCAAGAACAGCAGGCATGTATGCCAGTTATGCCACTAGAGCAGTGGTGGTGAACCTATGGCACAGGTGCCAGAGATGGCACTCAGAGCCCTCTCTGTGGGTGCCCAGGCCATTACCCAGCCATTCAGGACTCAAGACACAGGCAGCCCCAAAGGTGCCATATTCAGCGCTATTTTAAAGTGACTTGAAGTTCAAGAGGAGCAAGGAGGTGTGAACAGATTATCATTGTAGCCCCTTCTCTGGGCCTTTGATTCATGCTGTTAAGTAAACCTTAAAGGGAAGCTACGATGATAATCCAAATATCTCCTTCTTTCTACTATACTGGTGTCCCCAGGACGCCAATACGTTTGAAACCTGTTATAGAGGAACTGTCAAGCCTTATGGACTGGTGGTTTAGTGGCCCTATATGAGCTCTGTCCTTGGGTGCAATAAAAAAAATGTCCTAGATGTTTACCTATTTATCTAGATGTGAGTCCGATGAGACACATCCCCTCACAATGCTTTAATGAAGCTGGCATAACACCACGGCTTTGTTGTGAATGCGCTGTCCCAACAGCTTTTGTGCCATGCAGCCAGAGTGTACTACGCCGGCTTCACATGCCACATCACGCAGGCGGCAAGAACTCTGTACAGACGTATAAGCATTTTTCCTCATTGCCCCCATGGACAGAGTTCACACTGAACTATTTGGTTGGTTCATTGTCCCAAATTGATTGTTAATGTTAGAATAGCTAGAAATACAAAAAAAGGGAAAAAAAAAATAACAACTCTATGCAACAGCTATTTACTCTAAGGCCCCTTCTACACTCGTGAGTGTGATGCGATGAACTCTCTCTCATCACACTCGCAACACGTGGTGCTCAGATCGCACGGCCCAAGCGCTGCAAACCCGGAACTGAACTCAGCATGTCAGTTCAGTTCCGGTTTGAAGCGTTCGGGACATGCAATCCGAGCACCACGCGTTGCGAGTGTGATGCGAGTTCATCGCATCACACTCACGAGTGTAGAAGGGGCCTAATACTTCCTTGGTCTCTAGTCTCTAGTGATGAGCTCCTGGTACTGATATGTGACTGGGGTGTGGCTAGGATACACTCCTGCTGGCACTAAAAATCTCCATGGGATAGCTATCTCCAAATGTGCAGCCTCTGGAGTGTCCTCATTCTTCACAGTTTTAACATATTTCTTAGTATTTGGACACAGTATTTAATGTATGTGAGTTTCTCATGAACTTCATCTATGGAGAAATATTATTCAAAGTATGATACCTATGATGGACTTTGATGAAACGCAGGGCAAATAAAAATCCATAATACAGCACGCTAACTGCGAGAAATACATTTTTTATTCTGTTTATTTAAATAATATATTTCATTATGTATATATTAATAACACAAACTTCCATAAAATTGTGCTGTCATACACCAACCACAAGATACACATATCACTGCATAATTTCTCTAGATAAACTATAGGTGGCAGGAATATAAATGTCAGCTAGAGACTATGTCGAGAAAATAAAAGGGGCTAGATCCACAGTACAGTAGACCAGTGTGTGTTCATTACTTATCCGCTTCTATCTGTTCCAGGAAACAGCTCCCCATATTAAGTTTATTTACCATACCTCTATAATTTGTATTTTCCCGCAGAGGATTTGCTGCCACATGTATGTTTTCTTACCATTAATAAAAATTGTACACAAAAGGCATATAAATCATAGTGACATTTAGGGAAGGGAGAGCAATGAAATGTCTTTTTGTATCTGAGGTCACTTTTCTTATTGCTTTTAAAGCTGTGCTACTAAGCTCCGTGTCCATGGCTTTTCTGTGTTAGGTTCTATTGCTGTAGAAGGAGACTTTCACCTACTTCGTCTACTATAGTGAAAAAGTGTAAAATTAGATATACAGAGTAAAAATGTATCTATCTACCTATCTAGAAAGCAAGCATAACATTACAACCATAGATTGGTAAAGTGGAGAATTTTGCTACAATGACAACTGTAGCAAATATTATGCAGTAGGTGAACAATTAGTCAAGGAAAAATGTCAGGAATACAGTCAGAGAATTTCCAATAAAGCATGTCTTTTAAAAGTGTTCCTGGGATACAGTACATTGGATCCTGTCTTCCACAAATCATTCAAACATTGCCAGCCATTATCAGCAACAAGGTCGTGGATGCCCAAAGCTCACTAATGTGCATGATCTGATCTCACAGAATAGCTACTTTAAAGCATAATTTTGATGTTATAATGATTTTTACCAAATTGTCACATGGGATTCTCCAGAATGATGCCCATATTATTTTTCTTGCCCCTTTCCAGAATTATGGAATTTTCTGTACTGAAGATACCTGTTGAACATCTTCAGCTGCAGTTAAGTGGGCGGACAGCAACTTCTGACTGTATCTGCCCTGAAGCTTAACTCCCATAATGCCATGTGTTCTCTCATTCAGTAATATAGCAGAAAATCCTGTGAGATTCCTACAAGTAAATCAACTGAATACTGCATAGTATACATATAGGATCTGTATGGTGAATAGTCTAGCAGCTTTCATCACATGGAGGGTGTTATAAATGGCAGAAACCAGCAGTGAAACAGTTACATGAAGTGTATAGTATTTGCTGTGTAAAAAAGTAAATAAAATCATAAACATGTCAGGTATCCCTAACATGTGACTCAAAATCCTCGATCTATCAAAATAAAAATATTTATCTCATATGGTGAACAGTGTACAGGCAGGTTACATACAAGATAGGGTCTGTAGGTTTGTTCTTAAGTTGAGTTTGTATGTAAGTCGGAACTGTATATTTTATCATTGTAATCCCAGACAGAACTTTTTTGGTCTCTGTGACAATTGGATTTTAAAAATGTTGGATTGTCATAAGGACCAGGATTAATAATAAATCTTCATTACAGACACCTGTGGTAACTGTTACAGCTGATTATTGTAGCCTAGGACTAAAGTACAGCAAATTACCAATATCCAGAGGTGCGTTTGTAACTAGGGGTCGTCTGTAAGTCGGGTGTTCTTAAGTAGGGGACCACCTGTAATGTAAAATATAGAGATTTTAACTGTGGCGTAACTTGAAGCTGCCAGGTCCCAGTGCAAAATGTGAGCTAGGCCCTCAATTATAGTGTATTGTTTATAGTACAAGTCTTCTCATATAGGAAAGGTATACTATTTGGGCCCGGTTGGTACAGTACTTTCTGCACCCCACCAAGTTACACCCCTGGATTTTAATTAAAAAAGTGATCAATAGATTTTCCTGTTTTTTAAACTGAATTGATAAAAATGACATCTTACAAAGCTCTGTATAACAAAATATGAGAAACCTATGGATGTTAGCCGATAGCTATGCAAAGAAAGTTTTAACATTTTGTTATTAGAAGTTTAATGACAAGCATCAGACTTTTATGGAACAGCATCATTAAAGGGGTAGTCCACTTTCAGCAAATAATTGATATAGTGTGTGTAAAGAAAAGTTATATAATTTTCCAATATACTTTCTGTATATAATTCCAAATCGTTTTCTAGATTTCTGCTTGCTATAGAAAGCTTCTTTGATTACTTCCAGTGGATAGAAATCTGTCAATGTGATCTGATGCACATGCATTTGCATGAACCGTTATTATCACAAAGAGTAATAAGAGCTGTGTGATAATAACGGTTCCTGGACATGCATGTCCATTACATCACATGGACAGATTTCTATCCACTGGAAGTAGAAATAGAAGTTTTATAGAATGGCAGCAAGCAGAGATCTAGAAAACCGCAAGGAATTGATACAGAAAGTATATTGGAAAATTGTATAACTTTTCCTTATACAAACCATATCAAATATTTGCTGAAAGTGGACAACCCCTTTAAGGATGTATGGAGAGGGCACATGAGCTGAGCTCTCTCCATACAGGGAAGGTGTCCAAAAATACTTGATCTACAAAAATATAAAATTATTATTCTCATCCCATATGGTTAATGCTGTAATGAAAAACAAAGTACAAATGCCTGAATCACTTTTTTGACGTTTTGCCGCACAAATAAATTTGAATAAAAATTGACAAAAAGTTCAGTTCCTTAAATAGTATAATAATAAAGTAATTTCGTCCCACAGAAAATGACACCTTACCCAGCTCTGTGCAAAAGATTAAATTTGGTTTCTCTCTTTCTGACCCAATGAATAAAGTCTCACTTAGACTGTAAAGTGAAACCTGTTAAAACAGGACCTTTCAATAACCATAAAAATGTGGTATCTGCATGCTTTATTCGGTCCACACAGTGAAAGATATGGAAACAAAACCCACTAGAAAATGATGCAACTGCAGTTCTTTTTGGAAATTCTACCAACTTTTCCCCTCAATTTTCCAGTAGATAACAAGCCCTCATATGAATCTGTAAATGAAAAAATAAAAAAAGTTATGGCTTTTGGAATTTGGGCAGTTAAAGACTGAAACACAAAAACGAGCCTTGTCCTGGAGGGGATAATACTAATAATATTAATATTAGATACTAGTGGGATAATTCTCTTTCTATGGAATTGGCAATTGTGTGGTGTGTGAAATTATATTGGGAGTCCCATTGGGAATGTGATGAGTGAAGGCAATGGGGGAAGAGGGTTTATTTAGGGCTTGTGTGCCAGTTTCTGAAAATAGGCAAAATTCCTCGTGTACAGCCTTATGCCACCTCCTTGGTCTGACCTGGTGTAGAAATGGTTTTCGAAGCAATCCCTGAATTTATCAATATGCCGCAGCCTCCTGATAGATCCGATGGGCATTTATATCATACATGGCACGTGGTGCAAAATAAATCTCCCCAATGTGTGTACAGTGCTGTGATTTATGCTTGCACTATATAAGCAATAGGGAATGCAATAAATACTAAGACCTCTCTACTGTAGGATACATGATACAATAATACAAAAAAATATTAAATGGTGCAGATATAGTACTCTAGTTTTCTACATTGTAATTTTTATCTAACTTTTATTATTCTGTTTTGAAATCATGAATTTTTATAAATACAGTACAGGAATGTGTTTCAAACACATATAACCATGTTCTGTTATATCATTTTTATTTCACCCTAAGTGTTTCTGCATAACTGGGATTCTACTAATATTATATGTACGTGCTGTTGACTTATAAGCATTCTTTCTTTTGTGCAGTGTCCAGTCAGGCTGAGAAATTGGAGAATGGACAAGTTATTGTCTATGGAGCACAGAGCAAGCACTCTGTCATGTATAAAGTCATAGTGAACCACAACGTCTGGACAAAGATTCAGTGCGACTAAATCACAAAGGATTCCACAACTCAGGTCTCTTCATTCTAAGCTAGAAGACAACGTGCCGAGGAACACCCTTAGGAAATATTTGGAAAGGAGGTGTAATGTGTGGATGAAGAATTACTTTTTTAAAGGGGCTGGTTTGTCGCCCCATTACCGAGATTATTGTTGTGTCATTATTCCTGCAAATACGCAAGGTGGCCAATGTTTTTGTTTTAGAGATAGCTTCCCTTGAAAGATTATTATTGCCTATGTATGTCACACACCTGATGAAGCTAGATGCTCATGTTTCCATTAATGTACATATTGTCTAATACTGCTGACACTGTAACAAATGCACTGCACATGTCCATTGTGAAATCCATAAATCATCTCAACTATGTCTAAAGCTGCTGTTAACATTGTCCACTATCACAGATTGCATTTTCAAAGGATATTGAGCATAAGGTGAAATACGAAACATATTTACACAATGTGAAGGAACACTAAGCCTACATTTCAAAGCTTATTATATTCTTCTTAAATGTAGGTGACTTTACTGAATGTCCAACTAGCTGTGGATTAAGAAAGGAGATATTCTTCTGGCAATAATCCACATGAAGAACACCATAATAAGTCTCTCCAGGCCTGACATAGCCAATAATAGGGAACAATAGAAGGCAGACTTTATGGGTAAACTTTAGGTTCAGAAGCCTTTGCATATGTCTTACTTCCTTATTAAATAAAAATATTTCATATTACACCCATTGTAGATTTTTGAGATATCATTGTTTTTTAATATTTTTTGTATCTGTATTGTTCTAAATCTTCAAAAGCATAAAGAATGCAGAATATACATTTGAAATATTGCAGTTTATTCAGATATGATCTAGCCTAACCCTAATGTGGCTGAGGCCAATGTCCATATAACGCATGTGAATGCACTATGTATGAGGCAAAAAAAGCGCTAAATTTATATGAATTGGACCGAAATCTTTATACAGCTGTAGGATGGAATTATTATACTATAGGAATGTGTATCCTACTATGTGTCAATACATGTTTTTGTAATTAATTTTCATTGGGGCATCATGTGCAAAAATATGATGAAAGCCCTGACACTCTATGACAGTGATGGCAAACCTTTTGGAGACCGAGTGGCCAAACTACAACCAAGACCCACTTATTTATCGCAAAGTGCCAACACAGAAATTTAATTAGTGATTTATACTCCCTTCTCTGTCACAGCTTTCATTGATCCCGGCACCCTGAGGACACCAATAAAGCAGAAAATAGAAGAAATTTGGATGGAGCTACAATGATAATCCAGATCTGTCCACACCTTCCCATCCCTCCAGTAGTCCCAGGGAGTGCTGTCACTTTAAAATATCTCTGTGAACAGCAAGTCTTGGGTTGTCTGGGACTGCAGGAAGATACCTGGAGTCATCTCTGGTGAAGACCTGAGTGCCCACAGAAAGGGCTCTGAGTGCCACTTACGCCAGTTCCATAGGTTAGCCACCACTGCTCTATGATATCACATATACCATTAGGCTCCAACCTCATGATGTGTTCTCCGGCAGGCACTGCATGAACGGGTACAGGCTTAAGCCATCTGCTATCTGACCTGAACCAGTGGCAGAAATATATTTTCATGTGGCTACAAACTGATATATAGTGCAGAGACAATCACCTTTAGTGCAAACCACTCAGCAAGGGCATTGGAGGTGGGCTCATTTTACCAGATTTGTAAACACACAGCTCGGATGCAGGTGAGTCTGAAAAATATTGTTAACAGCTAATGCATATGGACTCTTCCAAAGAATTCCTCTGACTTCTCAATTACAGGTAATATGTTTATCATTATACTTCCAGTTAGAGTATCGGACCACCTCTGATCTAATATTGATGACCTATCCGTGGAACCAGCTGTAGGACAATAGATTCTTTTAGGAATCAAGGATTGTCCAAAGAGAAACTCATTAATATTATTTTGACCGGGACAGAACTTTATTCTAGAATAATATTGTAGCAGGTGTCTTTAGGAAACTTCATTTATGGAAGTTTTGTCCTAATCTTGATACAGAAAAAAACAGTATCGCTATACCCAGTCCTATAAAATAAACCGTAATAACAAACACCAAAATAGGAAAATTAAAAAAAAACCTCTGTGGATGAATCCACAGAAGAAAAGGACAATGGGCAGGAGAATGAGAACTATGAGAGTATATAGGACAAAAAACTCCATCCAAACAGATGGAACTCAGCCAGGAGAGTACAAATTTGTACAACTGCAGTAAAATACTGTAAGCTGAATAATGTGCTGAGAAGTAAGAATAAATGACCTGTAACAAGTAACAATAATCACCACTGTGTCAATGGGTGGTGCTGGGTGAGTCTCCTCCTGCATATATAATGGGGGGGGGGGGAACTGTGGACTCTGTGGACAGTGTTTGTTGGAGCCATAAAAGCACATAATAATGTATATTTCCTATTTAAACATGAGCAAAAGCACTGGTTATCCCCTATTTATTTAAGAACGGATTCATTGGATAGATGAGACTTTACCCTTTAACCTGCTTTTAGCTTGCTCATGGAAAATCATGATTCATAAACAAACCTTACTTTTTATATAACCCAACTAAAGATGAGCTCATCCGATGGTCAGGTTTGGCTTCGGTGTTCGGGTGCGGCCACCTGACCCTAACATATTGCCGAATTTAAGGCCAATCCGGCAGCTTGAATGTGGCCCACATTTATTAAAGCCCCTTTACCAGTTTTCTGTCTGATTTTGCATTTTTTTTAGTGCAAACTGCTTGCAGATGTTATTATAAAGTAATTAATAAATATTTCCTCCTTCACTGTTCCAAAAACGGCAAGACAGTTCTGAGCACATGAGTAGTTGTAGTCTCCTGTTGCAATCTTACTTCCCTGGGACGGCATTCATCTTGCTGGGATCGTTCATTGGTATCACGGGTGGTTCTGGTGTGAATACAAGATCTTCCGACTCAGGAAACACACCCCTCCGCTCCTGGTTCCGGGTAACACCAGCTTAACACCAGTTTTTGCTCCCAAAGAAAAAAAGATCGCAACAGGGTTTTTTATATTATTAGAAATACTCACAAAATTTGTACAGGCAGTCCCCGGGTTAAATACAAGATAGGGTCTGTAGGTTTGTTCTTAAGTTGAGTTTGTATGTAAGTCGGAACTGTATATTTTATCATTGTAATCGCACCCAGAACTTTTTTGGTCTCCGTGACAATTGGATTTTAAAAATGTTGGGTTGTCATGAGAACCAGGATTAACAATAAAGCTTCATTACAGACACCTTTGATAACTGTTACAGCTTATCATTGTAGCCTAGGACTAAAGTACAATAAATTACCAATATTCAGAGGTCCGTTTGTAACTATGGGTCGTATGTAAGTCGAGTGTTCTTAAGTAGGGGACCGCCTGCATATAAAAAGCCTTCAATATCAAAAGATTTGCACACTTGGTTTCCTTGTCCTTTCCTTGTAATTATAAAGTGTCTGCGACAAATTTGTGGCTACTCTGCACAGGCAAATTGTACGTAACTGCAGTTTGCACTGTTTTTGGTAAATATGGACCAACTATTTGCAGTTTGCCTGCGAAGTCTGCAGTGGGTGCCAGATGCTCTGGAAGTGTGCACCATGTTGTTTTTTTTGGTACACTTTGGTCCATCTTGCAGAATTGTGGCACAGATGCACTGTGTCGCACGTCGGACAGAATCGTGCCGCACTAACACGCCCCTTTTGGTTCACATTTTGAATGTCTTGTCAGACAAATTGGCGCAGACACTTTATACAGACCAATGTATAGTGAGTTAAATGCAATGTCTTCCTCTCTGCTCTTACTGAATTCTTCCTGTTTATTTGGATTACAGTTGTTTGAAATGAAACACAAAGCATACAAACCTGGTAGGTCCTGTGTAGTGGACGTCATGTATTAGATTGCAAGGTAAATACCGAAACCTCAAGCAGTTGGGATCTAAACACAGAACAATCTACTGTTACAGTCTTTAACAAATGCTTTATGGATACAATGGATAATTTAGAAAAATTCCTAAATATTTCATATCATCTCAATTAAAAATAAAAATGAAACCTGTAAGGTAACAAGAAGAAACTAAGTCTGAATTCACACGAGGGGAAAGATATTGTTATATTTTCATTTCATAAATATGACTAGCGATCAGTTAGTTAAATAGTTAAATAATAATAATATAAAACTTTATTTGTATAGCGGCATCAAATTCCGAGTGCTTTACAGATTTGGGGGAACATATACAAATTAAATAAGACGTTACAATAGGAGTGAGGGCCCTGCTTGCAGGAGCTTACAATCTATGAGGATGAGGAAGTGACAAAAGAGATATAAGGGCTTGTACAATGGTCCAGTCATTTTGATGATGGAATAAAAATAATGTAATACAGAAAAATTCTGCTGCTTGAACCAGCCATCAGCCGCCATCTTATATGCAAAGTCCAAAGCAGTGGCGTAACTTGAAGCTGATGGGCCCCAGGGCAAAGTCTGTGCTTGGGCCCCAACTATAATGTTTGTTTTATAGTAATAGTCTTCTCATATAGGACAGTGACACTTTATGGGCCCCCTAAACCTCCTGGGCCCGGTTGCAATCGCACCCTCTGCACCCCCTCAAGTTATGCCCCTGGTCCAAAGTCTTTGGGACTGCAGAAAAGCATTTTCTGGATAACAGACAGGGGGATTACCCAGAATTTGTTAATAAAGAGACAAAGTTGCATGCAGTTAGCGAGTGTGATAGGCCTGCCTAAATAAATGAGTTTTAAGAGAATCTTAAAATCTAGTGGTTTCATGATAAAGGAGGGAAATCTATGGTCAAGATGTATCAAGATTTATGATTACCCATATGCAGTGCAAGCCTCATCATAAATTAAGCTTGCAACAACTGATAGGGGACCAGAGTCAATTGTAGTGAGCTTTTATCCCAAAATACTGGTTTCAAAAATATGAAATCTAATGGTTCTGCCTTTTACCAGCCCTTGATGTGCCCTTAGTGGTGGATATTCTAGTTCAGTAATAAATTATCATTTTGGAAATGCTCCTCACAAAGCTTATAGACTTGAATACAAACAAATGTATTCAAATGCATTAATAAATGCAATCCGGCTGTCGGCTGAATTATAATACAAATGCCTACAGCGCATGCGCGGCTTTACTGCTTAGCTTCCTGCTTCCACACATGGCAGCCGTAGGCATATGTGTTATAATTCAGCCAACAGCCGGATGACGTAGGGAAAGGAGGTGTGAGCAAGCAGCGGGACTCGCACATATGTATCCGCCCACCACGACTCGCTAGACTCTCAGCCTGGTTACCGGGCAGAGAATAAATCTTAATTTTTTCCTTTTCTGCGCAGCGATTTTATTAGCTGAGGAAAGGTTGCCCTTATGCTATAAGGGCTCTATGGGAACCTGCCCGCAACTTAATTTTTTCAAACAGCGGTGACAAGTTCCCTTTAAGAAGTGTCTGCGCCGCTATTGTGTCGCAACCCTTCTTTGGTACCCTTCTTTCATCCCAAAATACTGGTGTAAAAAATATGAAATCTAGTGGTTCTGCCTTTTGCCAGCCCTGCGCTGCGCAGAAAAGGAAAAAATTAACATTTATTCTCTGTCTGGTAATCAGGCATAGAGTCTAGCGAGTCGAGGTGGGCGGATATATACGTGCGAGTCCTGCGGCTTGCACACACCTCTTTTCCCTACATCATCCCTAATCCAAATTAAGGGTATGGCGGTGCTGTATTTAACATGTTTGCTCTATGTTAAAGGTGCACCACAAAAAGTTGGTAAACTCTGTCGGTGCAGTGCGGGGAAGCGACAGAATTATGATTTCCCCACTGTTCGTCTTCAAAGGAAACATGCTCGCAAGTTTTTTTATATACTAAAGTCAATTGATGACATATCAATACGTAATACTTTAATCAATTGGTGATGCAGAACAAGGATGCTCGATACTCAGGCAGGGTTTTTGTATGTAACTGGTTTTAGATATCAGTGTTTTTGCTCTCTTCTTAAAACTCTCCTTATTCCCCATTTCATTTTGTAACATGATAGGGTTAAGATTAATAGATAATTTTTGGACAACCAGTGAACTAGCATAGCTATGTAGAAGAATGCACATTTACTGCATATAATCATGTGCTATGCGGAGCTCCTAGTCCTCTGCTATTCTACTGTGATATGTTGTCTGTAATGCTTGGGTCATGAACTATGTTATTTGAGAGTGAATATAGCCCAGAAGACGTATACTTGGATAGAACACAGCAGCCTCCTAGATATATTTGAATTTTAATTTAAAAAGGACTGACCCTTGGCTTTGCATCATAACAAACATGGTGGTTTTCCATGCAGTCCTTCTAGGCAAAATGAAAAAGAACAAATCTATTTATTATGTGAGCTCAAAGCTTATTGTCAATATACTGTAAGAGGCAGAGGCGGTAGGACAACTTGCAGAACTATCAAAGCAGATGGACAACTGTATTGGCTGGAGCTAAGACACTGAACCAAAAATAGAGGAAAAATATACAGATGATTTAGTCCAAGATGTGTAATGGGATTGCCCATCTTAATTGTTAACAACATGAAAAAGACAAAAAGTTTTTGAAAAATATTTCAAATCACATTTTATAGGATATAAAAGGAAGGCACCAAAATATAGAAAACTTAGCAACTAAGCAAATCAGATTTCCATCATTTTGGTGCCTTCATGTTTTAATAATAATAATAATAATAATAATAAAATGTGCTTACATTTTTTTTTCTACATCAATTTGCCATGTGCTAGATATACTTTTACTACATATTTTTTGTTACATTGCATCGGAATATGCCCTGTTACCATGGCTTCTTGTGCAGTCAGAGATCTCAGAAGGAAAACCATGTTTGTTACTTGCAGTGGTCATTGTCATTCTACAGACAATCTCACTGGGGGACATTTATCAGGGAAATAATTGCAATTCTGCCAGGTAGTTGTGGAGGGGTATGAATGCTGGAGTGCCACGTTGCAGATTGGGCCAGCGCGGGGTGTTCAGGTAGCTTGAATAGTCACAGGTAATAGCACAATTGTACACCAGTTCAGAAAATCAGAATGCCGGAGCTTACAGATGTATCGGAGCGGTGGAGTGTTGGGCTTATATCATATGTATGATAGATTGTAAACTCTTTAAAGCAAGCCTGCCCTTGTTTGGAACTTATAATTATATTACTATTATGTAATGTCTGCAATGTTGTCTCTATACATACCCTAGGATTGCCAATAAATGTGTTGGCAACATATAAAGATTACTATTACTTTGCTTAATATATTCAAGTAAAGGAAGGCAAATGGCTCTATCACAACAAGACTGATATTTGTGCTGACAATCACAGATGGTCGTTGTAATGTGTAATCAGTGCCACTCAAACATGCCAATACAGAGCCCTTGCTTTTGGCCTTCCCTTCTCAGTTTTAGGGATTATCAATAGGGCATTCTATCTTATCCATGTAACCAATGGTATTTTCCTAGGAACCATACTACAATTACTAATACCATTTACCAATTTAACATATTCATAAGAAGCATAAGTAATGGAGTAATATTAACACATCAAAATTGCTGATTGCTGGTTAGCTCCATGTGGGTCATTTATCTTATTTATCCCTTCGCTGCGCTCTTTTTGCGCCTGTTGTGAGTCTAATTTTTGCACATCATTTGTCTTTGTAGTTTTGGCTCTTTGTGAAATGCAAGGTTTTTTTTGGTGACTTATTAGGCAATTTGTTGCGCGAAGCATACCATTTCCTTTCCTAAGCATGGTCAGGACTGGTGTGTTATTGCGCAATTATTTGCTTCCATATAGGCGCAATAGTATAATAAATCGGGCGCAAACAACTGTAAAGAGGCACAATGTAATGACAAATAGGGCCCAACAACACAAGGCAGATTGAGGAGTAACATTCCAAAAAAGCTCAATGGAGCAAAACAGCCATTACGCAGCAAAAAGGCGTAAAAACACAAAAGGCAAGGGAAAAAAATGATAAACGACCCCCATGTGTCCCGAAAAATAGGGCATCTCTTTTTTCTGTTATTTGTAACTAGACAGGATAGAACCTACACTCACGTGAAGATCCTCATTTTCCTTGAGAAACAAGACATTTCTAAAATACATGCACACATGGCAAATATGAGTGTTCATTTTTAATGGCTATTTAAGAGGAATAGATCTATCAGTAACAAGATAATTATGTGCTGATATTAAGAAGAAGGATGAACATGGTTCCAGGAACTGGACAACTGATTCTACTCAGGATTTACTGTTAATGTTGTACAGCATTGTCTAGCAGGGTAGTTATAGCAAAGCACAATACTGGGGTGATCTGCACTTAACCCCAAAGCTTTAATATTTCCTGCATTAATGTTGTGGTATTTTTTCCCTTGTGAAAGTACTGTATAATGTATCTAGGGATCATTGAATGGCCACAGCTAAAGTCACTAGGATGATAAACATTTAGCTACAAAAGCTCCATCTATCTCATAGTAAGTAGAGGTAAGTAAGCTTTCACTACATGAATGATGTATGGTTTACAACATTGGGGCATGTTGATCCTGGAATGTAATGTTCTATTTTATAGATGGGCACTCCTACTTCCATGTTTATTAGGATGGAGTATAACAAGTGTCTGGTCTGTCTTATGAAAGCCATTTTTAAAATACCAATGGGATGTTTAAGTCCTAAGATTTATTTAATGCACATTTTTGTAAAGAATCTATGCCAATATTAAAAGTGGAGCTTCTCTGCGCAGTGGATATCTGTCACACTTTATTTGGGTCTTTTGAGAACAAGCTTTTCATGACCGGAGACACGTGCACATGATAGGGGTTTTGCCCTCCAACAGACGGCCTTTCTCTTTGCCATGTGCTCCATGACCTTCCTGATCTCCAGGTTAATTCCTTACATTTGTAACTGAATTACTGTTGTGCTAATGCTCTATGGAGGAACAATGGGGGGAATTTTCTTTTTATTATATATTAATTTTGCTGTTGCACTTTTTGGCAATCCCAAGGTTTTTTATTTTGTGCCTGTATCAACACTCACACCTTTTTATTTTTGGCCAATTTGGGCTCAGCTTTTGTTTTTAACACTTCACCTGCACTGTTTCCTAACACTTATTTTTGGCACATTCACCAATTTAAGGAGCACATTCAGACCAACAAAAAGCAAGTCTACCAACTTCTAAACTCCGAATGTGGAGTTTTATTGACACCAATTAAGGCATGCGCCACGATGTAAAATCCCAGTGCAAAACACAAGCATAAAAAATATGTATTTATAATACCGTATATACTCGTGTATAAGCCAAGTTTTTCAGCACAAAAAATGTGCTGAAAAACGTCCCCTCGGCTTATACACAAGTCATACAGTCATTAAAAAATCTTTAAAAAATAATAAACTTATATACTCACCCTCCGGTGGCCCCGACCTGCAGCGCTGCTCCCCCGATGTCTGCGCAGGTCCTCTTCTGGCTTCGGCGCCCGTCTTCTGTCTTCACTAACTTCGTGCCGGGCGCCGCCATGTTTTTCCTCCAGGCGGCGCCTAGTATGACGTCAGCAGCGGCGCATCATACTAGGCGCCGTCCAGGGGAGAACAATGACGGCGCCCGGGGGAGCAGGCCACTGGAGGGTGAGTATATAAGTTTATTATTTTCTTTTAATGCTGGGCAGTGCTGTATACTACTGGGGGCAGTGCTGTATACTACTGGGGGCAGTGCTGTATACCACTGGGGCAGTGCTGTATACTATTGGGGGCAGTGCTGTATACTACTGGGGACTGGCTGTATACTACTGGGGGCAGGCTGTATACTACTGGGGGCAAGCTGTATACTTCTGGGGGCAGTGCTGTATACTACTGGAGGCAGTGCTGTATACTACTGGGGGCAGTGCTGTATACTACTGGGGACTGGCTGTATACTACTGGGGGCAGTGCTGTATACTACTGGGGGCAGTGCTGTATACTACTGGGGACTGGCTGTATACTACTGGGGGCAGTGCTGTATACTACTGGGGGCAGTGCTGTATACTACCGGGGACTGGCTATATACTACTGGGGGCAGTGCTGTATACTACTGGGGGCAGGCTGTATACTACTGGGGGCAGGTTGTATACTACTGGGGGCAGGCTGTATACATACTGGGGGGGTCTGTGACTAATGCATTTCCCACCCTCGGCTTATACTCGAGTCAATAGGTTTTCCCAGTTTTTGATGGTAAAATTAGGTGTCTCGGCTTATACTCGGGTCGGCTTATACTCAAGTATATACGGTATGTTATAATTTCTTAAATATTTAAACACAGTAATTTTTATAATATTTATTAACATAACTTAAGCAAAATGCAATAGTAGCTATAGCTAAGAGTTATTTATAACACTAGCACATAACACTATACATGTGCACATAATTTTTTCTCTCAAAAATATTTCCCCTATGACTCCAAACACATCTGATATTTCTAGCACTGTATTTCTTTCTAGTGGAAAAATATTAAAGCTGTATGTAAAAATCATGGCATTTGCTTTTGTTTTTTAGTAGACTTCAGTGAGATTTTTTTCACTCAACCCATCACAAATAATGGGCTGAGCTTACAAGTTTATTAGGAAGTTGGGAGGAATAGCATTCAGCTAACAGACACACATGATGTGTGCAGTTATAAGGGATGCAAAAAATGGTTACGTGGACTGTAGTCCTCCTATGCCACGATGACAATTGAAAAAGGCTGCCCAGGATTTTTCGTCATTCAAAACAGCCAGCACATGTCCTAAAAACATTGTCATGTGGATGAACCTTGACATGGATCCTGCTACTGATGTATATGCCAAGAAACGGTCCCAACATATACACCAAACATATCCATATCCATATCAGGTTTGTATATGTTGGTATAAATATTTATGTGGCATGAAATATATTTGTACATGATATATACTTATTATTATTTAGACTTAAAATAGGACTTAACCACAAATGCCCTAAAAATATTGCATTAATCTGGACCACAAAAAGGGGGTGGGTTTCAATTGTGTAAATACAGAAAATAATTCAGACACTTCTTGGAGTCTCTGAGAGATGCTAAACATAATCCTTAATTAAGTTAAAGAAGCTTAAGGTAAGACAGGATCTTATGAGCATTAGAAGCTTAGAACACATGACCACATGCAGGATATCATTGCTCAGACGTTGTGATAAAACATTCATCTCAGATATAAAGCATTTAACAAGTGCCAGAGTTTACAGAGATTATTGGTTAATGCTGACCCCAATCATAACAGTTATAAGGCCAGTTACTGTGAAGGGGTTAAGTCAAAACGGAAGCATGTACTGGAGATGACTAAGGCGAGGCTCACTAGAGAGTTCATTTAGGTGATTAGAAAAGGTTAAAGTTCCCCCATATGTATGGGACAGACTTACACTTTTTAGCAGTTCATCCCAGCCAAATGTTGCTCATTAATACTATTAGATACAACTGGAACATGGTCTCATTCTGGTTCAGGTGCTGGGAATTAAAATAAAGATATAGGGATAAAGGTTAATCCATAAAAAAGAAGAGCGGAGCAAAGGGATTGGTCAGGAGGCCACTGGCTTCCCCTCATTTCTTTCAGGCAGCAGCATTTGGTCTTAAGTAAGAGTTCCCACTGCACAAACCTCACAGATGAAGGTCTAAAGAAGGTATTAACTGGCCACTCAAAGGCTTTGTGATTATCCTTAAGGTCACACCACAATCTTTCTGCCTTTTGACCCAGGAGGACATTATGTATGTCCAGGCAGCCCAAATGTACTAAAAGACAATAATGTAGTTTAGAGGTATTAACACATATGGCTCACCTAATCCCTGCTACATGGAAACACTAGGGCAGAGCAGACTTCTCTAAGTACATTAAGATCGGTTAAGATTTTTCCAACCAAACAATATACTGTATCTATGTATATTGGAAAATTGTCTTCCTTCCATTGCCAGAGGTCAGAAAACACAGAGAATTCAAACAACACAATCTATAATAACAGAGGCAGCAGTGCCCAGTTATTTACACATTCAAGGAGTTGTGTTCCTTTCAAAATAGAATTTATCTATGGATAGTAGGATGACTGTGGAGAAAATTATACAGCGTGGAATTTTTCATTAATTACAATGTAATTATGTATGGATTTATAATCCTTTTGCCTAATGATGGTGCACATGGAACTCTTTTTATTGCATCTCTTGTAAAATAACAGCAAAAGGGATTGAGTAATTTTTAGGAGCTGGTAAAATAAAAAATATAAAACATAAAATAAAAAAGTACCTACATCTCTTTTCCTCTCCATTCTGAACTTCTACTTTTGCTGTTACCAACTGTGGACTTCTACCGCTCTACAAGCTGAATCAATTATTAAGGGACTAAAACTACAATCAATTAATAAGGAACCAAGAAAATCCCAGCTATTACTAGTCAGGATGGTTTCTCCATTGATTCCTAGCTGTTTTCTGCCATTACTCGGGTATGCATGCTTTCATTTGTATAGAAAGGGGAGCACCTGAGGTAGAGGTGGGAGCGCAAAACATGCGCTGGGGTCACTTGTTTCTGTTCAACAGGAGAGTGTGTACATTATGAACCATAGCAATACATCAAATACTATTTGTGTATGGACACTTGTCACTGCCCTTATCAGAATAAGATATAACTGCAGACCTAAATATATGTCAACTGTTTTGTATGCAAAGAGTTCAACAGAAATGCAATATTTCTGGATTCCTAGATTCAACAATTTTTATATATATTGTACGTTTATATGTGGCTTTTGGATTTGTATTCAATAATGCTGATTTTTAAGACCTATTGATTCCATTTGTTTTGGTTTTGTAAAATCCCCAACATAGTAGCTATTAGTCCAATATGGATTTCATCCAAATTTTGATAGGTTTGAAATCTTTAATGAATCAATTAATCTGGGGACAAAAGCGGACTGTCTTTCTTTCTGAATTTTTTACATTAGCACCTCAGATTTACCATAATATATATTAGCTTTAAAGGATTCTGCAATATTTTGTGTCTTAATTACATATTCACAGGAGACTTTTCCTGATGTATTTGAATTATTGGAATCTGGTTAGTTACAGCTTCAAATATTTGGTAAATACCCTTTGGCCACAATATGGGATATCATAAATGTCACATATTTATATTGACACAAAAGCAAAAGATATTGGGAGAATCTGGGTATTAGGAAATTTGGACATCTGTGAGGACGGACGTATTTAGAGCTACAGCACTTTTTTTAGGGAGATGAGGAATAAGGACATTTTTTTTAGTACAAAAAGGAGAAACTGAGAAGCCTAGATGAAAACACCAGAGATTTAGAATATAAGGTAGCACTCTAACAGGATAGGGGAGCAGGCAAAGGAAAACATTTACTGGCAAAGACAAACCTGAGGGGAGAATATGTATGTGAAGCTAGAACTGATGATTAGGGCACAGCTATGTCACAGAGGGTTAATTATTGCTGGTCAAGAACTGAGAAATGTGTATGGTGCAATAAATTAGCAGCCCAGCAACTGAACCCATGTTCACACTACCAAAGAAGGCAAGAGAAATTTTTTTGTCTGTCTTTGCACGTTCTTTTCAGAGCAAAGATGTACATGTATTTATAAAGTGTTCACAAGACATTTGTGTCGGAGCTTCAATCTACCCAATGCGACATTCTGCACTGTGATGGGCGTTCCGGTGCACAGTCGGACCGTGCACCACATTTATCATCTAGTATCTGACAGAACTGTTAAAGGGGCTTCAAAGTTGGTGCACTCTGCCAGAGCAGTGCAGGAGGCTCCAGATTTATGAAGAATGTGCGCCACAATTCATTAATCTGGCGCCCTCTGCAGACTCCACAGAAAAACTGCTTGAGGGCCATTGCTTTTGATAAATGTGGGCCAATGTCTCCTCCACCTCACAGACCGGACCAAGAAAGACACCGGGGGGATTTATAAATGCACTTGAACCACAATTCTGGTGGTTTTGTGCCAAAAACATGGTCTAGAATGCCTTGCACCACAGTTATCAAGGCTTTTTGACCTTTTTTTGTCACTTTCCAGACTTCCGAATAAGGGGATGTGGCCTCGTGAGAAAGGGGCGTGTCTTGCGGGAAATCATCCGTCCGCCCAAAATTATGGCACACATTTTAGATCAACTAAAAGTAGGTTTGAAATAGATACCAACAGTCTTATACTGCACCAGAATTCATCATGACGGTAATAAATCTGGCGCTGCAAAATTCTAGTGTTTTACAGTTAGAAACTGGCGGAACCTGAGACACATTGTTAAATACCCCCACTTATGTAACAGTTAGTTTAAGGTTCCTGTTCAGATTTGCATCTATCACATTTGCATTTATCACATTTTTGTCAAAAGTTTACCATAAGAATCTGTCATATTTTGGGTCAAAAACTTGGTCTTGTGAATTGTCTCTTTCTATGTTCTTTGGTGTTTTTGCAATTGGCCTATGGGCCTTTGGATGACATTTTGGATTAGCTTATTTTCTGTCTGAATCTGATGAAGAGGCTGCATTTTTGGCTTCAATTGAGGTTTTTGCATCCATCCATGGGTCACTTTCTGAACCTTTATCATGAAATCATGAAGATCGTGACAATACCTTCCATTCTTCTAGCCCAGAATCACCATAAACAACCAGCTGCGGTAGGCCCGCAAATAGGAGATTTGTAGGTGTCCTATTTCATGACCCCAGAGGGATCAGTAGTACCCTGGCAGTCATTAGTGTTTTTTACTTATACAGTTAAGTGGGGCCGGCTGCGGGGTAAAGTAGGGTTGGTGATAAGCAGAATACCACCATTGGCTTTCCATATAATACAGCTCCCAGCAGTTGTAGTGTGGGTTCTTAAAATTTCCAAGGTGCCTTCAGTCATCGACCAGTATATAGCAGCTTTTTGTCAGCCAGAATGTAATGGAAATACTGAAACATGCTTCAACAAGAAAGATCCTCCTGGTTGTTGGGACTTCCAGAAATGGTTTTGGCAAAAGAGAGTGAAACATAAATGAGAGTATGCAAAGATTCAACATTATAATGTGTCCATGCATGGGCCCATACCACCTCAAATTACAAGCATGACAACACATGGCTCTGGAGAGTGAAAAGTAAATGGGAGTATGCTAAGTTGCAGAAGTATAATGTGTCCATGAATAGGCCTATATAACCTGATATCACTAGAATGACAACTCAAGGCAAAAGAGAAAGAAAATCAGATAAAACGTATACTCCGACATTCAAAACACCCTGTAGGAAGGAGATCTATTGAGTGTACAAGTAGAACCTCTTGCTGAGCTGTCTGGATCTACTCCTCCCCTTCTACTTCTGCTCCCTCCTGTACAGAAGGAGGTCCACCTTCTTTAAATGGTTTTGACTGTTAAAAGAAATAAAATATTAAAAGACAAAATAGAAATATAAAACAAAAAACAAAAATTTAAAAAAAGAAGAAAAAAAGGGAAAAGAACTAAAATTTGACATAAATTGGCAAATTGGAAGCAATTAATAAAATAGTGGGACCTTACCTTTCCAAAATAAAAGTTATATATGTGGCACTACCTGGATGGGGGTGTCATTGAGAATCGGTGTACTGTGAATTGAGGTTCCTGTTACAAAGTATTGGTTAAATAGTGGAACTCAAAGTAGTGTTCTTAAATAAGCATTTCACATAGTTAAAATAAGCTTTCAGATTTTATGAGAACATTGCGTTAACGCATGTGTTTGTTAACGCAAATGTTAAGGCGTGTGTTAACGCAAGTGTTAACAGTTGTTTAATTAGGCAAATCTCAGCTGTTAAACGCGACTTGTGACTTCACCCTCAGAAGTAACCAATAACTTAAAAAAAATGTAAATGCAAAAATTTCGGAATTTTCAAAAATCAGGTTACTGTGCAAAATGTTAAACATTTAAAGCATGTGAAATAATTCCAATTTACATGTTAAAATAGGGCCCATGAAAAAAATGCTTCCTTTGCACCTGCCCTGGACCAGGTGCAGATTTGCACCTGAAAAGTCACAAAAAAGTGACACATAAGTGAGAAGTCACACGGAACATCTGGAAAACAAAGATACATAAGGCACACTGCACAAGGTTCAGACCAAGGTGTACTGTAAAAATGAGTAAAAAGTCACAAAAAAGACAAAATGAGACAATTTGACTAGCAGAAATAATGATCACTAAAAATGTTTGTGTGCAAGAGGCCTTAGATTTCCGATTAAGACACTTTAGAGGAAACCTTTCACCAGGGACCTCATTTTCACTAAAGACAGGTTACAGAAGCCCATCACACCTGCAGTGCAAAAATGTCTTTCTGCTTTCTCTAAACATTTGCATTACAATATAATTGTGTGTTATAACTTACCTTGCACCCTGACAGAATCCTCTGTGTAGTCCCAGGGGTTGGGCTTTGGTTTGGATGCATTTTAAAAAAAACGTGTGAATTGCTCAGCTCTTGGTTTCCATGTTTGTGCTCTTGTACAGCTCCTCCCTCCTGCTCCTCAACAGAGGTCACAGCCTGGTGAGCTGACATCAGTGGGGGGAGGAACTGTACAGGAGCAAAAAGGTGGGGGCTAAGAGCTGAGGAGTGAGCAACACAGACAAGTAACATGTTGTTTTTTTAAATGCATTTAAACCAAAGCCCAACCCCTGGGACTACACAGAGGATTCTGTCAGGGTGCAAGGTAAGTTATAACACAGAATTATACTGTAATGCAAATGCTTAGGGAAAGCAGAAAGGCAGATGTGCACTGCAGCAGTAATTTGCTTCTGTCGCCTTTCTTTAATGAAAAATGAGGTCCCTGGTGACAGGTTCCCTTTAAAAACACTAGACTGTCTGTCTCAGGCTCCATGCACATGAATCTATCCTACGCTCAGATAGATAAGGGGAGGGGTGAGTGCGCCAGAGAATGCTGTGGCAACGGCACAGTAAGGACCTCACCATGCCATGCCGTGTACAATGCACATTTATGGCAGCCGTATGCTAGTGTCCTTCGTATGGCTAGCATATGACACATTTCCCTTTTTAAGCCTATACGGTCCACAACAAGGCTGTTGCAGGAGATAGTGTGGTACCTGACTTTCTGTCCACCAGGATGTAAAAGAGTCTGAATCGCCAGTCACATGATAAACAATTGCACAGCTTGGAGTGTTTTTTAGAGCTTCATATTGGCAGGACATGACCTATTCTGGTTTGCAAGGATTGTCAATCTTATGACCTAACAGCTGGGGATCAGTTCCCTGAAGGGAAAATTCTAATCTTTTCCAACTGATGAGATTGTACCAAAATGCATTTTAACCAGGGCCGGATTAAGGTTGGTGGGGGCCCCTGGGCGCAAAATCTGGTGGAGGCCCTCATTGAGTGTAGCATGCATACACGTCCTCCTGCTCACTTTCCACTATCCCAGCTGTAACACAGCTACATACAGCCGCCTCATCCCCAGTAACACAGCTACATACAGCCGCCTTGCCCCCATTAACACAGCTACATACAGCCGCCTCGCCCCCATTAACACAGCTACATACAGCCACCTCATCCCCAGTAACACAGCTACATACAGCCGCCTCATCCCCATTAACACAGCTACATACAGCCGCCTCGCCCCCATTAACACAGCTACACACAGCCGTCTCATCCCCAGTAACACAGCTACATACAGCCGCCTCGCCCCCATTAACACAGCTACCCACAGCCGTCTCATCCCCAGTAACACAGCTACACACAGCCGCCTCGCCACCAGTAACACAGCTACACACAGCAGCCTCGCCCACAGTAACACAGCTACATACAGCCGCCTCGTCCCCAGTAACACAGCTACATACAGCCGCCTCGTCCCCAGTAACACAGCTACATACAGCCGCCTCGTCCCCAGTAACACAGCTACATACAGTTCGCGGACCGGACTGTTGCTTGTACGGGCGCGCGGTTGGGGGGGTGTTCGCATGTTAGGAGGGGGCGGGGGGACCGTGTTCGGGTGGGTGGAGTGGCTGAGGGTGGGTGCTTTTTCGGGCGGGGGGCAGCGGGAGTTGCTTGTTCGGCCGGGGGAGGGGAGCGGTGTTCAGCCAGGTGCTTTTTCCGGCGGGGGGAGTTGCGGAGGGCGGGGGTGGCGCGAGTACTAGCGGGGCAGCTTGGATGGCCGTGCGTGTGGGCGGGTGTGGAGGCGGTCAACTTTTCCGGGGGGGCGTGTGGCTCAGCGTTGCAGGGAATAGGCGGAGGCGGGTGGGGAGGCTGTGACCTGTGCCGGGGGGCGGGAAGGTGGCACTGGCAGTCTCCTGTGCCGGGGATGCGGCCGGGCTTCAGGGAGATGTCGGCTCAGGAGGGGAGGCGCAGGGGGTGGCATCTGGTGGGGGCCCCCTGGGGGAACAAGATGGTGGGGGCCCCGGGGCTCGAGCCCCGGGAGCCCCGCCTATAATCTGGCCCTGATTTTAACACATATCATTGTGACTAGAACACACGTTTAGTCCACAGGTTTAGTCCAAGGGTAAAAGCACCAAAATACATAGTGGCCTCATTTATCAAAAATGTCTAGCAGTAAGATTTCATTCCATGGAAACCAATCAAAGCCATACACACATTTTCAGGAGCAGTTTAAGAAATGAAAGCGAAGCTCTGATTGGTTGCTAAGGGCAGTTTTGCTAAATGAGGCCTAAAATAAGCTGTGGAGGATGTACAAACCTCATAGCACATCTGTACCTATAGGAATTTACTTGTGTTTTATAAGAGACAGCACTTGAGTGATTTAGTTGCGAGCTTTCCATGACAATGTTTACTCATAACCAGATTAAAGTTTATGTCTAACAAGAGCAAAGTTTGGCCAGTAACCAAGATTGTACAATGTAAATTATTTCCATTCTCTTTCCCTGCCTCAGATGTAGGTAATCTGTTCATACCTAGTACTCACAGCTCTAAAGAAGGTTTAGATTTCCCTCCTTTCAGACCTGATATATGAGTCTGAGTTAAAATAACAGAGAGGCAAATATTGATGTATGATATTCCCAGCATCCGTGTCATGCCTTCTCTACTACAGTCTGGGACATGAAAGAATTCCCTTGAAGATCCTGGACATAAACAAGAGTTTAATCAAGACAGAATAATATCCACTGAGCACACAGTGCAGAATATGAACATTGCTCAGTGCTTGCTTCTCTCTCTTAATAAGACTGTAAAAGGCAGGATTTCTTAAAAAACAATAATAATAGTAATAATATGTATAACATAACTTGTCATGCGTTTACTAACAGTAAACATACAGGGTGATTTGGAACACTTAACCAATAGTCCATAGGGACCTGTGGGTGGTTTAGAGTCCCAAATCCACCTGACATGTTCTCTTTGAGTTTACGACAAAATCACCTTCATGTTACAGATCTCTGCATAATGACAGATATGAAAGGAAAATCTTTATTTCCATGAACCTTGATTTATCATTACTAGTACTGTGCCCATATATACAGGATATGAGTAACAGTACTGTGCTGTGCCTATATATACAGGATAGGAGTAGTAGTACTGTGCTAAGATATACAGGATAGGTGTAGTAATACTGGTCATCGCCGCCTGAATCGCTCATATAATAATCCGAATCTGAAATCTGAATTGGACCGTTCTCCCTGTCTCTTCTGGACTTCAGAGAACCTCGGGTCTGGAGCTATAAACTGGAGGGCTGGAGCTATAAACTGGAGGGCTGGAGCTATATACTGTGGGGCTGTAGATATATACTGGAGGCCAAGAGCTATGTACTGAGGGCTGGAGCTATAAACTGGAGAGCTGGAACCTATATACTGGGGTCTGGAGCTATATACTGGAGGGCTGGAGCTACATACTGGGGAGCTAGAGATATATACTAGGGGCCGGATATATATACTGGAGGGCTAAGCTGGAGATATATATACTGGGGAGGCTGGAGATGTATACTGGGGACCGGATATAGTATATACTGGGTCTGGATATAGTATATACTGGAGGGCTATATAGTGGGGGCTGGAGATATACACTCCCCGGCCACTTTATTAGGTACACTTGTCCAACTTCTCGTTAACACTTAATTTCTAATCAGCTAATCACATGGCGGCAACTAAGTACATTTAGGCATGTAGACATGGTCAAGACAATCTCCTGCAGTTCAAACCGAGCATCAGTATGGGGAAGAAAGGTGATTTGAGTGCCTTTGAACGTGGCATGGTTGTTGGTGCCAGAAGGGCTGGTCTGAGTATTTCAGAAACTGCTGATCTACTGGGATTTTCACGCACAACCATCTCTAGGGTTTACAGAGAATGGTCCGAAAAAGAAAAAACATCCAGTGAGCGGCAGTTCTGTGGGCGGAAATGCCTTGTTGATGCCAGAGGTCAGAGTAGAATGGGCAGACTGGTTCGAGCTGATAGAAAGGCAACAGTGACTCAAATTGCCACCCGTTACAACCAAGGTAGGCAGAAGAGCATCTCTGAACGCACAGTACGTCGAACTTTGAGGCAGATGGGCTACAGCAGCAGAAGACCACACCGGGTGCCACTCCTTTCAGCTAAGAACAGGAAACTGAGGCTACAATTTGCACAAGCTCATCGAAATTGGACAGTAGAAGATTGGAAAAATGTTGCCTGGTCTGATGAGTCTCGATTTCTGCTGCGACATTCGGATGGTAGGGTCAGAATTTAGCGTCAACAACATGGAAGCATGGATCCATCCTGCCTTGTATCAACGGTTCAGGCTGGTGGTGGCGGTGTCATGGTGTGGGGAATATTTTCTTGGCACTCTTTGGGCCCCTTGGTACCAATTGAGCATCGTTGCAATGCCACAGCCTACCTGAGTATTGTTGCTGACCATGTCATCCCTTTATGACCACAATGTACCCAACGATACTGTACAAGAACGATGATGGCACTACTTATTAATCACAAGAAAAAAGGGTACAGTCCACGTGCTTAGGAGTATATGGGTTCCATACATACGGAGGTATACATCTTCAGTGGTGCTCTAATCCTCTAGTTGAAAGAGAAAGGTCCAATATACAAGAAGTGCGAAAGTGGAAAATAAGGATGGCACTCACCAAGTTGTCGATGTGGCTAAAATTCTTCTTTTATTGCATCAAGTATTAATACTCACAAACATAAGGTGCAAGGGAGGGAGTGGGAGCTGAATGCCCAGGAGAGGGCGACGGCAGTTTCGCGCTGGACTGCGCTTCTTCCGGCCCCAATTGTGAAGTGACTAAAAGCCGTGGGGTTTTTAAGTGCTAACACATGCAGTAACCTCGCCTCTATAAGGCGTGTCTTACTGCCCAGTAGTCAGATAACAGGCTAATGGCACCCTAGACTCTAGGAGGCGATCCGCCTACATAGTTACAAACAATTGGGCTTACCTCCATGTGTTAGGTCGCTGCACCTGTCATGTAGTGACGCCTCCTCCACGTTTCTGTGGGTCCCGGTGGGCGCTCAGCCTATTCGTCCAAAGGAAGGACTGAGGCCCCGCCCCTTCCGGGATTCCCCACGTGGGACATGTCACATGACCGGACTATTCGTCTCACTCCCCCTTTTCTCTCTACCCCGATCATGTGACCCGTTACCTAGGAAACAAGGCACGGCGTCGCTACATCGCGGGAGTCGAGGGGTTGTATTGACGCTGTCTGGAGCTAGGGAGCAGACCACACGACACATTTAAATGAGGTATGTAGCCCGCAAGCTTAGGCGAGTTCGGGTGTGCCATACGCATAGCCTGAAATTCACACCAGTACAAGCAGTTGCATTACAAAACCCAAAGATAACGGCATCTATTAAAAACAATCAGGTGAAAGACACCTACTATCATCACATTTCACATACAACGCAGTGTAAATCCTCGAATATCTTAGTGTTGCATTTAGACTTTATTCTTCTGACTCTTATCTTACTATGTGAAACCCTATATCATCCGAGAGCAGCACTATCTCTTAGGGGTTATAAAAATACCCCCATATCTATTTTATCATTCAGTCCAATAGGACCCATAGCATTTGATCGGAGGATCCATCTGCTCTCGACCTGTAATAACAATCGTTGTCTGTCCCCTCCTTTTTTCGGAGGTGGGACCACTTCTAGCCCTGCGAACCTAATGGAGTTCACGTCACCCCCATGTTCTTCCCTAATATGTTGGATCAACCGTGGGGCTCCTGTCCCTGATCTTATGGACCCCAAATGTTCTCTCACCCTTAGGTATAGGTTTCTTATGGTTTTACCGATGTAAAACCTGCGGCAGTTACAGATCAGGACGTACACCACATAATTTGTTTTGCAGTTAATGAAACTTTTCACATGCACTTTCAAACCACCAAAGGACACCACCTTGCTACTAAGATTGAACGGGCAACATTTACAATGGCCACATTTATAGTTCCCTGTGAGTGGGTTGCTCTCAAGCCAGTTTCTTTTTTTCTTTGAACTAAAGGCACTATTAATAAGTTCGGACCTAATTGACCTGCCTCTCCGGAAACTAATGAGGGGTCCCCCCTCCGCTACCTCCGCGAGGTCCCTGTCATTTCCTATCAAGTGCCAGTTGTCTCTTATGGCCTTTTTGATGATGTCTGCCAGGGGGGAGAAATCAAATGAGAAGGTAAATCTTTCCCTCTCATTTTTTTTATCACTAGTTCTCAGGAGTTCTTTTCGGTCCTTGTTTTTCACCTTATCGTATGCCTGATTTAGGGTCTTTTCTGGGTATCCCCTTTTTGATAATCTCTCTTTCAATTCCCTGGCTTGTGATTCGAAACCTTCTGTCGTATTATTTATCCGCTTCAGTCTTAGAAATTGACCGTATGGGATGGCTTCTTTTACGTGTCTGGGGTGATAGCTCTCAAAGTGTAGGAGGGCGTTAGTGGCCGTTTTCTTCCTATGGACTGAAGTTAATATCTCATTATTCCTTATTTCGACCAATACATCGAGGAATTCCAATTTCTGTTTACTTATGGCACACGTGAACGACATGTTCATTTTGTTGGTTTGGTTGAGGTATTGTACCATCTCGTGAAAACTCTCTTCTGTCCCATTCCAAATAATGAACACGTCGTCCACGAACCTCCTATACATTTGGATAAAACGCATGTAGGGGTTGTTTTCATTGTATACATAAATGTTCTCGAATACCGCAAGGAAGATATTAGCATATGTGCAGGAGACAGGAGTCCCCATGGCGGTTCCGTCTGTTTGTATATACCAAATATCATCAAAACGGAATGCATTATGTGATAGTATATAATGTAGGGCGTTGCAGACGAAATCCCTATAGCCTACATTCTTCTGGGCTTTGCTAATAATTTCCCTACATCTGAAGGCTACTTTCAGCAGGATAATGCGCCATGTCATAAAGCTGTAATCATCTCAGACTGGTTTCTTGAACATGACAATGAGTTCACTGTACTCAAATGGCCTCCACAGTCACCAGATCTCAATCCAATAGAGCATCTTTGGGATGTGGTGGAACGGGAGATTCGCATCATGGATGTGCAGCCGACAAATCTGCGGCAACTGTGTGATGCCATCATGTCAATATGGACCAAAATCTCTGAGGAATGCTTCCAGCACCTTGTTTAATCTATGCCACGAAGAATTGAGGCAGTTCTGAAGGCAAAAGGGGGTCCAACCCCTTACTAGCATGGTGTACCTAATAAAGTGGCCGGTGAGTATATACTGGGGGCTTGAGATATACATGGCAAGAATACATGCACTGTTGTGCTGATAGCTGTGCTGGTTCTCTAGACATACCACCCTCAGTCAGGGCCGGTTTTAGATAAAGTGGGGCCCTGGGCAAAACTAAAACTATTTTATGAACAGTCACATGCAGTAAGATTCTCCTTTAGACCTGCACAATGATAACACTTTGTAATTTACAAACAGTAGTATGGTAGGGCAATCTGTAATATGGGACTGTAGGAGAACTTTATAGACAGATGATAGGTAGATTGGTGATAGAAGATAAATATGACAGATGTATAGAAACAGAAATATAAAGTAGATTATGTATAGATAGCTAGAATGATGATAGAAGATAGATATGAGAGATAGATGGATAAAACCGTAGAAGAGAGATAGAAGATCGATTCATAAATGGATAGATAATAAATAGAAGATATATAGATAAATAGATAGATAAAAATCTAGATATTTAAAGGGTTAGATAGGCAGATATATAGATAGGAAATAGACACATTGAGGCAGATTTACTTACCCGGTCCATTCGCGATCCAGCGGCGTGTTCTCTGCGGTGGATTCGGGTCCGGCCGGGATTCACTAAGGCAGTTCCTCCGGGTTCCACCAGGTGTCGCTGCTGCACTGAAGAGCATCGGAACGCACTGGAGTTCACCAAGCCATCCTGGATTAAGGTAAGCGCGTGTCGAGCGACACTTTTTTTAAAAAAAATACGGCGTTTTTTCCGAGTCCGTTGGGTTTTCGTTCGGCCACGCCCCCTGATTTCCGTCGCGTGCATGCCGGCACCGAGGCGCCACAATCCGATCCCGTGCGCCGAAATCCCGGGGCAATACAGGGAAAATCGTCGCAAAACGGAAAAATTCCGGTGACCCGTCGCAAAAACGCGAATTGGGCCCTTAGTAAATGACCCCCATTATAGGAGCAATGCACCCTCTGCCCACAAAAGTCCACATGCAGGGGGTGCCTTTAAGACAGGGAGCCCTGGGCAAATGCCCAGTTTGCCGCCCTTAATGCCGGCCCTGCCCTCCGTGAACGTGAAGGCCTTTTGCGATAGAATAAACCGGAGTCCCTCACAGACAAACATCATGGTCTCAATACGAGGTTAATATTTTCCTGTCACTGCACTCCTGTATCACATTAAGAAAGGCATCCTGTCCTTTAAATAGAGCATAATCCCTACAGCAAATACAAAAGCCAATCAGGATACTGCAAAATGGGTTCAGATAAACACCTGGCCTATAGGATGGCAGAGTGTCTTGTGGATTTTTAATTCTTGTTTCTTGAGGAAATATCAGCAGGGGTGTCATGGGCTTGTAAGGAACAATTTCTCTTCTGTACTTTCGCTAAAGAAACCACTTTCTAGACTCCATCTTAGAAAATTACGTAGTGGGATTATGATTAATAGGGGTGTTGCGTTATCAAACTGCTTCTTGACCTCTGCGATACATTAATTGTTGGCTGTATTTTATTACAACATCACAGCAAGAGCAAGGCCAGCGGAGCGCCCTTTCTTTGCTCTGTATGAAGTTCTAAGGAGATTTTGGATAAACATCCTCTATCACACGGTGGCTAAAAATCTAAAGTGGGGAACTAGTCGGCAAAGAGGGGCAAAAAGTGGACTTAAAGAGGACCTGTCACCCCGAAAATGACCCCCACAAAATGTGCCCCCCCCCCCATTCTCCTCACCTCAGCCCCTTTCTCCCCAGACAGTTTTTAAAAAAAATGTATTTGTGGTAAATTGATTTAAAGCGATCCAACCTCTTACTAATAAAATACCTATCTTGTGTCCGGGCAGTCGGCCTTATTCATTAGGGGGTCGTCCGACACACCCCCAGCATGCCCCTGTCTGCGGGGACCTATAGGAGGAGCTCTCCGCGATTCGGCAATGTATGTAAGCCTGGTGCGGCCGCCAGCAATGTATAGGAGAAAGTCTGCGGCCGTAGCCGCTGTCAGTGCGGCGCAGCCGCATCTCTGAGAGCCGGCAGCGATTACGCAATATAGGTGATGCTGCCGGCTTCTCCTATAGGTCACTATAGGCTGGGGGGGGGGGTTGTCGGCCGCCCCCCTAATGAATAAGGCCGACTGCCCGGACACAAGATAGGACAATCCGACCTCTTATTTAGTAAGAGGTCGGATCGCTTTAAATCAATTTACCACAAATAAATAAAAATAAACTGGCTGGGGAATAAGGGGCTGGGGTGAGGAGTATGGGGGGTACATTTTGTGGGGGTCATTTTCGGGGTGACAGGTCCTCTTTAACTCCTCCTTTGAATGGTTCACCTTATATAGCGGCACTCTCAGCTATTTGGCCCCTTGGGACTACCCTCATTTAATTCCAAGAGGATATCCACCTCAGAGATGTCCACCAGGGTAGGCAGAGAGTTTGGTAAGCACCAACCAGATACAGGGTTTCTCCCTCCCTGAGTAGACCAGGAGGCCTGTCACTTTCATGAAAAGACCTGGAGTGGCTATAAAATGTGAAATGATTTAATATGAAATGAAAGACTTTTAATATGTGTGCCATTTTATAATGTACTGAGACATTCTTGATAAAAATCTTCTGCCATCTACCAGGATGGAGCACCTCTCAAACTCTTTCAGCCTATCCAGATTACCAGTGTTGCATACTATGCATTGAAGTATCTGTGGCTTTGTCTATTCAAGAAGTTCTCAAAGAATAAAAAGAACCAAACTTGGAAAAAATATGGTGCTACAAATACATCAATATGGATGCAGCAACTGAAGAGCGGCCAAAGAAAATGCCCCCGACTGCTCGATCAGTTTTTTTTTCTCACTCTTTGCTTACGCGCATGAGATGTGGAGAACAAGATCAGCGAAACAAACACGAATCAGCAGCGCTCCAAACAGACTTGCAATGCGGATTACACAAGCGTGAGTAACGCCAACACAAGCTTTTGGAAACATTACAAAAGAACATTTACCACAGTAAGGACCATTTTGTACAAATTGACATTACTTAGGACATTTGATGAACTGTACACATATTTATTAATAGTGCATTACTATACTTGATATCAACAAACAGTGCCTTTTCTCTTTTAAGCACTGCACCTACCAGCAAACACTTTTCAATATTGGAATATGCATAAAATTATATCGCATTTTGAAGTATTCTGGTGGTATGAAATCATTTTGACCCTGGACTTGCCATGCAGGTTTTATAATCTGAACATGGAAACGCTTCTTGACAATTGAAGCCATTTTTCTATTTTATGTGTATCAATGTATTAGTATCATAACTATCGTAACGGATATCATAACAAGTTGATCCGATATATTTTAATTTTTTTTTTAAATAAATAAATCAATTATTTTTTTATGTATTTCTTTTTGGTGGTGCCTACTCCATATCTATTTTTATCTATCCCACGCCAGTGGTTGGGGCAGACACCCAGCCTTTTGTAAAAGCACTACATCAGATAGTATTTAATAGGGAAGCGTCTTATACAGTATAGCATTTTCAAAAATGAAACAAGAATGGACATTTCAGCAGCACAATGATCCAGCCAATCACCCAACCTGAATCTAATATAAAATCTAAGGAACTAAAACTAGGAGGACTCTTTTTTTTCACAACTTTGACTGGGCCGGTGTACTTGTTTTTGCAACCAAAAAGTGGGGCATCTGTCTACCGTCCTTTTTTTTCAGATCCACTGATTAAGATGTGAGAAAAAAATACTACATGCTGCAATTTTTTCTTATGGACCCATAAAAAATCTATGGGATGTCAAAAATAACTGTCGGAACGAGCCTCTAATTTGAGGATTTACATTATTGACAAATCAAATAAAACTCCAAGTGTTTTTGTATTATGTGTGTTGTTGTATGGATTCTCCAAGCCTTACAGAAAAAATGTAAGCATGAAGACAATCTATGACTGTTTAATCACTGAAGTTGCTAGAATAATTATTCCTAAATGTTCTTGCAGGATGTAAAAGGACCTTGTGTGTACAATATGCTCAGTGCCATCTCTGCCAGTAGAGGGCAGTATTGTTAAAGCTTTATTTACAGTGGTGTAGTTCATTCAAAATAAGACCCCCCCCCCCCTCCCACTCTGTATACACAAATACATTCTATATTTACATTTAACACTTGAGTGAACATACTTTCATTACAAGGCTGCATTTTAGGTCCTCCACATACATACAGACTTTTCATATGTATTTAAAATCTGTTGGTTGTGGTTGCAACTCAAATGATATCTGCTATACCTTAGTGAAGCATCATATTGGAAAGAAGGGGCCTGTGCACACAGTTATGTTCCGTAACTGCTGGCCTTATTCAGGTTTAAAGGCCACCTGTGTCAGTTTTCCTTCCGGGGTTGGTGCAGAAATGGCAGAGGGAAACTACATCATCAAAGGATTCCATAGGTAGGTAAGGGATAGCTGCAGGAGTGAGTGAGCATGCTTGCTTCTTATCCAGCTATTCTTTGTCTATGGATGCTGGACAGGTGCATTCGGTGCGCCTAGATGTCATTAGCCACGCTGATGGCCTGTCGCCCAATTTTGTCCAATTCCAAAGATATTGCCATTGGCTAATGCTAATATTGCTAATTGGCTGCCTTGGCTAAATCTGTCTGCTCAATGTAGGCACTAACACAGGTCAGCTGCCTCACACCCTGCAGGGGTGGGTAAAGTCTGCCATGGCTGTGTGAATATTATAGCCACTATAAGTCTGTGATTCACTTCCTATTTATGGTACTAGAGACAGGCTTCTTGCGAAATGGAGGAGGCTTCCTATCAGCCCACTTTCAATCTGAGTTTTCAGGACTTTTCAACGACCTTCAAAGTTCTTGAAATGGCCCTTGTATACATATCTATTGAGAGCAGGAACGGATTTCATGGATAAAAGCCCTCAGTATAAAATTTGGCAAGTGATTTGGGTGGTCGGTACTGCCCAAACCGTCTGTATTATAATCCACTACTGCTGACCTGTGATGGTGGCCAGTAAATTTCCCACCTTCCTTCTGCAACACCCCTGCACTTCCCTCACCTCTAGACTGATATCTTTTATTAGGTGATAAAATGTCAAGAAGGAAGAAGGAGAAAGTTGTATATTAGTTGGTATAAAAGTACAATTTAGTTAAAGTCCTAGGTGGTTGAAGTGGAGAAATAATAAGGACATCGGAGTGGTGGAGGTGTATTGTAATCCTTTAATCCCCACATTTATTAAAGTGTTTGTACCAGTTTTCTGTCTGACTTTGCACAAGAACGAATGTGCAAACTGCTTGCATGTGTATTTATAAAATGTCTGTACCATTTTTGTGTCGTGGCTGCACTGTGTCCTACAAGACAGAAAAATGTGCACATAAAGGGGCAAGTTACTGGTTAGTCGGGGTTTGCACCAGATTTATTACTGACTTGCACCACAATTTTGTCTGCACCACAATTCTGCAGCATTGAAAAAATGGTGCACACTCCCACAGCAGTGGGTTCACCCTGAAGACTCCACAGCAAAACTATGCGAGGTGCACTGCTTTTGATAAATGTGGTCCAATGTCTCCTCCACCTCACAGACTGGACCAAGGAAGACCATGGGGCACATTTACTTAACTGGTGACTGGAGTTCACTGAAAGGGCATTGTCCGTCTATAATGCTGCGTGCCACGATTCACTGAGATTGTGCGCCTAAAATCATAAATGTGTCGCTTCCCCACTAAGGTCCGACAGAGTTCACCATCTTTTTTGTGGTGCATCTTTAACATAGGGCTTGCAACACAATTTACCAAGTTAAATACAGCACTCGGTCCGATTCAGTCTGACTGTCCGATGGCACACCCCCTAATTTCTGTCGCATGGAAGCTAGCGCAGCTGTGCTGCAAAAGGGTTGCGTGCTCCACAATCCCAGCGTCCTGCAACTTAAATACCTGTGCAAGCCGTTTTAGCCCGGAAGAAGGTGAACAGTCCGACTAGAGTGCACAGAGCTACACTTGAGTAAATGAGCCCCACTAACTTATGTAACAGTTAGCTTAAAGGGGTATTCCCATCTGGGCATCCACATTTAATTTAATTCATTTTCCATATGTAATCATTTCTTCAATTGGATGTTATAAAAAAAAAATGTTTCTGTGTGAAGAAAATTTCCTTAAATGTAGCCATGTTGTCCCTTAGAAACGAGATTGAGTCCTGTCTGACCACCTGGCTTCAGCGTTCATTACCATAGGGCAGTTGTAGTATATACAGTAAACCTTTTGTTTATTTGTGCAATCACTCCAGCAGAGGTGGTCATAGGAGCAGAAATCATTCAAGAGACTGTGGATTTTACACAGATTTCTTCTTATTCACTTCAGCAACAACAAAAAACCTGCAATTTGGGGTATTTATTCATATTCACTTCAGCAACAAAAAAAGCTGCAATCTGTGGTATACAGATCCCCTAAAATGGACACCCTGGGAATGGAGCAGAAATCATTACAGAAACTATGTGGATTTTACACATATTTCTCCCTATTCACTTCAGCAACAACCCCCCCCTGAAATTTGGGGTATGCAAATCCCCCAAAACAGAACCCTGGGATTAGAGCAAAAATTACTCCAGCAACTACGTGGATTTTACACAGATTTAATCCTATTCACTTCAGCAACAAAAGAAGAACTGCTATTTGGGGTATACAGATCCCCCAAAACGGACATCCTGGGAATGGAGCAGAAATCACTACAGAAACTATGTGGATTTTACACAGATTTCTTCCTATTCACTTCAGCAACAAAAAAGCTGCAATTTGGGGTATACAGATCTCGCCAAAAAGGACACCCTGGGATTGGAGCAGAAATCATTACAGAAATGATGTGGATTTTACACTCATTTCTTCCTATTCACTTCAGCAACAAAAAAGAACTGCATCTAGGGGTATACAGATCCCCAAAAACGGACACCCTGGGATTGGACCAGAAATCGCTACAGCACAGTACAGTAAAAGCAGCTGGACACTACAGACAGAACATGCAGTGTGAAATGCCGCGATTGGAAATGGCTGCCTGTTTTTATAGGGCTGTGTGACATCACATAAGCCTGCTGGTCGCTGATTGGCTTACAGGTCTGCACATGTGATCGAGGGTGTTCCTTTCTTCCCAGAGTTCTCTGCCCCATGTTACACATTGTGCTCATGCCCATTTTGTTAACAAAGGAAAAAGAAAAAAAAACTTTGTTCCCACGAGTCATCGGAAACTTTGGATTCGTAACGAAATGAATTTTCCCATGAAATTTGGACCGAATTCCACTTCGTTCAAATTGATTCGCCCATCTCTTATTATAGTATATCAAGTTGGAAAAAGATGCAACTTAACCCCTTAAGGATAGAGGGTTTTTTTCTCTAATTTCTCGCTCTCCAACTTCAAAAATCCATAACATTTTCATTTTTTATAATAATAATAAGTCCTTTATTTATATAGCGCACACAGATTACGCAGCGCTGCACAGAGCTTGCCAAATTGGTCATTTTTCAGTGTACAGAGCTGTGTGAGGGCTTATTTTGTACATAACATATTTTATTTCTTAGGGACGTTATTTATTATTCCATGCCGTATACTGGGAAGCTGGAAAAAAATTCCAAATGTGGTGAAATTGGCAAAAAAACGCATTTGCTTCACCTTCTTGTGGGGTCTTTCCCTGTGCTGCAACCCATCCTGAATGTGTACCATTAAAGGGGTTGTCTGCGGGTATAAAAAAAAACTTGGGTGGCCGGGATGAAGTGGGTTAAAAAAAAATAAACACCTACTTACCTCCCGGCACCCCTAGCGCTGCAATCTCTCTGGTCCATGCCTCATGTAAACAAACAGGGGCAGAGAAATGGCAGAGGACCTGGCATAGTACTGACCTGGGCAAACTATGCACCCGGCTATTGCACCTTTGTCATGGGACATAGGGAGAGAGTCTCTTGATATATCTGGTGGGGGCCAAGGTGAGGATAGCACCAACGCTTCATACATCTGCTCCTATATCCCTTTTCCAGGGAGAGCTGAGAATTTGTTACAACAATTGTAAGTTCAGACATTAGGTTTTTGTTTGTAGTCTGTGAACATGGTGATAGATAGGTCTGCATTGGTCCTGAACACAGAAAATAGAGTTTTTCAAAACTTGCCATTGTTCCTTCATTTATTCTAGATGCATTTTAGTTCAGGGGTTTACGCTTTTTTTCAAACAGATAAATGAAAATGTGTACAGATAAATAACATTATTCAACTCAATACAAAAAAAAAAACGCTTTCAAATGTTTTAACATAAATGTAAACTTTATTGTTTGTTACAACAGTGAACTGCAAGTTCTCCTTTTCATTCTGAATAACCGCTCTGACGAACCACATCATAACATTATGTCTTTTATATTTCTTTCCTCCTAAATGAGACACTACATCGCCACTGCCATGTCTATCAGGAAACTAAAAAAAAGCAGCATGGATGGCAGCACCATTAAAGCTAAATTAAAAAAAAATTATAAAAAATTAAAATAATCCCTTGCGTTGCACTTTTTTTTTTTCTGGAAATGAAAGACGCTGTTGAAGTTGCTAGGAGATGTGCTTGTATATACCACAGGGTAGGACAATGACGTCTGCATGTTTCCTACAGGTATGCAATTACAGTATAACTTACTGTACTCTGATGCATGACTGCAGCCACTAACCCTTCTTTTCTAATTTGCTAATATATTAAACTATCTAATACAATTAAGACTACATTAAAACATTTAACACCAAGTTACATTAAGTGCTTCCTTGAAATACTAGGAATTGTACACATATTTGGCTTCTCTGGACTTATAACAGACAGAACACTTTATGATCTGAAGAATATGGCTTTACAACACCATGAGCTCTCAGGTTCACCCCCGGGTATACTGGTACCCTCTGCATGTTGGCCTGCTATAACACACGTGGACATAGAAAAATACAGGAGACTGAAGGTAAGACAAGTCCCTTGGGATATAGTTGGAGATTGTTATAGGAATTGTTATTTCCCTTTGAGGGTTGAATTAAAAAATGTCAGGTTGTAGCAAAATGTGTGTTATATTTTCTATGTGTACCAGAAGAGGGCACTTTAATCATTTCTGTACTGCTTCATAAGCAAATACAAAAGCACAGTGTTACCGAATTCACGCACACAGCCCTGCAGTAGTAATCTGACAGTTCAGAAAAATAAAAAACATGACAGATCTTTCAGCTTTAGACATACCCATGTATTAACCTGGCTTTTACCTTGTTACATAGAGTGAAACATTGCAATGACCTTTTATATGTAGATTTCTCTCTATCCCTTCCAGTAGTTATTTGTTACTTAGTCCACAGGTAGGTCCACAGAGACTGATGAGGCTTTGATATGTGTACTCTCCATGCCAGCTGTCAAGTCCGATGTCAATCGCGCCAAATGCAAAACCTGGCGGCTATGTACAACAATGAAAGTCTAGTATTAATACTGTAGTAATCATCTTGGACATGTGGTTTGTTTGCATATTAATAAGAACTGCAGCTGCACACGATACACGACATTGGGCAAGCATCCTAAATGTTCAATTTCTCACGTAGGTTTCTTATAACTCGTCCACTTTATAACATTAAAACCAATATATTAATCCTCAACTGAAAAAAAAAAACACGTTCTATCCTACTTTACACAGCTTCGGGCTCACCCTCACGTATCCTTGTAATAAATGCCACTTTATGTGGATCAATCGGTTTGGGCAGTAGTAAAAACAGAGGTTATTACAGAATTTCTCCTATGTAGGACCTGTACTTCTGGGCTGAATTGCACAGACCATTTTGCTTTCCATGGTTCCTTCAATTACCTGTAGTGCAGATTGCACAGACCAACTTCATTTTTAAGACAATTATTAAATATATGATTAATACATTGTTTCTGTCTCTAGGATCTAAGTGCTTGAGATATGGTTTTCTTTGTGCCTTTAAATTATTTGCTTACTCCCAATTCTGTTTTGTTTGTGTTTTTTTTTCTTTCTTATTTCTGATGACCCTGAGGTATGACTTGGCATTAGGTTCCACGGTTAGTCAACCTTGGCAGCTTTCCTGGTTTTGGTGATATATGCTTCAAAGAAGAAGTGACAGAAGAGCACAAAGTAGCTGAGGTACATGATGGAGGACCACACAATGTTTTGGACATGGGATGGACACTGTCCTTGCTGCATCCATGAGAAGACCAGATAATTCACTACACAGCCAATGATCATTTGCGTGATCTGGGATAACGTGATCAGCATAGCAAATTTCCGAGATACCCTAAAGCCGGCTGCACGCAAGGCATAGTATGAATACATTACTGCGTGCACTCCATAGTTCATGGTCATAAACCAACCTCCACCAGCTACCATGTCCTTGTACGAGTACCAGGAATAAAGTAATACTGTTATATGGTGATACCAGTGAAGAAAGATGAGCTTCTGTTTTCTAAGGATAATGAAAATTGTATCTCCTGGAGGAAAAAATGTAAAAAACAAGAAACAGAATGTTAGAAAAATTATGAATGTGAGTCACCAGCAAAAACTGAACATTCTTTATAAGTGCATTCATCATATTACAAAATAATTGAGTATTGATGTTCAAAAATCTGTGACTGGGGTTTAGTGTAACTTTTACCAATCTTTATTTCAGGTATAAGTGAGATAGCAGCCCTTTGTAAATCTGCACACAGTGCAGGAGCACTTCTTCTCTCTCTCTGCTCCCCTAACATATCTCCCCTCTCACTGCCTGCTGTAATCTCCCACTGGGACTAAATGTAACAGCCTTTGAAGCTAAAACATGGAGGAGCTGTGGTAACGCCCCCCAGAGTCCTTCTGACTCATTAGTATAATTTTAAAAATTGACTTTAGAAGGAAGGAGGCCATGAATAACAAATATAAGAAAATTACACTGTCACTGTGCCTGGATCTATGAGTGTGTGTCCATTGTTTATCATGCTTGATTTTGATGGTAGATTTCCTTTAACCCCCTAACGACCTGGCTCTTTTTTGTTTTTTCTTTTTCATTTTTCACTCCCCACAATCAAAAATCTATAACTTTTTTTATTTTTACATGTACAGAGCTGTGTGGTTGCTTGTTTTCTGCGTAACAAATTGTACTTCATAGAGATGGTATTTATTATTCCATGCCGTGTACTGGGAAGCGGGAAAAAAATTAAAAATGCAGTGAAAATGGTGAAAAAGCGCATTTGCGTCGTTTTTTTGTATGCTTGGATTTTACAGCTTTCACTGTGCGCCCCAAATGACATGTCTACTTTATTCTTTGGGTTGGTGCGATTACGGGGATGACAAAAACTTGTATAGGTTTTATAATGTTTTCATACATTTACAAAAATGAAAAACTTTTTTTTTTTTTCTTCTGGTGCTAATACATTTTTCATACTTCAGTGTACACAGCTGTGGGTGGTGTCATTTTTTGCGACTTCTGATGAAGTTTTCAATGCTACCATATTTAGGACTGTAAGATCTTTTGATCACTTTTTATTGATTTTTTTAAAATGTTTCAAAATGGCAAAAAAGTGCCATTTTCAACTTTGGGAGCTATTTTCCGCTACAGGGTTAAATGCAGTGAAAAAACGTTATTTTATTTTGGTAGAACGGGCATTTATGGACGAGCGACACCTAATGTGTTAGTGATTTTCACTGTTTATTTATATTTATATCAGTTCTAGGGAAAGGGGGGGGTGATTTGAATTTTTAGGTTTTTTTATTATACATTTTTTTTTTACTTTTTTAAATTTTTACTTTTACTATTTTTCAGACTTCCTAGGATACTTTAACCCTAGGTTGTCCGATTGATCCTACCATATAGTATACCATATATACTACAGTATATGGGGATTTTCCTCCTCATTCATTACAATGTGCTGATAGCACAATGTAATGAAAGGGTAAAAACAAAACATGGTGGCGGATGACATCATCAATGGCGGCGTGGGTCGTGAAAGGGTGAATACAAAAATACCGGTTCAGAAGAGGCACATTTGGATGCAGAGCTTGTATTGTTATTGTATCATGCTTTCTGAAACACACTACCCTGAAGACTTTGAGAAAATATATCTGGTACTTTGGTCTGGCGAAAAGTTATATAGATATGACTGGCTAAAACTGTTGATGGACAGATAACTATTGAGGTGCTGCCAATAAGAATTATACAAAGTACCTACACTACAAAACATTAAAGAAAAAAAACACAATATATAATAAACTCCGTTTCGTATTGGCATTGTTGTCTATGATCTGATCCAAGGTAGAGTTATAGTGCAGTCAAAGGTTTAAGAAGACTATAAGCAGAGATTAAGTCATTTACAGCTTATAAAAGAACAGCCTATGATTTGTCAGCATTATGACGGACATAATACAACCTCTAAGTGTACTTGTGACAATTCCTACACAATACAACATTCAGAAGGTGTTCAATACTGAGACATATAATCTAAAGTGAAGAATGAAAGAATCTCAGAAGCCTGCAGAAGGATCAGACAGACTTTTCATGTCGATTGATATTATATACGTAATAAGCTGGTTACTGGAAGATGAGCAAGCTTTACAGGACATGCATGTGCTGCTTATTACATTTACTGTCTATTAGAAAGGTGCTTGTCCAGTTATAGATTGGACATCAGACCTGGTGCACATTACTATGCAGTAATACAGTCATTAGGCATTCGTTTACTAAAGGGCTAATGTATTGCAATTTACTGGCAATCTTTATAGTGGCAGCAACACTTTTGCTTATCACTAATGCAGTATATTTTATGCAAGAACACTTACATTTACCCCCCAGGGTAGCCAAGCATGTATGACCCTTCCAATCTAATATTTATCTCCTAAGCTGTGAATAAATCTTAACCTCTTAAAGGAAACCTATCATCAGGAATAAACTAACTGAGGTATTCCTGATGGTAGCTTCCTTTCTGTGTACTAAGCCTGACACTGTCTTTAACTCCCCCCCCCCACATCTAATAAAAAACTGTATCTGTATTTTATGTAAATCAACTTCAGAGGCTACCGGGACATAGAGAACCTGGTAGAGTACCAGGAGCTAAGGCTGCTCGCCCCTGGAGCCACTGAAGTCTCACCTCCCAATGCCTCCCCACATAGACAGCGCTCTATTTAGCCCGTGCCTGCGCAGTAACTCGTGGCTCTCTTCTGCAGTGAGAGCCCGGCTTTGTATATTATGATTACTGAATGCACCTGATACCCTCTGTGATCACCAGTCCCATATTAGTAGTTGGAAGGGAATGGAGATCAACAGTCTTATATCAACCCTTGATATAGAATTGGTGATCATGGAGGGTGCATGCACACAGTAATGACTACATGCCCCCTCCATCTCCCAGAAGCCTGAAAGACATGGGATGTCACAGGAAGTGTATACTGACATGTCATGTGACCTGCTACTCCTGTGGACTAGAGACAAACTTACCCTATCAGGGTCTTGTACATACCTTGGTATATTTTGTTATTAGTGGCTAACCCCTTTAAGGACTAGGGCACTAAAACAAGGATGTATGGGTTAGGAAAGCAATTACAGAATAGTTAGGTAAATGAACCCCTCACTGTGACCCAGTACATCTCTAACCCCTTAGTACAGACATGTTTACTATACACATAACATTACGGAATAAATAAAATCATTTCCATGAACTATGAAAGCTAAAATGTTTCTAATAGAAGCCTGAGGAGCCTGTCAATGTTTGCATAATTTTAATCCAAAAAAAGATTGAAAACCCTATTGAGGATCTCCATATTTGTATTGTTTGAAGACAAGTGAAAACGGAAATTACATAAATAAAAAGAATGGATGACTCTTACCTAACTCTGGAGCTTTGCTGAGTACAAAGGCGTAAGCCCAAAATTTACTGACTGGTCCATAATAGAAACTCTGATCACAAACAGACTGCTTAAGACCTTTGGTCATCAAAATATATAACATGTAAGCACCTGTCCGGACAGCACCAAATATACTGAGGAGAAAAAAAGATTAATATCTTCAGATACAATACATAATTAGTTTGTATTAACAGCAGCCTTTTCATAATAGGCATAAGTTATTCAACAACTTTTACAGAAATTTTTTTTATTATTTAATATTTACCCCAATACCCCTAGATTTGGAGCTTACAGAAATCAAGGTGTAAAGGTCTGAATGCAACCAAAGTAGCAACTTGTTTTCTGCAGGATAACTTCTATGAACAAATAACACCTTTTAGCAAAACCCAAAAAAATGTAAGTGGTAAGAGTGGGTCATTTTACCTTCATTAGTGTCAATTTTATATCAGAGGTTGCACTAACATTAAGGGTAACCCATATAACACTTAGGGTAATAATTCTCCTTTTACCATTTTTGAGGAAAATTTTTAGCCAAGGAGGAGTATGCAATTTTCAATCTAATATATAAATCTGAGTATGTGCGTGTGTGTTGGTATGTCCGCTAAAGGAATCTGCACTGTTACATTTACAATCGCAAAAATTTGCACATCCCCTCTCTGTGACCCAGGGAATGACGTATACAAAATTTAACCCTGCGTTTTCCAAAATACATTTATTAACCACCCTATACAGGAGCCGTTGTCTGCTACTGCTGCTGTAGCAGTTAAAGCTGAGCCATGATTGGTTTCTGTTTTGCCACAGGTTATTGATATGAGCTCTGAGCTTTGAATGGTTAGTATAGGAAAGGAGTATATATGTGTGAGGTAAAATGATAGGGGTAGATAGATAGATAGATAGATAGATAGATAGATAGGGGGAGATTTATCAGAAATGTTTGAGGTAAAACTGTTCCAGTTGCCCATGGAAACCAATCACATGTAACAGCTGTGGGAAAACTTGAGCTCTGACTGGTTGCTGTGGGCAACTAGAACAGTTCTTATCTTAGACACTTCTGATAAATGACCATAGACAAGGTGACAGTCAGATATGATTAGAGGCAGTCACAGTTAAAGACAAAGAAAACCAGAGACAGAGACAGTCTGAGAAAGTGACAGTCTGAGAAAGTGACAGTCTGAGAAAGTCAGAGACAATCAAAGACAGAGACAGTCAGAGACTGAGACAGTCAGAGAAACCCAGAGTCAGAGACAGAAATAGTCAGAGACAGTCAGAGATATAGTCAGAGACAGAGACAATCAGAAACAGAGACGGTCAGATAAGTCAGTGACAGAGATGGTCAGTGCCAGAGACAGCCGGAGACAGATAGACACAGACATAGACAGTCAGAGACACTCAGAGACAAAAACGTTAAGAGACAGTCAGAGAGAGATAAAAAGAAATCTCTGTGCTTAAACTGCCAATTGAGAATATTATAGTAAATCTTACATCAGGTATTAAATAAAGCTCATAAGCTTGTTTGGTCTAAATTTCAAACTACAGACCAGATTATGGCTGACACCCCAGACCACCCCTGTCCAGACTATGGGTGACGCCACAGACCTCCCCTGTCCAGGCTATGGCCGATGCCCCAGACCTTTTCTGTCTAGACTACTGCTGACATCCCAGACCCCCTCTGTCCAGAATACAGCTGATGTCTCAGACACCCCTGTACAGACTATGAGCCCCCCCCCCCCCCACCATCCAGCCTATTGCTGATGCCCCAGACTATGTTTAACACCCCAGACACCCCCAGTCCAGACCATGGCAGTCACCTGGGTGGTTATGCCGGCCACCCAGACTGGACGGTGCCTGATGCCAACCACTAGAGATTAGTCCACCCAATGGTCAGGTTTGCCGTGTGACCCTGACATAATGCCAGATTGGCAAAACATCTAATCAACAGCTAAACAAATTGATTGCCCTTGCAACTAGTCATGGCAGTGATTGGCCAGGGGTAACATCCCAGAGGATCACAGTTCATTGATCTGTATAGACCAACATGCAGAGAGGAAGGACATTTCATCTTCTTTGAATGTCTATTAACCCCCTCTTGTCCGGGAATCTCTGAGCTGTAATCAGGGGCAGCTGCGATAGGGGTATGATAATGTTTTCCCCCTGTCACAGTACAGGTTCAGGCTTTCACATTAACACCCCAATCCTGCCGATAACACCATGCACAGGAGCACAAATTGCCATACAGACGAGCAGAGCTCTCTTCCTGCCATTGCTCATGTGAGCGAAGATCAGCGGCTTATACTGAGTAGCTGAGCTCCAGTCACATGACCTACTATCAGGTCACGAGCTGCAGCAGTGAAGAGGCTGCAGTTCACAGCCCATAAAAGGGAGAGGGGAAAAAAGTCTGATGTGGATTTATCTGCATAAGGCAATTTTTAAAGAGGACATATACCAGTACAAGCTTCTTAGGTGTTTATACAGGCATTATTGTGACCTCTGCAACTGATCAAATTATCATCTACTTCAGCAACCGAGAAAAAAAGTCCGCATCAGTCATTACATTAAACAAGTACTACCTTTTTTTTGTAAACCTAAATGGAGCCAAATATATTTTTACCTAAAAACTGCAAGACTGAGGGACCACAAGACAAGTGGTTTTCTTAGCTCAAACTTTTCTCGTTGTTTCATTAGGTGCCGTCCACCAAATATAAGGGCAGCATACATTGCTGAAAATAGAAAGGACTTCTTCCTGAAACAGAAAACAAAGACATAGAATATATTATAGTTTACCAGGCACATATATTTAGATGAAAGCAAAATAAAGTAATGAATTGGTTGTTCCATAATAGCTATTTATCCCCCGTGGGTTTGACAGTTTGTGTATAAAGTTTATAAGATAACATTCAAAAAATAAAAAAAAATATTCCCTAGATTACTTGGAGAGTGTGACAAAGACACATTTACAGCAAGACATCACTGTACTACCTCTGCCTACTGAGAGGAAAATGTGATAATCTGTCTCAATATATTCTTCTAGAAAATGTAAGACAGAATATTTGTACATCCATGAGAATGCATTGTTATCTCCAACATAATTACTATGTAATCTATAATATTCAGTAGCTGTGATAGGAGTTTGTGCTTCCCCTATTGGAAGCCTTTGCAGTATAGACCAGGAAATTGCATCGGTAGGAAGTGAGAGAGACCTCTAATTAGACAAACAAAGCCATTTAATTCTGAGCAGGTCAGAGTAAGATTAGATGATCGCACTGTCAGTTTGATCCCAGGTGTGACGAAAACATGAGGTTTTGGACCCCTCAGGCGTGTGTCAGGTCAACTAATTATCCTTTTATAGACACTCCCAAAACGCATGGGTTCTGGAAGGCGCAGGAAAAGATTTAGAGTTGTCCACACAACTTTTGGATATGGCACAATAATAAATCACAATCCTGAATGGCTGAAAGACCCCTTTCACTAGGCTCAGTGAAATAGAACTTAATCAAACCCAATAAGCCTCCACCAGCTCTTCTTTAAGTCCGGTCCGTAACGGGATTATATAGGGTGAGGAACCATCCTGGTAGCATGTATTTAACTGAGATTTGGATGTGGGGATTCGGGATCGAGATAAAAGAACAACAATGGTTAAATTTTATATTTAATTACCTTAAGGGCACACTAGACAAATAGTACATGCAATATATTGTATATACTGGAGTATAAGCCGACCCGAGTATAAGCCGAGACCCCTAATTTTACCACCAAAAACTGGGAAAAACTACTGACTGGAGTATAAACCGAGGGTGGGAATACAGCAAGCCCCTAGTAGTATACAGTAAGCCCCTAGTGGTATACAGCAAGCCCCTAGTGGTATACAGCAAGCCCCTAGTAGTATACAGCAAGCCCCTAGTAGTATTCAGCAGCCCCTAGTAGTATACAGCAAGCCCCTGGTAGTATACAGCAGCCCTAGTAGTATACAGCAAGCCCCTAGTAGTATACAGCAAGCCCCTAGTAGTATACAGCAGCCCCTAGTAGTATACAGCAAGCCCCTAGTAGTATACAGCAAGCCCCTAGTAGTATACAGCAGCCCCTAGTAGTATACAGCAGCCCCTAGTAGTATACAGCCTGCCCCTAGTAGTATACAGCAGCCTGCCCCCAAGGCCCTTAAAAAAATAAACTTAAATACTCACCCTCCGATGTCAGCGCGGCTCCCCGATGTCAGTGCGGCTTACCGATGTCCCCGATGTCAGCGCGTCCCGTCTTCTTTCTTCTCCGCGGCTCCTCTTCTCTCTTCTGGCATGGATGCGGCCATGTTTTCTTCTAGCATGTGCATACTATGACGCGGACGCTGCTGACGTCATAGTATGCGCGGCCATGAAGAAAATATGGCCGTGTCCATGCCAGAAGAAAGAAGAGAGAAGAGGAGCCGCGGAGAAGAAAGAAGACGGGACGCGCTGACATCGGGGACATCGGTAAGCCGCGCCGACATCGGGGAGCCGCAATGACATCGGAGGTTGAGTATTTATTTTTTTTAAGTGGGTAATTTTTTTTTTTTGTAATAGACTCGTGTATAAGCCGAGTGGACGTTTTTCAGCACATTTTTTGTGCTGAAAAACTCGGCTTATACACGAGTATATACGGTATATATATATATATATATATATATATATATATATATATATATATACAGGCGGTCCCCTAGTTAAGAACACCTGACTTACATACGACCCCTAGTTACAAATGGACCTCTGGATTTTGGTAATTTACTGTACTTTAGTCCTAGGATACAATAAACAGCTTTAACAGTTGTCAATGGTGCCTGTGATTAAGATTTATAGATTGATATTATCAGGACTTAGGCCATCGATAATAAATATAAGAAAATTACCACAGACACAGTGTCTGGATCTATGAGTGCCTCTGGTTTATCATGCTTGATTTCAATGATCACTATTAAAAATAATTAAATCAAGTGTTAATATTGTTTAGTATTGTTCAGAGGTTAGTTCACGTAATATGAAGTAACCCATTACAACATTTACACATGAAAAGCAGTGATCAGAAAATGTTATATCTATTTATAAAAACAAAAATGAGCATATAAAATCTTTGAAACATTACATAAGACAACGAAAACTTGGAGACACAGCATTGGCTATTGGAAAGAAGCCGATATGACCCACATGTCAAGATGTGAAGTTTAAGCCTCTTTACTAAATATTCGCAGTGTCAGTTTCCTGGCAGTTCTCCTTGCAACCGATTAGACACTTGGCACTAAGAGGTAGCCAAGATCAGTGCCAATAATAGTGTTTGTTGAACTGATAACAGCTGTGCACTTGGTTCATTAATAAAAGTGGAAATCGAGCTTCCAAGTAGGACAACATAATGCAAGAAACTAAAACCCTAAATGCCAGGGCAAAAATTTTCTAGAGTGAAGTGAAATACCACTGCCAACTGCAGATCAATAAACAATATAGAATTTGCCTTTACCTCAATCTTCAGAACTGTCTATTTACTAGATGTCAGTAGTATAGGGTTTGAAGATATGAACATAGAAGACTGTAGGATGTGTAAGCAGTACTCACAAGGATATTTACCATATATAATCAAGTAGAGTACAGCAATGGGCTTTGTAGGATCAACAAAAGATTCCTGTATACACCTGGAAGAACCAAAATTACAAGTTTTGCAATCTTGGATGGGCAGGAGGGTTAAATAAGTACCATCAATCTCACCAGTTCCCTACACTCTACTGACTACATGCAAAGACATTGAACAGTACTACCCTTCTGGAATAGATATACTGGTTTGGCTATAATCTTGTATCATGTCACTAGGCTTCTCAAAATTCATGCTTGTCGGGGTTGGCTTACAAGGTAGCAAAAATAGGCAATGTTTTCCTAAAAAACATATTTGCATATTTAGAATCCCCCAGTGGAGTGTCAATGGCTATAATTCTTCACAAACCTACAAGGAAACTTTAATTGGCAAAGTCCCTGTAAGGAGAGCTCTTACTGCCATGACCCTCATTGAAAAATCACCCAATTTTCACATATGAATATTTTGGCAGCTTCAATTCCTCTTAAAGGGAATGACTGTACTTTGTGATTTTCTCAGCACCGGTGAGGAGCCATATAGTCCCACATAACTCAGATGTTTAACCTGCCAGCAATCTTATTCAAATGTTATATATACCTTTTGCAGATGTAAACCTTTATTTTGACAAAAAATTTAGTTTTAGAAAAATATTTATCTAAGGTTTATTACATATTGAACATGCTCACAAACAAGCTGCACAGTGCCCATTTCTAGTCATGTAAGCTTTACCCATAACAGGGTGTCCCTGGAAATCTAATTTGGTATTTTGAAATCCGCAGTAATCTCCATAGTTTTCAACTGTCCTATTCATAGCTTGATAAAATTTTACCAGCGCTAGGCTAAGTTCACACTACCCAAGGCCGATACCCAGAACTGCTGGGGATGGGGGGGGGGGGGGGGGGCGGTGCACATAAGGCTATATATAAGAATTCCAAGAGGGCGAGGGGGGCAGTATCTAATGAATCCATAGGGTGTGAGGGGGGCTTTATATAACATACCCATGAGGTGGGTGTTTGGTATGATAAACTAGGGAATATTTTAGGGAACCGAAGACTGTTTAAGTTTCAAAATATTTGATGCCGCCATGTGAGTTTACTGCAAAGGGGCCCACTGAAGCTTTGTCGCCCAGGGGCCTACTGAAACCTGGAGCCGACCCTGACAATACCGTTGATACCTATATTCCTTAAATCCGTTCCAAAAAAAGTAAAAGTCTCATTAATATCAATGTAAATGTTATGGTCAGATTGTCAAGCATCCGTTATCCATGTGTTTTTTTTCAAACAGAGAAAAAGTACTGCAGCCTCCATAATTTTTTTCGTCTAAAAAAGGCATAAATAATGGATACCTGCCTAAACGGAGCATAAAAAAAAAAATTACATTGATTATGGTACATTAAACCCCGATACACCTTCATTCCTTACTTTTTTAAAAGTAGGTAAGGAATGGAGGTTTGAATGGTAGTGTGAATTAAGCCTTAATCTAGGGTTATTCTAAATAACCCATTTTATAAACCCGTTTTTAGAAAAAAAAATGTTTTAAAAGCAAGTTGTATTATCGGATTTGCATGCGTGGCTGTTTATACCCCACCCATTCTGGACCTGGGATTTTTACAGAATGCCCCAATGTCTATATATTATGCTTTTAAATTGTATTTGTGGTGCTCTCACAACCTAAGGGCAGCTTCTGATTGGTGTGTGTTTCTCCCTTCTGTTGCAAATCTGTTGCTTTTTGTCTCCGTTATGTCTTCTTTTTGCTTCCATGTTGTCTTTGCGTCCGCAAAATAATCTGAAGGTTCAACACTGCTTTGAAGACATAACACCTGGTTTCTCAGCCTTTTAAGTGAAATAAACTGATGTTTTCTATCATTTATTTGCGCAGCCATAGACTGCTATGGGCTTCTCTGAAGTCACTAAACCACAAATGTGAAAAATAACTCCAATGGAAAAGAGCCCTTAAGAAGGTGAGCACACATCAAAAAATAATGTTCTTTTATATATAGGTGTCTGGCTTTGCGCCAGTTTTCTGGTGGACTTTGCAGTGCAAACTGCTTGCACAGGTATTTAACAAGTGTCTGCACCACAAATGTGTTGCACTCGCCCTTTTGTGGCGCAGCAGCCCTAGGCATCATGCAACACAAATTAGGGGGCGTTCCGGTGCTCAGTCGTCCTTTGCACCAGATTTAACATAAAAGTCCAACAGAAGTGCGTCACACGCCACATGTTAAAGATAGACCACCAAAAAAGGTGGTGCACTCTGTCGAGCCAGATTCAAGAAGAACGGCGCCAGAAAATCTTGAATCTTGTGCACCCTGCACTATACACAGGCAAGGCACAGTAGTGCAGTTTGAACCATTCTTAGTAAATGTGCCCCTATATGTCTGTGTTTGGATCTCTTATTCATTATTTTTTTACTTTCGCTATATTTGAAATATAAATAATATTCCACATTTTCACTTATCTGAATACAATACCAACATGCCTCTAAGAAAGATGTACTGTAAATGAAGATGAAATAATAAATAATTATAATAAATTGCAAACAAGTTACTTTTATTGAGCGAGACTAAATTTGAGTAAGCAGCTTAGCATTTTATCAAAGTTAGTTTTCAACAACAGGAGAGCCGCCAAAAGAAAAACCACAAAATTTAGATAATCAATCAATCTCATTTACATGCCGATCTTGGAAATAGAATGAATTCAAAAACCGCAGACTGGGAATTAGCAACAGAAAAAGATAACCTTTTTGACATGTTCCCAGAAAACCAGTATTTATTTCTATTAAGGGCTTTAATTATTAAAAATAGTGGATTAAGATGTCCATCTTTAGCCACAATACAACATAACACCTACTTGACGGAAGTAAATATTTAGTTAGAAAACTACAGCATGAAAACTAAATCTGCCTTTGTTTAACTACATTTGTTCCATTATAAGTTTGCAAATAGGCAGTTATGTAAAATAATTGATGATTTGGGGCTCATTTATCATATGCCGGCACTTGATTGCAACTCTTTCTGTGCCCGATATATCAAGGGGCTCCGGCTTCTTGATGTATGAGGTTACAGGACTGCGGATCCTTTATTATTACACAAGGTCCTGTCTGCCATAGAAATATTCTGCAGCATGCAAACTTTCAGCTTGTGAGCAGGCGGTGGTAAAACCCAACCATAGCCTCTAAACCGTATAGGCAGCAATTGTCATCCTCTGCATTTTTAGGATAGGTGCTATAGTCAAAAGATCCATATTACTTCGCTGAATTCAGTATAGATTCCTGTAAAGGCCTTGATAGGCAAATTTAAAAAAATTAAATGCTATAAAAAAATGTTTAAAAGAAAATCTAGCATCAAAATCCATCATGATAAGCCATGGTCACTTACTCATAGATCCAGGCACCATGACTGTGGTAATCCTCTTGTGTTGGTTACCCATGCCCTCCTTCCCTTTTAAAAATCAACTTTTAAAATGATGCAAATTAGCCTGAAGGGCTCCTAGGGTAGTAACCAGACCCCTCTCCAGGCTACAGATTTGAATGCCGTTACACTGTCCCCCTCACCCTCTGCACTTCTCTCTCCTCTGTCTGATGTAATCTCACTGCAGCAGAGGAAGTTTTAGCGCACAATGGGAGGGGGAACTGCTCCTACCAAGTGTAACAGGCTGTGAATCTGCAGCACAGAGTAACACACTTGTAACACAACTAGAAGCCATTCAAACTCATTAGCATCATTTTTAAAGTTACTTTTAAAATGAAAGCGGCCATGGATAAAAAATTCAGGAAGATTGCCACAGTGCCTCTGGCTTTTCATGTTTTATTTTGATGGTAAATATTCTTTTTAAAAAATTTATGTTTACTAGAAAGGCAAAAAACTAAAACACTTGCAAATATTTAAATGATTCAAATTCCCTAAATTTCACAAGGAGGTTTTGGTAGCCCATTAAAACCTCATCAGGTTAATATTTTTTGCAGATTCTGTGTGCATATACATATACACTACATACAATAAATTTCCTTTCATTAACAGTGTGTATAAAAGAGAAAAACAGGAAAGGAAAAAAGTGATAAAAGTGATCATTTGAGCAGTAGAAGGAATATTAGCTTTGATCCACTGTCTGTTTACAGAAAATAGTGATTTTCTACACCATGTGCAACCATGAAAATCTGTCTATTCACAGGACATCAACAATTTTCTAGAGCACAATGGAAGCTGAGGATAAAATTACTGTGTGGTTATAGCACAAGCCAAAGTACAAAATAAGACAATATGATGGGTGGAGAGAGGGTTAAACTCTGTTTCTGGGTTGATAATCTAGGTTGCAGCTCAGAGAATTATACATATGGGAGTCTAGGTGTTATGAATTTTTAGGTGTGTACATTGGCGCTACTTCACAAGTTTCATCTCTTTACAGCTTGTCTTTAGCACGTTGGCATAAGAAAGAAGTTCTAAAGATGTTTTCTAACATTATTAACTTTGCCCTGAGTTGGAGTTTGAATGTAAAGAATATAAATGCAGCAGTTTATAAGGCAATCTTGATATTATTATAGTATCTCGGTAGTTGGTTTCCCATCCAATGCTGCATAATTCATGAATTTCTTATCATTTATATTACAGCTCCATACTCCTAGGCCTTTCATATATCACAGCCCAGATCTGCCATTGTTTACAATTCATTGATTTGATCTTTTGGGTGTCACCCATCCTAAACTCCATCTACCTGTACAGAATTTTGTGTCAGGAATATATTTCACACATTCTTATCCGTGTAGATAGGATTTTCAGCTTATTTCCAAAGCTTTGCTTCCTCATTCCTCACTTTATTTTTCATCTCCTATCTTCAGTGCACAGTTAGACGACTGTTCTACAGCAGTACATTCACATTTGTCTTTATGCACCTTCTTTTCAGTGGCTACCTGCTATTGTCAAGATTGGATACTTATTAAGGATAAGCCATCAAAGTGTGATTGGTAGAAGTCACAACACTGGGCCTGGATGAACATAGGAGCCACAGTGCATAAACCAATATATTCTTGATCGTTTATATTGCTGAGAAAATACTTCCTTATCTGGAAAACCAACAATTCACCTTTGAGTAAAAGAAGACAACTGTACAATGCAATGCATTATGCGGAAACATGCAAGTTTACTTTACATCTACACCTTCCATACTTGTTTACAGCTTGTCATGAGGTTTGCCTAGACTTATGCAACGGTATACAGGCTCCAATTTGGTCATTATGGTCTGCAGGATGCAATAAATGTCCCACATTTAGTAAAGCCCCTGCACCAGTTTTCTGTCTGACTTTGCATGTTCTTTTCAGTGCAAACTGCTTGCACATGTATTTATCCACTGCAAATTTGTGGCACAGCTGCACTATGAATCATATGGCACAAATTTCTGCACTCAACGGGGCCTTTCCGGTGCACAGTCAGACCGTGCACAACATTTACCAAGCAGTGTCCGGTGTCCTATGTTAAAGGTGCATCAAAAAATGTTGGTGCAGTCTGCCGGAGCAGTGCAGGGAGTGCCAGATTGAACTGCACATAAATGTGGAGTTTTTTGTGTGTTTTTTTAATTGTTTAAAATATAATTATTATAGACTCTTTAATATGTTATGTCCCCAATAAATTTTATAGATAAAATAATAAGGTAAAATGAGCTACAATGAACTGGCATAAATAAAAGAAAGATGCTGAGACGCTCCACTGTAACTTCACCGGCAATTCTCAAAGTGCAACTCCAACAGATATCCTTTCAAGTCATTAATTATAGATTTCAAGGAAGTACATTTCCTAAAACATTTAATTCCAGTAAAATCGGATAAACCAACAGCAGCATCTTTGTTCACTGGGGTAGTTCACACGGCATTAACAAGAAAAACAGATGTCCAACTTAAATGATCACGTTTTGTATTTCTAATACAGATTTGTTGCCAATAATAAATAAACACGGTTGTGGTCCACTGTATACTACCTCTACTGCAACACCACTAATCTAAGGGGCAACTTCTAAAATTATGTATTCAAGATCAAATCTTAGAGATCATAAAAAACACAAGGGTCTAATGTATGAAAACTTGTACAGAAAAAAAGGCACTTGGTAATAGTGGGGAACTGTCTCACTGTCACAATAAGAGTTCGTCGACAGCTCATAGGGACGACTGTCGGGGTCACGGAGGGTACTTAGGAGTACCAGGAGGAAGAGTCTGTGGAACCTCTGGACCGCCGCGGGAGGTGATGGTACTAGCCGGGACCCAGGACCGGAGCCTAAGTGGCACCTGGTCTTCACTAGCGCCTCCCGCAAATCAGGATGGTCTTGCTGCGGCGGGGGGCCACCAAGTCATTCCACGGGCCCGCGGTGGCAGCCAAGGTAGTAGGGATAGGAGGAAGTGCAGGACACAGTCCGAGCCTGGAGTGACAGCAGGAGAACGGATGAGCAGGAACTCACGGCAGACAAGCAGGATCTGGCACATGGCACAGGCAGACAGGAATGGACACACCCATGGAGAAATGCTGGTGACTTAAAAGCGTATCGGAATGCTGAAGACACACAGGAGCGTCTGGAAACACTGCAGACACAGAAGACACAGGAATGCCTGAAAACGCTGGAGACACACAGGAGCATCTGGGAACACTCAAGACAGGAACGGCTATGGGAAGCAAGGTCTGGAAACCTTGGAAGTTCCATGGAAAATGCTGAAGATCCGTCAAGGAAGGAAGGGAGGTGCCGGATTATAAGGGCTGAGCCGGATTAGCCAGCGCCAATCAGGAGGACGCTGGCCCCTTAAGTGCAGAAGAGCTGGCGCGCACAAGCGGCATAGTCGGACGGGAAGCAGGCTCGTGAAAAGGTAAGTCCGGGCCGAGGGGGGCGCCGCGCCACACGGACAGGTACGGGTGTGTCCGCGATCCTTCACATCCGTGACACTCATTACAATTAAATCGTTGTTGTTGTTGTCTCTAAAACTTCCCAAAATTGCTGCATCTACAGATTTGTTAATCTGCATTGTTTTAGACACATTAATGAACTGTGAGGTTTCAGAAAAACTCCAACTTTAGGCACAAATCCACTACAGTCTTATAGTGTTGCCAGACATATTTGAACAATGCTAATTATGAATAGATTAGTAGAAATCTACTCTCGAAATATGAATCATGAATTCATTAAATTGTTGATAAAATATATACATTTTTCAATGTTAAGCCGCATGAACATGACGGTGTGCTTCAACAGGGCCGAAACCTGCGCAAAACACACTAAAGGGGCATCCTTCCTCTCTCCATAGGAATCTGTGCAGAAGTACCATAAATCTGGTAAGGAATGGAATATGCTCAGGCTCAATGTGAGGAGACCAGATGTAAAAGACCTCTATGGGGATAGTGATCTGGCCACAATTTATTCATCCAGATCACAGCCCCTTAAATGGTCGTGTGCATGGGGAATATTTTTCACACTTTAAGAGGCAAGGAAAGCTGTGAAAGTATGAAGTACACATGTCCATAGTTGAACTAAAAGGTATACATGTGGATATAGCTTTATAAAAAAAATAAAAACAAAGGATGGTATAGCGTAGAGAGAAAATGTAAATGTTAACAGAGACCATGGTAACCTATAAGAGATGTATGAAATCTATCCCCAGACTTAGAATGGGGATAGATTTCCTCTCTGAGGAGTTGTCGGGCCATCTTCAGAGCAGGAACCCACGTCATCAAGGAAATACCAACATCTGTTCATATATGGTATTTCTACATCTCGGAGGACTTCCCCTCAAGTGAGGACATTTATAAAACGTGTTGTTACCTACATTGGTTAGATTTCCGATTAACAGTTGGTAATGAGGTACATATTTAATTTTATTCACAAGGGGTTATTCAGTAGTGTCTAAATGACACATTAACAAAAAAAAACACCAAAAACTTCCCAAAATTGTATATCAACATGAACCATTAAAACAATAAATGGCAGGAAATAAGGAAAAATGTGGTGCTAGTATTTTCCAACGGAGTGATACTCTGTTGGAAAATATGTTAATGCTGAGAAATATAGAGATATTGAGGGATATTTATCATATGCCGGCGCACGCTAGCTATCACAGGTGCCCCTGCGACCCAGGTCTCGGGTGGCAAGCACACACCCGTGTGCCCCATTGTCTGACTCACCTTGCCGGGTTCCAGCGCAGTCTCCCACGGCTTGGCGCTCGCGTCCCCGTCTCCTAGTGCACGCATGCGGCGGCTCTGTAAAATTTAAAGGCCCAGTGTACCGCTAATTGGAACTGGCCGGCTTCCAATTCTGTTAAATAGCCAGCCTCTTCCTGTGTCCCCTGCCGGATTGTGATTTCCTGTTGTGACCCCGGTTCCGTTATTGGCTTCGCTCCCATGTTGCCTGTCCTGACCTTCTGCGACTCCGATCACGTGCTGCCTGTCTCAACCTTCTGCTTGTCCCTGACCACGAGTTTGCTTTAAGATCCTGTACTTCGCCTTGGCTTCTATCGCTTCTGTGGAATAACCTGGTGGTACCACGCCGCAGCAAGTCCGACCCGCTTTGAAGCGCGCTCTGGTGAAAACCGGGTACCACTTAGACTTCGGTCCCTGGGGTCGGCTTACGTCATTATCCGCGGTGATCCAGTGGGTCCACTACCCCTGGTTGCTGACACTAGCATTTGCGATTATTTCAGGGCTTCTGCTCCAAGGTAATGATAAATATGCCCCATTGTTTTAGACATTTAATATTGTGGCGCTTAGCAGATAATATTTCTGGCATTGGGACCATATTCTGTCCCGAGCGCCATAAATTTGTGCAGCAATTGGAGAATTTGCTGAGCAGAATGCAAATGAGCTGCAGCAATAGCCACTGCAGCCAAAAAAATGCAAACATGGCTGACCTGGTCTGACGTCTTCTCCAGTAAGAATTGAACACAGGAATGGAGGGCAGCAGAAATCTAAATGTGGGGAGTCAATTATCTTCTTGAACTCCACAGCCATCTACCAGTGTTGTGCAAAATAATAGCCAGAGGACTAGCCAGAGAACTGTGATTTGCCAGACCTCCGAGTAAAGGTTTCTATTCTGCTAGACCAATTTCCTTTTGGTCTACTCTCCACCACTTTCCAACGCCAAAGAGACACAATTTAATTGTGGCATTGTTTCCATGCCACAAAAACCTTGGCTCTTTTCCGAGCATAGTTGGAGGAGGCAGAACATTTTTTTCTGGCGCCGACCACTAATGAATAGAAAGGTGAAAAGGAAGTGGGAGCTCCACAAAACAAGGTTTAAACCCTGTAGTAAATGTCCCTCATACTAATTTAGTATGGCAGTATATGATAGGGTCCATCAGACAACCTAGGGTTAAAGTTCCCTAGGGGGTCTGAAAAATAGTAGAAAATTTATTTTAAAAAAATGATATTGTAAGTACCTAAAAATTCAAATCACCCCCATTTTCAAAATATATATCAAAATATAATAACTGTTTTCCCAGTGTTTAACCTGTAACGGAAAATAGCTCAAAATCGTAAATATCACTTTTTGGCCATTTTGAAAAATATAAGAAAAATCCAATAAAAAGTGATCAAAAGGCGTAACAGATCAAAAATTACACCCCCACAGCTTCGTACATTGAAGTATGAAAAAGTTATTGGCCCCAGAAGATGGCAAAATGAAGAACTTTTTTTTTTGTACAGGAGGTTTTAATTTTTGTAAACGTATGAAAACATTATAAAACCTATACAATTGTGGTATCCAGTGGTTGTACTGACCCAAAGAATAAATTATGTTTCAAGACAATGCACTTATAAGCACCACAAAGAAGAAAGTAAACTCCATCGGACCTGAGCTGGGAAGCGACACATGCAGCATATCGGGCGCACGATCTTAGTGAATCGCATCACAGTGCATTCTCGTCCAACAATGGGTAAGTAAATGTGCCCCCTTATGTCTGCTTAGAGAGGCCCCGTCCACATCAAATGGTTTTTGCACTGAGCAGCAGAGGGAGAGATAGGAGCTAAAACAGCAATAACACTGAGTAACATTGTAAAGTAAGGGGTTAAAATGATCTTTATTGTGTTAACATCACTAGAGGATAGAAATGTAAGAATTTTCTTTCATGGCAAAACCCCTTTAAAGAGTTGGGTTTTTTTTCAAAAAACAATAAGGGCGTTTGGGTGGAATATTTCAGTGTCGGGGACAAGACATTGAAGCAAATATGATGCAAGGAGTCCCATCTTTTCCTCAGCACAGAACTATTATCATGATTGGTTGATTCAAAAAGTTTATGTGTGAGACAGCTGTCTATAGAATTGTGTAGTGTACACATCAGATACAGACGTTATTATAAAGTCCTTATAATAAAGCATATCTGCTTTGGGAGGGTACACATCGCCTTCATTATATATTTCAACAGTGACAGAACCCTAACCTCTGATGAGTCTGACAGCATATCCACTACGTTGGTCCTATGACAGAACAGAACAATGGAAATAATTAGCACAGATGTGAACAGAGACTTATAGGTCATATGCCATTTAGAAGAGTTGCTTCATTATGTCTCAAGAGACTTTGCAATTTTCCGGTGACATTAAAAACTAGACTTCTGGCAAATCTCATTAATTTAGGAAGCTTGTTATTATTATTATTTTTTTTTATTATTATTATTGCTAATTTTTAACAAGATTACATCTAATGATAGCCAGTCATGTTTGTTAGAATGGGCAATATTTTTTGAAAAATGGGTAATGATAAACATAAACAAGAAAAAAATGTGGTTAGAAAAAACAAAAAGGCATACAGATATAGCCTTGTCCTAATCACATGTAAATTTAGATTATAAATATACAATTTTATCATCTGTCTTGCTTGTAAACACTGAAAATAATATCTCACTTTAAATGTCAACATGCGATAGATGCACCGTAATAGGATCCAACAATACGTAATGGAAATGTATTGAAAGGATTACATTTGGATCTGTAATCATCATAGGTAACTGTGATAAGTTTTGTGTTCCCCTCCTGTGGAGAGTGTGTTATAGTCCATCAGGAGATAGAACTCAGATACATAAATCTACGTACAGTGGAACCTTGGATTACAAGCATAATTCATTCCAGGAACATGATTGTAATCCAAATCTCTTGTATATCATTGAAAGTTTTTCCATAGGAAATCATTGAAACCAAGGACTGGTATAAGACCAACTGGGGCCTTGGGCAAAACTAAAAGGGGGCCACAAAATGAAACTATTTTATGAACAGTCACGTTCAGTAAGATTGTTGCCTTTATCCCTGCACAATAATAACACTTTGTATTTAACAAACAGTAGTATGGTAAGGCCATCTGTAATATGGGACTGTAGGAGTATTTTATAAGAGACTAGCTATAAATCTCGGCGCTGGCCATGATAGTAAATAACTGCTCTATAACCTATGTCTCGGTCATTTACTTTCGCTGCTTGTCTCTCTGACACTCACTTTCCCTGACTGGCTCCCTGTTACTCACTCTTCCTGCCAGTCTCTCATTCACTCACTGACTCTCCCTGCCTGTCTCTCATTCTCATGCCTGTCTCTCTGTCCCTCACTCATTCTCCCTGCCTGTCTCTCTGTCACTCCTTCTCCCTGCCTGTTTCTCTGTCACTCACTCTCCCTGTTTGTCTCTGTCACTTACTCTCCCTGCTTGTCTCTGTCACTCACTCTATCTCCTACCTGTTTCTTTGTCTCTCACTCACTCTAGCTGCTGGTCTTACTCAATCTCCCTGCCTGTCAACTGTGCTTCCATAAATCATGGATTTATGGAATGTGCTTCCCCGTTACGTATTGTTGCAGTACCAATATCACACTGCAAATTCACTTGAATTAACAATACAGCCATCCATACAGGGAGCTGGCAGACTATATACTGGGGGGGAGGCTGGCTATATACTACAGGGGCTGGCAGGCTATATAACATGGGCTCTGGCAGGCTATATACTACAGAGGCTATATGCTGGGGGGGCTATGACCAATGAATTTCCCACCCTCAGCTTATAGCTTATATCAATAGGTTTTCACAGTTTTTTGTGTCAAAATTAGATATACTGTATACTCGAGTCGGCTTATAGTCAAGTATATACGGGTCGGCTTATACTCAAGGTATACTGAAACAGACCCTCTTGTCACTAAAATCCATAACAAAAATGAGGACATACTTGACAGACAGTATCTTAAATGGATGATCTATAGAGCCACTAAAATAGTGGAATATATTCCACGTACAAAATTACTTGTGGAAAATGAAAAATAAGATAATCTTCAGAAACCTAAAGTATGATTTTCAATAGCATACAGCCGAGAGTATAATAAGGTCACACAAATTATTAGAAAATACCTCACCCTCCTATATATGGATAATGACCTTTCTATGTTACTAATAGAAATTACAAAATTACAAATTAATTTTGTTGCAAAGTGTGCTCCAACTTTAGGTATGCAGCGATGACAACCTCTCAAAACTGGTTAAAAACAAATGGGTGTTTTAAATGTGGACATAAAAAATGCATATGCTGGAATTATGCATCACCAAGCAAAAATTTTCAGTCAACATAGACGCAACAAACATTTTCCATTTACATGAACTGTAATATGCCCATGTAACATGCAATCCATAGGGTGTACTACATGTGCACTGAAGGTCAGAATTAGAAGACAGGTTTCTGACTCAAGCAAGAGAGATGCGGCGAATACCTCTGTGGTGTCACACCACTTCCTTAATGTCCACGATGGAGATTATTCTCACTTATCAGTGACAGCAGTGGAGAAGGTCACATGTCCCACAAGAGGAGGTGACCATAAAAGAAAATTAATTAAAGGGGTATTCCGGGAATTTGAACGTCTGATACAAAACCCATAATGCTATAAATAAATGAATGTAACAAAACTTAATGTCATTAGACAAAAAATGGAGCTTAAAATAGTTTGATTTTATGATTCACAATATTTTATGGCCTCTCCAAAGTTATCACCAAGATGGCTGCCACTGGAAACTACAAGTCCCAAGTTCCTTTAGTTCTCAGTAAATCATCCTCCCTCTTATGCTCTGCCCGCATTGAGGATGTAACAGGTTTTTTTGCTCTGTGGCCATAGTAATGATGTGTAACTGCCATCACCAAACAGTGGCCATACTGGATGCACTGCAACCAACCGACTACAGCCAAACTTAGTGGTGATCGCATGACCTGCCCAGGCAGGTGTAGGACATGTGACCAGCGGCCATCTTCTGTCCTGTGTCTGCTCCGCAACGGACTGCGTGGAGGAAATCAACGGACTGATTTAAGGGCCAGTAGCATTTTAATTCTTCATTACAGTCTATGTCATCAGCATTTTTCTGCTAATGGGAGCAAAATTTTAAATAACAACTAATTACATACTAGCTTATATTTTAGGACTCATTTGTATATGAATTATGCTGATTCCTGGAATACCCCTTTAATCGTGAGACATTTTGGATCTTCACCATTCAAACCAGAACTCCTAATGGCTTAAATAAAAGACAAGATCTAATATACCACTATTGATAGAAAGTGTATTCCTCCATATGAAACTCACACTTACTTTTACTTGTATTTGTATTATGTGTTGTTACAAAGTATGGTCATTTTAATTAGCCACCTGATGCAGGAAATTATGTCGTGGAGCTATTTAGCACATGACCGACAATGATTAGATTTATAAGTCTCCCAGCAGTAAGGCACATATAGCCATGAGTAAGGAAACTTTTTTCCGAAATGCGTAGGCGATATATTTTTATCTCCTTCTAACCCTGGTTGTATTCCTGTATTTTGGATTATCAATACCTTTTTAATATGTCTTAATACATTTTGGGATATTTTATTCTGTCCAAAGATTCCATTCAAGAAGCTGGAAAACAATTAAAAGTAGGAAGTAAAATATATTTTAAAAGATGAGAGTCTGTAACATAGATAAAGCTACAGATTGCAAGAAAATGTCATCTGGGGTCATCAAAATATTAAAAGTTACAAAAGTAAAAAAGAAGAGCTCAGCAGCATGTTGAGAAGCAGCAATTTACCTCTTTCTTTCAGCTGCACCACAGTTTTTAAATTGGTCGGGCACTGACATAGCAGTGCATATCCTCAGCAGCATATAACAAGAACACCTATTCATCACACCTGGGCTTGAGTTACAGCAGTGTCCATAGGGACTTATTAGTGAAGCAAAAGGAGAAAAAAAAACTGATTTAACTTGCAGAGTTTTAACTTAGTACTACCAAGAAATATAGATCTTTTATATAAGATTTGACACAAAGGGGGGCATTTATTATCTAAAATCCCATTCTAATAAACCACACAATAATGGAAAGTGACTAGTCAGGGCTGGATTAAGTTTGGTGGGGGTACAGATTTAACATCCATGTAATAGGTAGGGCCCCCCTACGGTCAGTAATCCAAGTAATAGGTAGGGCCCCCCAGGCAATAATCCATGTAATAGGCAGGGCTCCCCCCTTAGTCATTAATCCATGAGGCAGGCTCCCCCTTAGGCTGCATTCACACACATGTATGGGGGACATATATACGGCCGATATATGTCCCTCATACACTTCTATGGGCTCACGGCATCGTACAGGAGAGGTACGGTGCTGCTACCGTTCCGTAGCCTGGGAAAAGATAGGACATGTCCTATCTTTTCCCGTATTACGGCGCCATGGCCCATATGTTCCTATGGATAGGGGCGGGGGTGATCTGCTCTCGCCTCCTCCTCCTCTCCCCGCATGCTTCTGTGTGCCCACCGTGCTTCGGTACGGCAGGCAAGGGCAGTGTGCATGTAGCCTTAATCAGTAATCTATGAAATAGGCAGGGTCCCCCCAGTTAGTCAGTAATCCAAGTAATAGGCAGGGCACAATGCCACAATGCAGCAGAAAAAGCCCCAAAATATACTCACCTCCCGCATCTTTTCCGGCTTCCTCTGCATTTCCATGCATGTTGATGACACAGGAATGCAGTGCTGTTACCACACTCCTGCATCTTAAAGAGGCTGCATGCTATGTATTATACCCCTATGCCGGCTGCAAAATCCCTTGCATGTGTGTGGATTCTGACTGTCTCTGGTAGCGATGCCCAGTGAAGCCGCCTGCCGTTGCTACAGGTGGGATCCCCCCAAAGGGATTTGATGATGCAGATAACTTATAAAACCTTTTCAAATAAGATTGGGATCAGTTGCAGATTAATGGGGTTTTGAAGACTGGCATTCCCTCCCATCATCAGTACAAGCAGTACAAGACTTACAGACAACCACTAGTTACATGTATACCTTTCTGCTCACGGTGACCTCTGGTGCAGTTCTCTGGATGCTTTAAAAGGGTTGTCACTTTTCAATAAATTTGTTCCATTAGACATGTCTCTGTATGTGTATGTACCTGTGTCTTTGCCTCCTGTGAGAGCTTCAGCCTCTGCCTGTTATCCACATGCTGCACTTTCCATCTTCACACAACTTTCTGTTTCTCACTCCTTCAGTCCATCATTAATCTCAGCCTCCAGTGTGTCCTTTTTCTCTCTCTATCCGTCTCCCTAACAGATACAGGGAAGTGGGAGAGGGAGCAGCAGGATGAGTCATAATCTCCTGCTGCAGGTCCCTCCTATTTGCCAGTGTAGAATCTTTGTTTACATGTCTTTGCATAGTGCACAGAGAGTCTGCACACAGCAATTAAGGAAGGATCAGGGATGATGAATTGGTCAGCATTCATTGATTATAGTTAAGGCACGCAGGCAATTTATGTTAAATAGTGGTCAACCCCTTTAAATTGTCCAAATCAAAATACGGACCAAAAAATAATTTAAAAGGAAAAAAAAGAAAAGTCCTTCAGCACTTCAAAACGATAAAAAAAACATGCTCCTTTATTTATGCCATCTAATAAAAATGATATACAGTATATCCACTGCAGTGTAGATGGTAGGTGGACCTACACGTTTCAAGCCTTCAATTGCAGCTCTTACTCATTGTCAATAATTACACTTGCAAAATATACCAGTTCCAATTTACATACTAATTCAATTTAAGAGCAAACCTACAGAACCTATCTAGTATATAACCAAGGCATTGGCTGTATTTGGGTCTTGTATGGAACAATAGTAATACAGGGATATTATTGTTCCATTCATATCTATGGAATCAATGGAGACAGCTTAGACAGCTCTGTCACTCCCAGTGGTGAGACAACAAACTAAAAACCTACTGGCACACTACTATTTAGCGCTTATATTGTTAGAAAAAATTATACGTCTACCAATTCAGGCACATAAATTATGATTTGCCCACACAAAGGGGGCTATCACAAGATGGCACTTCTTGTTTTATAGAAATCACTTTTCAGTGGTCATTTCATTATCATAAGTTGCATAATTAGAAAAACATTTTAGATTTAGATAGCACACCCCTGGTAGTGAGGCTGTTGTTAATTTCACTGCCAAAGTACTGTATCTGAAAGAAGTACAATGCATGTTTACATACTGGTAGGTTGATTAGATTGTGAGCCCCATTGGGGACATGGACTGATCTCGCAAACTCTGTGAAGCTTTGTGTAATCTGTGTGTGCTATATAAATAAAGGAATTATTATTATTCTTACCAAAATGTTGTAATAATTCAAGTACTCGGCTACCATTGATAGTTTATGGAGATCTCACTTGTTTGTGTTCCAGTCTATGGGGACACCCATGTGCTGTCCTTTTTTCACAGACCTGCTACTAGAAAACACTATACTCCGAATATGAAAAAAGCTACACAAGTAGTACCCAGCCTTTAACAAGCAGTAGATGTTAAAACAGTATGGGCTCAATACCAAATATACTAAGCTAAGTATCTTCAGAAGTGTTGTTACAATTAGCATTACTTTTAGCAAATAATGTTATGTGCCTTTCTGCGCTAGAAATGACAAAAATAAATGCTGACTTTTCCATCTTTGAAAAGTACATCATGCTCCAATAATGTCAGAGGCAGCCTCTGGGTCACCTACTGGTAAGAACAGAAATCTCTGCACTGTAATGAGACTATTCTTCTGGCTGCATATTCAGCACGTAGTACAGAAAAAGCTTGAACAAGCCCATTGGAGAATACAAAGCCTCTACATTCCAGTTCCTGCAAGCACAGCACAAGTATTCCTTCTGCCATGTTAATTATTGTTTCCCTATTGTTGCCATAATTTTCAAACCATGCTTTGTATATCATTTTGAAGATAAGAATCCATAAGTGTTTCATAGCACCAAAGATATAGGCAATTAAAGAAATAGGTAAGTGCACCTAGAATATTCATACACGTCACTCCACCATACAGATCAGGGATGTAGTAGGTGCACAAGTAGGGCACCAATCCTTATTCCAATTCTATTGGCACTCAATAGAGGTTCAATTGCAAATATTCTTTTTTGAAACAATGCTGATTGACAATCCACATCTAAATTTTTTTACATTCCGATCAGAAAAGACCTTCCTCAGAAAACGTATTGCTGGTTGGTAGAGATGAGGAAAAAAGAAAAGACGGTCTGATTGAGATACATCCGCATCTTGTGTATGGCGGTACACTGACCGCACAGGAAGTACAGCTCTAGGCCAGACAGATCAGACTTGTCGTAGTTTCACCCGGTGGCCGCCGCACCCGCTGCATATATCAAGAGGCTTACACCTTTTCCTATCATAATAGTATCAAAGTACAAAGGCTAGATAAAGACATTAGTCCATCAAGTCCAACCAATACATAGGGGCAGATTTGTCAAGATGCCTAAAAGTCAGAATATTCCTAGTTGCCCATAGCAACCGATTATCAGTGCTCATTAATATTTTAAAGGGGAGCTGTGATTGGTTGCCATGGGCAACTAAGAATATTCTGACTTTTAGACAGCTTGATAAATCTGCCCCATAATGTTGCTTTGATGTAGAAGAAGGCAAAAATCTTGCAAGGCTGATGTCAATTGGCCTAAAGCATTGAAAAATTCCTTCCTGACCCCTAATATGGCGGTCAGAATAACTTCCTGGATCAACAGTAACTACTAACAAAAAATTTTATTCCAATACATTGTGATATAATTGCTCTCCAGAAAAGCATCCAGGCCCCTCTTGAATACATTTAAATTATCTGCCATTACAACATCTTGAGGCACAGAGCTCCATAGTCTCACTGCTCTTACATTAAAGAACCTCATGCAGCCACTGGCACTGGCATGATAAATCTCCCCCATAGACCACACATATAATCAACCTGGAAAACACAGCCAAACAATTACTTCATCTTTAATGATAATAATCTTTATGTATATAGCGCCAAATTCCATAGCGCTTTACAAATAATAGGGGACATATACAAATATAATATTACATTACAGAGTTCCATCTTATGGAACAATAGGAGTGAGGGCCCTGCTCACAAGAGCTTACATTCCCTAAACCAGTGATGGCGAACCTTTTAGAGACAGAGTGCCCAAACTTCAACCAAAATCCACTTTTTTATTGTGAAGTGCCACCATGGAATTTTATACAGTAGCTTATTGCTACCTGTTCTTCCACATCTTCCAATTGTATCGGCCCCCTAAGGCCAACAGTACAGTTGACAAGAGGAGGGCAAATTCAATCTACCATTGTAGCTTCTCTCCATGGTCTCTCTGTACAGGAGAAGGGGTGGGTCCAGAATGAGAACCTCCAAAGATAATGCACTTCTGTCATCACCATCTCACTTTTCCCGCAGTTCCAAACTGCCAAAAAAGTGTCACTTTAAAATAGCGCTGAGAGCAGCATCTCTTAAATTGCCTGGGACTGTAGGAAGGGTCAGTGTTTGGTGAACTCTGATGGCCAGAGTGCCCGCAGAAAGGGCTCTGAGTGCCACCTCTGGCACCCGTGCCATAGGTTCGCCACCACTGCCCTAAACCCTTTCAGCATTACACAAGATGAGGAGAGCGAATTCAACCTTTACCTTTTAGTTAATAAACATTCACTAAATATAAGCCAGGATTATATCCAAAACTGTATGTATGCACTTACAAGGGCTCCATAAAAATTGATAAAATTTCTCCTAGAAACCAGAAAAGCAAAGCAATGACATACCTAATCTTTCCTGCCAAGTTGTATCCACGTTGTTATGCTTGGGTTTTGTTTTTCTAGCTTGTTAATGAAAATGTCTAATCAATAATGTAAACGAGTATCTCAATGAACAAATTTGCGATGTTCATTCCATGTACTGCATACATCCGCAGAAACCTGATCTACAGTGAAACCAGAACAAGTCTCAAGTGCAGTCACTCTTTTACAGCATGGAACAACAATCACTTAAGACTCACATGTGTTTTACAGCACAATATAAGATAAAATAATACTTTATTGACCCCTGGGTGGGGAAATTATTTTGTACATAGTGCCCAGCATATACCGGTAGTTACATACGTTTGACAATGCATTTAATGAACAGACATTTACAATTACTAAGCTTGCTTGCTTTTTGTTACTTCTTTTCTTACTTGTTGCTTGTTACTAAAATACATACATCAATACATACATACCGTATATTCCGGCGTATAAGACGACCTGGTGTATAAGACGACCCCCCTACTTTCCTGTTTAAAATATAGAGTTTAAGATATATTCGCCGTATAAGACTACCCCTTTTCAAACGCATACAAAACACCGGTAAAAATTTAAAAAAAAACAGATTTGAATTAACATGGTCCTTTTTTAAATGTAAATTCTTATGACATGCAGGTATATAGCAGGAAAAATGTCGCTCATAAACATAAGGCATACAACAACAACATCACCATTACAGCACAGCCCCCAGTAGTATACAGCACAGCCCCCAGTAGTATACAGCACAGCCCCCAGTAGTATACAGCACTGCCCCCAGTAGTATACAGCACTGCCCCCAGTAGTATACAGCACTGCCCCCAGTAGTATACAGCACTGCCCAGCATTAAAAAAAATAAATAAACTTATATACTCACCCTCCGGTGGCCCTGATGTGCTGCGCTGCTCCCCCGATGTCCGCGCCGTCTTCTTTCTTCTGCTGGGCGCCGCCAATGATCTTCCCCGGCAGGCGCCTAGTATGACGCGCCGCTGCTGACGTCATACTTGGCGCCGACCCGGGGAAAGACATGGCGGCGCCCAGAAGAAGAAAGAAGACGGCGCGGAAGACTGAAGACAGCACAGCGCGGACATCGGATGCCGGCAGCCATCGCTGTGCAAACACCCGCGATCGGTGCTAGCACCGATCGCGGGTGTTACCGGTAAGCCTTTGCTGCAATATGCAGCAAAGACTTACCGGCTATGGAGAGGGCTCAGCCCGTGAGCCCTCTCCATGCACCGGGACCCGCCGTATAAGGCGATTACCGGCGTATAAGACGACCCCAGAAAAGACAGAAGATTTTTCTGTCTTCAAAAGTCGTCTTATACGCCGGTATATACGGTACATGGATTATACAATACAGGAGTTTAAACATATTTACAGGATATATACAATTTACAGGTAGACAATGCACAGTAGACACAAGTTACGAACAAGGTTTACATAGGTTACCTCCAGGTATAGATGTTGGTGTCTGCATTGACCAGACGGACGCTATAAGCTGCTCTGATGGCACTCGGTGTATAGCTACCTGATTATGGTACTGGCTGTCACCAAGGCTGCCATTACAGCGTCACACAAAACCAGAGCAGGCAGCAGTTGGCTACCAAGTAGGGTTACTCAAGCATTTAAGTGCCAATTGACACTCATGACCTGCGCTTGTGTCTGCCAGAAACTTGTGCTCTGCTGAGCGCCCCGGGCTGCATGCTGCTGGTGTAGTCCCTAGGTACCATCATGGGATTGGACTGCTGGGGTGTGCGGGGTACAGTTTGATCACTGCCATAGTCTTTCTTGAAAGGGACTGATGGCTAAAAGGGTCTGTTGGCAGGGGCCAGGTAGATAATAAAAATAATAATTCTTTACTTATATAGCGCACACAGATTACACAGCGCTGCACAGATCTTGCCAAATTGGTCCCTGTCCCCATGTGGCTCACAATCTAAGCAACAGAGTGCTGCAAGGCAGAAGTGCTACCCAATCAGCCACCGTGCTACCCTATCACAGGGTAGTTCTCTTCTGATGGAGGGTAGCCTGGAGGGTCTGGAGGTCCTGAAGATCACAGGGCCTGGTGGTGGGCCCTGTTTGGTGACAGGACCTGGCGATAGATGGCCTGTTGGGTCACAGGGCCAGCAGTTGCAATAAAATCCATTACCTGCAGTGCCTGGCCATATGGACGGCAGCACAGCTCTCCGTATGCTCCTGACCACAAAGGCCAACAGAGGTGAAGCATATTGAGCGATGCAGGTCCCGTGGGGAGCAGGCCTCAACCTGCAGCTTCGGCCCTCCAGTGGTGAGCACCTCCCGGGTGCCACGGAACGCATGAAACCTAAGGTCACACCGAGCGGCATATGAGATCTCCAGATGGTGGAAGAGACCTCCGGCCTGGTGATGAGCGATGTGAGATTCGCAAGCAGCTGTCGGTGTCCTCTTCATCAACCCGAGTGTGCCTTCCCGCAGGCAGACTAGGCTGTCTGGACATGTGGGCTACATCCGGTGGTCATCGGCTGCAACTGGGGAAGCCCGGCAGTCTCCGGGACAAGGACCACCCTTGGCTGGTAGGGCAAGTGAGGGCCGGGGATCTGAGCAAAAGGGGCATGGAAACACAGGGGAAAGATGGGGGAGAGGGGAAAGACTGCTGGAGCGTGTACAGACAGCCACCTATTGCAGTGCTATCTTAGAAACACTGTCAAAATAGGGGACATCTACTGCCAATAGTTTAGTTAGGATGTCTGCATGCTGGATTTTATGTATGAAATACATATTGTATATTCCTTTTTCCAGTCACATTGCACCACAAAGTTATCTGTGAATCAGGAGAAATGATCTTGGAAAGGAAGAGGGGTGACGACCCAAGGGAAGATTTAAACCAGCATTTAAAGGGTTAACACCAACAATAAGTAATGGCAACGATTAAATGCCGCCAGCACTAATCACAAGTGTTGCCAGTGGTCGTTTGTGTACCCCAACTGAACTTCTGTTCCAGATTCGGCCAACCTCGGCAAACCCAAAACTGAATGCATCCACTCATCACTAGTCCTGATGGGACCTTAACAAGAGTATTGTTTGTCTTGATTATAATTTTGGGAGTTTGTGTCGTCTACTAAGTTTTTTCATCATGTGCTTTCTTCTACATGCCAATGTATACTGGCCTGAAGTAAGCCAAAAGGACAAATATTTTACATGTTCACAGGAAGTTTAGTGTTAACACGTTAAAAAAAACAAGACCAGAATGTACGTAGTGTGTGAAATCCAATATTCCATTGCAATCTACAATGTATTGCTTGAGCTGTATGTGTATAAGGAATAAGAATAAGCATTTAGCTGTCCAGTCAAGTTGGATTTCTACTTCCTGATCTCTCTGAGAAGACACAGCAGGTGCCAACATATACAGTTGTCTTTATTCTACTCCTCAGTTTAGAATAGAAAACAGATGGTGACGGTAGTGGCAATAGCTGGTGATTAACACTGTGTTGAAATTCTGCTGATGTCGATAAACTCTGTCCACTGCTGGCAGAGCACAACTGCAGGTTTGAAACTACAATATGTAGCATCCAGTCATATGATCAATCATAACAGTTACTGCTAAACCCGGAAAAATGGTGTCTTTACAGAATCAGATGTGCAGTCATTTCTTGTGTATGAGAGAGACTGGACAACCCCTTTAAAAGAGAAAGTAACATAAGTGAAGTACTGAAAGATGGGGTCTACTGGCAGTTTTTACTGTAGAAATCTATAAACAGTGTTAGGTATTTGCACTGGACAGGTATGTAACCATATATTTGTGTATGTTGTTAATAGCAGCAGGACTGTGAAAATGTGTATTTGGACTTGGAGCACTGGGGATATCTTCTCACATGGTTTTGTTCTGCGAGAGCGCTTACTTAGAACAGATAGTAGTAGCTGTGCTTTATTCAGTAAAGAGATTTCACACAGCAATGCAACCCAGTGCTCCTAGTCCAGTTACAGTTTTATAAATGCATCTTTCACAGTTCTGCTGCTACTAATAATACACACAGAGGTATGGTTACTCAGATCTGCAGGGCTGCAACCTAAAACTTTCTGCAGATTTGTAAGGTCATAACTGCTGACAGATTTTTTTTTTTATCCTATATAATTATTTTTAATTCACTCAAATAAACTCAACACTAAATATTTTTTGCTTCAAGTGCTCCATTTTGTCAAAATTTAGAGACTCTATATAGCCATAGATCCTGTGAGGAATATTTATCAGGGTTTGTAGCCAGTTTCCTGTTCCATACTTCCGGACCACCAAAGAAACTGGCATAGGCTTTAGCGGAATTGTAGACCAGGCATGACCTGGCATAGAATTGCCTGGAAGCGCAACTGGCCACCGGATTCATGAGAAGGCCAAAGCTTCTGGATAATTCTGCCACGGCGGGAGGGGTGTGGTTTATTCATACACTGATGCATAATGTACCAGAGTATGATACATCCCCTCCGTATGCTTCTGAAATAACACTTATATCTACACTAAAACAGCCTAAAGACTCAATGGGGGACATTTACTATGGGGTTTCTGCCTTTTTTGTGTCCACACTGCCTGTTCTCCTTTCTGACCCATTTATTAGTGGCCAGTTGAGCCACGGATGAATTTGCTGCGGCTCCACAGCAGCCTGCTCAGCAAACCCTTCAATTGCTTTGCACATTTGTGCAGCTCCACACATTTGTGGTGCTCAAAACAGAAAATGGTCCCAGCGCCAGAAATATTGGATGCTAAGCGCCACAAAATTAAATATGTACATCATTACCGACAGCTAGTCAGAAACCAAGTCAGTGGAGGTGACGCACTTTATATAAATGTCCTCCAATGTACTATAGCTTTTCCCAAGTCCATGTACAGGGAGGCTTCTGTTAAGAGTAATTGGGCAAGGATTTATCCATTATACAATGATAGTCTTCTCACACTGTGGCTGCCGTGTACATATACCATATCCACTGGTAAGGCTTGTGCCTCTGGTTTAGAGCTCTTTTCACCCTTTATGCTGCTGGGCAGCTCTCAGAAGAGTCCATACACTTTAAGTTTATTAGAAGCTCGGTTCCTGTAGTTCGGTAAAAATGTACTTTAATCTATGTAAAGTAAGTGTCATAAGAGCCCCCTTCCTCCATTCTAAGGCTGCATTCACTCTGCCGCAAGGGGAAGTATATACGGCCGATATACCTCCCCCATAGACGGCAATGGGCGCACGTGTGGCACCGTACTGCTCCGTACCCGGGAAAAAGATAGGACATGTGCTATCTTTTCCCGTATTACGGCGCCGTGCGCCATACATTCCTATGGAAAGGGCTCACCTCCTCCTCTCCTCGCGCGCTGCCGTGTGCCCGCCGTGCTACGGTACAACGGGCAGTGGCAGTGTGAATGTAGCTTAAGGCTCTGGTTCTTCTCCCCCTCCTCTCTCCCTCTGCACTATCCCCCTCTCAATGCCTTCTGTAATCTCATAGCAGCACAGCAGGCAAAGGGAGGGGGAGAGTGCAGAGGGAGCAGGGAGAGAAGAGCATCGGGGTGTGCAATTCAGTGCTAGATTTCCTTTAAAGAATAACTAAACTTTGACAAAATTACATAAATGAATAATGCAGATGATTCTATAACTTTGTAATATACTATAGTACAGAAATATGTTCCTCAAAAGAGTCTTAAAGATCATTTTGATTTCTTGACATCATTATAACCTGGTAATGTTATATCTATAGAGTGAAGCACTGTACTGATGACATCATTATATACTGGTGATGTAACATCTATATAGTGAAGCATTGTATTGATGACATCATTATGTACTGGTGATGTAATATCTATATAGTGAAGCATTGTACTGATGATACCATTATGTACTGGTGATGTAACATCTATATAGTGAAGCATTGTATTGATGACATCATTATGTACTGGTGATGTAATATCTATATAGTGAAGCATTGTACTGATGATACCATTATATACTGGTGATGTAACATCTATATAGTGAAGCATTGTATTGATGACATCATTATGTACTGGTGATGTAATATCTATATAGTGAAGCATTATCCTGATGATACCATTATGTACTGGTGATGCTTTACAGCATACTTTAAGTAAGGATATACATTTTCTTCTTTGCTGTTCAATGTCGTTTAGAAGCCAATCCTAAAATACCCTATCCCGATGAATACTTCCTTTTAGAGCTTCATCTTGAAAGCAGCACTTTATTTAGCACATTCTTTGTTAGAAAGATATTAAGGTGTTATTTCACATTGAGTGGTTCAGTGGTGACAGAAAAGTGTCATGTAAGGTGAGAAATTAATTGCTGGGACAATGAACTGTAAAGAATATAACCGGATAAAGAGGTGAACAAATATACACACTGTAAACAGAACCTGTGAAAAGTGATTGCTTTTATATAAGATACAACAGCCCTGACGCCCTTTCACATGAGCGGAACAATGGCTGAACAAACATTCATACAAATCTTCATATTAACTCTCAAGGCCATACACTAATATAGTATCCAATGTGAGGCAAAGCCAGATTACCAAAGGAGGTCCTATTGTATAATGTATTTTGTTACAGTAACGGTGCATAGCTTGTGTGTATAGGGGTTTTCATACCACAGTCTGCCGCGTCTGGTGGGAAGAGCTCAACCTATGAATTGCAAAGGTTAATTTCTGCACCACAATCCACAGCAAGAAAAGACTGATGAATCCTTTCTGCATTGTGTGTATGCAGTCCTATCTTTCTACGGGCTACGGAACGGTACGGTGCCGCACGTGTGCTGCTCCGTACCGCTCCTGTACTGTGCCGTGAGGCCATAGAAGTGTATGGGCGACGTGTATATAAGCCGTATATACGTCGGTGGTATATAAGTCCACCATACGTTCGTGTGAATGTAGCCTGACATCAATAATACTGGTGCACAAGTGACTTGTACCAAATGGAGAAAGTCACTGTATAACTCTGTTTTTTCCATGACATGAGAGACTTTAAATGGATAGCTTAGTTTTATTAAACTTTTTGCCGATGCGCCAAAATCCGATCGTGTGCGACACAATCCCCTTCCAATGTCATAGCAGCGCAAATACCGAAAATTTCCAAAATACGACGGAAGTGCTTTCCGTGGACCCTTAGTAAATAAGTCCCTATATATGTAAGGTTTGTGTTATGATTTTGATTTTTTTTCACATCATATGTATCTTTATATGTTAATGGGGTTTATGGGCATTTTTATTAATTCATTTTTATTTAAGAACACTTAAAAAATGTAATATTTTTATTAGTTCCCCCTTGGAACATGAACAAGCAATTAAAGACTGAAACAGAGGAATCAATAAAAGACTTTTATACAAGAACGCTGGCTCTAATCCCATGGATAGGGGCATCAGTGGAACATGTATAAAGACATGTAAGAGGTACTGTGTGTGGTTTAGGGGAGGGGGTGTTCCCTGGTGATAGGTTCTCTTTAAATTAACCCACTCAAAAGAAATACTTCTATGATTGTAAATCATACCCCGATCCATAAATGGTTTCTTTTCAGGGCCGCAATGAGAAAAATCAGTTTGTAAAGTTATATGCAATTCACCTGATGTGAGTTCAATGAAAGTAATGAGCTCGGGTATATGCAGTGTTCACTGCTTGTTACTGATTAACAGGCCTCAGTGCTATTATATGCTGCTGTGTGTAACATTGAGAAAGAACTCTGTTACATTATTGGGCACTTCATACCATATGACCAAGGTGATGTCATCTAAGGTTCTGTTACATTTGAAACATCTTCCTCATGTATCTGATTACATTATATCACAGCAGGCATCATGGAGGATGGGGAGGAGTAGAAGTTCAAGAAGGCACACTGTGATTTCATGTGATCAGATAAATACATGAGGAAGATGTTTCAAATGTAACTGGGTAAGACCTTAGATTACATAAAGTAAAGTGTGTGTGTCAGGTAGTTAACATGGCTCTATGGGAACCTGTCACTTTAAAATGTGGTGACTGGTTCCCTTTAAAGGAAAGCTACCATCAGAAATCTACCAAATAAAGAACATCTACCATCAGATTCCCTTATGGTAGATGATTTATACTCACCTCTCCATCCCGTTCCACTTTTCAATAATATGATTTTCTTCAAATATTTATACTGTTCTTATCAGCCAGCTGCGCAAACAGCATGGTATACATGAGATCTGCAGAGAGTCAGGTGATGTCACTGACTTTCTGCTCTCCCTATTAGATCTGATGGTAGGTTTACGGACGGGAGAGTGTATAGCATATACGTTACAGATAGTATAGAATACACAAAATTTAATGTTGTAGTAGTAAAATGTGAATTATAGCTTTTATTACATATAGTACCCTTCCCTTGGCAAAAGTTTAGTGAATCCCAAAAAATAGGTAGGTGTGTATTGCATATATACAATTATTGCCCCTATTCTGCATATATGAAAGTTTTGTGTGCTTGAGGCATTACCATAATCAGGATGACTTTTTCTAGTTTCTCTAAATATCATCCAATAAATCTAAGGGCCCCTCATAAACAGCTCTACTCCATCAGAGGAACAAAAAACTGAACACAACCCAGTCACTTGACCAACAAACAAGGGGAGAATTTACTATGCCTTGTCTTCCAGTTTTCTAGCGGACATGGCATATAAAAAGCCCCTGTTTTGTCAGAATTTGTTGGGATAGGGTTGGGAAAGAAAACTGTCCAAGGCTGAAAACTCCGCCAGGCCAGACCTGGTAGAGATTGCCTCCCGGTTATACTCAGAGCAGCTCACAAGGATTCATGAAGAGAAGAAGAGAGAAAGTGCTGTCACCCCTGTTACCCCTTCCCTCTCCTCTCCCTGCTCTTGTCTGTGTGTAATGTACAGTAAAGCATTGCTGGTGTCTGTGCTTTACCTGCTGACATGCTGCGTTCTCCCATACATATGTGTGAGGCAGAGTCATCAGCTACACAAGTACCTGACATGTTCTGCTATACACATGTGAGAGACCCAGACATCAGCTACACAAGTACCTGCCATGCTCTCTTCTCCTATACACATGTGAGAGACACAGACATCAGCTGCACAAGTACCTCACATATTCTGCTATACACATGTGAGAGACACAGACATCAGCTACACAAGTACCTGACATGTTCTGCTATACACATGTGAGAGACAGATATCAGCTACACAAGTACATGACATATTCTGCTATACACATGTGAGAGACACATACATCAGCTACACAAGTTCCTGACAAGTTCTGCTATACACGTGTGTGAGACACAGAGATCAGCTACACATGTGTCTGACATGTTCTGCTATATACATTTGAGACACACAGACATCAGCTACACAAGTACCTGACATGTTCTGCTATACACATGTGAGACACACAGACATCAGCTACACAAGTATCTGACATGTTCTGCATATACACGTGTGAGACACACAGACATCAGCTACACAAGTACCTGACATGTTCTGCTATACACATGTGACACACAGACATCAGCTACACAAGTACCTGACATGTTCAGCTATATACATGTGAGACACACAGACATCAGCTACACAAGTCCTGACATGTTATGCTATCCACGTTTGAGACACAGAGATCAGCTACACATGTGTCTGACATGTTCTGCTATACACATGTGAGAGACACAGACATCAGCTACACAAGTACCTGGCGGAACTCAAGAGGCTACGGTAGCCTAAAGTAGCCTCTTTAGGAAATTTGCATATTGGGGGAATTAAAATTTATAAAAGTTCTGGGCCACAAAAGAATTAGCCCTAAAAAGCGCTATACTACTATACATAGGTATACCTTAATAGGTAGATCCGTGGTGGTAAGTTTCCTTTAAGGCTGGCATTCAAAACGCATATCTTAAGAGATGCCCAAGTTTTTACTCCACCAGTGAGCAGTCACACATTAATTTCAATGGACCCACGTACTTGAACGTCAGGGGTGTAACTACAGTTGTAGCAGTTATAGCAACCGCTATGGGGCCCACAGTGTCAGGGGGCCCATCATCCGACCTGACACACTAAAGAGTGGAGGATGTGCATCATTATATCCATATTATGCTGCACATTGTACATCAGAATGTATATATGCTGCATCTGAGTATACGGTGTTTGGAGTCTGCATATACAGGGGGTCCCCTACTTGAGAACACTCGACTTACATACGACCCATAGTTACAAATGAACCACTGGATATTGGTAATTTATTGTACTTTAGTCCTAGGCTACAATAAACAGCTGTAACAGTTATCACTGGTCTCTGTAATGAAGCTTTATTGTTAATCCTGATTCTTATGACAACCCAACATTTTTAAAATCCACAGAGACCAAAAAAGTTCTGTCTGGGACTACAACGATAGTTTCTAAGTAAGATGATTATCTATTCCTTCAATAGGTTGGGGAAAGCTAGAAACATCATTTTTCCGCCTTATGTTTTTTTTTTTTTGCAGATCCATAAAACCAGATCTCACATGGGCTATTTTTGGCTTGGCCCCATTTTGTAAATCTGTAGTTTGCGACCTGCAAGTAGCTTGTGACAAATACAGCTAGTTCTGCCTTCCTTTCACGCATGCCGTGTTATGTGACGTGCAGCATGTGTTATGTTACGTGAACACGACCCAGAAAACGTCAGTCTGAATGTACATATAACGTTTGCTGCTCTGGGTGGTAGATTGCACAGAGGACTGAAATGGGATATTCTGAGGCGGTAAGCAGCTAGTCATGAGGACAGCAGCGGCCAGTGATACACCACTAGGCATTACCCGCCTCTACTACACGCACAGCCCCGGCTTCTCATTCAGCGCCGCATCTCCTGTACATTACGTTGCGGCCCCGCCCCATGACGTCACCATACACGGTGACATTCTAGCGGTCAGCATAGAGCAGCCGGCTTACTATTGGCGCGCTGTGTGTCAGCAGACATCACAAGATAACGCTGATTGGTCGCTGTGTCAGAGCCGTTGTGGCTGTCATTCATCGCTGTGCGATGCTGCATGAGGTGAAACTCCCATTCAAATTCCTCGCTCCGCTCTACGCGGGTAACAATGCATCTCTCAGCATTCCGCCAAATACTGAGGGGTCAGAAGAATGACGCGCCCAAACCTTGCCCGTGGCCAATAACGTCACGTATCGGAGTGTGACTCCGTGCAGCGTGTACCACTACATCACATGCCTGATAGCTACTGCTACAGAGCCTCGGCCACACAGTGCCCATCATATACCTTGTCACCCAACTGTCAGGAGCGCCCCTCTAAGACTATGCCACCCAGAGTGTACCCAGCTATTACAGTATCAGAGAGAGCCCCTCTACAACCATGCTGCCCAGAGTGTACCCATCTATTACAGTATCAGAGAGCGCCCCTCTAAAATCATGCCAACCAGAGTGTACCCATCTATTACAGTATCAGAGAGCGCCCCTCTACAACCATGCTGCCCAGAGTGTACCCATCTATTACAGTATCAGAGAGCGCCCCTCTAAAATCATGCCAACCAGAGTGTACCCAACCATTACAGTATCAGAGAGCGCCCCTCTAAAATCATGCCAACCAGAGTGTACCCAGCTACCACAGTATCAGAGAGCGCCCCTCTACAACCATGCCGCCCAGAGTGTACCCAACTATCACAGTATCAGAGAGTGCCCCTCTAAAATCATGCCGCCCAGAGTGTACCCAACTATCACAGTATCAGAGAGCGCCCTCTACAACCATGCTGCCCAGAGTGTACCCAACTATTACAGTATCAGAGAGCGCCCCTCTAAAATCATGCCACCCAGATTTTACACAACTGTCACAGTATCAGAGAGTGGCCTTCCAAAAACCATACCACCCAGCAGAGGTCGCATTAACGCCTCACTATGTGTCATAGATGCATGGTGAGGCGCAATTACCCCCCAAAATAATTGCCATGCGTAAAAGTAAAAAGTATGCATGGCAATTATTCCCTGTAACGCGCAGGCTGAACGGTTCGGTGCGCGCTGCAAAAGAAGGAAATGTCAATAGCGCGATCACCCGGAGCGAGAGCGCAGGCCCGAGGGAGACATGCGGGTTGTGGGGCTCCCTGCCCCTTGTGCAGCCCTGTGCAGCAGCCAATATGATTTTGTCAGGAACCGAGACCAGTGAGAGCGAGGCCCACACTGTGCTCTCTGCATAATATGTAGTGTGCTGTGTGTGTAGTGGGTGTGCATGCTTTGTGTAGTGGGTGTGCGTAGTGAGTGTGCAGTGTGCTTGCAATGATGTGGGTGCGGGACGAGTGTGCTGTGTGCAGTGATTGTGTGCGGGCGAGAGCTGTGTGCAGTGAGTGTGCGTGCGGGCGAGTGTGCTGTGTGCAGAGATTGTGTGCGGGCGAGAGCTGTGTGCAGTGAGTGTGCGTGCGGGCGAGTGTGCTGTGTGCAGAGATTGTGTGCGGGCGAGAGCTGTGTGCAGTGAGTGTGCGTGCGGGCGAGAGCTGTGTGCAGTGAGTGTGCGTGCGGGCGAGAGCTGTGTGCAGTGAGTGTGCGTGCGGGCGAGAGCTGTGTGCAGTGAGTGTGCGTGCGGGCGAGTGTGCTGTGTGCAGAGATTGTGTGCAGTGAGTGTGTGTGCAGGGCGAGTGCGCTGTGTGACATGATTGTGCGTGCTGTGTGCATTGAGTGTGCATACGGGGAGAGTGTGCTGTGTGCAATGAGTTTGCGTGTGGGGCGAGCGTGCGGTGAAGATAATTTTCGTGTATAAATAGCGTCTGTTAACATTTTATACAGCTAGGAATTAAATATTTGTATTACAAAAAATTTAATATTCCTCCTCGGCTGAAAATACTCCCCAAAAATACTAAAAAGGCGTATTATTACCCTTTTGTAAAAATGTTAGTGCGACCTCTGCCACCCAGAGTGACCCAACTGTTACAGTGTCAGAGAGCGCCCCTCTAAAATCATGCCACCCAGAATGTACCCAACTATCATAGTATTAGAAAGTGCCCCTCTAAAATCATGCCACCCAGAATGTACCCAACTATTACAGTATCAGAGGTTATCAGAGCGTATCTAACTTATACAATGTCAGTCAGAGGGTTCCCTTCTCAAAACCATGCCACGTGGAGCGTACCCAACAAGTACGATATCAGTCAAAGGGTGCCCTTCAAAAAACATGACAGCCTTGTGGTACCCCCTTAATACTGCACTTCCTTTTACATCATTTCATACAGGAAAAATAAGCAGCCCCCAGGCCTATGATGGGAGGCGCTGGGTATGTTTAAAGGGTTTTTTCAGGTCAAATGTCGTTCTAGCAGGGGCACACTGGTGCCAGCTCCTGCACCTCCCATTCTGCAGTTCACATTATATACCACTACTGAAGCCACTTGCTGGCCTCTACACAAATGGCATGTCAGTGGTAAGGATATACAGTAACATGTAGTGGGTACAGCAGTCATCAGTGAGAACAGAGAGTGACTGCTGCTGTGACCTGCCCTGAAAGGCAAAGATGTACACTGGAATGCAGGGGGCAGGTAAGTGCAACATACATATGACTGTGTGCGCATTACAGTCCCGTTTACAGCCTGTTTTGGTTGGGTGTCCACAGGTGTCCACAAAATGGTGCAGGAATAGAACCTGCTATATAATTTGCTTGCACGATAGACTACGGCTACTACGGTTGCTAAGACCTGTTGCACAGCATTTTCAAAACATTTTCTACCCCTAATAATAACTAAACTGAGCTGTATATGCCTGTAGTTGAATATTGAATATGGCAAGTCCCATACAGCAGCAGGTCCTATCAGTGAGACCTGTCAGGAACAAGGAGGCAGGGCAATGCGAGGAAAATGTAATATGCAGGACTCCATTAATATCATTGGATTTACCTCAGGTGAGTTGCATATAAGTTGATAAACTGATTTTTTTAACATTGTGGCCATGGAAAGGAACCATTTAGTTATAAGGGCAATGCTTTTTTTAGCATACTTTTTTCTCTATGGTGGGTTAATTTAAATGGCAGGTTCTCTTTAAATGTATTCAATATATAGTATTTTTAAGGGTAGGAAGTGATTCTGTGATGAGATTTGTTGTATTAGTAATATAGCAGCAGTGGCCCCAACACTCTGAAGGTAGAGGCCTGTAAATGGATCGCAATGATATATAGTCGACAAATACAGCACAGCAGTGTTATATTTATTATAGTCTATTGTGACTGCTGAGTAGACGTAATAGAAAAATGATATGACTTTGCTTTTTATTCAAGTTGCCTTGATCATAAAACAGTTCCTGTGATGGTTATTTAGATGCTATTGTCTTGCACCACTGTTTAGACACGTTCTGAGAACCACTGCACCTTCTTTGACTAAGGGGGTGGACTTACCGTATATACTCGTGTATAAGCCGAGTTTTTCAGCACAAAAAATGTGCTGAAAACCGTCCCCTCGGCTTATACACGAGTCTATAACAAAAAAAATTACCCACTTAAAAAAATAAACTTAAATACTACCCTCCGATGTCAGCGCGGCTCCCCGATGTCGGTGCGGCTTACCGATGTCAGTCTTCTTTCTTCTCCGGGGCTCCTCTTCTATCTTCCGTCATGGACGCGGCCATGTCTTCTTAGTGGCCGCGCATACTATGACGTCAGCAGCGGCCACGTCATAGTATGCGCATGCTAGAAGAAAACATGGCCGCGTCCATGCCGGAAGAGAGAAGAGGAGCCGCGGAGAAGAAAGATGACGGAACGCACTGACATCGGGGATATCGGTAAGTCGCGCTGACATCGGAGGGTGAGTATATAAGTTTATTTTTTTAAGGGCCGTGGGGGCAGGCTGGCTGTATACTACTGGGGGCTTCTGTATACTACTGGGGGCTGCTGTATACTACTAGGGGCTGCTGTATACTACTAGGGAGCTTGCTGTATACTAATAGGGCGCTGCTGTATACTACTAGGGGCTGCTGTATACTACTAGGGGGCTGTTGTATACTACTAGGGGCTGCTGTATACTACTGGAGGCTGCTGTATACTACTAGGGGCTGCTGTATACTACTTGGGGCTTGCTGTATACTACTAGGGGGCTTGCTGTATACTACTAGGGAGCTTGCTGTATACTACTAGGGAGCTTGCTGTATACTACTAGGGGCTGCTAAATACTACATGGGGGCTGGCAGGCTGTATTCTTCTGGGGGCTGGCAGGCTGTATACTACTGGTGTTGAGACCCCCACAGATCACAATAACGAGGGTCCCACCGACCTCTCGTCACTCCATAAGAGTAATGGGGCTGACAGCCTTTCATGACCGTTCTGCTTTATTAATCTCTACGACCCCTCGTTTTTGCGATCTGCGGGGGTCTCAGCACCTATCCCGTGGATAGGGCCTAACGTCTTTGTGGGAAAATCCCTTTAAGAAATAGGTGGGGGTGCATGTAAGGGGTAAAATAAACCAATCTAACATTTGCTTAAAAAATATGCAAGAATTTGACAAAAATATAATCCAGGATGAAGCCCATGTCTTTTTTACCACTTTGAAAAGTCTATTAAAGGGAACTTTTCCCATAATGTACCAAAAAAAAGAAATTTATTCTCCTGCACATAATTTATGATGAGCTCTGTCCCTAGTCTTAAATTAGGCACATGGCTACAATTGTCTCCAGTAAGGGAATGGTGTGAAAATATATGAATCCTTCAGCAGGCAATGGCCCTGCTTTTTTCCTACCCAAGTAGTGAGGGCGGTGAAACACTTTCCTTTGCGCAATTTTTTTTTTGCTACACCTCAAAGGGTAAAATATATGTCCCCAGTGGGCTTATTTTTAAATATTTATTTGCAACTAAAACTACCTTGTTACTACTTTCTACTTCTAGATAGAAAGGACTATGTGGTGTATTGCACACAGCACCATAATTCTAAAGTATTTAGCTGAAAGGTCCCTTTGACACAAAAGACATTGGGGGACATTTACTTAGAGTGTCGGTGTCTGCATTGGCTTTGTTACCGACCTGCTCTCGGAAAGAAGATACACATTTAATATTGTAGAGCTGTGCAGAGACATTTCTGTCCCCGAGCCCATTTTCTGTCCCCGAGCCCATTTTCTGTCCCTGGGACCAAAATCTGTCCCAAGCACCAGAAATGTGTCCAACAGTCCCTGCTAGACCAGTTTTCTTTTGGTCTACTTTCCGCCAGTTTACAGCGCCCAAAAATGGCTGTGACACATATTAATTCTGTCTGAGTTTCCACTCCGCCAAAGCCACGCCCCTTTTCGGAGAAGAGTCGGAGCAGACGGAAAATGTCATTTTTTCTGTCCCCGACAGCTAATAAATAGGTAGGAGAGCAGAACATGTGGTGAGAGCGCCACAAAACTGGCGGAAACGCCATAGTAAATGTCCCCCATTGTATTCATGTCAGAGTGCAATGAGCTTTTGATGCATCCCCATAGAATTGTAAAGGGCGGTGTTCACACTTGTCACTTGCACATGTAAATTAAGAATAAAACAAATGATTTTGCTATGAAAATATATTTTCAATATGTTCATTTTATTGATTGCTTTATGTAGATAATGAATTTGTTTGTAGCCTTTTACTGCTGTATTCCTCTGGGTATATAATTCACCAGAGCATTTGCTAATTAAAAAGCAGCTTTCTTATCACTATATGCCACCACTAGGTGGAGTGTTAAGTTATTAATTATGTCAGGAATTAGCAAACATGCCATAAATATGAGCTGTCTAAAATGTGTATAGGATAGGCCATCACTTTGTGATCAGGTAGTTAAATACAAAGCCTTAAACATGGTAGTCATGGCAGGAATAAGAGTTTACCACCTGAAACATGAAGGTGGACTTTTAAAAGGAAACTGTGAGGGCGCGTTCACGCGTTCCGCTATCGTCGCTTTCATAACGCGCCGCTAGCGCACGATCGCATATGCGATCGCCCAAACTCCGCCCCCTGTGTGCTAGCGTCGCATTATGAACGCGGCGCTAGCGGAACGTGTGAACGCGCCCTCAGTGATTTATTGCTGCAACTACAGCTCATGCGCAATGAAGTCGAGTTGTTTGTGGAGGCTTCATTAAAGGGGTTGTCTGAGTTTATTAAAAAATCTCAAGGTGGCCTGGGAGGGTAGGGGCTGTAAAAAAAATATACTAGTACTTCCCTTGTACCATGCAGCCATCAATCTGTGCCGTGCCCCTGTTTGTTTACTGTGGCAGGCATGTTTGGCTGAGATGACTTCTGCCTGGCGTGCCCACTCGTCCTTTGTCCACAAACCTGATACAGCATTAGTTTGAATGTGTATCAGGCGCGGCAGCAGGGGATGGGTGGGCTTGCCAGGCGGCCTGAAGTTGTTGGAGCCAACCATTCCTGCCCCTGTAAACAAATAGAGGTACGGCAATGACGTTGGAGCTCGACACTGGGAGCGGCGGAGAAGGTAAGTAACAGCTTATTTTTCTTACAGCTCCGAAGGCCCCCCTACCAGGCCACCTCTCAATTTTTTATAAACTTGGACAACCCTTTTAGAGAACCGCATTGGGAAGCATCTCATATGAGGTCGGTGTGGATTTTCTGAGTTTCTCTTTCATGGTAAAATAAAACATGTGCAAGTGTTAAAAGAAAATAGTTTGGATGTATGCTGGATGTTGCCGTTTATAAATAGATATATTTTATTCAGAAAACCTTATGTTGTGTTTGACATATTGAGGGAGGTTATTACTTCAGGTGTTTGAAAAGCCAATCTTAATATTCCCACTGACGTCATACATCTACTAAGAAGCTCCAGTCTGTTTAGAGCAGGTCTTACCTGGCAGAGAATTTGGCTATGATCTGTGCTGGTTTTCTTGGGGAGATGTATTATGCAGAAAACTGTCGGAGAAGGCATGAAGTCCATTCCTGACAGTTTCAGGGATTTCCCGTCCACCCTGCTCCCCGACATGCCCAATGTGGCTTGAAGGCGGAAAATTTGGTGAGGAAGGGGAGATTTACATGCCTTCTATGGTAGTTTTGTGCATAATAAATCTCCCCTAATTGCATCTGGCATATACCTCCTGGTTTTGCTGGATTGCTCAAATGATGTCACTTTTTTTGTCCATATTACCATCGTGATTCACGTCCGCGAAAAACAAAAAAACTTGAAGGCTTTAACATTGGTTAGAAAACCCTGCATCATCAGTGATAGAAAACAGACACGTGGTCAGTTTGTTATTGCAGACCCATAGACTTTTATTGCCTTCCGTGCTTTGTATCCGTGAACAAAAAAGGACAGGTTACAACTGGTCTGTGGAAAACAACTGAAATGTGAAAACACATATACAAAACAGTAAGGCATCCGTAAAAATCACGGAAGTGAATCACAACGTCAGTGTGAAAGATTTGTACAGCGCTACGGAATATGATTGCACTATATAAAGATAATTCTTATTAAGAGCCCTAAGAGATGAGTCCTTCTTTACATCACACTTAAATATTAGATACCGTGTACAGCCAGAGCCTTCTTATATCATTTATAAATATGCCAAATATCTGTTCAACGTATGGTATTCCCCAACAATATGTACAAAGGGGTATTCCGGTCCCTTATTCCCAGTATTTTGCTTTACATGAGGTCATTTTCCAATAGAGTCTTTTGCGGATACAAAAACAAGCGAAAACTTAAAGGTTTCCATGTCTTCTATAGATAGTAATGAAGTATGATTGCTATGAATGCACTGGGCATATCAAGTCAATATGCCATAAATGTCTCAGACAGAAAACCCATTTAAGGTTTCTGCCATAGCTCATCATACAATCTAAATTGCCTGCCAACAGAGCCAATTTATGCACCAACTGAGCTCCCAGTATGCATTTGGAATAGAGAAAAGGAAACTAGAAATATAGAAAAAGTCATGTTGTGAGGACTCTCTGCATTTTTTATTGTGGCCATATGTAAGACACAGCTCACTGGCGGCTTAAGAAAGTTGTGGAATGAGCTATGTGATGCAAAGTTATGGCCCATTCAGGACATATAAGGGGCAGGAAACCTGAGTGTCAGCTGCATATCCTGGCCCGACCACAGCATGTCTAAACTGAACTCCCAGCATCATAGACACCTCTCATATCCTTACTGTCCCACAATAAACATGATGTTGTGCACAGAAGACTTGAGGCCTGCCACAGTCCTGCAACCCACAGCATCATTAATAACTAAGAGGTTGCAATTTTGGTTTGGTAATACAGTAATACAGAGACCAGGTTGACACAAATACTGGCAACTAAAAAGGTAATAAAACCAGTCATATATGTGTTTACAGCAAAATACTTGCAATTGGAAAAACATCATATGTTTTTTATGTAATCAATGCAAAACATGTGGTCCCTGTTCCTCCACCTGTTTTGTAAGGTTTTCCACCCCCCTTAAATCTCCACGAGGTTAGACCTGGCCGTTGGAGCTTCTTAGTAGTCTGGGACATCGGCGGAGGGGAATATTAAGACTACTGTGCTTAATATACAGGCAGTCCCTGGGTTACGTACAAGATAGGGTCCGGATGTTTGTTCTTAAGTTGAATTTGTATGTAAGTCGAAACTGTATATTTTATAATTGTAGATCCAGACAAAAATTTTTTTGGCCCCAGTGACAATTGGAGTTTAAACATTTTTTGCTATAATGGGACCAAGGATTTTCAATAAAGCTTCATTACAGACACCCTACAGCTGATTATTGCAGTCTGGGACTATAGTAAAGAATTCAGAAAGCTTCAGAGGGGTCTGTCTCTAACTATGGGTTGTCTGTATGTCGGGTGTCCTTAAGTAGGGGACCGCCTGTACTCCTCCCGCAACTATATATTATATTATGTTCACTTGTAAGCCACACACCCATAAGGGTATTTGCACAACTTGCTGAATTTCTTAGGGATTTACACCAGCGGTAATCTCGCAGCCATTCCACGATCATCCAAACCAGCCCCGGCTTCTGATGCATTTTATGCTGCTGGGTCGAGCTTAAACGGGTTCTAAAGTCTCTTGTGGTTTTGCCATTTTGGCGGCATAATATCCAGGGAAATGACAAATGAGGCTGAGCAACTTTTGGAAGAAATATGGGTAATGGCGCCGCATTGCAGGACCCCTTTAACTCCAATTTTCACTTGTAGCACTTGTATTGCAATAAGCAAATTTATCATATCTATAAACAAAGACCCTATCCACAGAAAGACAGATAACAATGCGATCAGTGGGGGGCCAGCTGCTGGAACCTCCCCTATCCCTAGTTTAAACGTCTTATTCTCACTAACTGAATTAAGGTTGAGAATGCTGTTCCATTCAATACTATGGAAATGTCTGAAATTGCTGAGTACATTGCTGTGCTTCCTCCTGCACTCTCGTAAACAACGAATGGGAGTGCAGGAGATAGCCGAGTGCTGGGCTCAGCATTTTTTAACACTCCTTTAGTATTGAATGGAGCAGCAAGACAATTGCTCAACTTGCTGCTTCAGTCAATTATTAAGAATAGGATCACTGCTTTTTTGATTGCTGGGGGTCCATTGCTGTGATAAGTGGGGGTTTCATCAGATTGTTGACCCAAATACTGTGGTATGTATAAGTGTTTGGGTTCTTTTAGCGCAGTTCAAAAGAGAAACCATATAGGGCGACTGGGGACGATTAAAGGGGTATTCTCGTCTGGGAATTAACATTCAGTTTCATTAATCTGCCATGTATATACATTTCTTCAATGATATGTTATTAAAAAAAAAATGTACCTGAGTGAAGATAATTTCTCATAAATGTAGTCATATGGTCCCTTAGAAACAAGACGGCCACCTCTGCTGGAGGGATTGCACAAAGAAACAAAAGGTTTTTGTTTATGACATGTTGGGGAGTTACTGCAGCTCCCACATCCAAAATGTGAGGTGGTCGTATCCAAGGAAGCTATCTCGTTTCTAAGGGACAACATGACTACATTTATGAGAAATTATCTTCACACAGAGCATTTTTTTTAATTACATCTAATTGAAGAAATGTTTACATATGGAAAATTAATTAAATTAAAAGTAAATGCCCAGGTGGGAAAACCCCTTTAACCGGCAGCCCATAAGGACCTGCGGTTGGTTATTGACCCAATCTGCCCTGACATGTTCCTTGTTGATATTTGGAAAACTTTAAAAAGAAACCTAGAAATCAGTAAAACTGAAAGATTTCTTGTTTGTTTTTCAGTGAGATTGAGGGCGTGAACTCTTAAGACACCTATACATGATATACAATATGGATGTCTGTATGTTCATAAACATATTGCTTACACATCAGAATGCAAACTCTACATTGGTCACATTGCTTTTGCGAAGTGTTGAACACAAAGAAGCGACTTTCCGTACCTTCAGCCTACTTCCTGCCCATGCACATACTTGCCCTATATACAAACCCATTTTTGTGTTAAGCAGCATTTAAGACATCCCAAATGTAATGAATGCAGTTTTTGATAAGCAAGTTGTCGCCCACTATGCCCCTGCCAGTGAATGAACCTGGCCAGAGACAGGAAGAATGAGCTGATCAGATGAGGGTCATACATTATAGCATTTCTTACCAACCATATAACATTTCTAAGTGTCTCATCCACTCATTAACTGCAATAGTAGGGCAGCCCAGAATGTAGTGTACAAATCTGAGCATCTTATTCTTCCATCCAAGGACCATTAGAGGAGCAGGAGCACGTGCTACATACGTCTCTGAGCACAGCAACAGCAAGAGAAGGACAGGTCAATGACTACATCACAGCCCACACTACAGACTGACATCCAAACACAGTAATACAATATACATGCATAATAACCAGCATCACAAGTGCCAGCAGCAACAACCTATACAGTGTGGCCGAAAAGCATCACTAGCTCATTATCCAATATAGGGCTAACATATTCCACTTCGCTGTATACAATGCACCTTCTCATCAGTCCATATCCCCAAGAGGGTCACAATCTAATCTTATCCATCTGATGAACACAGCACAATATATGATCAGATCTATAGGAAGCCAGTTAACCCCTGCAGCAGAGCTTAATGGACATTAGCCTATTATAGCTTAGGCCCTGTGAGCCGGTATAAAGCCCTGCTGTGCAGCCATTCATTGGTACATGCAGCAGGGCCCTGCACCCATCAGGCAGGATGCTGTGCCCATGGTCCCTGTGATAAGTGTGCAGCAGCAGAGTGCTGGCCATAAAACCTCACATCACATATCTCTGCTGACCATACATCACATCTCACACTGACCATACATCACACTGCTGGCCATAAACCATACATAACATCTTACTGCTGGCCATACATCACATCTCACACTGACCATACATCACATTGCTGGCCATACATCATACATCACTGCTGGCCATACATCACTGCTAGCCATACACCATACATCACTGCTGCCCATACACCATACATCACTGCTGCTCATACACCTACCAGTTCTCCTGCATCCACTGGATCGCCTCGTTCTCGTTGAACTGTTTCTCGAATTCATATTCCTGTAAAGTCAACACTGACATGTTCATTGCTGGCTGCTACCTGGGAGGAGAGAAAGCCTGAGCCTTCCTGAGAGTCTCTTGTAGACACACACCTCCTCCTCCCAATCCCCTTCTTTAGGTGTCTGTGTGCCTCTATCTGTACCCTTGATTTAGCATTGCTCTCTCCTCGCCCTATCCTCCTCCCGGGTCACAGGCTCTCCTCCTCCTTTCTTCTGCATCCACCCTGACAGCAAGGCAGCGCTGCGGTCCTAGAGCCGCCTGCTTTCTCTACAGGAGCACCTGACACCCCCTCATCTCTGAGCACAGTGCACGCTCAGGGCTAGCTGACACAAAGAGGGCTCAATGAGTACATAACATAACAATATAGTATTGTAGTTATTAATAACCCTTTTTAGCACAAAGCCATTTTTCATTGAAGACTGCATCTTACCAAGTGGAAATGATAACTTTTAAGTTCTGCCTTTAAATCACCAGTATAAGTTTTTGCGGGATAAAATATATACAGTGCTAAATAAGGAATATACTCCTAAAGACATCTGTAAATACGCAGATGCTCATGATACGGAGAATTTCCTCACAAAATTGTGTTTGGAAAATCTGTCTTCAATGGATCAAAGGTTGCTTTTCGTTACATTATACATTATAATAGCAAAAAAAGACGCTGTCTGCTGCACTATTTTTTCCACTATTTGATAATGCAATAGAAAAAGGAACATATCAACCGCAGCTGTGAACTCCATGCACATGACCACATTGGAGGCTGTGATCTGGCCACACAAATTGCGGTCAGATCACTGTCCCCATAGACGTCTATGATACCTGGCAATGGTGCAATGAGCATATAGAGCAGGTCCTAGTTTTCAATCAATTTGTGGAGCAGGCTCCCAGCTTTCTAAGGAGAGGTTAGTGATCACACAGTCAAGTACATGAAGCCTAACTAAGATTTTGATAACTTGACTGGTTTTAACAGCTATGTGAACTCTGAATGAGTTCTGAAGTGATGAAAAACAATAAATAAGTTTCATTTTTTTCATGGATTGAGAGTATGATCCAGAAAGTGTCAGGGAAAATGGACCACGACCGGGGGCTGATTTTCAACCACAGTCAGGTGAATAGATCCTTACAATAAAATATCAGGTTTTTGTCCCTCTTTTTTGTCCCAAAAGTTGGAAGGTATGTTGGCTGGGTAAATCTGTTATTGTACAGCGAGTACGGAAAGTATTCAGACTATTTAAAGTTTTTCACTCTTTGTTTACCAATTGGTAAGATCAAAAAGGTTGTTTTATTTGCTCATTAATGTACACTCTGCACTCCATCTTGACAGAAAAAAACCCAGATATTTTTGCTAATTTAGTCTAAACAAGAAAACTGAAATATCACATGGTCATAAGTATTCAGACCCTTTGCTCATTTGCTTCACATGTTGTCAATTTCCTTCTGATCCTCTTTGAGATGGTTCTACACCTTCATTGAAGTCCAGCTGTGTTTATTTTAACTGATTGGACTTGATTAGAAAAGGCACACACCTGTCTATATAAGACCTCATAGTGCATGTGAAAGATAAGAATATAATAAGATAAGAATCATGTGGTCTAAGGAACTGCCTAAGGAGCTCAGAGACATGATTGTGAAAAGGCAGCGAGATCTGATTGCATCACTCAAGGTTTCTAAGAGCACAGTGGCTATCATAATCCTTAAATGGAAGAGGTTTGGTATGACCACAACTCTTCCTTGACCTGGCCCTCCAGCCAAATTAAGAAATTGTGGGAGAAGAGCCTTGGTGAGAAAGGTAGAGAAGAACCCCAAGATCACTGTGGCTGAGCTCCAGATATGCCCTCCACCAGTCGGGGCTTTATGGCAGAGTGTGCCGATGGAAGCTTCTCCTCAGTGCAAAACATATGAAAGCCTGCATACAGTTTGCAAAAAAACACATGAAGGACTCCAAGACTATGAGAAATAAGATTCTATGGTGTGATGAGATGGAGTTTTAACTTTTTATTGTTAATTCTTAGCAGTATGTGTGCGAAAAACCAGGCACTGCTCATCACCTGACAAATACAACCCCAACAGTGAAACATGGTGGTGGCAGCATCATGCTATAGGGGTTGTTTTTCAGTTGCAGAGACAAGACAACTAGTTGAGAGTGAAGGAAAGATGAATGCACGTCAAGTGGCAGTGGCTTCTTAACAACTCTGTGACCATTCTTGACTGGCCCAGCCAGAGCCCTGACCTAAACCCAATTTAGCATCTCTTGAGAGACCTGCAAATGGCTGTCCACCAACGTTCACCATCCAACCTGAGGGAACTGGAGATGATCTGCAAGGAAGAATAGCAGAGGGTCCCCAAATGCATGTGTGAAAAACTTGTTGCGTCATTCGCAACAACACTCATGGCTGTATTAGCTCAAAAGGGTGCTTCATGTCAATACTGAGTAAAAGGTATGAATGCTTATGACCATGTTATATTTCAGTTTTTCTACAAATCTATATTTCTGCTTTTATCTCTCAAGATGAGGTGCAGAGTGTACATTAATGAGCAAATAAAACAACCTTTTTGATCTTACCAATTGGCTGCAATGAAACAAATAGTGAAAAATTTAAAGGAGTCTGAATACTCTCCATACCAACTGTAGAATAACAGATACACCCAGCCAACATACCTCCCAACTTTTGGGCTTAAAAAGAGGGACAAAAAGCCCCTCCCTTTTTCCTAAACCACACACATTGCCCACCCCCAAACATAGTATTGTCCACGTATCGGATCGTAGGCACACCCTTGCCCCTCTCCATGGCGGCGCCCTCTAGCTCACTCACCTCTCCACGTTCCTGCTCCCATCCCTGCTGGCTGGAGCGGGGACGCGCACTGCTGATTGGTGCTGACCACTTCCGAGTTTTCTTTAAAAGTCTCAGCAACCCCCGCCGGATCTAAGTTCTCTTTGCCCATGTGAAATCTTCTCTCAGCGTTTGTTCCCTGCCTTCTGACCTCCTGTTATGACCCGGACTTGATCCTGACTTTGCTCCTCTGTTGCCAGCCTTGACCATCTGCCTATTCCTGACCACGAGACCGCCCAGCGATTCTGTACTTCGACCTTGGCTGCCATCACAGGCAATTTGCACCTGTGGAATGACCTGGTGGCACCACACTGCAGCAAGACCATCCTGCTTTGCGATGGGCTCTGGTGAAGACCGGGTGCCACTTAGATTCCGGTCCCAGGTGTCGGCTTGTGTCATCATCCGCGGTGGTCCAAGGGCTTCACTAACCCCGAGCCCTGACAGTTAGATCCAGCCATGGACCCCGCAAAGGTGCCGCTTCCGAGACTGGCTGATCTTAAATGCGTTGTGGTCCAGCAGTCCCAGCAGATTGCATCGCAAGGAGAACAGCTTGGTCAAGTCACCGCCCTGCTGCAAAAGTTGCTTGCCACTCAGCGTCAGATTCCTGCGACTGCTCCTGCGACTTTTCCCGCTATCCTGGTTTGTCTTCCTGCCTCTAAATCAAGGCTAAGACTGTCTATGTCCGACAAGTATGATGGGGACCCCAAGCTGAGCAGGGGCTATTATTACTCAGTGCTCCTTGCACATAGAACTCATGCCGTCTCAGTTTGTCACTGAGCGATGGAAGGTGGAATTCATCATCAGCCTCCTCCTCGGGAAGGCCCTGGCCTGGGCTACCGCTCTTTTGGACAGATGCGATCCAGTTACAGCTACACACATAGCTTTCCTGGCGGAATTCCGGGCTGTGTTTGAAGAACCTACACAAGCTTCCTCAGCTGAGACTGCACTGCTGAACCTGCACAAAGGGGACTCGTCTGTTGGAGAGTATGTAGTTCAGTTCCGTACCTGGGCCTCTGAACTCTCCAGGGATGATGCGGCTCTGTCAGCGACCTTTAAGAAAGGACTTTCGCCTCAAGTTGACGACGTATTGGCCGCTCGTGACCTGCCATCTACCCTGAGCAGTCTCATCACACTAGCCACTCGGATTGATGTGCGGTTTATGGAGCGTGCCGAGGAGTTATGTCACGAGCATCCCCAAGTCTGTCCGGCTGTACCGTCTGCAGAGGAGCCTATGCAGGTGTATAGAGTCAGACTCTCCACCCAAGAATGCTCCAGACGATGTCAGGAGAATTTTTGCCTGTACTGAGCCAGTTCCAAGCACTTTATTGGGGCTTATCCGGTCCGCCCCCAGCATCTGAGAAATGCCAGCACCTGGGGTTCTTGAAAGAAGCGTCCCTAGGTGTGAACAAAGCTTCTCCATGCCTGACTATTCCTGTGCTCCTCAATTTCAGCTCCTGCACTCCGATTCAGGTTTCAGCTTTCTTGGACTCCAGTTCTGCGGGGAACTTTATGGATGCCGCTCTGGTCTCCCGGCATCACATCCCGGTGGTTCCTCTCGAGAAACCGCTCATCATCTCATTCAACAAAGGACAAATCCTTTCTGAACCGGTCCGGTGCCGCACTGAGCTTGTCTCTCTGTAAATAGGAGCCCTTCACAAGGAAACACTGTCCTTTTACGCGCTGCCACGCTCTAACTCATCTCTTCTGCTGGGTCTCCTGTGGCTGCAACTTCACGCTGCGGTCCTTAACTGGAAGATGGGTGAGATCCTTTGTTGGGGACTAGAGTGTCAGTCTCGCTGCATGGTGGCACCTCTTCCTGTCCTAGCTTCCACCGTGACTCCCAAGCCCTTGGAGTGTCTATCTACGTGTTATCAGGCCTTTGACGATGTTTTTTCCAAAAAACAAGCAGAGACTTTGCCACCGCACCATCCCTACGATTGTCCTGTGGATCTCCTGTCAGGTGCCTCTCCTCCCAGAGGTCGTGTGTATCTTCTTTCAGTTCTAGAGACTGCTGCTATGTCCTCTTCTCCGGCTGGCACAGGCTTCTTTTTTGTGACCAAGAAGGATGCATAGTCCTTTCATAGACTATCGTGGGCATATCAAGATCACGGTTAAAAACCGCTCCCCCTTGCTGTTGATCTTGAAGCTCTTTGACGGCCTGCGCGGTTCCAAGGTCTTCTCCAAGCTGGACCTTCATGGGGCCTACAATCTCATCCAGATCCACAAGGGTGACGAATGGAAGGCAGCATTTAACACTCGTGATGGACATTTCGAGCACCTTGTGATGCCTTTTGGACTGTGTAATGCTCCAGCTGTCTTCCAGGAATTCGTAAATGACATATTCAGAGACCTGCTTTTTATGTGTCGTGGTCTACCTAGACATCATCTTGGTGTTCTCCCCAGATCTTGAGACCCACCAGTCCCATGTACGGCAAGTACCTGGCCGTCTTTTGGCTAATCATCTCTACGCCAAGCTGGAGAAATTTCAGTTTCACCAATGGAGCCTCCCTTTCCTCAGCTATATAATCTCCGACAGAGGTCTCCAGGTCTCCAACTGCTAAACTATCCGCAGTTCTACAGAGGCCACGCCCAGAAGGCCTAGGTGCAGAGGTTCCTGGGTTTTGCAAACTATTATCAGCAGTTTATTCCGCATTTCTCCACTCTAGTGTCTTTCATCATGGTGCTCACCAAGAAGGGTACAAATGCTATCCTCTGGCCTTCGGCGGCTGAAGAAGCTTTCTCAAAGTTGACATCCGCCTTTCCTTCGGCTCCGGTTTTCTCCAGGCCTGACATGAGAAGCTCTTTCATCTTGAGGTTGATGCATCCTCTGTCGGTGCTGGGGCGGTGCTCACCCAGATAGGGCCTAAAGGCCACACTCACTTTTTCACCCGCAAAAGGAAGATAGAGAACTGTTGGCCATCAAACTTGCTCTGGAAGAATGGCGATATCTACATGAAGGAGCTCACCATAAGAACCTCCTGTTTCTCCAGATAGCCCAGTGCCTTATACCTAGGCATGCCCGTTGGTCGCTCTTCTTTTCTCGCTTCAACCTGTGGTTCCATTTCCATCCGGTGGAGAAGAATATCAAGGCTGATGCCCTTTGCCGTGCCTCTGATGTCAATGGAGAAGAGCGAGCCCCTCGGCATATTATCTCTCCTGAACAACTGGTTGTTGCAGCTCCAGTGGATCTTCAACAGCGTCCTCCCGGCAAGACCTATATTCGACCTGCACTCAGGAAGAGGATTCTGTCTTGGGGACATTCTTCGCGTTTGGCTGGGCACCCTGGGATACAACGCTCCGTGGCTCTGATCTCCCGCTACTACTGGTGGCCCGATCTAGTCAAAGATGTCCAGGATTTTGTGGGGTCCTGCACTTCCTGTGCCCATAATAAGCCTTCTCGCCTTAAACCGGCTGGCCTGTTGCTTCCGTTACCGATACCCTGTCGCCCATGGTCTCACGTGGCTATGCACTTTGTCACAGATCTTCCTCCATCCTCTGGCAATACCATCATCTGGTTGGTGACTGACCGATTTTCCAAAATGTCCCATTTTGTTTCCCTTCCAGGTCTTCCATCTGTTCCATATCTTAGCATATCTTCCGGCTGCATGGACTTCCTCAACACATCGTGTCCAGCCGAGGGGTCCAGTTTGTGTCCGAGTTCTGGCATTCCTTGTGTAACCAGCTGCAAATAAATCTGGACTTTTCTTCTGCTTACCATCCACAGTCAAATGGTCAAGTGAAAAGAGTGAATCAGATGTTGGGCATTTACCTCCGCCACTTCGTCTCTGGCTGTCAAGATGACTAGTCATATCTGCTACTATGGGCTGAGTTCTCCTATAACTCACTGGACTCTGGTTCTGCTGGGGCAGCTCCTTTCTTCGTGGTTTACGGACAAATTCCTAGCCCTCCTCTTCCTGTATCCTTTCCCTTGGATGTCCCTGCGGTAGAGGAACTGGTACAGGACCTCAAATCTATTTGGAAGCAAACCTGTCAGTCTTTTCTCTGGGCCACTGACCACACCAAGACCAAGGCCGATAAGAAGCCTCGGACAAGGTGTGGTTATCTTCCACATACGTCCGGCTGAAGATACCTAGCTACAAGCTTGGTCCTTGCTTTCTAGGTCCCTTTGAGGTGATTAGACGTATAAATCCGGTGGCATACAAGTTCCACCTTCCTCCTACGATGCACATCCTGAACTTTTTCCATGTCTACCTCCTGAAGCCTGTCATCTTGAGCCGCTTCTTTAACTGCTTCTCCTCCTCCTTCTCCAGAGGCTGATTTAACGGATATCTATGAGGTTAAGGAGGTACTGGACATGAAGACTGTGAGAGGTTAGCGGTTCTTCCTTGTTGACTGAAAGAGGTTCGGGCCTGAGGAGAGATTCTGGGAGCCTGAAGAGAATATTCTGGACCGTAGCCTCCTCCAAAGGTTTCTCCGGACCAAGAAGAGGGGGACGCCGAAGGGGGGGGTGGTGTACTGTCACAGGTGTCCCTGCGATCCACGTATCGGATTGCAGGCACACCCATGCCCCTCTCTGTGGTGGCGCCCGGTCCCTAGCTCACTCACCTCTCACGTTCCTGCTCCCGTCCCGGCTGGCCAGTGTACGCGTACCTGCTCTCTAGGACGCATGCGCAGCGGCACTCACAGATTTAAAGTGCCAGCGCGCCGCAGATTGTACCAAACAGACTATTGGGGCGTGCACAGCTCTAGTATTCACTGGTCCACACACTAGCAATTGAGCAACTAGAAATTGGAAGAAAAAAGAAGTGTGCTATAATGGACCGAAAATGAGGTATAAAGTAATCTTTATTAATCCATAAACTTACAACTACACAAGAGTTAAAATCAATTAAAAGTACATAAGTACACAAAAAAGCACACTGGATGGACGAAGCACAGTGGCTCCAGTCCATCCACCACCCCTAACAATAGGTATAGAAGCGTATTCAAGGTGCCAAGGATAAATATCCTATTCTGTATCAATTTTGTTGACCACAAAACACAATACAAATGAATACATATATTCGCAAGAAATAAATTCCTGTCTGCCAAAAACCCCCCACAGCTGTCAATATGACGAGGCAAAAATGTAAACAACAACAGATAAAGTGCAAGTGCAAAAAAGTGCTGATTGTCAACTACACCTCTAAGACAAGCTGGGCTGGGCTCCAATGCGGTCCAACACCCGGGAGAAGCAGTGGTCAGATTGGCACTGGGCACTTCCGGGTTTTCTTTAAAAGCTGGCTTCTCTCAGCAACCCCCGCCAGATCTTAGTGCTATTTGCCTATGAGAAAGGACCCTGACTTGACCCTGTCTTTGCTCCTCCGCTTCCAGCTTGACCATCTGCCTGTTCCTGACCACGAGAACGCCCAGCGATTCTGTACTTTGATTGGCTGCCACAGCGGGCAAGTCACACCTGTGGAAATACCTGGTGGCAGCACCCCGTAGCAAGACCATCCTGCTTTGCGGCGGCTTTGGTGAAGACCGAGTGCCACTTAGATTCCGGTCTCAGCTGTCGGCTTGTGTCATCGTCCACGGTGGTCCAGGGGGTTCACTAACCCCGAGCCCTGACAAGTATTATATTGTTCTTAATGGCCCCACTTAGTATCCTGTTCTTCTGATTTTGTGGCCTCTTCCCTTTTATATTATGGCCTCCTGTCCTCTTTCATAATGTGCCCCCCTGTCCTCTAATATTATGGCTCCCTCCCCTCATATTGTGGCTCCTCAGTCCTCCCTCATATTGTGGCCACCACTCCTCATATTGTGGCCACTTCCCTCATATTGTAGCCCTGTCTTTTCTCATATTGTGGCCCCTCCCTTCATATTGTGACCTCTGTCCTCTCTCATTATGTGGCTCCCTCACCTATAATTGTGGGCCCCTCCCATCATACAGTGGCCCAGTGCCATCATATTGTGACCTCCTCCCATTATATTATGGTCCCTGTCCATCCCTGTTCCTGAGTATTAACCCCTTAAGGACGTAGCCATTTTATAGCTAAAGGCTCAGCCCCATTTTTTGTATTGTGACCTGTTTCGCTATATATAGTTATAACTTTTGAACACTTCAAAGCAATTCTGATTTTGTTTTTTTTCCTCACATGTTGTACTTCATTTTAGTGGTAAGTTGTAGCTGATAAGTTTTGCGTTTATTTTCAATAAAAAGAAAAATTTGTCAATTTTGTTGAAAAATTAGCTATTTTTGAAATTCGAAATCATTGTGTTTTCAGGCATATAGATATTTCCCATTTGTCTACTTTACATTTTCATCATTTTTGAAATGTCTGGATAATTTATTACAAATCAAATATCGATATTCCGTATTTTCAGAATTGACTATTTTGGAGATAAATACTGTTTTGAATGAAATTTTACATATTTAACACCCAAATCTGCACCCCTCAAACTATCAGAAACGGCTTTTAGGAAGTTGTTAACCGCTTGAGAACTTCATAGTAATTGAATCAAAATGGAGGTGAAATTTAGAATGGTCGAATTTTGTCGGTTATACGTTCATTTAGCCCTAAAATGTACACATTTTCAAAAGATAAAAAGAGAAAATCCACTTTACAATTTGTTATGCAATTTCTCTCGAGTACAGGGACCACCCACATGTGGCTGTTACTTGTTTTATGGGCGCACAGCGAGTCGCAGAAGGGAAGGAGGGACCTGCAGCTGCCAGGATTTTAGTTTCCTCTTGGCCCCTTTTGCAGGCTATAAAATGTTAGCTTTTTTTGTTATTGGGGCCATTTGATGGCATTTTTTTTTTTGCGGGATGAGATGCTTTTTCCAGCGTTACCATTTTGGGGTTGGTATCCACTATTGTTGAAAATTTAGGAACTTTTTTTTGAGGGCAGGAGTACTGGATTTTTAAACTTTTTTGGGGTTTTTTTTTCTTACGTTTTACTAAATTTGCCATATAAAACCATAATGTGTCAAAAAATCTATCATTTTTTCATTGCCGTCTTCCAAGTGGCATAACATTTTTACTTTTTTGGCTATGGAGTTGGTTTATTGTTTTGTTTTTTTTTATTTGCGGGACATGTTGTACTTTGCAACTGTGCATAGGCTGACACTGTGCTTTTAAAATGACGTCAGAGACGCCATCTTTCAGGCACTGCCAGGAGGCAGCTCTGGGGTCCTGATAGGATCCCAGGGCTGCCATAGCACCGATCGGCGCTCCCCGAAGACAGCGCGAGGCGATCGTGGGGGAAAGACCCAACAAAGGCGGTCGTTCTGACCGCGGCATCTAACAGTTTAAACACCCTTGATCAGAGCCCACTCCGACCGCGGGTGTTACAATGCGGTGTCGGCTTTTAGTTACAGCCGGCACCCCGGGTATCCCAATGTTAGTTCGGCTAAGATCAAAGAAAGCCTCAGTGTTGGTTTGAACTTACCTGAAACCAGGATACACTACATATTATACCCTATATACTCGAGTATAAGCCGTCCCGAGTATAAGCCGAGGCCCCTAATTTTACCACCAAAAACTGGGAAAATCTATTGACTCGAGTATAAGCCGAGGGTGGGAAATGCATTGGTCACAGACCCCACAAGTATATAGCCAGCCAGCCCCCTATAGTATACATCCTGCCCCCTGTAGTATACAGCCTGCCCCCAGTAGTATACAGCCAGCCCAGCCTGCCCCCAGTAGTATACAGCCAGCCCAGCTTCCCCCAGTAGTATACAGCCTGCCCATCGTGCCCCCAGTAGTATACAGCCTGCCCCCAGTAGTATACGGCCACGTCAGCCTGCCCCCAGTAGTATACAGCTTGCCCCCAGTAGTATACAGCTTGTCCCCAGTAGTATACAGCCAGCCTGCCCCCATGTAGTATACAGCCAGCCTGCCCCCCATGTAGTATACAGCCAGACCCATGTAGTATACAGCTTGCCCCCAGTAGTATGCAGCTTGCCCCCAGTAGTACACAGCTTGCCCTCAGTATTATACAGCTTGCCCCCAGTAGTATACAGCCTGCCCCCTGTAGTATACAGCACCCCAGCCTGCCCCGTGTAGTATACAGCCCAGCCTGCCTCCAGTAGTATACAGCCTGCCCCGTGTAGTATACAGCCTGCCCCCAGTAGTATACAGCCTGCCCCGTGTAGTATACAGCCACCCCAGCATAAAAAACAAAAAATAAACTTATATACTCACCCTCCGGTGGCCCCGATGTGCAGCGCTGCTCCCCCGATGTCCGTGCGGCTCGTCTTCAAGCTTATGCGCCTGTCTTCTTTCTTCTGCTGGGCACCGCCATTACTCTCTCCCGGCCGGCGCCTAGTATGACGCACCGCGGCGGCGCCCTGCAGAAGAAAGAAAATGGGCGCAGAAGCCAGAAGACGAGCGGCACAGACATCGGGGAAGCAGCGATGCTCATCGAGGCCACCGGAGGGTGAGTATATAAGTTTATTTTTTTAAAATTAATTTTTACTGACTGACTCGTGTATAAGCCAAGGGAACATTTTTCAGCACATTTTTTGTGCTGAAAAACTCAGCTTATACACGAGTATATAAGCCCCCAGCCCTGGGTATTCTTCTAGGAGCAGCCTCATAAATTCCCATTCTTTTAATTCATCAATCCTTATGAAAGAAACCACAAAAGGTAGCCAAAATATTATATAAGGCAAGTGTGGGAGTTGTTCCAGTCAGAACATTACCTATAAGTGGATACATTCATCTGAACACTTCTTCCAGATACTGTAATTAACAGATGGTTAGCAATCACAATCTTTAGTTGGTCACAACCTTAAATGAATAGCCGCTTACAGGTAATTCCAGAAGAATTGATTTGTTCAAGAGAAAGGTTTGTTGTTTTTTCACTAGTGCACAACAGTATCAAAAGATGGCAGGAGTAAACTTGAAGTCTGTGTGGGGACAATGCTGCACAGAATGTTACAAATGTCTGTACAAGAGGGCATTGTTCTTAACAAACTGATTTATGTATGTGCAAGTCATTACATCATTATAAACAATATCTTATCTGATCTAAATAAAACCCGTGGACATCAGGAAGAAAGTTGGACTTTTTCTAATCTGACGTAAACAGTTGCTACCTTGGTGGTGGTAACATCTGGATATATACACTGGGTAATGATGACCCCATTTATGCCTGTTATAATTGAAAACATAATCTTTTATATCATTTTTATTTATATTTTATATAACCAGTCTTTGTCCCAGGATATTGGCTCATTGCTGGGAAGATTGACAAGTAAAATTGGTTTTGGGTTAGGAGGAGGGATCAGATTCCTCCTTCTAACTCCATACATGTCGGCAAGATGCTATTCTTGCCAATTCTTTCATACCTACCAACCATTACGGACCTGGTAGAACAGTCTCACTTGAACTCTAAGTAGCTGATAGTTACGATCAGAAGGGCTCTGGGGGCATTACCTGGTTTTTGCACCCATGGCAAAAGCTGCATCTACACCTATGGTCTTATGGTAGCAGGGGACCCCTTGTCAGTGCCAATTCTCAGGGGACAGATTGTGTTGAGTACATTGGCAATACCAGTCTGTTTGGGTATGTGTTCTGAATGTGTGTCTATTTACTCTTGTCCTATAGCAGTGATGGCGAACCTTTTAGGGACCGAGTGCCGAAACTACAAGCAGAAGTTACATATTTTTGACAAAGTGCCAAATTAAAGTAACTTACAGGTTTCACATGTATTAGCATCCTGACACAAATACAGTAGAAAGAGGGAGCAATTTGGATTATTATTGTAGTTTCCCTCTAGGGTTCCCTTAACAGGATGAATCACAGGTCTGGAAAATGGACTACAATGATAATCCAGCTATGTCCAAACCTCCCAGCTCCTCCTGCACTTCAAGTCACTTTATAATAACGTTAAACATGGCACATCCCGGGCTGCTCTTGATTGCAGGAGGAGGTCTTGAGTCCTGAATGGTGGCTAGGTGATGGCCTGGGTGTCCACAGAGAGGGCTCCAAGTGCCACCTCTGGCACCCGTGCCATAGGTTCGCCACCACTGTCCTATAGTATACTCACAGTACTACTACTCCTATCCTGTATGTATATACACACATTACAGTACAACTACTTCTTATGCACACATTATAGTACTACTGATCTATCCATATTTGAATGACATGTCATTATACTACTGCTCCTATGCTGTGTATATGGTCACAGTATAGTACCACTATTCCTATTCTGTATAAGTGGGCATAGTAATACAACTCTTTTCCTATATACTAGCTGTAGCTCCCAGCATTGGCCGGGATAGTAAATAACTGCTCTTAGCTATAACAAATGGGTTAACAAAAAATATTTTATATATATCTATAGACTGTCTCTGACCATCTCTGTCACTGACCGTCTCTGTCACTGACCGTCCCTTTTTTATAAACTTTTTTGACAATCACTGTCTCCGACCTTCTTTGTCTCTGACTGTCTCTTTGGGTGACTGTCCGGCAGTCTCTTTGAGTGACTGTCCCTGGCAGTCTCTTTGAGTGACTGTCTCTGGCAGTCTCTTTCCATGACGGTCTGTCTCAGGCAGTCTCTTCCAGTGACTGTTGTCTCTGGCAATATCTTTCAGTGACTGACTGTCTGACATTCTCATTCAGTGACTGTCTCTGACACTCATTCAGTGACTGTCTCTGACACTCTCATTCCAGTGACTGTCTCTGACACTCTCATTCGAGAGTCACTCAAAAGTGTACAAAATAGGAGTTATAGGGTGAGCCGGCAACAGGGCTTCAACTGTTTTTTTCATGTTGGGTGACATATGACATGTCTTCTCTTTATACTGCCATTCCTCTTAATTTAGCCATTTTAGCGGCATTTAGCAAATACAGTGACTATTCTGATGAACTACAAGAATTCATTCTTGCTGTGTTAAGATTTCTCCTGTGTCACATTTTTTCCTTTGATAAATTTTTTTTTTACAGGTACAGGGTTGTCCAATGGGGGCGAAATTTTCTCCCTCATTGGCCAACCTATACATGGCATGGTGGGAGGAATTCCACATTTTTTCTAACTCTGCGGACCGCACTTTCGTCTGACATCCTGACGATTGTCATTTTTGGCGCACGCGAGTGGATTTTGGCGCCAGCTTTCATTAGACAGAAATTGGGGGTGCAGGCCGTCGGACGATCCGACGGATTCGAACAAACCGTGGGATTTAACCCCTTAACGCTGAAGCTACTTTTCACCTACCTGACACGGACCATTTTTTTAAATCTGACATGTGTCTATTTAAGTGGTTATAACTTTGGAACGCTTTAACATATCCAGTTGATTTTGAGATTGTTTTTTCGTGACACATTGTACTTCATGCTGGTTGAGAAATTTAATAAATATATTTAGTATTTATTTATGAAATAAATGCAAATTTGGCATAAATTTTGAAAAAAACAATGTTTTCCAAATTCAAAATTTTCTACTTTTTGGAAAGTTGGTCATATCACTAAAATAACTTGATAACTAACATTTTCCATATGTCTGCTTTAATTTGGCATCATTTTTCAAACATCTTTTCCTTTATTTTGGATGTTAGGAGGCTTATAACTTTAGGTGCAATTTTTCAGATTTTCACGAAAATCATCAAAACCTACTTTTGGAGGGTCAATTTAGTTAGAAGTGACTTTATAAGGCCCACATGACAGAAACCCCCACAAATGACACCATTTTAGAAACTACACCCCTCAAAATATTCAAAACAACCTTTGGAAATTTTATTAACCCTTTGAGCGTTTCATGAGCGTGAAAGATGAAAGTGAAATTAGAGAAATGTAATTTTATCTTACTATAGATTCATTGAACACTAAAATTTGCACCTTCACAATGGGTTAAAAAGGAAAATGCATTTTACAATGTTGAGGGCAATTCCTCTTGAGCATGCCAATACCCATTTTGTCACTGTACCCTGCTGTACGGGCACTGGGGGGCACTTGGAATGGAAAGAGCGTTGTTTCGTTTTTGCAGGGCAAATATGGCTGAAAAAGTTTACATGTGTCAGGATGCATTTGGAGAGCCATAGTGGTACCAAAACAGAGGAAAGCCCCAACATGAGACACCATTTTGGAAAGTACACCCCTTGGAGAGTCTAGCAACATGTAATTTGTGTATTTTCCCCAACAGGTGTTTGATTCAATTAGGCCCCAAAAGGGAAAAAAGGTGAAAATTTTCTCAAAAAAGTCACTTTTACCCCAAATTTTTGTAAGCCACAAGGGATAAAAGATGAAACAACCCCATAAATGTGTAAAACTATTTCTCCTAAGCACAGAACTGCACCACTTTTGCATATAAAGTGTTGTATGGGTGCACAGTAGGGCTCAGAAGGGAAAGAGGGGCTTTGGCCTTTTAGAAGCCAGATTTGACAATCATCCTTTACATATGTCAGGATGCATTTGGAGAGCCCTAGTGGTACCAAAACAGAGGGGAACCCCAACAAGTGTCACCATTTTGGAAAGTGCACCCTTTGGAGAATTCAGCAAGGTGTAATATGTGTATTTACCCCTACAGGTGTTTGCTTCAATTAGGTCCCTAAAAGGAAAAAGGTGAACATTTTCCCAAAAAAGTCACTTTTACGGCTAATTTTTGTATCCCATAAGGCATTAAAGATGAAACAACCCCAAAAAATGTGTACTAGCATTTCTCCCGAGTATAAAATTGCCCCACACATGCAAATAAAATGTTGTATGGGTACGCAGTGAAGCTCAGAAGGGAAAGAGGGGCGTTGGCCTTTTAGAAGACAAATTTGACAGACATCCTTTACATATGTCAGGATGCATTTAGAGAGCCGTAGTGGTACCAAAACAGAGGGGAACCCCAACAAGTGTCACAATTTTGGAAAGCACACCCCTTAGAGAATTTAGCAAGGTGTAATATGTGTATTTGTCCGTAAAGGTGTTTGATTTAATTAGGACTTAAATAGATAAAAGGTGAACATTTTCTTATAAAGGTCATTTTACTCCTAATTTTATATAGCCACAAGGGATAAAAAAATGTAATAACCCCTCAAAATGTGTAAACCTATTTCTCTCGAGTGTAGAAGTACCCCACATGTGTATATAAAATGTTGTATGGGCGCACAGTAAAAGGAAAGGGGAATGTTTGCCTTTTAGAAGCCAAATTTGACAGAAATGTTTGACATGCATTTGGAGAACCCTAGTGGTATAAAACAGATAAGAATCCGAAAAGTGACCCTAATCTTTGAATGCACACCCCTTAGAGAATTTTGCAATGTGTAATATATGTATTTGCCCCTACAGGTGAATGATCCAATTAGGCCCGAATCATTAAAAAGGTGAAAATTTTCTTATAAATGTCACTTTACCCCTAATTTATGTAAGCCACAAGGGATAATATATTAAATAACCCCAAAAAAGGTGTAAAACTATTTCTCCCGAGTGTAGAAGTACCCCACATGTGCATATAAAATGCTTTATGGGCGCACAGTAGAGGAAAAGAGGGATGTTTGTCTTTTAGAGGCCAAATTTGTAAGAAATCCTTCACATGTGTCAGGATACATTTGGAGAGCCGTAGTGGTACCAAAACAGAGGAAAACCCGAAAAGTGACCCTAATTGTTGAATGTACACCCCTTGGGTAATATAGCAAGGTGTAATATGTGGTGTAGCGTAATACACGTGGTGAAATGAGCATTTTGAACATACAGGTGGTTTCCAAATATGATGTGCAATGGAGTCCAAGATGGAAATTTCAATTATTTCTGGAAAGTTCAGTGCCCGTTATGTGGCGCCCCTTATGAAATAATGGAGGGGTATAGGGAGCAACGGGACATAACAGTTGTTACAATTATTCATTTTACCGAAATTAATTCACAATAGGTTGGGCGTGAATTGTGAATGTCTAGTGTATAAGGAGGTAGAATATACCAGGGGACCAACTAAACTTTTGTCACTCTGGAGTTGTCGCAGGTCTCTTAGTAGTATGTAGTGTCCATCCTAACTCCTCTTTTGGAACAGGCTCTTTATTGAGTCCTACCATTAGAAGCAGCAGAATTCACCGGGAAAATGCTGTCCTGGCAAAACACAGGAACATCTAAACCAGAGGTACTGGGGCTCCGTCCTTCTTGTCCCAATATTAGTTTCCTAATATCTTCCTCTTGAAAACAGAGAAATGATACGGCAGGACATGCTTATTGGAACAGCTCGTAAGAGTTGTACAGCGTAATCTGTACAATGTGCACGGCCAGCACTTTTGTACCATATCTTCGTTTTAGTAGGGAAATTATCACCAAGTGTTGCTCTTATTCACCCTAGCGATGCCCATTGTGACGAATATTGCTGCTTTTGGCTGGACCAAATCGACCAGCAAATAGCAGCAAACATGGACAGAGGGGGTCAACAAAACCCCTCTGGACCGCAAGGCAAAATTGGTGGCTGTCAGGAACAGCCGCCACCCTGCCCCGATCACCGTGTCTACAGACATGGTGACCGGTATTACTGACGTCATAAGTAAATTCGCTGCTATCGGCTCGTCTGAATTGATGAGCCAGGAGCAGCGATAATAAACTGGGGGTGTGTGGCGGGGACGTAACCCTTCTGGTCCATAGGGCAGGATGGATGGCTGTCAGGAACAGCCGCCGTCTTACCCCGATCAGTGAACAGCCACCGTCTTACCCTGACCGGTGTTGGAAAGTCACTACCCGCCGCACCGTTCTATAACAACGCTCGTTGGGAATAGGCTATACAATCTTTATTTATTTTTTAAGCAATTTAGACAAATAAGGGCTTATTTTTTGCGAGACGAGATGCACTGTAAAAAAAAACTTAATTTTAGTGGGTTTTTAGCTTATTGAAGAAATTTTATTAACTTTTTACGTGTGGAGGAAAATAAAATCATCAATTCTTGTTTTGGATTTTTAGCATTTTTTGGGGGGGTTGTTCACTGTAGCATAACAATAATATATTATCTTTATTCTACGGATCACTACAATTACGGTGATACCTCATTTATATAGTTTTATTTTTATTTGTCCAATTTTATTGAAGGAAAACTAGAATAGAAAAAATTGCATTTGTTTTGGTGTCCTTAAGTAGGGGACCGCCTGTATTGCCATTTTTATAGTGGCATAATTATAGTATTTTTTGGTTTACGGAGCTGGTTGTAAGCTTATTTTTTGCGTGACAAGTTGCTCTTTTTATTGGTATCATTTTGGTGCTTGTAACTTTTTCGGATCACTTTTTAGAACATTTTTTGTAAAGCAATTTGATAAAAAGTTTTAATTTTTGGCAAGTTTTTGGTTTTTTTTTTTACCACGTTCACCGAGCGGGTCCAATTATGATTAGGATTTATTGTACAGATTGTTACGGACGCGGCGATACCAAATAAGTGGGGTTTTTTCGTGATTTAGTGTTTTTATACTTTATTACTTGTGTAAAGGGAAATGTGGTGTTTGGGGGGACTTTCACTTTCTTTTATTATTTATTTTTACTGTAAAAAAACTTTATTTATTTATTTTTCCTTTTCTTACAGTTACTGACATCTAAGTTTGAACAAGTGATCTTCTGATCACTTGTTCAAGCTTTTTTACAGGTTACACAGTGCAATACAGATGCTGCGCATGCCCAGTGTCTTACAGCCGGGTCCTGCCAGAAGGCACGGACCCGGCACCGAGAGGAGGATCGCGCAGCCCCGGGCACTGGCAGTCCCGGGACTGCGATCGGAGGAGAGGACTCCCCCGGTAAGCGCCGCGGGGGGGTCCGATTCAACTTTAAATAACTTTAAATGCCTCTAACACACCGCGGTCAGCGCGACCGCGGCGTATTAGGGGTTAACACCCACGATCGGAGAAATCTCCGATCGCGGGTGTTAGAGGCGGGTGTCGGCTATATGTTATAGCTGACACCCGCAGCTTCTGGCCCCGGCTCCGTTCAGGAGCCGGGGCCAGAAGCTTGACGTAATAGTACTGCATTTTGCGGGAACGCACCTCCCGCGATGCAGTACTATTACGTCAAATGTCGGGAAGGGGTTAAGTTCAAAATTGTGACGCAACCCAAGCACTTACATGCACCAGGAGGAAGATGGTGAACTCCGGCGGACCTGAGCAGGGAAGCGACAGATGCAAGAAATCGGGCGCACGACCTAAGTGAATTGTGGCACAGTGCATTCCCGACGGAAAAATGCAACTAAATGTCCCCCATTGTACTTTATGTTAGTTGAAAAAATTTAGGTGATAACTTTTGCGTTTGGTTATGAAAAAAATGGAAATTTGGTGAAAAATTTGATAAAAATGCTATTTTCAAACTTTGGAAATTTCTACTTTTCAAGTAGATTGTCATAGCCCCCAAATAACTTAATAACTAACATTAACCTAAAGTCTTCTTTATGTTAGCATGATTTTTTAAGCATCTTATACTTTTTTTAGGAAGATGGGAGGCATATAACTATATAAGTGATTTTTAAGATTTTTGTGAAAATTGACAAAATCTATGTTTTACAGGTCTAGTTAAGTTTGATGTGACTATGAGAGGCCTAAATGAGAGAAAAACCCCTTTTATGACCCCATTTTAGAAACTGTACCCCTCAAAGAATGTGAAACAAGTTGTTTACCCTTTAATTGTTTCACAAGAGTTAAAACAAAATCAGGTACAATTTTCAAATGTAATTTTTTTTTATAGCTAAATGAATGTATTTTTCAAAAAATCGACACATACTCAGTGGATAAAACAACAAAATTCTCCACAAAAAATAATACCCAATTTCCCAACGCCCAAAATGTGGTGGTATACTATTGTACTGGCACCCAGCAGGGCATAGAAAGGATGGAGCACTACCAAGTTTTTTGCAGAGTAGACTTAGCTGGAATACCTTTATGTTACCATGATACATTTGGAAAACCCCTGTAGGGACACACAGCAGGACGTGGAAGGAAAGAAGCACCCTGTGGCTTTTTGAAGGCAACTTGGACCAAAATAGTTTTAAGTGGCAATGATGCATTTACAGAGCCCCTGAAGTACCATAACAGTTAAAAAAAAAACCCAAAGGACCCCATTTTGGAAACTACACCCTTCAGAGATTTTGTCAAGGTGTATAATGAGTATTTGGGCCACACAGGAGTTCAAAAATTTGGGCTGAAACATGAAAAAATGAATATTTTTCCATCAAAAATTCAATTTTTCCCCAACTTTTTGGCATCCACGAGGAACAAAAGGAGAAATTGCTCCACAGAAATTGTTCAACAATTTCTCCTGAACACAGAAATACCCCATATGTGGATATAAACTTCTGTAAGGACACACAGCAGGACTTGGAAGGGAAGAAGCACCCTGTGGATTTTTGAAGGCAATTTGGACCAAAATAGTTTTAAGTGGCAATGATGCATTTAGAGAGCCCCTGAAGTACCATTACAGTGAAAATCCCCCAAAAGGAAAACCCCATTTTGGAAACCACACCCTTCAGAGATTTTATCAAGGTGTATAATGAGTATTTGGACCCCACAGCTGTTAAACAATTTGGGCTGAAACATGAAAAAAAATCAATATTTTTCCATCAGAAATTCACTTTTCTCCCAATTTTTTGGCATCCACAAGAAATTGCTCCACAGAAATTGTTCAACAATTTCTCCTGAACACGGAAATACCCCACATGTGGATATAAACTTCTGTAGGGACACACAGCAGGACTTGGAAGTGAAGAAGTGCCGTTTGACTTTTTGAAGGCAATTTGGACCAAAATAGTTTTCAGTGACCCCTGAAGTACCATTAAAGGGAATCCCCCCTCCCAAAAGACCCCGATTTGTAAACTACACCCTTCAGAGATTTTTATCAAGGTGTATAATGAGTATTTGGACCCCACAAGTGTTCAAAAATTTGGGCTGAAACATGAAAAAATGATTTTTTTTCCACAAAAATTCACTTTTTCCCCATTGTTTTTGGAGTCCACAAGGGACAAAAGGAGACATTTCTCCACAGTTTCTCTTTAACACGGCAATAGGGACACAGAGCAGGATTTGGATGGGAGCAAGTAGTGTGTGGTTGGTTTTATGGTGGTGGAATGTACCAGGGCAGATGGGTGATAAAGAAAGGAGGTGGTAACCAGGGCAAAGCAATTATAACGGGGGACATCAGAAGTACTGGGTCCTTCTTGATGACCAACAAGGGGGCCTTGAAAGCAAATAAATGATACAGTATGACCTGCACATTGGTATAGCACATAGGAATTATACAGTGCCATCTGTACAATGTGCACGGCCAGCTTTTTGTACCATATCTTTGCTTTCTGTAGAGCACTGTATAGCTTCAGTACTTGATCTGACAGATCAACCCCACCCATGTATTTATTGTAAGCCAGGATGCAGTCTGGCTTGGAGGCAGTGGTAGTGGTACCTCGTACAGGGGTGGCAGTGGTGGTGTCTCTATGAATTGTGGTCAAAATAAGGACATCCCTTTTTTCTTTATAGCATGTTCTCATGGCAGAGAGCCCTCATGTCCCCTTTTGTTAGTGGTTGACTTATCAGGGTCTTAGGGAGGCCTCTCTGTTTTTTGCATACAGTGCCACATGCTACAGTACCCCTGGAAATGAGGGACTTGAAGAGTGTAATGCTGGTATAAAATTTATCCACATACAGGTAGTAACCCTTCTCCAGCAGTGGGTGCACCAGATCACACACAAGGTTCCCAGTAACTCCTAGGACAGGGGGACATTTTGGGGAGCTAATTTGTTTTCCCTCATAAACCCTAAATCTTTGGGTGTACCCTGTGGTACTCTCGCACAGCTTGTACATTTTAATTCCATACCTTGCCCTCTTGCTGGGCAGGTACTGGCATATTCTTAGTCTTCCTTTTAAAATGTACAAGTGACTTGTATACACAAATGAAATTTTCAGGGGTGTAGGCCTCAAAAAACTTTGTGCTAAAGTGATCAAGGCTTGGCCTAATTTTGTATAGATGGTCAAATGATGGGTCGCTTTGAGGTGGGCCCTGCGAATTGTCGTTGTAGTGTAAAAATGTTAGAATGGCCTAAAAGCGTGTGCAATATATAGGAGCATTGTAAAAATATCAGAACTCCAATACTGCCTTATCTCAGGTTTTTTAACATCACCCATATGTAGCACAAAACCCCAAAACTTCATAATTTCTACCACATCTACAGGGGTCCACCTAGAAAATGATGAAGTTGGGTTTTTTGCCAAAAACTGTTGGACATACAAATTTGTTTGTACCACCATCAAATTCACAAGATCCTTAGAGAAAAAGACTTAAAAAGTCAATTTCTGTGAGGCCTTCTGTCTCAAAATTAATTCCTGAACTTCCCACAAATTCAGGAATTTGAGGCTCATAATTATCAGGGAGTGCAATCCATTCAGGGTCACTTGGCTGAAGAACAACCTCAACTGGTGCCCTGGGGCGCCCTCTGACGGCCCCTCATCATTGGAAGAGGAGGACGAGAAATAGAGGAACCTGGCATCCTCCCCTTCTGAATCAGTATCGGAGGCAAGAAAGACATATGCCTCCTCTGCTGAAAAGACACTGATCAGTGAACTTCGGCACTGATCAGCGGCTGGCGATTTGCAGAACGCACACATGGGGGTGCAACTGCTACAAAAAGAGAAAAAAAGCAACAAAAAAGATCATGGAGGCTCAAAAGTAGCCACACGCCTAAATGGAGGGGAGGGAAGGGTCTGGAACAAGGATAGGGATCAGGACACTGTGACTGCTGTATGCAAAAAAAGACAAACAGCAGCAGCAACAACAGCTCAGCAATAACTCGGACCACTCAGAAATGTAACAGATGCCACCAAAGGTGCCAACTGCAGCAATATCTAGCTAGACAAAGCACAGATGGGTATCACACACTGATCTGCACACTGTTTAGGACAAGAATGCAATGTGCAGATCAGTGTGCAGTGCTTTGAATCTCCCCCCACAGATCCAATTGGTTGGTAAGTACAGACCAACCAATCGCATCAATCAGGGAGGTGGCATGATGCCACTTCATCATCAAGAAGGGGAGGGGGATGAGGGAGGATGGAAGAAGAACAGGGGGATGAAGAACGGTGGTGGGGCACGAGGTAAGATGGCTGTCAGCCATCTTGAAACTTTATATACTTTATATTGATCAGATTGGATCGATCTGCAGGATGCCACCTCTATTCTGTGACCCATGGTGGTGATCTGGTGCTGTGTAGCACAGCACCGATCACCACCTTTCCACTTCTGTCCCTACATGCTGCTTGTCCCTCAATGCTGCCTGTCCCAAGTGATGTCGCCATCTTCCCAGGCATGCACCCACAGATTGGATCGTTTAGGACAGTGATGGCTAACCTATGGCACTAGTGCCAGAGGTGGCACTCGTAGCCCTTTCTGCGGGCACTCAGGCCATCACCAGAGATGACTCCATGTATCTTCCTGCCGTCCCAGACAGCCCAGGACTTGCTGTGCACAGAGCTATTTTAAAGTGACAGCTCTATTTTAAAGTCCTCAGGGTGCTGGTATTAATGAAAACTGTGACAGAGAAGGGAGTACAAATCACAAATGAAATTTCTGTGTTGGCACTTTGCAATAAATAAGTGGGTCTTTGGCGTAGTTTGGGCACTCAGTCTCTAAAAGGTTTGCCATCACTGGTTTAGGAGGGTGGCACAATGCAACCTATGCCACCTGGCAGAAGGAGGTGATCGGTGCATCCAAGGACACCATCGATCACCTCATTATATGCTGTGAAGATGCTAATACAGCGTCTTTTAACTTTTACATTGCTGCAATCAGCTGATCTGAAGTGACCAGCTGATTGCAGCGATCATGAGCATGGCCCGTGTGACCACCCTGGTCCTTGAGGGGAGATGCCCTGCTGTCAGGGACAGCAACCATTTCTCCTTGATTGTTACAATCCATGATGTAATACTACTGCAAAATGCAGGAGATCACCTCCCACCATTCAGTACTATTACGTCAACTGTCAGGAAGGTGTTAATTATTAATAATAATACCTTAAATCTTAAGTTCACCCACCAATACAACAATAAAACCATTGATTTCTTGGATATTACGCCAACTGGCCACACTTCCTCCTATTCAGTTTCCACATGTCTTTACTGACCTCCTCCTCCGTGGGTGTTCCCTTACCTGTTAAATGCCTTCTGCTTCCACAAGTGTTCACGCCACTATGACTAAGGATTAGTTTCCGAAACGTGTCAATGGCTTTTTCTTTCTTCTCCCATGTGCACATAGCTTTTTAATATTCTGATTAAAAGTTAGTTTTTAATGTTTTTTTTATTATTTTTTGAAACTTCATTTTGTATCCTTGCTGGAGTTCCCGAGTTTTTCTGTACATGTGTCTTAGAGTGGCCTGATTTCCATAATCTTTGCGATTGATCTTCTACCGGCATTCGAATGTTTGGAGAGCTGAAAAAAACTTTTTTTTCTATTTTGTTACTCTCTTTCCAGTGACTGTCTCTGACACTCTCATTCCAGTGACTGTCTCTGACACTTTCATTCAAGGGACTGTCTCTGACACTCTCAATGGACTGTCTCTGACACTCTCATTCCAGTGACTGACTCTGACACTCTCATTCCATTGACTGTCTCTGACACTTTCATTCCAGTGACTGTCTCTGGCACTCTCATTCCAGTGACTGACTCTGAGATCTTCATTTGAGTGACTGTCTCTGTCACTCTCATTCCATCGACTGTCTCTGTCACTCTCATTCCAGTGACTGACTCTGACACTCTCATTCCAGTGACTGACTCTGAGATCTTCATTTGAGTGACTGTCTCTGTCACTCTCATTCCATCGACTGTCTCTGTCACTCTCATTCCAGTGACTGACTCTGACACTCTCATTCCAGTGACTGTTCTCTGACACTCATTGAATGTCAGAGACAGTCACTTGAAAATGTCAGAGACAGACACTTGAATGAGAGTATCAGAGTACAGTCTCTGACATTTTCATTTGAGTGACTGTCTCTGACACTTTCATTCCAGTGACTGTCTCTGACACTCTCATTCCAGTGACTGACTCTGAGATCTTCATTTGAGTGACTGTCTCTGTCACTCTCATTCCATCGACTGTCTCTGTCACTCTCATTCCAGTGACTGACTCTGACACTCTCATTCCAGTGACTGTTCTCTGACACTCATTAAATGTCAGAGACAGTCACTTGAAAATGTCAGAGACAGACACTTGAATGAGAGTATCAGAGTACAGTCTCTGACATTTTCATTTGAGTGACTGTCTCTGACACTTTCATTCCAGTGACTGTCTCTGTCTCCGACTGTCACTTTGTCTATGACGAGATTTTTTAGAAGTGTCTGAGAGCAGAACTGCTGTAGTTGCCCATGGCAACCAATCAGAGCTCAAGTTTCATTTCCCCACAGCTGCTTATAACATTACAGCTGGTCCCTGATTGGTTTACAAGGTCAACTGGAACAGTTTTACCTCATTTCTGATTAATCTCCCCCTATCTCTCTATCCCTATTCATATTACCTCACACATAAGCTTTTTTAGACTCATTACCAATCAAAGCTCAGAGCTCATATTAATGACCTGTGGCAGAACAGCAACCAATCACTGCTCAACTTTCAACTGCCATAGCAGCAGACAATGGCTCCTGTATGTAGTGGTTAATAAGTGGATTTTAGAAAGCGCGGGATGAAAATTTCGGCTCCAAACTGAGTCTATGACGTTCCCTGACTCACAGAGAGCGGCTGTGCAAAATTTGGTGACTGTAAATCCGACGGTACAGATTCCTTAGTGGGCATAGTACAGTACAAATATTCCTATTCCTTAAAGGGAACCTGACACCACATTTGCCCATGCACAGCAAGTGACAGGTTCCTTTACAATTCTATTCACTTCTTTTAGCTAAAAATTGTTTCGCTAACATCCACATAAATCACCTTTTATCTTATATTACCTGGCATCAAAGAGGGCGTGCCCTACTCATCCATGCCCTGCCATCTATTACTCCCCAGTTCATGTCATCGGACCAGAGTGACATTGTCTCAGGTCCTTTAGCAATAGCAAACTGTACCCCATGCATGCATCTGACCACATTTAGTCACAGCAGCCACCATGGACTTCTACTCCTTTCCATCCTCCATGGAGGCTGATGTGATTTCATGTATTCGCCTACATGGTGTACCATTGTTATTAGAAGTTTAAAGGACCTGCGATGATGTCACTCTGGTCACATGTCATGAATGTAACACAAGGTACAGTGCAAAATAATTGACACAATATTTGCCATCTGTACATAAAGATTTATATGCCTGTAGTTGAATATTAGAAGACACTCCCTATTAGAACAAGGAGGCAGAGCAGTGATTTGAAGAGACACAGAGCTGTCAATCAGAATAATGGGATGTGGCTCACTGCCAGCCTGAGAGAGAGAAGCGTCACAAACTCCAGACATGAGTCACAAAAGCAAATTTGCATATCAGAAAAATGTATGTAATTAAAGAACAGTGCCCCACTGGCAGCTAATTTTAAATATGTGGAAGACTTGTAACCCTTTATCAGCAGGCATTGTTAGTCAGGATGGTCAAAATCTGGTGACAGGTCCTCTTTCAAGGAAATCTACAATGAGGACCTGCCATCAGAAGTAGAGCGGATGGCAGATTCCTTCTTCCTGCTTTTGGCCTAATCATTAACTTAATAATCCTAGAACCTAACCTGACTTGTTACTTTATTTTAGTTATATGTAAATTAACTGCAGAGGCTAGTGGGGCGTGTACTAGCCTTAGCTCCCAGTGCCTAACCACTGTGTTTCTTGCTGTTTATATTATTTTTTGTCTATAATATATCTAGGCATATGTGTATTATAATAAATAGATATAAGTAAGTCACAAGTGGACATAACTGTTCCATCTAAGACATCTTGAAGGGGACAAGTGTAGGTATGTAGCTTTTGTCTCAATGCTGAGTCTACGTCGCATGTTGTGTGTCTCTCCTCTTTTAGGAACAAGCAGGTGCCATTTGTTGCGGAAGTTAGGTGTAAGTTGGCCCAGCTCATACTAGCTACATTTAGTACAGAAAATGAAGATTTGCTTTATTTATATATTCTTAAACATGAATGTATTAAAAGCTTTAACAGGGGAAGCCACAGCCGAATTAAGGGTGGTGGAGGCCCCTGGGTGCAAACTGATGGGGACCCTTCCCACACTTTTTATCAATAAGGTAAATGTTGCTGCCTATAAATAATATTGCTTCTCCAGAGATCCCAGATAGCAGAAGTACCCTCAAATTGATACTAAATTAAATTCATATATTGAGCTACAGACTGTGGCAGATTAAGACTACCAAGGTCCCTGGGCTATATGGAGATTGGGGGCCCCCTACAAATCTTGGGTTTTTAAATTGTCCACACTGTAATCCACCATTGGTTGGTGGAGGCCGCCTTGGAGGTAGAGTGGTGGGAGCCCAAGGAGCCCTACCCATTTTTACCTATTCAAGGGAAATGGGTGATAGCTTTGTTAATACCAGGCTAGAGTAAGATATTTTATTAAAGGGGTATTCCCATTTCAGAAATAATGTTTTCTAATGGTTTCTATAGAATGGCAGTAAGCAGAGATCTAAAAAATGATACAGAAAATATATTGGAAAATTTTATATTTTTTCTTAATACAAACAATAACATTAATTTGCCGAAATGGGAATACCCCTTTAATCATATTATTCCTCTTTGATCTCAGCACTCAGAGTAAGGATAAAGGGTACATTGTCGTGGCCAAGTTTCAACTCTCCCTTTCATATCATTCTTCATCATAGGAAGAATAGGCCATCATTGTTTGTTTGAGTCAGAAGAAGTTTGCCTGATGCTATAACTTGGAACCAAAAATCAAGAACTGGCAGGAATACTATTAGAAACAGTGTCAGCAGAATGGGTTATTCAGGAGGTGGAGGTGCAGGAGTAGTCTTGTAGCTGAGGGTTTAAGTCAGGGTTATGTTATGACATGTGTTGCTTTTAGATTAATAATGACAATAATAATAACAATATGTGAATATGTGAACAATATGTAATATTGTAATCTTTTCTATTGAACTAAATAAAGGGTCAAACCTCCCAACTATCATGGATCCTCAAGGACAGTCCTGGATTTCAGGGTCTGCACCGCTATCCCAGGAGGTATTTCCCTGAACTCACTCTTATCTGCGTCCTCTAGAGGTAGATAGAGTGGAATGCATTGGTGAATGTGGGAGGCATTAGGCATCTGTTGGCATTTGAAGGAATCGGGACTGCTTTGTGGGAACAAGGAAAGATTTAGGGGTGCCATAGGGAGGGGCAGTATACTATGTGGGGACCATTAAGGTGGGCCGTATACAGTGTGTAGGCCATTATGGATAGTGTAGGAATACTAGGAATGTGGCAAAGGGTGTGGCTTGGGATACAAAACAAAAGTTGGGTGTTACGGTTATGGTGAACAGCCACGGCGAAAAGACAAAGACAAGTTTGCCAGCATTAAGCAGCTTCTAGCACTAAAATTCCTCAACAAATATATTAAGTATGGTCCAAGTTACATACTAGTAACATGTCTATTATTTAATTCATGGGCATTTTTCGTATTATATCGAGAAAAGCGATGAGGCTTGTCCTGCTAACTGACACTAGTATTTTCAGCCCTGCAATTGCAGCTTGAATGGGGTGACGTCCGGATCGCAGGCCCACGTGTGTGCTGAGGTTACTTCTGCTCTGCAGCTGCGAGGCAATGTCACTGACTGTCACACCAATCAGGTTACTGCTGATTGTGCTGCAAAGAGACACAGGACACAGCTGTTAAATTGCCAGGCTTTGCTATGTTCAGCTCCCAGCTATGAGTGCTTGCACTGTCTTGTGTTCTCTTTAAGCCATAACCATAAGGTGCTCTCTCTAAGATTACCATCAAACAATATAGCATTTGGCAGGTAACAGAAACGCTTATGAAGACTTTAGATGGTAACACCACTTTCTTTTTCTAGAACTCTCTGCTAAAGGCCATTTCCCCCCAAACCGATAGTCATATCGCACGATTTTGATAAGTAAAAATTGTACAATTCTGGTTTAATTTAGGTCAGGTGTCAGTCCCAGTGCTATTCTATTGCTATCTAACTGTCCATTTTTGTAGTCCTAATGTCATTCTAGTTGTGTAAGGTTTTCCCAACTGTTTTTCACAGTTCTGAGATACTTTCTTATAACATGTTTGTGAAAAACTGATCACACAAGGAAGGCACCCTATTGGTGTCAGGTTTTTCTTCATACATTGATTGGAGGGCATAGAAGCCCTAAAATAATTGCAAATGCTAGGTTTGATAAAATATAGTAATGTACAGGCACAGGTTTTGTCTTGTTCATCAGGGTATCCCAATGTCCCTCACTTCCCCTTTGAATATCTAATGAACTCTCTGAAAGGCCCACTTCAAAGATGAGGGTCTTAGGGGGCTCAGTAGGGGGTAGCCATCAACTAACACAGCCTTGGGCTTCATTCACACGGTTGTTGGGGGCTGTATATATGGCCGACATTTACACTTGTGTCCCCCACACATGCAGCACCGTACCGTTACATATACGGGGAAAAGATGTGACATGTCCTGTCTTTCCCCATAATACGGCGCCGTGCGCCAAGTGTCTCTACGTAGAGGGGTGCGGGTGAGCAGCACTCACCCCCTCCTCCTATTCTAGGCGCCAACGAGTGCCCGCCGTGTGAATATAGCCTCTTGACTTTTCTTAACGTTCCCTCAACTCTTTTTAGACAAAGGATCATAATACCCGGCTCACACCCCAAAAGCATTTCAGACGTAGACAGGAGAACCTCTGCATCTATTGTGCCAACCCTGCACAATTTCTCCAGACTTGTCCAGTTCATCTTCAGCGTCTGGGAAAATGCACCCACCTAGGGTTCTTGGGAGAAGCATCCCTAGATGAGAGCAAAGCTTCGCCACGCCTTAACATACCTGCTCTGCGCAGCACCGGGACAGGTAGTCAGTTTCAAGCCGCTGCCTTCCTTGATTCTGGCAGGAGACTTCGAGGATGCTGCCCTGATCTCCCAGCATAACCTTCCTGTGGTCTGTCTTGAGAAGCCACTGGTTATCTCTTCCATCAGTGGGGAGACACTCAGCGATCAGGTCCAGTACAGCACCGCGCCGCTCTGCCTGCAGATCGGGGCATTACATAAAGAAAGACTGTCCTATGTGCTTCCCTGTTTCACTTCCTCTGTATTATTGGGTCTTCCATGGTTGCAGCAACACACACCTGTCCTCGACTGGCGCACTGGAGAGGTTCTTTGCTGGGGTGTCATGCTACTCCATCCATGTTGGCCTACATCAAGGAGAATTTACAGAAGGGATATGAAGGCCAAGAAAGACAGTGACTATTGTGATCTTAATGAAGTTACGGTAAAGAACCGGTACCCGCTACACCTGATCACGGAATTCCTTGACACCCTCCATGGAGCCAAGGTCTTCACTAAATTGGGCCTTCGAGGGGCATATAATCTAATCCATATCCCTGAAGTGGAAGACCACCTTTTACACCCGGGATGGTTACTTAGAGTATCTGGTTATGCCCTTTGTACTGTTCAATGAGCCTGTGGTATTTCAAGACTTTGTCAACGACATCTTCAGAGACTTACTGTACACTTGTGTCATCGTCTTCTTGGACAATATCCTGGTGTTCTCTAATGACCTAGAGACTCATCAGGTCCACATACGACAAGATCTCAGACACATAAGGGCCAATTGCCTATTTGCCAAACTTGAAAAAGTGCTAGTTCCAGCAAAAAAACCTTCTGTTCCTCGGATATATAATCTCTGACGGTCTACAGATGGATCCTACCAAGTTGTCTGTGGTATTCCATTGGCCTCGGCCAGTGGGACTTCATGCTATACAGATATTCCTGGGCTTCACTAATTATTACTGGCAATTTATACCCCATTTCTCCTCTCTTGCCTCTCCCTTTGTGGCATTGACTAAGAAAGATGCTAATCCCATGCTCTGGCCCCCGGCAACTGAAGAAGCGTTCTCCAAGCTAAAGTCCGCCTTTGCCTCTGCTCCTGTTCTCACACGGCTTAAGACAGAGAAGCCATTCCAGCTGGAAGTTGACGCCTCCTCAGTGGGCGATCGAGCTGTGCTCACTCCGAATTCTCACCTGTGGGTTCTTCTTTTAGGCCTTCTCTACTGCTGAGAGAAATTACTCCACAGAAGACGAAGAACTACTGGCCATAAAACCTGGAAGAGTGATGCTATCTTCTGGAAGGAGCTCGCCATCTGGTTTGTGTATATATGGATCAGAAGAACCTCACAAGAACCTCCTATACTTCTCAGCACTTCAACCCACGACAAGCTCGCTGGTCACTCTTCTTTTCTCGTTTCGATTTCTTGATTCACTTTCGTTCTGCATAAAAGAACATCAAGGCTGATGCACTCTTGTGCCTGTGATGTTATTGGTGAAGAACTCTTACAAAACCACTTTCCCTTCAAAAGAGGAGGGAATTTGTTAATTAGACCCTGAAGATAGTTCTAAACCGTGGTGGATGGGATTCTCAATTATAATATTTTTAACACCAATAGTCGCACGGCTTGCGACCAAAAATACCCTGTATCCACCAGGGTTGAAATTAAAATATAACTTTTATTGTTTTAATTTGTAAGAACCGAAAAAGACAGATTAAAAGGAATGCAAACAGGCACATGTATGGGAAAGTGCTAGAGCTAAGGAGCTTATGAATTCAACAGTGGAGAGGTTATGGATACTCTAGGGGGGGTTCATCAGTTCTCCCTAGAGATTATCGGTAGCTGAACTGGCTACTAGAAATGATTGAAATTTGTTGATAGCAGCCTCCTAGCTATTGCCAGCAAATTATGTCCTTAATGTCAAAGTTTTTACCGGGCTGCTAATTTGCATTTCCCTGTGTAGATATTTAGTAAACTACGCTTCCCTACAGTCTGCCTGTTGCTGGTTAAAACACACACACACTTGTTTAACCTAGCCCACCCGACATGTTTTGCCAATCAAGGCATCTTTATTGTCTATGGACAACTGCCACGCACACCTCTCCCTCTGTCTGTTCCTTCAGAAAACTGAAAGAATTGATTTGAGATCTCAAATCCATCTGGGAGCAAACGTATCAGTTTCTACTTCGGGGATCCGCCCGCACCAAGATCCAAGCTGATAAAGAAGAAGCACAGGCTTCCGCCAATCTTCTCTCCAGGTGATAAAGTGTGGCTATCTTACAGATACATCCAGCTGAAGATTCCCAGCTACAAGATTGGTCCTCGATTCTTGGGTCTATTCAAGGTGCTGAAGCGCATCAATCTTGTGGCCTATAAGCTGCGCCTTCCTCCCACCATGCGCTTCCTGAACTCCTTCCATGTCTCTCTCCTGAAGCCAGTCATCTTGAACCGCTTCTCTCAGCAAGTTCCTTCTGCTCCTGTGGCTGATTCTAACAACATCTTTGAGGTCAAAGAGATCCTAGGCATGAAGGTAGTGAGAGGAAAGGGGTTCATCCTTGTTAACTGGAAGGGGTTAGGACCTGAGGAGAGGTCTTGGGAGCCTGAGGACAATATCTTTGACCATGGCCTCCTGCAAAGGTTCCTTCAGACCAAGAGGAGGGGGAGGCCAAAGTAGGAGGAGGGGTACTGTCACAGGTGCCAATGCGACTCTCCTCTCGGGTCACAGGCACAGTTGTGCGGCAGGCTTGCTCACTTGTCAACGATCCAATGCTGTCTCCCGCAATTCGGTGTGTGTGTCCCAAACTCCTAGGGCGCATGGGCTTCTCTTTCATGTTTTAAAGGGCTAGCACACCACTAATTGGCGCTGGCCACTTGCCAATCTGATGAGTAGCCAGCCTCTTCCCTCAGAAAGTTTCCTGTTGTACTCCTGTACTGTGATTTAGTGATTCCTTGTTGTGACATTCTGCTATGTTCCTGACCACCATTCTCTTCCAGCTGTCCTGACCTTCTGCTACGTTTCCAACTGTGATCCTGTGCTGCCTGTCTCGAACTCGTGCCTGTGCCCAGCCACCATTCTGTACCTTGCCATGGTCACCACCGCAGACAAAGTCGTGCCTGTGGAGCGACCTGGTGGTAACACTCCGCAGCAAGTCCAACACGCTTTGTGGCAGGCTCTGGTGAAAACCGTGTGCCACTTAGACCCTGCTCCCAGGTGACGCCTAAGTCATCATCCGCGGTGGTAAAGTGGGTCCACTACCCCTGATCCTGACAGGAACTTAATTAACTTTGAGTTTGAGTTAGATTAAGTGAGAAATTACATATTTTCCAAACAACTTTGTTGTCAACTCTTTTGGCCCAAATTGTTTTTACAACAAGGGGTTAAAAAATAAAATACATCCTGTAATTTATTACACTATTTGTCCTGAATACGGAAATACCTCACATGTGGTCGTAAACTGCTGTTTGGGTGCACAGTGGGCCTCAGAAGGAAAGAGCGCCAATTGGTTTTTGTAGTTTGCTGGAATGGATTTCAGGTGTTATGTCACATTTGCAGAGCTGAGATACCAGAAAGGTAGAAACCCCTCAAAGGTATTATTAAGGGAAATAGCAAGCATTTTAGTCCGCAAATGTTGCATTCATTTATTTTCCAAAGATGAGTATGGGGAAGAGAGGATCTAAAAGGTGTGCATAGTGTCAGGATCAACGGTAGTAGACCCGCTGTACCACAACGAGCGATGACGTAAGCCGACACCTGGGAGCGGAGTCTAAGTGGCACCCGGTTTTCACCAGAGCCTGCCGCAAAGCCGCAAGTTGGACTTGGACTTGCTGCGGCGGGATACCACCCGGTCGCTCCACAGGTGCGACTTTGCTCGCGGTGGTGGCCGAGACGAAATACAGAATCGTAGAGCAGAAACATCATTAGGGACAGACAGGAGGTCAGGACTGGCAGCACAGGGGACGTAGCAGGATGTCACAACAGGAATCACACCGGCAGAATGGAAATGCTTTCTCAGAGGCATAGAGCCCAAAGATCCGTCAGGGTTTGAAGGAAGCGGTCTGCTTTTTATATAACAAGGAAGGACCAGTAGCAATCAGCAGCGCTGCCCCTTTAAAGAGGACCTGTTACCCTGAAAAAGCCCCCCCACCAAATGTGCCCCGCATAATTCTTTTCCTAGCCCCTTTCTATATCTGCAATTTTTTAAAAAATGTATGTTTGGAAAGTATGTAATATTGCTTATTCACATTGCCGGCCGCGCTGACAGCGGCTGTGGCCACGCCATGTTTATTCACAGTGCCGTGGAGGGGGTGTGTCAGCTGGCCCCCTTATTAATAAGGCCGACTTCTAGCTCAGGGGATACCAAATAAGGTCAGATCGGTTAAAACAAACTTTCCAAACAAAAACTTTTTAAAAATGGCCGATATAGAAAGGGGCTAGGGAAAGGATTATGGGGGGCACATTTGGTGGGGGGGCTTTTTCGGGGTGACAGGTCCTCTATAAGCTGCAGGAAGCTGGCAACTGTGCCGGACAGCAGGATTCAACGCTGGAATGCGGGCAGGTAAGTCCGCCTGCCGCAGCCGAGCTGGGGGACAAAGAGGTACACGAGTGTGCCTGTGACCCGGGAGCACCTGCGACACACAGCACATTAGGTACACCAAATCCTGATTTTCTCTCCACTCACCTCTTGGTTGGTGAGTAGTGCATTCCGGTCAATTCATGTCATCATCATTTTTCTCCCCAGAAATGCTAAACCTCTGGTGTACCTAGATGTAATCTCTCAAAGTTTATACAGTGGATAAAAAAAGGATTCAGATCCTTGTTTTACTGTAGCCAAGATCAAAAAAGTTATTTTTGTTGTTCCTTAACCCCTTCACGCTCCGCGGCGGATATATCCGCCACGGAGCGCAGTGACTTAGCGCTCAGTGGCGGATATATCCGCCACGGCGCTTATGCCGGCTCGGCTCTGGATCAGAGCCGAACCGGCATCGGGAAACACGGGGTGCCGGCTGTAACTAATAGCCGGCACCCCAGTGTAACACCCGCGATCGGAGTTGTCTCCGATCGCGGGTGCTTAACCCGCGACCGCGGCATCTAACAAGTATCTGGGGGGTCTTTCCCCCACGATCGGCCCCCCCGAACCGTTTTCGGGGGGCGCCGATCGTTGCTATAGTAACTCTGGGGTCCGATCTGGACCCCAGAGTTACTAGCAAGAATTGCCAGTAAGATGGCGTCTGTGACGTCATCTTACTGGCAAAGTGCCAGCCTATGCAAGTGTATAGGCTGACACTGATAATACTCTGCAATACATGAGTATTGCAGAATATTATCATGAAGAAGCAATCAGAAGATTGCTTCTTCATGTCCCATGGTATAAAAGTGAAAAAGTAAAAAAAAAAGTTATTCAATAAAAAAATAAAGTCATAAATCACTAAAGATGCCCCAAACTCCCAAAACATATAAAGAGACATATAACTCAAAAAAAAAGTCTAAATCATAACACAAACCCCACATATATAGTATCACCGCGTCCGTAACAACCCGTAGAATAAAAGTAAATCATTATTGAACCCCCACGATAAACGCCGTAAAAAAAAACTGTTATAAACCCTCCAAAAATTATGATTTTTACCTTTTCAATCCCACAAAAAATGATATAAAATGCGACCAAAAATGCGACCATATGTACTCAGACATGATACTGGTGCAAAGTACAACATGTCCCGCAAAAAACAAGCCATCAACCAGCTCCGTAGCCAAAAACGTAACAAAGTTATGCCACTTGGAAGATGGCAATACAAAAATTATAGATTTTTCCCCACATTAGGGTTTTGTTTGACAAATTTAGTAAAACGTAAGAAAATATATTCATGTCTGGTATCCCCGTAATCGTATCAACCCATAGAATAAAGATAACATGACTATTAGTCTATACGGTGAACACCAAAAAAAAAAAAGTCAAAAATCCAGTACAGAATTGATGCTTTTCTACTCCTGCCCTCAAAAAAAGTTCCTAAATTTTCAACAATAGGTGATACCAACCCCAAAATGGTAACAATGGAAAAAGCATCTCATCCCGCAAAAAAAATGCCATCACATGGCCCCAATAACGAAAAAGCGAAAATTTTATAGCCTTCAAAAGGGGGCAACGAGGAAACTAAAATCCTGGCAGCTGCAGCGCCCTCCTTCCCTTCTGCGCCTCGCTGTACCCCCATAAAACAAGTCACAGCCACATGTGGGGGTCGCTGCACTCAGGAGAAATTGCAGAACAAATTGTATGGTGGGTTTTCTCTTTTTATATTTTGGAAATGTGTAAATTTTAGTGCTAAATGAACGTATAAGGGAACAATATGACCATTCTAAATTTCACCTCCATTTTGATTCAATTACTATGAAGATCTCAAGGGGTTAACAATCTTCGTAAAAGCTGTTTCTGATAGCTTGAGGGGTGCAGATTTGAAAATGGGTTGGTTATATAGGGGGTTTTGATGCTAAATATGTAAAATTTCATTCAAAACTGTATTTATCCCCAAAATAGTCAATTCTGAAAATCCGGAAAAGCGATATTCAATTTGTAAGCCGCGTGACATCAAAATAAATTATCCAGATATTTCAGAAATTATGAAAATGTAAAGTAGACAAATGGGAAATGTTATTCAGCAACTTATTTAGCTGGTAAATCTATCTGCCTGAAAACGCAATGATTTAGAATTTCAAAAATGGCAAATTTTTCAGAAAATTCATCATATTTTCTTTTTTTTTGTAAATAAACGCAAAACGCCAAAATTTACCACTAAAATGAAGTACAACATGTGGGGAAAAAACAATCTCAGAATCGTTTTGATAAGTAACAGTGTTCAAAAGTTATAACCATATAAAGCGAAGCAAGTCAGAATCCAAAAAATCGGGCTGAGCCTTAAGCTGTAAAATGGCTGCGTCCTTAAGGGGTTAATGTACACTCTGTGTCCCATCTTGACAGAAGAAAAACAGAAATGTAGATATTTTGAAAATTTTGTAAACAAAGCTATCACTTTAATTGTACTGACGCATAGAAAAAAACTAACATGTTGCTATGCTATACAGTGAACGGCAAGAACAAAAGCATGATAAAAATCAATTCCAAAATTAATTTTACATCCTCCCCATGCAAGGGTCAATACATTTTCATCAATGAGGTATTGTTATCTTTGGTGGGAGGAAGGGGGATTGTAAATTACTACTAAGCCACTACTTAGAATTTAGTACATATACATTAGTGCTTGGGCCCCGCATGCTCCCCCCATCTTTCCTGGGCAGGTTTCTTTAGATGGGAATGTGTTGTTGATTATCTCTGCTTGTTTATGGAGCAGATGTTAAAGTTGTTGAGTAGAATTTCATACCAGTTTATAAATGGAAAAATACTGAGAATTAGCTGCAATACCAGACCCAGTCCAAGAGTGGTGCTGTTTTCATAAAACAATTTTTTTTTGCAAATCTGTGCCAGGACATAAATATGTCCTTGGCTACCATACTATAACATTGAAATTCTACTGGTAGCCACGACAACAGTAACATTATAAAGGTTTCCATGAGGGTGATAAGAAATATAGTGGTTGCCAAGACTAAGGTGACATCATGTTGGTTGCCATGACAACCATTACATTTCTTCCCCTTGGCTGTCACAAAAACAACAACATCAAAATTGACTACCATGACAACCGTGAACTTAAAGGGGCCTCCATGTTAATAATAACATTTCCATGTTTGCCACAACTACACAAACGTGACTAATGTCAGTGACAACCTAATGGTTGTATATCAGTGGTGACATCTTTACCATAACAATAAACATGATGGATATCAAAACAATAGTGACATTATTTTGTTTTCAAAAGCAATAGTAATAACTGCCATCAATAGTCATATAAAAGGGAACCTACCATCAGAAATTGACCATATAAACAAGTTAGTTGTAAAGAAGCTTAACCATGTTTCTTTTATAGCCCCACATGGTGGCATCATCCCAAAAATTATCTTTGAAGTGAGATACATTGTATATTTGTCATGGAGGTGGATAGTGTAGCACTGAAGTCAAGCTTTCCCAGCCTCAGAATACCCCCGCTGCTATAATAGAAGCTCTTGTTTGCAAGGACATCATAACTGCTGCTCTAGAGGTCTGGAGAATGATGTCAATAACAGCAGATGGGATATTCTGAGGTGAGGAGACCTTGATTATCAGGGTCGGTGGTGGTGGACCCACTGAGCCGTTGTGAGTGATCACGTAAGCCGACACCTGGGAGTGGAGTCTAAGTGGCAGCCGGTATTCACCAGAGCCCGCCACAAAGTGGTTTGGACTTTCTGCGCCGGGATTCCACCAGGTCGCTCCACAGGTGCAACTTTCTACGCAGTGGTGGCCAAGGCACAGAGTCAGAAGGCAGAATCAAGGTCAAGATCAGGAACAGAAGCAGAGGTCACAACAGATAATCACACGAGTCACAATAAACGCTTTTCTAGGGCTATGAGACACAAAGATGCGGCAGGCGTCACAGGAAGAGGCCGGCTATTTATAGGGTTGTCCACTTTCAGCAAATATTTGATATGGTTTGTATAAGGAAAAGTTATAAAGTTGCTGTCCTGCTATAGGACGCTCTTTGTTTACTTCCAGTGGATAGAAATCTGTCCATGTGATGTGATGTACATGCATGAGCACAATCCGTTATTATCACAGAGATTAATAAGAGTTGTATGATAATAACGTCTTGTGCAACTGCACCTCCATCACATCACATGGACAGATTTCTATCTGTAACAATAGAAGCTTTTATAGCAGAACAGCAAGCAGAGATCTAGAAAAACGTATTGATATAGAAAGTGTATTGGAAAATTGTAGAACTTTTCTTTACATAAATCATATCAAATATTTGCTGAAAGTGGACAACCCCTTTAACAGCTCAGCAGCCGGCCAGTGCCAATAAGTGGTGCACTGGCCCTTTAAATGTCACAGAGCCGGCGCACTCGCACCCTAGAAGGCGGGGGAGCGAGTGCCGGACCACAGGAGACGCTGCTGGAGTGTGGAAGTCATGGGGTGCCGCTACACAGGGGTACACATGGGTCACAGGGGCACCTGGACAGTGCCTTCAGTGCTAAACTCTCTGTCTTAATTACTTTAGACAACCAATTTACAAGTCACCTAAAAGTATATTTTCTGCATGATGCCACCATACTGGACTATGAAAGGAGCTTTTTGTACATTAGATTTATCATGGTGACTTAGACTGTTTAGTAATTGTGGAATTTGAGGTGTTAATGTCTGCATTGGATTTGAGGTTTGTTAAGTATTTCCCAGGAGGGGGCTGGAGTAAATGTGCACCTAAATCACTTGATTAATCTGGCGTAAAGCTAAAATGAAAATTGGGTGGCTTATGGCTTGTGCAAGTTGTACATGTACAAGCTGATTTAAGATTCTTTTATGTGCAATGTTAGACAGAAAAACTGGCACAGTCAGTTTAATGTATCTGGGCCCTACAGTAAAAATGTCTTATACTGTAATATAATAGTATTTGAACTTATGGGGGGTCATTTACTAAGGGCCCGAATCGTGTTTTTCCGTCGGGTTACCCGAATATTACCGCTTGGCCTCGATTTTCCCTGAATTTTCCCATGCGATCAGATTGTGGTGCATCGACGCCGGCATGCATGCAACGGAAATCGGGCGCGGCGTGGCCGTCAGAAAACCTGACAGATTTGGAAAAAAAGCCATATTTTTTTTTAAAAAGTGTCGCTTACACGCATTTACCTGCACCCAGCAATGGATTGTGAACTCCGACGGACTTCAGCGCAGCAGCGACACCTGGTGGATATCGGGCGCACTACCTTAGTGAATCACCGGAAGACCCGAATCCTCCACAGAGAACGCGCCGCTGGATAACATTCTCAGTATTTTATTTTCATCCATTAAAATACTGTCGATCATATAGGTGCAAGTATAGTAGTACAGCAGTAAACTACCAACGCATTTCAACGTAGATCTTTATCAAGGTCTAGAAACAATGGTGTGCTGCTGTTTGTTTGGCAGAAGAGACACTGCTCCTCTTTTGTCAAGTACCAGTACTTAAGTTGTCTAGTTTCGGCTACCACTGGCTTGGTAAAGTGTTCCCCCTGACTTGCGGTAAGGCACTGGTTGTAATCATGGCGGCTCTTGGCTGCCAGGTTCCAATTCGGGCACTCTATTGTATCAAATCATGCGACATGAAGTCCCTGCTGCTGATGTACGGCTTAGTACTGAAAGGGGGTGACAGGGTGAATTGCTCTGCTGGTGCCACAGGCGTGTGGGGAAGGGGAAAGCCGGAACCGATGCTCAGGCAGCCACCTACAGCCAGGCAGCCATTTTTGACAGGTTCTTTTGGATTAGTTTAGTCGTTGAAGGAGGACAGGGGTAATGGTGAGACTTTAACATTTTGCAAGGGTACAATGAGTAATTTGAGTTTGACAAGTACTCACAAAAAAGAGTTGTTTAGTTCAATTCTGGTGTAATTCTGTTTGTGCACTTAAAGACGCACTTAAAAGGATGCACTGCTAGACCCTAACTCTGCAATTTATACACCCCAGACAAGTTAGTTATAACTGCCTGGCGTTAACAAGAGGGCGGGGAGAAGATAGAGAAGAAGTTGGGAAGTCTATTGAAAGACAGCAGGTATTTAGAGATGTATTCACACACAAAAAAATATGCTGATAGACTATTGTTTGAGATTGCTGAGCCTTTTGGTACTGAAGTTGAACTCACATACCTGCAAATGAGAGAAATGAGTGATGGCAGAAGATGACAATGAAGATGATGATAGAGGTCATAATCTATATGTACATATATAGTCCACAAGAAATATAGAAATGGACGGCACTCACCAATCTTCTGATATTCTTCTTGCTTTATTAACGTATACTTACACACAGGAGATGTACAAACTTAAGGGGAGGGAGGACGTGTTGAAGCCTAAGATGAGGTAGCGGTTGTTTCGTGCTGGTTGCGCTTCTTCCGGGCTCTTTAACAAAGTACATGATACAAGTCTATACTGCAGATGACCACTGACATGTTTGCCATGTAAAGACCCCCTACAAACATAAAATATACTCCAATATACACTGAAATCATGTTGGTGGCAGAGGGACAAAATAATAGTTTCTCATTATTGTTATTTTGGTTTGCGACACAGATGAGAGAAAGAGGACTCTATACCCCGTTCCCATTGTAATGTCCTGACGGTCATTGAGGTAATTATGCACATCCAGTCATGACTTTAGCACATGCACTTTTGTCTTGGCAGGGTACTTCCTTATTGATGGTGGTATGTCATGTTACTTAAGACAAACTGGGGCACATTTACTTACCTGTCCGACAAAGTTCCCCAAAAGTGCATTGTCTGAAGATAATGCACTGTGCCGCGATTCATTAAGACTGTGCGTCCGATATCCTGCATGTGTCGCTTCCACGCTCAGGTCTGACGGAGTTCACCTTCTTCTTCCTGGTGCATGTAAGTGCATTGTCTTATGACACAATTTGAAAGTTAAATCCCGCGCCCAGTCTGAATCATTTGGATCGTCAGACGGCACGTCCCTAATGTCTGTTGCATGAAAGCTGCTCCACAATCTGATCACGTATGACACAATCCCAGCGCAGACCACTGCTAAATACCTGTAAAAGCCGTGCAATCCCCGAAATCGTCGGAAAGTCCGATGAAAGTGAGTGCTCAGACCCTTAGACCCTTCCCACGTATGTATACGTGACTGTTTTTGTAATACATGAACTGTTGGCCATTACTGTATATACCCACATGGTATATAGTATATATACAGGCAGTCCCCGGGTTACATACAAGATAGGGTCTGTAGGTTTGTTCTTAAGTTGAGTTTGTATGTAAGTCGGAACTGTATATTTTATCATTGTAATCCCAGCCAGAACTTTTTTGGTCTCTGTGACAATTGGATTTTAAAAATGTTGGATTGTCATAAAAATCAATATTAACACTAAAGCTTCATTACAGACACCTTTGGTAACTGTTACAGCTGATCATTGTAGCCTAGGACTAAAGTACAATAAATTACCAATATCCAGAGGTTCGTTTGTAACTATGGGTCGTATGTCGAGTGTTCTTAAGCAGGGGACCGCCTGTAGTATATACATAGCTGCTGTTCTCTATTGAGTAGTATATTATTCATTGGACATGGGGATTTGTTTGAAAGCACATGGAGGTGCTTTTTAATTGTTTTTATAAATTTTGTCATACAAATTAAAGGTGAATTTTAGTTTATACTATACATGGACATTCTCTTTTTTTCTCATTTTTACAAGTTTGGTTGTTGGAATGTCTTTCTGCTATAATTATATGAGATTTAGCTTAATGCAGACGTGAGAAGGTGTCTGGTGTGATGGAAACCTCTTGTATATCAATCTTTATATTCTACATTCAACATCAGTTGATGGTGGATGGATAATATTGACCCTTTCTTTATGTAATAAATTGACAGAATTGTTCTAACATGGATTTTGGTTGGTTCAAAAAGTGAGTGGTACAGTATATCTTGATGTCTTACTTTATATCTTCTAATACCCATAACTACCTTTTATTTTCTATCATCCTGGCCACCTTAGGGGTTTCCATCTAAATGGAAAACCCCTTTAAATAGATAACTTATTAGGCTTAGGAGTCTTATGCTCCGGCAGGATGTTTACATGAAAGGCAATAGAGGGATTGAAGGTATGGCTTTTTTTTCCCTATTTTATTAATTTTTTTAATATAGCTGGCTATGGTCTCAGGTGGATCGTGTAAAAGGGTTCACTATGTTTTTATTAAAAATTTCTGATCATCAACATAATCTTTTGCTTAAAGGATTTGTCCGGTTTCAGCAAATATTCAATATGGTTTGTGTAAGGAAAAGTTATCCAATTTTCAAATGTACTTTCTGTATCAATTACTCATGGTTTTCAAGATCTCTGCTTGCTGTCCTGCTATAGAAAGCTTCTATGCTTACCGTATTTTTCGGCCTATAAGGCGCACCGGAGTATAAGGCGCACCTCTAATAAATGCCTGCTAAGACATCTAGCTTCATATATAAGGCGCACTGGAGTATAAGGCGCAGGATCAAATGCAGTACCTAAAAATGACCAGCAGGTGGCAGACCTGTGCACAGTTCAAGCCAGCTACACTTCCCGGGAAACTTGTCTTCAGCATGTCAGAGAGCTCCGATCTCAGAGGTATGGCTGCGGGGGTTAATGCAGGGTGATGCAGCAGGGGTTAAGCGGTCTCCTTCTGCCCCTTCTCCTTCCCTCCTCAGCCAGGGTGTTATTCCTGTGGGGTTCCCTGTGGCTCCTTCTCTTTCCCCTGTTACAGGGCCGTCAGGTATGGGGGATTGTTTACTGATGATGATGATTGCCTCGTGGTCAGCACTATGGCAGCTCCGGTCTCTCCCTGCTAGGGGAGGGCAGGGTGGGCACAATGTTGGTTGTGGTGCCAGGGCACCTCAGGAGCTAGGGACCCTGTATATTGTGTGGGAAGGTGCAGGAAATTTCTGGGGATGGAGCTATTAAACACTGGTAAATGTACAGTACATCTTGTCTGTAGCACATTTCTGTATAAGTTCATATATAAGGCGTACTGGCCTATAAGGCGCACCTTTGATTTCTGAGAAAATTAAAGGATTTTTGGTGCGCCTTATAGGCCGAAAAATACGGTACTTCCAGTGGATAGCTATCTGTCTATGTCATGTGATGGACATGCATGAGCACCAGCCGTTATTATCACTCAGAGGAATAGGAGCTGTGTGATAATAATGGCTCGTGCACCTGCATCTCCATCACATCACATGGACAGATAGCTATCCTCTGGAACTAAAAATAGAAGTTTTATAGAATGGCAGCAAGCAGAGATCTAGAAAACAGTGAGAAACTGATACAGAAAGTATATTGGAAAATTGTATGACTTTTCCTTACACACATCAAATTAAATATTCGCTGAAAGTGGACAACCCATTTAAATAATACACAAAAATGTAATGAAAATTAATCTTTATTTTTAATATTATTAATATACACAGTATATTTTAGATTCTTTGTTAGTTTATTGCAAGCACGCTTTGACTTCACTTGAACAAACTAGAAGACTTGTGCTTGTGTCTTCTGAAAGTGATGACCCCCCTGTTTTCTACAATTGTCATCAGACTCTAATGCACCTTAAGCAATTAAAATCCATTTATAGCTCATTGTACGTTGCTGGTCTACGAGAGCACCTGACACAGGGACAGTTGGTTCCAGAAACAATATGCATAGCTAAGTGTTTTGTTGCTACTATTAATAACAGCGTACTGTCTGTGCTACATGTGCACCATGTTCAAGACATTAGGCTAGTCCCAGAAGACCGCTTTTTTCATTGAGTTGTGACTGAAAACAGTAAACAATCATTGCCACCTATGGTCCTGCTGTTATTACATCTTTAACTAAGCTTGGCTTCATGCGGCTTGTGTAGATGTAATATAATATCTTGTAACATGTATTATATATTGATATTGTAATGTGTATCATCTCTATAACTTGTCTATAGATTAATAAATTAATCATCAAGATTCGATTTGTAGAAGAGTTGTCTAACTTTTCAAAAGATTCGCCTTGGGTCTGAATGAATCAGTACAAAAAGATGTAGCTCCAGTTCTCCTAGAAATTGTTATGTAACAAGTTTTCTAGTTTTCTTAAATACAGATTTCGGGTAATTGATTTTTGCTGAATTTTCCCCTCACCCAATTTCTCCTCACCCATACTCTCTCTCTAAGCCCTGGGATGAATGACAGTATTAGTCATTAGAAAGATTCATTGTATGCAAATCAGAGAATATTCCAATTTGATTCAGTAAATAAATCAATAAAAATGCCCCAAAAGCCCCATTTATATATAAAAGTGTCATACATAGGAAAAAGTAAAAATCAACACATAAACCCTACACCTATCACCATGTCCGTAATGACCCGTACAATAAAACTAAATCATTATTGAACCCACACAATGAATTCTGTAAAAAATAAATAAATAAAACTCCAAAAATTATGATTTTTAAAAAAAGTAATCAGAAAAATTTACCTACTATAAAATGATACTGGTGTAAAGTACAACATGTCCTGCAAAACACAAGTCCCCAACCATCTCCGTTATGCCACTTGGAACACGGCAATGCAAAAATGATAGATTTTTCTCCCCACATTAGGTTTTATTCTACAAAATTTGTAAAATGTAAGAAAAAATATCGAAATATAGTATCGCTGTAATTGTAATGACCCACAGAATAAAAGTAACATGTAACTTAAAGGGGTTGTTCACTATCAGCACATTACAGCAAATAATTAATATTGTTTATGTAATGAAAAGTTATTGAATTTTCCAATATACTTTTTGAATCAATTCCTCATTGTTTTTTAGATTTCTGCTTTGTCTTTTAATAGGGAGCTTCTATGTTTACTTACTGTTGTTAAACACCGCTCCATGGTCATGTAATGTTACACAGGTGTATGACTCGTTAGCATCACACAGCCTTGATTACACTGTGTTATAACAAGCCGTGCACCTGTATAAAATCAAATGACCATGGACCGTCGTTTATCTTCAGGGAGGAAACGATAAAGCTGCCTGTTGCATCACAGTAAGCAGACAACAAGCAGAGATCCTGAAAACCTTGAAGAATTGATTCAGAAAGAGTATTGGAAAATTTCATACATTTTCATTACACAAACAATATCAATTATTTGCTGGAATATGCTTAAAGTGGACAACCCTTTTTAGCTATACTGTGAACACCAAAAAAGGAATAGATTTTTTTTTCTACTCTCCCCTCCACCAGAAAACCATTAATACATTTTCATCAATATGGCCACCCCAAAATAGTATCACAGTAAAATGCATCTCATCTCTCAAAAAAAGCCATCACATGGCCACATTAATGTAAGACTAAATATCTTATAGCTTACAATAAGTGCCATTGAAAAAAACTTACTACATCCTGGAAGGCAAAACTGGCTTCTACATTGTCTTCCTTCCCTTCTGGGCCTTGCTGTGCACCCATACAAGTAACACCCACCTACTCGGGAGAAATTCCAAATTTTAAAATTTTGTGAATATGTAAATTTGAGGGCTTTTTTTGATGGTCTTCAGCGGATGTACTTTTGGAAATTGGATGATTCATAGGGGGTTTCTAATATTATATATCTTAAATCTCATTAAAAAAACATGATCACCAAAATATACCATTGTGAAATTTCCAAAAAAAATCTGTTGATGCCAACGTAAAGATATGAGCAATGATATCAACTAATTTGGGTGCTAAAACTATATGTCTGAAAAGCAGGCAATCTAGAATTTAAAATGTGAAATTTAAATAACCAAACAAATCCAACCTCTGGCCGGCCGTCACGTTCCTTGCCCGCCGGCCGGCATTTCCCCCCGACCGCCGGCTGGCACATCCACTCGGCAAATCCCCTGCCCCCCGGCACATGACCGCCAGCCAGAACATCCCCCGCCCACCTCCCAGCACATGTACCTGACTGCCTGCCGGCACTTCCCCATGACATCCGCCGGCACATCCTCCCCCCTCTCCCAACACATGTACCTGCCTGCCGGCCAGCACCTCCCCCCCTCCCTCCGGCTGGCACATCCACCCTCCCGCCGACTCCCACTCCCCGAACACTTACTTCCGCTCCCGGACCATCGCCAACCCCCAACCCCCCCCCCCCCGGCGGAGGTCAAGGCCGAACCTTGCCAAGACCGTAAAAAAAGAAAAATGTAAGCTAACTTTTATGTATATATAAAAGTATGTATATATGTATGTATAGATGTATAGATGTGTATGTATATATGTATGTATTTATGTGTATGCATGTATAGATGTGTAAATATACATGTGTGTATGTATGTATATATGTTTGTATATATTTATATTCTGTATATGGTGTGTATATTTGCTGTATGTATACTCAGTATGTGTGTAGATGTTGTATATACTATATGTGTATGTATATATGCTGTATGTGTATGCAGCATTTGTGATATTTATCAGGGTTTCTGCACCATGTCAGTGGTTTAGAAGCCCAGAAATAATTGCTAATTTTAGTT